>NC_090932.1:736592835-737842835 GCF_040938575.1 Ambystoma mexicanum | reverse complement strand
TTTGCCGCCGCAAACGACCCATCCGCCGGCTGCAGGGACAGAAATATCTCATGCACTGCTGGGCCAGCAGAGTACAGGAGAGTGGCCAGCTTGCTGTCGTCGCTTGTCTCCATCGTGGCCCTGAAGTACATCTCAACCCTATCCATCCACAACTTCCACCTCTGTCCCAGGCTTGATGGAGCACCCGAGGTATCAAACTCAGGCATTGGCTGTAGCAGCAGCAGCAGCAGCTTGACTCATGGTGGATAGCGCACAGGCACCCCAGAAGATATAATTGATGGGGCCGCAACTCGCCACCAGCAGTCAGCCTCCAGAGATGGATTGAATTCTGCCTCTCACCAGGCGCACTCCTCGCAGATGTATCACTCAAGCCGGCAGGCAGACAATGAAGTGTCCAAAAATTGAGCAGGGGGGAAAGACCCCTAGTGCATTCAGCAGGCTTCCCATAGAGTCTCACCCATCTACTCGGTGAAAAACAGTGAAAATGTCAATGAATCATTCTGAAATTGACACGTGTTGTTTCCAGCGACTGTCCGCCGCTGAAATATCCAAAAATTATGTCCGGATGGCTCACCGACGCTTCGCTATGAAGCCGTGAGTCTCCGAGGCCTATTCATCAAGATGGCCGCCGGCCGCGTGTGTCTCTTCCTTCTCCGCGGTCAGAATTCGCTGGAGCGTTCACGTAGGATCATCTACGCTCCCAGCAAATGTCTCCGCCTGTTCCAGGAAGTGATCCCGGCACTCGTCGCCACTGTTGGCGGTCTCCGGATGCCGCCGTCCGTGAGCCCCCCACCCCCTGTGACACAGAGACACGGAGACAGCGGTGTTACCAGTGTGGGCTCCCCGGTGACTGTGTTGTCACTGGGAACGCCCTGTTTATTTAACTGCGCACGCAACGGAGTGAACGTCACCCCGTCGCGTGCGTACCCTTAAAGGGCCAACGCCACAAGCATGACCAAGACAAACCATTAGCATTAGCAGTGTAATTAGGCCTGGTGTCAGAGTGTTAACAGCACTTGGAAGACCAGGGTCTCCATCTGCAGCCACACAAAGGAGGCATTAGTCGAGACTGTTGAAAGAAAGGAGGCAGGACTTTTCCCTGTCTGGCTCAGGAGAGATTCCTTCAAAACAGGGCAGACACGTAAACTATATCCTATGCCTTCCCATAATGTAGACTGCCATAGACTTAGCCCATGCATACTTGGAAAGTTTTGTGACCACGAACTGGATTTCATCCATGACAGTATTTGAAATGTTGCCCTGCACTGCATCTTAACATACTAGTCAATGTTAACAAGTGTCAAACCAGGAGGGAATTGGGGACGCCAGCCTGGGTTGCATCTAGATAGGTTTGTGATTGTCGGCATCTGACTACTTGGATGGTATGAGGAAGATTTAGCATACACCACACTTGATAGAACCCTGATTCAAATGTTAGAAATGTGAATGTAGGCGTGCGCCACACTTCAAATTCTTAGCTTTGGCCTCACATCTAGATGGGATTATGAATGTTAGCAAGCACCATACTTAGATGAAACTGTAAATGTTAGCATGTGCAACACTTAGACGGAATTCATAACTTTGGCCATCACTGCATCTAGATAGAATTGTGAATGTTAGCAAGCACCATACTTAGATGAAACTGTAAATGTTAGCATGTGCAACACTTAGACGGAATTCATAACTTCAGCCTGCGCCGCATCTAGATAGAATTGTGAATGTTAGCAAGCACCATTCTTAGATGAAACTGTATATGTTAGCATGTGCCACACATAGAATTGAGAACATTAGCCTGCGCCATATCTAGATAGGATTGTGAATGTTACCGCGTGCCACACTTAGACGGAATTCCTAACTTTGGCCTGCGTCACATCTAGATAGAATTGTGAATGTTAGCAAGCACCATACTTAGATGAAACTGTACATGTTAGCATGTGCCACACATAGAATTGAGAACATTAGCCTGCGCCATATCTAGATAGGATTGTGAATGTTAGCATATGCCCACACCTAGGTGGAACTTGAATGTTAGCATGTGACACACTTAGAATTGAGAACATTAGCTGGCGCAGTACCTAGATAAGATTGTAAAGGTTAGCGAGTGCCACACTTAGACGGAATTATGTAGGTCAGCAAGTGCTACACTTAGACAGAACTGCGAATGCTTGCATGTTAAATGTCATATAAACCACTAACCAATATAAACTCAAACTCCCTGCATACTCATCTAAAAAAACCTCACACAACCCTCTTTCGCACAACAAGCTGCACGCACTTCACCACACTGCAACAACACATAAGCCTCACCAACGGCACACGCGGACTGACACCGATCCAATACTCGCACCAAACCTCAGCACCCGGTGTCTACCGAGTTGTAGCTGCCAACAGAACACCACTCCTCTCACTATCCTACTCCCTTTTCACCTTACTAACCCATCCCATCTTCTCGTTTACAGATCTGCCAGAGCACCTGGGGACCAATTCCGTTGGTGACGGTGCGCTATATAAATACCTTTAACATAACATAAAAAAACGCAAAATAATCTATTTTTGGACTGACTCCTGTACAAGGCACCTTCCACAGATGGGAGATGCAATGCTAATTTGCATTTGTAAAGCTCTTAACTAACATTGTTACCTTACCACATCGGGCCCTCCTTTTTGCTGCCATCCTACAATGAGCAGCAGAAAGGGTCACAAGCCTACAACAAGAGGAGCCCAGACTCAGTACGTGGGTGAGTGAAACAATCCTACTAAACCCCTGAATATGCCCAATGCTATCTATAAGGTATTTACCCTGGTAGCCATGTGGCCACAAACATCTATGTTCGAATCGCACACAGCACTTTTCCCACGCACAGCCTTGCCCAGAGGGCTTTGGCTTGTGCGCGTTTTGCAGGGGAGACCCCCGTAACCCTCCCGTAACCCTCCTCTCTCGTGCCCCATTCTTGACAGGTAGTTTTGTGCGAGCTAGACCCCCTTCCCCACCAACCTGCCTAAAATACGACACATGCTGCCATTGCCCCTCTCTCTCCACCCCTCCCGCCCAAAATATTCCCACCCCCATTCCTCCTTACCCGCACTGACTTGCGTCACTTGCCTCATTCCTCACTCGCTCTCCACCACAACCCCGTTGTACTTCCTGCCATTCGCTTCTGCTCCAGCCGTTCTCATCCTGTCACGTGCTAAACATGTACACTTACAGCCCTAGGAACGGTGTCATTTTTGACCAAACGCACGTGGGAAAGTGTGGCCCAATGTGCCAAGCGCTTCTGGGCCACTCGTGCGTAACACTTGAAAGCACTGTGGGCCTCAATGTGAGTCTGGCGGGGCAGTATACACGTGGCAGTAGTGGAATTGCAGTCACCATTTTACCATTTTCGGAGGTAAGTTTCAGAAATTACCTCCTGCTCTAAGGTATTAGCACCTTTCTGTCATCCACAGCCACCGGTGCTATGCCTTAGCTGACTGCTGACAGTTAGCTAATCTCCCTTGCATCACGAATGTAAGTTTAAGTACTCACCCATTTATGAATTCAAATGTAATTGTACTGTATCATATTATCTTTGCTTATTGTAACTGCACTGTATAGACATTGTAACATCATTGAATATTCAAGAAATGCGCCTAGATACCTTTGGGTTAGGTGCGCTATATGAATGTATAACTAAATAAATACAAAATTGAGTTTATCGCAGGCAGATTTACTAACTGGGCGTAAACGCTCTAAACCCCAGTGGAGTCCAATATGACCCAAAAATGGGGAGTAACACCACCACCCCACCACACATGATGTAAACTGATTGGTGGTAACAATAAATGCATCCATCAAATTGTCCCAAAATGAACCACAGCACTTCTTGAAACAAGCACTCAGCATTTTGTTCACGTGTGTTTCGCATCTTCAAGCAAGTTTCAAAATACACGAATGTAAGAACCGAAATAAATTGGAAACTATAGAGAAAAAGAAAACAAAGTACATTTGTTGTCATTGCATAGAAATACCCAAACCAGTCTTCTACATCACTTGCTTAACTAGCAAAACAGAACTGAAATATCTAGGAGCTCTGCTTCAATGTAAAATAAAACATCTCTGGCTGGCTGATATAATGCACAGTTCGTAATGAGTCCCTATATGTTTGATAACCAAACTGACCAGTGGTTATCCAAGGACCTAACTCTTAAATCCGTATATACTACAAGAGTGGCTGTCTGGTGACTGCCATAACGCCTCCACTTTCATATCGGAAATGCTTCCAATTTTGGCCGTTTGCATTGAAAGGCCTTATAAATAACACTGTTGTTGCTGTACTCCTCAAATTCCTCTTGCATATGCTCTATCTTCGGGAATCTGTTCCCTGGGACTTGACATATGGCTAATTGATTCCCATGCCGACTCTTCGCCCTTCCCGAGCTCTCTCTTTTAATCCAGCCTGGCAGTGTGTATCTGCCCTGGCCTATTGAGTTTCATCATAGAGTCACTGCTTCAGGGAGCTCCAACGAAGCTGAACACTTCTCAACAGTGAAATTTCAACGTGCCTCTTGCTGAGAAGCAGGTTGAACCTAAACAGTGGGGTGTGAGTAATTAGACTTGACATGCTCAGAATAGCACTAATTCAGGATGCATGGGCACATCTCCAAATTTGATACAGAGAAGAGAGACGGTGCAGGTCCACTTGATGGGATGGAAGACACCAAAGGTAAAGAATGTATACTGATACCCTCCAGACTGGAGGTATTGCTTAGATCCATTTTTCCCCTGGTCTACGTTGCCAATGTGTGGCTGTGAATGAGATACCAGTTAAGATCCCCCGGACAAACATCTTGAAGCCACCATTGTGAAACTCCAGGCTGACATATCTGTGAAGGGGTTTACTGTGATTTTACCGAAAACATTTTATTCAATTTTTTACTGAAGCATTTTTACAGACAAAAAGGCTGATTTTTAAATGTATTTTTATTTGGGAGGGCTCACTACCAAGCCTACCCCCGTTTCTCCAAACTCCGCCCACATGTTTTAACCCCTTGCCCCCATATGCATATATACAATTTAATAAAGAAATTCAGTATTCTTTCGGTATAAATGTTTCAGTAAAAAATACCTTTAATAAAAAATCTTCGGTAAAATCACTGGATACTAACCAATTAATCCAATCACACTGCGCATGTTCACCATATTTGCAGAGGCTGAAAAATGTTTCTCAGTAGATGAGGTTTCCGCAATAGGGAAGATATATAGCGTGGTTATTCTTGAGATATGCTACCTGTGAATTGGCAACAATTTGAATGACATTAGTTTGGACTCAGCATATCATGAGAGCATAGCTGGAATTACAAGCCTTAGAAGAAGAGCTGTGCTCGAAACACGTGTCGGCTGATACCAATCCTACTGATCTCATTTATATTAAATACTGATGGTGAACATGCGCAGTGTGATTGTATGAACTGGTTAGCGTTCGATTTGGTGGTGACCTGGGACAGGGGTCCCACGTCCAGACGCAATCACCTGCCGCGGCAGCGACACCATTTACTGCTTGATTTTGTTTTGACTTTGTTGCATGTGATTACGGTCTGTATAAGTGCTGTGGTTTCCAGTCTTTTCCTGCCTTGCTGATTTTGTAAAATCACTGGATACCCTGTGAAGGTTGTATGAATTTTCCTATGGAACTTAAGAGATCAATCGATCCTTATGACCCTCTCACTGTCCAGGAAAGGATTCCCAATAATAGATCTGTGGGATGTGTCGACATCAAAGAGATATGTGGAGAAGGAAAATGCTAGGTTTTCTGTTTAATTTATCAGAAAATGATTGTTTGATTTCCTCTCAGGATTCACAGTCTCTGAGATGCCGATCTTTCACCATATGTATTAGGATGCCTGGTCCTCCAGTGGCTTGACTCTCAACCACTGTAATCTATGTCAGAATTCCCAGCCTTTTGTAGGCTTGGCTTCCATCCCCTGTAATCATTATCAACATTTCCAGTCCTTTAAAGGCATGGCTTCCAATCTTTGTATTTCATGTTATGATTCTCAATTTCTGAGGGGCTTGGCTTTCAAACTCTGTATTTATTGACCGATTTTTCATTTCTTCAGAGGCGTGGTTTTCAACTTCTGTATTGTGTGTCATTATTTCTTGACCCAACGACATTTATTTTAAAACTCTGAATTTCTGTTCAAGATTCACAGTCTTTCAGACTCACAGCACCTTTGAGTTTACAGTAACATGGTTCATACCTCTCATTCAAGACTCCATGAAGACTGGATCCTTTGTTCTGGTGTATTGGGGGTCTGCAACCTTAAAGACTCCAGTTATCATTTAACCTTTAAGTCCAGAAGGTACTCCCTCCTCTTATTGTCCAATTGGTAGAGAGATTCCTCCCATTTCTCAGGCCACTGATAGGCTTATCAGTTTTTAGCCCGGACTTCCTTCCCAGCATTTTATCTAAATTGACCACTTTCACATGACAAGGGAGAGCAATGTTATAAAGATCTGGGGTACCATTTTGAATTTCCCATTCCACTGAATGTGCTTGTCAGTCAACAGCCTCTCTTTTGTTTGGGCCCTGGCCTTTCTTTAATCTACGTTTACATTTGTATATTTGTACAGCGCACCAGTGGCCTGGAGGCACACGGGCACTAATAGATGTTAAGTGATCAGACAGGCAAACAACTAGACAGACATACAACCGAGGGCCCCCACGAGCCGCCCATTACAGAACACACAATATTATCTAAACCCAAATGTCTTCAAGTTTCTTTTTGCACATATTGAGTGATTTTGTTTTACTCAAGTCAACGGGGATGGCATTCCATGCTCCTCTTGATGCTACTGCAAAGAAGGCGCTTTTGCTGACCTGTGTCAGCTTGGATCTGGGCACCAGCAGCTGATTGGTATCGTTGGATCTGAGAGTTTACAGAACGGGTTTCCTTTTTATTGCTTCAGCAAATACTGTAGATTGAATCCAGCTAGACACTTGTAGGTTATTATTAGCAGACAGTATTCTATCCTGGCGTTAATCGGAAGCCAATATAGTCTTTTCCTTGCCTCTGATATATGATTGCGTTCTTTAGTCCTACTTTTGCCCTACTGGCACTGTTCTGAATTATTTGAAGTCTGGCACAATCACCTTTACACATACCAACAAGAAGACTACTGCAGTAATCGATCTGTGAGGTAAGGACGGAGCTGGGATAGTAACCTTATGTAGTATGCTGAGGTTGACACAAGACTGTTGACTTGGGCTCGCATATTTAGGTTTTGGTCCAGATAGACCCCCAGAGTTGTAACTTTCTGTTAAGTGGCAATTTCGCAGCTGGCCACCTGAAAGTATGAATATTCTGGTCCCAGTTTGTGTACTCTAATACTTGTACCTACTATGGTCAAATTCAGTTTTTTCATTGTTTAGGGCTAATCCACTTTTTAGCATTCAGGCTTGGATCAGCCCATACCTTTCATTTATCACACGTGTCCTTGTTATGTTTTCCTGTTAGGGGAATGACCCACTTTGTGTCATTTGCATAGTTAGAAAAGCCTATTACCCTATCCTCAAGTAACTGGAACAGAGGAACAGTAATAATGTTATAGAAGGATGGCGAGAGGCACGTCCCATGAGGGACAACATATTACAGGGGTTCCGGGCTAGCTTCTGCGGTGCAGCAGCAGATCCTGATTAATCTGTTTTCTAAAAAAGATTTAACCCATGTTGCTGCGCTATCCCTAAAGATTGCCACTTCTTTAAGTCTCTTGATCAGTACTGTGTGGTCTACCAAGTCAAATGCAGCAGACAAGTCCAGCAGCATGAGTAATACTGTTTGTCCCTCATCTCTATTTTGTGGCATACTGGATTTGAGGTCCAATAAGGTGGTTTCATCCCCATAACCTTGTCTAAATCCTGATTGCGTTGCAGGCCAACTTCACTGACTGCCTTTGCTCTGGATAGATTTGTTGCCTGGCTTCCCTACATGCTTAGATTGGTGATATGGGCAAATCACTAGATTTTTTTGCTCCCCGTAAATCGGCCATTATGGATGATTTCTTACATAACCCATCTGGGCCGGTTCTCCAAACCTCCCTTTTTTCAAATCATACTGCAAACCCTGATACCCTAACCTTTGCAATCAGATATGATACCAGATTAGCCTTATGCCCAGAACCCAATAGTAGACTCGGCAAGCCGCTGAGTTATTTCAACCAAGATGGTCTTATGAAGAGGGGGGGATAATGGTTTTTGTATGGACATGACAAGTCACCTGTTACTCTAGCGGGTTATGTCTCATGAAAAGAAGAGGAAACGTGCCACGGGAAGTGTCAGATTTGCAGCTATTGCAGTCATCGGAACTTTGTGTCGACCTGCCCATGGCCAAATCACCACACCATCCCCTTTGGCATCCCGATTGGCAAGTGGCCCTCCTCCTGCCACCCAATGAAACCTTAAAGCCTTGCCCGCTGCACCAAGACCTAACCAAGGACCACCTTCCACCATTCCTCTCAGACCTCAAGAACCCAACCAACAGAACAACCAACCCTGTGGCCCCTGTCGATCTCCACTACGCCACGATTGCTCAAGAAGTTGACATACTCGTCCCTCTCAAACAGCGCAAAACTCAACCTGCTCTAAAGAAAAACTCATGGTTCACCCCTGACCTCCTTGCTTCGTGCACTCTGAAACATGAGTACAAAAAGACCATACGCACTGTCAAAAAGCCAACAGCTATCACAAGAGAATAGCAAAAGCCAAATCTAATTCTCACGAACTCTTCACAATCTTGCACGAACTCGAGCCTCCAGTCACCCCTTCCACCGCCCTCACAGTAGAAGATGACCAGTGCACCAAGGTGCAAGAAGCCCTTGCCGGAAAAATCCTCAAACTCCAGAAAAAAATCTGCTCCAAGCAGCAAGCCATCCGAGCCAAACCACCACCCTCCTCTCACCCTGCAGCTCCAGCCTCCCCATCCTCCATGCCATTTGACATTTCACCCTGTCTCAGAACTGGAACTAGCCACATAATCAAAATCCTCAAGCCATCCTGCTGCAAAGGCGACACCTGCCCGGCAACCATCATCAAAGATTGCACAGAGGCATTCACACCATTCAGCACAGCCAAAATCAACACTCCCTTCTCCTCAAAAACAGTTCCAGCATCCCTGAAAGAAGCATGGATCCTCCCGCTACTAAAAAAACCCTCCCTCGACCCCTCCATCCCTACCAACTACCGTCCCAACAGGACAGTGCTCTTCATCCTAAAGATCCTCGACCATGGAGCCCACATCCATGTACAATACCTTGAAGCCAACCACATCCTAAGCACCCATCAATCAGGCTTCCGCACAAGGCAAGGCACGGAAACTGCCCTGCTCAATACGAAAAATCAACCAGACGATATCAAAGACAGAGGTAAACCTGACTTGCTCCTCATGCTGGATCTCTCAGCCGTGTTTAATCTCAGCGGCCATCAGCTTATCTGCAATAGCCTCACCACCACAGCAAACTTCTCTCCTGCAGCCACTGACTGGGTCAGATCCTTCCTAGCAGACAGATCCTCTCAGGTCTTTGTAGATGATCATGCCGCCTCACCCACGCTAGTTACCTGCGGCATCCACCAAGGTTCTTGCCGACTCTGTATAAAATGTACACAAAACCCCCTTTAGATCACCTGGATGTCCTCTGCATCATCTACACAAACTACGCCAATGACACCCAAATTCTCCTCCCCCTCTCAGGCTCTTAACACCAACACACTGCTACCATCAACTCATTCTGCAACATCATCCAAAACTGGATGGCAACACACATGCTATGTATAAACAACAATAAAACCGAGATTCTCCTTGATGGCTCCTTCACCACTCTCTGTCACTTGGATCCGGCCTACAAATCCTTCTACATTGACGGCAACCTAATCCCCATCTCACCCACCGCCAAAACTCTGGATATCTATCTGGACGCTTCACTCAACCTCTGACGTCAAATTAACGCCATCTCCTCCGCTGTCGCCTACACAGCCAAACTGATCAACGCCAGGAAGGCTTTACTCTCCGTACCCAATCGCCTCACAATTGCCAGAGCCATCACCGGGGCCAAGTTGAACTATTGCAATGCCCTCTTTGCTGGCCCCTCAGAAAGCAACCCGAAAAGGCTACATATCATCCAAAACAATGCACTTCGCGCTGCCTCCAGGCTTACCAAACACCCCCACGTCCCAGAAGCCAGAAAAGACGTCCTTTGACTGCTGATCTGAGAGCGAGAGCGAATCAACTTCAAGATCCTCTCCATTGTTCACAAGTGCCTCTCTAAAACTGCACCAGACTACCTCTCTCAGCGCGTGAAAAAATACCCCCCCTCTCGACCCACTAAGATCCTCACACAACCACTTGCTTCAGTCGTCAAACTGCAGACGGCTGAAGCTTCCCCATCGTTGTCGCCAAGTTGCAGAACAATTTTCCTTTGTTCTTGAGAATGGAATCCTCCTATTGGAACTTTAGGAGAAACATGAAAACATGTCTTTTCACCTAAGCGCCTCAAAACCAAGACACTGTATTACTGCTTAATCTCTTGAACGTACGCCTTGAATATAGTCTCCTGCTTCCCTGTTTACCTTTACCTGTACACCCCCTTGCCCCTTTCTCTAATATAACTAGTGCCTAAATGCCTGAGGGTTCAGTGCACTGCTACAAATGCAAAAATAAATTAATTCACTAATCCTAATACACCTGCAACTGACTACTTTGTGTTATGCTTGTGAATTGGGGACACTGGGCCAGCCAAGGGATGTGGGCCTGCATGGCGAAATAGAGTAATGTGATCAACGTATCAGCCATTGGTAACAGAAGAAGTATCATGCTTTGAGTTTCTGGGCCAGCAGGACACTTGAAGGCATCAGGACCAACGTGACAGATAGTGTTCTGGTACCCTATCCTGGTGGCAATGGCATTGGTGGCTTTGTGTGAGACGTGTACACATGGGATGGTTATATTATTGTGGCATGAATAGATAGAAGACGTGGTTTTTCTTTTTTAAAGATGTTTGAACACTGCTTTATTTTGGCTGATAGAGTGTTCTTCCTTGCGCAATCCAGTTCAGTTATGACCAGGGATTGTGCATGCCTTCTCTCTGTCACATCACCACTATTAACATTAGCCAAACTGTACGCTCCCATTTGCACAATCCCTTATGTACACTGGAAGTTCACCACAACTACCAGTACTTTTTCTACTTTTCCCTATTGTCTCGTTCTCAATTTGAAGTACTATTCGCTGAATGCAAGGCCTTGGTCCTCCCTGCGTGAGAATTCTCAATGCCTGTCAACCTGCAATCTCCCACTGCACATTGGGCATTACCAACCATACACTCACCTAAAGGCTCATCCTATCTCTAATAAAATAAGCTGTTTTATCCTTCTACTGTGAACTAATGCCTAGGTGAAAGAAAACGCTCCAATACCAGACCTTTTTTAGACATACCATTCCCTGCTACTGTCACGATGCCCGCTCCCGGGGAGCCGGCTCAGGCCCTGCGTCCCCGAAAGCGGACATCATGTCCCCGGGGAAGGTCCCAGCAACCCCTTATAGGGGCTCTTTGGACAGCGTCCTGGCGCCTATGGCGCCAGGCTCATAGAAAACGTCAGTCCTGGCGCCATAGGCGCCAGGCTCATTATGAAAGTGTTTGGGTGCACTTACCTGATGCAGACCATGCTGCAGAACCCCGGCCTCCTTGAGGCCTGAAAGGAACTACTTTACCTGTGGGACTCATTTACCACCCGGGCGTGGTCGGGGAAGGATACATACCTGATTGGAGGAAGGACACATTCTAGGAACTTCTTCCAAGGCTATTTAAACCACACCGGATCAGCCACACGTGCTTCGCGTTGTTCTGCATCTAGCAGCTGGACGCTCACCGTGTCTGCTCCTGCATCTTGACTTCTGCTACACCTGCCAGCATCCTGAATCACCTGAAAAGGAACGGAATAAGAGAACAGAAGAAGGAAAAGGCCTCACCTGCTAAATCTGCATCCCAGAGACATTTCGCCGACAATCCTGAAAAGGAAGACATTTATTTTTAAAAGCACATCGCATCGATCGCTGCAGCGCCGCATTCTACTCACCTTTACAGGGCGCCTCCATGTTCAGCAGCGACCATCCGGATTCGCAGTCGCGCCCCCGCGCCTAGGGAGAAAAAGACAAGAACAAAGGTGAGAGAAAGAAGGGAAAAGGGAAGCTAAAACTCCATGTCAAGACTTACCTGTTGGGTCATTCCCTTTTCATTTCGGGTCCGCGCCGCATCCAGGCATTTTCGGACCCCGGCCCCTAAGGGGAAAAAGACATCAGCGTTAATGAGTGAATGAAAAGACATTACCAAAACACTCATTAAAGACTTACCTGATTTCCACAAGGATTTCACTGCTCACCTCGGGTCGGTGCCTGTTCCCCGGCATTCCGTACCCCGGCCCCTATGGGGAAAAAGACACTAGCATTAGAACATTAATGCATGGACACAAAGGGAACCACTTATAGAAAAACTTACCTGGAAGCCAAGCAAGTTTGGTTCTCACCCATCCGAAAATCCAGTGACGTAACTGGATACCAATGCGCCCCTGCATCAGAAGCAGGATGGAGAGCTCGTCCTTCCAGACCCTAAGGTGAGACGTTACGGGGAAGCACAGAAGGGTTTTGAGGAGGGTGAGAGGGGTAAGTGGGAGGCCGATTGCATCACCCCGCAGACAGTTAACCCCCTATTCTCACCTACAGAAGGATACTTCTGCGAGTCAGACAAGCCAGATCTGGGGCCCGGTCCAGTCCGTCTTCCGAACCCTGCGCATCACCTTAGACGAGGTCACAGCAGCGCGAACCAGGCCAGCGCCCCCGTGGAAGTCAGGTGAGCGTTACAGAACGCGAAGCCTTCCTACAAATTCCCACCCAGGCGCTATGGAAACTTCTGAGACTGATCAGTTGGCCCAATTACTGGGGGAATTACGGGCCGAAGTACATGCCGCTCGTCAAGAGACTAATGCCCTCAAGAGGGAATTAATAATATCAAAGGAAAGAACTGGTGACCTGGCCAGACAGCTTTTGCAAGGTCAAGCTGGACAAACTCCTCTACCTTGTTCCGGAGGGAACCCCGCTCCTGTGGTTCCCAGTAACACTGTGCAGATTAATCTACCTGGAAACATGCCGCTGGCCCCACCTGAACGCTTTGCTGGGGACCCCAAACGATTCGCCGTATTCATGAATCAGTGTTGTTTGCACTTCCTATGCAGACCTGGGGCCTTCCCTAATGATCAGACCAAAGTAGCCTTTGTATTGTCATATCTCAGCGGCTGCGCTGCCGATTGGTCAGTTCCACTGGTTACTCAAGATGACCCGATTCTCCGTGATTTTCAAGGATTTCAAGCAAGCATGGAAAGGTTATTTGCTCGACACTCTCAGGGGCAGGCTCTGGATGACGAACTTCTATCCCTGCCACAGGGCAATCAGGACCTCCTATCCTATATTGCAACCTTTAATAGACTAATTGTGGAAACGGGATGGCCAGAGGATAAGAGTCACGTTATTTTATCGAGGTCTACGCGGAGAACTTAAAGATGTCTTGGCCCAAGTTGTAAATCCGCCCCAAGAATGCACAGAATATATAGACTTAGTGGTCCAATTGGATCACAGACTTCAAAACAGAAAAACAGATCAGTCCAGGTTTGAGACCCGGGTGTTGGTCAAGACCCACGGTAACCCCAAGGGAGTTGATGTCTCTGAGCCTATGCAAATTTGAGGGGTTAAAGAACCCTTAACTCAAAAGGAACGTGAAAGGAGGCGGCAGTTAAAATTATGTCTTTATTGTGGGAACTCTGGACACTTTCAACGAGATTGCCCGGCAAAACCGCCCCGAAAAGCGGTAGGAGCCGCTAATAAAAACCATGAAGACTCTGTTTCGGGAAACGACTCAGCCCGACAAGCGTAGGGGTCCACTTGCCGAGCTTGAAAACTAACACTCAGACCTCGCATTTCATTGTGCCAATGGTTCTCGTAGATCCAGAAAAGCCTAAGCGGTTGCATGCAATAAAGGCATACATCGATAGTGGGGCTATTGGAAACTATGTGGATCGTGAATTGGTCTCTAGGATTAACCTCCCTCTCCGTCCTAAAACCAGCAAAGATGTCATCACCACAGTCGATGGAACTGAAATTGCCTCTGGACCGGTAACACATTCCACTACTGAGGTGACTCTTATTGGTCCTGACGGCCATCGGGAGGCAGTTGTGTTTGATGTAATCAAGGCTCCACAGTTTCAGGTTATTCTTGGAATTCCTTGGTTAGAGACACATAATCCTCGAATTGATTGGCGAGCTAAGAGAATAACCTTCCCGGATTGTGCACAAACCTGCTACCCAGAAAACCTGAAGATTAATCTAGCATCTGTAACCTCTACCTCCATGCAATTACCTCCGGAATACCAGGACTTTCAGGACGTCTTCCAAAAGGAACAGGCCAACACGTTACCTCCTCACCGATCGTACGATTGCCAAATCGATCTGGTGCCCGGTGCACAACCCCCTTGTAGCAGGATTTATGCCCTTACCAAACCTGAGAACCTGCATTTGAGACAATATTTGGATCAATACCTCGCCAATGGTTTTATTCGCCCGTCCAAAGTCCCCGGCATCCTCGGCTTTGTTCTTCGTGCCTAAAAAAGAAGGCGACCTTAGAACTTGTATCGATTACCGCGCATTGAACCAGATAACGGTTAAAAACCGTTATCCTCTGCCTCTGATTCCTGAACTCCTTGACCAGGTGAAGGACGCTTGCATATACACCAAGTTAGATCTCCGGGGGGCATATCATCTGGTGCGAGTAAAAGAAGGCGACGAATGGAAAACAGCCTTCCGTACAAAATATGGATTATTCGAATACCAGGTAATGCCTTTCGGGTTGTGCAATGCGCCTGCTGCCTTCCAATTCTTCATGAATGATGTCCTTCGGGAACTCATCGATGTTTGTGTTGTCGTCTATATCGATGACATTCTAGTGTACTCCTCTTCGGAATCTGATCACAGAAAACACATTAGGGCAGTTCTGGAAAAACTGCGCCAACACAAACTATTTGCTAAACTGGAGAAATGTGTTTTCCATACCACAGAAGTTGAGTTTCTCGGTTTCATCCTGACACCCAAAGGAGTCCGAATGGACTCAAGAAAAGTGGATGCCATCCTCAAATGGCCATCACCTAGCTCTGTAAAAGGGGTTCAAAGCATGCTCGGCTTTGCCAATTTCTATCGCAGGTTTATCCCGGAATTTTCACGCATAGTACAACCCATTACTGCACTCTTGAGGAAAAATAAACGTTTTGAATGGTCTGAAGAAGCCGAGCAGGCCTTCCAGGATTTAAAAGCTAAGTTTACCTCTGCACCTATATTGAAACACCCACGTCCAGATCTCCCGTATGTCGTCGAAACTGACGCATCCAGCCTAGCCATGGGAGCAGTTCTGTCTCAAAGAGATCCTGAAACCAACCAACTGCATCCCGTAGCATTTTGCTCCAGAAAATTCTCGGCACCAGAGATTAATTACGCAATCACTGACAAAGAACTGTTAGCCATAAAGTCCGCTTTTAAAGCCTGGCGGCATTACCTGCTTGGCGCTCGACATACCATCACGGTGATCACTGATCACCGGAATTTACAGTATTTGAAAACTGCCAAGGCTCAGTCATCACGGCAGCTCCGATGGGCTTTGTTTTTCGCTGAATTTGATTTCGTGATTACCTATTGACCTGGCTGCAAGAACGGCAAAGCAGACGCCTTATCCCGAATTGGAATGGGAGAATCTGATACAAACTCAGAACCAGCACCAATAATTCCCGAACAGAGAATTCTAGGCATGACTTCGTTACAGACGCTTGAAGACATTCAAGTCAGAGTGAAACAACTCCTGGACCCTACAGTCCTACAGGATTGGATACAAAAGGGATCAGACTTTACCATAGATAATGGTTTACCTTATTACCAAGGACGCTTATTCCTGCCGCACAAAGATTTACACAAACTAGTTATTTCAGGTTATCATGATACATTAATAGAGGGACACCCCGGTAATGCCAAGACAATGGAAAAGGTGAAACGACAATTCTGGTGGCCCTCTTGGCGAAAAGATGTTAAATCTTTTGTGATGTCCTGTGGTGTTTGCGCCCAAACTAAAGGTCAAAAGAAAAGACCAGCCATTCTCCTTCAACCTCTAGACATACCGCCAGCACCCTGGCACACCTTATCAATGGATTTTATTACGGACTTGCCTCCTTGTTCGGGATACAATACCATTCTGGTAATTGTGGATTTGTTTTCCAAAATGGCCCACTTCATTCCTTTGAAAGGTTTACCTTCAGCTTCTGTCCTAGCCAAAGAATTCCTCGAAAATATTGTTCGGCTACATGGATTCCCATCTATACTAATCTCTGACCGGGGAAGCCAATTAATTTCCCACTTCTGGCGCAAATGTTGTCAAATGGCACAAATCGACGTAAGATTATCGACCAGTCACCACCCTCAGACCGATGGTCAGACCGAGAGGACAAATCAGACCCTTGAGCAGTACTTACGGTGTATGTTACAGCAATCTGAAAGCAACTGGAAAGACATTCTTTGGATAGCCGAATACGCATATAATAATTCGGTACACTCTGGAACTGGCCATAGTCCTTTTTATACCTTGTTTGGACATCACCCTCGAACCTCAAACCTCGACTCACCTCAGAACCTCGGAGTGCCTGCAGTAGAACATCTGCATTCTACCATTACCCGAGCCTTCAAAGAGGCAACCACGCATTTACAACAAGCCAAGAGAAAATACAAGGAGAATGCTGACCTACATCGGAGTGAAGCACCTCTGTATCAGATTGGGGATCAAGTGTGGTTAGCTACCAGACATTTACCGCTCAAAGGGCCTCGAACTTTTAACCCAAAATATCTGGGACCTTATTCTATTACGGCAATAATTAACCCAGTAGCGGTTAAACTTGATTTACCAGCTAATATGCAAATTCACCCTGTTTTCCATTGTGTCAATTCTGAAACCAGTGGTACCCGTAACCCGACTTCTCAAACCTCCAGAACCTATTCAAATAGATGGGGAACCCGAATTCGAAGTGAAGAACATTTTAGATTCAAAAATGTTTAGGTCAAAGCTTTTCTACCTAATTGATTGGAAGGGGTAAGGACCTCAGGAGAGGTCGTGGGAACCTAGTGACCATGTGCATGCACCTCGATTAGTCAGGAAATTCCACCGACTCTTCCCAAACAAACCAAAACCCCCGGAGGGAACAACCATGGGAGGGGCCTTGGGGGGGAGTGCTGTCACGATGCCCGCTCCCGGGGAGCCGGCTCAGGCCCTGCGTCCCCGAAAGCGGACATCAAGTCCCCGGGGAAGGTCCCAGCAAGCCCTTATAGGGGCTCTTTGGACAGCGTCCTGGCGCCTATGGTGCCAGGCTCATAGAAAACGTCAGTCCTGGCGCCATAGGCGCCAGGCTCATTATGAAAGTGTTTGCATGCACTTACCTGATGCAGACCATGCTGCAGAACCCCGGCCTCCTTGAGGCCTGAAAGGAACTACTTTACCTTTGGGACTCATGTACCACCCGGGCGTGGTCGGGGAAGGATACATACCTGATTGGAGGAAGGACACATTCTAGGAACTTCTTCCAAGGCTATTTAAACCACACCCGATCAGCCACACGTGCTTCGCGTTGTTCTGCATCCAGCAGCTGGACGCTCACCGTGTCTGCTCCTGCATCCTGACTTCTGCCACACCTGCCAGCATCCTGAATCACCTGCAAAGGAAGGGAACAAGAGAACAGAAGAAGGAAAAGGCCTCACCTGCTAAATCTGCATCCCAGAGACATTTCGCCGACAATCCTGAAAAGGAAGACATTTATTTTTAAAAGCACATTGCATCGATCGCTGCAGCGCCGCATTCTACTCACCTTTACAGGGCGCCTCCATGTTCAGCAGCGACCATCCGGATTCGCAGTCGCGCCCCCGCACCTAGGGAGAAAAAGACAAGAACAAAGGTGAGAGAAAGAAGGGAAAAGGGAAGCTAAAACTCCATGTCAAGACTTACCTGTTGGGTCATTCCCTTTTCATTTCGGGTCCGCGCCACATCCAGGCATTTTTGGACCCCGGCCCCTAAGGGGAAAAAGACATCAGCGTTAATGAGTGAATGAAAAGACATTACCAAAACACTCATTAAAGACTTACCTGATTTCCACAAGGATTTCACCGCTCACCTCGGGTCGGTGCCTGTTCCCCGGCATTCCGTACCCCGGCCCCTATGGGGAAAAAGACACTAGCATTAGAACATTAATGCATGGACACAAGGGGAACCACTTATAGAAAAACTTACCTGGAAGCCAAGCAAGTTTGGTTCTCACCCATCCGAAAATCCAGTGACGTAACGATACCAACGCGCCCCTGCATCAGAAGCAGGATGGAGAGCTCGTCCTTCCAGACCCTAAGGTGAGACGCTACGGGGAAGCACAGAAGGGTTTTGAGGAGGGTGAGAGGGGTAAGTGGGAGGCCGATTGCATAACCCCGCAGACAGTTAACCCCCTATTCTCACCTACAGAAGGATACTTCTGCGAGTCAGACAAGCCAGATCTGGGGCCCGGTCCAGTCCGTCTTCCGAACCCTGCGCATCACCTTAGACGAGGTCACAGCAGCGCGAACCAGGCCAGCGCCCCCGTGGGAGTCAGGTGAGCGTTACAGCTACCTGCCATAGAGGGCTGTATCTGACTAGCTCCCATCCCGCATTGAGGGCAATCTCTCTCTACCATCTCAACTGAGCACAATTGTCAATAGCTGTTTCTTCCAACTCGAACTACTCCATCACACTATGCCCTTACTCTCATTTATAGATAACATTTTAAATTTAAATAGCCCAATCTCTTTTCACCTTGACTACGACAACAGCCTTTTTTCTGAGGTTCCTGCCTTGTCAAATCCAATGCTGACAATGTGTCCTTAGCAAGGATCACGCTTTACCAGTTGCGGTCAACCTCTACTGACTGACTGTTGTTAAAAGACTCCCCACTGTCTTCCCTCCATGCTGCAAATTGCCAACCCTCCCCTTTTAGATAACCGTTGCTTTTTTCTCTGCTTCCCTCACTGTGTTCTTCCCCCTATGATTGTTTGTTTGTTTGTTTGTTTATTTTATTTATATAGCGCGCCTGACCCAGGGCTATCTGAGCACTTAGGTGAAGATAATGGTTACAGGAAGCAATATCAATATACATATTACATATAGTAGATACAAGTGATATACAGTTTATACATAGATATTGCAGATTGTAGATTCAACAGAAGAAAAGGGTACAGGGTAGGGTAGGGTGGGGGGTTTATACAGGGTGGGATAGCGGTACATAAGGGCTGGAAGCATAGGGAGAGTGTTAGGAGTACAGTAATTGAGGTTACTTTTTATTCAATAACCATGTGATGACGCGACTTCTGCATTTTTCGAATGTTGGGGTAGTTTTAATGTCCTGTGGAAGTGTATTCCATAGTTGGGCAGCTAGAACTGGAAAAGTAGTTCCACCAGCTCTTTTTAGGTTGTACCTGGGCACCACCAGGCAGGAAGTGTTGGTGGATCTTGTGATTCTGGCTGACTGTTTCAGCGTGGATTTTTCAGTGAGATAAGGTGGGGCTTGGTGGTTCAGAGCTTTGTAGGTGAGGCAGATGGCTTTTAGGTCAATTTTTTCTTGTATGGGGAGCCATTTGCAAAGTTTTCTAGTAGCCGAAATGTCCTCTTTTCTTGGAATATTGAATGCAGCTCTAAGCACATTATTTTGCAAAACCTGTAGTTTGTGAATTATAGATTTGTTAGCTCCTAACTATAGGCCATTGCAATAGTCCAGTTTGGACTGAATAAGTGCTCGGGCTAATATAAGGCAACTATTGGAAGACAGTAGGGGTCTGCAGGCCCTGATCAGCTACCCAGTGTAGGCGGTGGCTGAAGCGGTCACATTAACCTGTTTAGTTAGGTTAGTATTGGCATCGAAGTAGAAACCAAGAGTTTTTACATTTATGGCTTTGAGAATATTATTCCCATCAATGATGATGCTACTGTAGTTAGGACTCAATTTTGACAGGTTATGTGGTGAACCAACTAGGAGCAGCTCAGTCTTATCATCATTCAGGCAGAGGCCATGTGTGGCCATCCATGCCTGAATGATGGTGTAGACTTTGTTAATCCGACAAACATCTGTGTCTTACAAGCCCGATAATGTTATGAGTATCTGGGTGTCGTCTGCATAATTTGTGTAGGTGACACCCAGACGATCCAATTTATCGAATAGCGGCTTTGTAAAGATATTGTAGAAAGTGGGCAATACGCAGGAACCTTGTGGGACACCGCAGGAGATGGGGATAGGATCCACCGTATCTGTGGGTGAGAAAACACAAATGGTTCTGTTTGCGAGGAATGATTGAATCCACGTGACATCAGAGTTGGAGAAGTGTGCTGCCTATGATAGGTGGTCGCCTAGGATTTTATGGTCAACCAAATCAAAGGCTGCCGCTAAGTCAAGAAGAAGAAGGATGGCAACTCTACCTTTATCTTTTATTTCATCGATCTGACTTTTAAGATCAACAAGGGCAGTTTCCGTTTCATGTTGAGGCCTAAAGCCAGATTGACGAGTTGTTTGGTCTCCAAATAGTCTTGAATTTGCAAGTATGCAACTCTATCTAAGATTTTCAGTCAGAAGGAGACTGTGGTGATTGGTCTATAATTAATGGGAATAGACAGGTCAAGTGTTTGTTTTTTTAGTAATGGGAGAACCCACCATTGTTTCAGGTTACTAGGGACTGAGTTACTTGCGAAAGAGGCGTTTATTAGTTTGGTGATAAAAGGAGAAACATCTCTCGCTGCAGCAGCTTTTATGATCTGAGCTGGGCAGCTGTCACCTTTGCAGTTGAACGGTTTCAGAGCTGCTATGATTTTTTGTATCTCTGGAATGGTTACATTGTTGAATTTGAAGCCTGCGTTGTGGAGTGCATTCAGTGGCAGGGTAGCAATGGGGGGATTGCCAGAGGTAAATTGGAGCGGTTTGTCAGCTATTTTAGTCTGGAGCCCTGTGATTTTGTTGGAGAGAGCATTTTGAATGCTAGAGCACTAAGGTTTATCCTTGGTGCAGGTATCTGGAAGTGGATTAGAGCTTTCTAATTCCTTTAGAATGTTAAATAATTCTTTGGTACTGGAACCAGCCTGGTTTATTCTGAGGTTGAAAGGTTCATTTTTTGGTGCAGATTTTCTCGCTTTTACATGTGGGTGTAATGTTGGTAAGGTTAACTTTATTTTCTGTAGAAGGGGTTGATTTTCAGAGTGTCTCAAGTTTCCTTTTCTCTAGGTGTAGTATTTTAAGTTCGGGAGAGAACCAAGAGTTCGGATGTGCTCTCGGTTTACCTTTGAGCAGTTTTAATGGGGCAATGGTGTCTATGGCTTTGGTCATGGAGTCATTGTAGGTGTCAACCAATAGATTCAGGTCATTTGTGGCAGATAGTGCATTAAGTGTAGGGACTACCAGAGGTATTATCGCCTCAGCTGTGATGTTTCGTTTGTTCCTAGTGAGACAGGGTGGCACAACAATGGGCTTTTTGGGCTCTAGGTTGTTGACATTGATTTCTAATGACAGGAGATGGTGAACAGTCCACACGAGTGGTGAGGAGTCCTTTAGGGTAATATTGCAGTTGAGGTCCGCTACCCAATCAAGTATCTTGCCTTTCTCGTGAGTAGGTAGGGTGCTGATTTGTAGGAAGCCTTGTTCTGCTAGTGCATTGGCTAAGGAAGTGGCTGGAAGCTCATTGGGGTCATTATAGCCAAGGTTGAAGTCACCTAGGATAATGTTTTGCGCCTTGGGTTTGGTATTCTCAGCTACTAGTGACGTTATGTCTTCTTCAAAGGATGTGGGAGGACCTGGGGGCCTATATATGAAGTGGATGGTGATTGTGTTTTTAGAGGAAGTCTGAAGCTTGACTGAGAGGAGTTCACAGGATGTCAGGGTAGAGGATGTGGCTAATCTCATGTCAAGGGTGAATTTGAATATGAAGGCTATTCCTCCCCCTCGAGCATTCGGTCTGTCACCTCTGAGGATGGAGTAGTTGTCAGGGACTGCTAGAGTTAGAGATGGGCCAGCTGCGTCATGTAACCATGTTTCTGTCAAGTGCTCCGTTGCTTTTCAAAGCTAGGTCTGCGCTCAATAAATGCCCTACTAATAATAATGATGATAATAATAATAATTTTAAAATAGACCCACTTCAAAGCAGCCTGCTTTGTTCACATTGCCCTGCTTAGGCTCGGCCCATGATTTGCATCTCCAAAAATCTGTCTCCAATGCCACTATCCTCTGCATCCCAAAAACAAAACAAGAAGGAACCTAAAGGATGTACGCCTTCCAGTATCGTATTGTTAAGCTGCGGAACTCTTTTCCCTCCACAGTCCAACACAAACCATCACACTTTAAATTCTGGTTGGAACCAAAACCCTGTTTTTTGTTTAGAACAAACTATCCCTCTTCTCACTTGAGTATTTGTTTTCTACCTCCTTGCCTGTGCGGTCCGAGAGCACTCATGCCATGTAGTGTGTTACAAATGTTACAATAAATAAACAAAAAATGTATTACCATCTTTTGCACATTTCCAAATGATTACCACATTGCTATGTCTGAAGTATTCCTTACCACGTAGCATATATGCACCTATCTTAAAACAGCATATTAAATACCCAAGGATACATTAGCCAAAGCACTGATCAATCATTATACGATGTAACCACAATGGTCTGCAAATCTATTTTCCACTGCCATCCCTGTACATCCATTCTACCATTCTTTCAAATGACTGCCCTGTGCATTGCATGGAGTCACCAACACCATGAGAGTGTAATCATACGGTATGGCTCATGTGCTCCCCACACCACCATTTTCACTGACTTCGAAGAATACCTAAGGTTATTCTCCAGCTAGCTCCGTGGGTGCATCATCACTGGTGATTTCACCTTATGGTGGGAAATCAATTCGGACCTCATTAACGATTTGGTGGTATTACCTCTCATAATACCACCAAACGTATTTACCATTGTCGCATGAAATAAATATGCAATAACGCTGAGTGTCTGAATGGTTTAGAGCCGTGTGGACCCCTCAGGTATTCACTATTTTGGAGACCCATTGGATTTTATGTGGAGTTGCCATATTACCGCTATCAGTATTACCATGTGCTGTATATCACAGGCAGTAATGGTTTTGCCTGGTGGAAATATTCTCCCCACAGGAACAGTTATTTTGCTGTGTTTCATTTGCGAAACTTGAAATTTAGCATAATGACAAATCAAATTCCGGGTTATCAGTGGTCCAGGGGTGAATTTCGGTTTCTAAATCATCAATAGGCCCCACACCTCTAATACACCAGAATGGATACGAACAGATTGCATAAAAAAGTATACAATTCAAATTATAAACCTCCTTGTCCAATTTTGATAATGGGGACGGAACAACAGGCTTATCTCCTCTAAAGTTTGTGGATCATTGGTTATTTGCAACACAGAGAAAACACAATTATTACCCAAGGATAGAAGGAGTGTCCAGTCAAGGTTGATAAAATATCTACTTTATTATTATCACAACTGATAGCCTAACAACACTACGAAATACAACCCACCCTTTGAAGGAATGCAGAGGACAAACAGTTTCAGAGAATGAAAATTGATGCACTCTGGATACTGAAAGGAGGGTAGTCGGCATGGTTAATAACCACAACAGTTTGTTAAGGTTTCTTGGCTTCAGCACCAGGGGGGAAAAGGATCTGAAAATGTCTCTAGGGGCCTTCTGGGAAGGACCCACCGACAGAACCACAATGTACCCTTTGCATTTGGTGTTCTTGGTGCTCGCCAGTGTCAAGTCGGCTTCAGGGCGCATTGCAGGTTTCTTTGACAAGAGTTTGAGATGGGAGCCAGCTACGGGTATCAGGCGGCAAAACAGTTGGGCGAGCGAAGCTAGATGAACGGCTGCAGGCTGGCCTACATGGCGGCTCGGGGACAGGCATCGTCTCAGTGCTGATCAGCAGTTCTGAAGCACTGGTTGAGACGTCTCAGATGTCTTTAAGGGACTGCGGCTTGACAAAGGTCAGCGTTGTAGTCAGTTTCAGATCAAGGTACTCGACTGGCTCAAAAATGTCCTTTAAGGTGGATGGCGGTAGATGCTTGTCGTTGCACTTCTCGCAGCTTCTTCAAAGGGCTTGCGTCATCCTTTAAGTCGGACGGCTTAAGGCTCAGGAGTGTGTTGCAAGTAGCTGCCTTGTCCTTTGTTTCGGGTTCAGAGACCTTCTGGCACTCCCTATCGAGGAAGTTTGCTGCAGAGCCTAGCAAGGCACCCGGGGTTTTGAAAGGTTTGTAAAATATCCTGGGCTAGATCCCATGCAATGGCAAGTTTAGACGTCACGTAACTATATCATATGAACGCATGCGCTGGGTCACATTTTCAAGCGTTAATATTGCATACTATACTGCTCATACTCATTTGGAAGTATTGCTAACATGTAACTATATTGCCACTCCAAAGTGTGAACATCCATCCAGTAATGCTAGGTAATACTTTATGAAGTCATATAAGACGTAGAAAAGCCTTTGGACTGGACAGCCGAAGACTTTCTGTGGATTGAGAAATTGTAATTAAGCAGCAGCGGTTGAAATACCTTTTTGCAACATTAGCCATACAGGTGCTTGCCGCTGGTTGGTGGGCTGACAAAGTGACAGGGGGTAGCTAATGACTTCTTGGATGGGCTGGTGGTGAGTGTGCAACATTCTCGAGCTCCCTCTCTTATTTGTAAAAAGCTTTCTTTGTTGGGCATCAGTGCTGCATAGGCGCCTCACAGCTGTGGGATTTCACTTCTTCCTGTTCCTTCTTCCTTCCCTCCCACCTCCCAACCCACCACTGACCCCCCTGACTGGGCCAGTTTCCTCGTTGTATTTTCAGTTGTGTGCTGATTGGGCGAGTTGCCTCGTTGTATTTTCTGGTATGTGCTCCTTGCTGTCGCTCGGCACAGCATCAGTTTACTTTCTTGGATAGGCCGGCGGTGAGTGTGCAACATTCTCAAGCTCCCGCTCTTATTTGTAAAAATGTTCATTGTTGAGCATCAGTTCTGCATAGGCACCTCACAGCCTCGCAATTTCACTTCTTCTTGTTCCTTCTTCCTTGCCGCCTCCCATCCTGCCCAACCCCCTGACTGGGAGAGTTGCCTCATTGTATTTTCTGGTGTGTGTTCATTGCCGACGCTCGGCGGAGCATCAATTTACTTTCTTAGATGGGCTGGCAGTTTCTTCTTCCTGCTCCTTCTACCTTCCCTTGCGCCTCCCACCCTGCTGCAAACCCCCCTGACTGGGTGATATATTTTCTGGTGTGTGCTGATTGGTCGAGTTGCCTCATTGTATTTTCTGGTGTGTGTTCATTGCCGACGCTCGGCGGAGCATCAATTTACTTTCTTGAATGGGCCGGCGGTGAGTGGGCAACATTCTTGATTGAGCTCCCGCTCTTATTTGTAAAACGTTTTCTTTGTTGGGCATCAGTTCTGCATAGGTGCCTCGTGGCCTTGGGATTTGACTTCTTCATGCTCCATCTTCCTTCCTTCCCGCCTCCTACCCCTCCTCATTGCCTTCTTTCTTGGATGGGCCGGTAACGTCACTTTTTCCTATCTGTCAGAAAATCCTATCTTGCAGATTGAGCATGCGTGTGCATGCTCAGTCAGTACTTAACAGATAGGATTTTTTGACACCAGGAATGTGGTGTGCCTGTCTTTCTGGGGTCCCCGGGGTGATGTTTTTGTGACTTGACCAGAGCCACGCTCACTAAAGTAACAGAACAAGGTGAAGCCGCATTACGAGCGACTCGAAAACAGATGCAAAAAGCACAAACCCAGCAGACGAAATGCAGTGGACCCTGTATTTATAAGCTCCCAGGGTTCTATGAGCACTAAATGTGCAAAACATATGAAAGAATCCATCCCAAATATATATGTACGTGTATGTGAACTAAGTGCATTATTAATGTGGTAATAATGCACTTAGTCCACATACACGTACATATTCGTGATAAGTCCGGCTGTCTGCACATGAGTCGTGCATTAGTTTCCACTACACTCTACACAGAGCAGCTCGTAAATGACGCCAGCAAACCTCTCATCTTCCAGAGTTGAAAAGTGGAGTCATATTTATTGACTCTTGTTATTAAGGTAAACAGCACAATTCAGTAGAAAGCTCCGATTGCCACACTGCTCGAATGCAGGCACCAACATGGGAAACAACACTTTGTCCGAGAGTAAAAAAAAACATGTAATATACACTGCTGCAAAACCTATTTTCAATATTCAGTATTACACAAATAGCTAAAAAAGTGTGCTAACTGAATTGGCCCATGTTTTGTTTGAGTGCTGACTGTATACATGGTTTGCACTGTGCCCTGGTAATTCCCCAGCTCTATTTTTGGTGCTATGGGTTGCTGCCAGCTGGGTAAATCTCAGGCCATTCTGGGCCCAGGCTAAAGTTTGGGTCCTGCTGCGGGGTGCTGGATGTAGCTTGGACACAATGCTGTTCGTCGCAGGTTATAGCGTGGATGTTATGGTATGGGTTTGTTATGGTATGGGTGACTGGGTAACTCGTGGGCCCCGGGAGGAGGAGGGTGGATGTAGCTTGGACACAATGTTGTTCGTTGCAGGTTATAGCTTGGGTGTTATGGTATGGGTTTGTTATGGTATGGGTTTTTGGGTAAATCGTGTGTTCTGTTGCGGGGTGCTGGGTGTAGCTTGGACACAATGCTGTTTGTTGCAGGTTATAGCTGGGTGTTAAGGTATGGGTTTGTTATGGTATGGGTTTCTGGGTAAATCGTGGGCCCTATTGTGGGGTGCTGGATGTAGCTTGGGCACGAGGCTATTTGTTGCAGGTTATAGCTTGGGTGTTATGTTATGGGTTTGGTATGGTGTGGGTTTCTGGGTAAATTGTGGGCCCTGTGTCAGGGTGCCAGATGTAGCTTGTGCACAATGCAATTTGTTGCAGGTTATATCTTGGGTGTTATGGTATGGGTTGCTGGGTATATCTTGGGCCCTGTTTCGCAGTGCTGGATGTAGCTAGGGCACGGTGCTATTCATTGCAGGCTATAGTTTGGTCTTATGATATAGATTTCTCGGTAACTCCTGGGCTCTGTCGCAGGGTGCTGAAAGTTTGTGCACAATGCTATTCGTTGTTTATCTTGATCATTGCTGTGGGGAGTTGGGTTAATTGTGGACTCTGCTATGGGGGCGCTTGGTGTTACTTGGGTCTTGCCTACTTAAGTGGGATGCTAGTTCCTGGAGCATACTTGGAGTACTGGGTTCTATGCTGCGATTGCTGAACATACCAGAGACCATCGCCTTAATGCCTACGACCTCTGCCACCGTACTCTCAGAAAATGTTATTCCACGCTGTGCACACAGTGCCTACTGTATGAAAAGTGAGGGTATATTCGTACAAACAGCATTACGGGGAGGCAGAAGGCATAAGGTGGGCCCATTTTCTTTGGATGGCTATGCTGTAATTGACGGGTTACCCAGCGCCTTTAAGTTCAATGGCTGCTTTTATCACGGTTGCTCCCAATGCAACCCATAAAATGATTTAAATCCACTAACAATAACAGCTCACGGGCACCTGTATTGTAGAACTATGATAAAGTGTATCATTGGAAGGCCTGGGGATGACAGTACGCACATTGTGGGAACATGAGGCGGTGTCCATGCTAGAATCTGATGCAACGCTTTCTGAGCACACCGAGCAACACCCTTTTCCACAGACTCTGGTGCCGCAAAATGGCCTGTATGGGGGCAGCACTAATACAGTGGCATTTTTATGACTTCAGAAGGCTGTATCCATTGTAAACAAAAAAAAGGGGTACCCGGTAGGCTACCCTCAAATAATCTGCAGGGATTTTAAAGACATTGAGCAGTAGTTTGGTCTGGTGAAATTCCGGGTGTTTTCACAGAGACAGCTTTACTACCTGGTTCTACCAATGTAAGCGGATGGAAAGAACAAATACCTAACCATGGTAATGTTCTTTCTGGTGGATGTTCATCTCACAGATTCCTCATCTTTGATGTATTGGTATCCTCCTATGCAGTCTCTGAAAATATTTTGACAGCAGGGGGAGCCGTGCGGCATCAGCATCCCATGACAGTTACCATTCCAACGTCCGGACGGGACGATGATAGTATAATAGCACACATTGCGCAAGCTGTCTCAGTCCCTAGTTATTCCCTCTTTCTGCTCAGCCGTCTTGAAGAATTAAATAACCCGCATGGGCGTTGAAAGAGAGAAGTGATAACAAATTCACCAAAGGTCAGAGGGGTAGGCTGGGAGGGTGATGAGGGACCCGTGGGAGGAACATCATCCGAAAAAAACATTACATGGGGAAAGTAATTTGTTATTCTAATGGATTGTGTCCTCCAACAGATTCCTCATCTTTGATAGACTCTGATAGCAGTTTTGGAGATAGAGGTGGGAGAAGTGGATTCTTTTGTGGAAGTCTAATTAACACATGATATTATGCAGAACCACACTTCCAAAGTAAGCGTCCTTGCCCGATAGGGTGTCTAATCAGCAATGATTTGAGAAATTATGGAGTGAGGACCAAGTTGTGGCATTGCAAATGTCCTTCACCGGTACACCTCTTTGGAGAGACAAATTGATTGCCACTCGCATGGTAGAGTGGGATTTTCAGGGACATCTTTTACAGCAATGGAGTAGCACTCCGAAATGCACAGAATAATCCAACATGATAGTTTTTTGGTCACGGTTTGGTCATCCTTTAGATTGTCAAATGTGCCTAGTGCCTAGCCGTTGACATGCACCCCCACTTTCCTTGTACACAGTCAAAAATTGCTCTTGGTAGGATTTACCTTCCTCAGCTTTACCCTTCCTCCATCCATGTACCCTAGCACATGCCAGCCTAAAGCTCACCACACCCAACCCCACCCCACTTCACTTCATCCACCCAGCCTGTCCCAACGACCTCACCTCACCCTAAACCCTCACCCAGAAATTTCAGACCGCCCCCAATCACCCCACTAATACACCTAATTCCACCCAACCACCGCCTCACCGCCAACCAAACCAACCCCCCACTACCTCACATCACCCCATCTACAGCACCCACCCAACCATGTCACCTGCTCACCCAACCTCATCACATTAGCTCGCCTCATCCAACATAATATCACCCCACCACCTCACTGACCGCAAGACCCCTCCCCTGTAGGCTAACAATAGCAGATACGCTTGAGGACCCTAGCTTACCCTAGCACAATACCTACCAACCCTAGCTCATCCAGGCACAACAACCCATTTTTCATAACTAGCCCCAGAACACCATAGCTCACCCCAACACCCCACTCACACATCCTTGGTCACCTCAAGGTAACACACCACCCACCCAACCCAGCGTACCCCAGCAACCCACCCAGAGCTCACCCCAGGAGTCCACCCACCCAAGCTCACCTATGCATCTCAATAGCTCACCCACACTTGCTACCCCAGGATCACACCTAACCCTCTACCCACTCTTCCTCACCTAGAATCCCCCCTGCTGGTTGCAGCATCACACCAACACACACACCCTAAGAACCCACCCAAGCCCACTCCTATACCTTAGCCCACCCCATACCCTATGACACCCTGATCACTCCCAGCCCGGCTACATCACTGCAACACATGGGGCTCACCCCAGCACCCCAACCACCCTTGCGCACCCTATCAAACCCTAGCTCACCCCAGAAAACCTACCTCACCCCAGCACAACCTACCACACCCAGGAACCCTAGCTCAGCCAAGCATTCACCCCAATGCATATGCAATAAAAACAAGCACAACTCATTCAACATAGCTCATCCCAGCAGCCCACCTATCCAACCACTGCTAAAGCCCCCCAGAAAACATGAGTTCTCCCCAGCGCCCCATTCTCCCCAGTCAACCTCCCTCACCCGACCTCACACACCCCACCAAACTTCAACAAACCATTTTGCCTCATCCTACACAAGCTTACCCAACAACGTCACCCCACCCTAGCTCCACAGCATAACACCGACCCACAGTAGCTCTCCGCATCACGCCACCCATCTACCCTAACTAATCCCCGCACAATACATATCCACCCTAGCTCCCTCCAGTACATAAACCTCCCGGACTAGCTTGCCCTGGCACAATACGTATTGTAGCTCACCCAGGGCACCATAAGCTGCCTCAGCAAACCAATCCACACACCAATCCCAGCTTGCATCAGTACACTCCCGACCTTTCCTCTCTCCAGCTCACCACCCACCCACCCTAGCTCACAACATAGCTCACCACAAAAAACATTCCACTCACCCTAACTCTTACTAGCATACAATCTACCCGCCCTAGCTCACCTGTGCAGTACAACCACCCTCCTCTAGCTCTTAGCAACACCCCTGCACCCTAGATCACTTCAGCACAAGATCACTATAGCACCCCATCTGTCAACTCAAGCTCACCAAAGCATCCCATCATCCAAGCATCCTATCCACCATAAGCTCCCCCAACACTGCACACATTTTAACTCATCTCAGCCCCTAGCCACTCACTCTAGCTCACCACAACACAGCACCCACCGACCTAGTTCATCAGGTACAACATCCACCGACCGTAGCTCACACCAGCAAAACGCCCCAGCCTAGCATGACACAGACTAGCACGCCGATCCTAATTCACCCCAGAAAACCATCCATTCTAGTTCACCCTAGCCCCACACCCACCAGAGCTATTCCCACCAACCCCACCCGCCTACCTTAATTCACCTCATCATCCCACTGGACTTAAGCTCATACCAGCACCCAGCCCACTTAACCTAGCCACCAAGCATCTGAACAAGCTTACATAGCTTATCACAGCACATCACCCACCCACCCTAGGAAACTAGAGCAAATAACAATGTCACTGTGGCTCATCCAAGCACGCCACTGTAACTCACCCCAGCACAGCACCCACCCAGCCTAGCTCATCCCAGCAGCCCACCCACTCACATAATCTCACCCGAGCTGTATAGCCAAGCACCCAATAACATCCCAGTACAGTCTCCTCTCAAGACATCACACACCACCCTAGATTGCATCTTCTTGATGCCCACCCACTGCATCAACTGAGCAAACCCTAGCTCACACAAGCAACCCACAGCTCACACAAGCATACCCTAGCTCACACATGCATCCCCTAGCTCACACACGCATCCCATAGCACACACAAGCATCCCATAGCTCGGCCGAGCACAACACACACCCAACTGAGCTAAAAGCAGCACACTTTAAGGGCTTCATTACAAGTTCAGTGGCACAGCAAAAAGTGGTAATTCCATTACTGCCACCTTTTTGGGTGGTAGCAGAATTACCGCCATTTTTCACAAACCACTGAATTATACATTTGGATATTAAGTGGAGGATTTACCTCCAGCAACAAATCCGCCGGTGGTAAATCCACCACAAATCTCCATGGAGTCCTGTGCACTACACTCACGGGGAATTACACCACATTACCACCACTTGTAATCCCATGGTGCACTGATGGGACCAAGTGGCGGTAATGGTAATGAAGAATGGGGGCCACTGAATGAACACCAAACATGTAAATGAGGCCCTTTGCACCCACATTAGCTCAGCCCAGCAGCCCACTCACCACAGCGTTGCGCCCAAACCTGGTCACTGTAGGACCTCGTCCACCAACCCTAGCGCCTCCAAGCACTCCACCCTCCAACTCTAGCTTAGACCCGGCACCCAACATGCCCCAGATCAAGCCAGCATCTCAACCACCCCCAGCACAGCACTGACCCACCGCAGATCACTCGCTGCAATGCCCACTCACCTAGGTCACCCCAGCATAGCATCCACCAATCCTGGCACAACCAAGCACAGCACTGACCCAACTTCTGTTTACTGCGATAGTTAGCTCTGGACCACAGATACCAGAATGCATTTGGTGGGGTACCCACATAAGGGAGCACATAAAACATTGCACAGCGGCTCCCGAACCGCAGGTCAAGCATGTCTCAAAACGCCTCGTGGTGAATGGTGTAGGTTGTCCAATGGTTAAGGCACAATGTTAAGGAATTAAGGTCAGTAAACAGAGGCAGGCGACTGATGTGCGAGCGATTTCAGTGCTAGTAGACAGGGCACAGCATAGATAGAACGCGAACTCTGGGTGCAATGAAGCGTGATGTTATTTAAGAATTGTTGTGACAGGCACTGGGCATCGTAACAGTTGTAATAAATGTATCTGGAATGAATTAAGAAGAGTTGAGCATTGTGCATCCTGACATGATGTGAATGCACAACCAGGTGGTTGCTAGCTTGATTTCTTGTAGGGAGTGCATTAGCTCCCAGAGCTATCTTGCCCTGAAGAAGAAACTAAAAGTTATGCTCACATTGTTCATTATTTAACATTCAACAGGATTAGGTCGGTTTAGGATGTTTTGACCACATGCAAAAGTTTGCATGGTCAAAACGTCCTAAAAATTCTACCACCAAAGGTTCGAACACCAAAAGTTCGAACCTTTGGTGGTAGCATTATAGGTAAGTATAAAAAATAAAAAAAAGACTGCAGAGGTTGCGGGGGTGTCCCCCGCAACACCCCGCTCACTATACTGTGTGGTATAGTGAGCAGGGTTTTGCGGGGGACATCCCTGCAACACACCCGCAAAAAAAATAAAAAGAAATAAAAACAAAAAAAAAACGGGGCTGCAGGGGTGTCCCCCGCAACACCCCGCTCACTATACTTTACAGTACAGTATACTTTACAGTATAGCGTGGTGTACACTATACTTTACAGTATAGTGAGCGGGGGTTGCGGGGGAAACCCCTGCAGCCTCCGTAGCATGTAAGTGTGTTTGCATAAGAAAGGTGCAAACTTTTGGTAGTTCGCACCTTTCTCATGCAAACGATTTGCCCGCGGTAATTTCAGCCGCGGGCAAATCACTCGGATTCGATTACGTCATGATCCCGGCTCAAACACAAGCGAAGAACACAAAAGTATGCCAGTCAGGTAACACAATGGTGTTCCCTCCAAAAACATATTTCTTTTTGCAGATACCCTGATTACTGGACAATTATCAACACACTTGTTCTGCATGGTGTATGAAATGGTAGGACGATCGTATAATTTTAGCCAACCGCACACTGTACCCTGGAACTTGGAGTTCCATATAAAATTTGACATATAATAAATACTACGAGCTCCAAAATGCAGAAGCCTGTTGCCCTATGTAAATGCAGAAATAAATACTAAAAGTGTGCAGTGGACCTCTGCTGCACCAGTCTGTATGCAGTATGTTGTAATGTGCACGGGCTCGTGCAGGGACACTCGTGGAATGTTATGATTGTTCGGAAGAGAACATTCCACGGTGGCCGTTGGCTGGAGGTGGCAGAGAGCAGGCTTGTGGGGTCGCGTAAATAAATACTTGTAATATACTTACATGTGTACGGAGGATTTACATCAGTGGCGACGAGGATTTTACGTGACCCCGTTCCACGTGTGCATCGGCCGGTTGTTGGGTGCTGCTGCCTGCCGTCCTAGCATTGCAGCTGACGACGTGGATTAAGGTCGGAATTCGTTGGAGCCGCCGGCCGCCTACCCCTGTGCCGTTAGGGGCGGAAGTGGCCACAGGCGGGCTCCGTTGGGGGCGTGTGGTTCCCAGTGGCGATTGGCGGCCAGGAGCTCACCAGGGGCATCAAGCCGATTCGGGAGGCGGCTACGGACCCTCCTGTGTCCCGAAGGGGAAGAAGCCGGGGCAGCAGGGCCACATCATTGCGCTGGCAAGTTGCAAACAAGCATCGCTGTTGGGGATCCGGTTGGTGTCCCGCAGGAGGAGCACTTGTTGTACCGAGGGCTGTATCCCGGTGTTGTGTTCGGCGCAAGAGACTGTATGTCGGCTGACAGCTCCGCCCCCGGCAGCGCATGCGCAACGCGCAGATCACTGCTGCCTGCTTGAGGGAGGAAGGAGGGGCTGCGGTGGCGCTGCGCGGCGTATATTAAGGATCAGCTGACTGCGGTACGTTGTACGGAGGGCTGTATCCCGGTGTTGTGTTCGGCGCAAGAGACTGTATGTCGGCTGACAGCTCCGCCCCCGGCAGCGCATGCGCAACGCGCAGATCAGCTCAGCTGCCTGCTTGAGGGAGGAAGGAGGGGCTGCGGTGGCGCTGCGCGGCGTATATTAAGGATCAGCTGATTTCTGTTGTTCAGGAGCTTCATACAAACGCTGCACACGGGCACCTGGAGCTTGAGTTCTTCTACGTGCCATCAGACAGGATATTGGTGGTAAGGTCGGGCATATGACTGCTGTGGAGCACTGGGCATACGGTTTGGGCTGTGATCTGGAAGTGGAATTTAAATCTCTGGGTTGTGACTCACCCGGTGCATTTTGACGGTTGTACTGCAATTACGTGTGGGTGCACGTGCACAAGGTGCCACTGACGGATCATCTCAAGGGAACAAGAGGTCTGCAGGTTCTCACTAGGGCGGGGGAAAGATTTGTGTTGGGGGTTTAAGGAACAAGGATTTCCGTCAGCAATGTTACATACGGCTGCAAGGCCTCCGCCAGCTTTTCTGCCAAATCCTGGAGAGCCTGTTGCTCCTTGGGAGCAGTGGGTGGATGCCTTCAAAGTATATTTGAGGGCTGCTGGCGGGGCAAAGTTCAACGATGATGAAAAGGAGGCTGCACTGCTGAATTGTATTGGGACTGAGGGCTTGAGAGTTTTTCGGCACTTGCCAGGGGAAAACGTAATGGTTCAAGGGGGAGGTGAGGGAGAAATGGTTATTAGTGCATATGAGACAGCTTTGAAGAAGTTACAAATGCGTTTTGGTAAAAGAGTTAACGTGGTATTAGAGCGGTGTAAGTTTTTCTCTAGGGCACAAGGCTCTACGGAAAGCATAGATACTTATGTTACGGCACTACGTGCACTCATGGCTACATGTGGGTTTCCTGGCAATGGTGAGGAACACATAAGGGATCAGGTTATGATGAAGACATCTAATCAGAAAATCAGAGAAAGGTTATGGATAGAGAGTGATCCTTCACTTGAGAAGGTGTTGGAGATTGCAAGAGCAATTGAAGCTTCTAAGACCAGTGTACAAATGCTTACTGAGAGGGATGTGAATAGGGAGATGGTGCATGCTGTAGTAGCAAAGAACAAGAAAGGTTTGGATAGGGCTGGGGTGCAAGGGACTAGAGCACCTAAGAGTAAGGAGGGGTGCAAGAATTGTGGCTGGTCAAGTCACACGGCTGAGTCTAAATCTTGTCCTGCCTGCAATGTTGAATGCAGGAAGTGTAAGCGTTTGGGCCATTTTGCACGCATGTGTAAGGGGCAGTTGGTTGCTAGTGTGGCATTAGAAGACTCTACCATGTTGTTAGAAGGGACATCAGGAGGGGGATCTAATCAAAGCGTCATATTACATGTGGAGGGAAGTGGGCGGAAGGGTCCATGGGTGTCGGTGTTGGTAGATCAGCACCCTGTGGATATGCTGGTGGATTCGGGGTCACCTTATACACTGGTGGCCCCGGAAGTGTATCAAGAAGTGTTGGGTAAAGATATCTCTACTTTATTGGCTACAGATATCAAACCATGTGCATATGGGCAGAGTCCCATCGACCTACTGGGCTACAATTGGTCGAATTTTTCTTTCAAAGGGAGGCAGACCTTGGGTAAGTTGTATGTGGCTTCAAAGGGCACAAGTGTGTTGGGTTGGGATGAGCAGGCTGCACTTAAAATACAGATTCACCCGGGTGAGAAGGAACCGGTTCTCAGTGTCACGGAGGGAGCAGGACAGAATGATAAAATGGTTACTTCTACGGTGCTTATGAGTGAATTTCCTGAGGTGTTTTCGGACACTCTGGGTAGGCTCAGAGGTTTTACACATCGCATTGTTTTGAAGAAGGGTGCGGTTCCCAAAGTACATAAAGTGAGGGGAGTGCCAGTAGCGGCGAGGGAGGCATTCAAGGAGGAATTGGCCAAATTGCAGTCAGCAGGGATAATTGAGCCCATTGAGTCCTCAGAGTGGTTGTTTCCCGTGGTTTTGGTTAAAAAGGGGGATGGGAGCATCAGAATGTGTGTAGATCTCCGGGAGCTGAATTCAAGCATATGGGTGGATCGGCACCCATTGCCGAATATTAATGAGTTGTTGTTGACATTAGGAGATGCCAAGTATTTTTCAACTTTTGATCTGTCAACAGCGTACCATCAAATCGACCTGCATGTTGACTCTAGACCACTTACTTCGTTTGTGACTCCGTTTGGGGCATACAGATTCTGTCGCATGCCATTTGGCCTTGCTTCGGCTTCGGCAGTCTTCCAGAGGTTGATGCAACAGATGTTGGGTGGGGTGGTGGGAGTCAGTTATTTTCAAGATGACATTCTTATCTGGGGCAGTAGCACGGAGGAACATGATGCCAGGGTAAGGAGGGTCATGCAGATTCTTAAGGACAAAGGTCTGACTGTAAAGTTAATCAAGTGTCAGGTAGGTGTGGAAGAGGTCACATATTTGGGACATGTATTGAGCTCACGAGGTGTGAGTCCCAAAAGGGAGTTGGTGCAGGTGTTGAGGGATACACCAGCTCCGGTCAATAAGGATCATCTAAGGGCTTTTTTGGGCCTTGCGGAGTACTATGTTAAGTTTATACCCAATTATGCGGAAAAAACAGTGGCCATGAGAGCGCTTATGAGGAAGTGTGTAAAATTTGCATGGTCTCAGGAGTGTGCAGTGGAATTTGGGTTGGTGAAGAAGGATGTAGAAAATGCTCCTTGCCTGAAATCGTTTGACCCGAAAAATAAAACGGCCCTGACTGTGGATGCAAGTGAAGTGGGTTTGGGGGCAGTGCTGGAGCAGTGGATAAGTGGTGAATGGATGCCAGTGGCTTTTGCCTCAAGGACGTTGAGAGATGTTGAAACTAGATACTCGGTAATTGAGAGAGAGACTTTGGCAGTGTTATGGGCTTCAAAACACTTTAGGACGTTTTTGTGGGGCATTCCTTATATTGTCAGAACAGACCATAAACCGTTGGTGCAAGTGTTTTCTACCAAGGGAGTGATGGCAGTATCCCCGAGGATTGCGAAATGGTCAGTACAACTACAGGATTACAATTTTTCATTGCAGTATTTTCCGGGGAAGTTGAACGTTGTGGCAGACTGTTTGTCCCGTTTGCCTATGGTGGAAGAGGGTGATCAGACGGTTTTAAGGAAAGATGAAGACTGGCAGGATAGTCAGGTTGCTTATGTGACGTCTGCGGTGGAGAAATCGTTGTGGGATCAGGAGTCTGAGGCCGATCTTGAGTTAAAGTGGATTAAGGAAGGTCTAGTGAAAGGGTGGCACACGGTAAAGGACAGGCCTGAAGGGAAAGGTTATGCCCAAGTTTTACATGAATTAGCCGAGGGTCCATGGGGTGTGTCTAGGGGAAGTAGGTTGATACCCCCTGTGAGTTTGAGAGGGAGAATAGTCACGTTAGCACATGTTGGTCATTTGGGTCGATCTTTGACTAAGAGGAGACTCAGGGAGGAGTACTGGTGGCCGGCTATGGACAAGGATGTCGAACAGGTGGTGAAAGACTGTCAGGCATGCTCTGTTAGCGATAAAAGCAAGGTACTCCATACACAGCCTATACATCCTGTAGAGGTTCCAGAACAAGTGTGGTCGAAATTGGCGTTAGATATCATGGGTCCGTTTGAGTGTTTAGAGCCTGAATGCAGATATATGTTGGTGTTGGTGGACTATACATCCAGGTGGATTGAGGTGGCGGCGTGTTCTTGCGTCACAACTGATTCTGTCATGGATTTCTTGAGGAAAATTTTTGATCGTGAGGGATTACCTGCAACATTAGTCACAGATAATGGGGTGCAGTTCACTTCCAGAGCGATGAGAGAGTTTTTGGAACGACATGCTATTTCCCATTTTAGAACAGCTTTGTACAATCCTTCTGCAAATGGATTAGTGGAGAGGGCCAATGGTACTATTAAGTCAGCTATACAGTTAGCTTTGGCTAATGGTTTGGATTGGCAGGAAGTGGTGACACAATATCTGGCTGCATATCGCAGAACGCCAGCCACAAGTACGGGTAGATCTCCATTTGAGCTTATGAGGGGCAGGAAAGCAGGTACCATGTTGAGAACCCTGGCGATGGGTGGTGGTGGGCCATGTGATATGGATTTAGAAGCTATTCATCGCAGTATTTTGGCGCGACAGGAGGCCATGGGGTCTTCACAAAGGTGTAGAAAGGAATTGAATGTTGAGCTTGGGGATGAGGTGTACATACGAAATCCCAGGATGGTTCATAAAGGTCACAGCAAGTTTTTGCCTTCAAGGAGAGTTGTTAGGGTTGGAAAAGGCCATGTGAGATTGGAGGATGGTTCTGTTTGGAGCAAAAAACGGGTGGTGGTGGATGGTTGCAAACGTGGGGAAAGGGCAGGTGTGGAGTTTGATGGGGAGTGTCACGGAACTGGGCTGGATTATGATCCTGTGAGTTCACAAGGCATCAGCCTTGAACAGGAAGAGGCTGTTCCACTTCCACGTTCTGGGGGTGCCGAAAGGAATGTGGAGGGTCAAAATGTTTCTGATCAACAACCTGATGTAGGACAAGAAGGGGGTCGTCTTGCCAGGAGGTGTGGCCCCCCTATAAGGTTTAGAGATTATATTTGTTAAACATGAAATGTACATGTTATGGCACAATGCATCTTTGTGGTCAATATTGCTTTATCCATGAATGCAATTGGTGTTAATGATGAGATATATATATAGTTATGTTCATGTTTCCATGTTCAAAATGTTCGCGATGTATATTAACAGGATATTAACAAATTGTGTTATGCAAGGGAAGAGGATATGTTGTAATGTGCACGGGCTCGTGCAGGGACACTCGTGGAATGTTATGATTGTTTGGAAGAGAACATTCCACGGTGGCCGTTGGCTGGAGGTGGCAGAGAGCAGGCTTGTGGGGTCGCGTAAATAAATACTTGTAATATACTTACATGTGTACGGAGGATTTACATCACAGACCTATCCACATTGGCCTCTTGGTGGCCCCGACACCTAACACCTAGTGGTGAGCCCCCCACCAACCATGGAGATTCATCGGCTTGGTGGGGAAGGGATGCAGGCAGCTCCAAGAGGAAGGGGCGCCTGGCAAATGGGAGAGTGTGATAAAAGGGAGGGCATGCTGGAGTGAAGAAGGACATTGGCCGAATACTGGGGCAAGGTGTGAGGGGATTTCCAGAGGCAAGGCTGGATAGTGGGAGGCAGCGAAATGCTAATATGCACAGGTTTGGGGAGTAGTAGCCCTCTTTGTTAGCTGACTTGAACGGTGAAAGATGTAGAGTCCCTGAGTAGTACTGTTGCTGCCTTTCCAGGTAAGTTTGTTCTTAAATAACTTACATTTGCTTTTGTTTCCCATTTTGCTTACTTATGGCAATTTATTCAAAAGTCACTTCCATGGTTGGAATTTTGCTGTAGAAAGACCAGGCCATATTGCCTCTGTGATGTTTGTGTGTACCTCCACCCATCCCCAGCCCCTCTTGCCCCCAGGAAGCTATACTTACTGTGACCATGAAATGGCCGGAGAGAACGCTGCCATTAGTGGAACTCTGCTGCACCAGTCTGTATGCAGCCCTTGTGGATGTTTCTCCATGCCCCCATGGGCTCTTTCACACATGCGTGCGTGCTCGCATCGATCCGCTCTCCCCCCCCTCCTCCCCACTGCAGTACATGCCCAGGTTTCTTCCCTCATGTTCCGTATTCAGTGAAAGTTTTGATGTTTAACCTGCTGAGGTTGATAAATGAGCACCATACTCTGTTAGTAATGAGCAGTGCTCAGAAGCCTGTAGCGCTATGTAACTGCAAAATGAATGCTAAATAAAGTGTGCAATGCGTGTGCGTGCTCAGTCATGACTTATAGTTAAATAGTGGGGGCAGGGCCGCCAAAATAGCAGAGGCATCTTTGTACAGAGGAAAGCAGTAGGGGCCGTGGAGGGGGCCCTTAGGGCAGTGTCTACACACCTCAGCCATTTTACACCGGCCCAGGGCGTGGGTGAGGGGGTGGCCCCGCCTTAGATCTTGTTTAATGTGGTTGAGGCTCAGTGCTGCCCGGATGAGCCATCTCCCCCAGCAGTAAGTTGAGGTGGGCAGGGCAAAGCGCAACGCATGCTGGTGTCAGGGAGAAGGGAGGGGGTGCCTGGCGTTCCACAAGACCCTCATTCATGGGAGATCTAGGCTGGGCCGGGGGGTCTCATCAGGATCGAAAGTCAGAGAGGCAGGGCCCTTTTGTTGGATGGACGATTTTCTCACACCCCAGTCTATATTTACACAATAATCTGCTTTCCTCATTTTGCCATTAACATGCCCGCCCCCATTAAGAAATTACCTGCAAATAATTAACGCCTCTTTGAAGAAAGCACATGAGTGTTTGGGCTGCCGTAAGAGGGCACTCTGCACCCCACCCAAGTGAAACAGCATACTGCCGGGAACTAACGGGGTCTCAGTCCCTGACTCTTTAAGCAATGCCCCCATCTCTCTATAGGCTGCTACTTCCTAAAGCGCCTTGAACATTGCGCCCTCGGCACACACACGCTGGCTGGGCATTCGGGAAACCTCCACCGAGCTCTGTGAGGATCTTGTATCGGGAGAGGTTTCACTCCACTTGGGTATGTCATCAAACTGAAAAAAGAGGAATTGTTTCCATAACCTCTTACTCCACTTACCCCACTTTCCTGGTACAAGGGCAAATGCCTGCTCTCGGTAGGATTTTCTGACGGGTAGCAAAAAATGACAGGTGAGGCTGTCAGATTTTCCTACCCCGTCACTTTTTCCTACCCCTGGGTGGGTTCCCAAATGCCTGCTCTTGGTAGGATTTTCCGACGGGTAGGAAAAAATGACAGGTCAGGCTATCAGATTTTCCTACCCCGTCACTTTTTCCTACCCTGGGTGGGTTGCCCAATGTCTGCTGTCAGTATGATTTTCTGACGAGTAGGAAAAAATGACAGGTCAGGCTGTCAGATTTTCCTACCCCATCACTTTTACCTACCCCTGGGTGGGTTGCCCAATGCCTGCTCTCGGTCGAATTTTCTGATGTGTAGGAAAAAATGACAGGTAAGGCTGTCAGATTTTCCTACCAGTCACTTTTTCCTACCCTTGGGTCGGTTGCCCAATACCTGCTCTCGGTAGGATGTTCTGACGGGTAGCAAAAAATTACAGGTCAGGCTGTCAGAATTTTCTACCCTGTCACTTTTTCCTACCGCTGGTTGGCTTGCCCAATGCCTGCTCTTGGTAGGATTTTCTGACGGGTAGGAAAAAATGACAGGTCAGGCTATCAGATTTTCCTACCCCGTCACTTTTTCCTACCCTGGGTGGGTTGCCCAATGCCTGCTGTCAGTAGGATTTTCTGACGAGTAGGAAAAAATGACAGGTCGGGCTGTCACATTTTCCTACCCCGTCACTTTTTCCTACCCCTGGGTGGGTTGTCCAATGCCTGCTCTCGGTAGGATTTTCTGACGGGTAGCAAAAAATGACAGGTCAGGGTGTCAGATTTTCCTACCCTTTCACTTTTTCCTACCCCTGGGTCGGTTGCCCAATGCCTGCTCTTGGTAGGATGTTCTGACGGCTAGCAAAAAATTACAGGTCAGGCTGTCAGAATTTTCTACCCTGTCACTTTTTCCTACCGCTGGTTGGCTTGCCCAATGCCTGCTCTTGGTAGGATTTTCTGACGGGTAGGAAAAAATGACAGGTCAGGCTATCAGATATTCCTACCCCGTCACTTTTTTCTACCCTGGGTGGGTTGCCCAATGCCTGCTGTCAGTAGGATTTTCTGACGAGTAGGAAAAAATGACAGGTTGGGCTGTCACATTTTCCTACCCCGTCACTTTTTCCTAACCCTGGGTGGGTTGTCCAATGCCTGCTCTCGGTAGGATTTTCTGACGGGTAGCAAAAAATGACAGGCCAGGGTGTCAGATTTTCCTACCCTTTCACTTTTTCCTACCCCTGGGTCGGTTGCCCAATACCTGCTCTCGGTAGGATTTTCTGACGGGTAGGAAAAAATGATAGGTCAGGCTGTCAGATATTCCTACCCCGTCACTTTTTCCTACCCCTTGTTGGGTTGCCCAATACCTGCTGTCGGTAGGATTTTCTGCCGGGTAGCAAAAAATGACATTACAATTCCTGTCAGATTTTCCTACCGATAGGATTTTCTGACAGATAGCAAAAAGTGACGTTACACCGGCAGTGAGTATGCAACATTCTCGAGCTCCCGCTCTTATTTGTAAAACGTTTTCTTTGTTGGGCATCAGTTCTGCATAGGTTTCTCGCTGCCTTGGGATTTCACTTCTTCCTGTTCCTTCTTCTTTCCCTCCCACCTGCATAGATCAGTGGCAACGTGTGTGTCCTGGAAGCAAGACAATGCAGTGTAACACAGGTTTGAATCACGATCCTGTGCTTAGAAAACACTTGCTGGCATTAAGCATGTTATAAAAGAACAATTATAATTACCATTCACCTTCGCCCCTGACTCCACCCCCTCACACCCGTACACTGTCCATGCAGCCCCCTGCAGCCAAGCACTCAGAGGCAAAGGGAAGCTCCTACAGTAGCATCTCCAAACTGTGTTTGCCTGGGAGCATGCAGCGCAGCTGTCAACCAGCCGCAACTGTCAAGGTAAGAAAAGTGCGGGCAGGGGGAAAATCCATTACTGCTCCATACTTAACTGCCCCACCTCTCCTATTACTCCTATTAGCTAGGTTTGCAGTTTGCTGCACGTCATTGTTGTATGTTTTCTATATCTGGTGGTGGGATGGTACCCGGGTATACCAGAGGTCGTCTGGGGGTCCTTAGATTTATAATGCTATTTCTACATGTTCGTGTTATGCTAGGTTTCCTATAGATTAGTCACACGTGGTCCTACCAGGCACCATGTATACCTCTGTAGTCCCATAGGGTTAGTTGCCATAAGCATCTGCAAGCTTGCTAATGATATCTTGTTGCCTTGCCTTTCTGCGTTACTGCATTTGGCTGATGAGAAAATCAATAAAAGCTTTGACAGTATGTATTTGTAGTATGTATTTGTATATGTCCTCTATCTGCAGAACTGTGTAAGCATGTTCTTTGTGTATGTGAATGTGTGTTCGTGTAATTCTATGACAAGACAGGAGGCTGGCATTATGCTATTTCTTTCTTTATTTACTGCCATGTCAGCACTTTAAAACTTTCAACTTTAATACTGAACATTTCTGTTTTTAGAAACAAAGTTTAGAAAACAAAATGCAGAAGTTTAAAGATCCTTTAGTCCATAGTCTTATTCGTTTAATCTGCATCAGGGAACTACAAGCCCCATGAGTCTTAGGTCTAAGGTAGTCCTGACCTTTCCCCTCTGCCCCTATCCGAGGGCAGCTCCCTCCATAAGAACCCCTCTGACCATGTCCTTTCCTCTTTCTTTATGTCTGTCCACTCGAACAACTTCATTTTTGCAAACCAAACCATCCATTATCATTGAACAGAGAATTGTTCCTTGAAACTGAGAACTTTTGGGGTCCAACATGACCAACTTGAACTGTTTTCTTTCCATTGTTGAGAACTGTTTCATCCAGCCGTCTTTTGCTCTTCTCCTGTAAATAATGCAGAGCAAATCATGAGGGTGGGAATGAGCAAAGGAGTTACATCATAACAAATATAACAATGCAGACAATAATCTTGCCATTCCGGGTGGGATATAATGCTCGCCTCCTTGTCTTTAATAGAATGAAGACTTTCTGAGCTATCAGCGTGGGCAATCTGTATTCCCGTCTTGATAGAATATTTTCCTATCGACTTCAAGCGCTTTGACATCAGAAACTCTCCTACAGGAAGTAAGGCAGAGCAGCATAGCTAGTTTTCCTGATAGCTGAGATCGGGATAAATTCTCGTTATCTGGCCATCTGAGGAAAAGTCGGAATACTTCTCTCACATCCCATTGAATAGCTGACTGAGGGGGATACATTTTTTGTGTACGTGTCAGCCAGTGGTGCAATTGGCATTCATCTTAAATAAGATGGGTGACTTCGAGCGTTCCTGGCTCTTCGTCCTGTCTTGTTCATGGGGGTGAGGAGGGCATTCCTGGGACCCTCTCTTCACTGGCATTGGGTGAATTGTAAGAGCTAGCCATTGTGGGTTGTCCCTTATGTAGGAAAGTCACATTTGAGTGCTTTTGCATCTGCTTTTGTGTTTGAAAGTTGGGCTTTCCCCTCTATCTAGGAAAGTCAAATCTGAGTGTTTTTGCATTTGCTTTTGTGTTGAAAATTAGGCTTTCTCCCTCTATCCAGCCATCTATGATCTCTTACATCAATCAAGAACACTTGCTTTAGGTGTGTTGCTTCTTTTTCTGTTGTTGTAACCCAAGCTTTTCCCTTTTCCTGGACACTTGATTCTAGATTGTTGTTCTGCTTTGTGTTGTATTTCGATCTTGTGCACTCCAGTTTTTCCCTCTCTCCCTCTCTCTCTGCCCCCCTTCTCTCTGCACACTCCGGCCATGGTGCTTTCAATCTCACCTATGTTCTCTAACTGTTACTCTATCACCTATCCTATCTCTCTTTCAAAGTCTGGAAGGAAAACGTTCATGAAGGATCTCCAAACCAGGCCTGCCCATCGCTGACACCTATGTCAACGCTTGTTTGAGGAAAGCTGTAACCGACATCCTCTTTGTCGTTCCCTCTCTGGACCTGTGGAGTCCCCATATTGTCTCAGTCCGCTCTCCTTTCTCCTCCCCTCCCATCAATGGTTGCACCCATGGGGAAGTACTCTTGGCATACTTCCTTTCCTCTAGGGCCATCATTATTGTCTACATAAATGGCACTGTCATGGTTCAGGACTCTCAGCCCAACCTCCTCTTTCTTGATAGGTATCTTCCATCTCTCATCAACTTCCTCCCTTCTCCTGCCACTCCTCTTTCTGCCTCCCTTCTGGCCCCACTGCCACCGCTGACGGGTGTACCAAATTCCTGTACCCATCCTCAGAAGACCTTCAAATGTGGCAACCAGCCCGACCTAGCTACCCTCAACTCTTGCTTTGCCATTAATCACTCCTCTGACATCTGCCACCTCCTTGAGGAACTAGACCTCGACATCCTCACTGTCACTGAGAAGTGGATCATGGCAAGCTCTGTCACAAGTTTTGACACTCTCCTCCCTGAGGTCTAAAAGATCCTCATCAAGCCAAGGCCTAACCGGTCCAGGGGTGGAGTGGCCCTGATCTACCCTGAATGGGTCCCTAATACTATCATACCCCCTCAGTCCTACCCCTCTTTTGAATGCCTCGTCTGCAGGCTCATTGTCTCTCCTATACTCTCGCTGACTCTTGCCACCATCTACAGGCCACCTGGCCCAGTCTCCCTCTTCCTCTCAGAGTGGTCTTACCTCACCTCTTCTGTCCTGGCAACCACCTCAAGTTTCTCCTCCTCTGAGACTTTAATATTCACCTTGACTCCCTTAATGCGGCCTCTGGACTCTTCTGCAACCTCTGCTACACTTCTTCCCTCTCCATTCTTCCCTACAGTCTGACGCACTCTGCCGGACACACCTTGGATGCTCTCATCTCTGCTGACATCCCCATGTCCAACCCGCTCACTACTCCTCTCTCCTGGTCTGATCATACTCTCCTGTCCTCTCACCTGGACCTCCTGGGTCCCCCGGCTATGCCCCCTCTTGCACTACTAGTCTCCTTCTCTGTCATTAGACCTATGAAGCACGTGTCAGTTGCTGCTTTTGCCACCACCTTTATTCCCTCCCAACTCCTTCTTCTGACTATCACTCTGACACAGCCCTTACTAACCTTCAACTCTCCATCTCCAACACTCTCAACATCCTTTCCCTGTTATGGGATCCGCATGAAGCCTGGCTCCAAGTGCAACTCCTGGTATGACTCCGACCGGCTTCTCTGAAATGCAACTGCAGGGCTGCTGAGCGGAAGTGGCAGGCTTCAAGCACATCCACTGACAAACTGGCCTGCTGCCAGCTCCAAAGGCAATACAGACTTTTCATCTGCTCAGAAAAGAGGGCCTATATCCAAGCCTGCATCTCTGGGGCCACTAACAAAACAGATGAACTTTTCAAAATCTGCAAGCAACTCGCCATTCCTACTGCAGCCTCCATTTCTCCTCTGCCTTCCATGGCCCTCTGAACTGCACTGGCCTCTCACTTCAAACCTCAGGACGAATCTAAGTGATTTGCCCGTGGCTGAAACTACTGTGGGCAAAACGTTTGCATGAGAAAGGTGCGAACTACCAAAAGTTTGCACCTTTCTCATGCAAACACACATACATACTCACACCCACACACACAACACACCCATAACACCCTCCCACCCACACCCTCAGCACACTCCCACCCACACCCCCAACATAAACAGACCCCACTTACCTTCATCTTCACGCTGGGTTCCTACAGCGCCAGTTCCCTTTCACTTCCGTGATCGGGAACCGGTGCTGCAGGGTACTTTTCTTTTCTTTTTTTTTTTTAACAGAAGGCTGCGGGGGTGTCCCCCGCAGCCCCCGCTCACTATACCATAAAGTATAGTGAGCGAGGCGATGCGGGGTACACGCCCTGTTTCTTTTTTTTTTAAATGGAAGGCTGTAGGGGTGTCCCCCGCAACCCCCGCTCACTATACCATGAATTGTAGTGAGCGGGGCGATGCAGAGGACACCCGCCCAGCCCCCGTTTTTTTTTACAATGCTAGAACTTTTGGTCACTGCAACCATTTTTATTACGGTAAAATCATCCTATACCCTCAGGACAACCTGTCCTCGCTCTCCTCTACATCACTCTATTCTCCCTCATGCCCGCTCAGGCCTCATTTGCTCCCTCTCACCCCTCCCTCCTACTATCTTCTTTCTCTCCCATATCACCGGATGAGGTTATAGACAAGTCCGCTCTAGGAAAGTCTCATCCAAACAGGTGCTCCCCTGCTCCTCTAGAATTATCAAGGACAACATGGTATCCCTTGCTCCAGCCTCGGATGATTTCTGCAATCCCTCCTTTGTCACTGGATCCTTCCCTTCACCGCTTGAGCACTCCCTTGTGCACCCTCTCCTCAAAAGGCCTTCTGCCAACCTTTCCTTTCTGGCTACCACCCTACATTACCCCCTCCTGTGCAAACTCTTGGAGAAGCGGGCCATCTCTCAGCTTATCTGCCATTCTGAATCTGTTGGTTGTCTCCACAACCACACGTCTGGCTTCAGAGCTTTTGAAGCATCGAAACTGTACTTCTGAACACCCGTGAAGACTTGCTCTCTAATCTCGATTCAATCTCTCCTTCCGTTCTCATCCTTTTTGACCTCTCCTCTGCCTTTGATACTGTCAAACAAGCCACCCTTATAAATCGGCTCAGTGATACCCTTGGCATCAGGAACCTGGCTCTCGACTGGTTGACCTGCTTCCTCTTTGACTGACCTTCCCAGGTTCAACTGGGCCCTTTTCTCTCTTCCATCTCACTCTCCACCTGCGGCGTCCCTCAGGGCTCTATCGTCTCAGCTTTGCTTTTCAACATCTACCTGGCCCCTCTATAGCCAATTTGATTTCCATCTTCTCTCCTAATGTCCAGTGTTATACGGATGACAAACAACTTTCCTTCAAACCTCCGTCCTGTGCCGCCTCCTCTTTCTCTCTAATTCCTGACTGCATGTCTGCTATTCAGGCATGATGCCCTGCTAACAATCTCTGCCTTAATGCCGGTAAGACAGAGATCCTTCTCATTGGGACCCCTCTCCTTCTCTCCCACACTCTGGCCGCCCTCCCAGAGCCCCGTCCCCTCTCCCTCCTGTGAGGCAAAGCCTTGGTGTCATCTTCGAATTATCTCTCTCCTTCTCTCCTCACATCACGGACCTTGCCAAGGAGGCCCACTTTCAACTGCACCTCCTCAGAGGCCTTCTTCCTTCCCTCATCTTCCCCCAGAAACTCAAAGTCTCCAGAGCTCTGGTCTTCTCCAGGCTGCACAACTGCAACAGCCTCTTCCTTGATCTGTCTAACTCTTCCCTTCGTCCCCTTCAACTAATCTATAATAGGACTGCAAGACTTATCCTTGGCCTCAAGCCGAGGGAGCGCATCTCTCCAGCCCAAAATCTCTCTACTAGCTGCCAGTTGCTATGAGGATGAGGTTCTAGACCCTCTAAATCATCCTCAAGGCTTTCTGGGGCCTTAGACTCAGCTACATCCAATTCCCCCTCCCTAAATACCTTCCTGCTAGAGCCCTTCGGTCTTCTAGCTCCAACTCTCTGCAGATCAGATGCTTTACCAAGTAGAGAGTAAGGGGGTAAATTGCTCTCCTCCACGGGTGCCTCCCTCTGGAATGGCCACCCTGCCCCTCTCAGACTTGAGCTGGATCTCCTTAATTTCTAGAAGCTTCTCAAGACCTTCATTTTCTCGTCCTCCTTTCCTCTCCCCCTCCCCCTCCCCTGATAATGTCCCCGTCTGCCTCTTGTCTGGCTCCCTGGTTCCTTCAGATTCTTACACAGCACCAGGCCCTCCTCGTCCAGTCTTCTCCTGCACTTGGTCTCCCCTGATACCGCCCCCCACCTGCACTTGCCCTTCTAGGCCCCCTCCTCCTGCACTAGCCTGGCTGGGCCTTCACCCCTTCAGCCATTCCAGCCACCTACCTCGCACTTAGCTCGTGGACCTTCCCTCCCTGCACTCTCTGCATTCCCCTGGCTCTGTCCACCTGGACTCCCCTGACACTCACTTTCTCACAGGCCCTTCTGCCCTGACTAGCATACCCACACATCCCCCCACACTTTTTGTTACTACACTTGCACAATCCGAATGTCACAAGGTCTAGTAGGACTGTTTTTTGTTTTTGTCATCTGCCCCCCCCCGTGCCTTGTTGCACCGTGAAACACACTGTGTGTAGGCACATTATGAACAGCCAATAAATAAAATAAAATAAATAATGGGCTTAAAAAGTGGTGGTACATAATTAATTTAATTACACAATGTAGCGAGTGAGCGTAGTGAGCAAGGGTACGGTGGGGGTGGGTGGGGAATTTCCCCAGTGAGAAATAATTTGAAAAAACGGTGTCAAAATCACACATATTTCAGCACGATTTTTCCGAAATTACCAGAAAAGTACATATGTTCTTAGTGAGCTAAAGGGCTACCGAACACTATACTGCTAATAAGCTGCAGCCAGCGGCAAGCAGGCGGGATACAAATACCCAGTATAACATAACATAACATAATCTAACAAATGAAAAGCATTTCCATTTCCAACAAAGCTTTTTAAACAATGACATTTGAGGATGGCTTCCATTACCGTGTGAGTTGCATTTAGTGGAAATGCAGTATGGACAGAACATACTGTAGTAAAAATGAAAGACGCATTTCCAGTTCCAGCATAGATTAGCCAATTGTTGTTAATACATTTAAATTCAAAGACACATAGTACAAAACAGATATGATTATTTGCAACAACTGTGAACCGTACACAGAAACTGGATTGGGTTCACTATGGGGCAAAAGTTCTCAAACTGAGAAAAGCAAGGGAGCCATACTCGTCCCCCGAGATAAAGCAACACATTTTACAGCGCATTTTGCAGGAGGAAAAGGGAAAAACCCTTATTGTTTACAGCAAGGTATAAAGATAACATCTCACAACAGTTTCCTAACCTAGTGCTGAGTTGCCTTTGCAACATTCTGATATAGGATACCCTGCTATTCCCACACCCGGCAACAATTTTGGCCTGCTCACACCCTCCAATCAAGGTTGTGTTGTGGGTGTTACATTTATAAGGTTCCCTTCTCATTCTGTAGTGAGCATCACTTGATAAACGTAGTTATTATCTGCTTGCAGATATTTATGTTGTCACAATAATCCTTATCTGTAGCTTCTGAAATAAAAACATATTGCTAATCTGGACAATATGACCAAATATACACACAATAGAAATACAAACAACCATGAAACTTCTGCAAAACCAGCAGTTAGTTTCAGTTAGCAAACACAATCAAATCACCATATTGCTGCACTGTGTTGAAGTCAGATAGTGTTTTCAAGCCAAAGTTTCAAAAAGCTTTTGCAAACAGTATTTCTACCAATTACATCTGGGAAGAGATGTGTTAAAGTTTCTGACTTCCATGCTGCTCTCATATCCAGTCTTCACCACTTAATCAAAGTGAGTGCTCTCGGGCAAACCCCCTTCATCACACTATGCCTTATCTGCTAAAATTAGAAGGCTCTACATGGTGTTCAGCTCAACCTGTCTGCTACTTCAAATAAAGCCTCACTCCTGAAATTGCCACATAGGTAAATATTAAAAGTAACAATTCATACACTGTACTTCACAGTGTATTACTCTACTACATACTGTAAGGAAGACATGGTATCAACAGTAAGACAGCCACAAGTGACCACAGTTCAAGGGTGTTTATTGAACTTTATCAAGGGTGTGAAAAACACCTATCTAAACCTAAATCTACAGATGGGAGCAAGCTCCGACCATCAAATATTATAAATAATGCAGTCCTAGTGGAGTCTCGTTAAAATAAGGATTTATACTAAAAAAAACTATTGACAATCCTTACTGCTAAACGTAAATAATGAGGGGTAGTGTTCATGAAAAAGAAAGAAGTGGTCACAAAATGTCAGGATGTTCAGGCCATTGGCCTCCCTTCCCCATGTTTTCAGCATGGGACAAGGCGGTACACTCAAGCAAAGCACACACACTGGCTTCTTCGGCACAAGGAAACAATTGCATTACCTGTATCATGACCCTTTGTGATGCAAGTCTCTTTGCTTTCTAAAAGTCTCTTGCCTTAGATGGCTGATGTACAAGAACAAAATAAACACAAAGTTCCATTCCTCTTTCGAGTGTTCAATTCGGGTGTCTCACCCTGGATCCCCCTCTGCCGGGCTCATATCACTTTTTATATCACAGTCTGTATCGTGGATGCCCCCTCTTCTGGGTTCAGATCCCTTTTTTATAATGTTTAGAGAATACTCTTTCTTGGCTGACTCACGGTTCACCTCGGATCCCCCTCAGCTGGGCTCAGATCCTTTCTCCCTCACAAATTAGTCGCCCATAGTCAGGCTTGGACTAATTGTAGCATGCATTCAACTATCGAAAGACTTTCAAATGTGCACAGGATTTAGCTTGACCCATTGCAGGACCACTTCGATCTCAAAATTCCCCTTTCAAAAGATGCCAGTTAGTTGGATACCTGACAGTGACCTTCGAGTGAGCACCCACATGGTGCCGAACCACTCTGTCTATGGTATCTTATTTGGCCTCCCCAAAGTTCAATCACTCTTCTAGTTTTCATACAATGTTGCCGCTTGCAACCATGGTTCTAACGGTGTGCAGTCATAATGTCGACAGTCAAAATGTCGACAGTCAAAATGTCGACAAATAAATGTCGAAAAACAATAATGTCGACGAACAAAAATGTCGACATTTTTCGATATTTTTTCGAAATTTTGTATTTATTGTAAGAATAAATAAATAAATAAATATATAATGAGAATGTGTTGAGTATGAGGGGTGGGAGGGTGGTTGGAGGGGGTGTGGGGGGGATGGCAGGGGGGTGTTGGGTGAGGGGGGGACCCCCCCCAATAGTAAATGATACTCTTTTTGGTTATTTATTTATTGAAAAAATAAATAAATAAATATATAATTAGAATGTGTTGAGTATGAGGGGTGGGAGGGTGGTTGGGGAGGGTGTGGGGGGGTGGCAGGGGGGTGTTGGGTGAGGGGGGGTTGGGGGGGACCCCCCCACAATAGTAAATGATACTCTTTTTGGTTATTTATTTATTGAAAAAATAAATAAATAAATATATAATTAGAATGTGTTGAGTATGAGGGGTGGGAGGGTGGTGGTGGGGGGTGTGGGGGGGGTGGCAGGGGGGTGTTGGGTGAGGTGTTGATAGTTTTAAGTGACATTTTTTTTGTCGACATTTTTTTTTCGAAAAAATGACTTTTTACATTATAAGTATAGGATGTCGACATTATTATTTTCGACATTTTTTTTTCGACATTTTTGTTTGTCGACATTTTTTTTTCGACATTTTGACTATAAACCCGTTCTAACACAGGCTGGTTTGGTATCAGTCTCTCCGACTCACCGGCTGTGCTGTATTGATTGGCGCTGCTTTGTTGTATGAGCCAAGGACAGTACCACAGAGGCAGCCGCTCCTGCATGCCTGGGTTATCGATGCGAGAGAGCCCTGGGTACCTCTGAGACACAATGCAGGTTTGCTCAGCTTTAGTTCCCGGTCTTAGGTTTCCTACTTTCCAAGGTTCGAGAAGTAACGTTCTGAAAAGGTCAAGGGCACTTCCCTCCTTGCAACCTTCCTGGGTCTCGCCGTCTTTCTCCTCGTATTAAACTGCCATCTTGGAACCGCTGTTTCCTCGTGTGCTTTTCCTCGCTCAGAGTGTGCTTTTGTGCTCTGCCTTTTCTCTGTGTGGGGAAGTGTGATGGAAGTCAGGTGAGTGTAATGATCAGTAATTGCCTGATGTTGCCTGACTATTGTATTGGGACATCTCAGGTACACAGCTACAGCGTTAGTCCGTTTTCGCTCACAGTCAGCTGTTGTTGAGAAAGGTTTTGTGTCAGGAAGGTGGGGGGTTGAATTTGTCACAATCCTACGTAATAGGATGGGGAAAAGGTGTTACAGGGAAGGAGGATAATGTGTCTCACCTTCCTGTGCCCCACTTCCATTCCCCGTAGATTCCTCATCCCGGTGATCCTTCTGCACTGGTCCACCCCCAGGAACTGGACCCAAAAACGATGGCTGTGTCCTGGCCACCTGGATGACAGATCCCCCGGGCCTAGCGTGAGACACCTTCAGGTTCCTCACACTATTTCCTACGCATGACAACATGTTTTAAATTTAACATCCCATGACACCTTTGCATACTTAAGACTCATTCTGTGATATCACTAATGTCACTATTTAATCAAATTAGGGGATCACACATCTTTTGCCGTTCAGGGCCCTGCAAATCCTAAGGCCGGCCTGTGTAAAGTGTTTCATTGTTAGCACCTGCTGCATTCGTATGCATACATTTTTCGACAATTGAAATCATGATAGGGTGTTGTTAGTACTTACATGTAAGGGCCAGGGAGTAATTAGCAGAGCAAGGGAGACAGGAGACATCAGCTAATTCTCACACAGCAAGTTAATAGCTTGTAACATTTAAGCTGCACTGAATAGTTTCTTTAGGTTATGGAAAGAAGTTAGGTGCACTCACAAATAGGTTTGCCCTTCCTACCGCAGTCTCTAAAGTTAGCTCCTCCAAGTTTCGCACCTGTGCTTTTGAGAAAAAGAAGTAGCACACCCTTGGAACACCTACCTAGCTGCACTGGGAAGGTGTCTGGTGAGTATAGGGGTCGGTTGGGGGGAGAAAAGTTCCAGTGGGTGGGCGAGTAAAGTGTGAAAGGGCCGAGGTGGGAGTGTGTTGGGAGAAAAGAAAAATGGGTCTTGGGGGGGGGGGGTAAATAAGATGGGGACTCATAAGGGGGAGAAGCGAAATTAGGAGGGGAAAGGAACGAGTGAGGCGAAAGATAGGGAAAAAATGAAACAAACTTTAAAAAAAAATGTACCTCCTCCTCCTCGATTTCTCGGGCCGTGCTGCGGTTAGACTGGAGTTGTGTCTGCACCACGTGGGCCTGGCAGCGAGAAGCTTACTGCCTGCCTGCTGTCTTTCATCGCAAGTGAAACAGAAGCAGTGGTTGCAAGGACAAGCAGTATCAGCTACCGGCGGCCTGTCCTTAATCCCTCCCCTCTAGGCCTAACCACCAATGGGAGGCCTGGTAGGGAGGGCTTGTCTTCAAATTTCAAATTTGAACATCAGCGCAGCGCGGGCAGGGTCTTGGCCACACCAGCATGCTGTTGTGGCTCACAACTACCTGCCTGCAGCCAAGACGGATCAACTGTCAAGGTGGCACTCCAAGGCCTGAGAAACAGAGACAGTATGGATCCCCAAACAAAGGGCCTTTCATTTTGCATCTTCTCTCCAGCCTGAAGGGGCCTCAGCATCAAATTCTTTCTTCTGGCCGGTGCCCGGGCACCAGAGCAGCCGCATACTTGGCGCCCCTGAATGTTGGGACTCGAACCATGGGTTGAAAGGGGAAAAAAGGAACTAGTAGTACTTTGTCTGCATCCAAAATGGAATGGGTGGGACGGATGGGGGTTGTTCGGGAAGGGACAGGGTGGGGCTTGACCTTTGGTTTGCAATGTTCAATGGCTCTTTTAGCATTGTGGCCAGACAGGACATTGGCTTGAATAATAAACTATAGTGCCACTAGATTGGCCCGTTGCAGAAATATCAAAACAATATATTAATTATTAGAAATCTTTGATACAACTGTGCATGTAAACTAAACAAGATACTAGTTGACATACAACTCTTTAGAACATGTTTATTAGTGTTATCTGTCAATCATCCCTTACACTAAACACACAATTACAAATATAGTTTATATAAATGTTGATTGACAATAAAATGTGAACTGCAGAAGGCTCCATACCTCGTCAGAAGATACAAATGCCATTTTCCTACATGAATAGTACAGGAAGTTAATCCATCTATGACAGGGGACAGTTTAATGTTAATTTTAAATTACTGTATCTTTTTTCTTAATGAATACTTATATTTGTAAGTGACATTAAATGAGTGAAAAAGAAAGCCAGTACTCTGAGCAAGCCCATACTCCCACCTTAAACTCAATACACTTTGTAGTTGCCAGTAACCTCAACTGACGCCATATATTGGCAAAGACAACAGATTTATCTTTTGTGTAGGCATGGTATACGCATTTGCCAGGTACTGTCATAATGGTACTACCTGACTATAAAATGCAACATATGAACATGGTGTGATTATCTAGGCATATGTGTGTCTGGCATACGCCTACCTAATACTTATGCAGAAGCCAGAACTGTTGACTTTGTGAACGTTTGTTTAGACAGGACTTCAGGGCACGGAACATATATAAATCAAACGGATGAAGGTTTTTATTAAACTTGTATCACTTTTGCAGCTGCAATTAGGCCATTCACTTTTAACTCGCAGCAGACTACTTAGCAACAGTTGCGTGTCCAGGTAGTGGCCTGGGGTGGCATGTGTTACCCCTGGAATCTGATTGGACACCCCAGATGCCACCCCATTATCCTAAACTATGATCATTATGTGTGTGTGCACTCGCACTTTATGCCACCCCTGCATAAGTCAGTGCCCCACTTGGACCTCCCCAGTCAAAAGAGTTTGGACACCCACTGCTCAGAAATAACACTGACAAGCAAATGTTTGATGCTATTGCTTGATAGAGATAGCTCAAAGGAGCTCCCAGGCGGATGTGTTTTGGGCAGGGAGGGAGGAGACAGTAGTGGATGGGAATAGCCCTAGGGATCAAAAGGGCCATGGACAGGTAAATAACTAAATCCCACCCTCAAATTTTGTGTCCCTCCTCACAAGTTCTCACCTTTGTAGCTTTTCCTCGGTGTAATACTTATAAGAACTGCCTAATAGCCAAAACTAATAAAAAATGGACTGAAGTAAAACTACGATACAAGTAAAGCTGTGGTTAGGTGTACCTCTGCTTGTCACCCCTCCGCTTCTTGGCTGTTCTGATGAGTCACTATCCTGGTAACATGTCTTTTTAACGACTCATTTTATGAAGAATGATTGTATATCAAATCTTTTATAATTAAACATTTTATGAAAAATGCATGAAACGTTTTTTTCTTCTTTTTTGGGGGGTTAGGGTGTCCTCACCACCCCCCCCCCCCCATTTCCCACCCATAAAAACCCACCTCAGCCATTTCACCACAAGATTTAACACTTTACCCCACCCCTAAGTGCATTCTTCATAAAATGTTTCGTTATAAAAGATTTGATATATAATCATTCTTCATAACATTTTCCTTATAAAGACCGCATACCACTTTCCTTCTGTCTTTGGCTCCCTTGGGTGCTGCTCCTCTGATCTACCCCTTGTCTGGTCCTTGACTCCCTGGTCAGTCACTGTCAAAAAAAAGTGAAGCAAAAGGCTTTCATTTTCTGAGTGCTATTGCTGTATAAATTGCACTTTGAAAGCTTAAAATTCCCACTCTTGCATGGTGTGTCAATGCAATCAAGTTTGTCATTGATTTGAGGAAGATATGATAACAATAGCCGCTTCAAAATCTCAGCTGTAGCCTTTTCTACCTCATACCCTAACTGAAAATAAATTGCGGCACACAATCTGTGCAACGGAAAAACACAGGTTACACGATGGCACATACACAATCTAAAATGTGCATATATGCACTCAATTTCCCTGAGCACCAAATTGATCCATCACAGATACACCAACATAACTCTCCACATTGCTTCAACACCACTCTGAATGCACCACCGACACCCACACAGACGAGTACCTCATGAACCTGTAGTACAGATTAACTACTCTTCCAGATTGCTCACAAAATATCTAAAACTTACACCACACAGAGCAACATCTTCAGATCTACACACATCAACATTGTAGCAACCAATCTTGCCCTGGTCCCCCGTTACTGCATTAGTCTCCTACCCCATTGTTTGCTGATGCTGAAGCTCCTATAAAGTGAGAAAATGACAGCAGGTGTGCTATAAAAGATGCAGTAAAATAGCGTTACAGGACATAGCAAAGAGTTTTACTCATTCTTCTGTGTGGTAGTACTCTGCACGGCCCAATCAACCTCTGTGACTGACAGCAACAGAGGAGAAGTTTAATGTTGGCTCTGCCACAGGTAGTGTACCAGAGACTCTGGTGTAGTGGACTGACTGGCTGATAAGACTATTGAACTGAGGGAGGGCCAGTGCACCAATAATGACATTCTAGATGACAGCTTTGAGGTTCACTAACAGAGAAGCACAAATGTACATTATTTTTCCCTTCTCATTGAATCTGTCCCATTCCAAGGGTGTCATTTTTTCAAATAGTGTGATTAAGTTTGCAATAAGGACTCCACACTGTGACTTGACTGCAAACATTGATTAAATAACTTTACAGGATCACACAAGTTGACTAAACAGTGAAGCTGGGATTTTAACACAAATATGACCACATACTTTCCAAACTTTAACTGGTACAAATATTTTAGGCCTACAATAATACTGTCTTTTAGAGCTTACAAAATACACACATTGCACAGTAAATTCAAAAGAATATCATTGTGGCTTTAATTTTGGTTGTATACGAATTGTTCGTTTTACAACTGTTCGAATTACAATTGACCTTTTCACAATTGACCGAATTGTGAAGGTCAATTGTAACATATATGCCACAACCCCCCAAAACCCCTATATATATTTCTGAGGCTTGTGGAATCTGCTTAGATCACATGCTGTGCATAGGCCGACATCTAGTGGAAGCTGCGGAGTATTACAGTTTGTTTTTCGAAACTCGAAAATGGGTGTCGACACAGAGCGTGCCAGTAATACTATCCCTAGTGTGACGTCCACTGTACCCATGATCCCTCACGTGTGTAGGACCCTCAGATTGTTTTTTTCCGCAATACTGGTCGGAAGCATTTCGCGGGGTTCCCTGGCCTTAGCCATACTTTTGCCAAATAGTGTTATATTTACCCATTTCTCCACCCCAACGTCGAGTCACCGAACTTCCACACTCGACGCCGGCCCGGAGAAGAATGCGACCGGCGACAGCTGCGCGACGGATTTGGGCCTCGGAAGGCCTCCGGCCTCGGCCCGGGCCTTGGAAGGCCTCTGGCCTCGGCCCTGCAAGTAGGGAGAGTGGGGGGTGGACATACTCTACACTCTTTTGGTATATAGGTACATTCTTATATATTCCTACACTTACTAGCCCGCTGCCACAAGGTGCGTATGGAGGGTACCCCTTTCCAATTCTGCCACAAGTGCAACCGCAAGTACCCTTGGGTCGACAGGCACGCCACATGCAATCTCTGCTTACCGAGGGACCACCCTGAGGCGAACTGCATATCGTGTAGTAGGTTTAAACTGAAAACACTTAAGGACCGTTCGATCAAGCGTTGGGCCCACCACGCCAGGCGTCTGGAGGCCATGGCAGCGGAGGGCGCCTTCAGCGATGGCAGCGATGCCGTACTTTCAGACGGCGAGGGCAACATGGCGTCAAGAGACAGCCGAGCGCAAGTCCCCGACCTCGGAAGGTCGTCCGGCAGGGCGGCTATGGGGAAGACCCCCGGCGACACAAGCGCTACCCACAGCACTTCCACAAAGCACATGAAGTCCAACCGAGACTCGACGCACATGTTGAGTTCTTGGAGAGAGGCATATAGAGAACGGTCCGAATCGGTGTCCTCTGGGTGTTCTCGATCTAGATTGCCACATGACTCCAGGCAATCATCCACTGTTGCCAAGAGTGCCTCGCTCCCCAAGGTAACGGAAGTTCGATCGTCTGAAGATGAAGCCGACTTCCATCCCTAGACCGCACTCCAGGAGTCGGCGCCCGCAGACCGCGTAACGGCGGCTCCCGAGTCCCTACCTCCACGTTCTAAAGATAGGGACACCACCACCGAACCTCGACGCCAGGCGTCGGAAGGCTCCGGAGGGGCGAAAAAACAGGGAAAACACTCTTCCGCCCACGGGGAGGGGGAAAACAACAGAGGAAGCAGTCTCAGCCTTCTCACACACCTCAAAAACTTCCCACTCCACATAAACAGACAGACAAGTCCCAGTCCTCTGTTATCCCAAGGACACCTGCTAAAACCAGTAAGTCTAGTCAGGATAAGGCGGAGAAAGTCCCAGAAAGGATCATTCCCAGTTCTAGAGAATGGTCTAGTGATGACATAGACAGGGTTATGTCAAGGATGTCTTCATTGGCAGATTTTTACACAAAAAAAAAGACCCACAGAGCTCGGCTGAGGTGAAACTACACAGCCTAGATGTGCGTAGGGCGGTCCTCCACTATTTAAACAAGACCAGACCGCTAAGGAAAACAGACCAACTGTTTGTCTCCGTAGCTACAGGCAGAGAGGGGGATCACGTCTCTAAAGGTGCCATCTCTAAGTGGATTATTAACTGTATCCAGCTGTGTTACTCCCTTTCTCAAAAAACTCTGCCTTTCACGCCAAGAGCCCACTCTACAAGAGGCATTGGGGCCACTCTGGCTTTCATTGCAAATGTCCCCCTTGACACCATTTGCAAAGCAGCTAATTGGAGCTCTATTCACACTTTTACTCAGCACTACTGCATTGACACCCATTCCAAGACAGATGCCCAAGTGGGACAAGCGGTTCTAAGACATTTATTTGCTCATGACCCTTCTCACATCCCACCTCCTTCTTCAGGTACTGCTCGCTAATATATGCACAGCATGTGATCTAAGCAGATTCCACAAGCCTCAGAAGGGATACATTACTCACCGTAATCATATTTCTGATGCTTGTATCTGCTTAGATTCACATGCGACTCACCCTTCCTCCCCTCTGAGAGAAGGCGCATGGATGCTTGTAGTCTTACCTTTCTTTATATCTGCATGGATCATCTGTACTCACGCTTCTCCTCATGCTACCTCATGTCAGAAAAAATACAATCTGAGGGTCCTACATGCGTGAGGGATCATGGGTACAGTGGACGTCACACTAGGGACGGTATTACTGGCACACCCTGTGTCGACGCCCATTTTCGGAGTTTCGAAAAACAAACTGTAATACTCCGCAGCTTCCACTAGATGTCGGCCTATGCACAGCATGTGAATCTAAGCAGATACAAGCATCATAAATACGATTACGGTGAGTAATGTATCCTATATATATATATATTACCAAACCGATATATATATATATATATATATATATATATATGGTCAATTGTGAAAAGGTCAATTGTGACCCTTTAAATTCGGTCAATTGTTCATTCGAATTTGGGTAATACCTTAATTTTCACATCCTGAATGGTAAGCTATAAATCCCAGAATGCAAGATAATGCAAAGCTGAAAAATATATTTAGGCCCACTGTACTTTCAGTTATTTAAGACATGCAATCAAAGAAATAATAATAAACTCAGATAGATATGGAGATTTTTTGTCACAAGCCCCCAGCTCTAAAAATATTGAGCACATGTCATTAGTGACATACAGCAACTCTTTCTTTGTATGTATACACAGAAATCTTTAATATGGTGCTTTATGTTGCTCACTTCAACTATCATAGATTTGCAAGGTAACTGGTGCTTTGCAAGATCTTTCAGTTGGAAAGGTGCCCTCATGCTTATGGAAGGATCTGCTGCTGATAAAACAAATGTGTTTGCAAAGTCATGAAGGTGCTCAGGTTGCACAACACTGTGTGTGCGTCTATGCCTGGCCATGACTTGGGAAATTGGCAGTGCTTGAATGTCCAGTATGAACTGATTTCTATATTTGGCTTGGAATAAAGAAAACACATTGTGGACGCTTGTCTTGGGCCTTTGAACTAAACGTACGCTCTGTAAAATGCAAACGAACTAGTGGTATGGCGTACCAATGATTTATATTACACTTCCATCTCTGCTCGGGTTTAGTCATTTGGTTGTAGCTCCTGAGCTTATATCAGGGTCTACAACCAAAATATCCAGGGCTGTAGCCCCCTCAGCCCCCCTTAGCAACGCCTCTGCAGGACACACAGTGTGCTCACTGGGTACCAGTTCTGGAGCGGCTGGAGGGTCCTCTGGGTTCTTTTCTCCTTCTGCTCCTTGGGAGAAGTTAAGGGGCGGGATCTTGCTTCCCTCTTTAGATGTCCTGGCCTTCCATCACTGGTGGAAACTGTAAGGCAGACTTACCTTGAGCCAGTGTCCAAGGATGAGTTCTTCCTTTGTACTTCTAATGAAGTCTTCTGATGATCTTCCAAAAGAGAGGCTCATCCCTCTTTTAAATCCAAGTGGACCACAGAAAATGGTGTAGGCTAAGCCTACCTTATTGAACCAACCCTGGGGTCCCTGCCAACAAGGGCTTGATCCCTTGTGCTACTAAGTCCCACCCATCTTCCTGGCTGTTGTGTTCAAAGAGTCTCTCTGGTTAATGGTCCTCCCTGTGTGGTTCCTATTAAAGCGGCACATCTCCCTTGAAGCTGCTGAGATACAAGACTCTCGGGCTCCTGCAAACAACATTTTCGTGCCTTATGAATGTGGTCCCCTTAGCCAGGTGGCATATTGGAACAACAGACCCAGACATGACAGTTTACTGCCATTGATACTGAGAGGCGGGAGCTGGCTTCAGGTTAACACAGTTATATATGAAAGGTTGTTGGGTTTCCTATCACCTTTGTTATTGTCTGCATCCACGGCTCGTGTGGGCCTGTTTGAAATATGCACTGTTGGTATAATTGCTGCCACCAGCTGCAGGGCCTAACAAAAGAGCATGGCATTTCCATGGAGCATTTGACAGTTAATCAGGCTGACCATGGCAGGGGGAAGGTTGGCCCTCCCCCTTCCTCAGATTATATCGTGCCCTCCTTGATTGCTACATTCCAACTTTTGTTGTGGTATGAGCATAGGTAAATGTGTGAGGATTAACCCCACACATTTTCCTGAAGTCGGCTTACCATTATTCCATTTAATTAAACATTTCAATAAAAGCCCAGGTGAGCGCACACCAACCATGCGGATGAATTCCTCACATGCCCCCAGCCTCATCAACATGTGAACCACTACTCTAATGAGGGTCTGGTTTGTCATCTAGGTGAAAGTACTGGTTTAGGCCATCTGCATTTCAATGCTAGTAGCCTGGCTTGTACTGGATGCCCAAATCTAATCCCTGTAGGGATGTGGCCCAGCACAAAAGCTCAGGGTTCTCCCCTTCCATGGACATTAACCATCTACGAGGCTGGTGGTCTGTTTGGATGGTGAAATACAACCCAAACATGTAGGTTTTCAGCTTCTTCACTGCCCACATGACCACGTAAGCTTCTTTTTCAATGATGGCCCAGTTCATTTCCATTTTTGTTAATCGCCTGCTAATGTAGGCAATAGGTTGCTCTATCCCTTGGGGGTTCAGCTGCGCTAACACTGCTCCAAGCCCAAAATCACCGGCGTCGGTCTGGATAATGCACTCCTGACCATAGTCTGGCACTTTCAGAACTGGGACCCTGCACAATCCATCCTTCAAATCCTGAAAGGAGGTTTGACAGGCGGGGGTCAAAATGACCATTTTTGGCATTTGCTTCAAAGTTACATCATTTAGGGGCATGGCAATTGTCCCATACCCCTTGATGGATGACTAGTAGTACCCGGTGAGACCTAGGAAGGCTCTCACCTGTGTTTGTGTTTTGGGGGTTGTCTCGATCCTTCACAGCCTGTACCTTCACTTCAAGAGTTTGTTTCTTACCTCCACTGACCAGGTGGCTTTAGTAAGTCACTGTGCCCTGTGCTATCTTACACTTTGTGGTCTTGATAGTCAGACTTGCGTACTGCCGCGCCTGAAGCACTTGTTTCAGGTGGGTTAAGTGGTACTTCCAGGTGTGGCTGAACACAGCAATGTCGTCTACATCGGCGACACCGAAGTTTTACAGTCCAGACAAAACCTGGTTAACCATCCGCTGAAAAGTGGCAGGGGCATTCCTCAATCCGAAGGGCATTAGCATGAACTGATAATGTTGAAAAAGCTCTGACATCTCTCTGGATCTGTCTGTCAAGCCGACCTGCCAGTGCCCTGCCATGAGGTCAAAGGTACTCATGTACTTGACAACGCCAGGTTTGTCAATGAGCTCATCTGGCCGAGGAATGGGGTGATCATCTGTCTTCATGACAGAATTGAGCCCCCTGTAGTCCACACAAAAGCGTACTTCAGTGTTCCCACCACTGGTCTTTTTAGAAACTATTACCTCTGAGCTAGCCCAGGGGCTGTGGGGTGAGTCTATCACTCCCAGGGCCAACATCTTGGAAACTTCCTCCTCAATGGTGTCCCTCTTCTTATCGGACATACAGTGACTCAGCTTTTCACAGGTTTATTGTCCCCAGTGTCCACATCATGGGTGAACCAATCTGCATGAACTGGAGTCAGTGAAAACAGACCTGCAAATTTCAACTGACCCATCTGTGGCTTCAGTGTGCAGGAGGTTTGAGAGGGGGTCAGTCTCCAATGCCATGACCAGGTCATCCCGGATATAATGGGATTTTAGCCGTTTGATGTGAAAGACCCTGCACATCTGTTTAGGCCCTTACACGTCAATGAGATAATTCACCTCACTGACTTTTTCCAGCACACATCAAGTGGAATATATTAGCTCCCTAAAGTAAATGAAGAAAAAAAAGAAATACTATAGCCCTGCTTGCTTCTCAATAACACAAAGGTCAGTTATATGTTAAAATCTCTCCTATCACTATACACATGTCTTTCAGGTGGGCCAGAGATAATTAGTTGTGTCTTGTTTCCCTCTTTCTTTTCTTTTGTAAGGAAACTGCGGTCTCCCTGGTTGACCTCTACTTCTAAAGTTTTCCTTTGTTCTGATGAAGGCCCTTCGCCAATATTGTTAAGAACGTCTCAGGATGGATGATTCTCAAACGTGGGGCCAAAACACAGTGTGTCTAACTAGACATTGTATTATTGTTAGTCAGTTCCCCCTAGTTTTTAGGATTCAACTCCTAGGCCACAACGTACAACGCTGTTGTATTCAGAGATCCACCACTCTTTATGGGGAGACTTAAATTGTGTCCATCTATAAGATAGCTTGAGTCTGTCTTCAGTCTCCCATCTCTGACTTATTACATTGTAATATATGTCTGATTCAACAGACGGTGGAACATGTGACCATTTTATTCATTACACTTGGGGTGTTAATCTTTATTCCTTGTGTTCTACATTGCACTCTCACACATTCTTTTGGTGTACTAACCCCCTGGTGCGATCACTATTCTCTCAACCATCTACTGAGTATGAATTGGTTTACTGTGCATATCAAACCATCTGCGTTGCTCACTGAGATTTTTTGGGTTTCTATGTTATAGATTGATGTTTTCAGGTTTTTGTGAAAAAAAGGATCAATAAATTGTTTTCTTAATATATATTGTGGCACATGAGCAGATTTTGATGTATTGCTACCCGTGGAACTTGTAACACTGACTAGTGAATGTGAATAAGGTATCAATAGCCTGTTTTCCTGTTTCTGTTTGTTTAAGCGTGTTCTTCCCTCCCCAAAACAGGGCCCCCATTACCAAAAAAGTAGGAAGTACCCATAGTGACTTCTTGTTGTTGGGCAACTCATTGGTTGGTGGGTGTGCAAAAAAAGGAATATAAAATGGAAAATGTCAAAACTGTGGCATTCTCTGATGAGCATTTTCAGAGATTACTCGGTCAATCCTCTTTATTCTCCTCCCGTCCTGAGATCGCTATTGCCAACCCCCAGACAAATGATTTTCAGGTTATCACCCCAAAAAAAAGAAAAACTAGTTGGTACAGAATCACACGGGCAACTAATGCTGGAGTACCTTAAGGCGGGAGTCATCCCAAATGGCCTTCAGGTTTGTAATATTCCCAGTCTTTATTGATAATTCCTAACTTCAAGTAACATTTTTGTGGCGTTGGCAATAAGTGCTCCAGAGACTGGATCATTCTCATTATGGATACCGCTGAAGGAAAAGCCAATAAACAAAAAGACGAATTAGATGTTCAGGAAAACAAAATCAATGAGGAATCTATTATTCCAGATCTCAAAACCAAACACGACAAGATCAATGATGACATAAGTAAGTTTAAGCAATTTACACTTGATAAAAACATATGGAAGTTGAAGAAAGATATTGAATATTATAGAGAGAAAAAGATTTATCCTTATCTCTTGCAAGATTACTATCACGAACAAAGCAAAAACGCTGCCAATAGAAACAGGTTTAGAAATTTAGGTTATAGGAAAAATGCTGCAAATGGCACCAGCAGAACATGCACTGGCGCAGTCACAACAACCCATGATGCAGACACCACAAGCACCGGCACAGCAGAACACTGTAGCTACAAGGAATTTTAGTACTGCAGTACAGACTCCCTCACCAATGCTAGGGAAAGTGACTATAGTGGGAGGCAATGATTTCACAGGGACCGGGATGAGCCAATACCCAATAGGACAGCCCACAGACTGACTTGATGTGTTCAATCCTACTTGTGATGCCCGAGGAACGACGAGTGGGCATAACCATAGGTGCCAATACTTTCTCCTTTCTCGTAGATACAGGAGACACCAGATCCTCTGTTAGGGAGGGGAGATACCCCATGTTAGGCATTGCCATGAATGCAGAAGGATTTGATTCCATTCACTGGCGAATTGCCAATCACTGTTGGGGAGCATGACCTTACTATGCCACTGTTATATTCCAGCCAGACACCAGTCAACATAATGGGAAGGGACATGATGAATAAGCTCAACATGGCTATCTCATTCACTGATCAGGGGATAGTGTGCCCTATCCCAGGGATTCACTATGTGAATGCTCGAGAATGTATCCAAGCATTCTGCGGCCAAACTATACAGAGGGATGTGCCCCTAGATCCTGGGGTATTGCAGTATGGGTGAATATATTGCTAGCATGGCTCCCAGGGATACAGGGTAATATACCCCACTTACCAGATGAGATTTTATTCAGACCAGAAATTCTCATGGATGAGGAAGAAGAACATATATTCCCATTCAAATTGGAAACAATTATAGTAAAGGAAGAGAGAATAGTCATTCACAGGACTGATAATAAAGGGAGAAGTTGCAGAGCAGTAATCACATTAGGCGAAGGACACAGATTGACTGACTTGACAGACGAAGAACTGTTTTGAGACTACTATTCAGATGGTGAGACAACGTTATTCATGGGCATTACTTACTGGATGAGAATTAAGTACAGGGAGGTCCCACAGAGGATGGCCTTGATAAAAAAAAGACGGTACATACAATCTGTTTTGAAGGTCCTTTGTCTTTTCAGACTTCCACCATATGACTGTTAGATAGAATTTTTATAATACATATCTATCCTCCTTATCTATCTTCGATAAATCAACAAAGCCTTCAGCATTTATCCAAAAATATACTTTTTATTAATCTTAAAAACATATTTTTCTTAAAACAATCATTTGTACTTAATTTGATTGATCAATTACTGAATCTGTATAATTCGTTTTTGATCTCCACTTCTCATCAATAGTACCAAGACCATGTAGTTCTTTTGTTCTTGGAGAGAACCTAACAACATCGAAAAACATTCAAATTCACCAATTGTGTAGGTTTCGGTTTTCTACTTACTCATCCTCTTTTCTTTCAAACCATTCATCCCAATATGTTTCATTCCTCATCATTCATTCTTTCACATTCTCTATGCAGGAAATTCTTCAGGGGTATACAGTTCAATACGGATCAAACAACTTTTGCTTTTGCTCTGTTGTTTTCTTGTCAGAGAAGTGACTATAAGGGTTCAATTCCTCACTATTTGTGATTTTTCATCAGTCACAGTGTCTTCCTGAAAAGACAAAATTAAGCCTGGTTTAATTTTAGCCATGCTTGTTACAGTTTAATTTTATTTTCAATTCTTTTAATCGGAAAAGGGAGATGAATTCCCTTTATTTCTTTGATAGCTTAAATCTCTGAGTGCTCAATTTCTAACATGGCACTGGCCTTGATTTTACACTGTTCCCACTCCATTTAGAATTATAGGTGTAAAGGTCTAAATAGGACAGCCTATTCCTATTCTCTAGAAAAGAGAGATAAGGAGACAGACCATATTGGTCATTGATTTTACTCCTTCCATACTCTTTTTTATGATGGCCACGAATTATAGTTTGTCCATCACTTAACATAAATGCTCACCATCTACGTTGGTATCGGGAAACATTAAACACTTGGGGGTAATTCATGGAATAAATGTGCGCCGAAATCAGTGGCGCAAGCAGGCGCAAGCGTGAAAAAGCCAGCGCACGTGTTCATGAAAGGACCTGCGTGTATAATTTCCGGGATGTGCGCCAAAACCGCGCGTTGCGCACACCCGCGCATGCGTCTTTTCCACATCCCGAACGCGAAAGCTCACATCATCAGTGCACACATCAAAAAGGGGGCGGAGCAAGGGGCAGAACACGCGGAATGGGGAACAACGCGTGAAAATGAGGGCGTAACAGGGGAAGTACTGCTGGGAACTACACAGAACGCCCACACGCACGAGACCTACATTCTGCATGGAATCGAATAGGGAAAACGCACGCACGTCAAAACACACACACACGCACAATTACGTCCGCCACACGAAAGAAGGCGGAAGCGCCCTCGTGCAGTATAAAAGTGCACTCAAACAACAAACAACCATATACAGCTACGATGAATGTCCCGTTCCTCGCAGCAGTGATCGTGGGACACCGCAGGAGGAGGAGAATAGCCAGGCCCCGCATTTATTTGCCCAGGACCAGCCTTTTTGGGATGCCAGATGACCAGGTCTATGGTAGGTATAGGTTTCCACCTCATATCATCCTAGAGCTGGTCAGGGAGTGGGAGGATGAACTCACATCACCCACCCTGTGCTCCCAAGCATTGAGCCCCTCGGAGAAGGTGCTCAATGTACAGTATTTTTTGGCCACTGGGTCATTTCAGCGGACAACTGCCATAGTGGGGGGGGTCTCACAGGCAACGCAGTCACGCTGCCTACACAAGGTGTTGGCAATCATCACTGCGCGCCCCTCAGCCTGCAGGCACATATACATGCCCAGAACACCCGCAGAAAGGCAGGCCGTGGTCCTGGACTTTTACAGGGTGGCACACTTCCCCAAAGTGCTCAGTGCCATAGATTGCACCCATGTGGCCCTACATCCACCTAGGGCCACTGAGCACATCTATCGAAACCGCAAGCAGTGGCATTCCATCAATGTGCAGGTGGTATGTGATGCCAAGGGGATCATCACCTCTGTATATGCAAACTTCCCTGGGTCCACCCATGACAGTTTCATATTCAGAATGTCTGCCCTGAGCCGGGCCCTGGAAGCTGGGAAGCATGGCGACACATGGCTCTTAGGTGAGTACAAATGCCTGTCCACATGCATACTTGTCACACACAAATACAAAATTCCCACTAATGACAACTATTATCACCTTACCAGGGGTCAGTACCTACCCTCTGACCACCCCACCACACCACCCCAGGTAAGATACAACGCAGCCCATATTGAAACTAGGGCCAAAGTGGAGCGCACATTCAGAGTGCTGAAGTCACGTTTTCGCTCCCTTGACCGCTCTGGTGGCCAGCTAATATATGAGGCTTGTGGTCACATTTTTCACCTAAACTCCAACCCCTGCGGAGTGCACACAGGCCTGGCACATAGCAGGTCACAATCGATGATGAGAAAGGGACAGTTAACTGTCACAACCTTACCACCCCGAGAATGTGTCCACGGAAGAGCCACATTGTGTGCATCCCTAGATACTTAAACACAACCAATCCCATGTGACCAAAGGGAACACATTCAAGGCATTCCCCCCCCCTTGCTAAACAGGGCATGAAAAGACTGGCATGCCACCCAAGCCCTCCCAACACTCCTCGACCCTGACTGCCACACCATGCCATGGCATGCAACGTGAAAACATCCAACCACATGCACCAGACATGACACAATAGTCATGAAGTGCCATGTGAGAAATGTAAGTAGTCACCAGACGATGATACCTCACCTGGAATTGGAAGAAAGGAGTGACCAAAATCTCACACCCAGAAAATGGAGCCAAAAATGCATGCCACCAGTCGTTTAAGCAAAATGTCTGAATACCTTTTGCAATGCACACTGGAAAATAGCAAATGGCCATATCAAACAACGCACACTGCACAGCACAGTGAGTGTGCATTGAATTTGTGAAAACAGCTCTGCATAAGTTCAAAAAAGGCATACAAACAAATATCACCCTTCCATGCATGTCCACAAATAATGACTTGGAAGTGAACATGGATTGTCATGACACAGCATGCATGAGAAGGCAATCTGGGTGCAGTGTTGCCGAAGTGTATTTGTCCATATGGACATGTCTAGAATACATGATTGTGAAATGAAGTGAATGCCAGTGTCCCGTACACAGCACATATGAACATAGCACCAAGGACCCCCCCTATGTGTCAAACCTCACCAATCCCCTAACACGTCAAAACAAATCAACACATTGCATCAGCCATTGACCAGCAGAACATATCATGTACAGAGTACACCACATCGGCAATGGCAGACAGTGACCCATCACTGAATCATTGAAATCGATGAAATGAACAACATACAAACTCCATCAAATTGCATCAATGAGGGTGTGAATAAGGGAGAAGAACAGTACATTCCTACATGTCCTTCAAACAGTCCACAGTGGAGAATGAACTGGAAAAGCAAAGTACTTATAATAAATGCCAGGACCAATAAGGGAGAGCCTAGGGACGGATTGTAGGATGACATAACTAGCATCAACATTCCCATGCCTGATGGGAACAGTCGCAGTGCAGGAGTCACATAAGGAGGGGAGTGACGGAAGAGGATGGAAGAGGTGAGGAGAGTAACAAAACAAGTGACAAACTATGGTAGGTCTACAAAGATTCAACATAGTGCTGGGGAGGCGGAGAAGAAAGAAAGAAAGGAAAGGGGGAAGAGATGACCTGTAATCAGTGGTGGAGGGACTAATGATCAAATAAGCTGTCCAAATAATACTGAAAATGGTGAAGGTGAGTTGTGGAAGGACTAAGGCAGAAGGTCAAATGTCTGCAAAGAACAAGCGCCTATGTATCACCACGGTCAATGGCAATTGGGCTAGTGGTTGAAAATGACAGCCAGAGCACAAGGAGGAGGCCAAAGGGGGGTGGAGAGGGAGAGGGAGGAGAGAAGGGAGGAGGGGGCCAAGCTCAAAATAACCAATGGGGGAGATGGTGAAAGAAAGCACTCATAGGGGGCAGAGTGAAACCTGCTGTTAAGGAGAGTAGGGGATGTGATGATGAAGGGGGGGAGACAGAGGGACACTGACAGGGGCAGGGGAGACAGGGCGGTCTTCAAGTGACTGAGAAGGCATGTGGACAGGTCTAGACAGGGGCCCCTTAGTGGCATTTTGATAGTGGTTGCAGGCTCAACCATCCTGATTGGCCGGATTGTCACAACAGCTAAGTGCAAACAGTGGGAGTTGGGGATCAGGTCCAGGACACAAACTGATAATTAAAATGACAAACAACGTAATCATAACTCAGATGTCACATCCAAACACCAGCCAGGGCTGGGAAATGGCCAAAGTGGTGGTAGCAAGGAATGGGTGGTTGTGGAAATGCATGGTGACAGGGGTAACTCAGCGTGCAGCCTTCATGTGGCATATCAAAATCACTGTGGGAAAACTGTCCAAATTCAACATTCTCAGCACATGGACCCCTCCCACCATCAGTGTGTAATATGCAGACAAAGGGTGCATGGTACCAGCTACAGCAGGAAGTGCATCAACATACACATTCAATACATAAAAAACATCTCAAGCAACATGATGAAATGTACAGTCATCTTAATACTCACCAAAGTGAACTGCAGACATGCACAGGAGAACCCATCTAGAATACTTACTAGGGGTGTACACATAAGTAGAACTGCAGGCTGGCCACAGATATGACGGAAGCCCAATGCCCATGTGTGATATGCTATTACACCAAGCTATCCTTGCGAGCCCATGGAAAATGGAAGCAGGAGTAGCATATGTGTCAGGACCCCAAGCAAAACACATACACAAGACAAGCCTGAATGGGCCCAGCAGGCAAATACAGTGGATGCCTTTCGATGCCACAAAGCACCACACTGTCACATGTACGCACAATAGACAAAAGAAAAAAGAAAAAATAGCATTTGAAATAAAACACAAATTAATTCAAATAATGTATTGAAAGAAATAAAATGAAAAGAGTAACGAATTAAACAAAAGCAAAATCAACAAAAAAAGAAAACATAAAAAAATAACATAAATTAGAGCAAGTCAAATAATTTTAAAATAATAAAAAATTAACCGAAATTGTAATTCAAATTAATAATCAAAATGAAAAGATAACCTACTTACCAGAAACCATACAAATTTGATTAAAAATCAAAAATATATTCAGATTCAAAACTGCTGGAAAAAAGAAAAAATACATTTGCAGAAGAAATAAAAATTGCCATATATGACCCAGGGGGTAGATGGGGCACCCAAGAGGGGGGAGGTACAGGGTGCACCTCTACACCCACATGCGTAGATGTCAAGGTAAAAAAAAAAACTCACTGGACTCAGCGCCTGCACGGCCTGACCTATGTGGGAGATAGGTTGTCATCGTCACCCTCTGGATCTGATTCAGAAGGTGGAGGTGGTGCAGTTGATTCACCACGCCTACCCACGCCTTGCCCCTCAACAGCAGCAAGTATGTGGGTCTGGTAAGCCAGGTCCTGGCGGGCAATGAGCCTGAGACCAGCTTGCATCACCTCACAGTGTCACACATGTTTCCTCCTGCAGGGACTGACGTGTGAGACGGACTTCAGCTTGCATGGCCTCACATGACAAACGGAGTGTCTCCCAGCTTGCATGGAGTTCAGCCGAGATGGTTCTTTCAAACTGTTCAAACCTGTCTTCTGTCTGCCTACTCTGATCCATCATGAGGACAGCTAGAGTAGATCGGAGGGCTTGTTGTTCCACCCTCAGGGCCTCACGGTGTGCCTCTGCTTGAGCATCAAGTGCTTCACGCAGCGCTGCCATTTCAGCCCGGCGCGCCCTGTCATACGCCGTCATGCCCAGCCTGAGTGAGTGGCACATGGACTGCGTAGCCCGCTGATGGAGCACCATTTGCCTAACAGAAGGGAGGATGGAATGGGCCACACTTTCCATACCTTGAGCAATCATCTCAACTGCTTCCCCCTGTTGCTGTGCTATGGCAATCATGGAACGCTCCCACTCAGTTGACCCCTGTGCCACACGGCCACCGCATTGCCAGACACCACACCTGCTGGGCCCAAGGAGACATGGTCCTTGACGGGTTGGAGCCACCTGTGGCTGCAGGACTGCATCCCTCCGTCGGCCTGATGCCCCAGGTACATGGCCAACTGGTGTTGAGTGTGACCGTGCACCCGTAACCATCACAGTTGGACATTCCAACCCTTCCTGGCCCCCAACTGCAGGTGTCACAGACAGAAGACCATCCGACACAGGATCACCTACCGGCAATGACACGTAATGATGCAGATCCGGCTCAACATAGTGGTCAGAGGATACATAAAAGCCAGACTCAGAGTCAGCTCTGGACACGATGGGCTGCCACCCCACAACCACCACTGGTGCATAGTTGGCCATGTGAACTGACCACTGTGTCTGGTATGACATCTTCATCCTACACCGCCAGTGCGTCGTCACCTGCAACATAAATAGAAAAACAAGAAACCGCACGTCAGTACCACATACCACACACATAAAGTTCACAACATTGACAGACAAATAATGAAACAGCCATGTCACAGGCAAAACAAACCACAACATGCATCCAGTAGCATTGCAAAGCAGGGCCATTCCGAAATCAGTAAAGGATGTGTGCAAAATGTGAATGCAACACATGTATTGCATGTTGCACATAACCTGCATCACACACAACTTCTAGAGGGCATACATGCAATCCAAATATGAGAGATGGTAACAAAGATTTGGCACCTAGCATAAGCATGTCTTACCACACAGAAAGACACAGCTAGAAATGTAACCGAACACACCTTGATACATGTAACATGCATGTTCATGTGTAGCACTCCACTACAATCAACTATGCACAATACATGTGTCATAGGAGGCATCTGCGCTAGTGTATTTCAAAACTGTGATGGGAGGGACATGGTGACATACATGTCAGGTCAATATCACACTGACCACAAAAGTGATGGGTGGAAGGTTGCGAATGAATCTAAACCACTGGCAATTGCTCTGGGCAACCTTCCACACCACCGTTTTTTAGCCCGTCTGCGCCATTGCAAAAGGGGACCAGCCATGTGCAAATCAGTCAGCAGCTGCCGCCACCGAAGTTAGCGGCCCAGCCCAAACTGCTAGGCCAGGTCCCCTCTGCACAGAAAACCAAGCAACCCCAGACATGTTTCGGCCTTGTTGGACCTCCTCAGTGAGGTGCAGCCTGGTTCCCTGTGGCACAGCAAGCAAGCGACCCACGTCTGGGCATACCCTCTCTCACAAGGAGAAACAAACTGACCACAAAAGTGATGGGTGGAAGGTTTCGAATGAATCTAAACCACTGGCATTTGCTCTGGGCAACCTCCCACACCACCGTTTTTTAGCCCGTCTGCGCCATTGCAAAAGGGGACCAGCCATGTGCAAATCAGTCAGCAGCTGTCGCCACCGAAGGTAGCGGCCCAGCCCGAACTGCTAGGCCAGGTCCCCTCTGTACAGAAAACCAAGCAACCCCAGACATGTTTCGGCCTTGTTGGACCTACATCACTGTCAATATCACACAGCACCATCATGATTGCACATGTACACAAGTGGATCAGAGTGCAAAGAAGCAAAGGGAGGGGAACAAGGGAGAAAACAAAATCAAAACAGCTATCAAACTGGGCACAGTGACATACAGAACACGCTAGTGCATGGAGAAGGGATAAAGGGTTGAAGACCCAGGAAGGGGGAGAAGGGGAACGTGCAAAACAGAACAGACCAAAGAAGGCAAATGAAGTGCAATGATAGAATGTCCATTCAAATAGTTGTAGTGCAGCCAGCAAGTGGCTAAGATGATTTGGACAGGGCAAATCTGATGAGTGCAGACAAACAGTGCTGGACTGCATGGGGACAAGCACTGGACCCATTGATATGGGAGGCCTGTAGGCAGTGCAGCAGGGAGGCAGGGTGAGCAGGTACCTGATCCGATGGACAGAGTGTGTGCAGGGGCACAATGCCAACAGAGGAAACTTTTCAGCTGGGTAGAAGAGGGCTAATGCAGGAGCAAGAAGGAAGGTGTTGAGGTGCTACCAGAGGCAGATATATCTCCCCTCAAGATTCAACGAGGCCAGTTGGCACTTCAAAAGTGAGCTCCCAGCTGTACACACAGATCTGCTCCTACCTCATTCACTATATTTCATGACTGAGCTTGAGGGAGTGTGGGGTAGAGGATGAAAAGACTCAAGGGGGGATGAATTGGTAGATGGATTGTGTAAGGTATCTCCTACCCTGACCCAAAGAAACCTTGTGCACAACGCAGAGGGTCTGAAATAACATCCTTGCATCCACTAGTAGCCAGTGAAGGGGCCACATAGCTGGAATGATGGGATCCCAGGGCTTGTGGCCAAGGACAAGTCTTGCAGTCCTGTACCGGATTAGTGGTGGAGGGTGGAGGCCGGTTGTTTATTGAATGAGACTGTCACAGTACCCCAACCTTGAATGACCCAGAGCTTGACAGACTTGAGCATGTAGGAGAATGCTAGGGAGGGCACAGTACCCTTGAGGTGGTGGAGCAATAAGTTAATCCATTCCAAGATACATCACAAATGTTTGTGTAAAAGGGATGTGTTGAGTCAAAGGTGACCCAGAGGTGCATGGTCTTGCAGGTGGAAGCAGGAGGGGGGCCAAATATGGCTGGCCAGAGATTGATTGCAAAGGATGGAAAAGGTGCATCAATGAGGAGGATGTAAGTCTTACTGGCAATCAGACAGAGACTGTTGGTAGTACACCAAATGCAAATGGCAATGAGGCTATCTGAAATAAGGGAGGGACAAGAGGTGACCAAGGGCAGCCTGGAAATTAATTGGTAGTCATCAGCATAGCATCAGAACTGGTATAAAAAAATAATAATGCAGTAGTCAAGGGCTGCCAAGTTCTCTTTGTGATTTGAGACCGAAAGTTCAGACCCCTGGTGAACAACACAGGTGAAGAGGGAGATTGAGGATAGGTAAGAGGCAACTTGTAGCTGGTCGGGTCACACATGCCATTGAGTTGCACACATCAATACTCACCAGATGATGCATCGTAGTCCATCCTCTCTCCAACTCCACGGATTTGTTCCTCCGGGATGAACTCTGAAGCGATCTCCTCATGCTGAGAGAGTTCATCCTCCTCTGATGGTGGCCCACCACCAGAGACCTGGAGTAATTAGAGGCATGCTTTTGCTTAGCACTGCGTTTGAGGTCATTCCAGCGCTTGTAGCAGTCCTGAGCTGTGCGTACCTGGAATCCCATGGATTTCACACCATCCGCAACACGCTGCCAGTGGACCCAACGCTGGTGATGTGTTGTATTGCACTGTGGGCCCACAAGCATATCGCGTTGGTGTTCCGACACGTAGCCCACAAGGAAGTCCAGTTCCTGATTGCAGAAAGGCTTCTTCCTTTATGTGCCGGAGGCCGGGGCCATGTCTGGGGTCCCAGCCTCTTGTGTAGGAGCACGCTTCCTCCTTTTGGATGGTGGTACTGACCCTGAGGAGGCAATGTGGCCCTGTTCAGTGGGGGCAGTGGCGCTAGTGGACTGGAACAATGCAGTGGGTGCTGGTATGAGGACAGAAGGTCTTGCTCGGGTCTGAGTCACTGCCGGGGTAGTGTTGGCTGCATCTGTACATGCAGTTACCACCACCCGGCTGCTTGGGGCAGCAGATGTCAGTACTGCCCCAGATATGTGTGCCACAGTCACAGCCACAGTGGACGCACATGAGCCCACCTTCCGGACAAGATGGAAATCGTCCTGGGAGTCCCCCTCACACAACAAAACATGCGCTGCCTGACCCAGAGCCCGGGTGGAGGTCTCCACAGCTGCACCTCGAGCTACCACCACCGGTGGGCCTGTGACAGCAGAAGTAGATTGCTGTTGGGTGATATGGGCGCCAGGTTGAGATGCAACAGCTGCATCACCAGGAAACACAGGGGTTGGTGGCATGTCTGCACCAGCACATGGATGTGCATCCTGTCCCAGAGGGGCACCCCTGCCTCTTCCACCCCTGTAGCCAACCTGGCCACCCTGGACTCCCCGTCCTCCCTGGTCTCTACACCCACGTGCCTGACCACGTCCAGCCCTTGGAGGACAGCCAACTTTGCCACCCTTAGCCTTTGGTGGCCTCCCAACCATTGCACTGATGGAAAATGGGCTATGGGAGGTTCAACCAACAATTGTCCTGGGCAATTGGCTAGAAGGTGGCAGGGTACTTGATGGTATGGGTACCCAAGTGCCCCTGCAAGGCTGTCTGTGACCCCTGGGGAGAAATGATGGGTCAAGCAATGCTTAGGCACCCCCTGAAAAAAATGAAAAAAAGAAAAAAAAATCAAAAGTCAAGATGAGATTATGCTCACCAAATTGGAAAAAAAAATAATTGTGCACATGACCCCTGTAGCCCACGTGCGCGAATATTACCTCCAGCAGTACGGTGTGGCGCCCAGGAACACAAAAAACACCTACGCGTGGAACACGCGGGCTACAATGACCTCTAAACGGTATGCATGCACAGGGGGTACCACAGTGGGAAAAAAGCATATGCGACTCACCGTCTGCCTTGCATGAAAAAAAATGAAAAAACACACGCGCTTGTGCGTGTAGGAAACACCCCACCAAAAGAAGAGGTACGGGCTTCAGACGCTGTGAAGTAATCGCGTGTGATTCCAGCAGAGTAAACACACGTAGTCGCTCTCCACGGACAGCACGTACAGTGTTTTGCTGGCCCGCACTCACCTTTAACCCGCGCATAGAGTAACACCTGCGCGCGTAACATCACAGACGCGCTTACGCACCAAGGGCCTTTCCTCGAATTACACGCAGGCGTGCTGTTTTTTCATGTGCTGAATCACTATGCACCCGTCACAGGGAAACGCCTGTGCGCGTAATGTCACAGACACGCTTAAGCTCTAAGGGCCTTTCCTCAAATTACACGCTGACGTGCAGTTTTTTCACGTGCCAAATCACTCCGTATCAAGCTGGCCACGCAACAACACATAGAAGACCACGCTCCTGCCCAGAAGGCCATTTTCCTGCCCCCGCGAGCCCCGAGCACGCTCCCCCCCTGCCATCTGCTGCTGCCTGTCTGCTAGCTGCCCACATGCCCTACTGTTTGGTGCCTGCACGTCAGCTATCTGCAGGGGTGCAGTTGCTGTGACAACCCCTGCTGGAACAGAAGACTCCCGACTGGGATACCATCGCTCCACAGCCCAGCCCCAAGACCCAGTTGCCCACCCACACCTGTCTCGGAGGTTGCCATGTCGGACACCACACCATGTGGCACCAGTGGCAACCCCCCAGCAGAGAGGCAGAGGGCTACCAGCTTCTTTGCCAATGAAGTTGGTATACTGGTGGAGCAAGTCCTGGGGCAGTATGATGCCCTCTTTGGAAGTTTGCGCGCCGACAATGAAGAACAGAAGAGGATCTGGATGGACATTGTGACTGCCATCAACATGGAGGGGGTGGCAGTCCGCGACATTCAACACGGCCGGAAGCGGTGGGAGGACTTCAGGTCCAGGACCCTCAACAAGGCCCGGCGCCTCTTGAAGGCAGCGGATGCTGAGGGGTGCCGGGTCCACCTAACCAACAAACAGATGAGGGTCCTGGAACGTATACGCCCAGTGCTCCACCTCCTGGTCCTTGAGATGCAGACCCATCTGGAGTCGAGCGGTAAGTGTACATGCGTACTGATTGAACGCAGTGCATGTTGAGGTGTGGCAGGAGTGTGCAGATTGCACATATGTCTTTGTAGGGCCATGTATGGATGTGTATGTACAGGGACATGAGCCTGCCGCATTTGAGCCCTCTCATGTGTGAGACACATAGATAGTGTATGTGTTGGTAAGCATGCTGGCCAAATGCAGGTGTGGGTGCACACATTTTTAAATGTCTGTGTATGCACTGTGGCATGGCTGTAGTGTCACACATGGATGCTGCTTCCACCTGCATGTATCTGCACTATTTACATTTGCATGTATGTGTATTTGACAAATGTGCAAGTGTGATACACCATGGATGCATGTGACACTGACATGTAGGAGGCTGATTGTCAAATGTGACATGGATGGGGATGTTATCAGTGCAACAGGTGGTGGAGATGTACAGATGCATGTCTGTCTGGTGGCGTGTGTGCATGTGTTCTGCACTCCCCGTGTTGCATGTGACGTCAGGCTCACCTTCGGCGGCTCATGCTTTTGTTTGTGTATGGATCGTGCTGCCTGGTGCAACATTCCTGTTTATTTGCTCATGTGTGTGAGTTGAAATGACATGTGTGTTGAGGAGTGTGATGCCATGTGTAAAGTTTGACACTGCCACTCATGTACAACTGTCATGTGTGTATCAGACCACTGTACAGTGCCCTGATGCTTGTGTTCTATCTCTCCCTGTCTGCAGCGTCAACTGATGAAGAGGGCGGAGACGGTGCTGTGAAGCAAAGCGGCAGGGATCGCACTGCCAGCTGGAGACGCAAGGCCCGGCCCTCCTCCCATGTTGTCATCTCGTCGGGGAGTCAGGAGTCTGGTGTCGCGTCTGTGGCCGCAGCTGCCGAGGGTAGGTCCAAGAGGCTGAGGTTGGAGGTGGACTCCTCGGCAGCAGAAGGGGCAGCTGAGACCCCACACGGTCTGATGGAGGAAGATGGCACGGAGTCATCCAGGTTGGCGGGGGGTTTGGTTGAGGAGGAGGCCATGGAAGGGACATACACAGGGTCTGGAGGGTGAGATTCAACTGGTGCTGGTGGTGCAGTCCAGCGGGAGGGACAGGAGGAAGCACAGGCCGCTGCGGAGGTGCCTGTCTGTAATTCTGTCCCTGATCCTGTGACTGCATCATCCCACACCAGCAGGGATGCCTACGTCCAGACCCGTTCTCAGGGAGGGGATGAGCGCACAACAACTGGCCTTCGTCTCCCTGCGGACGTGGCAATCCATGACCGGGTTGAGCCTGTCCTGGCTGGGGTGGCGTTGCGTCAATGGGGCATGCGAGATGACCTGCAGTGTTTTCGTGAAGACACTACACGTTATCTCGGATGCCTCTTTGACCGCGTCGACCTACTAGGACGGGTCACCAGTGCTGGATTCCTCCGTCTGCTGGACCTTGTACCGACCCCCTCCTCACCTGAACCCCCTATGCGCCAGTCGTCCTCCGTGTCATCTTCCGGCCGATGTATCACCTGGACACCCTGTGGAGCTGCCTCTGACCCAGCGGCCAGGCTGGTGGAGGGCACATCCCTGCCACAGTTGGGAGTCGGTGATCCAGCAGGGGTGGCCACACCAACAACTGCACCCCAGCAGGAGGAGGACATGCAGGCATCAAGAGGCAGGGCACAGGCACAGCAGCAGCAGGCTCAAGGTGGGAGCGATGATGGCTCGGGGCCATCAACATCAGAAGGGCAGGCATCGGCCGGAAGGTAGGAGGACCCTGGATTGGGAGTGTCTGCCGTGTGGCAGCAGTTGGGCCAGCACATAGATGCGGAGCGGCGGCGTGCGGAAGAGGCACGGCTCACTATGGTCAGGGTGGAAAACTCCATGCGCAGGTCGCTGAGGCGGGGCGAGTGCCTGGAGGCAATTCGCAGGGAGTTGGAGTTGGACATGGCGTTATCCCTGCGAAACCTCGGGGCCATGTAACAGGCCCGCCTCCAGGACATAGAACATGAGTTCGATGATGCCCTGGCCCGGGAAATTGGCAAGTGAGACGTAGGACTTGCCCGCCGCCATTGTATATAGTTAGTTAGTGTTAGGTTTCATTTATGTTTTTCTTTCATTTGGGGCACTTGGACTATGCCCCACCTTTTTGTAGATAGTTCTTTATTAGGTAGTCTTTTTTGTAGGTTTCATTTCAATAGTTGGGCTCATGGACCCTGGATTTGTTATTTGTATATTGTTGAACAGTGGATTTATCATCATTTTTTGTATTTCACCATGGAGCAATGGATTTTACTTATTTCTTTCCCTTTGGATTTGCTTTGTTGGACGGAGACTTTGGACACATTTTCATTTGGATTTATTTGGATTCTGATTTCATATATTTTTTTCATTTTGGGACATGCTGCATTTTATTTCTTATTTCCATTATTGTGTGTTTTCATTTGATTCCCTTCATTTTGTGTTCAATACATTGTTGTTTCATACTTCAATGTGTGGTATTCTCTCATTGGTTTCATGCATGTCACGATATGGGTTTTCACATTCACTGGCACCCATTGTGTGTGTGTGACGGACATGTGTTGATGTACATACTTGCCATTTGGGTTGTATCATGTAATGGGCATTTCAATGTGGAGTGGATGGAATACTTGTTTGGGTCTTTGGACAGGGGTGGCGTTCGGTGGGATTTGGGTGGCCATAAGGCCCATGATTGTGGATCATGATAATGTGTTGGGGGGGACATGAGTCAGGGCCTGCTGGCAGGTGCCCGTCACTGCTGGGTGGGTGGGGGTGCAGGGGGACATGAGTCGAGGCTTGCTGTCATGTGCCCGTCACTGCTGTGTGGGTGGGGGTGCAGGGGGACATGAGTCGGAGCTTGCTGGCAGGTGCCCGTCACTGCTGGGTGGGTGTGGGTGCAGGGGGACATGAGTCGGGGCCTGCTGGCAGGTGCTCGTCACTGCTGGGTGGGTGAGGGTGCAGGGGGACATGAGTGGGGGCCTGCTGGCAGGTGCCCCTTGCTGCTGGGTGGATGAGGGGGTGCCGGGGGTCATGAGTCAGGGCTCCCAAGTGTGCTCACAAGTGCATGGTGCCATATGGGCTGCCTCCAGAGCATGGTGAGGGTTGTAGGGTAGTCCCCTGTGATGTGGGCTGCCTGCAGGGCATGGGGAGGGGGGAAACTGCACACCCGGGAGGGCCCATGGTGCCAAAATGCATGTAAAACTTCCCGCGCACCCCCGAATAACGTACCCCACTCCCACAAGCCCTATCGCATGTGTAAGTTCCTGCGCACCCCCCAAATACATGTACCCCCCTCCCACAAGGACTACCGTGTGTGAAAATTCCCACGCACCCCCCAAATACACGTAGCACGCTTGCACAGGGCCTATCGCGTGTGAAAATTCCAGTGCACCCCCAAATACACGTACCCTGCTCCCACAAGGACTATCGGATGTGAAAATTCATGCGCACCCCCCAAATTCACGTACCCGGCTCGTGCAGGGTCTCTCGCGTTTGGTACTTCCCACGCACCCCCCAAATACACATAGCACGCTCGCACAGGGCCTATCGTGTGTGAAAATTCCCACGCACCCCCGATACACGTACCCCGCTCGCACAGGGCCTATCGTGTGTGCAAATTCCCGCGCAACCCCCAAATACACGTACCCCACTCCTACAAGGACTATCGCGTGTGTAAGTTCCTGCGCACCCCCCGAATTCACATACCCCGCTCGTACAGGGCCTATCGCATGTGTAATTTCCCACGTACCCCCCGAATACACATACTCCGCTCGCACAAGGCCTATCGCGTGTGAAACTTCCAGCGCACCCCCCAAATACATGTAGGCACCCCATCTACCCTGGACATTCCCCACAGGCAGCCCACGCCACAGGGGGGTGATTTGTGTATGCGATTTACCTAGCACGAGTGGGTACGTGTATTCTGGGGCATGCATGGGGAGTTTTACATGCGTTTTCGTGGTTGGGGGCTGTATGCTGGTCCACTGGCCTTTGCATCATGTACTGGATTTGTGCGCTGTTCATGGCACACGGGGCGGGGCTGGGGGCTGAACTGGCGCTGCTGCAGGGTCGCTGCACCACTCTGCGCCACGACTGGTTATGGATGTTGTAATCCATGAATACGCTGTGCGCTGATATGGGTTTTGGCGCACGTGGCTGGTGCAGACTGCCGCACGCGCACACTGTGCGCCAGCCACGTGCACCACTTGTGCGCTGATTGCTATGAATTACCCCCTTGGTTACTAGGTATCAGGGTCTATAGTTTAAGCTGTCCCGGAACATATTTCTTCAGAATTATAACATGTAATTTGTTGGTCAAATAAGACACATTATTATTTATTTTTTTAGAATATTGTCGATCTAGCCTTCTACTACGTCAAATTCCTTTAATTCTTATTTTACAAGGCTCACCTTTGCTAATCTTTAAAGCCAATACATATGTTTTCTGAGCTTCCTGATCACTTATGTACATTCTGTAACATTGCTTCAAGCTCACTAATAGCCCTCATTAGCACGCAGTTTCTGTTGATTAATCAGATCCAAAGAAATCCTTTTTTAGAACTTAGGTCTAGCCTTGCTACCATGTGCATATCCTTTTATTTTCATTTTGTAGCGCTTACCTTAATTCATCTTCAGCGTATGACCATACATTTTAGTGCCTTCTTTATCTCGTGTGTACGTTCTTGAACGTTTCTCCGAGCTTACTGCTAGCCCTTGTGCTGTAGGTATAAAGTGGTTTGTATTTCTACACGGTCTGCGGCTAGCTAAAACGACTTTCAGCTTTTGTTTAGCTTTTTACTGATTCTGTAGATATGCCTGCTTACCTTAAATCCTGCACATCACGCCCACACGTAATCCACTTTACAGATGATTTTCCACATTTCCTAATGACGGTGTCAGAAACCCGAACCACAATATTTCTTTTTTTTACATCCATCCGGACTGATTCTTAACTCTTTACTACCCAAAAGGCTTCAGGTTACATTCATTTTTCACGTCCATAGGTACGTTATCCTCATTCTGGCTTCCGTTTTGAAGGTGCTTTTTCTAGTAGACTTAATGCTTTACGTTTCTATGGTAACTTTCAACTCAATGGATTGCATTGTATTCTGTACACGGTACTCCCTATTGCGCCAGCAAAATCGGTGCATATGTGAGTCTGTTAGTTTAAATTCAATGTTTCAGGGTCCACATAGCACCAGATGCCTTTTTTATCATTTCTTCAATATTTATTTCGGTGTGTAATATCTAACCTCATACTTGTTTATATCTCTAGATTCAACCAAATCGATGCTTATATTTAAGTTCTAGCTCAACTATAATTGTGAGCTTTGTTTTAGTTCTTTACGATTCTTTCTGCTGTTTTTCACGTTTACATTTTTGATGGTCCTCCATTTCGAACAATTCAGGCAATTGGAAATATTTCAGAAATTATGGAACTACTCTTTAGTTACTCAGTTGTTATTCTGATCTTTCATTTAATCCTATTTCCATACATTTCGTCAGAAAGATTAGTTCTTTTTCTTTTTTCATTAGTCTCTTTTTGTCTGTATTAGCAACATTACGTGGTTTTATTTGGTATATTCCTGACCACGTCAGTTCCTCTGCTTTATGTATTTGTTCAATAAAATGGCTTGTTAGAGGTGCTCTGTGGATTTTATTTTTTTATGCAGCTCTTGTGCTCTGTGATCCGTGTTTTGATTTTTCTTTCTGTCTTCCCAACATAGATCTTTTTGCAGGGCACCATATGGCATATACTACCATTTCTGAATTGTAGTTTGTCAGTGCATCCTATCTCCATGCTTTATTGAGTCCCAGATCTATTGCCATACTCTTTTTTTGTCTGTCCACAACAGGCACAACTTCCACAAGGGTACAAGGGTAATGGCCTTTTGGGGTCTTCATTCCCTAACTTTCTGTTCAAGTTAGCTGTTTGTTTATTTGTCTTCTTATGTCATTGCGCATGACCTGGTCTTTGATCATTTTACTTCTTCGATACACAATCATTGGTCTTTCTAATGGGCATTTCCCTTTTTACATTATAATCCAGTTTCGGTTAACAATCTTTTTTATCCAGTTTGACAGATTACTGTATGTGTTAACAAATACTATACTCTCCCGTTTCTCATCGGATGCTTTCTTCTGGTGTGTTAGTAGGGCATCTTTGTTATTATTACTTGCTCTTTTCATCGCTTTTGCTGTTAAGGTGGGCCAATAGCGTCTTGCATGTACATTCTCTCTCAATTTGCATGATTCATTTCGGTAGTCAGTTTTATTAGAGCTGTTCCTTTTAAGTCCCAGAAATTGTCCCAAGGGCAGATTATCCCATACATGTCGTGGGTGGAAACTGTTGCAATGCAAAAGAGAATTTCTGTCTGTTGATTTCTTAAATGGCTTGACAAACAGTTTACCACGTTCTATACCCACTTTCATTGTGATATCCAGGTAGTATTGTTCTTCTCTGTTGTAGCTATTTGTGAATTTCAGATGCCTGTCTTGTAAATTAATCCATGAGAAGAAATATAATGCTTCTTCTTCACTTCATTTCCATAAAACAAAGACGTCATCTATATAGTGCCACCATAAACAAGGATGTTTTAAAGGACTGGTTTCCTTATATATGATGTTCTCTTCAAAGCCTTCCATATAATGGCTTGCAATGCTTGGGGCCAAAGTGGTCCCCATTGCAGTTCCTTGAATCTGTTTAAAGAATGTTCCATTAAAATGGAAATAATTTTCCGTTAGGGCTATTTCTGCGCATCACAAGTAAATGATGATGAGGTTATCAAACTACTTTTTTTCCACCTGTAAGCATGCCTCTAAAATGTCTATGGAGACTAATAAAAAAGATACCACCATTTCTTGAGGGCGACTTAGCATAGGTGCCAAGTACATTAGGGACCTACAGGCCTTATGACGTTGGCCTATTGAAAGGGTTAGGAGCAGTCAAAATTGAACTAAAGCCAGGACCGATCCTGCCAAGAGCAAAGCAATACCCAATGTTTAAGAAGGCAGATGAAGATATTTTTTAAACAATTTCTGAGTTAGTACAACAGGGAATCCTAGTGCCATCAGCGTGTCAATGCAACATGGCTGTCTACCCAGTGAAGAAGACGACTGGCGGTTGTGGTCGATTCATTCAGGACCTGCACCCCCTGAATAATATTGTTGAAGCAGAGTTTCCCATAGTCCCTAATCCAGCAAAAATATTATGTAACATCACACCAGAAGCCACACATTTCACCGTGAATGTCTTGAAGTATGTGTTCTTCTCAATCCCCCTTCATGAGGAATCACAAGACTTAACCTTGTTTCTATATAGAAATAAAAAGTGGAAACATACAACGATACCACAGGGGTATTGTGAATCTCCTTCCATATTCAACAGGGCCCTTCAAATAAACCTCGGAAATGTACATTTAGACAGCACAGTGGTCCAATATGTGGATGATATTGTATTATGTAGTAGGACAGAAGAGCATTGTCGAAAGGACATAATACAGTTGATCACAGTCTTGGAAGAGAACGGATACAAGGTGGACAAGGCAAAATTACAATACTACCAGGAAGAGGTTCTATATATTGGGCGGTTGATATCACAGCAAGGCAGGAAGGTAACCCCTGAAAGGGCAGAGGCGATTATAAAAACACTGCAGCCAAAGACTCGAGGGGAATGCACACATTTCTGGGTCTTTGCAATTATTATAGGACCTGGGGGTTTGACTACAGCTCATACACTAGACCCCTTTTAAATGGACTCAAGGAAGCTCATAGGGATGACAGCAAACTAATCTGGACAGGTGAAATGACAGAAGCATTTGATGAATTGAAAAGAGCAAAACGCAAGGCCCCAGTTTTGGGAATCCCTGATTACAGTGCAGAATTTCTCTCATTCTTGCACTCAAATGGAGTAGTGATGACAGGAGTCTCACAAAGAAAACTATCTTCGGGCACAAACCGGTAGCCTACTAAAGTGGGCTTCTGGATCCAGTGATGAGATGGCATTGTGAACAAGCATTGGCTGCAGCTGCCTTTGCTGCAGCCAATGCTTGTTCAATCAGCAGGTATCACAATGGGAGTAGTCTACATGGAGCATGCCCTCTTTGTCATTCTTGAGAAACCCAAAGGCACACTGACAACACAGAGATCATCTAGATTAGTGGTCATTGACATGTTAACCATGTGGGTTGAAATTACCTTCTTGCCACAGGTTACCACACAGAAGGTTATTGAGTTCATGGAAGAATGGTGTGAATGAGAAGGGTATCCCCAAGAAGTACTTGCAGACAACGGTTCACAGTTTAAATACAAAGAAAAGAAAAAATATTTGAGGGAAAAGTCCATTACTCATAAGTGTTGTGCAATATATCATCCACAAACCAACGGCATCGTGGAGCGATGCAATAGAGTAATCAAGGATGCCTTCAAGTTGGCGTGGGCTAATGGGAGAGAATGGAAAGGAGTTGTTAAGGAAACACTGTTAGCTCACAGATTTACCCCTCACTGCACAACGGGTGTTTCTCCCTTTGAGCTGAGCAGGGCCAGGAAAGCGAATACAAAACTGTTCCCTGGGTGGATGAGTGCAGTAGCCGGGTGTCACGCCCCGCATCACTTCCTTGGTCACTTCCCGCATTACACCCCCATTTGCACACACTCGATCTCCCCTACACCCACCTGCAAGGTCACTCATGATGCACACAGTAAGGCGACTGCATCCTGCCTTGCGATCAAGAACAACAGCCGGCTGCCCGGGAGTCTTCCGTCCTTCATTTCGCTGGCAGTTGCCATGGAGACTCACACGCCGACAGCTTCCTCGTTGTACAGGCTTCAAGCGGCACACTCCGATCCTCCTACAGCAACCCCGACAGCACGTGATCAAGACCACGTGATCGGCCGCACGTTACGTGACGGCTTCAAGCAGGTATAAAAGCGGCCGCAAACATGGAAACAATGCTTCACAGCTGACTACCGTGTGGACTTTGTGACGCTTGCTGCTACTCTTCGATTCTCGGTTACCTAGACCTCGGATTGCTTTACGGACCTGATTTTGCCTGTATCTTGGACTCTGGTTTGTTCCTCCTTCTGACCTCGGATTGTTCTACGGACCTGATTTTGCTTGTTCCTCGGACTCTGGTTTGTTCCTCCTTTCGACCTCGGATTGTTCTACGGACCTGATTTGCCTATTCCCTGGTTTCCGCTTTTTGGTACTTTGTTTTCGGTGCCATCCAGACTGCCTCTGTTCAACCTCGGCACCTTGAAAGTACGTATCCTGAACTACACCGTCGGAACCATACTCTTTGGTCTCTGTCAGCCGACCCAGGTGTTGTTTCTCACAAAGCCTTGCAGAACACCTAGCCTCTTTACCCTGCCACCTGTTAGCTGTCCCTTCAAGGCACCATTATTGTACATTGGGGGTAAGCCTTAATACTTCTACTGCTTGCATTGCATTGTTGTCCTTTCATTTGGTTAACAACCATTCATTGCCTTACAGTGGTTCTTGGGGTGTTTTTCCGGTGTTGCTAGTTCCTGTCTGACGGCTTACAACACCTGTGGCCTTAAAGACTGCACAGGCAGTGTACTTTGCCTTGCCTGTGCGGTACTTAGGGACGGAGGTACAAATATCTGCACGACCATCAAGCTTTAGAACACCGGGAATGTGGTAAATCTGGAGGGAGTGAAAGAGAGCGTTGAACAGAGACAATTGAATAATAAAAGACTGCATGATAGCAAATCCTTCAGGAGAGGACCTGAGCCACAAGTGGGTAGTTCAATGAGAATAAAACTTCCAGTATCTTTGAGGCAAGATGGATGTCATTGGTCTAAACCAGTTAGAGTGGTAGAGGTATATTCACATGCTGTAAAAACCAAGGATGGCAGGGTATGGAATAACGAGAGAGTGATGGTTCTAAGGGATGAATGTTTGGAGAGTAATGCTGGTGAAGTGATTGAGGTGAGCAGGAAGAGAAGTGGGGAGTATGAAGAAAGAAGTAGACATGATGAGGGTGAATGGAGCGAGAATAGGAGAGATCAAGGTAGGGTTAGGTTTTCTTGTAGTGTGTCTTCCTTGGCAAACTGTCCAGATAACCATCCAGAAGAAACCAGGACGAAGTCTAGAGCCGGAAGAAGTTACAGACGACCGAGAAATCTTTTAGACTACGTGAATCAGCAAGTTAATTACTGTTCCATAAGGAAGGGGGATGTGTAGTGTCTTCAATTCACATTACACAGCACGTGAGAACTGCACGAGGAGCGAGGTTGAAAAAGTAAAGATTCCAGCTTGGAATATAGGAGAGAGACAATTGGAAGAGAGAAGGAGAGAAGAGACGCTAGAAGTTCATGTCCCCTTATACATACTTATTATATTTATAAAACAGTTATTATTAATGCTAATTATACTTGAATAAATATATATCCTGTTTCCACATTTACTGTCACCGTTACTTCACCTTTGATGCAGCCAATGCTTGTTCAATCAGCAGGCATCACAATGGGAGTAGTCTACATGGAGCATGCCCTCTTTGTCATTCTTGAGAAACCCAAAAGCACACTGACAACACAGAGAGCATCTAGGTACGAAGTGATCATCATAAACCCAGAAATAAAAATAGTGAGATGCAGAGTTGTAAACCCAGCGACATTCATGGCAGAGCCATTGAAGGAGGTAGACTACGTACATGACTGCACTAAATAACTAGAAACTACGACAACATCTCAAGGGTCACAGAAAATTCCCTCTGGGGAGGAGAAGTAAATTGATGGGTCCTCAATGATTGAACAGACATCAGGGGAACAGTACACTGGGACGCAGCATTTGAAGTAGTGGCAAGCACGAGGTAACCCTCACATTTCTCAGCACAAGCAGCAGAATTGGTAGCACTTGTTGGGGCCGAACTCCCAGGTATGCCACAGTGATGCTGGAAGTGCGCAGACTTGGGGGGCCCAACTCCCTCTCCCAGTATACACAGAGGACTCAATCAACGGCAAGTTCAAACTGCAGTTTATTACAGACAAAACCAACAGAGATCGATACAAGAACACAGGTGGATTCCAGGACGTCTCGAATTCTCCTGGCTCACAGGTCTGTTTTACCCTTAAGTGGCATCATCACTCCGTCATAACCGGGGCCTTTCTCCAGAAAACCTATCGGACCGGGTGATTGGGTATTGAGCATTCTATAACCTATAAAGGACCCTATAGGTGTTGTTCTACTGGCCCTCACATGACAGGTGGCTGGGCTGTCCCATCCCCATGACGCAATCTTCTACATTATTACAGAGTAGTGGGTTTACCATTGGTTCATACCCTTCCGCCATCCACCCCTGGATACTAAACTGTGATTGGTCAGCGCTGCTGCTCCCAGGCCTGGGACTCAAATGAGTTCTCGGCGCTCTGTGCACCTTTTCAGGGTGATAAGAATGACTATGGGGGTCATTCCGAGGTTGGAGGTAAGTAACGGTCCTTACCGGCATGGCGCAAATAGCATGTCCGTGTAGTCAATAGCCCACTAATAGAGGGCTATTACGACTTTGCAGGCACAAGCTTTGCGCCATGCCGGTAAGGGCATTACCGCCATGCCGTTAAAGGCACGAAAAATGCCCTTAGCGGCATCATGCATAGTACAGATTGCACTACCGGCATGAACCAATGCGGCATTAGCAGTCACCGCTAATAGCGTTTAACGCTATTATCGGTCACCGCTAATAACGGTCACCGTAAATAAGCAGAACCGGAAGTAGCATGATCGCACAGGAACGGGAAGAAACACAGCGGCCATCTTTAAAAACACAATCCATTGCCATCCTCAGCACACAGGACCTGTGGGACTCTGCTGTTTCTTGGAAAACCTTCATCTAACACACCACCATGCCCAAGGCCCTTAAGAAAGGAGCCACCCGCCAGCGCAAGGAGCGCTTCAACGAAGACGAGTTGGAGATGCTAGCTGGGACCACGCAGGAACATGCTGAGATTGTGTTCGCCAACAGCATAAAGAGGGGGGCCATCATTAAAAAAAAAGAGATCTGGGCACTTGTGGCGCAGAAAGTGAGTGCAGCCGGGAACACAGAGTATTTGTCATTGACAGTGCACACTAATGGTTCAGGGTACGTAACTGTTTGACACTTACAGGCCAATTCATGGAATAATTAGCGCGGCGCAAGTGGGCAAAAACGTGCGAATCGCAGTGGAATAGCGAAAATCGCAGTGCAAGTGCGAAAATCGCACGAAAAGCAGTGCACGTCGATTCATGGAAGGCCGTGCGCGAGAAAACCAGCGGATGTGCGATAAAAAAGTGCGCCGCGCACGTTGGCGCACAGGCCATCTAAAAGCGTGCGCCTGGTCACAGCGAAAATCGCACCGGCCACAGCGAAATTCGCACATAGCGCGGCGCACGCAACAAAAGTAGGCGGAACACGGGCGTAACACTCGGAATGGGGAACAACTTGCAAAAACGTGGGCGTCACGGGGGAAGTACAGGGCACAAGTGCGCGGAACGCCCACACGCTCGCCTACAACACGTATTCATGGAATAGAATAGGGCAAAAAAGCGCACGCTCAAACCAGCGCACAGGCACAAACACGACCGCCACAAGAAAGCAGGCGGTAGCGTCTCTGCGGCTGTAAGAAATGTGCGCCAAAAGGTGCGCCAACAAATAGCACCTATATACTGCCATGATGAATGTCCTATACTGTGGCCCTCCAGGACAAATGACGTGCAAAGGGGTACCCACAAACACGGACACCCGCTGACAAAAAATACGTGTGCGTGTATACCGGGGTGCGCGGGAAGTCTCAGACGCGATTTCAGCAGGGTACAACTTCATGCGATCGGGCCTGGGCGCGTGTATTTCAGGGGTGCGCGGGAAGTTCCACACGCGAATAGCCTGGGCGCGTGTATTTCAGGGGTGCGCGGGAAGTTCCACACGCGAATAGCCTGGGCGCGTGTATTTCAGGGGTGCGCGGGAAGTTCCACACGCGAATAGCCTGGGCGCGTGTATTGCAGGGGTGCGCGGGAAGTTCCACACGCGAATAGCCTGGGCGCGTGTATTTCAGGGGTGCGCGGGAATTTCCACACGCGAATAGCCTGTGCGCGTGTATTTCAGGGGTGCGCGGGAAGTCCCACACGCGATTACAGCAGGGTACGTGTATTTCAGGGGTGCGCGGGAATTTCCACACGCGAATAGCCTGGGCGCGTGTATTTCAGGGGTGCGCGGGAATTATCACACACGATTTGGCTTGGTACGTGTATTACAGGGGTGCGTGGGAAGTTACACACGCGATTAGGCTGGGTGAGTCCTCACAGGTGTTCCCTGTACACCCTCCACGGCCCCTGCAGGCAGCCCACAAAACAGGGGACTACCCTGCACACCTGCTCATGTCTCCCACCACCCCCACCCCCCACCATCCAGGGGCACCCTCCACCAGGCCCCCACTCATGTCTCCCACCACCCCCACCCCCCAGCAGTGCAGGGGCAGCCTCCACCAGGCCCCCACTCATGTCTCCCACCACCCCCACCCCCCAGCAGTGCAGGGGCAGCCTCCACCAGGCCCCCACCCATGTCTCCCACCACCCCCACCCCCCAGCAGTGCAGGGGCAGCCTCCACCAGGCACCCACTCATGTCCCCTATCACCCCCACCCCCCCGCCACCAGGGGCACCCTCCACCAGGCCCCCACTCATGTCTCCCACCACCCCCACCCCCCAGCAGTGCAGGGGCACCCTCCACCAGGCCCCCACTCATGTCCCCTATCACCCCCACCCCCCCAGTCACCAGGGGCACCCTCCACCAGGCCCCCACCCATGTCTCCCACCACCCCCAACCCCCCAGTCACCAGGGGCACCCTCCACCAGGCCCCCACTCATGTCTCCCACCACCCCCACCCCCCAGCAGTGCAGGGGCAGCCTCCACCAGGCACCCACTCATGTCCCCTATCACCCCCACCCTCCCGCCACCAGGGGCAGCCTCCACCAGGCCCCCACTCATGTCCCCTATCACCCCCACCCCCCAGTCACCAGGGGCACCCTCCACCAGGCCCGACCCATGTCTCCCACCACCCCCACCCCCCCAGTCACCAGGGGCACCCTCCACCAGGCACCCACCCATGTCTCCCACCACCCCCACCCCGCCAGTCACCAGGGGCAGCCTCCACCAGGCCCCCACTCATATCTCCCACCACCCCCACCCCCCAGCAGTGCAGGGGCAGCCTCCACCAGGCCCCCACCCATGTCTCCCACCACCCCCAGCCCCCAGCAGTGCAGGGGCAGCCTCCACCAGGCCCCCACCCATGTCTCCCACCACCCCCACCCCCCAGCAGTGCAGGGGCAGCCTCCACCAGGCCCCCACCCATGTCTCCCACCACCCCCACCCCCCAGCAGTGCAGGGGCAGCCTCCACCAGGCCCCCACCCATGTCTCCCACCACCCCCACCCCCCAGCAGTGCAGGGGCAGCCTCCACCAGGCACCCACTCATGTCCCCTATCACCCCCACCCCCCCGCCACCAGGGGCCCCCTCCACCAGGCCCCCACTCATGTCTCCCACCACCCCCACCCCCCAGCAGTGCAGGGGCACCCTCCACCAGGCCCCCACACATGTCCCCTATCACCCCCACCCCCCCAGTCACCAGGGGCACCCTCCACCAGGCCCCCACTCATGTCTCCCACCACCCCCACCCCCCAGTCACCAGGGGCACCCTCCACCAGGCCCCCACTCATGTCTCCCACCACCCCCACCCCCCCAGTCACCAGGGGCACCCTCCACCAGGCCCCCACTCATGTCTCCCACCACCCCCACCCCCCCAGTCACCAGGGGCACCCTCCACCAGGCCCCCACTCATGTCTCCCACCACCCCCACCCCCCAGCAGTGCAGGGGCAGCCTCCACCAGGCACCCACTCATGTCCCCTATCACCCCCACCCCCCCGCCACCAGGGGCACCCTCCACCAGGCCCCCACTCATGTCTCCCACCACCCCCACCCCCCAGTCACCAGGGGCACCCTCCACCAGGCCCCCACCCATGTCTCCCACCACCCCCACCCCCCCAGTCACCAGGGGCACCCTCCACCAGGCCCCCACTCATGTCTCCCACCACCCCCACCCCCCAGCAGTGCAGGGGAACCCTCCACCAGGCCCCCACCCATGTCTCCCACCACCCCCACCCCCCCAGTCACCAGGGGCAGCCTCCACCACGCCCCCACTCATGTCTCCCACCACCCCCACCCCCCAGCAGTGCAGGGGCACCCTCCACCAGGCCCCCACCCATGTCCCCCAGGTCCTGACGATACACAATCATGGCAGTAATGGGCAGCATACCCAGCACAAACACCCAGGCAAGGATTGCATCCACCCACATAGTGAATGCAATTACATGACACAACCCCAATGGCAAGTATGTAAATGAACACATGTCCGTCACACACACATACACAATGGCTGCAAGTGAATGTCAAAACCCTTATCATGACATGTATGAAACCAAAGACAAAATAACACAAGTGGAAGTAAAAATAAAAAATGTATTAAAGATTAAAAATAAGTAAACAAATCAAACATACAACTATGTGGATAACAAAATAAATGGTCCATGTTGGAGAACCAAAGTAAAAATCAAAAAACGAAAAAGGAATACAAAAACAAATGTTGACCAAAGCAATATCAAGTAGAAGCAAAAGAATGAAAAACCATTTCCACATGGTGAACACAATAATGAAAAAAAGAAAATGTTCCTTCAAAAAACAAACTAAATACAGGAATGTACCAGGGTCCATGAGCCCAACACCATAAAGGAAACCTACTACTACCTAATGAAAAAAATATATACAAAAAAGTGGCCATTGTCCGAGCGGTCCAAAATAATAAAAACAAATAAAGGAAACCTAACACTAACTAACTATATAACTATATACAAAGGCAGCGGGCAAGTCCTGCGGCTCACTTGTTGATGTTGCTGGCCAGGGCATCATCGAACTCCATGTCGATGTCCTGGAGGCGGGACTGTGTCCTGGCCCCGAGGTCTCGCAGGGATAACCCCATGTTCAGCTCAAACTCCCTGCGAGCTTCCTCGAGCCACTCAGCCCGCCTCAACGCCCGACGCATGGAGAACTCCGCCCTGACCATGGCGAGCCGCTCCTCTTCCGCCCGCTGCCGCTCCGCACCTATCCGCTGGACCAACTGCTCCCACACGGAAGACACCACCATCCCAGGGTTGCCCTGCCCTCTGGCCGATGCCTGCCCCTCTGATCTTGATGGCCCCGAGCCATGATGCCTCCCACGTCGAGCCCGCTGCTGCCTCCGACGCCACTGCCTCTGCCAGCACGACGGCATCCAGGCTGATGGAAACCACCGACGCCGTCGTGCACGTGCCCTGCCTGATGATGCTGTCACATCTTCCATCTGCTGGGGTCCAGTTGCTGTGTTGTCCACCCCTGCTGGACCTCCGACTCCCAACTGTGGCAGGGATGGGATCCCCACCGAGCTGGCTGCATTGGTCGGGGCAGGTCCACAGGGGGCCCTGGTGGCATCTGGGCTGGAAGACGGCAAGGAGAACGACTGGTGGATAGCCTGCACAGAGGAGGAGAGGGCCACCACATTGGCCAACACATGCAGGAAACCCCCGAACATGGCCGATCCCAATTGGGCCACGTCGGCACGGTGCACTTCGTGATGACGTGCGTGCTCCTCCCGGGAAGCACGCACGGCATCACGAATCACAGCCGTGCGCATCGCCACCCCAATCAGGACCTTCTCCGCACGGCCAGGGGTTCCCACGTCCGCAGGTGGAGGGGAGTCAGGTGACATGGACATCCCCTCTACCTGCGGACGGGCCTGGGACGGGGCATCCCTGCTGGTGCATGGTGGTGCACTCACAGGGTCAGGGACAGCGACATGCACAGGTCCCTCCACGGTGACCTGTGCTGCCTCCTGCCCCTGGCCCTGGACTGCACCACTTGCACCAGCAGGGATGCCCCCACCAGGCCCCATGTGTGCCCAGTGGCGGCCTCCTCCTCCTCTGTGCAAACCACCAACCTGGATGGCTCCTCACCGTCTCCCACCGTAGCAGGCCCCTGTGGAGGCTCACCCACCCCTTCCGCTGCAGCCGTGGGGGCATCCCCGCCGCCTTGCTCCACAGCGCCGTCTCCGCCCTCTTCTTCACTAGCCGCTGCGTAGAGGGAGACAAAGAACACAAGCATCAGGGCACTGTACAATGGTCCCCTAGACAGGAAGCAATAGCAGATGAGCACCACTGTCAAAGTACACTTCCATCATGTCCCTCCACAACACATGGGTCAGTCCAGGCAAAACACACACAGTAACAGGCATGGTGCATGCCATGGACATTTCCATGCATGTCCAATGGACTCTTGAAACATTCAATGATATGTAACTCACATGCATCATGGCTCATGCCTATCACATGCACACACTTCACCTCAGTCACATCCATCTGGCCCCAAACACACCAAACACAGCGGATACAAGGGTAATTTGGCTGCTTCACTGAATCTGTGCATTGTCACACACATGTGTCATGCATCCATGGCATGCACAAGTCACAGACACGCAGGTCAGGCACACAGACATGGCTACCATATATGTACCTGGCATCAGCACCCATCCCTCACCCCCACCCATGTCCAGGTACAGAGACTGGCATGCTCTCATGTTCAAAATCTGCATAGGGCTCCCCATGCGGCATTTGAACACATGCAACAACCATGTGGGTCACACATCACTGGTCGCACATGCATCACCATGATGTCCCTGCACACATACATGCATACATGGCCTATGGCACACATACAGGCAAGTATCATAGAACCAGCACACCGCAACATGCCCTATCTCACACAGTAATGCTTGGACACTTACCGCTCAACTCCAGACGGGCCTCCCTCTCAAGGATCTGGGCGTGGAGCACTGGGCGTACGCGTTCCAGGACCCTCATCTGGATGGAACTCATGCGGCCCCGGCCCCCCTCCACGAGGCGCCGGGCCTTCACAAGGGTCCTGGACCTCAAGTCCTCCCAGCGCTTCTTGATCTTCAGGACGTCGCGGGTTGCCACCCCCTCCGCGTTGATGGCAACCACACAGTCGGCCCAGATCCTCTGCCGTCCTTCCTTGCTGGCGCGGGACGATCCAAAGAGGGCATCATACTGCCCCAGGACATGCTCCACCAGGACACCAACTTCGGTTGCAGTGAAGCTGGTGCCCCTCTGCCCCTCTGGCCTGGGGTTGCCACTGGTGCCAGATGTGGAAGTGCCCGACATGGCAACCCCAGAGGCAGGTGTGGGTGGGCAACTGGGTCCTGGGGCTGGGCTGTGGAGCGATGTAATCCCAGTCGGGAGTCTTCAGTTCCAGCAGGGGTGGACACAGCAACTGGACCCCTGCAGATGGCTGATGTGCAGGCACCAAATGGCAGGGCACGGTGGCAGCAGGCAGGCAGGCAGGCAGGCAGCAGCAGATGGCACGTGGGAGGCTGCTCGGGGCACTGGGGGGCAGTAACTCGGCCTTCTGGGCAGGAGCGTGGTCTTCCGTGTGTTTTCGCGTGGCCAGCTTGATACGGAGTGATTTGGCACGTGAAAATCCTGCACGTCAGCGTGAAATCCGAGGAAAGGCCCTTAGCGCGTAAGCGCGTCAGCACGCATACGCGATTCTATTGGACCAGAGTCCCTCAGCGCGTAAGCGCGTCTGTGACGTGGCCCGCACGGGTGTTCCCCACTCAGCACGTGATGACGGGGCACACGTGGAAATACTGCACGTCAGAGTGTCATCGCGTGTAATTGGACAAAAGTGCGCGTACACGCGATTGGCCTATGTACGTGTATTTAATGGGTGCGCGGGCACTTACACACGCAAGTACGTCAGCGAACCTGTATCCCGTGGTGCGTGTGAATTTCCACACGCTATTGGACTGGGAACTGGATTCCAGGGGTGCGCGGGTCACACGCTGTATCCCGTGGTGCGTGTGAATTTCCACACGCTATTGGGCTGGGAACTGGATTCCAGGGGTGCGCGGGTCACACGCTGTATCCCGTGGTGCGTGTGAATTTCCACACGCTATTGGACTGGGAACTGGATTCCAGGGGTGCGCGGGTTACACGCTGTATCCCGTGGTGCGTGTGAATTTCCACACGCTAGTGGACTGGGAACTGGATTCCAGGGGTGCGCGGGTCACACGCTGTATCCCGTGGTGCGTGTGAATTTCCACACGCTATTGGACTGGGAACTGGATTCCAGGGGTGCGCGGGTCACACGCTCGCCTAGAACACGCGCAAAGCATAAATTTGCGCACTTTAACAATAACAAGCTCAGACGCCAGGATGAACATACCGTTCCTAGCAGCAGTGGCAGTGGGCTACCAAAGGAGGAGGAGGAGGATAGTCAGGGCCAGAATATTCACACCCAGAACCAGCCTTTTCGGGATGCCTGATGACCAGGTGTATGGGAGGTACAGGTTTCCACCACACATTATACTGGACCTGGTGAGTGAGTGGGAGGATGACCTCACATCACCCACCCTGTGCTCCCAAGCACTCAGCCCCCTGGAGAAGGTCCTCAATGTACTGCACTTCTTAGCCACTGGATCATTTCAGCGGACAAGTGCCATAGTGGGTGGGGTGTCACAGGCCACCCAGTCACGCTGCCTACACCAGGTCTTGAACATCATGACTGTACGCCCATCAGTCCGCAGGCACATATACCTGCCCAGAACACCTGCAGAAAGGCATGCTGCCGCCCTGGATTTTTACGGTGTGGCACGATTCCCCAAAGTGCTAGGTGCCATCGACTGCACCCATGTGGCTCTACGTCCCCCCAGGGCATCTGAGCACATCTATAGGAACCGCAAGCACTGGCATTCCATCAACGTGCAGGTAGCATGTAATGCCAAGGGAATCATCACCTCAGTATATGCCAACTATCCCGGCTCCACCCACGACAGCTTCATTTACCGAATGTCCACCCTAAGCCGGGACCTAGAAGCTGGGCGGCATGGCGATACATGGCTGCTTGGTGAGTATGTATGCCACTGCACATGCATGCATGTTGGATACTGAGCAAGGTCACAACCCCACCAATGATACCAATCACCACCTCCACAGGGGACAGTGCCTACCCTCTCAGCCCCCACATGATGACGCCAATTTGGAACCCCACCACGCCACCCGAGGTAAGATATAACACAGCCCACATTACGACCCGGGGCATAGTGGAGCGCACATTCGGAGTGCTAAAGTCACGCTTTCGCTCCCTTGACCGTTCTGGCGGGCAGCTGTTATACGCTCCCCCAGTAGTGTGCAGGATCATAGTGGCAGCATGTGTCCTGCACAACGTTGCAACACGCCGGGGCCTGGCCGTGGACATGGTGGTGGCCCCACATCCCCAACCACATGCACAGCCGCTGCGCATGGGAGGGGAAAGGGCACGGGGGGAGGCAGCCCGTACACAGCTAGTGGCTAATTACTTCACATAGAAATCACACCCCTGTGGAGTGCACACTGCCCTGGCACATTCCATCTGACAATCAATGATGACTCAACCTGACACTGATCCTGAATGTCTGGAGAATGAACCATGAATACCATATCAGCCTGAGATTGTTCACCTGGAAGTGTCACAATGTGTGCATCCCTACCCACACAGACACCACCAATGCAGTTTTGTGAAGTTACACATTCAAGCAGCTAAAATGATTACCCACTTGCAAAATGCAACAAGAGGACAGTGCCATGTCAGCCAACCCAACCCCAGCACCGCCACACGACACACCGTGCCATGTCATGCTAATTGCAGGTAAACAAAGTAATCCCCACAACATGACACTAGTCTCACTATGTACAGTGTCCCTATTAGAAACCTGCAACACCTGAAATGCTCACAGCAATGCCGGACGAACAACATACTTGAGCACGTAGTACCATTAACATGACATCACAAATGTTACATATTAGTAGTCTCACCACCTGGAAATGCCTGCACTCCCACCACTACCAACTGTGCAGTGTTGGCGCCATGTAGAGTTGTAGGTGCACTGCTGCCAACATGGACCCCATCTCCAGACTAGAGGTCCTTGTGTAGACATGAGGAAGGGACCTGCAAATTGGGAGGTAGACACAGAAGATGAGTTACACATCAATGCAACATGCAGTGTACAACACAACAGCAATATGCACTAGGAATGTATACACAGTATTGACTACAGACTGCCCACACAGCTCATGGGAGTCCAACGTCACTGTGTAATTCACTGTCACTTGGGCACACCCTTTGCAAGCCCATGGAAACGGGAAGCAGGAGGGGTGTGTGTGACTCAAACCCAAGCATCTGAACCAAATACATTACAAGCCTGCATGTGCCCAGCCACAATGCAGCGTATGCCCACAGGAACCACGGAAGCCAACAAATCGTCCCAAAAAAATAGGGAATAAAAGAAATAACAATAAAAATAAAAATAAGAAACAATCAAAAATGGCCATTGATGGGCCCGGGGGGGTTGGGGAGGCCACCCAGGAGGTCCGAGGACAGGATGCACACCAGAACCCACCTGCGTGGATCCTGGGAAAATAAAACACCTCCATGGGCTCATGGCCCACACGGCTACCCTGTTGTGGGAGTATCACTGCTGTCGCTATTATCACCCTGTGCAGCTGCATCTGGAGGTGGTTGCACTATGGGAGGCAGCCCACGCAAGGCCCTAGTCTGCTCCTCCATGGCTGCAAGCATGCGGGTGTGGTAGGTCTGGTTCTGGAGGATGAGTGTGCGGAGGTCCCCATGCAACAACTCACGGGATGCCCGGACCTCCGCCCTCGTTGCCTGCATCTCAGCTGAGAGCGTACGGGTGAGACGCTCCAGCTGCTGTTCTGTCCTTTGGTGTGTTGAAGCCTCAAGCTCAACAAGAGTCGTCCTGAGGTGAAGGAGCTCCTGCCTCAGGGCTTCCCTGTGGCCCTGGGACTCAATGGAGATGGCCTCCTGCAGAGTCGCCAGTGCCGCCCGCCTGTCCCTGTTGGACCCCAACATGTCCTCCCTGTGTGACTGGCAGATGGAGTCGGTTGCCTGCTCTAGTCGCTCCATCAGCCTTTCTGGGGGGACAATGGAAGTGGCCAAACTATCCATGGCCTGAGCCATCATCTCGGATGATGCAGCCTGTTGGGTTGCCATACCGTAAATGGATTGCTCCCATGCGGTATTGCCGGGTGGCGTACGGCCACCACGTCGGCGGGCACCACACCTGTCTGGGGCAAGGCGAACTGCGCCTTGCTGTGCCGGCACTGCCTGAGGCTGCAGGACTGCATTCCCCCTCTGATCTGCTGGCCCAGGAACAGGATCAGATGTCGCGGAGTGTGACCCTGCATCCGTAACCACCGAAGGCGTAGCTGCCAACACTGACATCCCCATGGAGGGTTCTGACCCTGGTGCAGGTGGGTGAGACAGAACAGAATCCCTCCCTGGAACACTCACCTGCGACGGCACGTAGGTCTCATCCGAATCAACACCTGAGTACAGCTCGGGGGAGGTGCAGCCAGAGACACCCCTTGAGAGCACGACCTGCAGCACTTGTGGGTTCTCCCCCACCACCACACCACGTCCCTCACTGGTGGTTGGTCGGCCCTCGGACCCCTCCTGGGTCTGCACCATCTCCACAACCCCAGCAGTATCAGGTGCGTCTTCCCCTGCAAAGACATGAAAACAAAGAAATGGAAACAGGCATTAGCACCATGGCACACGATGAGGGCTGAGAAGCAAGAGAACCAGTACTTGATTGACACATGTCCCACATGACTAAAACCCTCCCATGCATGCACCCTCACTGCGTATGAAGTGCAGGCAAATGGCACACACTGATGACACCAAGATGGAAAATGAACACATTTTCTGCATGCTGCCTGGCAGTGGCATCACACATTGGCCTGTGATTGCCAGGTGAAACACACATGCCATCACACAGATGGCATGTACCATTGCTATTGAGTGAAGATGGAGAGGAGGGCAGCACCTATTCATTCAGTCCAGTTCCCGCATGTAATCGCTTTTCTAATTCTAACAGGTCAGATTTTTCACCTGGAGCTGCCAGTCTGAAATGGTCCAATTGCACAGGGACATGTGTGTACAAATGATATCCAGGTAACAAAGTCACTCCATTTCACCATTGCCATGTCAGACATGTGACTAGTGGACAGCGACATGGCTAGTGAAAGTGGGGGAATGCAAACAATCTGACTGAATGAACAGTGAAAAATAAGCAACAATGTTGTGGCAAGGTGACACTTCAAGGGCAACTGGCGTGCAGTTGGGCTAGATGTCTACTGTTGGCAGAAGGGATACTGCTATGGCCAAATGCAGCTGCGCAGGAAGTATTGCATGAAGCACATGGCTGACCCATACGACTCAGGCGCACACACTCTCACCTGGCACACAAACAGAAGCCCTCACACACACACCATGCACATGGATGACACACACATGCATGTGCACTCACCGGACAATGCCTCGTAATCAGCCAGATCTCCCACGCCTTGGATCTGTTCCTCCGTGACGTAGGTCCCAGCGACTGACTCATGTGGAGTGAGTTCCATGTCTACTACTGGAGACCCACCACCAGTCACTAGAGTTGCGGCATGACTTGAGGCCAGCTTACTCTTTGCCCTGCGCTTTAGGTCATTCCAGCGCTTATAGCAATCATTGGCTGTGCGCCTCACGATTCCAAGGGCACTTACGATGTCCGCAACGGTCTGCCAAAGTGCCTGGCGTTGTGCAGGTGTGGTCTTGGATCCTGCAACAATGACCATCTCGTTGTCATGTCCGGACACATACTCGACAAGTGCATTCAGTTCGTCATCCGTGAAGCTGGGCTTCCTGGACGGGCCGGACTGTGTAGCCGTGTCTGGGGCATCAGCCTGTGCCGGACGAGCACTCTTCCTCTTCCGCTTGGAAGGTGGTGGTGATCCTGAGTGTCCTGCGCCGCTCTGGACACTAGGGGCAGGAGCCCTGGTGGACTCTGTATCAGGAGTGTGGGATTGCACACTCAGCATGGGAGTTGGTGCAGGCATTGGCTCTAGTGTGATGGTGTCAGGGGGAATGTCAGCAGCATGGACTAGGACCGACACTGTCCTGGCTGGGTGTGTGAGGGCTGGTGTGGATGGAGCCGCAGCTGCCCCTGCAGCCTCTCCGCCCTGCCTCCTTGGTGCAGCAGATGACCTTGCTGCCCCAGATCCACGTGGCATGATGGCATCAACCTGCACCAGCGCACGTGTCGTAGCCCTGCTGACCTGGAAGTCAGCCATGGAGTCAGCCAGGTCTGGTGCCACAATGGGTTGGTCCAACAAGGGCTGAGCATGGATGGTGTCAGCCACATCAGCCTCAACGGGAGGGGGGGAGGGGGGGATTATGGGTGCCCGTGACTGGTCCTCCACACATGGGGGGACAGGCTCACCCTGCAAGTTACGACCACGTCCCCTACCGGATCCACCACGGCCACCACTTGTGGCTCTTCCACCTTTGCCACCCTTACGGAATCCTCGCCTCCCAGCCATGGCACTGATGTTAATGTGCGTATGGGAGTGGATGTAGACCATTGTCCTGGGCAATTGGGGGTCAAAGGGGTTGGGTACCAGATGGTAATTGTACCATAGTGCTCTAGCAAGGCTGATTGTAACCCCTGGGGAAAGATGACGGGTCACGCAACGCACAGGAGGCCCAAAAAAGGGAGATGACGTGCACGCAACCCCTCCTAGACCACGTGTGCAGAAAGAAAAACCTGCACTACGCTGTGGCACCCAGTAACACAAGAATGAACGTATGCGTGTCACACGCAGCCTAGAATGACCTCTGAAGGGGTAGGCTACACACGGGGCAAGCACAGATGTTAGATAGGTGCGTGACTCACCGTCTGCCTGGTAAACGAGCGTGTAAAAGGAGCACATTTGGTTGGCAACACCCCCGCCAAAAGAAGATTTGTACGCTGTCTGAGGAGACAGGACAACAGTAGAAGGGAACACTGTTTGAGGGAACAGGCCCAGGTAAACCAGTAAAAGAGAAAAAAGAGAAAAAGCTGTCAGAGGTAACAGGGAATACGAACTTGAAACGCCGTGAAGTAAATCGCGTGTGAAACGACAAGAAGTACAGAATTCACCCACTCGCTCTCCACGAAAAGCACGTACAAGGAAAACGTGTTCTACACGTACCTTTTATAGAGGCCCACACGTCCAGCGTCACTTACGCGGCGTGTACGCGCTAGGGCCATTTCCACCAATTACATGCTTTGTCACTTCTGCGTGTAGGGCCATTTCCACCAATCACACGCGATTACACTCTGACGTGCAGTCTTTCCACGTGTGCTCTGTCATCACGTGCTGTGTGGGAAACACCTGTGCGGGTCACGTCACAGACGCGCTTACGCGCTGAGGGCCTTTCCTCAGTTTTCACGCTGACGTGCAGGATTTTCACGTGCCAAATCACTCCGTACCAAGCTGGCCACGCGTACGCACACGGAATACCACGCTCCTGCCCGGAAGGCCGAACTACTGCCCCCCAGAGCCCGAGCACGCTCCCACCTGCTGCTGCCTGACTGCCTGCTGCCCCTGCACTGCTGGGGGGTGGGGGTGGTGGGTGACATGGGTGGGCGCCTGGTGGAGGCTGCCCCTGCACTGCTGGGGGGTGGGGGTGGTGGGAGACATGAGTGGGGGCCTGGTGGAGGGTGCCCCTGGTGACTGGGGGGGTGGGGGTGGTGGGAGACATGGGTGGGGGCCTGGTGGAGGGTGCCCCTGGTGACTGGGGGGGTGGGGGTGATAGGGGACATGAGTGGGGGCCTGGTGGAGGGTGCCCCTGCACTGCTGGGGGGTGGGGGTGGTGGGAGACATGAGTGGGGGCCTGGTGGAGAGTGCCCCTGGTGGCGGGGGGGTGGGGGTGATAGGGGACATGAGTGGGTGCCTGGTGGAGGCTGCCCCTGCACTGCTGGGGGGTGGGGGTGGTGGGAGACATGAGTGGGGGCCTGGTGGAGGGTGCCCCTGGTGACTGGGGGGGTGGGGGTGGTGGGAGACATGGGTGGGGGCCTGGTGGAGGGTGCCCCTGGTGACTGGGCAGGTGGGGGTGGTGGGAGACATGAGTGGGGGCCTGGTGGAGGGTGCCCCTGGTGACTGGGGGGGTGGGGGTGGTGGGAGACATGGGTGGGGGCCTGGTGGAGGGTGCCCCTGGTGACTGGGGGGGTGGGGGTGGTGGGAGACATGGGTGGGGGCCTGGTGGAGGGTGCCCCTGGTGACTGGGGGGGTGGGGGTGGTGGGAGACATGAGTGGGGGCCTGGTGGAGGGTGCCCCTGCACTGCTGGGGGGTGGGGGTGGTGGGAGACATGAGTGGGGGCCTGGTGGAGGGTCCCCCTGGTGACTGGGGGGGTGGGGGTGGTGGGAGACATGGGTGGGGGCCTGGTGGAGGGTGCCCCTGGTGACTGGGGGGGTGGGGGTGGTGGGAGACATGAGTGGGGGCCTGGTGGAGGGTGCCCCTGGTGACTGGGGGGTGGGGGTGGTGGGAGACATGGGTGGGGGCCTGGTGGAGGGTGCCCCTGGTGACTGGGGGGGTGGGGGTGGTGGGAGACATGAGTGGGGGCCTGGTGGAGGGTGCCCCTGGTGACTGGGGGGGTGGGGGTGGTGGGAGACATGGGTGGGGGCCTGGTGGAGGGTGCCCCTGCACTGCTGGGGGGTGGGGGTGGTGGGTGACATGAGTGGGGGCCTGGTGGAGGGTGCCCCTGCACTGCTGGGGGGTGGGGGTGGTGGGTGACATGAGTGGGGGCCTGGTGGAGGGTGCCCCTGGTGACTGGGGGGGTGGGGGTGGTGGGAGACATGGGTGGGGGCCTGGTGGAGGGTGCCCCTGCACTGCTGGGGGGTGGGGGTGGTGGGAGACATGAGTGGGGGCCTGGTGGAGGGTGCCCCTGGTGACTGGGGGGGTGGGGGTGGTGGGAGACATGGGTGGGGGCCTGGTGGAGGGTGCCCCTGGTGACTGGGCAGGTGGGGGTGGTGGGAGACATGAGTGGGGGCCTGGTGGAGGGTGCCCCTGGTGACTGGGGGGGTGGGGGTGGTGGGAGACATGGGTGGGGGCCTGGTGGAGGGTGCCCCTGGTGACTGGGGGGGTGGGGGTGGTGGGAGACATGGGTGGGGGCCTGGTGGAGGGTGCCCCTGGTGACTGGGGGGGTGGGGGTGGTGGGAGACATGAGTGGGGGCCTGGTGGAGGGTGCCCCTGCACTGCTGGGGGGTGGGGGTGGTGGGAGACATGAGTGGGGGCCTGGTGGAGGGTCCCCCTGGTGACTGGGGGGGTGGGGGTGGTGGGAGACATGGGTGGGGGCCTGGTGGAGGGTGCCCCTGGTGACTGGGGGGGTGGGGGTGGTGGGAGACATGAGTGGGGGCCTGGTGGAGGGTGCCCCTGGTGACTGGGGGGTGGGGGTGGTGGGAGACATGAGTGGGGGCCTGGTGGAGGGTGCCCCTGGTGACTGGGGGGGTGGGGGTGGTGGGAGACATGGGTGGGGGCCTGGTGGAGGGTGCCCCTGGTGACTGGGGGGGTGGGGGTGGTGGGAGACATGAGTGGGGGCCTGGTGGAGGGTGCCCCTGCACTGCTGGGGGGTGGGGGTGGTGGGAGACATGAGTGGGGGCCTGGTGGAGGGTGCCCCTGGTGACTGGGGGGGTGGGGGTGGTGGGAGACATGGGTGGGGGCCTGGTGGAGGGTGCCCCTGGTGACTGGGGGGTGGGGGTGTTGGGAGACATGAGTGGGGGCCTGGTGGAGGGTGCCCCTGGTGACTGGGGGGGTGGGGGTGATAGGGGACATGAGTGGGGGCCTGGTGGAGGGTGCCCCTGCACTGCTGGGGGGTGGGGGTGGTGGGAGACATGAGTGGGGGCCTGGTGGAGGGTGCCCCTGGTGGCGGGGGGGTGGGGGTGATAGGGGACATGAGTGGGTGCCTGGTGGAGGCTGCCCCTGCACTGCTGGGGGGTGGGGGTGGTGGGAGACATGAGTGGGGGGCTGGTGGAGGGTGCCCCTGGTGACTGGGGGGGTGGGGGTGGTGGGAGACATGGGTGGGGGCCTGGTGGAGGGTGCCCCTGGTGACTGGGGGGGTGGGGGTGGTGGGAGACATGGGTGGGGGCCTGGTGGAGGGTGCCCCTGGTGACTGGGGGGGTGGGGGTGATAGGGGACATGAGTGGGGGCCTGGTGGAGGGTGCCCCTGCACTGCTGGGGGGTGGGGGTGGTGGGAGACATGAGTGGGGGCCTGGTGGAGGGTGCCCCTGGTGGCGGGGGGGTGGGGGTGATAGGGGACATGAGTGGGTGCCTGGTGGAGGCTGCCCCTGCACTGCTGGGGGGTGGGGGTGGTGGGAGACATGAGTGGGGGCCTGGTGGAGGGTGCCCCTGGTGACTGGGGGGATGGGGGTGGTGGGAGACATGGGTGGGGGCCTGGTGGAGGGTGCCCCTGGTGACTGGGGGGGTGGGGGTGGTGGGAGACATGGGTGGGGGCCTGGTGGAGGGTGCCCCTGGTGACTGGGGGGGTGGGGGTGATAGGGGACATGAGTGGGGGCCTGGTGGAGGGTGCCCCTGCACTGCTGGGGGGTGGGGGTGGTGGGAGACATGAGTGGGGGCCTGGTGGAGGGTGCCCCTGGTGGCGGGGGGGTGGGGGTGATAGGGGACATGAGTGGGTGCCTGGTGGAGGCTGCCCCTGCACTGCTGGAGGGTGGGGGTGGTGGGAGACATGGGTGGGGGCCTGGTGGAGGGTGCCCCTGGTGACTGGGGGGGTGGGGGTGGTGGGAGACATGGGTGGGGGCCTGGTGGAGGGTGCCCCTGGTGACTGGGGGGGTGGGGGTGGTGGGAGACATGAGTGGGGGCCTGGTGGAGGGTGCCCCTGGTGACTGGGGGGGTGGGGGTGATAGGGGACATGAGTGGGGGCCTGGTGGAGGGTGCCCCTGCACTGCTGGGGGGTGGGGGTGGTGGGAGACATGAGTGGGGGCCTGGTGGAGGGTGCCCCTGGTGGCGGGGGGGTGGGGGTGATAGGGGACATGAGTGGGTGCCTGGTGGAGGCTGCCCCTGCACTGCTGGGGGGTGGGGGTGGTGGGAGACATGAGTGGGGGCCTGGTGGAGGGTGCCCCTGGTGACTGGGGGGGTGGGGGTGGTGGGAGACATGAGTGGGGGCCTGGTGGAGGGTGCCCCTGGTGACTGGAGGGGTGGGGGTGGTGGGAGACATGGGTGGGGGCCTGGTGGAGGGTGCCCCTGGTGACTGGGGGGGTGGGGGGGGTGGGAGACATGAGTGGGGGCCTGGTGGAGGGTGCCCCTGGTGACTGGGGGGGTGGGGTGGTGGGAGACATGAGTGGGGGCCTGGTGGAGGGTGCCCCTGGTGGCGGGGGGGTGGGGGTGATAGGGGACATGGGTGGGTGCCTGGTGGAGGCTGCCCCTGCACTGCTGGGGGGTGGGGGTGGTGGGAGACATGAGTGGGGGCCTGGTGGAGGGTGCCCCTGGTGACTGGGGGGGTGGGGGTGGTGGGAGACATGAGTGGGGGCCTGGTGAAGGGTGCCCCTGGTGACTGGGGGTGTGGGGGTGGTGGGAGACATGGGTGGGGGCCTGGTGGAGGGTGCCCCTGGTGACTGGGGGGGTGGGGGTGGTGGGAGACATGAGTGGGGGCCTGGTGGAGGGTGCCCCTGGTGACTGGGGGGGTGGGGTGATAGGGGACATGAGTGGGGGCCTGGTGGGGGCTGCCCCTACACTGCTGGGGGGTGGGGGTGGTGGGAGACATGAGTGGGGGCCTGGTGGAGGGTGCCCCTGGTGACTGGGGGTGTGGGGGTGATAGGGGACATGAGTGGGGGCCTGGTGGAGGCTGCCCCTGCACTGCTGGGGGGTGGGGGTGGTGGGAGACATGAGTGGGGGCCTGGTGGAGGGTGCCCCTGGTGACTGGGGGGGTGGGGGTGGTGGGAGACATGAGTGGGGGCCTGGTGGAGGGTGCCCCTGGTGACTGGGGGGGTGGGGGGGGTGGGAGACATGGGTGGGGGCCTGGTGGAGGGTGCCTCTGGTGACTGGGGGGGTGGGGGTGGTGGGAGACATGAGTGGGGGCCTGGTGGAGGGTGCCCCTGGTGACTGGGGGGGTGGGGGTGATAGGGGACATGAGTGGGGGCCTGGTGGGGGCTGCCCCTGCACTGCTGGGGGGTGGGGGTGGTGGGAGGCATGAGTGGGGGCCTGGTGGAGGGTGCCCCTGGTGACTGGGGGGGTGGGGGTGATAGGGGACATGAGTGGGGGCCTGGTGGGGGCTGCCCCTGCACTGCTGGGGGGTGGGGGTGGTGGGAGACATGAGCAGGTGTGCAGGGTAGTCCCCTGTTTTGTGGGCTGCCTGCAGGGGCCGTGGAGGGTGTACAGGGAACACCTGTGAGGACCCACCCAGCCTAATCGCGTGTGTAACTTCCCACGCACCCCTGTAATACACGTACCAAGCCAAATCGCGTGTGAGAATTCCCGCGCACCCCTGAAATACACGTACCCTGCTGAAATCGCGTGTGGAACTTCCCGCGCACCCCTGAAATACACGCGCCCAGGCTATTCGCGTGTGGAACTTCCCGCGCACCCCTGAAATACACGCGCCCAGGCTATTCGCGTGTGGAACTTCCCGCGCACCCCTGAAATACACGCGCCCAGGCTATTCGCGAGTGGAACTTCCCGCGCACCCCTGGAATACACGTAGCACGCTGGGAGACATGAGTTGGGGCCTGGTGGAGGCTGCCCCTGCACTGCTGGGGGGTGGGGGTGATAGGGGACATGAGTGTGGGCCTGGTGGAGGATGCCCCTGCACTGCTGGGGGGTGGGGGTGGTGGGTGACATGGGTTGGGGCCTGCTGGCAGGTGCCCCACAGTGCTGGGGGGTGGGGGTGGTGGGAGACATGAGTCGGGCATGAGTGGGGGCCTGGTGGAGGCTGCCCCTGGTGGCTGGGGGGTGGGGGTGGTGGGAGACATGAGTGGGGGCCTGGTGGAGGCTGCCCCTGCACTGCTGGGGGGTGGGGGTGGTAGCAGACATGGGTGGGGGCCTGGTGGTGGGTGCCCCTGGTGGCTGGGGGGTGGGGGTGCAGGGGGACATGAGCAGGTGTGCAGGGTAGTCCCCTGTTTTGTGGGCTGCCTGCAGGGGCCGTGGAGGGTGTACAGGGAACACCTGTGAGGACCCACCCAGCCTAATCGCGTGTGATAATTCCCACGCACCCCTGTAATACACGTACCCAGCAAAATGGCGTGTGATAATTCCCACGCAACCCTGTAATTCACGTACCCTGCCAAATCGCGTGTGATAATTCCCGCGTACCCCTGTATTACACGTGCCCTGGCTAATCGCATGTAAGACTTCCCGCGTACCCCTGTAATACACGTTCCCTGGACAATCGCGTGTTGAACTTCCCGCGTACCCCTGTAATACACGTTCCCTGGACAATCGCGTGTTAAACTTCCCGCGTACCCCTGTAATACACGTTCCCTGGACTATCGCGTGTTGAACTTCCCGCGCACCCCTGAAATACACGTACCCTGGCACCCTGGCTAATCGCGTGTATAACTTCACGCGTACCCCTGATATGCACGTTACCCGCTTTGCGTTCCTTGTTTGGCAGCCCTGTAAACTGGTCCAGGGTTAGCGCAGCCCTTTGAGATGATTTAGCGATTTTGATGGCTTTTCCTTGCGCGAGGGCGTTCTTGGGGGCGTTACTGGCGCTGCTGCAGGGTCGCTGCGATACTCTGCGCCACGGCTGGTTTGGGAGCCTAAAATCCATGAATACGCTGCGCGCGGAAATCGGTTTTAGCGCACGTGCCTGGCGCAGACAATCGCACGCGGACACTCTGCGCCAGCCGCTTGCGACACTTTTCTGCGAAATTCTATGAATTACCCTGTTAATAGGTAATGTGTTTTTGAAACTTGAGGTGCAGGGGAGAAAAAGTGGTCTTGGCACAAAACCAGAATTGCTGAAAGAAGAGGAAGTAAGAGGATCCAGATTGGGAGCCCTCCCGTCCCCTGCACACTGTGTAATATTGTCAACAAAGACATTCAATAAATTACGTACAATTTTGCATATGCAGTATGATCAATAACAATCAAAAGAAATCTCAATATGAAGAAGGTAGAGAAATTTAATTTTGACAAGAACAATGTACAATAGTCAATATTGACTGTCGGTCAATAGGCATCAAAAATGCAAAACATAGCAAAGAAAAGTATCCATAGATTAGACTGTGCTTGGCTGACGCGTTTCAAGGTGAAATCCTCTTCTTCTTGAGCCCATTAGCACTCTGACAAAAATGAACTGTTCAACAGAAAGTGGAGAAAAGAAAAGGGTTTTTTTTTTAAAAAGGAGAAATGGATATTTTCCATAATTCTGTATAACGAGCATCGCATAACACATGTTAGAAGAGAAATAAAACCAGTGCCGCTAATGAAAAAGCAATGCTTTAAAGAATTGGTCAAGTGATAATTCTCTACCAAACTGTACATTCAATGCATAGTTCCTAAATCACATATTTCTACTAGCCACTGTTATGGAGAAGGAGGACCCGGTGAGCACCAACTCAATAGAACACTAATTAGGTGTTGGTGACATGGAGTGTGGTGCCGTACCTGACACATACCACACAAAATGTAAATGCCACAAGTCACACAGTATGCAGGCCCCAACAAATATGCATGTCACATAGCATAGGTCTTGGCCAACATGAGTGACCCCGACATATGCCTGCATAACCCACCCATGTATCAAACAACGTGATCATCCAAACTCAAATGCCTATTACCCTCGATTGTGTGGATGATCAATTGTCCAAATGTATGTATGATGCCTATCAAAACATCACTCATGCCGTCCCTCTGTTCAAACCCCACAGACTCTGACCATGACAGCGATGCCCAGGACTCAAACCCCGCGAAAACCACACCCCGGAAGGGGGCCCGGGATGAGGCCAACCGGCCTTCCACCTCGAAAGGCCAACCCAAGGGCCGCCGTGCACCACCAGTGAAGACACCCCAGGTTGCCAGTGCACTGGTGCTGCCAAGGGCCGTAGAGGGGGAAGCGCCAACACCTATTGCACAGCCAGAGGAAACAGCCGAGGCACCACACTCGGAGGAGTGAAGTTTGGTTGGGGAGGTGGCAGCCACAGCACCCCAGGCTGTGGAGGAGGCACAGGATGAGGTGTGGGTGCCCGTGGAGGATGATGCCTCAGAAGTGCCCCGCACGCCCAGTCCACAGGCATCCCCCCAAATCTCATCCTTTGAGACAGACCACGCCACCACCCCGGAGCTGTCTAGGTGGGAGTTAATTGAAGGGCCCTTTAGTCCGATAGTGGCGAGTAGTGAGGCCGAGCATGACACCCAGGAACCGTCCACCTCCACAGGTGCACCCGCAGGGCCGCAGCATACTGAGCAGCTGACTGCCCTTGTGTGGCAGTTCGTGGAGGACAACACCCAGGCAAGGCAGGAGTAGCGGGAGAACATCACCTTTCTAGGCAGGACCATCTCAGACAACACCGCCTCCATGGGCAAGATATTTACGGAGAACACTCGCCGCCTGTGCGAGGAGGTATCCACCCTGCGGCAGTTACTCAGCTGCATAGCCGATGCCAGGGAGTCCGGCAACCCAATTTGAGCAGGCGGCCACACCATTCTCGTCAAGCTCTACCCAGACCAGCCCGCTCCGCAGGTCATCACGCACCCTGCGCCGGCCAGACATGCCGCCACCAGGTCCAGGGAGTGCTAATTATTATTCTGGGCAGCCTGATGTAGGCATTAGAGACCTGATGGGACATGTGTGGGGGAGTTGTGGAGAGAGGTGGAGGGGGCGTGAGGGTGGTGGAGGGTTATTGCACATCTTTTTCATTGTTAAATTCAATACACAAGTTGTGTCAAAAGCAAGACCTGAGTGGACATTCATCATTGCACATGTGTCATTTATTCCTATACAGTGCATAATCTGCATGTACCCCCACACCCAGTGCCCTCTGTCAAACTATCATGTCACCCTCTGCAGCCATGTGTGTCAGTAATATTGTGCAATCACAGACTGACGCACAGCACGTCCCTCCTGTGCATCGGCACGCAATGATGTGCAGCCACTTCTTCTTCATCCCCTTCATCATCACCAGGTGGTTGCAGTTCAATGTCAGGGGGAAGGGGCACGTTGCGTCGGATACACATGCTGCAAGATTATCGTTGGCCACCTGCACATGTCCCTGGATGTATGCATGCCATTTTTAGGCCCTCTATGTGTCCTGTGCCATGGAATAATGGCGTGGGTTGCATCTTCAAGATGATAGACGGTGTGCTCTGCCGTGTTGTTGCTCATGCATTGTGTACGCATACAGTTGTGTCCGTGTCCATTTAGTGATGTGTAGCGTTATGTAGGATTTTCTGATTTGGAGCGTTGGCAGTAGGCTCTGCAATGTTAGGCATTCTGCGCTGATTTTTGCCATGGTGACATGAGGCATTCCTGTGGGTGATCCGGGATATCGGGCACAACAATGTGTGATGATCTTGCGTGCGTCGTATCCGATCTGCAAGAATTTGCCACAAGACTGAAAATCGTGGGTACCCACACAAAGTTATACGAGATAAAAGAAAACAGACATGTAAGACCGCCAGAGATAGATATCTCACTAAGCAGCCTAAAACCACTGCAGACAAAATTACATGTGTAACCAACTTCAGCTTTATCAGTAATGCTCTCAGGAGAATTATTCTACGAAATTGGAACACAGTCAAGACCCCTGACTTGTACCCAGAATCACCCAGGTTTGTTTTTAAAAGACTGAGCAACCTTAACCCAATGCTTGTGCATACATATGAACACCAGAAACTGGCACTTCCTACTCAGAGCACTTTATGGGCACTCCTGACAGTCATTGGCCACTTAAGATGCGGCCAATGCTCAGTCTGCCCTCTCAATAAAGACATGAAATATAAACTTTATGGCTTGAATTGGCAACTTAAGACCTTCACCAATTGCAAAACACAATGGGCCATCTATGGAATCAAGTGTCCATGTGGAGTCATTTACATTGGAAAAACTAAATGTGAAATCAGACAGAGAATATGTGAACACAAGACCTATTTAAATAACGCTGTGGCAGACAAACCAATGGTTGACCACTTTGTATAGAAAAATCATGAACCAAGTGAGCTGTTCTGGTTTATCATCCAGGCCATCAATGAACCCCCAAAGGGAGGCATCCGTGACACAATCCTTCTTAAAACGGAACACAAATGGATCCACATATTGGACTCTGTGAGAAGGGGCTGCAACACAAGCATTGAATGGGGCCTTTATATGCATTAAAACTTGGTCTTCCCCTCTCATGCATTAAGTACCTGGCTTATAACCGCATAGGAGGACGATGCACTCCCCCATCTCTAACAAATGGCATTGCATCCTATGTCAGTGTTCTTCGGTCCACTGATGTGGACTATACGTTACAACTGCAGTCATGTGCCACGCAACCTGCAGTCCCCTGTAACCATTTTTAAACACATTCTGTATAGGTGCATTATAAATACCCAATAAATAAAATAAATAAATACATTAAGTAACATTCAGCTTGATCCGAATTTTACTATGTGGTAATATGTCCACACTAAGATGGCCACCACGTGTTGATAAGTAAATAGCAGTCCCTAAGAGCCTGTGATGACGTCATCACACCCTTCCATATCTGATCTGTGCTGCTCCTGCCGCGTCTACTCCACACTTTATGCAGAGGAGTTTCTTGCAGGCGGATGGTTTTAAAATCGTAAAGGTTTGTCAAATACGAGAGTGGTTTTGTGCATATGTTCTAGCCTTCACCACAACGGCTTAATTCTAAACTCATACGAAATAGTTTTCTTCTATCATTCTAATTGCTCTGCCATGGAGCCTGCAGCCTTCAAACTGCTGCTACGAACCAGGTAGGTGTGGTTACGGGGGCAGCATTCACTGCACTCCATTATCTGACCCACTCCTCAAATTATACCTATTTCACTACCTCACAACCTTCTGCACCTCTGTTAATTGCTCTTGCTTAGCCACCCTTCTCATTTCCCAAGGAAAGTCATATTTGCACTGCTTGCTTGTTTATAACTAGGCCTTTTTCCCTCGTTTAGGAAAGTTGAATCTGGGTGGTTTTGCACTGCTGCTGAGTTTATAATTAGGCCTTTTTCCCTTGTTTAGGAAAGTCGAATCTGTTTTTTTTTTTGCATTATGGTTTCTGTTGTACTGTGAACTGCGTCCCATTATGCTCTTTCCCACTCTTTGGTCCCCAACCCGCTGGGGGTATGCCTGTACTGTTGTGTGTCACCAGCCTGCTCCGCTGTTGTGTTCCCCATTTTTTGACCCCCACCGACTGCACATCCTGCTTTGGCAGAGCTGAGGTGTGAATTTTCTCCTCTCTCTTTCGCTCCCTCCTCCTCCTCCTTTCCTTCTCGCACCCTCTATGGTGCTTTCCGTTTCTGCCATCTACTCTAACTCTATTTCCTATTCTATCCCTCTTACTAAGTCTGGAAGGAAGAGGTTCAAGAGGGGCATCCTGGTCTCCAACCCAGGCTGCACTATCGCTGATACCTATATCAGTGCTTCCTCCAGACAGACTCTCACCGGCATTCTTCTTTGTCATTCCCTCACCAGACCTATGGACCCCTCATCTGGTCTCAGCTCTCTCTCCTATCTCTTCCTCTCCCATTAATGGTGGCACTCAGTGGGAGGTCATTTTGGCCTCCTTCCACTGCTCCAAGACCACCATTAATGTCTATTTGAATGGCACCGTCTTGGTCCAGGGCCCTCAGCCCAATCTCCTCCTTCTTGATAGGTGACTCCTGTGTCTTATCAACTTCCTTCCTTCTCCTGCTACTCCTACTATCACCTCTCTGGGTCCTCTGCCACCTTCATTTTCTGCTGCATCTCTGGCACCTTCCTCCTCTTCTCCGGCTACTATGCCACCTACTGCTACCACCTCTACCTACTCTCGGTCCCCTCTACCACTTTCACTGGGTGTACCTCATGCCTGTACTCCACCCCAGAAGTCTTTCAAATGTGGCAACCTCCTCCACGTCACTGCTCTCAACTCTCGCTCTGCTGTCAAACATTCCTCTGACATCTGCCACCTCCTCGAAGAACTTGACCTGGACGTCCTCGCTCTCACTGAGACATGGTTCACAGCGAGCTCTCTCATGAGTATTGACACTCTCCTCCCTGATGGGAACAATGGAGTAGCTCTCATCTGTTTTGATTTGTTTGAACCACGGTGTGCGGACTACCTTTCCACTGGCTTCTCTGCAACACCTGAGTCTTCGAGAATACCCGCCCACTTTTACATTTTTGAACATCAATTGTGACGTATTATGGCCGAAGGTCAAACCTTCGGTTACTCTGTTGAAGAAACAGCAGAGATTATAAAGGGACCTTCCCTATTTGACCCAAAAGGACAAAACCCAGTCAACAATTCAACTTCAGGGAGTGTTGACCTTTTGAAACTTAAGAAAAAGCAATTCCGTACTGAATTGCATGGTCATTTCCTTCGGGAATACTTACGAACAGACACGATCCCGGCAGGACTAATCATTAGAAACGAACCCTGCCTTTTCTTGACAGACAAAGAGTACACTACGACGTTCAGTCACATAGCCATAAAATGCAGTAGAGATCTTATGGTATTAACCATTACTACTGCACAAAGAACTAGCAAAGAAATACAAAAAAACCTTGAAAAAGAAGAACAAGCCTTTCTCAACAATAAAACCATTAAGGACGCCCAAGAACAACTCATAGCTACGAATAAATTATTAGAAGACTTCAAAAACCTCAATATTTCGAAAAAAACGAAAAAACTAAATAAAGACATACAGGACTTCAATTTGGAAATTATTTTTCCTTACACCACAGATAAAGCTATTGAGGCAGCTAAACTCTCCCAAACACAAAACCAACCAAAAAAGAAATGGGTTTCTTTTTCGAATACGAGCAGCAGTGGCTCAGACGACCAAGGTCGACCAAACAGAATGAAACTCCGTGGGAATCCTCAACAACCTCAATACCCGCAACAGCCTTTTTTAGGAGGTGGCCCAATGATGGCAGGACCCGGATGGGGCCCCCCGTGGTTCCATCAATTCACACCTATGATGCGCAGCAGAGGACGCAGACGTCGAATACGTTAAATGATCACATCATCCCCATCTTCAATTTGGCTGAAATTACTCTTACTGAAGCACAAACATCAGTTCTGAGTAAAGGCTTATCATATGTACCCACCCAAAAAACAGATTGGTACCGCACCGAACTTGACATCAGAAAATTCTTCCGATCCGTACGGCTCAAGGTCTACTTTCAGGATGAGAAAATATCAGAAACGGAGGTAGATTCAGGTTTACATGTCCCTTCCTCTTTCTGCCCCACAGATAATCAAATGCCACCTGAGATTCTGACATTTGAGAAATGTATTATGAGTGATCTTCACAAATTCAAAAACAAAAAACAACACCAACAACACAATATGACGAAAGAAGAGAACAATGCTCTTTTGGAACTTTCCAAAAATAGAGCCATAGTGATAAAACCTGCGGACAAGGGAGGCGGCATTGTACTTATGACCTCCCTTCAATACAAAAATATGGTACATGTGCTCTTATCTGATAATCAAAGTTATAATAAAATCAAACAGGACCCCAGCAAAAGTATTTTGGCCGAAATTACAGAAATGGCCATATATGCCAGAGATCGTAGTTGGATCACCCCTAAAGAATTTGATTTCTTAACTACCAATCAAGGTCGGATCCCATCCATTTACGCTCTACCCAAAATACATAAAAACTTGAACAATCCACCTGGACGACCCATTGTCTCAGGGTGTGGTTCAGTGTTAGAACCCATCTGTAAATTCATAGATGTTTTTCTGAAACCCTTGAGCATAAAAACTGAAACATATTTGAGAGATACAACTCAAACCATCCAAACTTTTGAGGGAATTGATTTTGATAGTAGTTCTCACCTTTTAGTGACCTTAGACATCTGTTCACTGTACACCAGTATCCCTCAGGAACTGGCTACAGAGTGTATACACAGGTACCTGACCAACTCTGATGTCCAAACTAGAGTGCCAGCAAACTTCATTGTAGAATTACTTACACTTGCTCTATCCAAAAACTATTTCGAATTTGATGGACAGTTTTATTTCCAATGTAAAGGGACAGCAATGGGGGCTAGTTTTGCGCCCAGTTTGGCCATATTATTCATGGCAGATTTTGAAAAAACTAATATTCTATCTGCAAAGAATCCCTATAGAGACCACATCAAAATTTGGAAAAGATACATAGACGACATTCTCTGTATCTGGAAAGGGTCCAAACCAGATCTGAATAATTTCTTGGAATGGCTCAACAAGGTTGACCAAAACATTCAATTCACTATGGAGTGCAATGATTCCGAGATCAGCTTCCTTGACCTCAAAATTCAAGCCAACAATGGTTCCTTGAAATGTAATTTATTCCGCAAGCCCAGCGATAGAAATACCCTTTTGCATTTCAATAGTGACCATCCTAGGCACATCAGGGAAAATTTACCCTTCGGTCAATACCTGCGAATAAGAAGGAATTGTACCGAACTTCAAGATTTCTATGCCCATGCCAATGAACTCGATCATAGATTGACCGAGAGAGGGTATCCACATCATGTAATATCCAGATCAAGGAAAAGAGCTAGATTCTCTAACAGGGACACACTTCTGCTGGATAAAAATGCCAATAGAAATGAGGAACCAAGAACGACCTGTGTTATTACACATGGCGCCCACACACCATTGATTCGAAAGTCCATAACTAAACACTGGACTATGGCAAAACTGTGCCTCCCCAATGAGCCATTACCACGCTTCGCATACAAGCGGGGCAAAAATCTGCGAGACCAGTTGGTGCATTCCAAATTCTCAAACCCTGCCCCGAGATTGGGATTGTGGAACTTGAGAACACCTGTAGGACATTTCCCATGTGGAAATTGTACATCATGCAAGTTTACCAAAAAGATCAAAGAATTTACGATCAAGGATAGACACTGGAATTTAAGAAGCATGACAAACTGTAAAACCAAAAATGCCATCTACATTATACAATGCCCATGTGGCTTGAGATATGTCGGACAAACAGAAAGACCAGTCCACATCCGGATCTGCGAACATCGTTCTCGAATAAGGTGTAAACATGAGAGTGCTCCCTTGGTTAAACATTATCTTGCATACAGACACACAGCAGACGACATTTTATGGGTGGTAGACACCATTACATCTTCCACAAACCTTAAAATGAGTCTATTACAGAAAGAGGCCCAATGGATTTATAGAATTAATTCATTCCACCATGGCCTTAATGAAGAATATATTTGCCCTACCTGAATTGATTATTTCCAATTGGACTTCCAATTATGACTTATAGACTCTTGCGCCATGATGTATTCTTTTTATGTCCAGTGCGCCCCATACACCTCCATTATTGCCTTATCCGACCGGTTTATTCCTAAACTTAATCCTTCCGGTCATGGTTTTTTGACTTCTGTGCTACGTGGTTGCTTCTATGTTCAGTGCGCCACCGTCTCTTTAACTTTTCATCTCGGCATCCATTGCCGCACGCAACAGGCTACTCCTGCTGGGTTCCACATCTCCCTATCACTCTGAGCATCGGTTGTAATCACTGAGCCAGCTTACAACAGAGCGAGGAACGTTCCATTACATCGATGGACTGGTCCCACTTTGTAACTAATAGTACGGGCCGGTCCCACCGGACGTAGCATCCCTCCTCACTGTTTCCTTTCTTTTCCTTCTTCCTCTACCATTCCATTCTATGTTAATCTTGCCATTAACCACAAGGTTAACACATGGAAGGCACACACAGTAACTCACCCCCAGCTGTCTAGCGAATTGGTAGCTCCCAAGCACCCGGCATTCTGGGTCAGCAACAAAACCCACGGTTTCCATGACAATACTGGACGCCTCGCACGCAGCGCACAAGCAGACGCGACCAACCCGCTCCTCTCCCTTACCCTCTGCATTGTTCTTTGATGCGGTGAGTATCTACACCCTAGCACATCCAGATGCTCCTGCTCGCATTCAGTAATTATCAGTAACTAACGTTCTTTTAACGTTTTTCCTTTTTGTACTTCCCAGTGTTATACCAACCCGCATTTCTCAAGGCGGCTCCAACCACGAGCACTCTCACAAACAGCGACTTCTGCACTACATGAACGCCATGGGTCCACAGTAAACTGCTGGCTCCATTACTATAACGTTAAGGTATAGACCACTTAGGAATCACCTAGGAATCACTTAGGAATCTATCCGTCTCCCCCCTCCCTTTTTTCCTTGCAAATTTGCATGTTTTTCAAATTGTTTGCACCACTCTAAATTTTTCTCAGTAACAACGGTGGATCTTTTTCACCTTCTCCCTTTCAGAGTGCCAAAACATTGCTCCTGAAATCGGGTCCCTACTCGAAGACTCTGACCTTGCAGACGCAGGTTGTAAAGGAATCTGCCACCGCCAAACCCCATAGGCTGAAATCTCTGCACTGCCCTGTGTTCTATACAGGGTGAGTACAGTGCAGCAAGAATCCTTTCACCTTTTGGTTTTAAAAGTATCATCAGTACCATTATCCCACAATGTTCTATAAAAATAGGAATTCCTGTTTACATATTTGGGCCTATAGTATCCATTTATTGGATTGTGTTTTGTCACATATCTGCCTTACTTCTTTTACACTTAAAAACCTTTACTGTGTTTCTTGTTTTTGGACTCTTTACAGATCCAATTGCCCTGAGGAAGGCTCTTCAATCAATGCCAACATTAATGGCCACAAGCCGAAACGTGCCCTTAGCACAGCCCATGTATTTTTGATTGTAAAACTGGGGCTCTGTGTATGCATTATCTATCTACAGTTTAAAAACTGACACGTAGGCAGCTTTATTCAAAACATGATCAAATGCTGATCATGAGTACATACAAAGGATAGGTACCTTTGTCCACAAGAAAGTTTGATTCAGTATTTCAAACATTGATTTTAATTGTGCATTTTGTTTGCTTTAATATGAAAGTATTTTTTTTCCTTTGTTTCTTTACCCTTTACTGCATTTATATCTTGAATTATCCTGTTTGTAAACATTAACCATTCAAGTGGTCACTCTTTTGTTTTCACTTTGTTTAAGTTTTTGTCTGAATATTTTATGTGTACATTTTCATGGCACTGTTCAGAACCATTACTCTTTACTTAAATTCAATGTATAATGAAAACATTTTAAACTTCCCTTTTTTTGTTTACATTAATAAACAATATGTATGACTAAATATATACATGTAGTTTGCCCTAATTGTTCACTCTGGAAGTTTCGTATTTTTTTCTGACTTCTCAAGAAGCAGAACATTCATTGTTTGGGAAAATTAATATATTAACCTAGACCATAAATTGTTTGGTCTTATGATAGTGAGAGTTACAACCCCGTGTTTATTTTTTGTGTTGCCCCGAACTCTCACTGAACACGCAGGGGGCTTCCCCTTTTTTGTAAAATATGTCAAACATTCCTCTGACATCTGCCACCTCCTCGAAGAACTTGACCTGGACGTCCTCGCTCTCACTGAGACATGGTTCACAGCGAGCTCTCTCATGAGTATTGACACTCTCCTCCCTGATGGGAACAATGGAGTAGCTCTCATCTTTCCGGGGTGTGTCCCTGCTTCTCTCATTCCTATGCAGGCCTAGTTCTCCTTTGAATGCCTGGTCTGCAGACTCTGTATCTCTCCTAGACTCTCTCTGCCTTTGGCCGCCACCCACAGGCCACCTGGCCAGATTGCCCTCTTCCTCTCAGAGTGGGCTGACCTCTCAACTTCTCCTCCTCAGAGACCTTAACATCCACCTCAATGCTTCTAATCGCTCTTCTGAGCTCTTCTGCAACGTCTGCGACACTCTCTCCCCATTCTACCCTCTGGTCCGACGCACTTGGCCGGACACTTCTTGGATGTTTTCATCTCCTCAGGCATCCCCCTCTCTAACCCTCTCTCCACTCCTCTCTCTTGGACTTACCACTTCCCGCTTTCTTATCATCTGAAACTCTCTGTCCCTCAGGCTAAGCCCACCCCAGCAATGCCACCTAACTTCTCATTCATTCGGCCCATGAAACGTGCGTCAGTGAATGCATTTGCCTCTACTTTCTCTGCTCCTCCTAGTCCTGCGGCTGACTCACACTCTGACACAGAACTCTCTAAGCTGCATCTTGCTACTTCCAACACTATGGACATCCTTGTCCCTGCCATGAGAATCCGTCTTAAGTCTACCACCAAATGAAATTCTTGGTATGACTCTGACCTCGCCATCCTGAAACGCGAGTGCATGGTGCTCGAGAGGAAGTGGAGGGCTTTGGGCGCATCCTCAGATTCTCTGTCCTGTCCAATAAAAGTCCACATGCAAGCCTGTGTCTCTACGGCCTCTAACAACACAGCCAAACTCTTTAGAATCTGCAAGGAGCTGGCCAATCCTTCTGCAGTCTCTACCCTTCCTGTTCCCTCCCAGGCCCTCTGTACGGCTCTGGCTTCTCACTTCACCACTAAAACTCAGGACATCCTGTCCTCTCTCTCCTCCTCCTCTCCCTCTCTCGGCCCCCCTTTGGCCGCCTCTCCCTCTCCGCCTCCTTTCTCCTCTTTCTCTCTGACAACACCTGACGACGTTTCTAGACAAGTCTGATCTATGAAAGTGTCGTCCAAACAAGTGCTCCCCTGCTCCTCCAGGACCATCAAGGACCACATTGACACCCTCGATCCAGCCTACTACAGCCCTATCTCTATTACTCATTTCCTGGGCAAACTCCTGGAAAATCCGCCATCACCCAGCATACTCTCCACGCATAATCTGTTGGTTACCTCCACGACCATCAGTATGGCTTCAGAGCAGCCAGAGGCATGGAAACTGCTCTCCTGAACACCTGTGAAGATCTGTTCTCTAATTTTGACTCCAGTCTTCCTTCTGTCCTCATCCTCCTTGACCTTTCCTCTGCTTTTGACACAGCCAATCACGCCATCCTGATCAATCGACTCTGTGAGAACCTGGGCATCATAGATCAGGCACTGGATTGGTTGACTTCCTTCCTTCTGGACTGACCCTCACAGGTCCAACTTGGGTCCTTTCTCTCCACCACCTCTCTCTCCTCATGTGGTGTTCCCCAGGGCTCTACCCTCTCACCCTGGCTCTTCAGTGTCTACTTGGGCCCTTTGGCCCAACTGATCTCTACCTTCTCCTCTAACTTTCAGTGTTATGTGAATGACACTCAGCTCTTTTTCAGGCTCCCCTCAGCCTCCTCTCCTCTTCCGCTCATTCCTGTCTATCTGCGATTTAGGATTTGTGCACCTCCAAAGATCTCTGCTTTAATGCCAGTAAGACTGAGATCCTTCTCATTGGGACCCCTGCTCCCGCTTTCCCTCTCTCACTCTGGCTGCCCACCTTGGGCTCTCTTCCTTCTCCTTTCTGTGAGGCAAAACACCTTGCTGTCATCTTTAACTTCACTCTCTACTTATCTCCTCACTTCACAGACCTCGTCAAGAAGGTCCACTACCAGCTGCACCTCCTCAGAGGTATTCTTCCTTTTCTCACTTTCCCCCCGAAGCTCACTGCCTCCAGAGTCCTGGTTCTCTCTAGACTAGACTAGACTGGACTACTGCAACATCCAGGGGAGTTGCTAGGTCTGGAAAAGACCCGGGGCTAAGCTGATGTTGGAACTGTTGGGACTGGGGGCTAGCTAGTCTTTTGGCTGTAGCTCCTGAGATTCTATCCGGGGCTACAACCAAAAGATCAGGGGCTATAGCCCCTTTAGCCCCCCCTAGCAACGCCCCTGGCAACAGCCTCTTTCTCAATCTGCCTGCCTCCACACTTGGCCCTCTGCAACTAATCCAGAAAAGGACTGCAAGATGTATCCTTGACCTCAAGCCCAGATACTGTATCTCTGAAGTCCTGAAATCTCTACACTGGCTCCCGGTGGTTGCAAGAATCAAGTTCAAGACCCTCTGCATCGTCCACAAGACTTTCTGGGGCTGCCTGCATTACATTCAACTCTCTCTTCCAAAATACCTTCCTTTCCGAGCCCTTCGCACAGCTCCCTCCAACTCTCCAGACGATTCTTCAGGCAGAGAGGTGGGGGTAGATCTCTCTTCTCTGCGCGTGCCTCCCTCTGGAATGGTCTCCCTTCCCCTATTAAACTTGAGCAGGACCACCTGAAGTTCCAGAAGCGGCTCAAGACCTTCCTTTTCTCCTCTGCTTTCTCTCGCCCTCCCCTGCTGACCTTCCTGTCTGCTGCAGCAACTAGTGGCCTGGCTACGCTCAGAGCCTCACTGGGTACCAGCCTCCTCCATGATCAGTCTCCACTGCAATGCCTCCGGGCCTACCGCGCACTTAGGAGCTGTAACTGTAACCTCTACAGTCCCCTGCCTCCTTGCACTTACCCAGAGCCGCGCTGTCCTGGCTGCACCTACTCAGCGCAATTGCTGCCCTGATTGCACTTTCCACTTCCCTCTCCCTGGCACTTCCCCTTCTACCATCACCCCTGTACTTTGCGCTGTTGCACTTGCACGATCTGAATGACACAAGGCCTAGTAAGATCATTTTTCTTGTCCCCCTTTTGTCTTCCATACCTTGGCTTGTCACGCCTTGACACACTTGTGTATAGGTGCATTATAATTGAGATATCTTATCATATCATGTACCCGCATGCACCAGCCTCTTGGGCTGCCACCATTATCACGGTCTTCACCCGCTAAAGATCGCTAGCACGTTTTGGCTTGAAAATGTATAGCAGAAACTATTTCCTTTAGTTCACCCATGGCCCGCTGGGTCTTTATATGAGCACCGACTCCACTAGCCATGTGCAATATGCACGCACCCAACTCTATGCCTGAATGCTACATCCAACGAGTATAGGTGCCATGAGCCCAATGTGATAGTTGTCACACCGTTAAGCTCCCAAGTAGAAAACGTATCAGAGGGGCATAGCCTCTACAGCATTATCACTATATGTATTTGCATTTACCCCTAGAACACCGTAACACCCTGTATCACGGCGCTATTCAAGATACATTAACCGCACACAAGACCAGTTTATCCCCTGACAAGCCTAAGAATTAAAGTCTTCAATGTTAAGGTTAGTAGATATTTACATTGACCAGTACCACATAGGTACATTTCAATACAATGGGCCTCATTACAAGTTTTCCGGTACAGTAACAACGGTAACGGTAACATTGCCGGTACCGTTGTTAACGTACCAGCAAACTACAAGCTCTGCTCGCGGGTGCCTTACCGCCTGCCAGGACTGACCTGCTGGGTGGACCAGCACCCGTGAGCAGACCATGTCTGATGCACCAGCACAATTCAGAATAGTGCTGGTGCATCCGGCCTCTCCATTCCCATTGTGCCCTATGGGGCTCGAATGGGAATGGGGAGCATTTTTTACCGGCGCCCAGGAATGGGCAATTGCCGGGTCCGGCAGGGCCGTAATGACCCGGTAATTGCCCGTTCCCGGGCACCGGTAAAAAAACAACTCCGCCGGGTGCCGTGCCGGTTTTACTAGCACGGCTACCGCCGTAGTCGTAATGAGGCCCATTGAGTTTAAGTAATTAAATTACTAGCATAATTACAGGCTGTTATCTCCCTTTTTCCATTAAGCAGAAGATTTAAGCTACCTTAAATAAAATAAGAAGAAAAGAAATACTATAGCCCGACACGCTTCTCAATAACACAAAGGTTAGTTGTATGTTACAATCTCCATTATACCTGAAGGCCTCTCAGGTGGGACAGAGATAATTAGTTTTGTCTTGCTTTCCTCTTTCTTCTCTTCTTTAAGGAAACTGGGGTCTCCTAAATTGATTTCTATTTTCCTATGCCCTGATGGCGGCCCTCCTTGAATATTGTTAAGAACGTCTCAGGTGTCGAAGTTTTGTCTGACTAGACATTGGGCCTCATTACACGGTAGGCGGTGAGCTATGGCGCTATTAGCGCCATGGCTCATGCCGGTAAAATACCGGCACCGCCTTGGCGGAAAGGGGATTTACCGCCCCATCCCAAGGTTGGAGGGGCGGTAAATCCCCCTTCCGCCATTGCCCTTCCCCATTCCCATTTCTGCCCCTTAGGGCTCTATGGGAATGGGGAAGGCGCTAATTACGGCACCGCAATTTTGCGGTGCCGTAATTAGCTCCGAGGTCCCTTAGCGGGTTGGTATTTAACGCCTGGAAAAAGCAGGCGTTAAAACTCCAACCCGCTAAGGGACCTCGTAGTAAGGCGGCAGGGATTTACCGGTACCGGTATTTTACCGGTGCCGGTAAATCCCTACCGCCTACCGTGTAATGAGGCCCATTGTATTCTTGTTAGCCAGTTCCCCCTTATTTTTAGGATTCAGCTCCTAGGCCACAATATACCACACTCTTGTATTCAGAGATCTACCACTCTTTATCGGAAGACTTAAATTGTGTTCCTCTATATGATAGCTTGAGTCTGTCTTCAGTCTCCCATCTCTGACATATTACATTGTAATATATGTCTGATACCGTAAGTAAGCCCTAAGTAGGCTGTTTGGGCTGTGGAACGCTGCTGCAGTCCTGAAGGAGAAGCCGCATGCTGTGTGCCTTGACGTAACGCTACGAGGTAGCTGAGGAATTTCTGGACTTTAACTGAGATGTATTGTTACTGGACTCTGATGTGACGTTTTGGACATTCTCATTCTTACCCTCACTCCCAGTTTTTGATACTTCTCTTTGTTCATTTTCTGCAGTTTGTCCAGTGCTCGCGCAACTTGGCCCTGCCCCTTTCTTACCCGGTAACATTACTTTATTTCCTATCACAGCGCACCGAAATAAGCCATAAGTAGGCTGTTTGGCTGTTCGGTGTGTGGCGGTGCGCCAGTGATTGGCTTTATTGCCCTTTAGTTATTTTCTTATTTCAAAGTAAGTTACACTGCTGTGGATGTGTTGAAATATCTTGGCGTTGTATTACTGCTGATGTAGGCTGATTATAGTTGTATGAGCAGTCTGCTCAATGTCGAAGCTACAATGACTGAGTAACCATGTTTTTTGCATTTGATGCAACTGATGTGTGCGGGTAATTCCTTTATGGCTCGTCTGTTTTGTATTTGGAAGGACGTTATGTTTAGGCTCTGATGATCTGCTTTTGTATATTTCTAGTTACTATCCTCAGATTCTTTTGATGTCTGAGTTGGTAACGCGTGACTCGATTAGTTTAACCTCTATTTTTGTATGGAATCAGGCAAGCTTAAGCAAGATCAAACAACAATTGCTATTAAAGTTGTCTACGGATTACAATCAATAGAGGTAACATTTGACGATTGTAACATCAAATCCACATTGAATCATAGTCATTCAGTCATTACCCAAGTATAATTACAAACCAAATGTGAATTAAATCTTGTGTATCTTAGATGAAAAATAAACCGTCCTTAGTTCAGAAGGACACAGTCCCCGAAATATTTTCTGCCATGACGACACGACAAGCTAGTCTTGCTAGAGCTGCGGCGACACCTCTGCCCAAAGAGTGTGTTGATGAAGAGGAACTGGGGGTTTGTGCCCTCGCATGTACCAACAAACTGAAAAAAAACTCCATGACTGTGATTGTATCTGATAACGAAGAAAATTCTCAATCACTTTTTATTGAAGACAATGAAAAGGAGGAGAGCATAGGTGAACCCAATCTTAATTGTATTGATAAGGGTCCACATATAGATTCTATAAACAACCCAAACAGATCATTTATAGATACCCATGTTATCTTTCAAGAAACAAACCCCTTAATGGGTCTGTCCACTCATACTGAAAAAGCTGGAGTAGACTTTTGCACCAACAATAATTTATCGGAGCTATCATCTCTTTTGGGTGTGCATAATGGCTTAATCATTCAAGAGCTTCGCAAACAGACTGAAGTGTTGCATGGCATCTTTATAATGATGGGACTCTTACCTTATAAATTCAATAAAGATATGAAAGGTTGTGTGTCTTTGATGTTGAACGATCTGTATAAATCCAACTCTGCTATGTCAAAAAAAAAGACTACGAAAGAAAAATCCCCATTGATCCTGGGCAGGTAGTAAGTGACGTTATTGATATCACTAACTCGCTCCCCAAGGATGTTGTCATTAGTAGTCCTCCTTTCGTATGTAATTCTAGAGATAACGACCAAGTTCCTGATCTTGAAGGTCATTCTGAGCTACAGATCACTGAAGTACTAGCTCCAGTTTATGTTGACGATACTCTACCAAAGGTTAAATGAACCAAAAAACAAGAAAAAAATGAAACAAAAAAAAGCATGTAAGCAAAGATCTTTGAATAAATCCTTGCACAAATTTCTAAGAGGTAAGGGATTCAAACACACGATCGATGAAGCCTCACAAGAGGAAACATTTTGGAAACAATCTACTACTGACTTAGTCAATTCTTTACCAAATAAAAACACTGGTATGAATACGACTACTAAAAAACAAACGAGTACGGGTCAATGTACCCAGAGTGACTATCAGAATGGAGACAATAAATTATCAGAGGCCATGAAAAATAAAAAAGATTAATCAAGACTGGAGCAACAACTAAAGACAATCGAGTATGGTATCAACGATATCTTCGAGATCTTTAAAAGTCCCAATGCACTGTCATAGGCAGTCACACCCTTATCTGCCAATACAAATAATTGCCTTCTGGAAAAGGCATTTGAAAATGAAAATACTAAAATCTCTGACTCTTCTAGGCAACTAAATACTGCCCTAGAGGGCTTAGCTTCTATTGTCCATAAACCCACTAATGAATTAGCCAATGCTGGTTTTGACCTTCAACTGAAAGTATCTGATCTAAAGTCTGACCCACAATTAAAAGCCAATAAGGTATCGACTTCACTAATATCTGAATCTTATAAAAATGATCCGCAATTTCACAAATTGGGGAGAGAAAATGATACAAATGTGACCAATAGTACACGTCTTGATAAAGAGGCAGTTAAATGTCTTATCGTTAATATTATGCAAGAATTCAATGGAAATACTTGCAATATAGGCAATTCTGAAACCACAGCTGATACTAATTTAAATTTATATATTGCTAACTATCATCAAATCGAGGATAAAACCAACTCAAATGTTGAATTGGACTTGCGTAAACCTGTATTTCAGGGACAGCCCAGCTTAATTATGAGCTATATATTTGAGGACGGTGGACCTCGGTCTTTAAACCGTCCTTATATATTGGGCCTCATTACACGGATGGTGGTGAACCATGGCGCTATTAGAGCCATGGTTCATGCCGGTAAAATACCGGCACCGCCTTGGTGGAAAGGGGAATTACCGCCCTATTCCAAGGTTGGCGGGGCGGTAATTCCCCCTTCCACCATTGCCCTTCCCCATTCCCATTTTTGCCCCATAGGGCTCTATGGGAATGGGGAAGGCGCTAATTACGGTACCACAAATTGCGGTACCGTAATTAGCTCCCTAGTCCCTTTGCGGGTTGGTTTTTAACGCCGGCAAAAAGCAGGCGTTAAATTCCCCAACCCGCAAAGGGACCTCGTAGTAAGGCGGTAAGGATTTACCGGTACCGGTAAAATACCGGTACCGGTAAACCCTTACCGCCATCCGTGTAATGAGGCCCATTGTCTCTACTAGCAGAGATTCCAGAATTGAGCCTCATAACATCTGCAGATATTTTGCTGGTTGATTATATACACAACCTTAGATAGAATACTCCGACGTACAGCTAGAAAAAGATCACTCTCTATTGGGTGAATTTTTTTATCACTGGCTTGAAACTGCCGATGGAGGTCAAATACTGAATGCTGGAGATCTAAATGCCGACTGTAATGTTGAGTCATCGTTGATTGAAGAACTGAGGAGCATTATGGCTTGTCATTGCCAATATATGGGGTTTAGAACTCATAGAAAATATACTACTGACTTGGAAGGCACAAGGTAGTTCCTCTACTCTTGATTATATGGTTGTATCCTGTCAATTGAGCAAGAGATTGTCAAAATTCGAATTGAAAGATTCTCCCTATAGTGACCATGTGATGCTTCGAATCTACTTTCATTTCTGTCATCCTAGTGATGAAAATGTTTTCTGTGAAAAGAATCTTATAGTTAATCCAAGTGGGAATAGAGTTAACTGGACCAAACACAAATCAGATATATTTATGTTAACTATGTTGCGTGACTTTACGAAGGGAGACATAGCCCGCGGCATTGGCCCCTGACAGCCTCCCAGAGCGCGCACAGACACTGCGCTTGAGAGAAGGAAACATTGTAGCAACATCCACACTGGTGAGCGAGCCACGCTGGGGAGGCAGGGCGAGCGGCGCTGCGGATGAGAGTTACATTCATATTTGCAGTCTCACACGGGTGCCTGGACACGGCCAATGGTACACATGTGAATACTGTGGAGCCTGGGGAGCTACACCCCGCAACGGAAATCGATATAAGATACGTTCCCCTGCCGTTCTGCACAAAATCGAGAGCACTCAATATAAATGTAGCACAAATCCGGTGTTCTACGCAGACGGACACTAGCCCCTTGCTGGAACACACGGGAAGGAGACTGCCCACTCTGCTGGGGGTGAATAGACCTAACAAACCCCAGCAACTATTGTGCACTCCTCAACATCAACACCCCAGACGGGAGGGTGGACCCACGCCCTGAGGCTGGTGCAGTAACATTAGAAGAAAATCACCACACTCGACCTGATACCCCCGGTGAATCACCATAGATGAAAATATGCTGGACCCGCCACGTAGAAAGCAGTGATGGAAGAAGGGCGCAGGGGATAAAAAAATAAAAATGGGCATGGCCCATTGATGTGCCATAATAGAACAAGAAGCGCATCGCCGTAAGCACGGCACGTTAGTGCTTAGACTGCTGGATGGTGAAACCCGAGGTGTGAGGGAACACAATAACACACACTGGTGAGAGAATGGACAGTGGTGGCGAGTGCAAGAGGGCAGTAAAGGAGTTGGATTGAACAAGGCGCTGACCCACCCTGGGTGACCGCACGAGGATATAAGGGCAGAGAGGCAACGAGCAAGCCATAAGCCTATACCAGGGAACGGGCCGACACCAAGGGGATATCACGGCATTGGGCACCCCACGAGCCCGAGAAGCAGCAGTAGCTGAGGGGGATGTGCACTCAACAGCCCCAAGGGACAAGCGAATAACTCCGGTCATTACATCAGCGAAGACAACAGGCGAAGCGGTTAGCCGGGTCAGGGCGGGAGTCCACAGGACCCGCATTGACACCAGCACAGGCCTTCAGGCCACAGGGCGTGCAGAGGGCGCGAGGCCCCGCCAAAAGCTAGACTGTGCACACAGGGAAAAACAACAACGCCCGTGGACGTGGGAGAACACAACCCATTCGTTCCACGACACAGATGGTATACAAGAACGCTCACTACAGCCCCCTGAGGACAATATCCCCAAGCACAAATTATCACTGAGGCGCCTAAAACTATATCTCTTAATATTTGTGGAGAATCAGAAGCGACGCCCAGATGGCGAATAAACAGACCAAAGGGAAGGGCAAACAAACCACGCTGGAGGAATACGCAAGAACACCACAAATGTCAGAAGGGGCCAGAAGTAAGGAAAAGACCCCTGTTGCAGACACCGCCGCAAGAAATAATGCCCAGCAGATTCTGGAAGCAATAGCGGACTTGAAACTTGAATGGGAAGCCAAACTGGAATTGGCCATGGTTGAACTAAAGGTCGCACTAGAGCTTAAAGTGGGTGCTGTACAGGAAGAGTTGAACCTCCTTAGGCAAGACGTCAGAACGCTGGCAGAGCGCACAGGCGAACTAGAGAAAGAAATGGCACCGAACACGGCTGCATGTGCATCTCACAAGTCTGTGATCCACATCCTAGGACAACGCGTGAGCAACCTGGAAAAAAGAGCAGAAGAAGCAGAGGGACGCGCCCGAACAAATAACGTAGGCATCATAGGACTACCAGAAGGAGCAGAGGGACCAAACCCCACGGACTTCATTGAACCTTTGCTGCTGCAGGAAATAACAGGAGGGGTGCTGACCCAAGGATTTGCAGGGTAACGAGCACAAAGGGCCTTAATGCGGAGGCCACCACCAGGTGCTCCACCGAGGCCAATTATCGCCAAAATTCTTAATTATCGGGACAGGGAGAGAATTCTGGAATTTCTTCGGAAAGGAGGAACGATAAAAAGGGCGCCGGCGAACATTACGGCTTACCCAGATTATACACTGATGGTGCAAAGACGGCGCATGAACTATGGAGCGGTGAAAAGACGGCTGCGGGAAGCGGAGTTTAAGTACATGCTGATGTACCCTGCGAGACTGAAAGTATACCATCAAAACAGAACACTGTTCTTCGACACCCCAGAGGAGGCATCGGATTGGTTGGACACGCAGAACTGACCATCAGAGACTGACACCCAAAAGGAAGGTGGCGCAGATAAGTAACACAGTCTCCGCGGCACTCATAGTGCAGCGGACTCAGACATTGGGACTTGAATATAAAATAGGGAGTCGGCAGCCGGGCCTCTGACTACATAGGGCACATTGATAAGTAAACTAAGGCATGGAGATATAAAGTACATCGCAGGAGCCCCAAGGAACCCACTATCACACCCCCGGGTATAGTTCAGTTAGGATACCGATAGATCGATATCACCCTGCTGGGTTCCTGATCTTGACAACCCGAGATAGGACTAAATGCGGGAGAGCCTGAGATCCAGGGATGGAGCTGGGCATCAGTTGGGAACGGGATGGGTGGGGGGAGGGGAGGGAAAGTGTGCAGGGAACAAAGTTGGGGGGAACAAGGTTGGGGAGACTGGGAAGGGGGAAGTTAGTTGGGGAGTTAATGTAGAATTTAAACAGGGAACAAGCCCATATTCCGGCCAAAATAAGTTAAAAAAAGGAAAAGAGAGCAGGGGAGGGGAACAAAGCACGGGTGGCCACGGGGAGTCTCAGAATCGTAACTTGGAACGTGAGGGGCCTCAATAGCTATCTGAAGAGGAATAAGGTAATGTTGAGAAGGCAAAAAATAAACATAGCATTACTACAGGAAACCCACCTCACTAAAGACAAACTCGAGAAAATAAAGAAGAAATGGAGAGGTACCACTGTGGGAGCGATATACTCAGCTTATGCCAGGGGGGTGGTCATCTGGGTAGCACCCCATGTGCCGTTTCAGATGCTCCAAGCCACGGCGGAGCCAGAGGGAGGATGGTAGTAATCCGAGCGTTGCTGGAAAATCGAGAACTGAGCATTATAAACACCTATGCCCCTAATCAGGACACAGCGGCCTACTTTAGGTCTTAATATGGCAAAGTTTCCCCCCTTCTGGGAGGGGCAATCATGTGGGGGGGACTTTAACTGCACGCTAGCTCCCAAAATAGATAGGTCTGATATGAAACTAGAAAAGCCCACCCCTGCCGCAAAAGCCTTACAGGCCTTGTTGAATGACTTTGGGCTAGAAGATATCTGGAGACAACAACACCCGAATGATAGGCACTACTCGCATTATGCAGCCACCATAATCTATACACAAGACTGGACTATATATTTGCGGCCTCCGACCTCGTCGGCAAAATGGTGGGATCGGAATACAAGGCGAGAACGCTATCAGACCACTCCCCCTTGGTGGTGGAATGGAGACACCAGCCCCCCCAGAGAGAGAATTCCAACTTGGAGACTTAGAGCTGAACCCCTATGGGACTCAGCATTCTGGGAGGACTTAAGGGAGGAAATCATTGAGTATTTTGACACTAATACTGGGAGTGAGAAGTCGGAAGAAACCCTATGGGAGGCGTTTAAAGTGGTGGTAAGAGGTGCAGCCATATCCAAATCTAGTGGGCTCCAAGGGGGTTTAGAGCGAGAACTGCAAGAGTCAGAGAAGAAATTAGAAGCAATGATGCAGAAAGAGGGCACCTCACAGGAGAATGCCGAACAAGTGAGCCAATTACAGCAGGCCAACAGGGAGCTCTGGGAACGATTATGCAAATTAAATTTTAAGACATATATTGAAAGACAACATGCAGGGGGAGACAAAACGGGGAGGCTACTGGCATGGCTATATAAAAACGAGACACGGAGGACGGTAATCAGAGAGATAAGGGGGGAAGAAGGGCAGATCTGGAATACCCAGGAGGGAGTGAACGAGGGGTTCCTTAGATTCTATAAATGCCTCTATGAAGATACAGGGAAGGCAGCAGTGCAGGATATCCTGGAAACATTAGAAGACATAGGATTGCCTAAACTGAATGGGGAGGAAAGGGAAAACCTTGAAGCCCCAATCACGATAGAGGAACTTGAGTCGCTGGTCCTGCACTTGCCCACCTGCAAGGCCCCGGGGCCAGATGGGCTCCCCAGTGAATTTTATAAAACTTATAGGCAGGAAGTGCTTTCCCCCGCTGCTGGCCATGCTAAACGAAGCATTCGAAAAGGGAAGGCTCCCGGAATCCCTGAGAGAAGCGATGATTATCCCGCTTTTGAAGCCCGGTAAACCAAGCACAGACTGCGGGTCATATCGACCCCTATCATTGTTAAACCAGGGCAGAAAAATCATTACGGCAGTGCTGGCAAATAGGCTGAAAAGGGTAATCAATAAACTAATAAACCCAGATCAAACCGGATAAGTCCCTGGAAGGAACATCACTGATAACCATAGGAGACTCCACCACATAATAGAACAGGCGGAGGGCGAGCTCGGCGAAATGGCAATAGTTTTGCTGGATGCAATAAAAGCCTTCAACTCCGTGAGGTGGCCTTGGTTGATCGCGGCCCAAAAAGAATATGGATAGGTCTTGGGTAGCTGAGGTGGGTGAAGATGGTATACAGCGCTCCAGTAGCCAGTGTCAAAACGGGCACGATTATCTCTGACAAGTGGCAACTTAGTAGAGGCACAAGGCAACGTTGCCCCTGGTCCCCCATGCTATATATACTAGCGCTGGAACCAGTAGAAATCTGCCTCAAACAACAATATGAAGAGATAGGCATCCAACGAAGGGGGGATCGCACTTGATATCACTGTATGCTGACGATATGTTGTTATACTTACGCTACCCAGAAGAATATTTGCAGTACGTCCTTGAAGTGATGAAACATTACGCAGCCCTCTCTGGCATAGCAGTAAACCCCAAAAAATCCAGCATGTTTCCTTTGGGGAGATATAGAGGGACCCCTTCGAGGGACCTGCCTGTCTTGCAAATACCCTGGCAGCCTAAGACATTTAGATACCTGGGGATTGATATATACCATAGGGCCGCAGATGAATTTGAAAATAACATAGAGAAGGCTGTGGAGGGCATAAATAATAGCATGGGATTTTGGGCGAAACTCCCCCTGGCCATGGTGGGCAGGGCGGCCTTGCTCAAGATGGTGGTTCTGCCCAGACTATTACACTTTTTCACGAATGTTCCATGTAAGCTCCCCAAACGTTTTTTCATGAAGCTCCAGAGCCTATGCAGGGGCTTCATATGGCATAACTCCAGAAACAGGGTGGCCCTATGGAAGCTGCAGAACCCGTATGATAGGGGGGCATAAACCTGCCAAATTTCGAGATATATCACCTGGCAGGGGAGCTCCAGTACGTGGCCAGATGGCTATCAGGAGAAGAGACAGCAGAATCAAGACTGCTGGGTAAGGACTGTACCCCGTACTTCCTAAGGGAGCTCATATGGCTACCTGTACCAGAGATGCAGGGACGAGCGGGATTGCTGGAATTAGGCTGGAAAGTATGGCAGAAGGTGTGCCAGGCGTTGGGAAACCCGGCCATGTGCTCCCCGGAGATACCCCTGGTAGCGCTATGTAGCGAGGACACGCAAATGATAAAGGGGATCCGGAAATTCTGGAAACCAATGGGCCTGGTGACGCTCGGGGACATATGGCAGGAAGAGGAGGCACTAGATTTTCAAAAGCTAATGGAAGACACCGGGGTACACCCAGGACAACACATAACATATACCAGATTGATTAAACGAATAAGAAAGATGTGGCCCGCAGCCGTACTAACAGCACAACCTGATGCAGTCATTGAAACGATGTATGACATCTCGGAGGGCGGGCACAAAATATCCCGAATATACGAAGTATTGATGTCCAGAGTAGGCAAGGAGCGGCTCCAGCTGAGGCGGGAGAGGGAGGAGGAGGTGGGAGAACCTATGCAGGATGGGTAGTGGGAGAGAGCCCAGAGGTACCACAAGAAAGTGTCCCGGAATGCGCGGCTGCAGCAGATCCAGCTGTACATCACCCACAGGGCATATATGACCCCAAGCAAAATCGCCAGGTTTGGAAACACAGGGACACAGAAATGCCCCAAATGCGGGGAGGTGGATGCCGGGATGATTCACATGTTCTGGGCGTGTCCGGAGGTGGGTAGGTTCTGGGAGGAGGTCAAACAACGCCTGGCCCAAAGGGGGATCAAGCTGAATCAGCGTGGGCATGCATGCTGGGGGGATTTTCCAGACCACGTAATTTAAAACATATTAGCAAACTGAAAGACCTGGAGTATATACTGCCGAAACGGAGAATAGCCATGAGCTGGATAGACCTAGGCTAGAGGTGTGGTGGAACGACCTCTTAAAATGGGCAGAGGCGGAGACGATGGCATGGTATGAGGCGGCCAGCAGGGGGGGAACAGGGCCCCTGATGGCATAGAGGCAAATGATAGCCAGGATGTCGGGACTTCCCGAGGCTGAATCCAGTGAAGATGACATACCCAGAAACAATAATGACGATGAACCCTAAGCAACGTTCCTTAAGGCATCGAATTATGGGCTCAAGTTAAGGGGGAGGGAGGACTGTAAAGCACAAAATGTGAATGTAACACAAGAAGTGTAACAACGGAAATGTCCTAAATGTTGGTTATGTTTGATGTGTTGTTTAAAATAATTTAAAAAAATAAAAAATAAAAAAACTATGTTGCGTGACTTTGAATCTGCTAAACTGGAAACAAAAATTATAAGATATTCAGCTGTTAACTTTATACCATATTTGAAATCTATTATGGGTAATCTGAACGATAAAAACGTATTTTTCTCTAACATAAATCAAAATCATCGACACAAAACTAATATTCTGATCCATGAACAAAAGGTGTTGCTGAGAAAAGAAATAAGAATTATAAAAAAAGATGTAGCAGGTCCTATGATACAAACATCTAAAATCAGATTACTTAAGGAAACTTTTAAAAATTGGCTAATATTGTACAGGAGATCACTCTACCAAAGGGATAGTGAAAGGTTACTTCATGCTTTTAAAAACAATAACCCAGCATCCTTTTTGGGAAATTCTGAATAATCTTGAATCTTCTCAACAGGCAAATATTATGAATCTGAATAGCGAACAATCCTGGATTGATCATTTCAGTAACCTCTATAAAGGACATGGGAATGGTGTGGTTAGAAGTAGGGTCGAACCAACAATCTGGACCTTTAGACAATACCCTGGAGACAATTTTTTCGACTTACCAATCTTTCCAAAAATTCTAGGTGTGCTGGTCCTAATAATCTCTCCAATCCAATTTTTAAAACAAATATTTTACTTTGGACAATAATTCTCTTTATTCTATTTGAAGACATACTTAAAACAAAGACTATTCCCGTCTCCTGGAATGTCTCTATTGTACTTCCAATTTATAAAAAAGGACTCAGAATGCTTCTGATAAGTTATAGACCGATTGCCATCGCTGATGCTGATTCTAAAATGTTTGCATCATTGGTGCTGACTCACATACAGAAGTGGATTGATGATAATAACATACTGAACACCAACCAGATAGGATTTAGAAAAGGCATAGGTACAGATTGTGGGGGCCTAATTATCAGCTCCCTACAGAGGGCCGCCTTGAAGAAAGATGGACCACCAGTATTTGTGGCATATGTCGATCGTAGTATGGTGTTTGATTTCGTTGATAGGTCAACTCTTTGGCGCATATTGTCGTAGTTGGGAATGCCTAGAGATTTATTAGTAATTATTATAGCTTCATACTCGAACACAAGAATGCAAATTTGTTTACATTCACAGGGGCTTTTATCCCACAAATGTGATATTTCTAACGGACTGAGACAGGGTTGCATGCTGGCTCCAACTCTTTTTAATGTTTAAACGTCAGGTGCAGGTAATGCGTTTAAAGAAAAGGGCTTGATTTCTCACAAGTTTGGAGAGGTCGCATTTGGATGGATCTCATATGCAGATGACTTCTTATTAATGGATAGTTCCAAAGTAGGTCTTCAACGTTTGATCAAAGAATTTTGTACTTTTGTCAGAGACCTAAAACTTAAAATCAATCCCTCAAAGACTGTAATTGTTCGACTGGGCAAAAGAAATAAGGTACAAGCCAATTTCACCTGGCTTTGTGAAGGCAAATGGGTGAAATTGCAAAACAGTTTGTGTTTCTTGAGGTACTCCTTTAGAGGTACATGTTCGGTAATTCCGGTAAAAATCCCTTAAGGACGAAAGCCGAATCTGCGCTTCGTCAAATGCGTATAGTCGAAAAAGAATGCAGTAAATATTCTAAGGTCCCTGTAAGAGAATTTCATAGACTGAAAGTAATTCCTAGACTATTGTATGGTCTAGAGTTTAGTGCCCATGAATTTATGGACTACCTAAAAATTGTGGAAAGCATTATTTGGAAAGGGGTACTTTTCTTCCTGCCCAAAAATGTCCCGATTGAAGTGATAAGGTATGAAGTTGGACCTTAGTTTCTGAAGTCTCTTGTACTACGGAAACAAGCCTTATTATTGAGGAAATGTTTAGTATCTAAACAGAACAATCTGTATGCGATAGCAGGGGCAAACAATTGGGTATTTTCATGAAGAAATTAAAAACTGAAGTAAGTACTTTGCTATCCACTTTAGGTTTACCCTTATCTACATTATTAGGTAATCCTAACAAAGTAAAAAAAATTGTAAAAAGCTTTGACTGGAATACTAACAAATCGACCATTAACAATTCTAGAATTTATAATCAGGTTTGTTCATTTTGGAAGTTTGAACCTGTGATCGAAGAATATCTAAACAAATATCCGAGTAAAATCATACGCAATCAAACTATGAGATTCAGAATTAATGTTAAAATACCAATGAGATCTTAAAAATCAGAAATAAGGATACCTGCAGTGAAAAATTGTGTAGATTTTGTAAAATAGTTGATATAGAAGAAACACTGCAACATCTGTTACTTGTGTGTCCTGTTCTTCATCCACAAAGGATTCTCTACTTTTCGCATTTTGTTGAATAAATATATTTTGTAAATGGGGATCTATTATGGTATCAAATGTTACATGGGAATAGAATGACCTTAAAATAAGATTAACTGCATTAAAAAAAGAATTGTTGGTTATTGTAAGTCAAATGAATTTTGTTTGAATAGACTGTATTGAATTATTGATATGTATTCTAAACTCAGATTTTAAGTCATGTTTTATGATTAAGGATTTTAACTTGATGTACTTTGTATTTGAATAGGTAATATGTGATCAATAATGTTACTCTAAGAAAGTTTTTTATCTTCATTTGCCAATTACCATATGATATGTGAAATAATATGTATTTAAGTAATTTAAAAAAAGAAGAAAATTCTCGTTCAGTCTATAAAATGTAATGTTTGTATGACTTGTAAAGGTTAGGTATTTATTTGCTTGTATTAGTAATACCTGGTTTTATCTGTTTGTATTTGAGCAAAATGTTGTCATTGTTTTTTCTGCTTTGTAAAGGTTTTTTATAAACTATACACAAATAAACAAATTATAATAATATGTCTGATACAACAGGCTGTGTAACGTGTGAACATTTTATTCATTATACTTGTAGTGTTAATGTTGATTCTTTGTGCTCTACATTGCACTCTCACACATTCTTTTGGTGTACTGATCCACTGGTCCGATCACCATTCTGTCATCCATCTATTGAGCATAAATTGTTTTACAGTGCATATTAAAATATTGGCATTGCTTGATGAGGTTTTTATGGTTTTCTATGTGAGATATTGATTTTTTTCGGTTTTTGTGATAAGAGGATCAATACATTGGGCCTCATTGCCAGGTTGGCAGTAACCCACGGGTGCTACCGACGGGGTGCCACCAACCTGTAACACTGAATCTGGCGTCTGACTTCCCGGTGCCACCGGGACATTACAAGTCCCAGCGGAGCGTGAAGTCAGGCGGCAGATTTTGTAAGTCCCCATTCTCATGGAGTTCCATTGGATTCCATGGGAATGGGGACTCAGAAGCACCGGCACGTCACTGACGCTGCAGTGCTTCTGTGACTAGTCTGCCTACAAGGGCCGTAGCGCCCGGCAGAATCAGACCTGCGGGGTGCAACGGCCCCTGCAGGCAGACTCCTATTGTGGCATTCTGGAAACAAGGTGTAAGCTTACTGGCACCGTGTTTCCGGACCACAACACTCGTAATGAGGCATTGGGCCTCATTATGACTCTGGCGGTAGCCATGCCGATAAATACCGCCACGGCTGCCGCCAGAGTCATGAATTTTCCAGCACCCGGGAATGGGCAATTACCGGGGCATTACAGCCCTGACAGATCTGGTAATTACCCATTCCGGGCGCCAGAAAATATTACTCCCCATTCCCATTTAAGTCCCATTGGACTCAATGGGAATGGGGAGGACGGATGCACCAGCACCATTCATGAATGGTACCAGTGCATCCATCAAGGTCTGCGAGCGGGTGCCTTTCCGCCCGCCAGGTCAGACCTGGCGGGCGGAAAGGCACCCACTTGCAGACTCGTAGTTTGCTGGTCTGGAATCAACGGTACCAGCAAGCTTACCTGTACCGTTGTTTCTGGACCGGAAACCTTATAATGATCCCCATTGTTTTCTTAATAGATAGTGTGGCAAATTAGCAGATTCTGATGTATTCCTGCCCGGGCAACTTGTAACCCTGACTAGCGAATGCGTATAAGGGAGGGGTAGCCTGTTTTCCTGTTTCTATTTCTTTGAGTGTGTTCTTCCCTCCACAAAAAAAGACCCCCATTACCCAAAAAGTGGGAAGTATCCATAGTGACTTCTAAATTAATCAGGCTCACCATGGCAGGGACAAGGTTGGACATTGTGCCCTCCTTGGTTGTCACATTCCAACTGAATAAAACAGGGGCGGACTGTGCCTGTAGGCGGTGTCCAGCCCGAAGTACATAGGTCTATGCTTTTGTCGTGGTGTGAGAATAGGGAAGTGTGTGTGGATTAGCCCTACACATACACATTTTTCTTAGGTCGTTTACCATGATTCCATTTCATTCATAAAAAAAAAAGCCCAGGCCAGTGCACGCCCACCAGGCGCATGGTCGAATTCCTCACAAGCATAGTGGTAAACATTCAATATTCTTCAATACCTGATATTTCAGTATTACTGCCAGACTTGCAATCAGACCCTGTTTCTGATTACAAGTTTGGTAGTATTTATTCTGGTACAACTCCCTAACAGTAATATGATTACTCCATGCAGTAAGGATGCAGTAACTTTAAGGGTCTGTGTGATTCAAAGTCATGCAGACCCTCCAGTTATTATTCCCACTTTAGGAGTGCCATAAGACCCCATAGGGATTTAATTATACAAGATGTGGTATTTACTGTATGTGGTAATTATTATATGCAATCATGCTTTTGTGTGGAGGTAATTACAGCTACTTTTTGAGTCTGAAGTACAGAGTGATAGGCTGCCATGTGAGGAGGCAGGGTGGAACCAGAGTGTGATTAGCCATGGACACATGGCAGACACTGTTCAACTTTGTGGCACAGATTTTTCTGCTGAAATTGTAGATTTCTAAATGAGAAAAGATTTTTCTAAATTCCCTGACAGAAAAGAAAACATCTGCAGATTTTGAACTTTTTAGAAATGTTGCACATATTTCCTCAATCCAGAGACAGAAGTTTCTTGGGAACTTCCGTCTCTGGATTGAGAGAAAGCTCACAGATTCCCAAAGGGCGGGGGAATGACTGGAGCCAAGGTGATAGGGCAAACATCAACATCTATAAACCTAGGTGTTACCTCAACCTCACGTCCCGCATGCGCAGTGACATGAGGCACAAATAAACGACCCGCCATGCCGAAAGGCCGGTAGTTTGGGACGTGCCATGCAACTGGTGTGTCGTGTTGTCTTTGCCTCCTGAGCAGTGCATCAGAAGGCCGCCATGCACTGCCTAGCCGATCTCGGTCCCCGCCGGCTACCCCAGCAGGGAACCTAACACTGGCGACTAGAACGGGAAAAAGAACACACGCACACAGCTGCAAACGCGATCCATTACTGATAAGTGCTCACTACGCACCCTATTTTTGGAAACACGGAGGAGACACGCTTCTCCACACGTGGAAGGAGGACAGCCAACGTCTTTCGACGCACACCTCACAGAAAGCACAGCACAACCACAGCAATCAACAAGTGAGGAGGAGTGGACACTGATTGCTCACCATCACACGAGTGCCACCTCACACATTAATCCAACATGGCTACTGGGCTTTCCACACCAAGGCCAAGCACATCAGCGAGAATGGCAGCATCACTAACACCGCCAGTGCCATCGCCTCGATACCAAGGGGGAGCCACAGCAGCGCTCGAATCCTTCGACCCATAAACAGACCCATCGTCAGTGGGGTTCCGCTGGACCATCTGGAGCCAAACATTTGAGGTGGAGATGGACTGTAAGGATGTGGTAACCGCAAGAAAATTAAAATCACACCTTCTAGTCAATGCTGCGGATGACGTGCTACACAGTTCTAATGATGGCTTAGATGTATATCAACTGGCATAAGACGCCCTGATTGCACATTTCATGCCACAAATAAATCCTGATTTCGAAACCTTCAACTTCTGTACCACAATGCAAACAGAAGAAGAAACGCTCGATGCATACCACATAAGGCTCAGACAATTGCCACTATCCTGCAAATTTAATGACCCCGAAAAGGAGATAAGGTGCCAAATAATCAATGGAATGTGTTAGGAAAGGCCAAACGGTTTCCAAAGGGAGCTGTCACACCCAAGAGCAGCACAAATGGGCACCACCCTGTAAAAATTACAACTAGCACCAATGACAGCCACTATAGCACAAATCACAAACCGCCAATCCCCAAGGGACGAAACCAGCAAAGTGCACAACTCCCCATGGTAGCAACCAAGAATTCCAGGGCTGACTGAGTGAGGATGGTGTGGAGGAGCACAACACAAGGAACCACGTGCAGAGCATGTGGCAGAAAGGACCACTATGCACATGTTTGCAGATCCTTGGGCTAGCCCCAACGCACGCAACCAAAACCGCCAAAACCTCTCACCAGGAAGAAAAAGCACGCAGATACACGTCTGGTGGTAACCAGAGAGAACTCATCGACGGATGAATCTGGAGATGAACGTGAAGAAGCAGCAATGGCGGTGGAAGCGGGGCAAACGAGGAGAGGAGGAAAAATCCACCTGATATAAGCATTGGAACAAGGAGGCATGACTCTGAAAAAGAGGAAGAGAAGACCTAAGTGTATCATGAACATACAAGGCCAGGAGACCATGAAGACAATCGACACAGCGGCATCGCTGAACGTCATGCCAACAAACATATTGAAAAAATTACAGCCTCAGCCAGAGGTCCAACACACAGAGACCCTACTATTTGCCTACGGCAGCAAGACACCACTTCCGGTGGTGGGGCGATTCAGAACCGTACTGAGCAGAGGTGAAAGGACCATCAAATCAAAAATCTATGTAGTCAATGCAGGCATTGAGTGCCTACTGATTTGCGAGTCAGCTGAGGAACTGGGACTCATAAGCTTTATCTGTGACATTGCTGATTCTACAGACGTCACCGACCTACTAGACCCCTGAACTAGAGAATCACTAACAATTATATGTATTTCTGCACTGTGTCTAAACCTTGATGTTTTTCTTTGTTTCTGCCACACATGCATCTAGCATATCTTTATGTGTACAGCAATTTGTGTGTTAGTTTTTTTTTTAGATTACCTTGATTTTGACTGAATAAATGTGAAGTTTATACACATTTTGGAGATCGAGCACAAGAGTGCTTTGTTCTAATATTATACAGGACAAACATAAGGACTTGTAATTTGTGAAAAATAATAGTACCTAATGCCTAGATTCTTCCACACATACAGTGATTTCATTCACTGGAAGTAACTTCTTGTTTTTCCTGTTGGGACTCCTTTTGTTGTATTTATCTATCCTTGCCCCAGTCCCTTACAGAGTAGGGGCAGACCCTCCTGTGTTGCAGTCACCAACCTACTCACCAAGCACCCAGGCATCCTCAAAGGCATCGGATGCCTTAAAGGCAAGATGATAAAGCTACATATCGACCCTACAGTTCAGCCCGGGTTGGTACACCACAGAACAATTTCGCTCCACATGAGGGACCAAGTGGCAAAAGAACTACAGGAATTCGGTAAAGCTGGTATAATTGAACAGGTGACTGGCCCAACGCCATGGGTGCGCCCGATGGTTATCACAAAGAAACCCAAACAACCATTAAAGGTACGAATCTGTATAGACATGCGCTTACACAAAGCAGCTATAAAAAGGGAACGACACATCTCCTCCACCCTGGATGAAATAATCACAGACCTCACAGGGTTGAAAATCTTCCCGAAACTTGACCTCAACGCTGGCTACCATCAAGTGAATCTGCACCGTGACTTGAGGAACATAACAACCTTCTCAACTCACCTGGGTCTACAGCGGTACAAGAGGCTCAGCTTCGGAATATCATCGGCAGCAGAGGTGTTTCAACAAGCCATCCAAGAAGAGATGCAAGGAATCCCTGTAGTGCTAAATGTCATCAACTACATTCTCATTCACACATCTGACAGAGAAGAACACATGCACTGCCTAGAAATGGTGATCAACAAACTGGAGGCAGCAGGCCTCACAATATACTGTGACAAATGTGAGTTCCTGAAGGACGAAATAACATTTAACAGAGAGGGAGTATCTGCTGACCCTCAGAAAGTGGCAGACAAAAGATGCCTCTGCACCAACCACACCCAGGGAGGTATGCAGTTTCCTGGGCATGGCAACATACTCTGGCAGGTTCATCCCCAACCTCGCAACCATGTCAGAACCACTCAGAGAACTCACCAGATCAAATGTCAAATGGCACTGGAGCCCCCAGTATGAGGAAGCCTTTCGAACGGATCAAAACATCATTGTCATCAAGCACAACCATGGCATACTATAACCCAGCCCTGACAACCGAACTGTACATAGATGCGAGTCCTGTGGGACTCGGAGAAATCCTAGTCAAACAATCACGAACAGGAGAGACCAGGCCCATTGCCTATGCATCCCGAGCTAATACGCCGACCGAACAACGGTACTCACACATACAGAAAAAAACCATAGCGGTTCTGTGGTGCTGTAGACATTTTCATATCTATCTCTACGGTCGAAAATTCAAAGCTTACACTGACCGCAAGCCCCTGATTCCAATATTCAGTGGGTCATCAGCACACCCTCCAGCCAGAATTGGGAAGTGGAGACTACACCTCCAACAATATGAGTTTGAACTGGAATACCAAGCAGGGACGGACAACCAGAAAGACTTCCTATCCAGACATCCAAGAGCAGCAACACTCTATGAAGTGGATGAGTCGGAAGAGATGGAGGAACACACCTACCATGAAGCCTGGGGCAGTCAGCATTGCCGACATTGTGGAAGCTACACAGAGCGAACCATGCTGCGACATCGTGAAGAACACAATATTGGCATGAGAATGGAAATCATTCCTCCGTCACGTGCACAACCCCATGCCAGCGGCCAAGAATGTTCCCAGTGCGACATGAACTCTCCATCATCAGCGAGGGATTCATTCTGAGGGGCACACGCATAGTAATCCCCATCAGTCTACAAGACAGGATTGTCACACTCGCCCACGAAGGACATCAAGGAATGGTCAGAGCAAAGGCCAGAATAAGACACTGAGTGTGGTTCCCTCACATAGACGCCAAAGTGGAGGAGATCATCACATCCTGCCACCCATGCCAAATAACGGTAGCACCACCAAACCCGGAACCTATCCAGTCAGCGGAGCGTGGATCATCAAGGTGGGAAGCCATCAGCATTGATTTCTGCACGGTAGAGGAGGAGACATACCTGCTGGTGGCTATTGACGACTACTCGCAGCATCCGGAGGTGGAGATAATATCATCAACAGCGCCAGAAACCGTGATCCCAGCGCTCGAGAAAATATTCACCACACACGGACTGCTGAAGTACATTACGAGCGACAATGGACCACCATTCCAGGGGATGGAATAAGCAAATAAATGGATGACCTACACATCCAATACCACCATATCACACCCAGGTGGCTGCAAGCAAATGGAGATGTGGAGAGATTCATGAGGATAATCAATAAAGTCTGACGAATTTCCAGGAGCTCAAAACAGCCCGTGGCAAGTTAACCTGTACCAGTTCCTACAAAACTGTTATATCTGAGGCCTGATCTTGCATGCATGTCTTGGTGAGTGGTGATGTCAGTATGGAATGTTAGAGTGGAGCCCTGTGTCTCTGAGTGGAGTGTTGTGTGGTTGGAGTTCCAACCTCGGCAGTTGATCAAGATGTAGCCTGGGTGGTGGGAGCCAGTGGGCTCTCCACAAGATCTCTCTTGATGATTACCTGTTGTAACCTGATTACCATGATGTAGTTCTGAAGAAATTAACTTGTGAACTACACCACTGAGCAAACGTGTTATTGGGAAACCCACATCATAACAAGAACTACAGAGTAACTCCCCACGGCTCTACACATGTGCGCCCTGCAGAGCTTATGTACGGAACAATGGTAAATTCATCCACACCACATCACCCTGACAGGAGTGTGGATGACCTTGAAGGGAACACATACAAGCCAAGAGGGTAGCAGCAAATAGGCATATGAGCATCAGAAGAAATGCTAGAGAATCCAAACACACGGTGGGCGACCAGGTACTGGTACTACGAAACGAAGTTAAAGCTAGAAACAGGCTACGACCATATACCATGGAGAGTAATACGGACTGAAGGGACAATGGTGACAGCAAGCCGAGGGCATGAAACCATCGCCAGAAATGCCAATTATTCAAAAGAGTCCCCTAGGAAATGTGGACAGATGGGGAGAGATAGCAGCGAGAGGACGGTAGACCCACACAGCATGTCCCTAGGCAGAGAAATGAGGAGGATGTGATACAGGGTTGTGACATAGGTGAGCCATCAGAAGGCAAGGAGGCGCATCTTCAAATTGAAGGTGAGCCAGAAGGGAGAGGTGAGACAATGCCTCGGCCACGGCCCAGTATGTACAACTTGAGGGAAGCCCTGAGAGCTCCAGGGAAATTGAGAGACTATGAGTGGTGAAAGTCCACAAGACTGTTGAGTTGTCACGTGAAGGGGGGAGCATGTACCTGTACCGGACTAGAGAACACAGGGAACAGTGCATAAGCTTTGTAAATGTTTATATCAAGGAATTTTGTTAATTGGAATAACGGAGGAATGTTACGTCCGCCTCACGTCCCGCATGCGTGGTGACGTGAGGCACCAATAAAGTACCCGCCCTGCTGGAAGGCCGGCAGTTCAGGGCACATCATGCAACTGGTGTGTCCTGTCTTCTTTTCCTCCTGCACAGCGCATCAGAAGGCCCCCATGCACAGCCTAGTCTGATCTCGGTCCCCACCGGCTAACCCGGCTGGGAACCTAACACTAGGCTTGCATCATATCAAGGACTGATTGCCTAATATTCCCGGATGGTGCTAAAAATGGAATACAAAGAGTTCAAATTCATTTAACATGCTTTTTTATTTTAAGCATTGCATTGAGGCCAGATAATGTCCATGTTTCCTGTCATTTCGACAGATTTCTAATTTCCCAAGTCTTTTTACCACAGAAATGTAAGAAACATTTGTGCAGATTTTCACATATGTTGCAGGAGAAATTGCTGTGTCAGAAGCAGCCTCTTTGCTTTCTGATTGTACTACGTGCAGCGATGTGCAGCTTGACACATTTTTTTTTTAAACAATTTTATTGATTTTATCCAAACATAACAACTCAAACCAAACTTACAGTGGATACATAATGTCAATCACAAATAAACATCAATTGTTATATTCCATCCCACTGTGTCGCCCCGTCCCTCCCCCCTCCCTAGCCTACTCCCCCTCATTTCCAGTCTCTACCTCTTGCAGTAGGGATTCCTCGTCGACAGAACTCATTGAGTCTCCATCATTTGGTCCATCATGCGAAGGCCCAAATAATTCAGCAATCAGTTGCCTCCAACCCAATAGGGTTCCGGCTTCTTCTTCTATCTCCCCTTTACACGCTTCCTGCCATACCACTGTTTCCGAATCCGCCCACTTCTGCAAATCACTCCACCACGTTTCCATTTTGGGTCTATGACATGCCTTCCAACCCATAGCAATCCTTCTCTTTGCTAGAACATACGCTATATATTTCAGTTTGCTTACATGTTTAAGCTTACGTGGTCTGGGGAACCCTCCTATCAAACAAGCCCACGCGGTATCTATCTTCATGTGAATCCCTTTGTCTTCCATTTTCTGTGCTATTTCTCCCCAGTATCTCTCTATCAATGGGCACACCCAAAACATGCGCACCATTCCCACATTTTCTTCATTGCATTTTGGGCACACTTGACGTCCGGCATTTTTAAATTTAGCTATCTTTTGTGGCGTCAGGTATGCCCTGTGAGTTATATACAGCTGTATCTGCTGTAACCTGGTATTCCTCGATACTTTTTTATGATATCCTTGCGCTCTCTCCCACATCCCATCACTCATCGTGGCCCCTACTTCTTCTTCCCAGTCCAGCCTAAGTTGCACCACCTCCTTGCCCGCTTGAGACATTATCATCTCGTATAATCTAGATGTTTCGTGTCCTCCCTCTGCTATATCATATATCATGTCTATAGTGGCGTCCGGTTCCTCCGCTAGTGCCACCTCAGACCAGGTATCTCTAATTCGTTGCACCATCCCGTGGTACGTAATGTATTGCCCCACGCTCAACCCCATTAGTTCCACCAGCTCCCCAAATTCCAGTATCTTCCCCTCCTGCCACACATCCCCCATCATTGCTATCCCCACCGTTTCCCAATGTTTCCTAATCATTAGCTTCAGTTGCTTTCCTCTTCCCACCACTGTGACCAATGGGATCCGTGGGGAGCACGGGGATGGCTTGTCCATTAATCTGCATGCTCTTTGCCACATCTCCCACCCAAGTCCAAACATCTCCGGGCGGCCTCCTAACTCCGATTTAGGCAACCAAATCATCTCCTGTAGAATGTATGGGGCGCAGTTCCTCTGAAACAGCCTGTGTTCTAAGGTGGGTTCATCGGAGAGCCATTTGCTACGTATTGTAGTTGGCTCGCCACATAATAGACTTCCCAGTTTGGTAATTTAATGCCTCCTTTTTCGTATGGATTTTGTAGTTTCCACAGGGCTACCCTGTTCCTCATCCCCTTGCCATAAGAATTCCCTGCATATGCCGTCCAGCCTAGCAAAGAATTTCCTGGATATTGAGTATGGGATGTTCGCGAAGCAATGCAACAACCTGGGCAGCGCCACCATCTTGAGCATCGCCCCTCGTCCCATCATTGCCAAGGGGAGCTTCACCCAAAACTTCATGCTGCCCTCCAGTTTCTTAACTGTTCTCTCCGTGTTATGCCTATGTTCAGCTTCTACCGTATGATATATGTCTATCCCAAGATATCTGAATGTGGTAACCTCCCACGGTATCTGTAGGATCGGCAAATGCTCTAACGGGAGCCCTCTATATCTACCCAACGGGAACATACAAGACTTACTGGGGTTCACAGCTATACCTGATAATTCTGCAAACCTCTTCATCACTTTCAATATATATTGGAGGTTCTCTTCTGGGTAGCGCAAATACAGTAACATGTCATCTGCATACAATGAAATTAGATGTGGTGTCTCCCCGACGACAATACCTATTGCATCATATTGCTGTCCTAAATAGATCACTAGGGGTTCGAAGGCTAAAATATACAGCATGGGTGACCATGGGCATCCCTGTCTGGTACCTCTGCTGAGTTGCCACCTTTCAGAAACTACAGCTCCTGTCTTCACTCTAGCTAGTGGCATGCTGTATAACAGTTTGACCCATTTAAGATATCCTGGTCCCATACCATAATTGGCTAGGGCTGCCATTAACCCGGGCAATTTGACAGAGTCAAATGCCTTTCTCGCATCTAATGATACTATGGCCATCTCGCCTGCATCTCCATTAGTATGCTCAATGACTCGGTGGAGTCGCCTTAGGTTATTTGAGATGTTCCTATTCGGGACGTATCCTGTCTGATCGGGATGTATTAACTTATTGATGACCTTCTTCAGTCTATTTGCCAGGACCGCTGTTAGTATCTTGCTGTCTTGGTGTAACATCGACAAAGGCCTGTAAGAGCCACAGTCACTACTAGGCTTATTGGGTTTGGGAAGTGGTATAATGACCGCTTCTCGCAAGGATTCCGGTAGTTTCCCAGCCTGGTATGCCTCGTTAAGCATCTCCAGCAGCGGGGGGAGTACCTGTTTTATATGCCTTATAAAATTTGCTTGGGAGTCCATCAGTTCCCGGGGTTTTGCACGTGGGTAGCTGCCTCACTACCTCTTCTAGTTCCTCCAGGGTGATCGAGGCATCTAGTTCTTCCCTTTCCTCTGCACTGATCTGGGGTAGTCCAATGTCCTCCAATGTATCCCTATCTCCTCACTGTTGCTTCCTGTCCCATCCCCATACAGGCGTTTATAATACTCTACAAATTCCTGATTACCCTCTCTTGTGTGTCTGCTATGCTACCATCTTCTTTCACTATCGTTCTAATTGGGGTCCTAGGGATCTCATTTTTATGGAGCCATGCCAAGGCTCTTCCCGGTGTGTCCCCTTCTGCATGTTGTCTTTCTATATACTTTTTGTAATTAAGGTTGCATAATCTTTCCCAGTATACTGCACATTTCTGTTGCAGGCCGAGTACCATTTCCGTGTCTTCTTTAGTAGTACTACCCCGTTCCAACACCCTCTCTAGCTCCTTTTCAGCTTCCTGCAACTCCGTCAGGATCCTATTATGCAGTCCCTTGGACTTGGCTATGGCAATCCCCCTCACCACCACCTTGAAGGCTTCCCAGAGTGTGCCCGCTGTCTTAACACTGCCAGTGTTTATCTAAAATAACTTATTATTTCCTCCCGCATATCCTCCCTGAATACGTTGTCTTTCAGCGCCTCTGGACGCATGCACCATTTGGGTATCCTTCCCCGCAGGGGTCGGTACTGCCACACTACCATCAGTGGCGAGTGGTCTGAGAGGACTCTTGCTTTGTATTCCGCATGCATTATTTCAATCATTAGTCCCTGCGTAACAAACACATAATCTAGTGTAGTACATAGGCCTTGAGGGGCCGCATAGTGTGAATATTGTCTGTCCTGTGGATGGCGTGACCTCCATGTATCATCCAGCCCAAAATCTGCCAATAACGACTGCACTGCCTTTGCAGCCAGAGTGGGTCTGTCCACCTTAGTGTTTGATCTATCTACATTGGGGTTTAACATGCAACTAAAATCTCCCCACCCACAGCACCGCCCCCCCACACTACTGCTGAGTTTACTATACAGAGTTCTAAAGTACGCAGCCGTGTCCTGGTTCGGGGCATAAGTGTTTATAATAAATATCTCTCTATTTTCCACCAGCCCTTTCATAACCACCATCCTGCCGTCTGACTCCGCTGCAGAGTGCAGCAGCTGGAACGGGACATGTGGGGCCACCCATGTAATTATCCCTCTTGCATAGGCTGAATATGACGCCCCTACTACCGTCCCCTTCCATTTCTTCCGTATCACTTCCAATTTGTCCTGCGTTAAATGAGTTTCTTGTAACAAGGCTATGTCCACCCTCTGTCCGCGCAGGTACATCATAACCTTGTTTCTTTTTAGGTAACGGTTGAGCCCCCTGACATTCCACGTAACTATCTTAAGGTCTCCCATGGTTCTTCTCGTTTTTCCCAGGGTGTAGGCTCACCCTCCAAATGTACACCCTCCCCAACTACAACAAACCACTGCACACAACCCCTCCCCCCCTTCCTCACCCTACCCCAACCCCAACAGGTGCCCAGCTCCATCCCTGGATCTCAGGCTCCCCTGCGTTTCATCCTGCCTTGGAACACCCCGGCAAGGACCCCAGCAGGGTGTCACTGCACTATCAGTGACCTAACTAAACTCTAGATGGGGGTATAGGACTAGCTCCGAGAGGCTCCCTACCAAGCAATAGTCTCAGTGCTCATGGATCATGTTCCTTTCCAACCTATGCATACCCGCCCGTAAGCTACGTCAGTGACTATAATAAAGTCCCATAGTCTTAAGCCACGACACCTTCAGGTGCTCCCCCTGTGCATTACTTATCTCTTCCTTCTCCTTCTCCCGTCTGGATGCCCGACTCCTGGGGGCAGCTTTGCATGTCGAGCTACCCCATGGCATCTTCCGGAGTCTCAAAAAACAAGGTTCTGTTTTTATGGAAAACTTTTAGCTTTGCCGGATAGAGCAACATGTACCTGTGGCCCGCTTCTCGCAGTCTTCTTTTGACCATCCCAAAGTTCATACGGCTCCGTTGCAGCATCAGGGTATAATCCGGGTAGGCAGTTATGTCCGCTGTCCCTCTTTGTATTGTTCCGCCCTTACGGAAGTGCTCAAGGATTCTTTCTCGATCCCGATAGTTAAGGATCTTAATGATCACCAGCCTGGGCGGGTTGCCCGGTGGCGACTTCCTCGTCAGAGCCCTATGCGCCCTTTCCACTGCTAACCACTGTGACAAGACCCCTCCGGATATCTCCTGCAGCAGCATAGTCTCCACAAACTCTGTGGGGTTAAGACCCTCTGCTCCCTCCGGCAGACCAACGATGCGGATATTGTTCCTCCGGGCACGTCCTCCCGCCTCCTCCGCCCTGCTTTCGAGGTTGCCCACGCGCAGCACCAGAGGGTGAAGTTCCGATTTTTGTGAAGCACAGTCCGTTGTGTTCGGGCCCACCTCTTTCTCAAGGTTCTCTGTGCGCTCTGCCAGTGACCTAACATCTTGCCGGAGAAGGTTCACTTCCTCTTGCACCGCCCCAACTTTGAGCTCCAGCGCTGTTTTCAATTTGGTCACAGCCAGCTCTAGCTTGGTCTCCCAAGCCACCTTCAGGTCGCCGATCGCTGCAAGGACCTCCTGGTTCGTGGCCATGGCGGCTACGCTCCCAGCGGGGGCCTTGTCTTTGCTCCTGGCTCCCTCCGGGCCGGGCGGTGTCCTGGCGTATTCGTCTAGCGTAGGCTGCTTGCCCTTCACTCTTGGGGGTTTATTGGACATGATGCTGCAGCTTGAATTTGTAGGGGAGCCCCACCACTTGTGGTTTGCGGCCCCAGCGGGGGAAGACTTCTATTCTCGCCTAGGTCCAGGGGGGCCGCCCCAGGAGCGTCCTGAAACCCCCTCTTCACTGCAGGAATGGACTGTGCCCTCCCACGTGACAGCGTGGATCCTCTCTCCGACTCTGCCAATGGCCTCAGGGCAGCGGGTGCGTTGGCTGCGTCTATGTGTGATGTATGCCGCTCAGCACTCCAGGGCTTTATTGCTCCCTGTTCTCACTTGGGTTGTGCGCTCTGCCTCCTCTGCTCTTTGGTTGAGCGCGGTCCCAGACACCTCGCCAATCAAGCCTTTCGGCTGGCACTCTGCAATTTCCCCCAGTGCGCACTCACACAAATCCTCTCGCCCTGCTTGTTGTTGTCCACGGGTTGCTGTGCATCCAAGGGGATGCCCAGAGATTAACGCTTGGTTCGCCAGCTGTATGTTCTTGTTCACTCTTGTCCGCTTTTGGTCATAACACCTTGTCATGGAATACTCTCCTCACTGCCGGGTGTGCAGGCCAGCAAAATTCACTTCACTGCTTTGCACCGCTTGTGGTGACAACTGTTACTGCTGGTCGTTCTCACTTGTGTGCGCCTGTGTGCCACGTTTGTCGTGCCCTCCAGTCTGCAGCTCCTGCCCTGTGTTTCTATCCGGGTGTTTGTATTACTCGGGGTACGTCCCTTTCTCTGGCCATAGTCTATTTTCTTGCTTTCAGGTATTTGGCGTGGGCCTTGGGGTGGACTGCGTCAATCTGCCCCGTACTATGGACAATAAGGATCTCTCAGTCCCGTAATCCCATCAGCAGCCCATTGATCCGTTTCCCTTACATAGCTGTTTATGTGGGGGCTCTTACCCCAAGTGACTGCCTCTGGCAATTCGTAATTGCAGATGCTAGGCCTTCAGTGCCGCCCAACGTATTACACCTGGCTCCGCCAGCTCCGGTGCATCCGACGCCCGTCCCCAGGTCCCGGCGCCCAGGTTTCTCCGGCCAGTCTCAGCATCCGCTGGGCTGCGCAACCCCTGATTCCTTCCTGGCGGTGCCAGAGGGATTCTGTCTCCCTCCCTGGGGCGATCCGAGTCGCCAGAGTGGCCGGTGTCTCCCGCTCTGTCCGGCCCCCCTAGGCCCGGCACCGCAGGGGTCTTCCTCTTCCGAGCTCCGAGTCCCCGCAACAGAACACCGGACACACAGCGGCAGCTGCTCTCCTGTACAGCGCTCCGCGGCCGCAGCGCGCCTGGGGGTGATCTGTCCCAGCCCTGCACAGCGTCTCACGGCACCGGCAAATATCCATTGCCTCTGCTCTACACGTCGCGGGCTGTGGTACCTGCACTCCGGGCTAACAGGACCCCCCTCCGCTCGGGTCCTCCATCAGCTCTGGGCTGGGCTTGGCATATTCCACACGGCCACAGTGGGCTCAGTCTCAGCCGCGCCAGCGTGCTTTTTCAGCATCATCTCTGCAGACAGTTTATGGCCCTTTGTGCCATGTGCGCCATCTTGCCAGTCTTCCAGCCACGGGCATCCAACTTCTTGCTGACGGCTGTAACTTTCCTCTCCTGTTTCAGATCGAACTGTCACAGCGCTTAATTTATGCCCCAATTGTTCATATATCCATAGGTATGCTACAGGCACACTCGGTATCCTTAAAACATCAGTTTTCCGAAGGATCAGTGTCAGATTTATGGTAGCCCCTCAAGGACCCGTCCGCTCACGTAGCCATTTAGCCACACCCCCCAGCTTGACACATTTCTCGACATTTGTGGGTGCTTTCCTCTGATTTTATCGAGTGGAGAGTGGAGAGAGGCAGACAGACGACCCTGCTCGGTTTACGGCCCCAGGCGGTGTTGCAGCGCAGAGGTGATTCACACGGCCGCTCGCCATCAGAGATTGCAGTGGGTGAGCCTTGTAAGGGAAAGCTCTGTGATCGGCGGCAACCTGACAGTGGCGCGGGTCGGGTGAACGCCTGCCTGTGGGACTGGGCTTGGGCTGGCCTTGGCCTGGGCTGGTCTGTGTCCGTGTGGCAGCCAGTGTTGGACTGGGTGCAGGCTATTCCTGCTGTGGTCCGTTGTCTGTTGTGGCCCTGTGTATTCCCTCACCCTGAAAGTTTTCATACATTGTGTTTTGCCCTCTGCAAGACATGATTGATTTATACAGTTTATAGTGCCTGAGAGGCGTGGGCAGTAGTTTTGGTTAGAGGCTTGTGAACAGGGTGACTGTTGGGTATATTACCCTTTGAACCCTACTCTTGTCATCTAATCGTATTCTGACCTACCACTGACCCACCACGGACTGCATTCCAAACTTAGGAACTGTTGTTCTCAGAGCACGCACAGCTGCTCTGGGCTAAAAACTCACTAAGACTAACTAAGATTTATTAAGACACAAGTCTTTCCTAGACTTATTAAGACACCGTAATGTCGAAATTGCAAAATGGAAACCTGAAAATTACAGCAAAAGGGTGCATCGCCCTGCAAGAACATCAAGAGCTGGTACGCCTGTGTGATACACAGAGTCCTTGCTCAAGCACTAGCATCATACTGAGCGTGCCAAAAACAACTAAAGGAACACATTTGTCAACTAAGGTGCCTACTGGGGTGAATGATGACAGCCTACTAAACGTGGCATCCCTGATACCATCGGAAAACAGGAAAATCACTGTGCCAACAAGCAAAGGGAGTGTGCTAGCCGGGGAACTCCTGGAAGGAGCAGGACCGACGCCAAGTTTAACCCCTGCCTCAAATACAGAGGAGCTTGAGCTTGGAGGGGAGATTCAAAGTCTACCCATGGGAGGGTGAGGCAAGGGGGCCTTAGAAAGCAGCAAAGCCCTGACATGCCTGGGTAACACATCTCTACCCACAGTGAACCATGTCACTTTTGCGTCCCCTAACATCAACCTAGAAGGGAATATCTCAAGGACGAGCAATCTACATGTTGATGACCAACTTGGACAAACCTCACTGAATAGGGGCAGTGGAAACGGATCCCCTATCCACCCTCAGAATTCCCAAACTAAAAAACCAGGAGTCTATGTTGGACCCGTCGTTTGAGAAACTGTGTAATGACATAGAAAGAATCAAAGCTCGGTCACATCGGACCGACGGAAAGGTGGGCTTCTCTGGTGAAACGGGAAATCAAAGAACTGGAAGCAGTCACAATTATGCATTTAGCCCATTGAATAGCTCTTTAATAGGGGATGAGGAATGAAGGGAATGTGGCCTATCTCATCCTGCCTCACTCCATGAAAATGACTATACTCCCAAAAATCTAACACTAAGGAGAGATTCGAACATCATGCCACAAGCTGAGACCTTGGGTCCGGCATCAATATCTGTCTTGCACATGATTTTGGAGTCACTGCTAAGGCTCTATGACAATGTAAAAGAGCTGGTTCATGCCAATGCAACAAAGTTGGACTCTTTGGACCAGGGTCTAACTGGAGTATTGGTGAATACCTGGGAACATCAGAATTATTGCAAGTCATCAACTGGTCAGCCTCTCATTGGGGGAGAGAGGCAGCTAAGACACAAACGTCTACTAAGGAGAGTGGAGCAACAAAAATTCGAGAGATGGATAATGGGGGTCTTTTCCCATTACCTCTTCTGCCCACACCAGACAGGCCCTCACTATTAGTAGAGGTGTGTCTTATAGAACAGGAAAACAACCAGGCGACCGAGGCCCTTCACCTGAAATAGAGGTCATAAATGACTCCCTAGAGGAAGACCCAGACCGTGAGGGCTGGGTTAAGGGTAGCAGACAAAAGAGGAAAGGAAAATCACAAATGAAAAAAAAAAGACTAAAAACATGCCAGCGCAAAATCGAAACAAAAAAAAAACTCCAGACAATTCATTAAAGCCTTGACACAGGAGACGTTGGATTCTACCCAACAACCCAAATCAACTGGAACGGGTAACAAAAAGGGAGCTGCTAAAAAATCAAAGCGACACAAATTTACTGATTTTTTGTAATCCCATGATTCTCCGGATAGAGAGCGGGAATCTCAAGAAACATCTATTGCCTCTGTTATCTTAGAAGAACAGGCATCCAATCCCCTTCCCACGACTGGACCATCGACAACTAAGCCTACCCAGGTTTCAGTGGAAGAACAGGTGAATACTGCACCATAGAAGACTGACTCAGATTCTTTTCTTAGGACTATCATGATCTGGGAGAGCAACACTTTAATATGCAGGCCTGTTCATCTAAACAGAGGCCAAATTATAAAATCTTTCAAGAAATTCCCCAATTAAGGGCCCTGAGATCGGAGGACATATTGAGTGTGGGCTTCCCAAAAAAGGGAGCGGAAAGATGGGTCTGTTAGTATGCTTCTAATTTCATAGCACAGATTGTGTGGAACAGCCGGAGGAATTTCAACACCATTGGCTACCAACTAGGCCAATTAAACTCAGTGGAAGAAATTGAGGCCTTTTTAGCCCCATGCAGCTTCAATTGGCACCAGCACAAGTAACAAATAACAAATCAGAAGCAACTGGGAAAACGGTCCCTGAAGAATGGGTGTGGCTGGAGTCAGCACTGGAAATGTTTCTAAAGATAAAAGCAAAGCAGCCGAGTCTTTGAGGAAGGGTGTCTAATACTAACTGCATGGAACATTTGTGGATACCTCAAGTTGAAGGAACTAGTTGCTTCGGAATTAAAGAGGGCAGGAGTTCTACTGTTAAAAGAGACTATGACAATAACCCCTTTTGAGTTGGAAGGGTTTCACACATATAATAAAGTCGCCACTAGGGGTCAGCAAGGCCGGCATCAGAACCCTACTCAAAACAGCTCATGACAACTCCACCTATAGGGCAGACAAGAAAGAATAGTGGGCCTCCATGAATTAACACTAAGACGGATTGGCAGGGAAGGTTGATTGACCAAAATCAAAAGTTGATCAAGACCCTTATGCAGAAAGACACAGCAAACTTCTGGGAAATTCTGGGGGGAGTAACGAATGGTGTGCACAACTCCCTGGAGTGCAACATCACTGCCCGGTATTGGGCAGAGTACAACACTAAGAAATACGCTATGCCCCCAGATGAGGAGAATTTATTTAACCCAAGCATGAAGGACCTGGTACAAAGGGTTCTTCAGTGGCAGACTCAGGACATCTTATGGGCAATTGACAGGGCCAAACCTTCAAGGGCTCTGGGCCCAGACAATATACTGGCAGCCCTGATCAAATCCAATCCAGAAGCTTGGGCTGGCCCTCTGAGAGACCTTTTCAACTACGTGAGCAGGACCCTTGTAGTCCCAGACACATTAGAGAATCCCTAATTATCCCTACATACAAACTGGGGGACAGGGGAGAACCTACACATTTTAGACCAATAGCCTTGCTGGATTGTTCCAGTAAGATTTTTGGAACTCTTCTGTTAAGGGAGCTCAAGGGACTTATAACATCAAAGGACTTGTATTTCCAGTTTCAGATTGGGGTTTGTACCGGCATGGGCACTTCCTTGAACGCCTTTGTCATGTCACACCGTTTAGCAGCAGTAAAAAAAACAAACAAGGTAGGGACTGTCTACATGGCATCGATAGACCTGTCCAGTGCCTTCGACACAGGCTTTGGAAGTAATTGCTGGGTATGAATTTCCCTTTAACGTTGGTGCAGATGCTGGCTTTGCTGCAGACAGATACAACCGTCAGAGTGAGGTTGACTGGGGAGGGAGCCATGACGGACCCCATCCCTACGCACATTGGTTTGCGGCAGGGGTGCATGGTGGCCTCCACCCTCTTCTACCTCTACCTTGCTGACTTACTTTGTGTCTGGGAGGGGGGTACTACCAGTCCTGCGAAGTGTCATTAGACTGCATTGTCTTTGCTGACAATGTGGTCTTGTTTGATCTGACACCGATGGGGCTCGAGAGGAAATTGACACTATTTTTTGAATATGCAGTTGATAATAACCTTGCAGTTAACGGCTAGAAGTCAAAGGTTAATTCTCTTCATGAACAAGAGAACGCTGAAAACCATGACGTGGAGGTTGGCTGGTAACTCTCTTGAAAGAGTGGCATCCATCAAGAATTTTGGTTACCATGTCACCAATACTCATTCCAAGGAGACTTGGAAACTCCTGATTAAGGGCAAAAGCCTCTGCTGGCAAAAATGAAGTGGGTTTATGTGCAACTGTGTGACTTCTGCCTCAACGCTCTACTTCAATATTATCTTTCTACTGTTGAGGCTACCTTACTTTATGGCCTGGATCTTTGCCTCTTTGAGTTGCAGGATTTCCTTAATACCATCTAGGGAATGCTGCTTAGGAAAATATTGGGGTTGTCCAAGTCGATCCCGAACGCTGTGACAAGGCAAGAGTTTGGGGTGATCTCATTGGGGACCAGAGCCAAATGGAGGAAAATGGCGGAATATGCTAAATTATTAAATCCGCCAGCGACGTCCCTCTACCATAGTTGGGGGCGGAGCAAACCAGAGCATCCGGGGCCTCCATTACTATATTCAAGGAACTAATGAGTGAAACACTTACCCTGATAAGGTCATCAAAAGAAGAGCTTTGTTATAATGTGGCCACTGTTAAGAACAAACTACACAAATATGACTGGGTGATCTCCTCAGAACAGTTGGGGACTTACAGTATGTACGTTGAATACAGTAAATTTCTCACAAAAAAGAGACGAGCTCCCCAAGTATGTTCATATATTCCCTTGTTCTAAACGCAGGATAAATTACCTGCCTTTTAGGCTCAACCAAATTCCGACTTTGGAAAGGACGAGCAAATGGGGGCTGGGCACAAGCAACCTGAGCTGCAGATTTTGCATAGCTCTCAATCATTTGTGTCGCAAAGGCGGGTGAAAACACCCGATTTTATTTTTGGCGGGTGAGAGGCCCATTGAAATGAATGGGCGTGCAGGAGGCTCGGCGGGTGAGTCAGCTGTTTACAAGGCGGGTGACACCCGCCAAAAGCGTGTGAGTTGAGAGCTATGGATTTTGTAAGAACCTGGCTACTAAAGATTGTCCGGCTCTGCAAAAAGAAAGGGAAAATTACCTGGGAATGAAAAATGTCAGCAAACTTTTGTGGTCTAGCTTGATGGTTGGCCAAGACAGATGCGGATACTGGCTCTAACAGGCTTCCTCGCCCTGTTACGGAAAAAAATATCAGACTTATGATGGTGTTATTGAGTAACTATCCCTCTTTCATTGATGTTATGTTTTTATGGAATTTGCTCTAAAAAGTTAAATCTTACTGAATGTTGATTTTAAATTTTTACTTTTCTTATCTTGTATGTTGTTTGTATGAAGTGAAAGGTTCATACTTTTTTGTCTGAACCAAAACAATTTAAAAAAAAACATATATTTTGCAGCTGAGTTGGACTGGAACTGGGAGATTATTGTAGACTGCATTATATTTTGAGCAGATACTATTGGTTCTTAGAACGTGCAGAAACCAGCAGAGGACAGATATTCCAAATAATAATCCGTGCATTTCCTAACTGCGCATGTGCAGAAAATGACAGTCATAGTGGCAGGAAATCTATGTGGACAATAGTTTTTTGGGCGGAAAGACAAATGCCATATTAACAAACCAAACATATAAATAAACAACGCAGATGCTCTGCAGGTAATAATTCGGGGTGAAATACACTGCCGGATGCAACCTTTTAAACTGGCACGCTGCAGATGTGCTCACGTGACTTTTCATCCACTGTGACGCGCCGAGCCCGAGGAGCGCAGGCTCGCGGCCAGATGGCATGGAGAGAACCTGACAGACGGAGTGACGCATGAAACCGCACTAAAGAACGTGTTTCCACCCGGCTCTCCCTCCGTGCAGCACACACAATGTATCAGGCCAAGAATGCGGCTGCCTAGCGACTGTCAGGCTTTTGCTATCTGCGGCATGCGAACCTTGGATTTGATACTCTTGTTACTTGGCTTCTGGGAAGACTGATTGTGCATTAAGCGTTGTTCACTTCCACAGCGCATGTGAAGCTTGCTATTGCCCACACCTTCACATCACATTGCACTCTCGCTCAGCCTGGGGTGAGCAGGTTTTACAAATCAAAATTCGGGACCATTTTGCAAAGTAAAACATAGAAAAGCGACAATAAAGGGGTTTGCCAGAAATACGGCAGATTAGAATTGCTAAATCCACACAGTGATGTTATATCCGAGTTTTCTACATTTCCCAATTTCCGAGGAATCTTTAGCTTCTTTCTTCGTCAATTTAGGGTTTTTGCAACTATTAAAGAAACAGTTGGAACTGTTTTAGCGTAATATGGGGTATTTGTGTGCAGAGTTTTGGGGTTCATTTATGATGTTGAAACTGGTGGGGATTCTAACGCATCACTTCTATTATACCTTCCACTCGAATCCATCATTCGTGTATTCCCTTCTAGTCCTTTTTTTTTCACCAACATCGTCTCCAGTGTTCTTTACTACCGCAGGACTTGTGAAGTCCAACGGGGGCTGCCCTGAACAGCTTCTCATGCAACAATGACGCAGACACCGGGTAACATGCTGTGACGAATCAAGTTCTGGGCAGGGGCACCGAAGAAAAAAAGTCCCATTTAAAGTATAGGGACTTTTACGCAGATAGCCTTTCCCGGGGGGTCCCCGAGCCCCAGAGCACCCGTGTACTCGGCGTCCCTGGTTCTGGGGCACCAGTGGTCCAGGGATGAATATCGGTTTCTAAACCATCTACCATCCCCACACCTCTAGTACACCAGAAGGGATATGAACAGATTGGAAACAAGCAAATTATAAACCTCCTTGTCCAATTTTGGTAACATGGACGGAGCAGCAGGCTTATCTCCGCAGGGTTGTGGATCATTGATAGTTGCAACACAGTGAAAATACAATTCATCACAATCATTCAAGGAAACTTGGTTTCAGCACAAAGGGAGCGATGGGTCGTACAATGTTACTAGGGGCCTTCGTAGAAGGACCAGGGGGACAGAACCACAATGTGCCTTGTGCTTGTAGAAGTTCTTGGTGCTTGACGGGGTCGAGTCGGTTTCAGGGAGTTTTGCAGCTCCTGCGACAGAGTTCAAGACGGGAGACAGCTGCGAGTATCAGGCGGCAGGCAGTTTGGCGAGCGAGGCTAGATGGGCGGCTGCAGGCTAGCTGACACAGCGGCTCAGGAATCGTTGTCTCAGTGCTGGTTGGCGAATCTGAAGCACTGGTCGAGGCTTCTCGGACGACGACAGCGACTGCGGCATGACAATAGTCAGCGGTGCAGTCGGTTGCATCTCGAGGGGCTCGACTTGCCCGAAAATGTCCTTTAAGGCAGATGCAGCTTGATGCTTGTCAATACACTCCTCTTAGCTTCTCTACTGGGCTATTGTTGCCCTTTAAGGCAGACGGCCAAAAGCTGAGGAGAGTGTTTCAGGCAAAGCTCATGTCCTGAGTTTGGTTCAGAGACTATCTGGCACTTCCCGCCTAGGAAGCTTGCTAGCAGAGCCTAGCAGGGAATGCTCTATGCTGGCCTGGTACCGGTTCTGGAGCTACTGGAGTGTCCTCTGGATTCAGTATCTCCCTCAGTTCCCTGGGAGATGTTTATGGGAGGGATCTTGCTTCCCTCTTTGGAAGATGTAAGGCAGACTGTACCTTCAGCTAGGGTACAAATGAGTTCTTCTTGCTACCCCTTACAAAACCTTCAGATGATCTGCCGAAAGAGGTGCTCGACCCTCTTTTAAAGCCAAATGGGCCCCAGTGATGGGTGTAGGCTAAGCCTACCTTAATGAACCAATCCTGGGTCCCCACCAACAATCTCCTGTATGCTGGGGGTCACAACCAGAGTGCTTTGCAACAGAAAAGGTAAATGGGTGAAAACATGTAATACTACATCCGACCCATCTTCCTGTATGTTGTGGATCAAAGGGTCGCGCTGGTTAATTGAGCTCTCTGTGGTTACTGATTAAAGCAGCAGATCTCCCTTGAAGCTGCGGCGGGACCAGACTTTTGGTCTCTGCCAAACCACATACTCGTACCTTCTTAATGGGGTCCACCTGTGGGGATGACTACTGTAAATGCATAGTCCCAGACATGACAGGTCACTGCCCTTGATACTTAGAGGCAGGAACTGGATTCAGGTTGACACAGTGCATATGAAAGGCGTGTTGGGGTTTCCTGTCTCCTTTGTTTTAGCCTCTTCAGCCAGGCCCCATGTGAGTCTGCTTGAAGTATACTCTAGTAGTATGTTAATTATGTTAATTGCTGCCATCATCTGCAAAGGGTAAACAAACGGACAGGGCAGATCCCTGGAGCCTTTGCTAGTTAATTAGGCTGGCCATGGCAGGAGGAAGGCTTTGGCCCTGCACCCTTTCTGAGATGCATTGTGTACTCCATAAAGTCAGAACACAACTAAATATGACAGAGAGGACTGCATTTGTAGGCTATTTCCACCCAGAGCTATGTGTATGTCATGCAGTGAGCATAGGAAAATGTGTGCGGATTAGCCTCACACATTTTCTGGAGTTTGATCTACCATCATTCAATTTGATTTAACATTTAAAAAAGCCCATGCAAGTGCACACCCATTGTGCGGAATGGTTGAATTCTTCACATGCCCCCCAGCCTCAAGGTGTGAACCACCACCCTACTGAGGGTATGGTTCGTCATCAAGGCGAATGTACCGGCTGAGGCCATCTGCATTTCCATGTTGGGATCCTGGCTTGTGCTGAATGTCCATATCTGATCCCTGAAGGGATATGGCCCTACGCAAAAGCTTAGGGTTCTCCCCTTGCATGGCCATTAATCATCAAACAGGCTGGTGGTCTGTCTGGATTGTAAAGTGTGACCCAAAGATGTAGGGTTTCAGCTTCTTTAAAGCCCACACGACCACGTAAGACTCCTTTTCAAAGACAGCCCAGTCCCTTTTCCTTTTTGTCAGTCACCTGCTAGCGTAGTTGACAGGTTGCTCTACCCCTTGAGAGTTCAGCTGTGCTAACAGTGTTCCAATCCCCAAATCTCAGGTGTCTGTCTGGATAATGAACTCCTGACCATAGTGTGGCACTTTCAGAACTGGGGCCCTGCACAATCCATTCTTTAATTCCTGAAAGGAGGTTTGACAGGCAGGGGTCCAATTTACCTTCTTTGGTATCTTCTTAGAAGTTAGATCATTCAGGGGCATGGCAATGGTCCCATACCCCTTGATGAATGACCGGTAGTACTCAGTGAGACCTAGCAAGGCTATCACCTGCATCTGTGTGTTGGGGATGTGCCAATCCTTCACAGCCACTGGCGTAACGGGGCCTCCACAGCCCCCGCGGTGCGGGGGGCCCCACTAGAACATGCCCTGGGAGGGGGCACCACTTGGAGAAAAGGATTTTAAAAAATATTTTTTTAAATGTTTTTTTTAATTTTCATTTTGAATTCACTCTAGATTCATAAATAAAGTATTTCTGTAACAGAAATAATTTCTTTATGCAGGCAGAGTGACTACAAAATCGAAACTGGGCATCATTACGGGTCTGGCGGTACACCTGCTTTTGATACCGGCGACTTGCCGCCAAACCCCAAAAAATTACTGGCGCCTGACTTCCTGGTAACACCGGGGTATTACCACCCCGGCAGCCGGGAAGTCAGGCGTCAATTCTGTTATTCCCCAATCCCATAGAGTCCCACAGGTTAATAACGGTGCCGGTGCTTCTGTTACGGTCTGCTTACCATGGCCGCTGTGCCTGGCAGGGTCAGACCTGCCGGGCACAGCGGCTCTGGCAGGCAGACCCGTAGTGTGCCGGTCCGGTAACAACGGGTCCGTTGTTACCGGACCGGCACACTTATAATGAGGCCCACTGTCTTTTTGATGTCCGAGCGTTCCCCCCAAACCATGACATGGAAGACTCCAGGCTGGAAGCCTCCATGTCATGGGGTGGGGGGAGCCCTATGACTTCAAAAAGAAATATTTATTTTTGAAGTCGCACTACCTTCATGAAGAAATGAGTTCCGTTATGGTTTGGTCCTTAATGTAAATAATTTCTTTATGAAGCAAGAGTGACTTCAAAATGAAACAATGGGCCTCATTGTGACGGCGGCGGTAGTCGGAGTCATGTTTTTTTTCCAGCGCCTGGCAATGGAGACTCACCAGGGCATTACACCCCCGGCGGCAGAAAAAGTAAGCCCCCCATTGCCATTCGATGTCCCATTAGATACAATGGGAATGGGGAGGACAGTAGCACCGGCACCACTCGTAATGATGCCGGTGCTACCGTCAAAGTCTGTGGGCGAGTGCCGTTCTGCCCGCCAGGTTAGACCTGGCGAGTGGGAGGGCTTCCCACCCGCAAACTTGTACTCTGCCGGTCCTGTAACAATGGTGCCGGTAGCTCACCAGCACCGTTATTACCGCGACCGGCAGTGTCATAATGAGGCCCAATTTCTTTTTGAAGTAATAGGGCTCCCCTGAACCCCATGACATGTGCATGTGTGAGTGTATGGTGAAAGGGGGTACACTTAAATGTGTAGGTGGCTGTCTGTGTGAATGTATGGTGAAAGGGTGCACACAAATGTATGGGTTACTGGATGTGCATGTACAGTGAAAGTGTGCACACTTAAATGTATGGGTGGCTGCCTGGGTGTGTCTGCATGGTGTAAGGGTGCACACTTTAATGTATAGGTGGCTGCCTGTGTGAGTGTATGGTGAAAGGGTGTGCACTTAATTTATGGGTGCATGCCTGTGTGTGTGTGCCTCTGTGGTGAAAGGGTGCACACTTAAATGTATGGGTGGCTGCCTGGATGTGCTTGTATGGTGAAATAGTGCACACTTAAATGTATGGATGTCTGGGAGTGTGTGTGTGTAAATGGTGAATGTTGTATGTGCTTCTGTTCAGGGGCGCAAAAGAAACCTACATTTCGGGGGGGGGGCTAATCCTTCAAATGTTGAGAGAGGCGCTAACTTCACGGGCGTTGGAGGAGGGGCAAACTTATTTGTGTGGGGGCAGCTAACTTCTTTACGCATTTTAATGAGACTATTCTAGTGTAGCTTCAATGTTACAAGCAGTTAACTCTCTCCTTTAAGTCTGAAAGCACCCACTTATGGACTGCTGCGAGAATGAGCAGTGTCCTGTTCCCTCTCTGCCCTTCCAAATACTCCCCAGGCATGCAAGTACTAAACCCACATCACAATTTAAATTGCCTAAAGAATTTGGCATTTGAATGCAGGTACTAACAGTGAAATGCTTTACGTTAGTAATTGCTGGGCATTTGTTAACATCGAAAACCAGGTGCCGTTTAACATGTGTGTCCTGTTCTGTCCAGCAACTGCTCTGAAGGTCAGCCAGGTTGAGTCAACATAGCCCAAATCTAGAGGGGGGGAGTGCTGAAGCCCAGTCATCTCAATGGTGTTACGCCACTACTTGTGTTTAATGCCTTGATTACTTATTGATAATCGTCATTACTCCTAGCCCTGTTCCTCCTCCTCCCTGTACTTGTGTGTGAGGCATTACTTATGTATGAGACACTCTGCCTCATATACAAGTACTGGGATGAGGTAGAGGTACATGGAGGAAATGCCTGATTTAACTACCTGTAATCTTCATTACTCCTAGTCCCACTCCTCCTCATCCAAGTACTTACCTATGAGGCAGGAGCCTCATACGTACGCTCTGGGACAAGGAAGAGGGACGTGAAGGTAATTCGTGGCCAAGGAGCTGATTTTGGAGGTTGAGGTAGGGGTGGGAGGGAGCAGGGATATGCAGGGCCCGGATTGTGCAATAAATTATAATGGTTGTCCATGTCCCGGCTAAGCAGACAAGATATGTGGTATTAGTGGCTAGAGAGGCATTTTCATGAAGCCAGTCTAGTCATTCCTCAGTTTGGTATGACTTTTTTTTAACTGCACATTTCTGATAAAGCAGTCCTGTAAAGTGTAATTACCTGGCTAGACTGGCATTTGGTTGCTGCCAGTCTAGCCATTTCTTACTGCGGCATTGTATATTTTTGTGGGCATCTGTGATAAGATAATATGATATGTACACAAGTGTTTCTCAGCGCGACAAGACAAGGGAGGGAAGATAGAAGGAGCACAAGACAAACAATCTTACTAGGCCTTATGTCATTCAGATCGTGCAAGTGCGAGAACAAGAAATGCAAGGGGAAAGGGATGTGGGGAAAATAGGGCAGTAATCATCTGAGTAAGTGCAGCGAGGGCAGTGCTGCTCTGGGTAGTGCAAGGAGAACACAGGACTGTAGGGTTACAGTTACAGCCCCTAAGTGCGTGGTAGGCCCGGAGGCAAAGCAAGGGTAACTGATCAAGAAACAGCCTGGACTCAATGAGACTCTGAGGGTAGCCAAGCAACCAGTCAGTACAGCAGACAGGTAGGTCAGCAGGGGAGGGAGAGAGAGAAAGCAGAGGAGAAGAGGAACATTTTGAGCTGTTTCCGGAATGTCAGGTGGTCTGCTCAAGTTTGAAAGGGGCAGGGAGGCCATTCCAGAGGGAGGCACCTGCAGAAGAGAGAGATCTATCCCCCACTCTCTGCCTGGAGAAGCATCTAACCATAGAGAGTTGGAGGTAGTTGGGGCAAGGGCTCGAGAAGGAAGGTATTTTGGAAGAGAGCATCGGATGTAGTGCCCCGACCCCAGAAAGCCTTGTGGACAATGCAAAGGGTCTTGAACTTGATCCTTGCAGCCACCGGGAGACAGTGGAGAGATTTCACGGCTGGAGAGATATGATCCCTGGGCTTGAGGCCAAGGATAAGTGTTGCAGTCCTGTTCTGGATTAGTTGCAGAGGGCGAAGAGTAGAGGAAGGCAGATTGAGAAAGAGGCTGTTGCAGTAGTCCAGCCTAGAGAGAAACAGGGCTGTGGAGACAGTGAGCTTCTGAGGGAAAGTGCGAAAAGGGAAGAGTCCCTTTGGTAGTGGGACTTCTTGGTGACGCCCGAGATGTGAGTGAGGAGAGAAAGAGAGAGTGGAGTCGAAGATCACAGCAAGGTTTTTTGCCTCACTGGAAGGCGAAGGAAGAGGGCCCAAGGTGGGCAGCCAGAGTGAGAGAGGGTTAAGCAGGGGTCCCAATGCGAAGGATCTCTGTCTTAATGGCATTAAGGCAGAGATCGTTGGAGGCACACTAATCCTGAATCGCAGATAGACAGTTAAGCTGAGTGTCATCTGCATTATATTGACAGTTAGAGGAGAAGGCAGAGATCAGGTGGGCCAAAGGGGCCAAGTAGAGGTTGAAAAACCAGGGTGAGAGAATAGAGCCCTGAGGAATGCCACAGGTAGAAAGAGATGTGGGGAGATAAAGGGACCAAGTTGGACCTGGGAGGGGCAGTCCAAGAGGAATGAGGTCGGCCACTCCAGGGCCTGATCCATGATGCCCAAGTTTTGAACTAGTCGATTCATCAGGATGGCGTGGTTGACTGTATCAATAGTAGAGGAAAGATCAAAGAGGATTAGGACAGAAGGAATGCTGTAATTAAGGTTAGTGAGCAGATCTTCACAGGTGTTCAGGAGAGCAGTTTCTGTGCCTCTGGCAGCACTGAAGCCAGACTGATGGTCATGGAGACAACCAACAGACAGGTTCAGTGTGGAGAGTAAGCTGGCAGATAGTCAGCTTTTCCAAGAGTTTGCCCAGGAAAGGGGTGATGGACATTGGGCGATAGTTTGCAGGGCAGGTAGGATCGGCAGATGGTTTCTTGAGGAGTGGGTGCACAAGAGAGTGCTTAAGGGGAGAAGGGAATGTTAAAGTGGCGAAAGAGTAATTACAGTAATCATCCAATGCTGGAGCGAGGGTGTCAATCTGGTCCTTGATGGTTCTGGAGGCGCAGGGGAGCCTAGAAACCTTGTCAGGTGCTGTCAGAGAGAAAGAGGAGAAAGGAGTGGTAAAGATGGCCAAAGGTGGGGCGAGAGAGGAAGAGGGAGAGGAAGAGGAGATAGAGGACAGGATGTCTTGAGTTTTAGCGGAGAAGAAAGAGACCAAAGGCATACAGAGGGCATGGGAGGGAACAGGAGAGGTAGAGACCGTAACAGGATTGACCAGTTCCTTGAAGATTTTAAAGAGTTTGTCCGTGTTGTTAGAGGCCTCAGAGACACAGGCTGGAATGTGTCCTCTCTTCTTGATGAGTTTTATTTCTTCGATTGGCCTTTTGGTGTCAAGGTATGTCTAAATGTGGCCTGGCATGCTTTACTGTAATGTTATTACGTCCCTACACTGGTCTACATTGTGCAGCCAGTGGGACATGTTTTCAATGTGGCATGGCATTTTTAATAGCAAAGCATGAATGTTCCTGTGCACTGTTGGTGACTTGCATGTATGGGATTGGTGTTACCCTACAAAACAATTGCAAACACTCTGGCTTTTTAGCCAATTTTTTTCAGAAAGTATGCTGTATATTGCATAAAAACACATATTTATATCTTTCTCCGAGTACAGTGTGTGACATACCCCTTCTTAAGCACGTTTGTGTGTATTGGGCAAGCGTGATAATCTAGGACGGCCCAGAGTGTGGCACGACCCGTGATTTGTTGCCGAGTTTGGAGGGGGCCCCCTCAGCATGGCTCACAGGGGGGCCCCTACATTTTGTGTTACGCCACTGTTCACAGCCTGCACCTTTGCTTTGAGGAGTTGTTTCTTACCTCCACCGACCAGGTGGCCTAGGCAAGTCACTGTACCCTGCGCTATCTGGCGCTTCGTGATCTTGACAGTCAGACCTGCATTCTTCAGGGCTTAAAGCACTTGTTTAAGGTGGGATAAGTGATTCTCCCAGGTGTGGCTGAACATAGAAATGTCATCTAAATAGGCGACACTGATGTTTTCCAGACCAGACAAAACCTGGTTAACCATCCGCTGAAAAGTGGCAGGGGCATTCTTCAATCCGAAGGGCTTCACAGTGAGCTGATAATGTTCTTCTTGCATTGAGAATGCTGACCTATCTCTCGCTCCATCTGTCAATCCGACCTGCCAGTACCCTGCCGTGAGGTCAAAGGTACTCATGTACTTGGCAGCGCCAAACTTGTCAATGAGCTCATCTACCCGAGGAATGGGGTAAGCATCTATCTTCGTGACATAATTGAGCCCCCTGTAGTCCACACAAAAGCAAACTTCAGTCTTCCCATTACTGGTCTTTTTAGGGACCAGTACCACTGGGCTAGCTAAGGGACTTTGGGATGGCTCTATCACTCCTATGGACAGCATCTTGGAAATGTCCTCCTGGATGGTGTCCCTGACCTTATCAAACATCCGTCAATGACCTGGAGTCCCAGTAACCAGCGATAGTCTGTCAGTTGATGTGCTGACAGGTCCGTTGCAAGGTTGACGCCTTCAACTGACCCATCTATTGCTTCAGTGTGTAGGAGTTCTGGGAGGGAATCAGTCTCCTCCTCACTCTCTCCATCAGTCACTAATGCCATGATCAAGTTATCCAGGCTATAATGAGGTTTTAGCCAGTTGATGTGAAATACCCTGCACATCTGTTTAGGTCCTTTCACGTCAATGAGATAATTTACCTCAGTGACATTTTCCAGCACACAGTATGGCCCAGTCCATTTGTCCTGGAGGGCACCCGGTTTGACAGGCTCCATAATCCAAACACACTGGCCTGGAGAATAGACTATCACTGTCCTTCTAGTCTTGCCAGTGCTTCATCAGCTCCTGACTGGTCGTTAGGTTTCTTGTTGACTGTTCGATGTACTTTGCCATTCTAGACCGAAGGCCAAGTACGTAGTCCACCACATCTCGCATAGGGAATCAGGGGTTGCCCTCTCATCCTTCTATCGCTATACTGAGGGGACCTCGTACAGGGTGTCCAAACAAAAGCTCAAAGGGGCCAAACCCTACTCCATTCTGCGGCACCTACCTGTAGGCAAACAGAAGGCATGGCAGGAGAATATCCCATGTTCTCCTCAGGTGCTCTTCCAAGCCGCCTATCATGCCTTTCAGGGTCTTGTTGAACCATTCAACAAGCCCATTTATTTGTTGGTGGAAGGATGTAGAGAACCGGTAGGTGACTCCACACTCTTCCCACATAGACTTCATATATGCTGATATGAAGTTTGATCCCCTGCCAGAAACAACTTCCTTGGGGAATCTAACATGGGAGAATATCCCAATCAGAGCCTTCGCAATGACCGGGGCTTTGATGCTTCTCAGAGAGACAACCTCAGGGTACCTTGTGGCATCGTCTACCACTAGCAAGATGTATCTATTCCCTGAGCTGGTTTGAGGATCCAAAGAATCCACAATATCCATGCCTATTCTGTCGAAAGGCCACCCAACCATGGGTAGTGGAATTAAGGGGGCATTTGTGGCACCACCTGACTTGCCAGAAGCTTGACAAGTCGGTCATGACCAGACAAATTCCTTAACCTTTACGCCAAACTGCGTCTAGTAAAAGTGCGCAGACAACCGGTCCGATGTCTTAGTCACTCCTAAATGACCCGCTGAAAAGAATTTGTTGAGCCAAATCCAAAGGGAACTTTCTGTGGCACTGGTGAATCACCAACCTTCTGGTGCCCTCGCCCTCAGAGTCTTTTGGCTCACTGTACAGCAGTCCATCCTCCCAGTACACTTTGAACAGTCCAGGGCCTCGCCCTTAGCCTGCTCCTCCACCTGTTTCAGCAGACCCGCCAGAGTGAGACACTCTTTTTGGGCAGTGAAGAAGTCAGTCTCATCTGGGCCCCAAGCTGATGGAAACTCATTCAGCTTGGGCAGGCCCTTCAGATCTGCGCCCACATGGTCCTCCATCCCAGGTTCCTGCATTGCACCAGGCAACCCTGAAGTCACTGAGTTCCCTGCTGCCAGTGAACTTATTTTCTGGCTGCAGAGATATGATCTCTTTTCAGGATTCTGAGTGCGGCTCTTAGTGAGTTGTTCTGTATTAATTGCATTTTTTTTCAGTTGCGCTTAGAAGTTCCCGCAAAAAGGGATTTGCAATAGTCCAGTCTGGTGCCTGTGATCGTCCTGGCAATGGTGAGACAGCTGTCTGTGGTTATGAATTGTTTTGCTGAGTTAATGAGTTTAGCTGTGTAGGCTGCAGAGCAAGAGATGGCATTCACTTGTCTGTCAAGGGTGAGTTAGGAGTCAAGGTACTCCCCTAGAGTTTTGATTACTTCGGAGACTTGGATTTGTATGCCATCTATCAGGAATGCTGAGTATTGCGGGTTGAGTTTTTTGAGGACGGTCGGGGATGCTACCAAGAGGATCTCCATCTTGTCGTCGTTAAGGCATAGATGGTTGGTTGCCATCCACGCCTGTATTGAAGCATATACTTTGTTCAAAAACTGTGTGTCTTGGTCATAGTCACTTGTTAGAGGTAGGAGAACTTGTGTGTCATCCGTGTAGTTGATGTAGGAGATGCCTAAGTCATCAAGGAGGTCGAAGAGCGTTTTTGTAGAGATGTATAGGGCGGCAGAGACACAGGATCCCTGGGGGACTCCGCAGGGCATGGGGGCGGGGTCGGTGCTGGCTATATCTGAGAACACTCTCATCGTTCTCCATTCTAGGAAGGAGGCGAACCAGCTGGTTGCTTCAGGTGAGAAGTTGGCTGCGGAGGTGAGGTGGTGACAGAGTGTACTGTGATTGACCAGATGCCAGGCCGCTGACAAGTCCAGTAGGAGCAGGAGGGCTGGTTTCCCTTTTTCTTTTTGAAGGTATCCATTTGTATTTTCAAGTCCAATAATGCGGATTCTGTGCCATTGCCTGGTCTAAATCTTGATGGTCTCATCCATAGAATTTTGTTGGATTCTAGATAGTCCTGAATCTGAATGTAGGCTGCCCTGTCTCGGATCTTTGATAGGAATGGCACTGTGGTAATGGATCTGTGGTTGTTGGGGAGTTCCAGGTCTAGGGAGGGTTTATTCAGAAGCGGGAAGACCCATGATTCTTTTAGAGTGGCAGGTACTGAATTGGAAGTGAAGGAGGCATTGGTAAATTTCGTGACGAATGGGGTGAGTATAGAGGTGCAGTTTTTTATGATCGAGTCGGGACAGATGTCTCCTAGGCAAGTGGGCTGGTGGATGTGGACGAGGCCTCAGCTGAAATGATCATTGGGCATTGGCGTGGGCATTGAGCAGGGTAACAACATTAGGCAAATCATTATCATCAATAGACAGATCATTATCAATAGTAGACACAGGAGCAGCCACATGTGCAGTAGGCATAGGAACATCATAGGGCATAGCATTATCAGCAGTAAACAAGGGAGCATCCACATGTGCAGTAGGTATAGGAACATCATAGGGCATAGTATTGTCAGCAGTAAACAAGGGAGCAGCCACATCTGCAGTAGGCATAGGAACATCATAGGGCATAGCATTGTCAGCAGTAAACAAGGGAGCAGCCACATGTGCAGTAGGCATAGGAACATCATAGGGCATAGCATTGTCAGCAGTAAACACGGGAGCAGCCACATGTGCAGTAGGCATGGGAGCAACTTTAGGCATAGCATTATGAGCAATGGACAAAGGAGCGGCATTATGCTTAGCAATAGGCTTGGCAGTGTCAACAGTTGTGGGTAGGGCAGCAGTGTGAGTAGTAAGCAAGGTGCTGGCACAAAGGTTAGGCCTGGGTGGTGCCAAATAGATGCTGTAGTTGGGTATGATGTTCGTGGAGACCCTGGGATTGGTGTCAGGGTTGTTCACATGACGAGACTGACGTGGCATGGCTGCAGTGTGGGTAGCAGCCCTGTGTTTCAAGTTAGCCTTGGTGGCGGTGCGCGAGTAGCAGAAAAGCTGGCATCTCAAGCCTATCCTCCCGTTACGATGACCCAAGCCAGGTTTGTGGGTATTGATGAGAGGGGGGTTGGTGCGCGACCGTAGACGTGCAGTATGGTACTTGCAAGGCGCGGTGCGCAGGGAAATGATATGGGTTAGCTGATGAAGGGGCTGAGGCAGGCAGGTAGTGAGGCTGCGGGCCTTACCTTGTGCAAGCAGGGCAGAGCTTTGGGCGCCATCTTTCCCTCTCGCATTGGAGCGGCTGAGAGGGTGATGGGCCTTTTCCTCTGGTCTTCGCCATGTGGCGGCTTCGCCTGGCGGCTGTCCTCCTCTCCCTTTAAAGCGGGAGAGGAGGGGCTGTGGGCTGCGTCCGGCGAATCTGCTGGTGTTACGGAGCTGGTTTCCACGGAGCCCAGACACCGCTCCCCCAACGTGTTGATTTTGGCAGAGGCCGCGTGGCCTGCAATGGCGGCCTGTGTTGGTCTGGTGGGGGGGCACAAATGCATCCTCGGTGCCGGAGACTTTCCCTCTCAAAGCGGAGCTGCTGAGAGGGTGATGGGCCTTTTCCTCTGGCCTTTGCCGTGTGGGGGCTTCGCCTGGCGGCTGTCCTCCTCTCCCTTTAAAGCGGGAGAGGAGGGGCTGCAGGCTGCGTCCAGCGAATCAGCTGTTGTTACGGAGCTGGTTTCCATGGAGCCCAGACACGGCTCCTCCAACGTGTTGATTTCGGCAGAGGCCGCGTGGCCTGCAATGGCGGCCTGTGGGTCAACAGGTGCAATAATGGTCCATTAATATTGCTGTGCCAACCTTCATTGCTGGATGCTTTTCTGTGTACCTGCACTCTGTTATCTCCAACCTCTACTGCACGGTCTTTCTGGTCAAGTAAGTTATTGGTCCAGCTTAATTGTCTACCCGGGTGAGCAACTTGGTGCTCGCATCCCATTCTTTCAGGCTCTTGTTGTTTTCTCCTTGTACTGTGTTTACTGGTGCTTGTATTAGGGTGCATGCTTTTCTTCCTGCGACTCCCTCTTTCCATCCTTCTGCTGTGTACACTTGGCCATACATGAGCATTGGTGGTCTTTCCCAGCATCCTGGTTCTCCTCCTATTTACTTGATCCCCCCTCTTTGGGCATGGTAATTATTTTAGTGTCTCATTGTTTTTGTCTCTCCTTTCTGTGGGCCATCAGTTATTTATTGTATGGCGTGGTCTAATTTCCAGTAGTTGTTCATCATGTCAAGGGTCTTTATATAACTGTAGTCATATGGACATCCATCTCAATGTTTCTGTTATCTCTTGGAATCTTCCTCGGGGTTGTAACCATGGATAGGTACATAAGGCATTGTGCTCTTGCTGCTGGTATTTCAGTTGCTATACAAGTTCTGGAGGCACTTGTGGCTTAGAGGATTAGTGAGCAGACATAGCAGCTCTCCCCAGTGATTTCTTTGCCTACGTTGGTCATGTGATTGTACCACATATTGTTAGACACTCGAGCAGTGTTTTGATTGCCAGATTGCAGTCCATGTCGGCTTTGTTTTCCTATTTTGGCGATATCTTATATGTGCCAAGAAAGTTAATAGATTTACTGAGAACCTGCACCCTTAGTGTTTATATTGCGACTGCAGCAATATTATAAGTAGATTTTCTTTTGAAAAGGCACTTTGGTGGGTTGCGCTTCTGGTATAGACATTATGGACACAAAATGTGTTGTTTTTCCATAAAATGTATTAGTTCTTTTGTGTATTCTTGCTCATAGTTTCATTACACAATTGACAATTTCTTTCTCTGTTGCATTAACTTTCATACAACTCAAAATTTAAATTTTTCTCATTTGCATTAACTTTCATGCAACTCTGGTTTTTGATTTTTCCACTTCCATTCCTTATTTACAAATTTATTTATCCCACAAAGTTGTCAATTTTTTCTCAAATGCATTGACTTTCATACAACTCAGGGTTTACATTTTCTACTTTTTATTCTTTGTATTGAAATTTATTTCTCTCAACACGTGTTTTCCCAAGGTATGTGAACGTGGTTCTTCAGGAGAGATACTAAGGAGAAAATGTAGAAAAAACAACAAAACATAGAAATTAAGTCGAAATAGAATGATTGGAATGGCGGGGTGGGAGAATAAACAGAAGTGTCAGTGAGATATAGGTCCACCCCTCCCAGGTCTGTATCAGCACTGCGTTTACCTCTCCTGACTATGCTTACAGCACTCCCCTGTCCACCTGACACTGTCGTTCCACCTGCTGGAGTTGGGGTAATGTTGGTAGAGGATACAGCGGTAGCACTAGATACAAGAGATATTCGGCAACAAAAAAAAAGCAAAAACACCACTTGGAAATAAGAGACAAGACAGGATGAGCATCTTTTTAATAACCCCTCCCATTACCTTTGCTGCCTGGGTCTTGGTGTAGCTTGAAGATATTAATTGCCCATCTGAAATGCGCAAAAATGAGCGTTACTGTATTAGTATTGTAGTAGTTCAAGCCTCATAGACCATGTAGTCTGTCATGGCAAAAATGAATAGTTATTCAACACACAGCTTTAATTCTAGGATCTCTGAGGACTGCAAGGATGGATGGGTTGCCTCTTTCTAGTTGTGGGTAAACTTGGGCGAGGTATGCTATGAAGACATGGAAATACACATTAGGATGGCGTGCTCGAGGCCTGTTGGATTTTCTAATAAATTGGACAAATTGGCCTTGGAAGGTGTCAGGTTGGGGATCAGTGGGCAGCATGGAGGAAATCCAATAAACACAGTCACACTTTTAACGATCAATGTGTGCGGAAGAAAAATAACAAACAGACAGTCTACCCCACTCTGGATGTGTAGGAAGTCGTTGCCCTAACGCTGCTGCTCTTGAGCGAGTAACCATTGGGTGACATCTGCTTGGCACTACTGATTCACAATTGTCCCTTTGCTCTTCTTGCTGTGGATTGTTGGCCCTGTTGATGTCGGTTCCGGGTGAGGCCACTACTTCGTATGGCTTGATGTCACAAAGATGAATCCAAACGTTCTTTGCGATCAGTTTAACAGCTCTCTCAGTTATTGCTTCTACGCTTTGGGGGCCCGTGAACCTGGGTGCATCCGACCTTCAGGAAGAATTCCTTAGGAGAACCTGGTCTCCTCGGTATACCGGTGGCTGCTTAATTAAGTCCTCCTGGTTATTAATGCTGTCGTTTTCTTCTCTGGCTTCAGGCCTCTCCTGGTATCTTTGCAGCCGGCAAGAAATAAAAGAGGCACTAGCTATCAAGGAAGTCGTATACGCATATATTTCCTGACCCAATACATTAACCACATCCTTAGCATCCTTCACTGCTCTAATGGGAGGAGCCAGGGGAAACCACATGCGCCGTCCTGTCACCACCTTGTGTGTGGTTAAATGGTGGTTGGACCTGGGCTTATTGCACGGTGCGAACAAGGCTAGAGGAAGGCAATGCAGCCAACTCTTGTTCAAACTCTTTTTAGCATTGGCCATATCTTCTTTAAGCAAGCCGTTGAGGCATTCACACACCCTGTTCAACTGTGGGTGATGGGCACAGGAGAATTTGTGTTGGATCCCCAGCAAGGTTGTAATATGCTGGAAGATCTCATTGGCAAAGTGAGGGCCATTGTCAGACCTTAGGACCTCACACACGCTCCTTTGTGGGAATACTTCCTGGACCAGGGTGAGAACAAGAACCTGCCTCGATCCAACCGGAAATTGAACACACAACCACTAGTATGTAGCAGTACACTTGGCATACCTGGATCATGTCGACACAGTTGACGTGTAGGTGTTGGAAGGGACCAACTGTGCGAGATATGATTCTTCTCACTACCCTTAATGTATGACCTGCATTACATTGTTTACACAGCAAACAATTAATCATATATTCGGCCACGTCTTCCACCAAGTTAGGACAGAACCATGTTTCTCCAATATGGATGACAAGCACCCCCTTCCCTGTATGGTTTGGATAATGTAGTTGTGTCAGTGCTGTGTGCCATAATGCAAGTGGCATGACCACATTCCCTGTGTTGTTTTCTCACCATCGGGCGTCTGTTAGAGATACTGTACATCCCCTCCTTAACTACAGTTCATTTTCCTCCCTGGGTGCAGCTCCGTGCAGCTCCATAATTTTTGTCACAGGTAATATGTTGTACCCCTCTTTTAGTATCATAGTTCTTGCACCATCGCACCCGTGTGATGAAGCCTCTGTTTCTAAAATGTCCCCAAAGTAGGTGACGCATTTTGCCTCCACATCTGCTGCTTTGTTACCCCTGGAGATAGGATCCTCCCCTTTTGTGTGTGCTTGGCATTTCCCGATTGCTATTCGCTCTGGGAGATCTGTGACATCTACCAATCTGCCCAATAGAAGTGCGTGCTGCACCTGTGATCCATCAGCACGTCTGAAGCCCCTCCTCATCCAATGTGACAGCCCAGAATGCACTGTGGATGTTACGCAGGCTGAATATGAATAAATTGTCACTTCCTTTTCCCTCTTGCGCTGCAATGCCAATATTAAGGCCACTAATTCTGCTGCTTGTGCTGAATAATGCGATGACAGTCATGCTCTCGTCACTACCTCGCTTGACCCATCCACTCTTAGTCTCACGACTGCTGTCCAAGTATGTCTTTCCCCAGTCGTTTGGCCAATTGTCGAAGACCTGTCAAAATAAAGCACATCTCCCCCCTCAAGCGCGTCCTCCTGTACTTTGCGAGTGTCACTGAATTCTTCTAAGTTCGCTGCGCAGTCATGTGCATAGTCACCATTCTGTAAAGCGTAGGCGAGAAAGGTCGCCGGGTTGACAAGTCTACATCTCACTATCTTGAGAGCTGGGTTAGATAGTAATACCTCATACCCTGAGGTCCTCTGTGTTGTCAGTGTCCTCTTCAGTCTTTCCAGTATTGCAAAGAGATCATGCTCCACGTAGAGAGTGGTGATGCATCCCATGGTAATACTCGTTGAATTGTCCACTGCAAATGCAGCTGCATCCAGTGCTTGTTTGCATGAATAGTGTACTCTCTTTACTGGATCTAATTGCCCACTGTAATAAGCTAGTGTTGTGCCAGTACTACAGTCATAACTACACCATTTGAGTGCGAGAACAGAAATAATTCCTTTTGATAGTCTGGGATCCCCAACACTGGAGCTGTGCATATTTCTTCCTTCAGCTCGTTAAATGCCTCAGTCATTTCTGTTGTCCATTGTATTGTCTTCTCCCCTCTCTGTGCTTCCTTCAGTGCACTTAATAAGGGCCTAGTGTAGGTGCTGTAGTCAAATACCCATGCCCTGCAGTAGTTACATAGCCCCAAGAACTGCTGCATCTCTCTGACTGTTGTGGGTTTTGCTGTCCTGCTTATTGCCTCTGCCCTTTCTGGTGTCACTCAGCAGGTATTTTAGGAAATCATCTGTCCAATGTATAACACTTCTGTCTGGCATTGCTAATTTGGCCCTGTCCACCTTGTATCCCTTTTCTGCTAGCACTGTCAGAATATTTACTTAGTCATTTCTACACTGTTCTTCTGTCTTGCTGTAGATCAGTATGTCATCTCTGTGCTTTATAACTGTGCTTTCCATCTCTACGTTGCCTAGGTGCATTTGAAGGACCCTATTGAATATGGAAAGTGACTCATAGTACCCTTGAGGAAGTTTTGTATGTTTCTACTTCTTATTCCTATATAGAAATGAAGTTAAGTCTTGTGAGTCTGGGTGTAATGATATAGAGAAGAATGCATTCTTCAAATCTATGACCGTGTGAACCTTTGCAAAATCCTCCTCGAGAAAGGTGCTTTCAATCCCATCGGCATTCTCTATGGTTCTTCTCTGTAATGTATTCTCACCCAATATGTGATGCTCATCTCGAACACCATCTCATGATCTGATCTGTTGTCTTTGAACAGTTCTTTGTCTGTAACTGTAGTTAACCTGTACCCTTCAGCTATAGCGATCACTACTTGCCATGGTCGCCCTCTGTCATCTGTCCCGTGCACTGCTATCCACTCATCTCCCACGCTTACTGCCTCTAATTCTAGTAGCACTATAATCCCTTCTTATTCAACTAATGGTATCTCTGGCCTGAGTAAGTACTCATCTGGAAGGCGCCACATTTTCCCCTGAATCCCTGGAAGCCATGCTATTATTATTTCAGTCCCATATTGCAACAGCTCCTCATCCACTGGCACCCCCCTCTGTACCCTTCGTCCACAATAAGCTTGAATTATTTCCCTTACATTTAGAAGGTGTATCCCCGGTGTGGAGCACACTATCCCCTTGTCGGTAAATGAAATGGTCATGTTAAGTCTACTCATGATGTCTCTCCCCAGTATATTTACAGGTGTCTGTCGAGAATAGAGTAGGGGCAAGGATAGATTGTGATCCCCTACAGTGAGTGCAATATCGTCTGTAAAAGGAACCACTTTGGTTGCCCCAGAGAACCCTTGAGCTTTCATGGCATCACCTCACATACTATATTTCCCTTCCCGGATGCAGTATTTGGTTGTTCCTGTGTTACAAGAAAGGAAAAAGTCTTATCACCTACCGTCACCCCATACGTGTTTCCTCCACAGGGTTGGGTGTAACCGATAGGATGGAACACATCAAGTCCATCTGTGGGCTGTCCTATTGAGGGTATAAGGACATCCCATTCCCCAGGAATGGGTCGCCCCCGACTACAGTGACCCCCTGCCTCCAGTTTCCTAATGGGAGTCATGATGGTGTCCGTGCATGCCACTGCCCCGTCGTTTGGTTGTGTGCTATTTTGTATTTGCAGTATTTGCTATGCCGTGTATGGATGTTGTGCGTTACCCTGCATCTGTGGCATCAGTGGTGCCTGCAAATACTGCTGCATAGGCACTTGCATTTGTGGTGCCTGTGTGATGGGCTGGTGAGTCTGTCAGTATGCGTTCGGTGCCTGTCCTTGTTTTGGTGTCTCCGGTCCTGCATGTAATACTTGTTCTGTTCCCTCTGGTAAACTGGCTGGTATTGCATTCCCTCATTCTGTTGCACACCTCCCTTGCTTCTCAACACCCTCAAGATATGCCCTATCTGCCCACACACCAGCATTGGGGTGGCTCTCTCACCTGTCTCTGGAAACCCCCTGTAATCCTCGTGGGCCTTGTTGCATTTGTTGCCCATATCCTCGAAACCCCCCCGGGAGTCTCCCGTGATTCTGCTGCATCCGATGCCCATACCCGCATCTTCTACATGGCCCCCTTCTTCCTCTGAACCAATACTGTGCATCCCCCGACCCATGAATCCACCTCACGTGCGCGGTGGTGCGTACTGTGTTTGTGATGCCCCTTGTTCTCCCATGCTTGTCAATGCTGCCCCTTACATTGCATATTTAGATAGCTTCTTCTGTACTAACTTTGCTTCCTCCTGCTTTCTTTCGTCATGCTTTTTCCACGCGTTCTCTTGCATTAGCCTCCAGTAGTGTACTGTATCATGAGCTGTATTTCTGACCAAGGCTTTGCCTCCATCACCACCAATTTCTTGAGTTGCTTTTGCACCTGCTCTGGCAACCCTTGACATAATATATGGTAGAATAATGCTACTGTTTTGTCAACATTTCAAGGCGCTAAAGCTCTTGAATTGTCAAATGTAGTGTAAGGGGTCTTCGTCTTCCCCATTTTGCATGCCATAATCACATTAATGTCTGACTTGTCTGAGTAATGCATCCGTAGAGCTTGCCATACGACCACTCAGCACTTAGCAAATGGCGCGCCATCATGCACTGTGTCCTGGGTGATTACTCCTGGGTACCCGGCCCTTTTCCATACATCATCCGTGGCTTCCCCTGGAGGATTGCCACAAAGAGCCCCTTTACGCCCCCCACTGCTAATTTCTGTCCTGTTGTCAAAATTTCCATTTCATATATCCATTTTCCTGCACCCGTGGTTAATGAGGGTAGCCTACACCTCAAGTTTTCCTTGTCTATATGTTTCCATGGTATGTAGTGAGGTCACCCCCACTCCCTTTTCCAGTAAGGGAAAATATGTGAACCCAATCTCCCCATTTGCCCCTCGTGTAATCCTGATATGCCTATCAGGTCTGTTGGTGTCTTTAATGTCAGTGCATGCCTTTTCCGACTCCCCCTTCCTTCACCCTGGAGGATCTCTAAACCTCTACACATATGGGGTCAAGTCATCCATACTGCATGATGTGTCTCTGGTCCATTGTGATTGATCGTCCTTGTTACCCCTAAATCCCCCCGTGTCTTTTCCTGCTTCCCATGTCACGCTCCTATCTGTGCTTTTCCCCATCGACCAATTCTTGTGTCATCCTCTTCCCTCGTCCTCACTTCCTTCTGCCTCCCCATCTGAGTCGGTGTCCATATCACTGCCAATATCGCCCGCAAAGCTCAGGCTCCTAGAGGTTGTGTCATCGCTGAGCTTCCCTTCAAAGTCAATCAAGTCCCTGCTACCCCTTCTCCCAGAGGACCCTACAAATGTCCTGTCCAATGTAGTGGCAGTCCTGTCCTGTGTGGTACTGCTGTCTGGCTCTGCTCACCAACCTTCTCCCACTTTATCGTCTCCCGTGCCCATTTCTGTCTTTGTCCTGATGTCTCTAATTGTGCACTCTTCCTCCTTACGTTTGCGCTCTCTTACGAGTTGCTCTATTTCCTACTTTCTGTGTTCCCTTCTCACTAAAACGTGCTTTTCCTTCTCATCGTCTTCCCTTCGCCTCTCTATCTCTTTGAGCTCTCTCCGTCTCCTCTCTCACTGCTCCTGCTCTTCTTCCCTTTGCCTGTTTCTGTGCTCTCTCGTGTCCCTCCTCTTCTTCCTTCTCCTTTCTTTCTACTTCTTCTATTATCTCAACCCAGTCTCGTGCTTCGCTGCTCCCCTTATGACCCTCCATTTCTTTGGTCGCCCCGGCTGATTCTCCCATTGTCTTCCCATCCAATTTCAGGAGTATCTGCCCTCCTACCCATTCATTTGATGCTATGCCTTTTAGAACCTCCTAGGTACTTGTCTGAGCATCGCTGAATGCTCTCTTTCCACCGTCGGTCTGTCCAACCCCTTCCTGGCCCTCCTCCTTGGTAGATGGTGGAGGTTGGAATACTGGATTTGTGTACCCCTCCGCTGCCTATAGCTACTGTGTAGGGTACAACCCCTGTGCTCGTTCTCAGGAGAAGGTGGGAGAGCAGGGGCTGCAGGCGCCCAATTCCACCATCTGCTTTCTCAGTGGCATAGACACCATCATCTTATTAACCTTCCGCAGTAACCCTTCAAACGACAAAGCCAGTTTCTCCTTCACTTGCAAGAGGCTGTCCACATCTCTCTTCACTTCTTCAGGCTCAATCTGGCACCTTTCCTTGGCTCTCCGCTTCCCTGACTACAATCTGAATGGCCGTGTCACTGTCTGCCTCCTGTGTTAGCCTCACTGGATCCACGACTTGTGGAATTGCTTGCTGGACCAGGTATCTGATGTACCGATGAGCCACAGACGGTTCTGGCACGTTCTCTGATCTTGGATGATGAGATAGAAAATCAGCTGGATTGTCTTCCTTCCCTGGCCAGTGAATGATGTTAAATGGGTAGTCTTGCAACCATAGACCCCAACGAGCAATGAGAGGAGGCATTTTTGACTGGGGGTTCCCGTACAGAAACAAAAGGGCCTGGTGATCTCTGACCATCGTAAATGGCTTCCCATAGAGAAACAGATGAACATGTTCACAGGCCCAGACAACGGTCAGACTTTCTTTTTCGGCCTGTGAATATGCTTGTTCAGTTTTTGACAGATTCCTGCTGGCATATGAAACGATATGTCTCTTTTGGGAGTTGTCTAGTGGCTTTTGGGCCAAAACAGCATGCAGTCCTATGGGGCTAGCATCTACGGTCAGCTCAGTCTCTTTCTCTGCGTCAAAATAGGCCATATTCTCAGCCTCTGTTATCCCGTCCCGAATGGTTGTAAATGCCGTCTGGCACGCTGTCAACCACTGATATGGTACTTGCTGCTTTGTGAGAGCCCTCAGCGGCTCACTGATGGTAGTGAAATCCTTCATATATGCTGTGCAATCACTTGCCAGCCCTAGAAAAGAGCAAAGCTCTAAGACATTTGTTTGAGGTGGCATTTTATTAAGTATGGCAACCTTCTCAGGATCTGGGGTCATTCCTTTCTCTGAGAAGATGTGCCCGTAGAAACAGAGGGTTCCCTTCCGTAACTCACATTTGTCTTTTTTTAAAGTGAGGTTGGCTGCTTCCAATGCCATGCATACTCTTGAGAGGGTATCATCGTGGTCTTCTACAGTCATACCAAATACTAGAATGTCATCACTGTAGCTGATGCAATTTGAAATGTGCTTTATTACATTGTGTATTTCTGCCTTGAATATTTCCACCTACGAACAAACCCCAAAGCTCAGGCGCCTGTACGTATATAACTCAAGATGCTCAGGACCAGCTGGTGAAAGCCCTTATTCAGGTCTAGTTTGGAAAATATCTTGGCACCATTTATGAAGTGTACCATGTATGTGATGCTAGGGGCCAGATGTCGTTCCCTTTTTGATGGCATGATAAGGCCATCTCATGACCACACACAGCTGGATTGCTTCAGAGCCTTTCTTTGGTACGCGCACAATAGATGACACCCAAGACTATAATGTCTTGTTCTAGTAATTTGTGGAGTTGTTCCTCCACCTGTCATTGTATATTGACTTGAATGCCCCTGTAGTGCTGTGCCACTGGCTGAATGTCATCGTCAATATGATGCTTGATCTGTCTGTTGCATAGTTTTCCTACGTCTTTGAAGAGTGTTGAAAATAGCTGGTCCAATTTGTCCACTGTGTCAATGTATTTCTGACCATTAACCTGTACATGACATGAATCAGCCCCTTGTTGACAGTGGTTCTAAAGCTAAGGACGCACCCACATTCCATCAACGTGAAAATCACATGTACTGGAATCCTCCTTTCTTGCGCTTTATATCGGCATCTTGCCTCAAATTGACCTAGGCATTTCAATGGGGTGTTGTACCCTACGGGTATATATCCACTTCAGATGGTCGACGTCTGGGTGTGTGTGGAAGATTCTGGTATACATGCTCACTTATGACATTCACTGTAGCACCAGTGTCTATCAAGAACTCTGTCTGCCGCTTGTTTAGGTCCATGAGCAGCACCGGGCTGTGTTCCGTCGCTTGTTTGTTGCCTAAAGCGTATAGGTATCCTTTCCTCCGTTGCTCTCATGAACTAATTTCCATTTCAGATGGTGACTTTTCAACCAAATATCATACATGGTGTCTTGATCATCTCTCTGGTCTTGAGAATGAGACTCTGGGCCTCATTACGAGTCCGGCGTTAACCGAGGCGGTAAAACCGCCTGATTAACGCCGGACTTGTATTACCATTCCGCCTCCGTGATTCCTGGAATTACCGGGGCATTACAACCCCGGTTTTCCGGGAATCACGGAGGCGGAATGGTGTAAATCCCCATTCCTATTGAGTCCTATGGGACTCGATGAAAATGGGGATCATGGAAACACCGGCAGCATCTCGTAATGCTGCCGGTGTTTCCTCGTCCGCCTGCATGCGGGAGGTGTTAAACCCGCCAGGTCAGACCTGGCGGGAACATCACCTCCCGCCTGCAGGGGTCGGACTCAGGCGGTCCAGAAACAACGGTGGCGGCGGGTTTAAACCTAAATCTAAGATGGGAGCAAGCTTTGACCATCAAATTATAATAAGGCAGTCCTAGTGGCATCATTTCCAAATAAATGGGCCTATACTAAGAAAAACCTATTGCCAATCCTTACACTAAATACAAAAAGAAGTGTGGGATAATGTTCTTACGAAGGAAGGAAGTGTTCATAAATGATAAGTCAGGATGCAGTATTTGAGCTCTCCCTTCCCCACGTTTTCAGCAGGGGACAAGGGTGGACTTTGGAGCACAGCAAATGCTCGAGCTTTCCTCGCAAGAGCTAACAGTTCTGCTCTCAGCAATCAGGGCCTTCGGTGATTTAGTCTTTTTTCTACCAAAAAGTATCTTGCCTCCGTAGACCTGATCTATCAAAATAATAAACAAAGGGTTCCTTTTTCACATATACATTGGGTGATGCCTTTTCCACCCCTGGGTGGACCGTTCTCAATTGTTAGTATCCCTTCGCCAGGTTCACTATCACTTTCAACACAATGGGCCTCATTACGAGATTGGTGGTAGTTATGGCGCTATTTGCGCCATGACTGCCACCAATAACGTGTCCGGCACCGGTCTCGTTCAATGGGGACTTACAGGTGTAGTCCGACCTTTGCGGGACCGGTAAGTCCCCATTGAAAAAGCCATTCCCCATTCCCATTTGAGCCCCCATAGGCCTCTATGGAAATGGGGAAGGCGCTAATAATGGAACCGCAAATTGCGGTACCATTATTAGCTTCAAGGTCCCTTAACGGGTCCCGTCCATAACGCCTGGTCAGACCAGGCATTACTATTGGGACCCACTAAGGGACCTTGTAGTAGGGCAGTAAGGGATTACTGGCACCAGTCTCCTTACCGGTGCCAGTAATCCCTTACCGCCCACCTCGTAATGAGGCCCAATGTTCTTTGTGACTTTCACACATCTTTATGTCTTTTTAAACAGTTCCCTGTGGACATCCCATATCTGGTTCACTCTTGTCAATACACTGTATTTCGTGACTTTAGTCTTTGCCCCTCTTTATCGGCATCCCTCATTCAGGTTCACTCTTGCCAATCTTGTCTTTTGCATTCAATTCTTATGATGCAGATCCACTTGCCTTAGCTTCACAATCATCTGTCGTTCAAAGACTTTCGACTGTACAGAGGATTTTACAAGACCCCTGTATGACCACTTTGACCCCTCTTTTCGCCTTTCCCAAGGCCTTCTGATTATAGTAGTTTCAACAATCGGGTAATCGCCCCGAGTTTCCTGAGTAAGCACCCACGTGGTGCCGGACTCCTCTGCTGCTGCCCCCCGCCCCTCTGTCTCAACAGCAATAGCTTTTTATGCTTTCAAAGTTCAATTAGCCATTTGCTACTTTTCATTCAACCAGTTCAGTTTGGATTCTTATTGACTCTCCCCTCAACTCAACAGCTGTGATGAACCACTTGCCATTCTTTACCTCGGAGTCAAGGTTGGTACCACAGAGACAAGCCTCTCTCCCCGGCTTGGTCATTAGCGGAGGAGGGTCTTGTGTACCATAGACATCTGCAGCAACACACGTTGGCTATTGTTTGCGGTCTTACGATTCCTTCTGCGGGGGTCTCACATGCCTAGGTCAAAAAGGATAATGTTGCTCCTCTCCCCGTCACCCTCTTGGTATGCACCGTCTTTTTCCTCCTCTTGAACTGCTGTCATGAGTTAGCTCCCTGGACGTGCGGTCTGCCTTGCTCGTAGTGTGCTCTCGTGCTCCACCTTTTATCCTTGTGGGGAAGGGAAAGGGCCATCAGATGTGTGTGTTTCAGGTCAATTGCCTGACTTTCCCTGACCCTTGTGTTGGGACACGTCAGGTAAATGACTCAAGTGTTAGTCCGTCGTCCTTTGTAAATTGCAAAAGGGTTTGCGTTGGAAAACGGGCGGGGGGTTAAGTGTTTGTATTTATACGTGAACGGTTGGGGAAAAGTTGTCATGAGAAGGGGGATACAGCGTCTTGACTATAGGTGTCCGACTTCCACTCCCTGGGGACCCGCCATCTAGGTACCCCTTACTGTTGGACCCATATGCATGCAAGTTCCAAGGCCGACCCACCCTCCCTGGAAAGAAAAGTGGGACCAAACCGTTTCAAGTGTTGGCAATAAAAAGGCTGTAGGATTTTTTTGTTACAGATATGGTTATGGAAACAATGACAATAATCACATATCCATATAATATCATACTTTTGGGCACCGGGTCCTGAGGTAACCCCCTCTGACCCGTGCCACCTTTGTGTCCCACGACTTGTTGTGGTCACCGTACAGTGTCCTGATTTTCTCTTTCTTTGGTCTTCTCCTTTCTTTTCTAGGGTGGGAGGGTTCTGGGAAAAGAAGAAAGAGGTGGAGGACACTGATTGAACAGTGAACTTCCAGGCTGTTTGGGACCCCATTCAGGGTTGACAATCAGATTGTAGTATGTGAGAGCTGTGTAGCTCTTTTTATAAGACCCAGGGGTAGCCCTGAGTCTTTGAAGTGTGACAGTGGGGGCTGAAGTCCAATCCCCGGCCGGCAGCAGCCGACTGTCTGCCCCCCCCCACGATGAGGGAGCAGCGCATTGTGTTTCCCCTGCCTGACTGTTGTTGGTTCAACTGGATGCTTAGCACCTTGTTGCTTTGTGGGAGGGTGGGGTGCTTGTTCACACCTCACTGTTCCCTTCCTTTGTGGGGACAGAGACTACATGTCTCTGTGTGTGATGAGGAGATGGCCAGGCATGGGGGGAAGGAGCTGCCCCTTTCCAGGGCCTGCCAGATGGTACCAACAGTTACCCTGCCTCGCTTTGGGAGGCCCTGCAGCATTGCCCATAACTGTTGGACCCATATGCATGCAAGTTCCTAGGCCGACCCACCCTCCCTGGAAAGAAAAGTGGGACCAAACCGTTTCAAGTGTTGGCAATAAAAAGGCTGTAGGATTTTATTGTTACAGAATACGGTTATGGAAACAATGACAATAATCACTTATCCATAAAATATCATACTTTTGGGCACCGGGTCCTGAGGTAATCCCCTCTGGCCCGTGCCGCCACACAGGGGCAGGTTATCAGCTGTCTGTGTTCCCCCAAAAGTGGTTATTTGCATCCCCTGGTGGTTAAGGTGGTGGAAATTTCTCGAAAGAAATGTTCCATGCTGCATCCTGATAAATGTGTCCCATCCTTGAGAAAAAGGTTGGGATCTCCTAATGTAATGGCCGGGTGTTTTATGAAACCTGGACCTCTGACTATACAGAATTTTTCTATCCCTCTGTTGAGTTTCCATCTGGAAATGTCCACCGTTTTGCCATTTTCTTATAGGCAGGATTGCAGAGAAATAGATTTCGGTATCTCGCCAGTTGTGTGAGTTGCCCACTAGTGAGGCGCATATTTCCCAGAGTAGGCTTCGTCTTCCTGTGGACACCAAATCGTTGTCCCTTAGATGTATGATCAGGAATTCTGGCGGATCCCTGTATTCAACTAATTCTGCTAGTTTGTCGTGAATGTCTGCCCAGAGGAGGCCTGTGTATCCCCACCAAGATGCGATAGTGTTCCTAAATGGCGGGCCCTCCTTGGTTTCTTCTGCCCATCGCCCCGTCCTGAAAACAAACGAGTGTCCGACTATACACACTGATCGGTGCAGGGCCTTCCACCCGGCTGATGTTCCTGGTGGGTGAAAGAAAAAGAGAGGGGGGAACTAGATTAGTTCTGGTCTGATGTATCTTTTATAACAATTCGACTTCCACCCCCCTATGCTTTTTACTTGCTGTGAACCGAGACCCCCTCGCCAAGCTGCGGTTGCCGCCCCGATTCTGAAGGAGTGGGTGCCGAATTCTTTTGGGTCCCAACCTGCTTTGCTGATGACTTTTGACAGTACCCCTTTAAACTGGTAGCGGCTTAGTGCCGAGGAATCCTTGTGTATTAGTAACCTACCCCCCACTTTAGGTCTTTGCGAATAATAAAGGTTGGTGACGCACACCGGGCAGTTTGTTGCATCGTCTATGCAGCAAATGTTGATGGTTCTTTTGGCCCCTGTTTTGGACTGTTGTATGTCTATGGTGACACTGTCATGTCTGACCCTGGTCTCCATGATCCCAAGACCATTATTGGCCTAGGTGCTTAAGGCGATGAGCTCTCCTATTCGGAAGGCCCCGAAGTATGCCAGAAAGAATGCCGTTTTGAATAAAAGGGTCTCATAAGGGTGACAGCATGTGTTGTCTAACTGGTTTGTCATTTTTATTAGCTTTTCAAAATTGAGCGGACGGCGGGAGTCTAACTGGGGTCCCTCAATTATGCCCCAGCCTTTCATGGCATACGCCATCAGGGTGCTCTGGGTAGGGTCTGTGTCCCCCCGTAGTTTGGAGTGGTAGGATATTGCTACTAGGTGTCTCTTTGCCCAATCCCTCTTGAAACCCTGCTCGTGGGCCCATTTTAAAAATATTTCAATATCTTTTACTGTTATCAATTCTACATGGTTTAATCCCGTTATTCTAAAGACTGTTTGCAGGCACTTACTGTACTGAGCTGTGGTTGTGCTTGCTAGCGCTTTTTCTGCCATCTATGTAAGGAACCCTGTGCCAGGGTTCATGCTATCTGTGAAAACACCGTTGTTGGCACCCGCTTGTGAGGTGCCTGCTTCTCGTTGTACATCCCGGCCATGTCTCTCTGGCGATGGCGTTGATGTAATTTCTCATAGCTTCCCATTATTGACCAGCAATCCGCTGGTATTAACAACATCTTTTCTTGGGCGTGTGGTGCTAGCTCCTGGAATCTTGTCCACTGAAAGCGAGATAAAGCATCTGCAATGTTATTATCCATTCCAGTGATATGTTTGGCTTTTACTACAATGTTTTCTTGCAATGTGACTACCGTGATGGCTCTTAGGACTTTCAGTGCTAAGTAGCATTTGGTCGTTCTTCTGTTTATGATGCCCACCACCGCCATGTTGTCACACCAAATCAACAGTTCTGTGTTAGCTAGCTGCCTGCCCAGATGCGTAGTGTTAGCCAAATGGGAAATATTTCTAAAAGCATTATGTTTTTTTTCTATCGTCCTGAGTGCCATGTTTTTGGCCAGAGCCCCGTCACTCATTCTGTGTCAAGGATGGCACCAAACCCCTTGCTCCTGGCTGCATCTGAAAAGAGGACCCTTTTTGCCTATGTATTCATTGGCATGCGCCAAAGTGTGGTTCCATTGAAATTTCTGAGGAAATCCCCCCAAACTTTCAAGTCTTCTTTTACTTCTTTGCCCAGCCGGATGTGGAGGTCAGGTTTGGTTCATGATTTGGTTTTAAACTCTAAGCTCCTGGAGAATACCTTCCCTTGTGGGATGATTCTGGATGCAAAGTTGAGGCTGCCTGCTACTGATTGTAGTTCTTTCATTGTGCCCTTATTTTTTGTGCTTAAGTTTTGTATTTTATCCAAGAGTTCAGCAATCTTTGTGTTTGGGATTCTGCAGAGGCCGTCTGCTGAATCTAACTGAATCCCCAAGAAAATTATATTGGTGGATGGTTTGGTTGTTTTTTCTGTGGCCAGGGGAATGCCCCATTGTGTGGCCATTTTTTCTAGCATTTCTGTGATTCTGGATGCACCGGTAAGAGTCTGAAAGCGGATTCAATGTCTAGTTTGGCCATCTGTGAATTCCTGCTACATTCCTGTGCGAGCCTTACTGCCTCTTGGAAATGTGTGTAAGAGACAGCTGATTCTGTGTGTGAAATGCCGTCATTGAGTGAGTGGCCTTTTGGGTAGGAAATATGATGGATTAACCTCATTTTCCCTGGTTCCTTTTTTGGAACCAGGCCTAGCAGTGATACTATGTATTCTATAAATGGCATGGAATCCCAGGGTCCTGCTACCATGCCCAGACTTAACTCTTTTTCTATTTTGTTTTTTAACACTTCTGGGTTGTCTCTAGCACTTTTCACGTTTTTGGGGATACATTGGGACCCAGGAATGATGAAACTTCATGTGAAACCTTGTCGGATTGCCGCGCTGGTTTCACTGTCTGGGTAGTTCAATAGGGCCTTACTGAAGTTGTTGCGGTTGATGGGGGTTCTCCCTGGTTTTTAAAACTGAGGTTGTGCTGTTGTTGCTCGGGTGTGGTTTGGGGTGGTGTTCTGTTGTTGGTTTTCGTATTTTTGGCTAGTAGCCTGGTGCAATTGCTTGCCGGGTGGTCGCCATTGCAGTTTGTACAGTTGTGTTTATACCAGCATCATTCTTTACCCTAGGTGCATAGGTTTTTACCAAAATTCCTGCATGGAATATTGGCTTTGGAAGCGTGATGATTTTTGTTCTGTCCATGGACATTTGACTTAGCCGCCTAGGGCTGGTTTTCCCGAAAGGACTGCTTCCCTTTCTTGTTTTTCTCATTGTCAGGGACTCGTGTCTCTTGAGAATTTTTGTTGGGTTTGTTCGTTAAGGTAACTTCTTCCTCAGCTGGACGCTTGGCGTTCAATATTTAGAGATCATTCTGCACCTTATCCCATTCTATGGCTGGCCTCTCTGACATACTCCGCCTGAATCTGATATCAAATGCTAGCCGGATTCGGCCTTTTTGGGCAATCTTTACTTCTCTGACTTTGTCCATGTAGGCCCAAAGTTTAGCGCCATCCCCTGGAAATATTTCTAAATATATGGTTGCGAAAATGGCAAATGATTTCAGTCAGTTGACCCAGTTCTGCTCCACCTGAGCATTCCTGGCTATTGCTTTCTCTTCTATTTTCTTGGGGTCCCTAAAGGCATCTCTCCCTTTCTGTTGTGCTTCTATCAGAGAGAAGATTTCAATTAATTATTTTGCCCATATAGTTTCTTTGATTGTAGTATCTAATGTTCCATGCTAAACATCTTTTGTATCTATTCAGGATTTCTGTGTGAAAAGAATTACATTTTTGTTCCAGTTGGGCGCTGCTCATCATTACCATTTCTGCACCACTGTTTTTGTTTATCTCTGGCTGACCTGATGCACTAGCATTTGGGGTTGCCCATGCTTTTAGTGCACCATCTGGGTCTGACGTTGTGTTTGTAGTTGCATGCCCAATTGGGCTTGTGGGTGCTGGTGCTGAGGTAGGAATGGTTGTGGGGGACCGTCTGCTGCTGGTGTTGCAGAGATTTTCCCTGTGTTTGTCGCTGTGGGTACAGCTGGGTTGATGATAAATATGGGTTCTAGTGGGGTGCTGTGCCTTGTTGGGCCATTTGTCACTGCAGGGGGGAGTTCTTTGTCTCTTATTTCTAGCATCATTTGTTGCATATCCCTCATGTTTCACTTAATTTTGACAAAATATCGCTTTTGTTACCTTTGCCCGCTCTATCTGATCTGATGACTTCCTCTTCTTTGCGGGCGGGGGGCTGTCTCCTAGCCCAGCTGGGATGGGTGCACCTTCTTTTGGTAGACCATATAGGTTTTACCCTACCCAGGCCCAACCATAGTGTTCAGCTGCCTCAATTGCTGCGATTAGGTGAGGCGATTTGGGCTTTGGTGTTGTTTTTGTAGATTTGTGCGTTTTTCTTTTCAGAGCCATCAGCCTGTTTGTGGAAAAAGGAAATTTTATGGTTGTTGCCCGTGGCTGCGCAACTGCTGCTGAAGCACCTTCTTTGTTTTTATTTTGAAAGCTGCTGCAAAAATGATTGTTGAGGACTGGGTTGTTTTAAGGTTTGAACCCTCAGCCTTTGTTGAGCTCACAAAAACTTCTAGCTGTGCCACAGCCTGTCTAAACAAACTTCTCGTTGTTTACTTATGATTTATATTTAACTAACTGCCTTCTTTGTTTTTGCACGAGCCTGGGTCACGTAGTTACTGCAATTAATTAAAAGTCTATTTCCACCAGCTTGTCATGTGCTGCTGGTGAGATTTTTATCATTTAGCTGGTTGAAATGAACCCAGTGTTGTATTTTGTTAAAAAGTGCTTTGCTCCTATTAAGTATCAACCAACCCTCCTCCTTTGCACAATCTCTCTTGTTTTGTTATTTAAAATACAAAAAGATCCCGCGTTCGTGAAATCAGGCAGAGTGCGTGGTTAACATTCCAAATCCCCTTATTGGTGTCTGTAATTACGCGTGCAATGTCAATATATTGCTCTGTGTTGGCTTGCTTCCCAGACGGAATGTTTGTTTATCTTACGGAACGATCGGTTCCAACATCTTACGTTACCGCGCAACCCGGCGGAGGGGCTCACTTACTTGAAAAGCTGGAATTGAAGACGCCGCCTGCATTGGGTCGCTCGCTTTGGATTCCCTCATCTGTTTGTTTTTCCGGACGTCTCTCTCACGGCTTGGTGCGTGCCCCTACTTACGGAGGGGAACCTGGGAATTCTTCTTGATTTTTTCGAGCAGTACAGTGCTCGGGATTTGAAAAACAAAGACGCTGCGGCTGCAACGAACTCTGTAAGGAAAACAGGTAAGAAAAGATGAAGATGCCTAGTTAAAAGCAAACTTCAAAAGAAGAAAGAGGTAGAAGACACTGAGTGAACAGTGAACTTCCAGGCTGTTTGGGACCACGTTCAGTGTCGACAAACAGATTGTAGTTTGTGAGAGCTGTGTAGCTCTTTTTATAAGACCCAGGGGTAGCCCTGGGTCTTTGAAGTGTGGCAATGGGGGCTGAAGTCCAACCCCCGGCTGGCTGCAGCTGAATGTCTGCCCCCCCCGAGGGGCAGTGCGTTGTGTTTCCCCTGCCTGACTGTTGTTGTTTCCTCTGGGTGCTTAGCACCTTTTTGCTTTGTGTGAGGGTGGGGTGATTGTTCACACCTCACCCTTCCCTTCCTTTGTGGGGAGAGAGACTGCATGTCTCTGTGTGTGATGAGGAGAGAGCCAGGCATGGGGGGAAGGAGCTGCCCCTCTCCAGGGCCTGCCGGATGGTACCAACAGTTACCCTGCCTTGCTTTGGGAGGCCCTGCAGCATTGCCCATCCTTAGTGGTCCACCCCCAGAAACTGGATCCAATAGCGATGGCCGTGTCCTGGCCACCTGGATGACAGACCCCTATGGACTAGTCAGGGAGACGCCCTTAGGTTTCTAACAGGAGTCAGCTTGCAGTTCATCTATAATGTCCATGGTGGCTGGACCTACCGCCAGCTTCAATAGCCACTGTTGTTTGTTGTCTTCCGTGGTCCCCGTGGCACCCAAATACATGTCAAAATCCCTGATCCACCTGGCCCACCTGGGCCCCATGTTGCTGGTGTCAGTAACATCAAACACCCAAGGCAGCTGAACTGCCAAGGATTCCTGGACCCACTGTCATACTTGCACCTGCGGTGTGACCGGGATGGTGGCCGTAATGTCCTGATCAGGCATTGTTAGAACATATGATCACCCTTGGTAGACGTCACAGGGCAGAGTAATCACCATTATGGCAAATGAAGCAGACAACGTGATGCTTTTAAGAAGAATAGAAGATGAGGGGCCTTAAAATAAATGGATCATCGGTAGGGCAATCAGCATTGCCCCTGTGTCACAAGTTGTTCTTCCAGACAGTTCGTTGTTCCCCACGCTCACCTTATGTGCCAGGGAGCTGGTGCACCCTCCAAAATGGCGGCCGCCTATCAGACACAAGCACCGCCGGTCCAACATGTGCCCCGTTTGCCTCCAAATATTCAAAATCACAGCTGCAGCACAAGGCTTCAATTTTACAGAAACCACACCGCTGCGGCACCGGGCTGAAGTAAAGTGCAGGCTGCACTAATCACTACCACACCCAGGTGTGCGTAAACACGAACAGCGACCCACTGCGGCCCGCTGCAATTATCTGCCATGTAGTTCCCCTTCGTTGCCAGTGTGAAGTCCAACGGATCTGCCCAGGATTTAGGATGCTGCACGGCATCTCGTGCAATAATGACACGGATACCAGGTAAGATGCACAATCCTATATTGACTACCAGACTCTAACTGAATACTTTCCTATGTTTCCGTCGCGTCACTTCCCACTTCGGTCCCTAGGTCCGGCCCCCACTCGTGACTACACTTCCCAGCTTTTCCTGATGCTACAGTACTTAGCCACACGGTCCTTCATTTCTATATATTCATTGCAATCTTTGAGCATTCTTTCTTTCTGGCAGCAATAAGGTCTGCTTATAACACATTTTCTCTCCCTCACAGAAAGATTTTGCTGCAGTTGCAATTTGACCTGCACTCGCCTTTCACCTAGATGTGGTCTGATAAGGGTCTTAATGGAAAGACCATATCTAAAACATGTGAATGTTTTGTAGAAACTTGTTGGTGTTATGGGCCTTGAGGCGTGCCGGGGCCTCGCTCGCACACACACACACGCATGCATGCAGGCATCCAGAGAGTGGACGCCGGAGACGTGTGTCTGCTCCGGTCGCCGGCGTGAACTGCCGGCGCACTGCCTTTATTATTCACTACGCATGCGCGAGCCTCGATGCGGCTTGCGCATGCGTATACAATTGAAATTGCTACGCAACATCCCTCCTTTTACCCCCAAAACATAACAACCTTTTTCAAACATGGGGCCAACGGGCCCATCATAACGTTCACGATAACTCTGCCTTGATTAAGAGGTAGGGTCCATGATGAAGTCTTTGAACCTCAGCGGTGGCTTGCGCCCCGCCCGACTCGGGTACCTGCGTGCTCCGCGTCGGGGTCCTCGGGTGCCGCCGGAGCCTCTGGCAGGCCAGCGTCTTCCACCAGCACTCCCGTACTCGGGTCGGGATCATCTCTAAAGGCTGCTCCAGGGGTTTCAGGTTCTATGCGCTTGAAGAACGAAACATTTCTGGTCACAGTCCCTCTTGCATTGGCTGCCGTGACCATCGACCCTTTGATATGGGTCACGCCCAATGGTTGTGGCTCATATGGCAGTGATAGCTTCCCCTCCGGCTTCCTGTTGCGCACCAGCACGGTGTCTCCTATTGCGATTGCCCTCTCGGGTAGTCTCCGCCGTGCGGTCTCTTTCTCATTCAGAGTGGCCCTCGCTGTGCGCACTTTGCTGTTGTCGATTTCTCCTGGCGTCCTCCCTTCCACTTCGGGTAGTAGGCCTCTTGGTATTCTTTTGAAAAGGGCCTCTGCGGGGGCCACTCCGGTGGACTGATGTGGGGCCGTGCGATATTCTCTTAGGAACTCGACCAGATTTCGCCTGAGATCTTCTCCCCCATTCACTGATATGCAGAACACTTTGTTGAGCGTTCGCATAAATCGCTCCACCTCGCCATTTGCTCTCAGCCATAACGGTGTTACTTTGCGATGCTTTATCCCCCTGTCCTCGCAGTATTGAGCAAAACGCTGGCCCTGAAACGGTGACCCGTTGTCCGAGTAAATTTCGAGAGGGAACCCATGTGTGGCGAATATTTTGTCCATGGCCAGAATGGTGTGGTCGCTGCATGTGGATTCGACCAATTCCACCTCTGGGCATCGTGACCACTGGTCTGTCACCACCAGAAAGTATAAGCCTCGGCCCGTGGACCCGAAGTCCACGTGAACTGTCCCCCCATGGGCGGTCACTCCTCTCCATGGCCTGAATGGGTGGCGCCTTCTCCACAGGGCTGGCGGCTTGACATGGGATACAGGCCTTCACAAATTTCTCGACCCTTCCCTCTAGATCTGGAAACCAAACTTTCAATCTGAGCCGAGCTTTCATCTTGGCCATTCCTTGGTGTCCCTTGTGTGCTAGCTGTAGGACTTTCTCAACCAGTACTCCTGGTATTACGATCTGGTGCCCTCTTAGCAGGATTCCGTCATCCGCCACCGACAATTCGTGGCGTGCCTTCCAGAGTGCTTGTAGATCTCTTTGAGCTTCCGCGGTCCTTCAGGAGTTGTCAAGGAGGACCTCCCGCCATTCCCCTGTGTCCACCGCATCTTTTATTTTCCGGAACGCTTCGTCGTTATTGGACTCATCTGCAATTTCCTGACGCGTCAGGGCTACAGTAATTGACTATCCCTAAGAAACTTCTTACTTCGGCTGGGGACGCTGGTGGGAATGCATCTCTGATGTCTTTCACCTTCTCCGGATCCGGGGAAATCCCTCCAGCGTGAAATATAAATCCGAAAAATTCAAGCCTGTCCCTCAGAAATTCGCATTTCTCCTTATGTAGGGTTTAACCTACACTGCACAGTCTCTCCAGGGTATGCTTGAGGCGCTTCAGGTGTTCCGCTTCCGATTTTGCAAACACTAGGATGTCATCTGACATGTTGATGACCCCTTTTAGTCCTGATAGTGCCCCCCTGATGGCATTTTGAAAGACCTCTGCTGCGGACGAGATCCCGAAGCTAAGTCTTTTGTATTGATACAACCCCTCATGGGTCGTAAAGGTCGTAATATACCTGGACTCGGGGTGGAGTTCCAACTGGTGGTAGCCTGACCTCAGGTCCAGCTTCGAGAAGACCCTGACTCCCTGGAGCTCTCCCACGATGCCATCTAGGGTTGGTGTGAGATGGCATTCTCGTTTGATCGCTACATTGGGCAGCCTCATGTCTACGCAGATGCATACTGCCCCTGATTGTTTCGGCTTCGGGGCCACCACAATTGGGGAGACCCAGGGAGTGGGTCCATCTACCCTCTCGATAATGTCCTTGTCCACCAGTGACTGTAGATCTTTCACCACTTGTTCCCTGAGATGAAAAGGGATGCGCCGATGTTTAAGCGCAGTCGGCCTCACGGACTCATCTATGTGCAACCGTATGGGCTCTGCCTTGAGCTTTCCGATGCCAGTGAATATCTTTTCAAAACGCTGTAGTAGGCGGTCCAGATCTGTGAAGTACACAGCAAGGGTGAAGTGTACAATGTTGAGCGCTTCCGATGCGGCACAGCTTAGGAGGGAGTGGGGGCTCACCCTGGTGACGAAAAACCTCGCCTTTATTCTGTTTTGACCATGAGAGACCGGGGCCACAAACACTCCCTGGATGGGAAGAGGTGTGTCCCCTCCGAATGCGTAGATTCGCGCTGTGGAAGTCGTCAGCCTTGGTGGGCCAGGAAGAGCATTGTAATGTTTTGTTGCAAGTACGCAGACGGACGCCCCAGTATCTATGAGGACCGGAGTTGGCATCTCGCTAATGTTGACGGTGCATTTGGGCTGTCGACGGTCCCCAGGGCCTTGCGCAATGCTTGAAATGAAAAATATTTCTTCATCTTCCTCCTCCTCTTCCGCGATATTGAGAGGACACGCCCCTTACTCTTCCAGCGACACCTCTGCTGACTCTCTCTGGTCCTCTCAAGACTTTAACTGGCGTTGTTGCCCTGCACACTCTCGCATAGTGTCCCGGTGTGCCGCATCGACCACAGGTCCTTGCCTTTGTTGGGCACTCTCCCGCATGCGGCAGATCGTATCCACAGTATGAACACGATGAGACATTCCCTTACGTCATGGGCCCTTCACTTCTCTTTGGTGTCCATCTTGCCTTCCCCATGGCTGAGCGTCCGATAGCGTATGCCTCTTCCTCCTTCCTGGAGCGTGTAGCAGCGTCCATTTTCGCCCCTCTTGCCTCCGCCAGTTCGTACGCTCTCCCCATGTCCAGAATCTGCTGCAGAGTCAATCCGGGCTCTCTTAGCACTTGTCTCCTCAGTTTACCTGAGCAGCAACCTTGCAGCAGTTGGTTACGAACCATTTCTTCCTCGTTGACCCATCTGCAGGAGCTCGCTAGTTGTCTCAGACGAGCGCAAAACTGGTCCAGTAATTCCTCTTCCAATTGTTTTTCCACTCTCAAGACAAACCTGTCGAAGTCAACATTTGCCATAGGAAGGAAGTGGTCACGGAAAGCTTGCTTGACTGCATCAGAATTCGCTGCTGGAATATTGAGAGTGTCATAAATGCGTTGAACCTCGGTCCCTGCAGAATAGACCATTATGGCAATCTTCGCCTCATCTTCCGTTTCCCCCGAGGCTCTAAAAAACATTTCCAGCTTCTTGACCCATGTGATCCACTTCGGCCCTAACTTGGATGGGGGGCCCGTGGTGTCAAATTCAGGCATAGGGGCTAGAGTACTGTGCATTCTGCGAGGAATTGGGGCGACAGCATTTTCTTCTTCCTCTCCTTCTTCCCCCATGGTGTACTCACAGTGGTCCTTCTCTGGTAAGAGCCGAGGTAACTGGTGGTCTTCAGAGTGCACTCACACTCTCTTTCTTGTCTTTACCACAACCCTGTGGTATCCGGGCTGTGGTGGTTCCAAAAATTTCTCTGGAGCAGTGCAGGAGGCAGATGGCGCACGAGCACCCTCTCGGGCCGCAACCACTGCACTCCGCGTGTAGAGAAGAGAAAAAGAAAATGGCCGCCGGCCGTGCGCGTGGGTCCGTGTGCATCCGATTGATACACACGCAGCAGCGTTCCTTCACTCCGATGCAGTCGGAGCGGAGGATGGCTCTGTGTCCGCCCTCGTCGCCAGTGTTATTGTCCTTGGGGCGTGCCGGGGCCTCGCTCGCACACAAACACACGCATGCATGCAGGCATCCAGAGAGTGGACGCCGGAGACGTGTGTCTGCTCCGGTCGCTGGCACGAACTGCCGGCGCACCGCCTTTATTATTCACTACGCATGCGCGAGCCTCGATGCGGCTCGCGCATGCGTATACAATTGAAATTGCTACGCAACATCTGGGACATGGGTTCATGATGTGAAAAACTGTGAATTTCCCGCCATAACCAGGACTTCTGTTCCCTCTGTCTGAGCTCTGAATTCCTTATGCTTGAGAAATCTCTTTCAAGAACGCTCAGGCCACGATTTTACCAGCCCGCATGCTGCACGATTTTGGGCCCGATTCTGATGGGCTCCAGTGGAGGGTTCACGCGGGTGGATGGAGTCACCCCACTATTTTCAGGATTCCCTCCACTTTTTACAGAGAGCACCTTGAAATGCTGATTTCTGCTGACGACACATTTAATTGGTATGTTTGTTTATGAGTCCCCCCACATTTTTTTTAGCACTTGACACCAGTGATTGCAGAAAAACATTGTAAAAGGTGACATTCTTCCAGTCAATACGTATCCTCCCCCCTTCGTTCGAGTGTGATTTTTAGAAGTGGCACGGAGAAGTTGTGCTTCCTCTGAGGGAAATTAGTGTAAACATGGTGTAAACATGTCACTGCACAAAGAGCGTTTGGAGCCTTGCGGCAGCCACACCTTCGGGCAAGTTACTACTCTACCTATTTTCCAAAAGTGGCACCAGGCCTTCTGATGATCAGAACCATTTTCAGAAGAAAAAAAAAGAAAATGGATGCACACTGCGCGGGAACACGCGAAGAAGAGTGGTGATGATGGACAGAGAAAGCGAGTAGAGGGGATAAGGACAATGAGTGGAAAGAGTAAGATGGCAAAGTAGAAAGAAGAGGAGCAGGGGCAGAATGCGGGAGTGAGAGAAAACTAAGAAAAGTGGGGAGAGACAAAAAGAAATCGAAAGCCAGGCCGATTAAGAGAACAGAGAGGGAAGTGAAGCAGAGGGCACATTCACAAAGGGGGAGCAGAGTCTATATAGGTGGCTACCATGGTTACAGAGATAGTGAGAAAAAGGGGCAGAGGAGTGCAAAGATGGCACACGAAGTGTAACACAAACAGACCCGAAGTTATGCAGTGCCAAGCGTCAGTTTCCCCTATGTAATGACACCTCTCACGGTGCCACATTTTTGCATAGTTTTTTATGGGAGTATTAACAGCGCAGTGAGTGGAGAATCTCGCCACTTGTACGGCGGTGGCTAGGGCTGTTGCAAAGCCGTAAACTGCAGACAACCATTCAAGTCCAAAAGTGAGGAATGCCTCGAGGACCCAAAATATGCTGAATATGCTGAATATAGATTGAAGGACAAGTGTCGTTCCTCCCCCGAGAATCCTTTTCCTATTATACACAGAGCTACGACCCGATACTTTTGTGGCAGTGGTATTTTCATCTCCCATGCCAAGAAATCTGCTTTGTGCTTTTGTATTTTGGTCTGTGCCAGTGGCGCACAGCATCTCTTGACCGTCACTGCCTAAGTCATCATTGTACCAGCGCCGTTACAAAAAAGCATTGTCAAATCCAATCGTTTTGGCGTTTACTGCCGTGCTTTGCATTTCGCATTTACAGGCACCAGGGTGCAAGGAGAAGAGTGCTAAGTTTCGAAGGAAGATGCGATAAGGGGTGCAGGTGTGCACGAGAATGAGAAGGGGAATAGAGCAATGGAGGTAGCCATTGATAGAGGGTGCCGATGATGAGCAGGAGGAAATATCAGCGAGGAAGGGGGAGAGTGACAGGGTGAGAAAACAACGAGAGTGTGAGGGGGTAGAGAGGGAGGTAGGATTGGTGGGTGGGCAAATAGCGAGGTTAGGATGGGTAGGGTAGAGGAGATGGGGCAGGGTGCATGGGTGGGGTTAAGAGTGGGGGTAGCGTTGAGTAAAGGTGGGTAGGGTAGGTGGGGTAAAGATGGGGAGGGTTGGTGGGGGTAGCGAGAGAGGTTTTAGGGTGGGTGGATGGGGTAGAGAGAGGGGGCTAGGGTGGGGTTAGAGAGCGTGGGGGTAGGGTGCTTGGGTGGGAGTAGAGAGAGTGGGGGTAGGATGGGTGGGGGTGTAGAGCGAGATGGGCTAGGGTGGGTAGGTGAGTGTAGGGATAGTGGGGGTTGGGTGGGTGGGTTGTAGAGAGAGTGGGGAAGGGTGGGGGAGTGGGGGAATGGTGGGTGGGTGGAGTAGAGAGAGAGAGTGGTTATCATGGGTGGGCTGGAGTAGAGATAGCATGGTAGAGTGGGTGGGTGTGCTTATAGAGAGAGGGGATTGGTTCAGTGAGTGATGTTAGAGAAAGTGGGGTGGGTGCTTGGGTTACAGAGTGTGGGGTGGAATGGGGGTGTTAGAGAGAGTGGGATGGGGTGGGTGTTAGAGAGAGTGGGGTGCAGTGGGTGGGGGTATAGAGAGTAGGTGTGTGGTGGGTGGCTCGGGGTACATAGAGTGGGCGTGGATGGGGATGGTTACAGAGAGAGGGATTGGTTCAGTGAGTGATGTTAGAGAAAGTTGGGTGTGGTGGGTGGGGGTAGAGAGTGTGGGATGGTATGGGGTGATAGAGAGGGTGTGGTGGGTGTTTGAGAGAGTGGGGCGCAGTGAGTGTGGGTAGAGAGTGGGTGTGGGGTGGGTGGCTGGGGGCACATAAGGTTTGTGTGGGGTATATGGGGGTAAAGAGAGTGGAGTGGAATGGGTGGTGTTAGAGAAAGTGGGGTGGGTGTTGTTACAGAGAGTGCGGTGCAGTGGGTGGGGGTAGAGAGTGGGTTTGGAGTGGGTGGCTGGGGGTACAGATAGTGGGCATGGGTGGCTTGATGTAGAGGGTGGGAATGTAGAACTTGTGGGGTGGCTATTGGGGAGAAAGTGGGGGTAGGGTGGGTGGTTGGGGGTAGATAGAGTGGCATTAGTGAAAGTGGGGGTAGTGTGAGAGGGTGGCAGTAGAGAGTGTGGGGGTGTAGAGTGGGAGGGCAGGGTAGGGAAAGTGGTGGTAATATTGAGAGAGTGGGGGTAGGGTGGTTGGGGTAGAGAGAGTGGGGAGTGGGTGAGGGTAGAGCGAGTGGTGGTGGGGTGGGTTAGTGGGTGGGTGGTGATAGTTGTTTGGGGGCAGAAAACATGAAGAACAAAGCAGCTTTGGGAGGACTCATCGAAGTTGCCCAAAATAGCCCAAACAAAACCCAACCAGCACATGTAATGGGGGAGGGCTGCGTGGGTGGCAGTAGAGAGAGTGAGAGTCGGGTGGGTGGGGCTCGAGAGACTGGGGGTGAGGTAGAAAGAGTAGGTGTGGGGTGGGCATGTAGCGGTAGAGAGGGAGCCTTAGGAAGACTAACAATATACCTGCTGTCGAAAGTAGCCCAAAATAGCCCACATGTACATGAAATAACCCAAAATAGCCCAATATTGCAACCTTACAAATCACTGTCGGGTTGGTTAATGGAAAGCCAAGCACCCAACTTGCTTCTTACAAAGCTGCTGATTGGAGGAAATATTGTTAGGGGACTTTTCATTGGTAGTATGGCGAGGAGTTTGGAAAAAGAAGCTTTACTGATTCGGTGGTTTCATGCTGTGGCTTTGATGCCTAACTCTCTGTCTTCTGGGTTTCAGCAATTTTGTGTAGCTTAAGCCACATCAAAATTCGCCAAAATCGATCATGGGTGGGCAAGAAGCCACATAGAGACACTGGATTGGCTATGCTATATCAGCGAGAGGGGTAACTGCAGGGGTGACATGGAATAAAAGCGAGTAGTACTTCACCTTCTCAGTGAAGTCCTGCAGCGTAGTATGTAGGGGGGAGCTGATTTGAGTGCAGATGGTAGTCGTAATGTAACCTGGGTGATACACATTAATAATGTTTTGCTGAAATACATTTCTATGCTCAATTGCTCCAGTGGGGCTAAATTGTACAGGGCAATACTGCATCTGGGAGTGGTATAGCACCGGTAGTACCGTAGGAGCAACATAGCACAGAAATACAACCCTTTGAATGGACTTAGGACTTATTTAAACGTCCAGGAAAAAATGGTCCCGTCTTGTAGATGGAAGTATATAAGTGCATCCTAAAATAATTTGGGAAATTCTTATATTACTTGCATCAGGGTGGCCTAGAGAGCAATGGCCAAAGTCCAGGCCCAACATACTAGTGGTTCCCAGATTTTTTGTGTGAAAGTGGGCCTGTTTTACGGTCAAAGTTAGCCAGTGTGATGAGTTACTTCATTGTGCAGCGTGCAGTTTTGACCAATGTTCCTAAACAAATATTATGTAAAATGCACGAGTTGCACCACCTTACCAAAAACCACCCCCTTGTGCGATACTCACACAGAATGTCACAAAAGGAGCGAGTTGCCATTTGCGACTGTCAGCCACAATTTGTTTTCCCAATTAGTGACCCTGACTGGCAGTCTAGGCCCTTAGGAGCCAGCAGTGAAAGGGTTAATTTTCAACACCCAGTGCCGTTTATGTAATGCGGCCTTTCATGCCGGGTGTTTAAAGTAGCATCACAGGAGAGCCACATAGGACTGAAGCTGACCAGCCATTGAAACGTACTTCCGGAAATGGCATTCCTGGGCTGCCCCTCCCCCACAGACACACTCATGCCCAGTGATAAGACTCACTGAAGTCATCCTGACGTACAGGATATTATTGGACCCGATGGTGGTAAGGAATAGTGGGTGATATGTTCCACTTGCTAGGTACAACTCTAATCGTAGGACATGACGCGCTCAGAGGCGGATGTCTGTCCATAATGAGAGCCTTTAGTGTCGCTGTCGACGCTGCATTTGCTTCGGGGGTATATTGCGGTATGCAGGTAAGTGAGCTCTTCCCGAATTTAGAAAGGTGGTTCCGTTTTGAGAAATGCTGATGCTGTACTATCTGCTGTATACTGAAAATATGGAGGCACGGACTAAACGACAAACCACCTGCAACTGATAATATAATGCCATGCTAGTGGTGAGCATGTTTTCACCTCTGTTTTGAAAATCTAAAACACACAAACCCCCAACGGAAAATAATATGCTGAGATGTATTACCTTTCAAACTTCAAAACATGTCTTCATCAGATGGTGGTCATAGAGTGAAAGAAGTAACAGAAAACAGTATTTGACATTTCTTTTAAATAGACAACAAGCATTGGCAAAGCCAAAGGTTTTGACTTATTGCATAGTAATTGTATAGACATTTGCAAGATACTGCAATCATATGCCCAAGTAGTTCCAACATTTGGTAGGTGTTGCTACCAAAGGGCTAGGTAGTAAGGAAGTAGCATAATTTGCCATATCGCACACCGTAAGGCAAATATAACTATCTTGTAGCAGGTATTGTCATCATATGATCATGTTTAATATATTGCCATTAAAAGTAATATATTCACACATATGTACATCAGAATGGGCCAGGGGTTACCCCTGTGCATCACAGGGGGCCTCATTCCAAGGTCGGCGGTAACCCCAGGGTGCCACTGGTGGGTTGCCGCTGACCCGGAAACATGGAATCCACCGCCGGACTTCCCGGTGCCACCAGGACATTACAAGTCCCGCCAGAGCCGGAAGTCAGGCGGCAGATTCTGTAACTCCCCATTCCTGTGGAGTCCCATGGGACTCCATGGGAGGGGGGAGACAGAAGCACCGGGCCATTGCTAACGGTGCCGGTGCTTCCGTGATGACTCTGCATATCAGGGCCAAGGTGCCTGGCAAAGCCAGACCTGCCTGGTGCTACAGCCCCTGCAGGCAGACTTGTATTGTGGCGATCCAGAAACAAGGGTGCCTTTGTGCTTACCGGCACCCTTGTTTCCGGCCGCCAGACTCAGAATGAGGCCCAGAGTGTGCTTCGTGCAGTAGAATTACTGTATCACCATTTCATTCAGTTTTGGTCCTCATCTCAGGGAAGGGGGGGGGTGATATGTCATCCCACTGCATGCAAAGCCAGAGTTGACTTGTTATCATGCCATATGTTTGTGCTGGGGCCAACAGCATAAGTGCTTGTACCTCAGAAATGTGTGCCTGTACGTGTTGTATGCTAACAGGTTAAGCTGTCAGGGATGCATGTTGCTACATATAATTGGGTGGACAGGTGCCCAAGCAGGTGTCATGAGACCACTCCACCCGCTCGCATGGCCATGCTGTGTGTAGTCAAGTTATGACTGGCTTGTGGGATCCTGCATACAACTTTGTGTCTTGACACCAATGTGTTCCCAGGAGTACCCCAGACTAGGCATTCTTCCATGCATTCAGTGGTTCACAACCCTACTAAGGTACTCACTGCTCACCCTTGTGAACCTGTGTTCTGTCTCCCAGGGCCACGCAGCAGGGGGGTTGGGCTTTGCAGGGTGCCTGGTCCATAGTCCGCATGTGCCCATCATGATCCTTCGGAATGCCCGGTCTTGTGATGGTAGTCCTTGGGTATGTATATCAGGGCCAGAGAGCGGGCCTGCTTCGGACGGCCAGATGGACTACAATCTGGTAGCTACTTCTGTTGTGTATATGAGGAGGCATGACACTTATGGACAGTCCTTCTCCTCTGTCACCCAGGGTACACAATTTATTAGTCAGCATAGCCACCTTACTCTGGCCTACTGTTGACAGTGCGTAACAGTCCTCATCACATCCCCAGGACTGGCAAGGACTGTACACCATGCAATGTGCCCACCAAGTTTTGGCTCCTGGTGTCACTCTTCTGAGTTAGCAAGTACTTTTGCAGTCAAGCAGGGTGGCTGGCTGTCACAAGACCCTTGCACTGCAACTGCAGGGCAGTTAGTCCGTCTGGCTCCCTGCATTCCACACATTGATTTTGCGCACTTGGGTCTTCTTGGGTTGGACTGCCTGTCCAGCCATGGCCATTGAGACAGGCCTTTACCTTCCACCTGCGCTGGGGAAGTGCTGACTTACCTTCTGGGAATACACCCTTACATGGGTGTCTCTCCCATCCAAGTAGTGCAGAGGCAGAGCAGGCCAGCGGTTCACCAGTGCTCATGTGAGAGTACAAAGATGGTGGGCTGACCGCATGGGCTGGCAAATACTCAGTGGGTGTCGGCTCACATGAGCCTTGCCCTTGAACTTCTCTACCAGGCTCAGTTTCAGAATGCAGTCCAGGGCAACGACAGCTCTGCTGGTGCCAGCCCATAGTGCATATAGAAAGCCATACAGAACTCTTGCTGGTTGCTGGGTGCCAACATGGCTAAAAGAAAAGCTTGGGAGGAGGGAGGGCCAGGGAAGATGGCTAAGAGTGTGAAGAAATCTAAGCAATCCCAGGAAAAACCTCGAACCAAATCACTGTGCACGCAACTCTGTCTGGACTCCTAGAAATTGAAAACTGCATCCAGGTCATGGAAAAGGCCATCTGGGATGCCGCCTCTGGTATAGAGGTTTGCTCTGAGGCTGGCCTAAATCCCAGGCGGAACGCCAGTTTGGATGGCGCAGGGAAAATGAACTGCCATATTTATAAGGACACAGATGAGGATAAGGATAAGGGAGAAATATGGGCATCAGCCCCGCGGGAAAAATCTTGGGCCGATAAGGACGTACTGGACTATGTGGTAGGAGTAGACAAAGCTAGTCGGGCCTCATCAGTGAGGTGGAGCTGTGCCTCTCTAAGAACAGTGAGCAAGGGGTTCACGTCTGGATTCCCCTGGTAACTTAGGGTGGGACCCAAAGTTACTTAATATGCAAAACAAAGGGGGGTCTGGGAGTCTCTCTATTCTGTGTTCTGCAGGGGGGAGGCTGTGTATCTGGCATTCATGGACCTGAGCACGGTTCGATAAAGTAGACAGATCGACATTATGGGCCCTGCTCAGGTCCATGGGTTGTTCAGAGGAAATTCTATCAGTATTGCGTAAATTGCATAGGGAAAACTGGGCAAGTGTGCGCACTGTACTGGGGGGGCAATGCACTGCCTGCTTTGATGTCGGGCTCGGTGTCCATCAAGGTTGTGTTTTGCCCCCATTTTATTAATCCTTTATATCAACAGGCTTTTGAAAGCCCAGGTGGATACTGGGGCGTGCTATGCAAGTTTTGGGGGGTAGGGTCTTTACGGTAACACAGTGTTAATAGCCAAAACCCCTAGGGCCCTACAGATTGTGATTGATGCCTAGGTGGCCTTTATGAACAAATTGGGGCTGAACATGAATACCTCAAAATCAGCAGTAATGGTGTGTGTGGGGGGGAAGAGGCTGGTAAAGATGCGCCTGATGGTCTGCAAAGGATCTGTAATTCCTAGAGTCAAGGAATTTGATTAACTTGGCCTCAGGTTCTCAGAGAAAGTTACAGATTGAACACATGTTAGTAAACAATCCCTGAAGATGAGGCAATGTGTAGGGGGATTTTTCATTTTTTGTCCCCTTGTCAGGGACAACCTTTTGAACAGGTCCTGAAGGTTTATGCTGTGCAGACCAGGGCTGCAACACTATACGGAGCACCTCTTTGGGGTTACATGAAGGCGTCTGAGATACATGTTAAGGAAGACAGGTTACTCAGACAGATTTTGGGACTCCCAGAATCCACCCCCTGTGTCTCAGTACATAATGAACTGCGGCTGGATTTTTGGGAGGATCATTGGATGTCAGCCCGAGTATTTTTTGGTTACGCCTATAGTCTAATGATCATGCTACCCTAGGCCAATGTATTATCAGGAACCTCATGCGGAGGGCAAATTGGCACAAAATCCCTTTAATGACTCGATGTCCAAGAGTAACCTTTTGGTTCTTTGCCCTCCTAACAGTCTGTTGACTTTGGGGCAACTGAATCATTATAAGCGCATCTTTAAGCTAGGGGTGAAGGAGAGGAGAGGAGAGGGAGAATAAGGAATTAGCCACCTACTGTGATAGAGATCATGCTGTGGTTAGCAGGGTGAATGAAATCCAACCATACCGTCTCCTGAGCTCGAAAAAGGGAGATCGGTGGCTGATTATGCGTGCAAGATTTGACATCCTGCTATTGAGGGAAAATACGGTAAAGTGGCATGGGTGCCCTGATACTGCTAGCTGTCCAGCATGGAGGGCTGCCGGAAAGGATTTGAAGCACTTTTTATTGTTTTGCCCAGCCTATAATGATGTCAGAAGGTCCACTATTTTGCCGGTCCTTAAGGAGTCAAATTTGCACCTCTATGGGCCAGCTTTGCTGTTTCTTGGAGGAGCGGACTCAGCATTGACCGCATGGGCACTTTTGTCTTTCTTGAAAAGAGCGCTTTATTCTGTGTGTGTTTAATTGATGCTTTTATCCAAATAAACATATTGATTGACTGACATTTTATCTTTGCTCCAATAGTCCTCTATCATTGCTTTTGTTTTTATGCAGCTATCCTCATAGCGTAACATCTTTTGTGACATCCATCACAATGTGGTCTATTTACCTTGAAACTGGCCCATAGTCGTGCAGATCACCAAAAGCATTACATACTGTGCTCTAGTCGCTAGGATTTCAGTGGCCATGAATGTCCTGGAAGAAGTGATGTCATGGCGTAGGGAATGAGAGAGTACACATAGCAGCTCTCTACCCACCATGGTCTTGAGCTGTACCACACATTATTGGTCACGTGTGCCGAACCCACCATGTATGCATATATGTGTTCGAAGTTATTATTGACACTCCTTTTGAGTATTTTCATGTCTCTAGTGGCACTGGAGAAGGGTTGGGACATTACTTCATTTACAAGGGGAACAGTGGTCGTATTAGTATACAGTGGTTTGTGTATGTGATAGAGAGCTGCTTTCTGCAACGCTCGAGACAGCTTAATGCAGCAAATATTGCTACAATCCTTTTCGCTAATGGGTCCATATACTGCAACAGTGCATGCTCATTGTCTTGTCTGTGAGCCAAAAGCCAGCACTTAGCAACATTTTAAATGTTCCTCATATTCTTTTTGATACTTTCAAGTCGATTCCAAAACACTAAATATCTACAAGAAAAACTGTAGTATTATTGCCAAAAAGATCCTCTCAAAAATGAATTTTGTCTTTGGGTTTGTGAGTAAGGCAAAAATCGGTACAAATGAGAGAATAGCATAGAGAATTGTCTGGAAAGGTAATATTTAGTTGTTAGGGGCCCAGTTTGTGTGAGCAGACTATTTGCTTGTGTAAAAAAGGACAGTGTGCATTTACTAATTCTCTGTAAATTGCTGTCTGCTCCGTGTCATGGATTGAGTCTGCACTCTTCTTCCTCCTTCTTCAGCTGCAACTTCTGGGACTTGGGGTAGTGGGGTCTCACCTTTACAGGGTTTGACATCACTGATGTGTATCCATGCACGACTACCTACCACTTTGATGAGCAGTTCTCGATAACAAACAGGCCTTCAAAATGGGGCTTGTTGCAAGATCGTGTAACATTTCTCAAAAGGACAGTGCCACCAGGGTATAGGGGAGGGGGTCTGAGAAAGTCTTGCAGATCTACTTGAGCGTGTCATCATCATTGATCTTCAACCTCCCCTGCTGTGCGAAAAGCTGTTGGGATATAAAAGAAACACCAGCTGTCATCGCCGCTAGGTATTCACGCATCACAGAACCTAAAAAACAGCAGCACTATGGGCATCGGTTAGCCCTCTGTTGGGAGGAGCAAGAGGTAATGCAATTAGGGCTGAAGACAGGCAATGAAGCCATCCTTTTGTCAGGGTCATCTTTAATCTGGCTATTTTCTCTTTGATCAGGCCATTGAGACATTCACAAATCCCATTTGAATGCAGGCGGTAAGCTCAGGAGAACGTATGCTTAATCCCCAGTAGGATTGTGATGTGCTCAAACCCTTTGTTCACAAACTGTGATCCATTGTCAGACCAGGGGACTGCCCACACTCCCCATCATGGGAATACCTCTTGTACGAGGAATTTTTCAGCACAGGTGACATCGATATGTGTTCATGGACCGGCTTCGATCCACCTAAAGAAAGAGCATACAATTACTAGCTTGGATCATGTCTACACAATCAATGTTCAAATGCTGGAAGGGTCCAGTGGGTCAGGGTATTTTCCTCTCACTAATCGCAGCATGTGCCTTGCTGTGTACTTCTGATATATGATACTATTAGTAACAAAGGCAGCAACATGCTCTGCCCGATATGGAGTAAACCAATCTTCTGCTTTTGGGGCTGCAATACTCTCTCCTGTTGTGTGAGCAGGTTGGTGAAACTGCTCTAATGATGGTTCAAGTAATGCAAGGGGCATGAAAGGCCGGCCGCCACATTGCATTTTGTGGGGATACAAATCACTCCCTTCTTTTCCACAGTCCCTGCTATTCTGGCAGTTCATTTCCCTGCAGCTCTATTATCTGGGTGATGGGCAAGGAATTAAAGCCTTCTTTATTTCACCATGTTGCGAGCTAATGTGTATTTATTAGGCGGTGTGCCAAATTCAGATATTTCAGGAAAATATGCAGATTTCTTGCCCTCTATATCAGCAGCCTCCTTGCCATGGGAGATTAAGTCCTCCCCCCTCGTATGGGTCATGCACTTCATCACGGCAATAGCCAATGGGAGCCTTTTTGAATAAGGCTGCATGTTGCACTGGCATGCCGTCAGTGCGTAGGAAGTCCTGCCTCTTCCAATGTGACAGTCCTGCATTTACAGTCAACGTCATGTAGGCGGAGTCGGAATACACTGTGATTTCTTCATCCTCTTGTGTTTCTAACACCACAATAAGTGCTACTAGTTCTGTTGCTTGTGTTGAAAATTGCAAAGGCAATCTCGCACTCACCACTACCTCAAAATGTTCAGTCTATCTCAATTTTACCACTGCGGTCCCAGTGTGCCTCTCCCCTGAATTCTGATCAATCAATGCAGAACCATCAATAAAGGGTATTTCCCCCCCTCTGAGGGCATGTTCTCTGACATGGGCTATATCATCATGGTACGCTGTGTATTGGGTGGAGTCATGCACATAATCTCCTTCCTCGACTGGCTCTGCTATGAAGATAGCTGGGTTCACTACTCTGCATATCATTATTTTAGATGCTGGGTTTGAAATTATCACCTCGTACCCTGATGCTCTCTATGTGGTCAATGTGCTTTGGGGTTTTTCAATAATGGCGAACAGGGCATGCTCCACGTATCGTGTTACTTCACAGACCATTGTGATATTAGCTCACTACTCAATAGCAAAAGCTGCTGTAGTCAGTGATTGTTCACAGGGATGATGACATTTTTCCACTGGATCTAGGATCCCACTGTAGTGTGCTAATGACTTGTGTCCCAGGGAAGTCTTCTGTGTGAGCACCACTGTCATTATTATCCCATACGAATGTAAGAGCAAGTCAAATTCAGCACTGTAATCAGGGATCTCTAAAACGGGTGCTGTGCATATTGCCCTTTTCAATTCTTCAAATGCCTCTATCATTTCACATGCCCAGGCTACTTTGCTGTCATCTCTCTGCGCTTCTTTGAGTGCCTTTAGAAGGGGTCGAACAAATGTGCTGCAATCAAAGATCCATGCCCTGCAGTATTTGCAAAGGTCCAAAAACTGCTGCATCTCTCTCACTGTATTTGGCTTTGGTGTTTTCATGATTGCTTCTGCTTTATCAGGGGTCACCTTCTTGCCTTCTTGTGACATCAACTGCCCAATGTACAGAACCTTCTCCTGACAACATTGTATCTTGGCCTTGTCTACCTTATATCCTGTGTCTGTCAGAAATGTCATCAACTGTATTGAGGGAAGGATTTCAGAATAATCAAGGTGGTTTTCAGAATGTGCAGAATGATAATCAAAGCATGCAGGGAGGGCAACTTAGAAGACTCCCTCCGGTGTGTTGGAAAAGTGGAATGACAGGGCACATTATGGGAACATGTGGGAGCCAAGGGCATTTACAGAATGGGCAATTCTCAAGAGGGGGGACAGCTTATCCTCCAGCATATAGCCCACAAAGTAGGGATGGGTTTGCCCATAATCAGACAGTGTATCAAGCACAAGAGCCACAAGTACAACAGGCTTTGCAACCACAGCAACCACCATTGAATCTGCCAGAAGGGCAGTCACAGCATGCACCCATGCAGATACAGCGAGTGCAAACACAGGCCAGGTATTGACTTCTAGAGTGGGGGGGTCACTATCGTGTGAAGGAATCCTTTTACAGGTACAGGAATAAGCATATATCCACAATAGGACAGCTCACAGGGTGACTTGATGTGTTCAGCACAATCGGTGATGCCAAATTCTCAAGAGGAAACAAGCGTTGATGTTACCATAGGTGGCAAATACTTTTCTTTTTTAGTAGACACTGAGGCAACTCGCTCATGTATACGGGAGGGAACATTTTCGATGTCAGGAAATGCCATAAATGCTCAAGGGTTCTCTGGAGCTACAGGTAGAGTTCCTTTTACTGAGAAATTTCCAGTCTCCCTAGGAGAGTGCGATATGTATGTTCCTTTGTTGTATGCAAGACAGACACTGGTTAATATTCTGGGCCGAAATTTAATGACAAAGGTAAATATGACAATTTCCTTCACTGTTGAAGGCATAGTGTGATTCATGCCAGGAATATATTATTTAAATGTGGGTGAATTTATCATGGCATTTACAGGACAAATAGCCCTGCGAGGAATGCTGTTACATGGTTACCCAGCTTAATGGAAAGATTATGAGAATACCTGAAGAATATCTGTTTAGGCCACAGATACCTATGGATGAAGAAGGGGGATATGTTTTTCCTCTAGAACTGCAGGCAGCCATAGTGCAAGGGGAATTAGCCATGCTCGAAGGATTTGATGATGAGGGCAGACCATGGAGAACAGTGATTGCTATTGTGGAAGGATACAGGTTGACTGAATGACGTCACTGACGAGGATATGTTTAAAGACGACGCATCAGATGATGAAGTAGTGTTCGAAATGAGCATTACTTATTGGATCAAGATAGAAAGAAGGGAAATCCCACAGCGAATGGTGATAGTGCGGCAACGTCCAGAATTTTTTGATGAGGACATGGAAAAGGTGCCAACCTCTTTATGGACTACATGCCCCTATGACGTAGGCCTGTTGATGGGGGTAGGAGAGGTCAAGATTAAGTTGAAACCAGGAGCAATTTTACCTTGCGCAAGAAAGTATCCTATGTCTCAAGAGGAAGATAAGGGTATTTTTAAGACTATATCAGCCATGATGGATCAAGGCATTTTGGTGACGTCAGAATCACCCTGTAATACCGCAGTGTATCCTATCAAAAAATCAAAGGGTGGGTCATAGCGTTTAATTCAGGATATGAGGCCAATAAACCAGACTGTAGAGGCAGAGTTTCCTCTAGTTCAGAATCCTGCTATGATTTTATGCAGTATTCCCCCAGAAGTACAATATTTTACAGTGATTGACTTGAAAAATGTGTTTTTCTCAATCCCGTTGCACAAAGATTCCCAAATTCTGATGTCATTTACGTTCCGTCAGACTAAGCTGAAACGCACACGTTTGCCCCAAGGATATTGTGAGTTTCCATCAATCTTTAATAGGGTCCTGCAGATGGACATAAGCAATATTGATTTGACAAGTATTGTGCTGCAACACGTAGATGTTATTTTAGTCTGTAGCACAACAGAGGAAGAGCGCAGACGAGACTCGATTCAGCTAATGATTATTTTAGGAGACAAATGATATAAAGTGGATAAGGAGAAATTGCAGCATTGGCAGGGAAATGTGTTTTATATAGGTCAGTTTTCTTCGCATGAAGGAAAGAAAGTTACATCCGAAAGAGCTGAGGCAATCAGGAAAACATCAAAATGGCACACGATAAAGCAAATGCAGCAGTTTCTGGGACTGTGTAATTATGTCACAGCATGGATATTTGATCATAGTTCATACACAGGACTCTGTTTGCTGGGCCTGAAAAAAGCACACGTGAATAAGGAAATGATTGAATGGACTGAGGAGATAGAGGAAGGGTTTGATGAATTGAAAAAAAAGCAATTTTTACAGATCCAGTTTTAGGGATTCCCAATTATTCTGAGGAGTTCTTTTTGTTTTTGCACACAAATGGAACTGTTATGACATCGGTACTCACACAGAGAACCACATAAGGGTACAAAACCTTAGCATATTATAGTGGGATTTTGGACCCAGTTATGAGGGGTCACTTTCCTTGCAAACAACCTCTGGCAGCAGCTGGTTGGCTATTGAGAAATCTGCAAGCATAGTGATGGGGGTGTTCCATGACTTTATTTGTTGAGCATGCTTTGTTTGTTGTTTTGGAGAAACCTAAGGGTGCACTGACATCTCAAAGAGCTTCTGCTTATGAAGTGGTTATATCGAATCCAGCGATCAAAATAGTCAGGTGTAAAATGGTGAATCACTGGCAGCAGATGAGCAAGTGCATGATTACTCTAATTATGAGGGGTTCTACGACGAGATCCCATGGGTAAAGGAGAATGCTCTAGCTGCAGGGGCGGTATTCTTTATTGATGGTTCTTCGAAGATCAATCAAACTGATGGAGAAAGTCTTATAATCTCTGTGATCAGATGGGGTACTCACGGCTCTTCGGTTTTTTATAGATGAGAGGAGGTAAGAGGCGTCCCCCCAGAGGTCCAGAGATCAGATAATCTGTGCTCTGTGCTCCCAGGGGGCCGCCCCCTGGGAAACCCTCTTGGGGAAGAAAACCCAGATCCTGCAGGTCTTGTGTTGGATGGAACTCCCAGTCGTCGTGGCAGGTGAAATGAAGAAGAATTCCCGACTGATGCCAACAGAGGGAATGGTACTGAATTAGCAATCGGAGGCAAAGGTGAGTACCAGGAAAAAGGAGAAAGGGAGACGAAGGAGAAAAAGGAGAGAAAGAGCAGAGGACCGCAAGAATCGGGTAAAGAGGACGGGTAAGTAAAGGCGAGAACGAGTGGAAAGGAAGACGTAGAAAAGCCGCTGGCGGCTGTTAGTAAACGAAGCTGCCGGCCATGGGAGACCGTAGCCGGAGGAAACACAAGCGGAAAATTAGATAAGCCGCGGAGCGGCAAAGGAAGGAAGGAGCGAGGGAGTGCTCCAGGAGGAGAAAAAACTGGCAAGGCAAGTTTTTACGAGCGAGCAGCTACAAGGGAAAGCTGAAGAGCAGAGTAGCAACGCAGTTACCTGAAAGTTCGCGGTGAACAAGTACGAATAATGGTGGAAAGAGAGGAAGGACTAAGGTGGAAGAAAAAGACTAGACCTGCCTTGTTAGTTGATAGAAACAGTATCTAGGAGCCGCCATCTAGGATTCCATTGAGTATATCGTGGTTGATGTAGCTTCCATCTTCTCCATGGGTTTCTAATCCCTCTTGTAACAGTATGCCCTCCCCGTGGGGGGGAAGGTCCGGGTTTCCAGGGATGGCATCGATGGTATCTCTTCACCAATGTAGGTGCATGCACTGCAGATGCTGGTTCCCAAGTTCTGTCTGATGGGCTGTACCCCTTCCAATCTACCAAGTATTGTAGGGTTCCTCGGTGATACCTGGAGTCAGCTATGGCAGAAACCTCATATTCCGGACCTTCTGATGTGTCGATAGGGGGAGGTGATATCTCTCCTTGTCTGCAGAACCTGTCAGATACATGTGACTTTAACTGGGAGACATGGAACACATTGTGTATCCGTGACCAAGAAGGCAGTAGTTGTATCTGATAGGATACTTTTCCTATCTCCTTGAGCACCTGAAAAGGACCAAAGAATTTAGGAGAGAGTTTGGAAGGTATCAATCTTTTGGGGAGATAGCGGGATGAAAGCCAAACTAAATTCCCAGGTTTATATGTGGGTTCTTGAGATCTTCTTTTGTCAGCTTGGAATTTGGTTCTTTGTTGAGTGTCTTTCAGGATGGCACGGGCAATGTTATGTCCTGATTGAACGTGTGCCAGCCACTCCTCTACTGAAGGGGAGTTAGTTATTCGAGTGGCTGTGATGGGTAATATTTCAGGATGAAAACCATAGTTACAGTAGAAAGGTGACATCTTGATGGCGGAATGTTGCGCATTGTTGTAAGCTATTTCGGCATATGGTAACATCTCAGTCCAGTTATCCTGTGTAGCGGAAACAAAACATCTGAGGTATTGTTCCAATGTTTGATTTAATCTTTCGGTTTGGCCATTGGCCTGCGGATGGTATCCTGAGGTAAGATTCCGGTGTATGCCTAAGGCTTGGCATAGATTCTTCCAAAAGGTTGAAATATATTGTGGCCCTCTGTCAGAGACAATGTTCTTAGGTAAACCATGTAAGCGGAAAATTGTATGCAGGAAACAGGATGCCATTTGAGATGCCGTAGGAAGCTTCACCATGGGTATGAAATGTGCCATCTTAGTAAAAGAATCAATAGTCACCATAATCGTGGTGTTGCGATTGGAAGGAGGCAACTCCACTATAAAGTCGGTCGAAATCCTTTCCCAAGGTTGACTAGGAAGGGGAGGTTGCACTAACTTTCCAATTGGAAGTCTTCTTGGTACCTTTTCTTGAAGACAAATGGAACATGCAGTGACATAGTCTCTGACGTCTACGGCAACAGATGGCCACCAGAAGTGGCGGTTGACCAATTCGAGGGTGTTGGCAATTCCCCTATGTCCTGCAGTCTTATGGTCATGACACATGTACAATACTTGTTTCCTGAGATTTTCGGTAGTCACATATATCTGTGTATTGTGGTAGAACAAGCCTTGTTCTTCCTGGAGTTGGTATTCTTTTGTGTCTATATCATTGACTTCAGAGAGCTGTTTGCGAATGTCCTGAAGAAAAGAGGATATCAAAAAGATGAATGGAGCTTGAGGCAATATCTTCTGCTGAATGCAAGGTTCTTCTGTCTGTAGACTTCGTGATAAGGCGTCCGCCAATCGATTGTTAGTTCCAGATATGTGAGTGATTCTGAAGTCAAAGGAAGAAAAGAAATAGGCCCAGCGGGCTTGACGACTGTTTTGACATTCATAGTTTTGTAGTACTTTCAGGTTGCTATGGTCAGTTCTGATGGTGATGGGATGTCTTGTTCCTATCAGCAAATGTCTCCATTCTTGGCATGCTTTCTTTATGGCGAGTAGTTCTTTTTCAAGGACAGTATAGTTTTGTTCCGAAGGAAGTAAAGTCTTGGACATGTAGGCTATGGGGTGTTCAACGCCAGACAGGGATGCTTGTTTTAACACACCTCCAATGGCAGAATGCGAGGCGTCAGTTTCGAGAATGAAAGGTCTTGTTTGATCTGGTAATCTAAGGATAGGTGCAGTGGAAAAGGCCGTCTTGAGGTTATCAAAGGCTTGTTGTGCTTCGGTAGTCCATGCATACCTTTTTCCTTTTTGGAGAAGAGATGTCAAAGGTTTGATGGTTTTTGAGAAGTTAGGGATAAATCTTCGGTAAAAGTTTGAGAATCCCAAAAACCTTTGGACCTCCTTTACCCCTTGGGGAGCCTTCCATTGCTGTATGGCTGCTACTTTTCGAGGATCCATGGAAGCCCCTTCGGCAGAAAGGATAAAGCCCAAATATGGGATATTCGTCTGGTGAAATGAGCATTTCTCCAATTTTGCAAACAAGTGGTTGTCTTGGAGACGGTGGAGGACTTCGGAAACATGAATCATGTGTTCTTGTAGATTTTTTGAGAATATCAATATGTCGTCCAAATAGACGATTAATGAATGGAGGAGTAGATCTGAGAACAAATGATCAACGAACCTCTGAAATACAGAAGGAGCGTTAGCCAATCCAAATGGCATCACCCGATACTCGTAGTGACCGAATGGTGTGCGGAAAGCGGTTTTCCACTCGTCTCCGCTCTTTATCCGAATCAAATGATATGCACCACGTAAGTCTAATTTTGAAAAGATTGAGGCACCTCTGACTGCTTCTAGAATGTCTTGAATAAGAGGCAGGGGGTATCTGTCTCTATAGGTAACTTTGTTTAATCCCCTGTAGTCAATACAGGGTCGGAGTTCTTTACAATCCTTCTTAGGAATAAAGAATAATGAAGCTCCAGCTGGGCTCTTGGATTCGGTAATCAAGCCGTTACGTACATTGGTTTGTAGATATTCTCGTAAGGCTTCCTTCTCTGGGTTAGAAAGGGTATACATTCTTCCAAAAGGGATCTGTGCATCTGGCAATAGATCAATTGCGCAGTCGTCTCTTCTGTGGGGAGGCAACTCCTTGAATTCCTCATTGGAAAACACTTTATGGTATTTATGATAGATCTCCGGTAGCAGGTTTAGATTCAATACTACAGACGAGGAATTCTGCAGCGGCAATTGAGTTTGGGAGATGTGTACACCATTGTCAGAGTTAGGTAAGCACGTAGCAGTGCAGTATTCAGATCCTAAAAACATAGTTCCGGCCTTCCAGTTTATGTAGGGGTTATGTTTAGACAACCAAGGCATTCCTAGGATAATAGGATAATGAGCAGCTTTGATAAGGTCAAAGATCACCTCTTCTTTATGTGTATTTATTTTCATGGTAAGGACAGATGTGTTTTCTTTTATGAAGCCAGAGGATAATGGTTCTCCATCAACCCCTTCGACAGGTATAGCGGTGGTCTTAGTTAGATGAGGAATCTTATGTTTGTATGCCCAATCAATGTCCATAAAAAGACCCGCTGCTCCACAGTCCACCAGAGCCGGTACCCTTTCGATCACAGAGTCTTGAAATTGAATGGTTAATGGTACCACTACCATTTGAAGGGCGTTTGTGACGCAGTTGAGGGAACTTTTCAAAATGGACCCATTCACAGTTCCCTTTATGAACGGGTGGTGGCGTTTCCCTATCGCCGTGGAGGTATCAGGTTACAGTCCTTAAGTACATGTTTGTTGGAACCGCAGTACATGCACAATCCCTGAGTACGTCTCCTGTTCCTTTCCTCAATGGTGAGAGGGCCTCGGGTGGTGCCTACTTGCATAGGTTCATCTTCGGCTACTCGGGATGTCTTAACTGTTTCACTTTTAAACGAAGTTGGTATCCCTTTTGCCTTTCCTTTCCTTCTTTCCCAATTTCGTTCTTGGATGCGATAATCCATTTGGAGGACAAGGGTGATCATCTCTGCAAGATTATGTGGGCGGGGAACACGAGATAATTCGTCCTTTAATTCTTCATTGACATTCCTTCTGAATATGGTCAAAAGGGCATCATCGGACCATGCAGTCTCAGTGGCCAAGTGTTTAAATTGGGTTATAAAAGTCATTAATTCCATGGTTCCTTGCTTTAAATCAAGAAGGTTTTCCTGGGCTGTAACCACTAACTCTCTGCGACCAAACATGGCCTGTAGACTATTAAGGAACCCAGCCAAGTTGTCTAAGAGTTGGTTATTAGTGGTCACTAAAGGAGTAGCCCAGGGCAAAGCACTGCCCGAGAGGTTAGTTATGATGAAACTAACCTTGGACCGATCAGTAGGGAAGAACATTGGTTTGAGCGTAAACTGTACAATACATGAATCTATGAATTCTTTAAGCTTCCTAGGGTTACCTTCGTACTTCCCCATAGGAAGTGGTCCGGGCGGTAATTCAGTCCTGGAGTGTACCATTTGGCGAAGCAGGGTGTTTTCGTTTCGTAATCCCTGTACTTCAGTATTCAAGGCTTGCACGGGATCCATCAGCTGCTGGACTTGTTGTTCCATGCTTCCTTTCTATTCCAAATATCTTTAGGCGTTGCTATCTCTTATAATCTCTGTGATCAGATGGGGTACTCACGGCTCTTCGGTTTTTTATAGATGAGAGGAGGTAAGAGGCGTCCCCCCAGAGGTCCAGAGATCAGATAATCTGTGCTCTGTGCTCCCAGGGGGCCGCCCCCTGGGAAACCCTCTTGGGGAAGAAAACCCAGATCCTGCAGGTCTTGTGTTGGATGGAACTCCCAGTCGTCGTGGCAGGTGAAATGAAGAAGAATTCCCGACTGATGCCAACAGAGGGAATGGTACTGAATTAGCAATCGGAGGCAAAGGTGAGTACCAGGAAAAAGGAGAAAGGGAGACGAAGGAGAAAAAGGAGAGAAAGAGCAGAGGACCGCAAGAATCGGGTAAAGAGGACGGGTAAGTAAAGGCGAGAACGAGTGGAAAGGAAGACGTAGAAAAGCCGCTGGCGGCTGTTAGTAAACGAAGCTGCCGGCCATGGGAGACCGTAGCCGGAGGAAACACAAGCGGAAAATTAGATAAGCCGCGGAGCGGCAAAGGAAGGAAGGAGCGAGGGAGTGCTCCAGGAGGAGAAAAAACTGGCAAGGCAAGTTTTTACGAGCGAGCAGCTACAAGGGAAAGCTGAAGAGCAGAGTAGCAACGCAGTTACCAGAAAGTTCGCGGTGAACAAGTACGAATAATGGTGGAAAGAGAGGAAGGACTAAGGTGGAAGAAAAAGACTAGACCTGCCTTGTTAGTTGATAGAAACAGTACCTAGGAGCCGCCATCTAGGATTCCATTGAGTATATCGTGGTTGATGTAGCTTCCATCTTCTCCATGGGTTTCTAATCCCTCTTGTAACAGAAAGGTATTCAGGTTCAGCTGTGGTAAGGCATAGAGCTAATGGGGAATTTGAGGTAGAAGCAAGTGCGAGACTACCGTTTCATTTTTCAGCACAGGCTGCAGAATTGGTGGCGCTTATTGTGGCACTCCTGAATCACACAGAGCAGGAAGTGACGGTGTACAGGGACTCCGCCTACGTGACGTCAACCATGCACGCAGGGCTAGCATGTTGGTAAAGGAGGGGCTATCTCTGAGCGGTGGACACTCCAGTGCCACACGCCGCATTATTGGACATACATATTTATGAATGCACTACAACTCCCATTAGCCATTGCAATAGTTAAGTGCACAGCGCATACTAAGAGAACTGACTTTATTTAATGCAGAAACCAAGCTGCAGATGAAGAGGCCAAAAGGGTTGCATATTCATCGGATATTTTTAGTTTGATTCTCCTGATGTGAAAGAGAAAATGGTTGTAATAATGGTTGTGAATGAAGGGTTTAATCATTTATCACAAACTCAATTGATGGAAATTCAGGGTGGAGCTCCACAAGAAGAGAAGAACTGTGGACATAGAGGGGGTGTTCTTTATCCCCTTCTGAAGCACTGTAGTGACAAGGCAGCACTGGTTAACTGGTGATGCCGGAAGCTTTATTAAGGGTAGCATTAGAACAGCTATACTACCCCGCGCATGTCACTAGGGAGAGCCTCGCAGTAACCATTGCGGAAGACTGGTAAATACCGAACCTGTTAGAACACGTTGCTTTTTATGTAGTAAATTGCATCGTATGTCAAATGTTTACTGCTGGGCACACACTACAAACAGTCAGAGGAGTAATTCCTCAACCAAATGGTCCTTTTCAGCATTTAAATATTGACTATGTTGACATGCTGCAGATCTGTAATGGATATAGGTATATGATAATGGTAGTGTGCCCGTTCTAGAGATGGATTGAAGCTGGTCCATGCACACATCCAGATGCCACTTGTGCTGCAAAATGTTTAGTCCGAGAAGTATTTCCCAGATGGGGAGTATGTGAGGTGCTGAGATCAGACAATGGACCTCATTTTGTGTATGAGGTATTCAAACAGAGTATCTTATTGCTTAGTATAAAACCTAGGTTTTCTTCTATTTATCACCTGCAAGTGAATGGGATATGTGAGAGACTGAACGGTCTTTTTAAGGAAAGGATAGCAAAATTTAAATTGGCACTGAAGAAGGGGTGGCTGCATTGCTCGCCCCTTGCATTATATGCATTGAGAAATCAGCCCGGCTCTGACCACCTCCTCACACCCCACAAACTAGTTACAGGGAGGTGGATGAAAACACCTATGACTCCTCCATCGAGGACTAGGATTGGTGCCCAGACAACAGCAGAATTGTTAGATGAGTTACGTGAGTACTTAACATGTATGACTGCTAGTATCTCTGTCACTTCAGATCAACTCAAGCGGAAGGGGAGTCGGTCTCGGAACACAGATGAAGATGATACAGCACCATACGGACCTAAAAAGCTATGTGTTCCTAAATTATATGCCGGAGACACCGTTTTAATAAGAAATTTCACAAGAAAATTGCACAAACCCAGATTTAATGTCCCTTTCATTGTGGAAGACGTTACCCCCTCAGCAGTTAAAGTCCAAGGGATACGAGCTTGGATACGCTTAGGAGATGTAGAAATCTACGCTGGAGAGACCGTCACACCCCAACCCATTTGGAAGCAAACCAAGAAGAAGTTAAGCATGTGCAGACTCGATCAATGACGAGGAAGAAGGATACAAAGACTATCCAGTAGATAGACGAAAGTGTACATTTGGACTGTGGCTTCCCTGAAACACTCCTTATAGATATTATAGCAGGAAGTGAGAAAGCTACTGTTCTTGATCCACAGGCATTTGTTGAAATTGGACTTTAGAGCAGTGAAGTAAATGGAAAAATCCCCCATTTAGACTTCCTTTTCGACGACTGGAAGAGGGAGCAGTTCCCAGACTCGTTTCTCACTGAGTTTCTCTTTGGAAGTGCACATGGTGCTTACAGATGTTAATGTACGCAGACTACTTTTTGCTGTCTTCATATTTATACTCCGAGCTTACCCTGCTCTTGTTGGGTGCAGCACTGATGTGCATACTTTTAGCCAAGATCCTAAAAACGGCCCGGGGATTAGGTGTTTATTGGTAGCAATTATAGAACAAATCACACAATTACCTGAGCATCTCTTCATATACAAAAACGGTCCTGTAACACAATGACGCCCTCAAACTACTTGTCATGATCTTTTACTATTTACTTCAAGTTCACCCTTATCTTGTTTGGCCCAACACCAACACTTATGTATTCATATGAGATCCTATAAATCGTCCTGCAATCAGCCGGATACTTGGGAAGATTATCGAGCTAATCAAGCAGCATCCTGAACGCCTGATAAATTTGAGTAAAAAGGGTTTTCCTTCCTTAAAAGTAATTACAGGCAAAAATGTGGTCTTTTGAACATATTGCAGGTCCAGAAAGTGAGCAGAGTCAACGACATTTAGAGAGACACTGATGGTGGAGCCTAATGTATTGGGGCATAATCTATGCCTGTTCAACATGCATTATCATTTTTCTGTTTCTACAGATCCACACTGTTTACTTTAATGGTCCCAAAAGGGAAGGGGTCCAGTTCATCCTTCCCACTCCAGTTACCTTTGCAGAACTAGACACTGTAAGAAGGCTAAGGCCTCATGTGATTGTTCCTACTCCAGCAGCACATATGGAGTTACCTGTGTATGTGACAAGTGGCCCTAGGCTTCCCTTTGGAGGGAGGTATGTGTTTGATTTACTCCATGATCATTATGTACAACATAATTTGCCAAAGAAGAGACTCAAGAGAAGTGCAAGGGAGGATGATTATGAATTAAATGTGTACTTAAACAGTACAGCACATTTGGGGATTAACATGTGCTATCAGCACATGAAAGAAGTAGGAAAGAGAACTTCTAAGGGGGGTTGCTATGTATGTGCACTCCTGCCTTATGCTATGGGTAAGTCTAAAATAGTCATAGCTATTGAGATAGATGTCCAAACAGCTGATTGCCTAACTCACCTTGCACTCTGTCATACAAGAGGTCAGTTCCAGGGTCGAACAGCATCCTTGGTCTGGGTGACAGAATGGTCAGCCCCAGACGAAGATGATTATGTTCAAGATTTGAAGACAAGAGAAAGAGCACACAGCAGAAATCATGTGATTAGATATGAACTGCCTGGCATGAAGGGAGCTGGAATCAGATGGGAAATAAACAGGAAGCTCAACTGCCAAGGAAAAACTGAAGTAGAGGTCTGAAGCTGCAAGGAAAGAGGCCAAATGCGAATCTGGTGAACAGTACTTTCTCCAGATGGCTGGGAAGAATGCATAGTTGTATGCAGAGCAGTGGCAGTAACTGGTCATCACAAGCCAGTTATTGAACGAGTGGAACAAGGATGCAAACCTCTCTGGCCAAGGCTGGCAAAGCTTCTGACGTGGGTAAAAGACAAAGCAGGCCCATTGCAGATAGTGCCTTTGGCTAGTGCAGAACTCTGCTTCAGAAACAATGGCACGAGAAAAGTTGGAAAGAATCAACAATGCAGGCAAATCTTTGATGTGCCAGGAATGAAGGATGGGATGGTGGTGATAATGGATCACTATTTTGCCTGTGGATCCAGAGCATACACAAAGCTGCCTAGAGATTGGGGAGGACTGTGTTCTATAGTGATTGTTCATGTTCCAGCAATGGTGATTCCAAAGAGAGACCTGAACATTAGCAATTTTCCAAAGGTAGCGGGCGCCCCTCTCTCGCAAGAACAGACATGATAACCTGTTCAGTGGTTATTAACCACTTGAGAGTTCGCAGCCACTGCTTTTTCTCACTGTGCCTTTCACAGATGGGTAATATCCATTTGCATATCAGTCTTTGTCCTGCCCAGGGGCAGTCCAGCACCGAAATACAATGGCAATTCCAATCTGAACGAGAGTACCACCAGCAACTCCATACACGTGTTTCACCCTTGTTGGGGATCATCAGTGAGGTGAAGCTGATGCCTCTCTAAGCACAGTGAGAGGGAGACCACGTCTGGTTGCCCCCAGGAGACCTAGGGTTACCAATCCCAGGTTCCTTAAAAAATAGTTTTCCAAAGGTAGCGGGCGCCCCTCTCTCGCAAGAACAGACATGATAACCTGTTCAGTGGTTATTAACCACTTGAGAGTTCGCAGCCACTGCTTTTTCTCACTGTGCCTTTCACAGATGGGTAATATCCATTTGCATATCAGTCTTTGTCCTGCCCAGGGGCAGTCCAGCACCGAAATACAATGGCAATTCCAATCTGAACGAGAGTACCACCAGCAACTCCATACACGTGTTTCACCCTTGTTGGGGATCATCAGTGAGGTGAAGCTGATGCCTCTCTAAGCACAGTGAGAGGGAGACCACGTCTGGTTGCCCCCAGGAGACCTAGGGTTACCAATCCCAGGTTCCTTAAAAAATAGTTTTCCAAAGGTAGCGGGCGCCCCTCTCTCGCAAGAACAGACATGATAACCTGTTCAGTGGTTATTAACCACTTGAGAGTTCGCAGCCACTGCTTTTTCTCACTGTGCCTTTCACAGATGGGTAATATCCATTTGCATATCAGTCTTTGTCCTGCCCAGGGGCAGTCCAGCACCGAAATACAATGGCAATTCCAATCTGAACGAGAGTACCACCAGCAACTCCATACACGTGTTTCACCCTTGTTGGGGATCATCAGTGAGGTGAAGCTGATGCCTCTCTAAGCACAGTGAGAGGGAGACCACGTCTGGTTGCCCCCAGGAGACCTAGGGTTACCAATCCCAGGTTCCTTAAAAAATAGTTTTCCAAAGGTAGCGGGCGCCCCTCTCTCGCAAGAACAGACATGATAACCTGTTCAGTGGTTATTAACCACTTGAGAGTTCGCAGCCACTGCTTTTTCTCACTGTGCCTTTCACAGATGGGTAATATCCATTTGCATATCAGTCTTTGTCCTGCCCAGGGGCAGTCCAGCACCGAAATACAATGGCAATTCCAATCTGAACGAGAGTACCACCAGCAACTCCATACACGTGTTTCACCCTTGTTGGGGATCATCAGTGAGGTGAAGCTGATGCCTCTCTAAGCACAGTGAGAGGGAGACCACGTCTGGTTGCCCCCAGGAGACCTAGGGTTACCAATCCCAGGTTCCTTAAAAAATAGTTTTCCAAAGGTAGCGGGCGCCCCTCTCTCGCAAGAACAGACATGATAACCTGTTCAGTGGTTATTAACCACTTGAGAGTCCGCAGCCACTGCTTTTTCTCACTGTGCCTTTCACAGATGGGTAATATCCATTTGCATATCAGTCTTTGTCCTGCCCAGGGGCAGTCCAGCACCGAAATACAATGGCAATTCCAATCTGAACGAGAGTACCACCAGCAACTCCATACACATGTTTCACCCTTGTTGGGGATCATCAGTGAGGTGAAGCTGATGCCTCTCTAAGCACAGTGAGAGGGAGACCACGTCTGGTTGCCCCCAGGAGACCTAGGGTTACCAATCCCAGGTTCCTTAAAAAATAGTTTTCCAAAGGTAGCGGGCGCCCCTCTCTCGCAAGAACAGACATGATAACCTGTTCAGTGGTTATTAACCACTTGAGAGTTCGCAGCCACTGCTTTTTCTCACTGTGCCTTTCACAGATGGGTAATATCCATTTGCATATCAGTCTTTGTCCTGCCCAGGGGCAGTCCAGCACCGAAATACAATGGCAATTCCAATCTGAACGAGAGTACCACCAGCAACTCCATACACGTGTTTCACCCTTGTTGGGGATCATCAGTGAGGTGAAGCTGATGCCTCTCTAAGCACAGTGAGAGGGAGACCACGTCTGGTTGCCCCCAGGAGACCTAGGGTTACCAATCCCAGGTTCCTTAAAAAATAGTTTTCCAAAGGTAGCGGGCGCCCCTCTCTCGCAAGAACAGACATGATAACCTGTTCAGTGGTTATTAACCACTTGAGAGTTCGCAGCCACTGCTTTTTCTCACTGTGCCTTTCACAGATGGGTAATATCCATTTGCATATCAGTCTTTGTCCTGCCCAGGGGCAGTCCAGCACCGAAATACAATGGCAATTCCAATCTGAACGAGAGTACCACCAGCAACTCCATACACGTGTTTCACCCTTGTTGGGGATCATCAGTGAGGTGAAGCTGATGCCTCTCTAAGCACAGTGAGAGGGAGACCACGTCTGGTTGCCCCCAGGAGACCTAGGGTTACCAATCCCAGGTTCCTTAAAAAATAGTTTTCCAAAGGTAGCGGGCGCCCCTCTCTCGCAAGAACAGACATGATAACCTGTTCAGTGGTTATTAACCACTTGAGAGTTCGCAGCCACTGCTTTTTCTCACTGTGCCTTTCACAGATGGGTAATATCCATTTGCATATCAGTCTTTGTCCTGCCCAGGGGCAGTCCAGCACCGAAATACAATGGCAATTCCAATCTGAACGAGAGTACCACCAGCAACTGTCTGTTCTTGCGAGAGAGGGGCGCCCGCTACCTTTGTAAAACTATTTTAAGGAACCTGGGATTGGTAACCCTAGGTCTCCTGGGGGCAACCAGACGTGGTCTCCCTCTCACTGTGCTTAGAGAGGCATCAGCTTCACCTCACTGATGATCCCCAACAAGGGTGAAACACGTGTATGGGGTTGCTGGTGGTACTCTCGTTCAGATTGGAGTTGCCATTGTATTTCGGTGCTGGACTGCCCCTGGGCAGGACAAAGACTGATATGCAAATGGATATTTCCCATCTGTGAAAGGCACAGTGAGTAAAAGCAGTGGCTGCGAACTCTCAAGTGGTTAATAACCACTGAACAGGTTATCATGTCTGTTCTTGCGAGAGAGGGGCGCCCGCTACCTTTGTAAAACTATTTTAAGGAACCTGGGATTGGTAACCCTAGGTCTCCTGGGGGCAACCAGACGTGGTCTCCCTCTCACTGTGCTTAGAGAGGCATCAGCTTCACCTCACTGATGATCCCCAACAAGGGTGAAACACGTGTATGGGGTTGCTGGTGGTACTCTCGTTCAGATTGGAGTTGCCATTGTATTTCGGTGCTGGACTGCCCCTGGGCAGGACAAAGACTGATATGCAAATGGATATTTCCCATCTGTGAAAGGCACAGTGAGTAAAAGCAGTGGCTGCGAACTCTCAAGTGGTTAATAACCACTGAACAGGTTATCATGTCTGTTCTTGCGAGAGAGGAGCGCCCGCTACCTTTGTAAAACTATTTTAAGGAACCTGGGATTGGTAACCCTAGGTCTCCTGGGGGCAACCAGACGTGGTCTCCCTCTCACTGTGCTTAGAGAGGCATCAGCTTCACCTCACTGATGATCCCCAACAAGGGTGAAACACGTGTATGGGGTTGCTGGTGGTACTCTCGTTCAGATTGGAGTTGCCATTGTATTTCGGTGCTGGACTGCCCCTGGGCAGGACAAAGACTGATATGCAAATGGATATTTCCCATCTGTGAAAGGCACAGTGAGTAAAAGCAGTGGCTGCGAACTCTCAAGTGGTTAATAACCACTGAACAGGTTATCATGTCTGTTCTTGCGAGAGAGGGGCGCCCGCTACCTTTGTAAAACTATTTTAAGGAACCTGGGATTGGTAACCCTAGGTCTCCTGGGGGCAACCAGACGTGGTCTCCCTCTCACTGTGCTTAGAGAGGCATCAGCTTCACCTCACTGATGATCCCCAACAAGGGTGAAACACGTGTATGGGGTTGCTGGTGGTACTCTCGTTCAGATTGGAGTTGCCATTGTATTTCGGTGCTGGACTGCCCCTGGGCAGGACAAAGACTGATATGCAAATGGATATTTCCCATCTGTGAAAGGCACAGTGAGTAAAAGCAGTGGCTGCGAACTCTCAAGTGGTTAATAACCACTGAACAGGTTATCATGTCTGTTCTTGCGAGAGAGGGGCGCCCGCTACCTTTGTAAAACTGAACATTAGCAAGTTTCCAAAAGCAAATGCTCACACGAGGAAGAAGAGATCTGCTGAACTCTTTGATCGAATGAAGAGAGACAACTATTTCTCAGCCAAATCAATAGAGGCTTTTGATGCTTTTCCATATGAACACAGATTGTTCAGCAAGACTGCTTCACTTTTTACTATTATCTTTATGCCTGGGATGCAGATGATGGCAAATGCCAAGTGATTGCAGATTACCACATGGGACCTTGTGCAGATGATCAACACCCCCATAAAAGGATTTAATGCTATCAAGGAGGAGCTAGGAACCATACGACTGATGACTCTTCAGAACAGCTATGTCTTGGATATGAGTACAGCTATGGATGGAGGTGTTTGTGCCAAAATTTGAGAATCATGGTGCACATTCATACCTTCACATGACGTCGAGAATGGTACCTTGACAGAGGCCATAACTATGCTGACGAACCTACATGTCAAGATGGAAGACGAAGTGGAAGACATTTCTGATGACAGCCGTTTTGAGTCCATTTTCTCATCGGTCCCAAAATGGATGGCGAACATATTCAAGTTCCTACGAGCAATGTTGGTGATGATCATGTTTGGGTTCTGTGTGATCAGAATAATAATCACACAATGCAAGAAGACTTTGAAGAAAGCAATAGGAATGAAGATCATGATTGATGTTGAATCAGGATTCAAACCAAAAGAACTGACAGATGAAGAAATCAGAGACTAGTAAAGACCAGTATTCATGCACCTGAGGGAACAAAGTTCCTGTTTCCAAAGAATCACAATAAGTATGTGGGAAGATGGATCTACTGCAGTCCCAATGGACAATGCAGTCTTATGACCTGGAGTATTGATGAGCATGTGAAATCAGCAGGATGTCTGAAAGGAGTCATAAAGATGTGGACTCCAAAGAAGCACTTCTTCGGATGAGGATGTCTTGATGTGAAGACTGATGAGAGAGTGGTCGATGAATCACCCAGAGGGGGAATGTAGAGGAGTAGCCAAATAGCCCTACTAAAAGCTCCACCCCCAGGTTTCCTATATGTTGGGAGCCAGAAATTGCGACATTTGCTGTACGAGTGAGGGTGCCTATACCACAAAGAATTCTTGAGATAAGGTATCCACTGAGAACATCTTATATGCATTCACGAAGAAATGATGGTCTTCTGGACAAAATCCCAGAAGAATATGAAAATGGACAAGAAAGAGAACTGGTGACGTCATGAAAAGCAGAACTGATGCACCAAAAAAAGACACAAATGAAGAAGGAACATAAACATTCAATAAGATCTGAAGAGGAGGTGTCGAAGTTAAGCAACATTTCGGGATCGAAATAATGATGTTTGTGCAAATTCATTTTACACTTGTACAGATTATGTAATTAATGCAAGTAGGCGAAGTAATCCTGAAGCTGGCTACGTAGTGAATAGATTGCAGCGATGCGCCAATGTAGATACATAGAAATGTATAGAATCTCGATGTTCCACAATGCACTTTAGAAAACTTGAACCTCGTGAATGGAAAGGGCTTGAGTGTGGCACAGTTGGAAAATAGCTCATGGCGAAGGAGAAGTCAAGAAAGGCTGGCTAGCCCAGCACCAAGAGTTGAGGCCACTGTGTGCCTGGTTGTCTGTCAAGAAGTTACATGAAGGTGAGAAAGAAACAAACTTCTGTTTGAGGTGGAATGACAAAACAATGAAGGCGTCAAGAGTTCATCATTTAATAGTATTATATGCAACAAAGAGCTCAAAAACATGGTCTCCAGTCACATGGTCAGATCAAAATAGACTGCGGATCGTGCTACACTGAAACCAGAAGATAAGACCATGCCACACTCCCTTTTATTCTCAGGCACAGAAAGCTTCTGCAAGGCCAAATTCAAAGCCTAATTGAATGGCAGACCGCAGGAGTGATGATAGATGTTGGGCTAATTGGGTGGGGAGGCACGACCAGGCCAAACCCCACCAGCACCTGGGGTAAACAACTTGCGTGCAGCTAGCAAGTGGAATATTCAAGAAGGGTACAAGCGTGCCAACCAATTATAGAGGGCCACGAATCAAGGAGACCTATAGTTTGTGTAGCCAATAGATTGTCGTGTATTTTGTGATGATTAAGATGACTTGCACTAGAGGAGGGCTTAGTTGTCCACCTGATATTAGAGACCCAAACACGACCACCGTGAGTATGGAACGTATACCTAGATGTTCCCTTTAAGCCTATCACATCCCCAAGTAGGTTTTTGTAGTTTGCCACACAGTGTGACTTCAATGAAAACACATTTATACTATATAAGAATGTTTTTTCATGCAACACGAGACTTGAGCGAATGTCCGTTGATGTCCATTGTACTCCCTGTTTTGGATAATTGTTAATAAAACAGTACTAAGTTTTGTCAACTTCCCGAGTCGGTTTGATTATTGATGTATGAGTAAGTTCTGTATCCCCATCCATCTCTAAGTATTACTACCTCGTCTTGAAGGTCTACAGGTCCCAGGGTTAATTTCCCTCCCACTACAGTCACATTCCCAATTATGGGCGTGGAGGCCTGCATTTTGGTATCTGAAATCCACGTGGCCGCTGTATTCTGCTTTGTTGGTGTTTGCTGTTGTGTTTTTGTCTGTTGTATCTGTATGGGGGCTTGCTGTGGTTGTAATGGTGGCTGTTGTGCATGCATCAGTGCTTGTTGTGCTGGGTGCATTTGTGGCACATACGCCTGCTACTGTGTGTGATCTTGAGCATAATAGTCAGGTGGTTCCTCACTATATGATGGAGGGTGGGTTGTCCCCCTTCTGGAGACCTGCCAATTCTGTTGTGTCCCTTGAGCGATGTGTCCCATTTTCCACACGCCCAATATTGCTGGGGTGGTTCCATGAGTCTGGACTGTACACCCTTAAAACCTTCTCCTTCCGAGGCCTGAAATCCAACCCCTCTCCCTCTAGGTACACCCTCTCTTCCCCGGGGCCAGTAATTGTATTCTCCACTTCCTGCAAAACTCCTTCCTGTCATTGACTGACCGGGCTGTATGTCTTGCATGACCACTCCATCTCCACTTGTCAACATAGCCCTTTCCACCGAAAACTTTGCGAGTTTTTTCTGAACTATCTTCGCTTCTTCTAACTTTCTTTCCTCATGTTTCTTTCCAGCATTATCTTGCAACTACCGACAATGGTGAACTATAGTCAACCGAATCTCTGTCCATGGCTTTGCTTCCATTACCACTAGTTTCTTCAGCTGCCTCTGCTCTGGCTCGGGTAGTCTCTCACACAATATGTGATAAAAAATAGCAATTGTTTTGTCCCACGGTTCGCGAGTCTCAAGGTGCCAGCGCTCCTGAATCTCCTGAATGTATTCAATGTGGTCTTCTTCGTCACGCATTTTGCATGTCATGATTCTGCACATGTCTGACATGTCGGGATACTGTACTCTAAGCACCCTCCATACAGCTGCCCTGCAATTATTAAATGGTGCTCTGTCATGGGCTGTTTTCTGTGCAGTCACCACGGGGTATCCCGCTAATTTCCAAATGTCGTCAGCTCTCTCTCCAAAAATGGTAGCGAGCAAGCTCTTTATGTCGGCCACTGCTAACGCCATACCTGCTGTCACTCTTTCTAACTCTTAAATCAATTTTCCCACCCCTGATGTTAACAAATGCAACTTACTTCTCAAATTATCTTTGTCCATTTGTGGCCATGGTATGTATTGTGGTCGCCCTCCCCCGTTTCTAGCATTGTGAATTGTGTTAATTCTACGTTATGTTTAGTCTCACTCACACCCTTCGTCTTTGTAAAAAAGCCAGTCGTGCCCTCTTTGTTTCATCATGGTTATGCTCTCAACCTCTGTGTGTATGGGGTATTGTCTTGTAAACTGAGCAATCGTCTCTTTGTGCATTTGGTGTATGTCATAGGTTTAGGCTTTTCACCTTCTATTTCTTCCCCCTCTGACCACTCTACGTCCTTTTCTGGGCTTGCCCTCATAAAGGCGTGCATGTGTCTCTCCCCTCTTCCTCATTTTCACTTTCCCCTCTTTTCTCATCCGAACATATCGTCCCTCAACTGTCATCACTTTCTAAGCCCTCCTCATTCTCAAAATTCAATTGTTTTAATGTATCTTTCCCAAGCAGTCCTTTCATTGCCTTTGACCATAGACTTGGTTTCTCCCTCTGTGGATACACAACTATGCTCGTTTTCACCTTAAGGGTAGTACCACTATCCCCCCTGCTTCTATACAGGGTCCCAATACTTCTTTATATCAATGCTCCTTCATCTTCGTCTAGAAGTGTGTGCTTCTTCATTATCCCCTCCATTTCCTTAAAGCGCCTCTCCCAACTCCTTTCTGTTTGCCACACCTGTTGGTTACGCTTCTTATCTCCCTTGCACGGGCACTCTTAGACGAGCCTTTAAACCTCCTTTCTCTGCCTCTGTAGGCTTAGCTGTATCTGTCTCTCCATTTCCTTGTCTACTTTCCTCTTTCTCCTTTCTTCTGCTTCTTATTGCCTTGCCCTTTCTTCCTTTAGTTTTCTCAGCCTTTCCCTCTCTTCCATCCCTTTCTCCTTTTCCGCATCTTCTAATTCCCTTCTCATATGTTCCTGTCGTTTCTTTTCTTTCCTTTTCCTTTACATTACTGCATTATTTCTTCCCATTCTCTGTCTTCCTCCTCTAACGTTCTACTCTGGTGTGCTTCTTCTTCCTCTTTATCCTGCCTCTCCTGGGCTTCCCTTTCTTTGTCTCTTGTATCGTGCATGCTTTTCCACGTCTAATTTAAACAATATTTGTCCGGACACCCACTAATTCGAGCTAGTCGCTTTTCCTTCGTTGTCACTCTCCATTAGCTTTGCTTGCAGTTCGTAGTGCTCCTTATACTCATCTGGCATGGATGTTGACTTTTGATTATCTAACTTGGCTCCATTTATTGCGTCTTCACCTCTATATGCGGGGGGCACATTTACAGGGTTAGTGTAGCCTGTCACTGCTTTTAATTCTTTCAATGGGTCAAATCCCTGTCCTTCTGGGGAGGAGAAGGAGGAGCCATGGGCCCTTTGCCCTCTCCTTCATGCTGATTGAGCATCCACTCCCTCCAGGGTGGGTCCTCCACCTCATCCCCAAACATCTGCCATAGCTCCAGAATTGCTAACCTGTTGCATAACTTCTTTCCTTTATATGCAGCATGTAAATATGTGGTCATGTGTTGCAGCACATATTTTGAAAGACTGCCCTCAGGGGACAGGCTTCGACCATTTTCCCTGCTGTTTTGCGAGCCCATTCCACGTTATACTTGCACATTTAAGTCTCATAGCGCGGAAGGGACTTGCACATATGCATAAGCAGAGCATCTCCCGACCTTAAAATATTTTTTTACTCACTATCTTTCTATATATTCTTCAATTTCCAACACTTTTCAAACCTTTTCTCAAGCCTTTATGGCTTCAACAACTCCACTGGGCATGCTTCACAAACGCTGCCCATTCCCTGGAATCCACCCTTAGAGCCCAAATCAAATTGGATGTGCTCCTATGACATAAACTGATATCAGTGCAACCTCTTTTCACACCCTCAAGCCAATTTCTCACCCTTCAGCTATTACCTCACACCACTAAAAACAAGACCTTTCCCGCCACTTCAACACAATCTCCTTGCCCCCTACCATGGGCAAACAAACTTCTCCTGTCAATCCTCCAAATTCTCCTTACACCCTACCACTAGCGCTAGTAATTTCTAAACACATAAACACATGGGTGCACCCTCAAAATACCACAATAACCACAGCTGTCTTCCTGTCTTACTTCTGACAAGATACCTTCTTTTCTTAAAACAGCCCCTCGAGCGTGGCGCCTTCTTCTATGCAAACAACACAGGATAACTCATTCATCTTGATTTTTTATTCTTTTTGTTTTTTCTTTTCTCAGTACTCAATACTCCTTCTTGGAGTGTAAGCTTCACCTTCCGTAACCCTGGCTACAGGTAAACTGTCATAAATAAACACTTTATCCTTTCCCCACCCAATTTATACAACCAAATCTCCAAAATATGCAAACAACTCCCTCCCACCTTTGCTTGTCAAATTGATGCTTTCAAACTTACATCTGTGGATCACCCTAAACCTTCGGAATTGCTCCTCCCAGAATCAACCACTCTGCCCTCCAGTCTGCGTGGCATCCATAGTCCTTTGGCTTGCAGCGGGAAAAATCGATATAATTGCAAGGCATTGGCCAACTATTCTCTGCTAGCACATGTTAAAGAGGGGTGGAAAACCCCTGAGTAAGCAAAGAGCCAGGGGGAATCCCACACCCAAAAACGGAAGAGTCCAAATATATGACAAAGACCTGTTTTATTAACAAACCATCAAAAACAGGGACAGCAACGAACATTGCAGACATTTCCGAGCTCTTAAATGACACCAAGCTTGACAATGGCTTAAAATGAGAATAACATCACAATTAACGTTTCATCCTAGAAAACCTATGGGGTGGAGAAATTGGTTAGGGATTCAACTAGGTATATGTCCTGTAGGCTTTAGTATGTTCATTGGCTGCACTCTATCTGGTCGCTACGCCTAAAACCACCTACTAAACTGATACGGGTGAAAACATGTCATCACAATAGAATATTATTGGCCATTGCAACATTTATAGATGAGGTGGGTAGGGATTGGCCGGTGGTGTCTTACTCAGGCTTGGCACTTTGGAAGGTTACCAGCACATGAGCAACAATAGGGGTTGGTGAGAACACCGTCAAGGTGCTACTTTTCCACTTAAAATTACAATTTCTGATTCTCTAGGCCACAAGTCAGTACATTTTTTTTCTCGAGAACTGGATGAGAACGAAGGACTTAGCCTGTCTGACTCTGAATCTAATGAATAGACATTATCCTCCAACTGTAGGTCTCGTGTGTGGAGATCACATTTTGGATTATTTTGTCTAGTATTCATGAGGATTTTAGACCTTGTTAATGTGGATGTATTTACCTTCCTTTGCCTCTGGGGACTTGTTCGATCAACTTTCATCTCAATACTAAGGGCCTCATCACGAGTTTGGCGGTAACCCTTAAATCCGGCAGTAGCGCTATTACCCCCCGGATTTAAGGGTCCGCCAAATCAGGGCTTCGGCAGATATCTCCCAGCTCTGAGCTGGGGGGAAATCCGCCGAAAATTCGCGCTGATACCGCCGGTAGGAAATCCGCCGGCGGTATGAGCGTGAAATTTTCCCATTGAGCACAATGGGGAATGGGGCATTCCCGAATGGGCTCAATGGGGAATGGGGATTTCCAAATCCGCCAAACCCGTGATCCGGCACTAATAGTGCCGGTGGGTTTGGCGGTAGGGCAGATAGCGCCAGCGATATTAGCGCCGGCGTTACCGCCCAACTCGTGATGAGGCCCTAAATCTGAGTCAGTGGGAATCTGACCTTCCAAGGTTACTTGTTTCTTTGCTTAATCTAAGAGGTATGTGTCTCACATCTGGGAGCTGGTATAATCTGCTCTTTTGGGTGTCGATCTGTACCTTCCCTTCCACAGTAATCTTGGCAAGAGCTGTGTGGCTATCATCTGGGCTGCCTGTGAAAACTATGAAACTATTTTTCCCTGTCGCCTCCCTGTTCTTTATTAACAGTTGCATCAAAGGGTTTGTATTTGTGTGGGACGATATTATTTTACAAAGCAGTAGAGATCTTTGGCGACACCTAGTTGCCCGAAAATAGGTAAGCCCATACTCTAGCCACAAAGCTGCAACAGGCACTGTTGAGGGAACGTTTATCACTGTCTGTAGTATTTTACCCTCAATCTTATCCAGCCATGCAGTATATTTCGGGGAGGAGCACTGCTAAACCACACAGCACATTGGGAACTATGCTCATACAATAGATTTCCAGCATACCCCCGATGTTCAGCCCCACTTTTCTGGCTATATAATGTTTAATCAGCAGCCATTTCTTCCAAATTCTTGGGATCTATACATTGCAATAATAATTCAGAGAGGGTTTATATTTTATTGGGAATCCCAGGTAGCTGTATTGGTCCACTATTTCCAGTGCAGTTCCGTTTAGCTTCCACTTAAATATAGGACTTGTACATGTGCACATGGGTTTTACATGTAGGAGTGGAGCCATCAGACAGTTGGACTGGACTCTGGCTGTTTCTCTGATGCCATTGCGCAGGGGCAGTGTGCGTTTGTTGTCGGTGTGTTGGTGTTGGTGGAGGGACATTTTCAGTGTGTGTTTAAGGGTGTGCATACATGGATGGTAGTGGTGATGTTTCAGATGTATGATGATGGTGTTTGGTGTCTCTCATTGTGGATGGGTACTGACTCATTCATGTGTATTTTAAGTTGTTCATCATGTTTTACTTACTTGTTGTATGTGATGACAGCTCAGTTACCCCTGGTCATTTGCTACTGAGTCTTGATTTTATTGTACGTTGAGTTCCTTCTTGCTCTACTGATGTTTGGAAACTCCTTTGGCACTTGATTGTCAGTGTGTGCCCACGCTTTATTCACTGGTATGGGTGTTTGGCAATGTGTGTGTTGTAGTGAAATGTGGCCTCACTGTGGATGGGTCGGCTAAACTCATCACTTGTGCAGTAGACGGTAGATTGCTGTGTCTCGCCTAGCTTACAGCCAACCACACGCACATATCTGTAATCACCCACTACCTGCTCTCATTTCATGCATCACCTCTGCCACTGGAAGGCGGCTGGGTCCCATGATTGATGGTTCAGTCTAGCAGCACAGAGTTTCTGTCTCCCTGATTTGCACACTGTGTGACAGGCTTCACATTACCCATACACAGGCCTGTTCTGCTTTGGTCACTGGCAGGGACTTTGCCACCCCAACCTACCTGCCTACTTTTGCATAGGCTGAAATGCACCCATGCATTCTTTATAATAGGTCCAAATCTGTGATTCCTTAGATTTCCATCCTCCAAGGGCATTAGCTTGCAGTGCTTTGAGGCCATTACAATGGCACAAAGGTACTATACATATGCCACATTGCATTGAATTGCCATGTCACACGTAAATGGCGTGGCCACAGTGTAGGTGGTGCAACAGTGTGCTGTCCTGTTGAGGTGCAGCTGAGTGTGGTCTACAAGGGAGTAATCGAAGATGCTCCAGGCCTGGATTCAACAACAGTGCTCTCATTTGATCGAGTTGGAAGAGGATATGTGGCAGGTATGCTTCATGTTGGAGGCAGGCCAGAGGAGTTCAGGTAAGTTGAAGCTCCACATTGGACTGGGGGGGGGCAGAAAGGCAGGGGGCTGCCAGGAGTGATGGATGGAGGTGAGTGGGGGTGGTGTCAGAAATTGTGGGGGCTGCCTGGGGGTTGTATCAGAGATCAGGGGGGTGAGGGGAGGGAGTGTATTACCAGGGGGCAGCCTGGGGGTTGGGGCAGAGGTCAGAGAGGTGAGGGGAGGGCCATGTACTAGCATGGAGCAGCCTGGGGGCTGTGGCGGTGGTCAGGGTGGTGTGTGGGAAGGGGAGTGTACTAGCAGGGTACTGCCTTGGGGATATCGTGGAGGTCAAGGAGGGTGGGGGATGGGTGTGTACTACTAGGGGGTTGCCTGGGGGTTGGGGCAAAGGTCAGTGGGGTTGTGGGGAGGGAGGTGTACTAGCAGGGGACTGCCTGGGGGTTGGGGCAGAAGTCATTGGGGGTGGGGGTGGTGTCCGGACTTGAGGGGGCAGCCTGGGGGTTGTGGTGATGGTCAGGGGGGTACCGGGAGGAGGGGTGTACTAGCAGGGGGCAGGCAACCTGTAGGTTGTGGCAGAGGTCAGGGGGTGAGGGAGGTGTACTAGCAGGGGGCAGCCTGGGGGTTGTGGCAGAGGTCAGGTGGCGAGGAGAGGGGGGTGTACAATCAGGGTGCAGCATGGGGGTTGTGGCAGAGGTCAGGGGGGAGAGAGGAGGGGTGTGTTTTAGCATCGGGCAGCCTGATGGTTGTGGCGGATGTCAGGGTTGTGTGGGCAGGGGGATGTATTAGCAGGGTGCTGCCTGAGGGTTGGGCAGAGGTCAGTGGGGGGGGATGGGTGGTGCCAGGACTTGAGGAGGCAGCCTGGGGGTTGTGGCAGAGGTCAGGGGGGAAGGGGAGGGTGGTGTACTACTAGGGGACATCCTGGGGGTTGTGCGAGAGGTCATGGGGTGAGAGGATGGGGGTGTACTAGCAGGAGGCAGCCTGTGGGTTGTGGCAGAGGTCTGGGTGGTGTAGGGAGGGGATGTCTACTATCAGGGTGCTGCCTGGGGGCTGTGGCAGAGTACATTGTGGGTGGGGGCTGGTGTCAGTACTTGAGAGGGTAGCCTGGGGGTTGTGGTGGAGGTCAGGGGGTGAGGGGAGGGGGATGTACTAGCATGGGGCTTCCTGGGCGTTGTGGCAGAGGTCAGGGTGGTGAGGGGAAGGGGATGTACTAGCAGTGGACTACCTGGGGGTTGTGGTGGAGGTCAGGGGGTGCAGGGAGGGACGTGTTGTAGCAGGGGGCTGCCTAGGGTTGTGGCAGAGTTCACAAGGGTTGAGGGTAGGGAGTGTATTAGCAGCGGGCTCCCTGGGGGTTGTGTTGGAGGTCAGGGGGATGTTAGGAGGGTGGTGTACTAGCAGGGGGCTGCCTGGAGATTGTGGCGAAAGTCAGGGGGGTGAGCTGAGGGGGTTGTACTAGCAGGGGGCTGCCTGGGGGTTGGGACAGAGGTCAGTGGAGGTGTGGGGAGGGGGGTGTACTAGCAAAGGGCTGCATGGGTGTTGGGGCGGAGGTCAGGGGGTGATGGGTGGTGTCAGCACTTGAGAGGGAAGTCTAGGGGTTGTGGCAGAGGTTGAGGGATCCCGGGAGGTGGGTGTGCTAGCTGGGGGCTGCATGGGGGTTGTGGCAAATGTCAAGGCGGGTCTGAGGAGGGGAAGTACTAGCAGGGGGGCTGCCTGGGGGGTTGTGGTGGAGGTCACAGGGGTGAGGGGAAAGGTGTGTACTAGCGAGGGGCTGCCTGGGGGTTGTGGTGGAGGTCAGGAGGGGTGTGGGTTGGGGGTGTAATAGCAGGGCGCTGCCTAGAGGTTGTGGTGGAAGTCAAGGGGGTGAGAGGAGGGGTGTGTACTAGCAGGGGGGTACCTGGGGGTTGGGGCGGAGGTCAGTGGAGGTGTGGGGTGGGGGGTGTACTAGCAGGGGACTGTCTGGGGTTTGGGGTGGAGGTCAGTGGAGGTGTGAGGTGGGGGGTGTACTAGCAGGGGACTGCCTGGAGGTTGGGGCAGAGGTCACAGGGGTGAGGGGAAAGGGGTGTACTAGCAAGTGGCTGCCTGGGGGTTGTGGTGGAGGTCAGGAGGGGTGTGGGTTGGGGGGTGTAATAGCAGGGCGCTGCCTAGAGGTTGTGGTGGAAGTCAAGGGGGTGGGAGGAGGGGGGGTGTGCTAGCAGGGGGCTGCCTGGAGGCTGGGGCGGAGGTCAGTGGAGGTGTGGGGTGGGGGGTGTACTAGCAGGGGGCTGCCTGGGGGTTGGGGCGGACATCAGTGGAGGTGTGGGGAGGGGGTGTACTAGCAAGTGGCTGCCTGGGGGTTGTGGTGGAGGTCAGGAGGGGTGTGGGTTGGGGGATGTAATAGCATGGCGCTGCCTAGAGGTTGTGGTGGAAGTCAAGGTGGTGAGAGGAGGGGGTTGTACTAGCAAGCAGGGGGCTGCCTGTGGGTTGGGGCGGAGGTCACAGGGGTGAGGGGAAAGGGGTGTACTAGCAAGTGGCTTCCTGGGGGTTGTGGTGGAGGTCAGGAGGGGTGTGGGTTGGGGGGTGTAATAGCAGGGCGCTGCCTAGAGGTTGTGGTGGAAGTCAAGGGTGTGGGAGGAGGGGGGTGTGCGAGCAGGGGGCTGCCTGGGGGCTGGGGCAGAGGTCAGTGGAGGTGTGGGGTGGGGGGTGTACTAGCAAGGGGCTGATCAGTGGAGGTGTGAGGAGGGGGGTGTACTAGCAGGGGACTGCCTGGAGGTTGGGGCGGAGGTCAGAGGAGGTGTGGGTAGGGGGTGTACTAGCAAGTGGCTGCCTGGGGGTTGTGGTGGAGGTCAGGAGGGGTGTGGGTTGGGGGATGTAATAGCATGGCGCTGCCTAGTGGTTGTGGTGGAAGTCAAGGGGGTGAGAGGAGGGGGTTGTACTAGCAAGCAGGGGGCTGCCTGTGGGTTGGGGCGGAGGTCAGTGGAGGTGTGGGGAGGGGGGTGCACTAGCAGGGGACTGCCTGGAGGTTGGGGCAGAGGTCAGTGGAGGTGTGGGGAGGGGATGTACTAGCAGGGGGCTGTCTGGGGGTTGGGGCAGAGGTCAGGGGGTGTGTGGGTTGTGTCAGGACCTGAGGGGTGCCGGAGGATTGTGGCAGAGGTCAGGGGGTGAGGGGATGGGAGTGTACTAGTAGGGGGCTGCCTGGGGGTTGTGGCAAAGGTCACAGGGGTGAGGGCAGGGAATGCACTAGCAGGGGGCTGCCTGCGGGTTGTGGTGGAGGTCAGGGGGGTGTTGGGAGGGTGGTGTACTTGCAGGGGGCTGCCTGGAGGTTTTGGCCAAAGTCCAGGGGTAGGAGGAGGGGGTGTACTAGCAGGGGGCTGCTTGGGGTTGGGACGGAGGTCAGTGGAAGTGTGGGGAGGGTGGTGTACTAACAGAGGGCTTCATGGGAGTTGGGGCAGAGGTCAGGGGGTGGTGGGTGGTGCCAGCACTTGAAAGGCAGCCTAAGGGTTGTGGCAGAGGTCAGGGGATGCAGGGAGGGCGGTGTGCTAGCAGGGGCTGCCTGGGGGTTGTGGCAGACACCAGGACACAAGGGGGTCTGCGGAGAGGATGTACTGGCAAGGGGCTGCCTGAGGGTTGTGGTGGAGGTCAGAGGTGTGTGTGTAGGGCGGTGTAATAGCAGGGCGTTGCCTAGAGGTTGTGGCAGAAGTTAGGGGGTGATGGGAGGGGGGTGTACTAGCAGTGGGCTGTGTGGGTGTTGGGCCGGAGGTCAGTGAAGGTGTGGGGAAAGGGTGTACTAGCAGGGGGCTGCCTGGGGTTTGGGGCTGAGCTCAGGGGGCTGGTGGGCTGTGTCAGGACTTGAGGGGGCAGCCTGGGGGTTGTAGCAGAAGTCAGAGAGGTGAGGGGAGGGGGTGGACTAGCAGGGGGCTGCCTGGGAGTTGTGGCAAAGGTCAGGGGGTGTGGAGGGTTTTACTAGCAGTGGGCTGCCTGGGAGTTGTGGCAGAGGTCAGGGGAGAGAGGAGGGGATGGGGTGCACTAGCAGCAGGCTGTCTGAGGGCTGTGGTGGAGGTAAGGGAGTAGCCAGGGGGGTGTGGTGGCAGAGGGCTGCCTGGAGGTTGAGGCAGAGGTTAGGGGTTGAGGGGTGGTTTCAGGCATTGAGGGGGCTGCTATGATTTAGGGGTGTAGGCCAGCAGTTTAGTTGCCTTGAAACTAGGGGTGACAGTCCGCAGTTCATGTGCCGCTTGGAGCTAGGGGTGGCAGTCTGCAGTTTATGTACCGCTTGGAGTTAGGGGTGCCGCTTGGGGCTGCTAAGGTTGATGGTCCGGAAGTTTAGGTGCTGCTTGGAGTTAGTGGTGCCACTTGGGGCTAGGGTTGACGGTCTGCAGTTTAGGTGCAGCTTGGAGCTAGGAGTGATGGTCCGCAGTTTATGTGCTGCTTGGAGTTATGGGTGCCGCTTGGGGCTAGGAATGATGGTTGGCAGTTTAGGTGCCGCTTGGAGTTAGATATGATGGTCCACAGTTCATGTGCTGCTTGGTGTTAGGGGTACCAGTTGGAGTTAGGATTGATGGTCCGCAGATTCACCAGGGCGCTGCCTTGAGTTATTGGGTGACGGTCTGCAGTTTTGCCGGGTTGCTGCCTTCACTTACAGGGTGACGGTACACAGTTTTCTGCCGCTTGGAGTTAGGGGTGCCACTTGGAGTTAAAGTTGACGCTCCGCATATTCGCCAGGGCGCTGCCTTGAGTTATGGGGTGACGGTCCCTAGTTTAGCCGGGGTACTGCCTTGAGTTTTGGGGTTAACAGTACGCAGTTTCACCAGGGTTCAGCCTTGAGTTACGGGGGGGGATGGTACAAAGTTTCGCTGGAGTGCTGCCTTGAGTTACGGGGTGATGGTACCCAGATTCACAGCGATGCTGCCTTGAGTTACAGAGTGACGGTACTCAGTTTTGCCGGGGTTGAGTTAACGGTTGACACCATGCCATTTTTCCATAGTGCTGCCTTGAGTTACAGTGTGATGGCTCGCAGTTTCGCCAGGGTACTGCTTTGCGTTATGGGGTGACGGTATGCAGTTTTGTCGTGGTGCTGCCTTGAGTTACTTGGTGACAGCCACCAGTTTCACCGTGGTGCTGCCTTGAGTTGTGGGGGGACGGTATGCAGTTTAGCCGGGATGCTGCCTTGAGTTACGGGTTGACGGTCCACAGTTTTGCCGGGTTCTGCCTTCAGTCATGGGGTGATGGCCCCAGTTTCGCCGGGGTGCTGCCTTCAGATACGGGGTGACGGTCTGCAGTTTTGCCGGGGTGTTGCTTTGAGTTACGGAGGACAGTATGCAGTTTTGCTGGTGTGCTGGATGGTGTGTCAAAGGTAGGCGCAAAGGTTGTTAGTTGGCACTTGTTTTTATTTGAGTGGGGGTGTTTTGTGGGCGTTCCAGGCGCAACACGATTTTCTTTGCGCCTCGGGTTTCTTTGCACCTTTGAATCCATTAAATATGCTGAATGCACAAACATTTTCAAACGCCCAACTAGGCGCAAAACTGTTTATGGTGCTAAGTAGTTTGTGGGGAGTTTGCCCTTTTTCTATGAATCGGGCCCTGACACTTTTGTGAGAGAATGGGGGATTTTTTTGGTGGGTAATGGGAATGTTGGCCCCTGACAGGATATTCATTTGTGGGTGAAGGGGTCTTAAGACCGCATTACAGATCATCATTAGATCTGTCTGTAAATGAAAGAGCATTGACACCAGAATACCATGGGGCAACACACATTCCGATTGGGTCTTGCCGAGGCGTGGCAGCCCCTTAGCCAATGAGGAGGCTCGAAGCGGGGCCATCCCCGCTACAAGCTTCCCCACGGCTGAAAAGCTGCTTTCACCCCCCCGCTGGGGACTCAGGTAAGGTTTTTTTTGTTTTTGTTTTTCTTCCCCTTTCCTCCCACTTCCCTGCCCTCCCCACCCCACTTACCTTCTGCCTCCTTTGTCCACGGTGGGCGGCGTCGCAGCCTCCAGTCGCGTGGAGGCTTGAAGCGGGGTCATCCCGGCTCTGCGCCTGCACATGGCTGGAGGCTACCATCATCCCCCACCAGGGATTCTGGTGCGTCTTTTTTTTTTTTCTTTGCGGCCAGAAAAATACTTTGTGAATTAGGTCTATTGTTTTACAACTATGTGTTAACTGTCGAACGTCCACCTTTTTTAGCCACAAAAGAATACAAGTGTATGAAAAATGTTAAGAAAGCACAAACTTCTCATTTCAACATTATCTGTTATTCACACACAGTCACCATATTGTGATTTCACACCGTCACTCAATCTATGCTAAAGCTAAAACAGTCGGATTCGCCAAGGCCTATTTCCCAATACACTGCAGTGAGCAGCACTGCTAGAATTTCTTTTTGAAATATGAGCATTCCAGCCTTGGAAAATAGTTATCTACGTTTTACAAAAGAATGCTGGAACAAAATCAAGAGCCAGGCTGGCCTGCAGTGCAATTCAGGAGCAGAACACACAAGAGTTTGAATGGGGGATGTGTTTAATGTGATTGTACTCCAAACAAATCACACATGCACTTTTCACATGGACTTTTGCAGTATAAGAGCCTGATTTAGAAAACCACGTTTGCATGGGAAGACCCCATTGAAAAAGGCTTTGTAAATCAGGCCCTTACGGTATCAATAAAAGGCCGATGTGCTACTTCTGAGATCTGTTTGCTCACCCAGGAAAACTTCTTTTAAAAAACAGAACTTTTTTTTGTCCCACATCTGTCCCACTTTATCTTCAGTACAATACCGCTGTGATCAGGAAAGGAACATAACATTGCTGAGCGCAACATATTCACCAGTACCAGTACATTGCCATACAACACGTACTGTGCTCACGTTCAGCGCAATGGATCTAGCAATCTTTAAAATGGGGCTCAATAAGTTCTACAAAGCATTCATGAAGCATTTTGAGCAAACTAGAAAGGAAGGAATTAAGAACACACCATTTGAAAGCAGCATGCATTTGTAGCATTCATTTCACCCATAAAGTTAAAGTTGTGTTGCAACTAACAATCACCAGTATTCCAAAACAAAACATTTCTCTGCATCTCCCTCGTAGCTGAACCACTACATTATAAGCTTAGGAATTGCACTTTGTAAGGAAAGCATTAAGTCAGAGGTGGGTGCATGTGCTTTGCAACTTCTGTGCATTGTTTGGGGAGCATAACAACTTAATCACAAATCCCTCTGCTTAATGTCTTGCATGTATTGTGACATATGGGGAGTACATTACCCCTGTTTAAACGCTGCAATGTCCATTAATAGTAGTTCAGTGTGAGCCAAGGTCGGACATGAGCACTAACCATTTCAGCCAGGACCGCCAGGTTTCGGATCTCCACCCTCCAACTGTGGCTGCTGTAACATGCTGCTATTGTCATGTTGTCTATAACAGCCATACAGGTTGGTTCCCCTTTTGATGTTGGGTTGGATGCAGATGTCAGCTACCTACGTTTCATGGCTGTGTCCTTGTATGTTCATACATTTTGTCTTCAGTCGTTATGGGTTCTAAGAGAGAGGGTATTACAGCTGCTTATGGGATTTGGCACCGGCAGATCACCCACATATCCCAATTGTAGTTAAGCATTGCTGATGAGGTTGTCTTGATGGTCTGGTCACAAATGTTGCCATATTGTGAAATAAACCCGCATTTATGTTCACTTATTCGTTTTTAATGTCAAGAATCTTCAAGAATTTAAGCTCCCATGGTCCTAATTGTTTCTTTTTTGAGAGGCAATCTTTTATTACCATAACTGACATGTCATTTATTGGGTCCCCATTCTATATCAAGTGGGGGACCGTTGGTGTTTCGGTTTCCTGGATGGTTATGATATGTTCACAAGGGTTCATTCCTTTGCTTGCTTTCGGTCAAACGCTCCTTTCCTGTGGGTATTTCTTGCCTTGGATGAACTACACAACGTTGCATTATTTGCTAATGCTTATTACTTGAATTTGCACTTTTTGGTTCAGTCGAGCTGTTAGAAAAGATTAATTTCAGATTTGCCAGCATGTATTGCACCTCCTTACATTCTTACATTACATCGGTATGTTCATGGTCTCATTATTATGGCTTTCATGCCCGCTGTGGTGGGCGGACATGGCCAGCCGAAGCCATGGTAGGCCCGAGCAAAGTGAGGACCTCGGCTCGGGCTGTGGTCCGTTAAAGCCCATGTGTGCTCCCCACTGCGGGCATGAAAGCCATTCGCACCCCAGGCTTTAACCACCATAGGAAAAAGGGACTAAGTCCCTTTTCCATTTCTGTGGCAGCGGGCAGACAGGAGGAGCGCTGGGACCAGAGCACAAAGCTCCGGTCCAGCAGGTAAGTGGAGAGGGAGGTGGAGAAAAAGGGGTTCGGATTATTTTGGGGACACGGGAGGCAACATAGAGCGGCTGGCTCCCTGTTGCCTCCTCACATTAAAAAAGAATTCGAAAATTGCACCACCCGGTGAAGGACCTCGGGTGGCTGGAAAAGCGGGCGTGGAATGTGTCTTCTCGGCTGCTGTTCCAGCCACCTGATTGTCTGAGTACCCTTTCCCGGGAGCAAAGTGTTGATCTAATGACAATGCCTTTATTGTTAGAGACTGTGGTAGATTTTTAGTTGTGTGTATGCAACTATGGTAGTTTACTTGTTAATATCTGTCAGTTCATCATCACAGCTAAATGTTTAATTCTATTCAGTTTTGCCAATGCTGGTGATATGTGACCAGCAGGGGCATTCCTTCTATAGTTCTGCATTCTCTGTTTTGCAGCAGGTTATCTATTAGCATTTTTAATGCATGATCAACTTTCCTGTCAATTTGCTAGCCGAGTGTGTCTGTTGCAAAAAGGATGTCTGATGCAAGGCGAATTGCTTGTCCACTTTTCTAATGTTGAAACATATATGTTTGTACCTGATTGCCTGGCTGTAAATCAACGATTGTTTTGTGTGGCTTGGGTGGAAATATGTCTTGCAAGGCAAAAATTAAGTTTTCAGAAATTGATTAGCAGAGTTTGGTAATTAAAATGTTATTGTCTAGCAAACAGACAGACCCATTTGATTAGCAATGTTGTACTTATATTGTTAATGTCACTAGACGGGATTTGTACCGAAGACATGAAATGAGCAACAATACAGCAGAAATATGACATTAGTGAGAAGAGTCAGGCCTTGCAAATTCTTTAAAAGGTAGACCTGAAGTTTGGGTAACCTAGTTTACAAAAAAGGTAGCAGGCACCCCTCTCTAGAAAGAACATTGCATGATAACCTGTTCTTTGTTTTTTTCCCACTTTGAAAGTTCGCAGCCATCGCTTTTGCTCACTGTAATTTTTACAAAGGAGGAATACCCATTTGCATATTAGTCTTGGTCCCGCCGATAAGGGCAGTCCAGCACCGAAATACCAGGCAAACCTCCTTTGAACAAAAGTACCAACAGCAACCCCAGACACGTATTTCAGCCTTGTTGGGCCTCATCAGTGAGGTGGACCTGTACCTAGGGGTCCATGTCTCGGTTCCCACAGGTAATTTAGGGTGACCAAAACCAAGTTCCTTACAAAAATACATAAAAGGTAGCAGGCGCCCCTCTCTAGAAAGGACATTGCATGATAACCTGTTCTGGGGTTTGTTCCCACTTTGAGAGTCCGCAGCCATCACTTTTTGCTCACTGGGTAACTTAGTTTACCTATTTTACCTAAGGGAAATGCACTCAACCCATAGCAACAGGTCACAACAAATTTAAATGTGATTTCTATAAAATGGTGCATGTCACTACAAACCCACTTTGTTTGGTTCCATGTGTTAATATCATCGCAGAAATATAGCGATACAAAAATATTGCCATATTTTTGCGGCTATATTGATTCATGGACCCTGCAGGGGACACCCCCGCAACCCCTGCATTGTGTTAAAATGTGCGGGGGACACCCCCGCATCCCTTGCTCCCACAAATTATCCCCCCAAAAATATCGCCTATGGCGAGACAAACGGCCATATGTATGGCGATATTTTTGGTGGGGATATTTTGGAGGGATACCCTTTGTTTGTAGTGACACACTGCTGCCACACAGACGCCAGCCATCCACAGTGAAACTCGTATTAGACATTTACTGCAAAGTAAATGTTAGATGAAAGTTCCAAACATCCCTTGCAAATGGTACTTCTCCTTCGTAAAATCTACTTGAGTCTGCGAGTGGGCAAAAAGACTTTGCAAGCCCTGCAAGGTGTCTGTAAAATGTAAAAGGTTAGCTGCATGAATGGACATAAATAAATAGATATTAGGAAAAAGGCTCTGAAAACGATTGGCCAGCTATTTCCTGCAGGTGCTAATTAGCTTTGTGCATTCATTATGTAAGAGGAAAGAAAGTAAGAGACTAAGCAGAGTAGATGGCGTAGCAAGCAGAGAACTGGGCAGACTATGCAGAATATTGTAGTTTGCGCCCATCTCCCTTTCATGGTGGCTGGTATAAAGCAACAGGATGATACATTAGAATGTCAAGTAGTGCAGGATCAGTTCACAGGTTGAGCACCAGTTGCACAGATGGAGGCAACCAGAAGGACACAGAACTAGGTTTGTCATCAAAAGCATATGATTGTGTGATCATGTACATTTTCAAGTTTTCACTGGCCAATATGATGCATCTTCCCCAACAAAATGAAATATAGTTGGCACTATGAGATTTACATGCACTAAGCTAAACTTTACTGTAATGCATGGAGATGATGCAGTGTTTACAATACTGTAATAGTATGCCAGCGGACGGAGGGGGGGGGGGTTTGTACCAACTATATCACAAGTTAGCAGAGTATCAAGGGCCCATCAGAAACCTTCCCCTCCAAGGCAATAATGGAACACTTAGCCATGGCGTAAGGTTTACTGTCTTTTATTATCTAATAGGATCATACAGGAAAGCACAAATCTTCGGCAATCTCAGCTTCTGAGCCTATGTAACCCAGTTTAGTATTGTGGTGATGTTGCAAACACAAACACCATCCCCAAAAACCTATGGAAGCCCCCCATTGGTTAGCTCGGGCTTGCAACCTATGGAACCCATATACATGTGGAGTCCCACTGGTCTTTCCATGTCAGGTGGCTTCACCTGAGACTTTCCCACAAAACTAGCTATTACTTTGTTGCACGGTCTCAGAAAGACCATTGGCCTGTGCAACATTCTACACCACCCCATGATTAGAGCATATGTATTGGCTAGAGCGGGTCCCCCCAGGCCTGGGACCCTGTTTTGTTCACATCGCTTGGTGTATCTTTTCAAGGTAATGAGAAAAACTATGTGTTCCCATTGTTGCCACTGGTCTGATCACCTAGCCTGAAAGAGTGCCTGCAGGTTGCAGCTTTTGGTGGAGAACGCATGTTTCATCTTGTCTACTTCGCTGGGAACATCTCCTCTTCTCACCATGAGTAAATAGCCATTGTTCGGATGTGCTGGGTCACATGTGCGAGGAACGCAAAACAGAGCCTTTCTGCCTACAATTATGAGGATTTTATTCTGGATTTCACTGTTGGTTCACTGCCTTGGGAATCAGGAAATGTCCACCCGCCCTTGTCCTTGGTGGCAAATACTGTCTCTGGGCTTCTTGCTGCAGGGACTGCACCTCTTCCTCCATGTATTTGAGGCCTGTGGTTTTGCGTGTATTCACTACAGGCATTCTATGGCTTCTCCATGCGTTCTAATATTTTCTTAGAGATTAGTCACAATAGAGTATGTTCTTTATATGTCCCCGTAGTTCCTTATAGTTAATTGCGATGAATCGGTTGCAAGCTCGATCCATGTATAAACATACATGGATCGAGCTTGCCACCGATTTGGCTTTCTTGCATTTCTGCAGTTGTCTAGAGAAAAGGAAAAGCTCTTGGCAGTATGTACATGTATCTGTCCTCTATCTATAGAAAGTATAAGCATGCTCTTCGTGTATACATGTGTGTGTCTTTGTATATTTTTGTAGGAATACAAATTTGTTTCGTGACTAACGCTGCTATTGTCGTGTTGTCACTAGTGTCATCTTCCCGGCTGTATTTTGTCATCAGTCAGTTTGGTCCATCGAACGGACACCTGTCTCCTTAAATCCATCAATTGGGTATGGTTTGAATGGTCGTCTGAGAGAATATCTCTTTGCATATGTAGGATACGGTTTATAGTCATAATATCGAAAACATAATTTCGAATTACAAAAATGTCGAAACAAAAATGTCGAATGCAAAAATGTCGAAAACACATACATATAATAGAAAAAGTCATTAATTCGAAAATAAAATGTCGAAAAAAAAATCGAAAACCCAATGTTAAAATAACTATGTAAAATGTCACAAATACTAATGTTTTTTATGGGGGGGTCCCCCCCAACCCCACCATCCCAAACCCCTACCCCAACCCCCCCCTCCTCCCCATCACACCCACCCACCATGGATATACCTTTAATTATTTAAAACAATTATGTTTAATAAACTATTATTAATTAATTATTTATTTAAACATTAATTCGAAAAAAAATCGAAAAAAATTCGACATTTTTGTAATTCGACATTTTTATTTTCGAATAAATATTTTCGACAATTTGACTTTCGAAAATATTGTATTCGATATCATGACTGGACACCGTAGGATACATTGGTGTGCCTGGTGATTGGCCAAAAACAGCGAGTTACATCTTTTGTTCTTCATTCTACGGGTTGACATTTGCATTGGGGACATGAGGGTCATTCCAGGGACCCCCTCTTCAGTATCAATACTGTAATTATGCATTATGTAACAACTTAAATGTTTACAAATGGAATTCCATGACTGTTTTTTAAAAATAAAATTAAGTTAACACATACTGGTCCTTGTCAGATAGGATATATTTACCCTAATAAAAGTATCATTAAAAGTATCATCCCAATTATTTCTGGTTTGCAATTTGTTTGAAAACGAAAAATAAATTCTTGCCTACAACTCCCACATAGGCCTTTGGTACTTAAGAGTGGAGGAGATGACTACTGCTAGAATTTGTCTCCATTAGCACTTGTGGTGAACAGAGAAAAGAGGGTGAAGAGAACACAGAGGGCGAGAGAGAAATTCAGGGTGAGTTGTACTTTCATTGAATAAGGTAACTTAAATAGCTAGCTTTGCTACACAAGTGTCAATTTGATTAGCAAACCTACAGAATTGCATAGCAAATTGCTATGCAGCACTGCTTATTTTGTGCCTTGGTCCTGTGCAGACATATGTTTCTACTTGTGGGTTTCTTGAATACAGATGTTTCTATGTGTCCATTTCTTCCAACTGAAATGGTTGCATACCAGACATGTGTTGGAGTTTTCCATGGTGAATTTAATGCAGTGGTGGGAACCATTGAGTGTTTCATGAAATTGTTTGAGATAATATTTGCCTTTTGCTCAAATTAAGAAAATGCCATCAAGGTATCAGATGTATCATAGTTGTTCCTGGGATTGTTGTTATAAAGACTCCCGCTTGAGGTCTGCCATGAAAAGGTGGCATATTATTGTTCTGTATGTGGGCATTCCAGTATTTAGTAGGAAGGGTTTCCATTGAAGCAAAAGTTGTTGTGTGTCAGTATGAATCTCATAAGGTCTGTGTTGCCTCAGGCTAGTGTTATTATTGTGTTGCTGGCTATCAGCAAGGCTGTCGTGCATGCATCTATTCCATCCAGTGGAATTTTGGAATAAGTAAGGCGGTATCCAGAATGTCCAGGAGTGCATTAGGTGATGTGACCCTATCTCTAGGAATGTCCTGAGGAAGTGTGTTGTGTCCTGTACAAAGCCTTTTGAATCCATCAGCAGAGATTATAAAATTGATTTAGTGCATACAGATATGAGCTTGGTTAATGTATTGACTCCAGAAAGGATTGGTTGGCCCGGAAGTTCAAGTATACAGTAAATCACAGAGGATGCATCGTCTGGGACTAGACATCTAAGGTTTTCCATAGTTTCACTAGGCAACCACTTGATGATTTGTAGGGTCATCACTATGTTCCTAGTAATAAGTTGTGTCACAGTTTTGTCTGTATGCCACCCCTTTGTATTTCTGTGTATCCATCATCACAAATCTAAAACAAGACTAATTTGTTCACAACGTCTCCAATAGGAGCAGTATCAGGAGACACTTTTCCCTGCATCAACAGATTTAGCCCACATTGGATGCATTACTGCATCCATCCACCCTTCTTGGAGTCCGATGCTGTGGGTCTTATCACGGCAAAACACAATTGCTCCTATTAGTAATAAAAGCAAACACATCGCTCATAATGAAACAACACCAGCTCAATATTGTACTATATTTCAGCAACCAGTGAAAGAGTGCCTCAGTCAACAGTCAATCCCTATACGAACTGCTGCCGCAAGGTTCATGGAGGCAGAACCGGACTGTTAACCAGCTGAGTTACGTGTGTCAGTTCACGGCTTGGGCCTGTGTGACTTTGACTACTTTTATGGCTTACGAGACCTTATTTTGTCATCTGGATCCTTGTATCCTGGACTACTTATTTTCTATTTTGGCTTCCCCCTAAAATTATTTTTTGTTGGGATGGCTAGATTTATGTCTAGTAACAATTGTTCATGTGTTTCTAGATCATCATTGCATTTCATCTGTATGGTTTTTTCTTCTTCTTCTTTTTCTTTCTTTTGTATCCTGTTGTTTGTATCTCATCATTGCTGTTATTGTACCATCTCACCCAATTTTGTAAAGCGTATTGGCAAAGACACTGTAGAAATAAAATAAATACAAAAACCATACCCTCACCCTAACTTTCCACCTATGAGCATAGCAGACAGGGTGAAACCTAAGCAACTCCTGCCACTTTTATTTCCACATACAATAGATGGCATGCAGCATATTTGTCTTCTGAAGCCAGTGGCACATCCCTTCAGCGGTCTATGACTGTGCTGTATAAAGGAGTAGAAGTTTGGAAATTCTACATGTCAGAACTGGAAACTAAGGAGATGTTATGGTGTCATAGGCAAGGGAATCAGCAGTTTAGATTGGCATGTACCTTGCCTGCCATCGATATATATTGAGCAATGAACATATAATACATTGAAGAACTAAACATGTTTGGTGAGTGGGTAGGAGACTGGGTAGGATTTATGGCATTGCAGCAGATCTGAAAATGAGGAAACTGGATGGGACTGTTAATCATTACTTTTAGTCATCTGGCCATGAATTCATAGTATATTCAGAATGTAAAAACAAAGTAAGAGTTGTAGACTAAATATGGCGAATCGTTTTTTTCCTCTCCCCTTTCCCCCTCCAGCACTATCTGAAATGTCGTCAGGCCTAGTGCGATAGTCACTTGTTTTGTTCCTCCCCCTCCCTTTCTGCACCCCTCTCTCTCACCTTTTGTTTTCTCTGGGTCTACCAGAAATGTCATCAGGCCCAGTACAGTAGTCACCTGTCTGTTTCCATTTCCTTCCCACTCTCCCCCTCCCTTCCTTATGTATGTCTTAGCTCTTGCACTATCTGAAATGTCCTCAGGCCAAGTACGATAGTTAATTTCACATCCATACTGTTCATGGCCTGTAAGACTGTCATTGTATTTTCCCTTGTTCCCTCCCTTGCCTTGAAGCGCTTTGAAACACATTGTGTATAGGCGCTATATAAATAAACGATCATATTATCTCTTATCATGATCATACTGGGGCATTTGAGTCTGGACTTAACTGCATGAACGCAACACCTGCAAGTGGCAGGGTTATACTTTAGCATGTGGTCACTAAACTGGGCATATGGTGGCACTATATGGAGCATTTGACATATGGCAGACTTCCCCTCATTTAATTCCACCGATATTTCTAACTCTTATGCCCACCGGTCCAAAAATACTACACTCCCATTTTTATATTTTCCATTTCGGAATATCGTCTAAGTATTTCCAGCAAAACACTGAAGAATGGTAGTAAAATACTAATGCTGTGTCATTTCATGTTATATTGGGTTGGATTGTTTTGTCTTGTTATATTTAATATCAATTCAGAGTCAGTATGCCAAATCTGTCCCAGGGAACCCTAATATTAAGAACAGTACGAAAAATTGGCATTATGGTCTACCTGAAACTCCAGGAGCAGACAAAGACGCTGCTGTCCTCTTGGTAATTCCCCTTGGCCCTCAGAGGTGGTGTGCGCTTCAGTTTCAAATGTAGCCCTCTACATCGAATCGAAAACGAACCTAAATTAACAATTTCCTTCATGCATGTGACACAATCACTTCTTCTATTTATATATTTGAAGAAATAGGAGGAGGAAGCAAAGCCCCTTGTCCTCACACCATGGGAGGAGAAGGCCAGCAGCATCCTTGATATGGAATGGATCGAGGGAATTGGTGAAGTGGAGGTTGGTGCCAACAGCCAGGACGCAGGTGGGGAGTCATCCCCTCGTTGCACGTAGCAAATGACCAACCATATGAGAGTCCCTTACCATAGAAGGAACCAATGGACAGGGATACATGTCAGAAGGACCAGCAGCAGGCCTGGGCAATCAGGGTGACCTGATGGGGTGTCACATCAGCCCCCCTCCACAGCATCCTGGGGGTCGGCACCAAGAGCACCCCTGTACTGTTGTGGAGTGTGAAGGTGTGACAAGTGGCCTATCCAAGTGCAATGCACCCCACTCCCCTGCTGGAGCTCTGCGTGCCCGCAGGTGTGCAGCGTGTGAGTATCCACGACACCGCGCAGTCATCACACCAACATGTGCCGGGCCCATTCAGCCAGCCCCATACTGGTATGGCAGACGAGCCAAACACAAAACAAGACAGCACTGCAGCGTCTCATTGAGCCATGGCAGTGCCATTGACAATGCCACTAAATCCACTCCCATAAGGTGTGCATTGCCAGGGGAGGGGCTCTGGGTGCGTGAGCACATACATTCATTCCATGTGCTACAAAACCAAAGGCTGGGCCTGTTTGCCAGCACATGACCATGAGAGCATGCCTCAATATGCATGACCCTGCAGGACCTCATGCATGCATGGCTGAACCAGTCAGCTGCACCTTCATGGACAGGCCGCCTTGACCGCACACAGCCAAAAGGCCACCTGGCCATGGGTCACAAATACCTGAGACCAGTCCCACAATGCTATGGGCACATGCAATGAGCTTGGTACATCCATGCCCATCTGGCCACATGGGTGGGGTGTCACTCTGATCAATAGCATGTGTAACTTGCATGCCAATCCATGTGAACGCACGATGACTGACAGCATGTCATCTGTCCCCTACAGGCACTCAGGCAGCTCAGGAAGAGGCTAAGGGGAAATGCCCATTGGCGACTGGAGCCTCCAGGGCATCCACGCCCACTGCAACCCCTGAAGGGCGACCATATGTGATGCACAAGCGCAAGTCACAGCATGCCACACCTGGCCCCTGCTAGACCAAGCCTGCTGGTGGCAGCGGATGCCCTGCCCCAACCCCACATGCCTCTGGGAACACCACCACTCCAAGTGCACCAGAACAGCCAGCCACAGTAGCTGTGACCGATGACACACCTGCTGGCAGGCATGAAGAAGCCACTCAGGAGGAAACCGCCCAACAGCCACAGAATCGGACAGCCCTGACAGCATGCATCACAGCCAACATACCCCGGCACCCGAGGGTGACATGGACACCCCCTCATGTGGGTCTCTGTGTTTTGGTGCTGGCTCACCACATAGACCCCAACCAATTCCCCAGCCAACACCAAGCCACACATTCCTGCAGAGGCTGGACGCCATGGAGAGGTGGCAAGTTACATTTGAGGATTTGCAAACACCCACTCCCTCCTCATCTAGGCCATACGGGACTGCATGCAGGGTGCCACATGCAGGACCATGTGGAGCATGGAGCACTGGCAAGCACAGGCAGCTGCAACAACTGCTGCACTGACATTGTACTGACAGAGGGCATATCTGCCTTTGCGGAGTCCATGCAGCAGAATATGCAAATGATTCTGTAACATAATCAGGGGTCAGTGTCCATACCTTCGAGTTCTGCAACTCCCACAGAGGGTTCATTGCCAGGCACTCCAAGGTGCTGGTCCGAGTGCAATCTGGGCCCAAAATCACTTGGGGAAGCCCTGAGGGGGAAGAAGCCACACAAGTGACTATGTACTAGCTGTTGCCCACAGTGGGCATGGGGAGTATGGGGAGGGAGGCTAGTGTGCTGGGGTGGTGTTGTGAGGTGTGGGGAGGTAGGATAGTGTTTGCACTACGACATTAAACCATAGTTAAACTTAATCAATGCAAGGAAATTCCTCATTGTGTCATTACATGTGCTTGATTACACAGTGTTGCATGGTTTGTACCAATTGAAAGTCTTAGAAGAACTTGTCTATCAGTTCCTGGCGAACCACTCACCAAGCCCTAAAGTCATTTTTGCAAATGTGTGCCGACGTCTCTGCCACAGGCACTGTGTCCTCATCCTCTGGGGAGGCATGTCCACATCAGGGGATCGAGGGACATTCCTCTGGAGGCAGATATTGTGCATCATGGTACACCCCAGCACGTTTTACCCACTTTTTCTGGGCTGTACATTAGTGCATCTCCTGAATGGCCCAGGCAGCAGAAACAGGTATTTAGGAAGCCAAAGGTATGCTGTATACAGACACAGGTCCTGCTGTGAGCGTGATTGTAGGCCAACTCCTGTGGTGTGTGTGTATCCCGCACAGGTGTCATGAGCCAAGGCAGCTGAAGGGTATCCGGAGTCACCTGCAAGGAGAAAGGCAGAGCCACGAGTCATAGTGCATTGTGTGGGTGTAACCTTTCACAGCATCAGGGCAAAAGTCATCATGTGCATGCATATAAGGCTTCATTGCATGACATGTGTTCGCCTCATGCATTGTATTGTCTCTGCATGCACCCTGTTCTCCTGCAGCAGATGTATCATCAAGTGTCTGTCGTTGTCATGTCAAGCTGACATGGTGGCTGTCTTATGCCAGTGTATTGAGCTCATGCATGTGGCCTGATGGACCATTCATTGGGCCCCTTTAGGCTTCTGGGGGCAACAGGTCTGCATTGAAGGCTGAGTGTACCTAGGCTCTTGGCTGTGGTACTGGTTGGCAGGTTCATTGTTGTGGGATGTGATGCAACACTTTGACATTGATTAAGGATGGAACATGTTGCATTGTGGTACCTGTTTTCATGTGTGTGTTGCTAGTCCTTACTGTTTATGTGCATCAGCGTATCCATGCAGGTACATCCGACATGTACATGTTCTGTACTGTGTCATTGGTGCAGGTGGTGGGCAGGTCTGACTTGTACATTGATTTTCAACGGCATGCATTCTGCATTTGTGCACATTCACCAGCCCGCACACAATGTGGTTGGATGCATTGCAGCGCCTGTGTGCTGCCACTTCTACTCACCCACTGTCCACATCCGTTGCCCTCTGTGCCTCTCCATGTATCCAAGCAGTGTACTATTGCGTAAGACCATGGCATCGTGGGTGGAACCAGGGTAGCAGGCAAAACAGTGGGTGATGTACAGGTTGGGATCGCAGGTCACCTGCACGTTCAGTGACTGGTAGTGCTTCCTGTTGCGGTACACCTCTTTGTGGGCCTGGGGGGCCACCAATGCCACATGGGTACAGTCCAAGGCTGCAATGACATTTGGCATGTGTGCAACAGCATGGAGCAGTGCCTTCATGGTGTGTACCTGTGCTGGCAGTGAGGTGAAGCGTGGTACATGCCGAAGGAGGGCATCCAGCACCTGGACTAGCACTGCACTAAATATTTGCTGTGGAATGCCATGCACTATGGCCACAGAGTGCTGGAAGGTGCCTGTTCTTAGGAACTGCAGGACATTAGCTTTAGCAGTGGGGCACAGCTGTCCTGGTGTTGATCCTGCACTATATGTCCCCCAAGATTGTGGTGAGCAGCTCACTTATGGGCTACCTATTGAGGCGTACAGGGTAACCAACTGACTGTCAGTGTGGGTCGAGGGTCAGGGCCTGACCTTGGGTATTGGTGCACGCCTTGCTTGGTATCTCCTCCTCCTCTCTGCACCGTAGTTCGAGGCGCAGCATGAGCAGCTGCATGCCCCATCTTGCAATGTGTACTGGCAGCATGGTGTTGGGAACTGTGGTTGGGGAAGGTGTAGGCCTTTTGTAGTCCTCTGGACTGGGTTGGGTTTATCTTTGCCTTCATCTGTGCCACCTGTATGCATTTACCTCTACCTGAAGGCTGGAGGTAATTGCACCTTGTTTTTGGTGGTATTAGTGCCATATTTCAATGCTAATTCCGCTGTGTCAGTACTTGTGATGTGGTGGTAATTGCGCTTTCTTGTATTGTCGCTATATATGCCGGCTGTGTTTGCGTCCGCTGTAATAGCACCAGCTATAATACAGTTGGTGGTATTTGCACAGAATCATGATTCGGCGCAGCGGTAATTGCGGCTGTAAATCTGTTACAGCCACTTTTAAGAGATACCGCTGTGGTCGTGATGTGGCCCTAAGTCCCTTTAGTGGCCATCTTTTTTTTCTAGAGAATTGGCTCATGCAAAATGCACAAACCCCATCTCCCTTAAAAAAAATTAAACCCGGGGTGTGAATGGCTATTACCCCATTGTTGGAGGGGCAGGTCTGGCCGGTAAAACCCCACAACCCTCACCTGCTTAGACTTGGGCTGGCAGGCTGTTATGGGCCTTGCTGAACCCCCAAAGCGGTGGTTAATTGCCTTAGTGTACCTTCCAACATGACTCGGCAAACCTCTTTGGTAAGTCTGCCTTTGTCCAAACCACTTCCAATTGGAGCTCCTCTTGGTCGGAGGTCCTCTGGTGCATGCCAGCCACCAGAGACAGCTCACAGGTGCACGCCAGCCACCTGAAACAGCCTCCTGTGTGCTTCCCGCTGAGCATTCTCTGCAGAACGGGTCACAAGGGGGAAAGCCTTCCTTCTGCATGCTTGCCGCTGTGTGACTTCTGCACTTCAGGTTTCTGGGGATACGGATCCTCTCAGGACCGGCAGCTGATATCTGCCATGCAGTGGTCTCAGCCTCCTCTGTTTCCTCCAGCTTCTGTCTGGGCTGCCAATTCGAACTACATGCCTTCTGCTTCTGACTTCCGGTGCTCTTCCCAACAAAGCCAACTCTATGGCCTACACCTGAGGGAGCTTTTTAAGCCGCTCTGCTTCCCTCAGGTGTGGATCATTTACATTAATGAACTGACCACTTCTAACACATTGCACCTCTTCAAGTTCTCTTCCCTGTACCAGTACCTAGGGACTTCTGGGACTTGAAGTCCCTAATAGAAAAATGTAGTTTTCTTATTTCTGTTGTTTTGCAATAAGCCATTAAGAGAGTGGGACTTTGTGGAAATTTAACAAGGAGATTTCCCATTTTCCTGACCTGTTTTCTCCCTCCCCAGCCCCCATGTGATCCTCCTGCAGAATACCACCCCCCAGGGTCAGGAGCATAAAGCATCTGCCTTTCCCTGGCCAATTAGAAGGGACCCAGGCTAGGTTTTCTGAGAGAATCGTTGCCGCTCCATCACTATGTCCAGTACTGTTTTATGTAGTCTTCTATTCCCAGTTTCTGCATTCCAAACCGAGCTCTAAAAGTTCAAGAAAACAAAGAAAAAAACAGCAATTCGAACAGATGAAACAGGTGATGTGGGAATGCTGTGTGAGTTCAGATATAGCCTATTAGGCTTTTAACATTCTGGCACATAGCTGTTCAGAGACCACCACTCTGGCTCACTTCTAGTTTCCTTCTTGATGTTTAGTGCCTTTCCCCAGGCTATAAACCAGGAACTGTATTCTCAAGTTTTATTATATTATTCTGACAGTATCAGGCAATTTCTGTGATGCCACTTCTTTTGGGGCGGACCTCCAATCACCTTTAACCCAGAGTAGGCCCGCCTCTTAAGAAGCAAGTGCTTGTTTGTCCGTAAAGCAAGGTTATTGTACAAACGTCCAGGAGGGGATAGAGTCAAACTAACCAGAGTCTCCTAAAACTACACAAGTTGACATATTATATACTTTTTTTGCAACAGTTTAAACACTCCTCCATACTTTATTTCAATCACCCCACACACATGATTGGTCAAAACCTATACTAAAGAAATCCAATCTTCTCCAATTTTCACATTCTCATTGGTCACATTTATCTAACTACCATCATCAGCCCCTTATTTACAGCACACCCCTTTTGGGGATTTGTCTGTGGTAGGTCATGACGTCATCACATAGTTACACATTTAAGCACAGACATAATTCATTACAAGTTCCAACTGGCCTGGGACCTTCGAACTCCGGACTTAATGCACATAGTTTGCAAGGACACTTCAAACATTATGAGGAGGCGAAGAATAAACAAGTTCCCTTTGAACTGGCGATAACTAACTCACCCAACCGGACTTGCTGGCATCCTTGTTTCACTGGAATCTTAACGACTACCAATTCAACACGCATGTCCTCTGGATACAAACTGAGAAAATAATTGAAACCCATAAAGTATTGGTCAATTCTGCCCTCAGGTGTCCCTTCACACGAGCTTTATTACTGGTCAAAAGCAGATGGCTGGACTATCCTGAATAATGAGTAACAGTCTCCCATGTACTTAAAACGATTGCAACTCTGTTCCATTATAGTGCCATGTCATAAAAACCCAGCCTGGCTGTAACTGACCATCTGATAATGTCACAGCTGCTTGTCCTTTCCTCTGCCTTCAATCTTGCAAAACCAGTTTTTCCAGTCACACAGAGTTCACTTCACAAACCCGAGCTACAGGATCTAGCCCAACTATGAAAGAGCACACGGCATACAGATTTGTACATTTCCTCATGTACCCCAAACGGTCCCAAACATATATCCCTTAAAACCCCCATGTATGTATGTCAGTGCATGCATGTTTAAAACTACTTCAGCCTCATTACAGTGGTTTCTTTATTGCCAATATCCTTTTTCACATGCGCATTATGTGGTTCCTTGTTGCTCAGTTTCTAGGTGCTATGTGGCCCACCATGCTGATATTGCATTTGAATTTCATCTGCGGTTTTGACATGTATCGTGATGCTTGCGTGCGATCTAAAATGTATCAACTTAAACACAATAGTAACACGAAATTAACACATATCCCATTCTCATGAACTACACTAAATGTATGTGAAATTGCAAAATTGCACCAACTTCGCCATTTCCCCAGTCATCAATATGGCACATGCAAAGTAAACCTCTCTTTCTCCATGGGACCTTTACTGACCACACCAACCCTTCCTATTATGTCAATCGGTTGGGAATTGCACCCCTCCCTCAGAAATGGAAAAGTTGCCACCCATGCCAGTGTGGCTTGAAAAATAGATTTTTGGGACACATGGATGGCAGTTTAGCCATTAAACCCTGTGGCAGCTAGACCTGCCTTAAAATAAACAATGCCAGAGCATACGAAATTGAGTGTCCTGCAACAAGAGTTTTCAAGTTGAACCATGTTCGGTGGCTGTGAGTTAAATTACAGGTATCGCAATTTATGATTAAAAAAGGATTGGACAAGCTATGCATTCCTGACATGTAAAATTGTTAGGAATCTGCCGCAGCAAGGATGGAAGTATATATAAAGATATAATTTTACATTAAGGCAGAAAGTCTTTTTGTTCAATAGTAGAGTTGCAGGGTCAGGACCCTCAACACAACTTGCACAATGCTCTCATATTGATCCATGTTAATTATGAGATGCACAGTCACGGCCATCACTTAGCATTGTGGTACTTGCAGTTCATCATTTATAACTGGAAAATCAAACTTGAAAGAATGGTATTTGAGTGCAAGGCGATGAAAGTGAAAATTCGAGTGCTCGCTGCACATTGGAACTCTTATATGGGACAACTGTAGCCTTCTTGTATGATCAAGTATAAGAGCACAATAGGCTTCAGACACACATTATAAAAGAAATGGATGCATGCTGAAGAATGCTGAAGCTTAAGGCGCACAAACATTCTTTACCTGGAGTCTGCAACCTTTGGCTCTCTTGATGTTTTGGATTACAATTTCCATCGGACGTGCCTCATTACAAGTTTGGTGGTATCTGGGTGGTAAATCCACCCAGATATCACCAAACTATACTAATGTTACAGGCACTCGGTCTGGCGGTAGTACTGCCAGATTACGAGTGCCGGCAATGGTTGGAAATCCCCATTGCATGGCGTTCTATTGGACTCCATGGGGATATTTTCTGGTATTACTGCCACCGGTAATGCCGGTGCCAGTAATATTGGTGATATTTGGTGGTAAGGTGCCTGACTTACCTCCATCTGATAGCTGGAGGTAAATCAGGTGCCCAACAGGCAAACCTGTACTTTACCGGTGCAGTAATGTGCTGTAAATTGAATTGCCGGCATGTTATTACTGCATCGGCAAAGTTGTAATAAGGCCAATAGTCTTCACAGTCAATGTGAGGGATTATGGGAATTGGAGTTTAAAAACATCAGCGGATCCTCAGGCAGACAGAAATATACAGTCCAATAAATTGTCTTTTGAGATTACCTGTGACGTATTCAGTAGAAGTTTAGAAGCACTGTGCTGTTACAATTTTGACATTTTGCTTCCTCCATACCAAAATGCATTGTTGGAATTAAGCATTGCTTAATATGTAGCCATTACTCCATCAATATATTGAGATAATTGTGTCATGAAGAATATAAGAATGCTATAAGTTACTTGAGACCATGCCAGGATGCTGTGTGAGAAACCTGAGGGCGTCCTCACATCTACTCCTCTTGAATCCCCTTCTCATGTGGCCAGGGAAAGGCCATCGCTTTTGGATCCTGACCCTGGTGGTGGAGAAGTGAGGGAGGATCACTTGGGTGGAGGGTCTTTGGGGATTGTGGAGAGGACGTCGCTGAGGGAAACACAGTATTCCCCCTTCCCATTCCATAATGAACCATAATCCCAGAAGCATTTGTCAGATTTTGTTACCCCTTCTCCTCTGGTCGGGGTAACATCAGGAAGAGCTATACGTCTCTGAGACCCAGAAGGAGGGTGAGAGAGATTGGGATACTCATAGGCGAGACATGGTATCACCCTTTTCCTATTCATGACAAACCTAACCCTCCCCCAACCTTTATGGGCTACCGCATGACCTCTCTTCTCATTTCCCAACATTTGACATTTGAAAGTACTGGGAAGAGGAAGAGGAGACTGAGAGTATGAACACTACACCTTCATTTTACCACTATGGTACTAGGATGAGGGAGATGCCTGCAGAGTACTGTGAAGGTCAGGCATGTTCCCTTAATCATGGTCAGGTAAGTCTATTTAGGCATCCACACCTGCAACCTTTCAAGGGGCTACAGGTGTATAAAGGGAGACCAGTGAAGCAGAGAAGGGAACAACAGGGAGGCCTGTGTAGGAGAGATCAAGGGACCCTTTCTTTGAGGAGGCACCTGTGGTGGGACCTGAAGAGGAGCCAGGACACCATCCGACAGCCTGCGAAGCCTCAGAGACAGAGATTGAGCAGCTGGGGCTGAGCACAAGCAAGAGAGAGAGAGAGAGGATGCCGTCTGCGTCCACCCAGAAGCAACAAAGCTGCCGGCGTATGCAGAATTCCAACCAGCCTGTGAGCGGGGCTCGCAGAGGTTGCAGCGCCAGCCTGGGAAACCAAGGGAAGCAGCAAAAGCTTCCGGAGAAAATGCCAAAGAACGGTGAGTGCTGTGGGAAGCCCCTCAGAAGTCGGGGCGCTACGGGCGGGCTGCTCACAAATAATGAAGCCAGTAAGAATGAAAGCTTCAAACTAAGACGAATGATGCCTATTGATTACCAAACTGAAATGGAATTTTAAAAAACCACTAACATGTACATATTGAATACAGAACTCAAGGGAAGTTTAAAACAGTGCTGAACTACATATATTGAATACTAAATTGAATGGAAGTTTAAAACAGTGCTAAACTATGCATACTGAATACTGAACTGATTGAAAAATCTTGCTAAACTATGCATACTGAATACTGAACTGATTGAAAAACCTAAATTAAAAGCATGTTGAACACTGAACTGGAATATAACTTTATAAAACAAAGCAAATAGCTAATGAATGGTAAAGGGGAAAATACCCATATGAAAGCAACCTATGGGGAAAAGAGCAAGTGTGAAGGAATGCAACCAAAGATGGGGCATGAACAAAACCACAACAAAGTGAATCTTATGAACGAATGCAATGCGGCAAGGCCAGAGACTGAGAAGTGGTGTGCAATACGTAATGGCAAAGCCAAGAGGCTAAATATCAGAAGCCAGAAGGGTATGAAACTGCACATAAAGTCAAGATTCCGACAAGAAGGAACTAAATTAATAGGAATATGTATACAGGGGCAAATGCAGAGGAACCTGTGTGGGCTGAAGAGCCTAGGGCTCCTGGTTGTGCAACCTGTGTTGGGTGGACTGTGTGGTCTGTCAATTGTGCCTAGACCAGTGAGCCCTACATTGTGAAAGACAAAGACATTGTGAAACCAACAAAGAAGAAGCTCTACAAGTGAGCAAGAAGATTGACCCAGAATTATGATATGATATGGCATTTATAATGCACCTATAAACAAGTGTTTCAAGGCGCGACAAGGCAAGGGAGGGGAAACAGAGGGAAGACAGAGACAGCGGTCCTACTAGGCCAGGTCATATTGAGAATTGCAGGGGAAGGGGAGGGGCAGTGCCGCACATACGATAGCAGTAAAAATAAATAAAGACAAAAAAATACAAAATACAAAATAATAATAATAAATGTGCGGCCAGCAGGTGACAAGTGCAAGGGAAAGAGCAGACATCAGGTGTCAAGTAATAGTAGGGGCTGTAGGGATACAGAAAACAGTCCCCGAGTGCAGGGTTGCCAGGGAGGTAGGGCTGGTGTGCAGCTGGCAGCGGGGGGGGGGCTTGCCCAAGATCAGAGGGTAGCCAGGTAACCAGTGCAGTTTGAGATTCTGCCAGGAGATCAGCAGGGGAGAGGAGGAGAAGAAGCAGAAGCAAAGAGGAAGGTCTGGAGGTGCTTCCGGAACCGGAGATGGTTCTCCTCAAGTTTCAGAGAGGCAGGGAGGCTGTTCCAGATGGATGCCCCAGCCGAAGAAAGAGATCTACCACTAACTCGCTGTTTGGAGTAGCAACTAACCAACAGTTAAGTTGAACTTTAAAAGACCGAAGCACACATTGGTTGCTATTTTGAAGTCTTGGGGAAGTGAACCCTGAGACTTGATGAACTACAATATTGTCTTGAGAACAGGAGCTCAAGACCCTTTTTGTTAGAACTGTGTTACTTTGAACTTGGGGAAGGGAACCCTGAGGAGTTTGTGGAACTGTTTGAACTTGAACAAGGTAAATCCTGAGACCTTTTTGTGGAACTTTCTTGAACTTGGGGAAGGGGAGCTAAAGAAGAAGCTAAGAGCTGGAAGAAGTTCAGAACTTTGTGCTGATCCCCATTTCTTTGATTATTTACATCCCTACACACTGTTTAGCTTTAGTTGTGAGGGCAAGCATAGGTTTTGGATACAGACAGACTTTTAAGTTGAACTCTTTGGCTCAGACTTCCTTAGTTTCGTTCAGGTCGGAACATTCCACCTTAGCATAGGGCAAGATAGGCCTTCTACCATCCTGACATTTAAGTTAATAAATATATATTTTTGGAACTTTAAGTCTGTTGTCTGTGTCTTGCTTCATGATGCCTTCACAGCTGGCACAATAATTTCAGCCACCTGTGCTGAATGGACATTCGGTTGTACCCCTCTACATCACTGGAACAGATTTCCCACTTGTAAAATCAATCTGGCATCCACCATTAGCTTCCAGATGCTGGTGCCCTGGGTGGCCTTCAGGTATCACCTTACGGTAGATACAGCCCTGCTTGGAAGCAGTAGTTGGGTTTACAGAAGAGATTGCCACTGACCATTTAACTTCCAGGCATTCAATTCTTTCGTATGGTCAGTGAAAGGGTTTACATATGTAATAATGCAATAAGGCCAGGGAGGGAGGGATTGGGCAAAAGAGAGAGCGAGAGTATACATTTTAGAGATGCAATTTCAAATGTGTACACCCAAATTGCTTCAGAAACTATTGAACATAATCACCAGTCACTAGCCACACTTATCAGCCCGAGGTTTCCCCCTTAGGCGATTGTTCATATAATCCAGCAGCCATCCAACTTCTCCCTCTCTCTCATATGCCAATATTGCCCTCTCATGATCAACCAGTAGTTTCCACACCAGCCTGTAGTCTACCATAGCACCCATTACCCAATAGCCCGCCACAGACCCAATGGCCACTAATTTTCTGTTAGTGAAGTGCCCCATATTATACAGTAGTCCCACCAGTCCCGCAATCAGCTAGTAGCCACCCCCATCAAGCAGTACTCCCTCATCTGTTGACACATCTGTACCTGAAAAAGTTAAGGGTCACTGAGTCTGGCTGCCACATGGTTGGTTGCACACTTGGTTACTGCTGCAGCCCATTCTTAACTGGTCAGTGATTCTGGCTGACATAGGCTTGGTTGCCACCTAGTTACTGCTGTAGCACATTCTTCACTGGCCAGTTGAAGGGATTTTTCAAAGGGAAGGAAACCCTAGGGTTATTCTAACAGACAATGGCATGCAGTTTAAATCCTGGAAGATGCAAGAATATGCTAAAGAGAATGCCATATTGTTGCACAATAGTGCTGTATATCACCCCCAAACTAATGGTGTAGTAGAGCATTTCAATAGAGTAGTGAAAGACACTATCAGGTGGGCCTGGGCTCACTAACCAAAGGAATTGGAAAGTGGCAGTGGAAGAATTGATAGTGGCACATTGTTTCTTGCCACTTTCCACGACAAGTATATCCCTGTTCAAATTCAGCAGGGGAGAAAGACGAATACCAAGTTAACTCTGCCTTGAAGGTATAAAGCAGGCGTCAAGACGATTGATGGTATGGTCATAGATGGGATGATATAAGGTTTTTGAGAAAGGAGTGCTTCTTCCTAGATAGCCAAGTATAGGTGGATGGGTAAGAATCAAATCACCAACTGCTTTGAAAGAAGAGCCATTGAGAAGGTCCTACCTCATCCAGGTAGTGAATGTGTTGAAGAATGCGGTGGAGCCAGAGGATGGCAGAATTTGGAATATGGAAAGGGTAATGGTGTACAGAAGTTGTACAGTGAGTGCTAATGATGATAGTAAAGAATGCAGCAAAACAAATTCCTTAGCTGGGAATTATCATGGAGGAAGTGGCAGTGAGAAAAAGAGGATGAGCGGCAGCAGCAACTAAAGGAAGCTAAGGAGCGGAGTATCAAGATCTAGAGCTCCTCCAGCATATCTGAAAGACTATATTTGTTAGGAATCTGTTGGAAAAGAAGGAGGTGTGCAGTGTCATAGTGACACAGTGTTCGAGAGCCTAAAACTGTGTAAACCACAAAAGGGGACGGTTGGAGGAAGTGAAGGAGTACAGCTATCAAGCGAATCTCCTTTTATATATATATGTTACACAAAACAGTTAATAACCTGCTTGCCCATTTGTTCACTGCAAAATCAGGACAAAACCAGGACTTTTGAGGTCCATCTGCCCAACCATCTCCTGGTGTCAATGTGAGCAGAAGATGTCTCACAGGTGCTCCATCAGGTGTCCTATCATTTATCCCAACATTTACTTATGACAAGAGATTCACTGATTGTTAGGAAAGATTTCTTAATTATGGGTAATTTTCCTTCCATGTGGCAACCCCTAAACTTTTTGCTGTTGTTTTCACCATGATCTAGACTTTGCCAGAGAAGTGCAGCCTTCTGCCGCACTCCTCTGGGCTTTTGCTCCATTCTTACGGGGAAACTGACATGCCCTTAAGACAGTCAGTACCGGGAAACGTTTCCGTAGTTTCTTTATCATGTTGCAGCTTTTGTGCAACATGGCACAAGAGGGCACTGTAAGCTAAGTTACTGCTCTCTTCGGGTCTCTAGTCTACTACAGGCCCTAGATACTCTCTTGGGATTGTTAACGAACGGTGCAAGTGAATCACGGACGGGACTGGTGGCAGCGATCGTTTCTTTGTGTTTTTAAGCTCCTTTTGGCGTTAAAGCGCGTTCCTCGCGCTTGGCCCCAAAATGGTGGCCTGGCTCCCAAAATGGCCAGACCATGAGGCTCATTGTCCTGTCCGCTGACCATCTTACCCCCTTCACCTTCCCCAGGTCGAGCCGACCCGGGGCCTTCCTTATTTGGGCATGTACTTTCCCGCGAAACACAGATGCTTTTGCGGGCTTCTACAGGCCTTGTGTGTGCCTCCAGGATGTGGGCTGGGATGTCTGGTCCCAATACACATCCTGGATGCCAGAGAGTCTAGGGTGGTGTGAATGCCTGGGACCTCCGTGGTCCGTGATAGGTCCACGTATGGTGTGAGTGTTTTGTGAGCAGATCTCCCATTGGGTCCCCTGCGTTTTGCCGCTAAGGGAACCGTGGATAAGAGGCGGCTGGAAACACCACTTCCAGGTCGATCTCCTGAGTTCTCACGAGCAAAGGAATACAGGAGCCAAGTATCCTGCAACCACAAGGCTGAACCGAGGAATCGCTGGTGACCCGCTGAAGGACTGCTCCTCTGCACTGCTGTCGCTTTGTGAAACCCTTTCTATCTCGGATCGAACTAGAAGGCCTGTACTGGTACTTCGACCCTTGGAATAGTGGGAACAGCTATTCTCGGCATCTTCACCATCTCCTGCACGTAAACCTTCGGAAGTGTCTCTGGGCCATCCAGCAGACTGACCAGCCTACCCAGGAGTCTTGCTCTCTAACCGCCATTAGGTTGTGTTGTATTACGAGTCCTTGTCACTCTCACACGATTTGTACACTTGGCATTCCCAGGTCTGTTGTGAGTAGTGTACATTTGGCTGCAATACACACGGCCGCTCCGTTGCCCTGCTGTGGTAACAACTGTGCGGGTTCACTGCGTTTGGGACGTCCTCAACTCATGTTCTGCTGCTGCGGAATCTACATGACGACAAGACGTCCCCTGCTCCTATCTGAACCTGCCAGCACTGAAACTGACGCGGAGAAACCTCGGTCTGCTTGCATCGGGGACCGGTGAGTAGCATCGCTAGGAACTGGTCGCCCTCCTGCAGGAGCCCATAGCTTTTCCCCGCTGTGTCTAACAGCACGCCTTTCCGTACTCGCGCTCTGCTTCTGCCCACAGTGGAGGCTGCGCTTGAGTCACGGAGCTCTGTTCATCTTCATTTGTTCACCGAACTAAACTGCCTGATTCCCTCGAAGAGACTCCCCTTTTTGCCCATTGGCACCAGCGTTTGCAGGTACTTTTTAGCACAAGGCTCCACTCTTCGTAGGGCTTGGACTTCCTTTTAGTTAGGTGCCTCTGAAGGCGGACTGGGTCTAATTATTATTCGCACTGCCTGTTTTCCTCCCCATCTAGGTGGTCTACACATTTCGTGCGTCTAACTCGTTAAACTCGTTTGTATTTGTGTATATATATATTGTATTGGTTTGGTATGTGTTGGTTTACTTGAGTTTTATTGTGATTTCTCGCTACGGTCAATGTTACAAAGGCCTTGCAATAAATGTGTATATATTTTTAATATAACAACTGCTTGGAGTAATTTGTAAGTGTCCTTGCTTTGTGTGCTCATTGTGGGCTTTCAGTCACCCTCACCCCTCTTGAGACCTAGTCTTGACCGCCGCGATCGCTACCCTGATTGGTCTGGCTTGTCCAGAGGTTACCCTGTTCCAAGAAACTAGGCTGGCCTTCTGAACCTCTCCCCCTCCAGGACAGAGTTCAGAAATCCGTCTTAACAAATTGGTGTACAGCGGTGGGATACGACTGAAGGTATCCAGTGTTGTGCATGAGCAAAGGCATTTCAAGTTATTCCTACCAGGACACGTGGTGAATTGTCGTAGTATAACTTTTAAAAGGCCATAGTCCTATCGTACAGTATGGAAACAAATACCTTGTTAACTTTAAATGCTTCTAAGTCCGAAACATTGAAAAAGATGTGTGCGGAGAGAGGTGTCTCCTCTCAAGGCACCAAATTGGATATGATCCAAAGAATCGTGGTGTGGCAAGAAGCACAGCTTGACGCTATAACTTCTGAGGACAGTGCGGAAGGAGGTGGGGCTGCTCTCACTGGTAGAACCGACGGTTCTGCCGCTGCACTGGTCCACCGCGACCACGAGGACAGGGAGGATTTGATGTCTAATGTTTCCTCTGCCAGTGTCGATGGGGAGGCCATGCTTGACTTCAAGAAGCAAGAGCTGCTGTTTAGGCAGAAGGAGCTTGAGTTCAATATGGCCAAACTTCAGGAAGAGCTTGAGTTCAATAGGGTCAAGCTAAGAATCCAACAGGCCGAAAAACAGAAAGACAGTGATCACCAGTTGGAACTGGCCAAGCTTCAGGTTGCAAATGGATCCAAGGGTCCTGGATATGGGTCTGGGGCCTCCTCTCATCCACGGTTTCCAAAAGATCTGCTCAGTGTGTATGAGGAAAAGAATGACATTATGGACTGGCTGAATACATTTGAGTATGCATGCAAACAACAAGTTGACCATGCTGATAAGATTGCCTGGTTATTCAGCAGACTGCCCCATTCATGCTGTAGTGCCATTATGGAAATGTCGAAGGCTGAGTGAGCGGATTTCGCAATGTTAAAGCAAACTCTCATTTTAAAGTTTGGAAAGACTCCTGCCCAATATTTAAAACGATTCCGAGAGTATAAGAAGAAAGAAGGTGGTTCTTGGGTATCTTATGTAACCGAATCCTTAAAAAACTTGACTGGCGGGGTCGAAGGTTATAAGGTCTCTACCTTTGAAGGCATGATAAGTCTTGTCATGCTGGAACATATTTTTGCATCTTCTTCCCCGGAGCTTAAGCAGCATTTGGCCGATTCGAAGGAGATAGATCCTAAGAAGCTGCCCATTGCCGCAGATTTATGGGTGTCACATCGATTGTCCCATAAGGACAAAACTCATCCTGGTAAGCAGGAGGAAGGGAAAAAGTCCAAAGATAAGGAGGGTGGAGAATCTGATAAATCTTCTTCTCTAAAGGGCCACAAAAAGAAAAATAAGGGTAAGACACAAGAGAACTCACAGGGTAGTGGAAGTCATCCTCCGAAACAGAACTCTGTTTACAATAAGCCTCCCTATGTAAACAGACATATCTTGTTTTGCTTGTGGAGCAACTGACCACGTGAAGGGGGATCCCCGGTGTAAGGTTAAACCTTTGGGGGTCCACTCCGCTAATCTGGCCTTCTCCTCCTACGATGAAGAAGAGATTACAGGAGCATCCTTCTCCTCAGACTCCTTCCCCAGCGGGATAGAAGCCAAGGTAGTTTTAGTTTCCCTGGGTTCCTGGGAGCCTAAAGTCGCAGAGGCTTATGCTAGGATTCCAGATAATACCAAGCACTACTTTAAAGACAGTGTGCTGATCAATGGAGTGGATACTCCAGCTCTTAGGGATAGTGGGTGCAGTCGAACTATAGTGGATTCTACCTTGGTAGACTCAGAGGAAGTTGCCAGAGCTACTCTGATGCCCACTAAGTTGGCTGACGGCCCGCCTTGCTTGTTTCCAGTAATACCTGTATCTTACTTTAAATGGTACAGCAGTCTGGATTCCAGTGAGCATTCAGGGAAACGTCCCAGGAAAGGTCTTGTTAGGCAATGATCTCCGGGCTTTAGGGCTCGTAGGAGACATTGCCGACAGACCCTGCACACGGTCTCAAACACGGGCAGCATTGGCCAAGACCAATACGCCGCCCCAGCCGAAGGGGAAACCCAAGGCGAAAGGAGTAAGCAAGTCAAGACGAGGGAACGAGAACCTTCCACGAGCTCGCCTACCACTGCGGTGGAGGAAGTTGGTCAATCGCCCGGGCCTGACGAGGAGGTGGCGATGCCTGAAATATTTTACCCCAACGACCATCCGGAACTAAAAGACTTGTTAGTAGAAGGTGGTCCTGACAGGGAAGAATTTAGTAAAGGCCAACGTGAGTGCCCATCTCTGGAAGGCCTAAGGAGACAGGCCTGCTCCCAGCTTGAGGGTGAACCTCCTGGGACGCATCGGATTTATTGGGAAGGAGGACTCCTGTATAGTGAGCCCACAGAGTCTACAGAAGGAGACCATAGGAGGTTGGTGGTTCCCCTTGCTGTAAGACCCTTCCTCCTGCAGCTGGCGCATGAAGTGCCCCTTGCTGGTCACCTTGGTATTAAGAGGACCAAGCAAAGGTTATCCATGCACTTCTACTGGCCCAAGATGGGGGTGCAAGTAGAAAGTCACTGCAGGAGTTGTGCCTCCTGCCAGTTATCTGGTAAGAGTGGCTCAACAATCCAAGCTCTATTGGTACCACTCCCAGTTGTGGGAATACCATTCAAAAGGGTAGGGATCGACATCGTTGGTCCCCTTGACCCGCAGACATCCTCAGGCAATAGGTTTATCTTGGTGCTAGTCGTCTATGCTACCAGGTATCCTGAGGCCATCCCATTGAAAACTGTAACTGCCAAGTCAGTTGCAAAAGCGTTACTTGGCATCTTTACTAGGGTTGGCTTCCCTAAAGAAGTTGTGTCTGATAGAGGCAGCAACTTTATGTCAAAGTATATGCAGGCTATGTGGAAAGAATGTGGGGTCACCTACAAGTTCTCTTCTGCATACCACCCCCAGACCAATGGTCTGGTGGAACGTTTCAACAGAATGTTAAAGAGCATGATTGGGGTTCTGGAAGAACCTCAGAGAAGAAAATGGGATCTTCTTTTACCATGCTTACTGTTTGCCTACCAAGAGGTACCACAGGAGGGTGTTGGCTTCAGCCGCTTCGAACTTCTGTTCAGTCATCCTGTACGGGGACCCTTAGCCGTAGTCAAAGAGGGATGGGAGATGCCCACTCCCCCTGTTACTACTAACGTAGTAGATTATGTGCTGGGGCTCAGAAAACGGATGGTACTTCTGATGGGCTTGGCTAGTGATAAATTGAAGGCAGGACAAGCGCTGGTGAAACATTGGTACGACCAGAAAGCTTCCCTCAACAACTTTACACCTGGTCAGCAAGTCCTGATCATGAATCCCATAAGGCCTCGAGCTTTACAGGACAAGTGGTCAGGCCCTTAAACAGTAGTGGAGCCCCTGGGTCAGGTTAACTATTTAGTGGACCTTGGAAGGCCTGGACAGGCTCCAAAAGTGTTCCACATAAATAGGCTGAAGGCTTTCGTCCCAAGAGTCGAAATCGCAGGACTGCTACTGGCTTCAGATGTTGAGGAAGAGGAGTCTGAACCTCTCCCCGACCTGTTCCAAAGCGGTCCTTCAGATAGCTCCTTTGAGGGTGTCCGAGTGGCCCCTCACCTGACTTCTAATCAGCAGGCTGAGGTGAAAAGATTGCTGAGGCAGTTTTCCCCCCTGTTTTCACAGTCGCCTGGTTTGACACCTTGGCGCAAACATAACATAGACACAGGAGACAGTGTACCTACCAAAAGTAGGGGATACAGGATGTCAGACAAAGTACGGTCTTACATTAAGACCAAGGTCAACAAGATGTTAGACCTTGGGGTGATTGAACCCTCTAGTAGTCCTTGGTCCAGCCCTGTGGTTTTGGTTCCAAAGGCAGGCACTTCTGAATTGAGGTTCTGCATGGATTACAGGGTTCTGAATGCTGTCACCAAGACAGATGCACACCCCTTACCTCGAACAGATGAGCTGGTGGATACTTTGGGTGCCTCCAAGTACCTCAGCACGTTTGACCTCACTGCTGGCTATTGGCAAATAGCTTTAGCAGAACATGCCAAGGAGAAGACAGCGTTTTCTACTCCAGACGGCCTTTACCAATTCAGGGTAATGCCGTTCGGGTTGAAAAATGCACCTGCCACTTTCCAGAGGCTTGTGAATCATGTGTTGAATGGGTTGGACGAGTTCTGTCTTGCATATCTGGACGATATAGCAGTTTTCAGTGCCACCTGGGAAGACCATGTGAAACACCTCGGGATTGTGCTCCAGGCTCTTCAGAAAGCACACTTGACCATAAAGGCTAGTAATTGCCGGAATGGACAAGGCTCAGTGGTTTACCTTGGACATGAAGTAGGTGGAGGGAGGATACAGCCTCTTCCCAGTAAAGTACAAGCAGTAGAAGACTGGCCTACCCCCACTACACAGACCCAAGTGAGAGCCTTCTTAGGACTCACGGGGTATTACCGCAACTTCATGGCAGACTATGGCACCATAGCTGCCCCTATGACTGCCCTCACTACTCCGAAGAAACCAAAGAAGGTAACCTGGACCGACGAGTGTGAGAAGGCCTTCAATGGCTTAAAAGAATCCTTTTGCCAGGCCCCTGTCCTCAGGGCCCCTGATTATCAAAGACCTTTTATTGTGCAGACGGACGCCTTTGACAGTGGGATAGGAGCTGTACTATCGCAAGTAGATGAGAAGGGTAAGGAACACCCTATTGGTGTTATTAGTCGCCAGCTTAAGGACAGAGAGCTCAGATGGTCCACAGTGGAGAAAGAATGTTTCTCTGTTGTGTGGGCCCTACGGAAGCTGAGGCCCTACCTCTATGGGACCCACTTCACTGTGCAAACTGACCATAAGCCCTTAAAGTGGCTAATGAACATGAAGGTAGAGAATCCAAAGTTGCTTAGGTGGTCCATAAGTCTACAAGGCTTCGACTTCACTATTGAGCATAGGCCGGGTGTCCAACATAGCAATGCTGATGGGTTTTCCAGAATGTTTAACCGACCTGAACAAGAGACTCATCCAGGGGTGGATTAGTTCCCCCCTGTCCATAGTCTGGGAGGGGCGAGTGTTAGGAAAGATTTCTTAATTATGGGTAATTTTCCTTCCATGTGGCAACCCCTAAACGTTTTTCTGTTGTTTTCACCATGATCTAGGCTTTGCCAGAGAAGTGCAGCCTTCTGCCGCACTCCTCTGGGCTTTCGCTCCATTCTTACGGGGAAACTGACATGCCCTTGAGACAGTCAATACCGGGAAACGTTGTTTTCCGTAGTTTCTTTATCATGTTGCAGCTTTCGCGCAACATGGCACAAGAGGGCACTGTAAGCTAAGTTACTGCTCTCTTCGGGTCTCTAGTCTACTACAGGCCCTAGATACTCTCTTGGGATTGTTAACGAACGGTGCAAGTGAATCACGGACGGGACTGGTGGCAGTGATCGTTTCTTTGTGTTTTTGAGCTCCTTTTGGCGTTTAAGCGCTTGGCCCCAAAATGGTGGCCTGGCCCCCAAAATGGCCAGACCACGAGGCTCATTGTCCTGTCCGCTGACCATCTTGCCCCCTTCACCTTCCCCAGGTCGAGCCGACCCGGGGCCTTCCTTATTTGGGCATGTACTTTCCTGCGAAACACAGATGCTTTCGCAGGCTTCTACAGGCCTTGTGTGTGCCTCCACGATGTGGGCTGGGATGTCTGGTCCCAATACACATCCTGGGTGCCAGAGAGTCTAGGGTGGTGTGAATGCCTGGGACCTCCGTGGTCCGTGATAGGTCCACGTATGGTGTGAGTGTTTTGTGAGCAGATCTCCCACTGGGTCCCCTCCGTTTTGGCGCGAAGGGAACCATGGATAAGAGGGGTCTGGAAACACCACTACCAGGTCGATCTCCTGAGTTCTCATGAACAAAGGAATACAGGAGCCAAGTATCCTGCAACCACGAGGCTGAACCGAGGAATCGCTGGTGACCCGCTGAAGGACTGCTCCTCTGCACTGCTGTCGCTTTGTGAAACCCTTTCTACCTCGGATCGAACGAGAAGGCCTGTACTGGTACTTCGACCCTTGGTATAGTGCGAACAACTATTCTCGGCATCTTCTCCATCTCCTGCATGTAAGCCTTCGGAAGTGTCTCTGGGCCATCCAGCAGACTGACCAGCCTACCCAGGAGTCTTGCTCTGTAACCGCTGTCAGGTTGTGTTGTATTACGAGTCCTTGTCACTCTCACACGATTCGTACACTTGGCATTCCCAGGTCTGAAGTGAGTAGTGTACATTTGGCTGAAACACACACGGCCGCTCCGTTGCCCTGCTGTGGTAACAAGTGTGCGGGTTCACTGCGTTTGGGACGTCCTCAACTCAACTTCTGCTGCTGCGGAATCTACACGAGGACGAGATGTCCCCTGCTCCTATCTGAACCTGCCAGCACTGAAACTGACGCGGAGAAGCCTGGGTCTGCTTGCATCGGGGACCGGTGAGTAGCATAGCTAGGAACTGGTCGCCCTCTTGCAGGAGCCCATAGCTTTTCCCCTCTGTGTCTAACAGCACGCCTTTCTGTACTCACGCTCTGCTTCTGCCCACAGTGGAGGCTGCGCTTAAGTCGCAGAGCTCTGTTCATCTTCATTTGTTCACCGAACTAAACTGCCTGATTCCCTCGAAGAGACTCCCCTTTTTGCCCGTTGGCACCAGCGTGTGCAGGTACTTTTGAGCACAAGGCTCCACTCTTCGTAGGACTTGGACTTCCTTTTAGTTAGGTGGCTCTGAAGGCGGACTGGGTCTAATTATTATTCGCACTGCCTGTTTTCCTCCCCATCTAGGTGGTCTCCACATTTCGTGCGTCTAACTCGTTAGACTCGTTTGTATTTGTATATATATTGTATTGGTTTGGTATGTGTTGGTTTACTTGAGTTTTATTGTGATTTCTCGCTACGGTCAATGTTATAAAGGCCTTGTAATAAATGTGTATATATTTTTAATATAACAACTGCTTGGAGTAATTTGTAAGTGTCCTTGCTTTGTGTGCTCATTGCGGGCTTTCAGTCACTCTCACCCCTCTGGGGGTGCATATAGTAGCTGGCCGCCAGAGCGGTCAAGGGAGCGGAAGCGTGACTTGAGCACTCCGAATGTGCGCTCCACTATGGCCCTGGTTGCAATATGGGCAGCATTGTATTTTACCTGGGGTGGTGTGGTGGGGTTCCGGATTGGCGTCATCATGTGATTGCTCAGAGGGTAGGCACTGTCCCCTGGGGAGGTGATAATGGTTGTGATTAGTTGGGTTTGTGTATTTGTCTGTGTGTGACATGCATGCATGTTTACAGGCATTTGTACTCACCTAGGAGCCATGTGTCACCATGCTTCCCTGCCTCCAGGGCCCGGCTCAGGGCAGACATTCTGTATATGAAACTGTCATGGGTTGAGCCAGGGTAGTTTGCATAGACAGAGGTGTTGATTCCCTAGGCATCGCATACAACCTGCACGTTGATGGAATGCCAGTGCTTGCGGTTTTGATAGATGTGCTCAGTGCCCCTAGGTGGATGTAGGGCCACATGGGTGCAATCTATGGCACTGAACACTTTGGGGATGTGTGCCACCCTGTAGATGTCCTGGACCATGGCCTGCCTTTCTGCGGGTGTTCTGGGCTGTGTATATGTGCCTGCGGACTGAGGGGCGTGCAGTCATGATTGCCAACACCTGGTGTAGGCAGCATGACTGTGTGGCCTGTGAGACCCCTCCCACTATGGCAGTTGTCCGCTGAAATGACCCAGTGGCCAAAAAATGCAGGACATTGAGCACCTTCTCCAAGGGGCTCAATGCTTAGGAGCACAGGGTGGGCGTTGTAAGGTCATCCTCCCAATCCCTGACCAGGTCTAGGATGATACGAGGTGGAAATCTTTACCTGCCATAGACCTGGTCTTCAGACATCCCAAAAAGGCTGATCCGGGGAAAAAAAATGCGGGCCTGGCTATTCTCCTCCTCCTGCGGTGTCCCACGATCAATGCTGCGACAAATGGGGCATTCATCGTAGCTGTATATACGTGTTTGTTGTTTGCATTCACTTTTATACTGCGTGCGGGGATGCTTCCTCCTGCCTTCGTGTGGCGGACGTGTTGACGCCTGTGTGCATCTTTTAGCATGCGCGGGTTTCGCGTATTCGATTCCATGAATACGTGTTGTTCGTGTGTGTGTGGGCGTTCCGTGTATTTGCCTGCAGTACTTCCCCAGTCACGCCTTCTTTTTCACGTGTTGTTCCCCATTCCGCGTGTTACGCCCCGTGTCCTGCCCCCTTTTTGGTGTGTGCGCCAACGTTGTGCGCTTTCGCTGTGCGCATTGCGCACATCGTTTGGGATGTTGCTGTGACGTGTGTGCCTGTGCGCGACACGCGTTGATTTGGCGCACATCCCGCAGTAAACACGCGCAGGCCCTTCCATGAATCGCTCGCGTGTGCGTGCGCATGCGCTTGCTTTTTCACGCTTGCGCTGGCTTGCGCCAAGATTTTCGGCGCACTTTTGTTCCATGAAGCGGCCCCTTAATACTCTAACCAAGCAGGAGGATACTATAGTGTAGCAATTCTTACTGCGGGCAGTTGCAAGAAATATAAAGGCAAGTTATAACTATGTCTAAGATGATAACAGACATGGATTTTCCAATATAAAAGAGCTGGGAGGCAACTAATGAATTTAGCACAATAATTGCTGTGTTAAACAAAGGACACACTAGGATTACTAGATTACTAAGCATATAATTGGCAGAAAATGGTCACCCCATCAATATCCTTAATATCAAAGTCTATCCTTACTTGCTATGTTGTTGATTGTTCCACTTTGGAGAAATAAAAACAACATTAGTTGCAGTAAAAATAGTAAAAATGCAGCTGGACCTAAGTATTTGAAGACATTACCAAGTTTGATTAAATGGAGTAAAATAATGTTAAACTTTGGATGAATGGGCCTTTTTCAGCAATAGGATGGCTGACATATTTCATACTAGAGTTTAGCACAAAGGTATGCAGTGGCTTGGCATGGTTATTCTGTATCTGTGATAGAGAAAATACAAACAAAGCAGCCCCAGATTATCCAGAGTGCCATATCTAATGCACAATTGTCCTTCTTAAAGGATGTTTATCTTGTTCAAGGCTCATGAGATTTGCAGCCTTTCTGGGACAATTGCCTACATACTCTTTATCCAGTAATGGTAGTTTGACCTTTGGGAAGGTCGATTTATAGTTGTTTCACTGCAGGCTACCTTGGAAGTCATTTTTCAAACTTGATAACTTTTTTGACGGTTCCTGGGGTGTAATCTCCTGTAATGCTATGATGCTGAATGCTGAAGAAATAATGGCCCTCATTACAACTCTGGCGGTAGCCGCGCCGTTACAAACAGTGTTGCATTTTTTACGGCACCCATGAATGGGCAAGAACCGCGTCAGGCCGAGTTAGGCGGACCCTGTCCATTTTCGGGTGCCGGAATCAAGGGCCTCCTCATCCCCATTCTGCCCCATAGGGCTGAATGGGATGGGGACGTCGGATGCACTGGCACAACTGTGCATGTGCTGGTGCATCCAATGTGCTCTGCTAGCGGGTGCCGTTACACCCACCAGGAAAAACCTGGTGGGTGAAACGGTTCCCGCGAGCATAGCGAGTAGTATGGTGGTCCGGGACGTACGGTGCCTGCATGCTTACCGGTACCGTACTTCCCAGACCACCATGCTCGTTATGAGGGCCAATGTGTAAATTATCGGTTACCAAAACATTGGGCCTCATTACGAGTTTGGAGTTAAAAAAACCATCATTACCTGCATGCCGGTCTGAACGTGTCCGAATAGCCTTGATGCCGCAAACAGCGGCTGATTACGAGTCTGCATGCATGGGCGTTCCGGCATGCCGGTAACGGATGTACCGCCTTGCCGGTAACATCCCACAAACCCCCATAGCGGCATCATGAAATGCGCTTATACCTCCTCCTCCATCGACATCCCCTAAATAACAGTACCGCTAACACCCTTAGCATTATTACCGGGTACGTCATTACCGGACCGGAAGTAACGTTACTGCGCAGGAACGGGAAATGCATTGGTGGCCATCTTCAAAAACACAATCCATTGCAATCCTCTGCAGACAGGACCTGTGCAGGCAAAATCCCAAACACTCCTGAAAGAAGATGTCCAAAAGCTACCAAGAAAGCCGCAGCTCGCTTGCGTAAACCGAGATTAAGTGATGAGGAGCTGAATATGTTATCCGACACGCTAGTGGAGCAAACCGACATGGTATTTTGTGCAGACCTGAGGCGTCCAGCACAGCTAAGAAAAAAACAGATATGGGAGGATGTAGCGAGAAAGGTGAGTGCAGTTGGCACCAACGCACGCACCGTAAAGGACTGCAAGAAGCAGTGGGATGACCTGCACCTGCGAGTACGCAACATATTGTCGGCCAATCGCAGCCAGGCGCTGGCAACAGGCGGCGGTGCACACTCCCCCATAAAGTTGACATGGTGGGAAGAGACATGCAGCTCAACAATCGATATGGAGGCCATTGAAGGAGTAGGGGGAGCGGAGTATGGAGTCCCATCATTTGCTGATGAAGGTGAGTGACCCTTTGCGCACAATCCAAGTCCCCACAAACACCTGTCATCCAAAGTACAATGTTGTCCAACAAATGTGAATCTGATGAGAGCTGCTACATGGCCTATCATACACACATTCACATAACCCTGTCTAGATGCTGGCCCCAGCACTGTCACATCAAAATGCATGCTGCATACCACTCCTATACATAATACATACCCCATACACAGAATAACAGCACATGTCACACAGCACGCTAGCCACAACACACCTGTAGGCCACACAGTAGACACCATGCTAAACATGTCAACACCTGAGGGCTGCCGATACTACCCCCCCAATCTTGCACGCACCCTGTCTGCCATAACAACTAGCATGCAACGATCCACATGGCACAAACTGCACAAACACCAATGCATGCATGATGCAAGTACTCCCATCACTGATACCCTGCCTCTCTCTGTCCCTCACAGGCACGGATGCAGACAGCGATGGGCATGATGCTGCTGCACAGCCCAGGACACCAGCCAAAAGGTCCAGGGGTCGGGACGATGGCACCAGGCCATCCACATCCAGGGGTACAAGGTTGATCCAAGTGGCACAAAAGGCACACACCAGTGCCCAACCAGCTGCACAGCCACAAACACATGACCAGCAAACACCTGCCCTAGCAGCCCTGGAGACACACGTGAGGGGGTGTGTGCAGGTGTTGCGGGTGAAGGGAAGAGGGGGGAGGATGGAGGCTGGAGGGGGTGTGTGGGGTTCTTGGGGGGGTTGAGGGGATGGGAGACAGGGTCTGTGGGGGTGGAGGGTTCATTCATGTTGTAAATATCATCTGTACAATACACCTGACTGGACATTGCTTCTTCAGCATGTGTAAATCTATTGAATGACAGTGTAGAGTGCAAATTCATCCCCAAACCCAGTGCGCATATTCACCCTGTCACAGTGCCCAGGGTCCCACATCAATGTCACCCTCTGCATCCCAGGGCATCAGAAACTAAGGTTTATCAATGATTGGTGCACAGCACGTCCCTCATGTGCATCGCGGCCTGGCCGATGTGCAACATCTTCTCCTTCCTAATCTTCTTTTTCACCTGGTGGCTGGTCCATGTAAGGTGGCAGAGGAATGTTCCGCCGGATGCACATGTTGTGCAGCATGGCACATACAATGATGATCTTGCCCACCTTCTCAGGACCGTAAATGAGTGGGCCACCCGACCTGCTGAGGCAGCAAACTGTGCCTTCAGCAGGCCAAAGGTCTGCTCTATAACCACACGAGTGTGTGTATGGGCACACTTTTAGTCCTCTTCGTGCCTGTTCTGCGTATTCCTGATAAGGGTGAGGAGCCATGGCTTCAGGGGATAGCCAGCATCACCTGCATGGGAGCACAATAAGGTATGTGTAAGGGTATTTCTTCAGTTCCATTTGTGCTCAGCCTGTACATCATTCATGCTCATATGCAGTATATCGTGAATGTCAGCTATTGACTTCACATCTGCACAACTATCTGCCATGTACACAACTTGGCACTCCATGGTGCCTTTTTTTGGGAGACGTACACGATTTAGGGGCCTTGACATTGGATTCACCAACCACCCAGATGGAGTGACAAGTGACAAGGTCCATGATGTTCTCACGTGTGAGGGTTGTGTGGCAGGGGATGAGACCAAATGCATGTTAGGCAATGTTCGATGCATTAGGCTAATTCCCAACGTGATACAACTTGTTAAGTCTATCATGCTTTTGGATAATTGTTGACGCCATGTACGTGTCCCTCGACGTCTTCACACCAGTCACAATGGCACAATATGATTGTAGGTAGGGTGCCCCAGTGTTGGGATGTGTTCCTTGGATGTTGCAGGGTATCTACTTGCACGCTGGTACTTATGTGCTGTGGGTGATTCCCGCACCATTCGCACCCATGTAGGTGCTGTTCAATACTTAATGGCTCCAATTTGAGGCATCCTTGTCACATGTGTTTTCCCATTTGTATTCATCTGCACATTTTGCCATGGTGTTATGCAGTGTTATTGTCGGTTAGGGGCAGTGACAGGGGATTTCTCTGAGGGGAGAATTCATGCTGCGCACTCATGGAAGCATGACCTGCAAGATACTTCGATGCGGTCATGGGTATTCAGCTTTGTGACTGCATGATGGTGCATTGTGGTGCTGTGGGTATGGTCAGGTGATGTCCAGTGGACAGATTCAGGGGTGTGCGCTGATTGTGAGTCTGACATTTACACACTGGTGTGCGACCTGAATATGTCGGCCCCCATTTTCTGTGTCATGCATCTTATTTGTATGATTATGGGCATGTTGTTTGCAAGCATGGACAGTGTCCAGACACCCCATAGAGGACACTCCCATGGCCCAGAGGGCAGACAGGTTGCATATGCATGTCCTCCCACCCCCACGATGCACTCACATGACCCAGAGGGCCAACAGGTTGCTTATGCATGCCCCCCCCACGATACACTCCCATGAACCAGAGGGCAGACAGGTTGCATATGCATGTCCCCCCCCCCTCCACGATACACTCCCATGGCTCAGAGGGCAGACTCACCCAGCAGCCAGGCTTGTTGTGCACCCATCTCATTCCATATAGTGGGGTAGCGAGGAGTTCCGCAGCACCATTGCATAATGCTTGGATCCTGGTTATCTGGCACAGCAATGTGTTATCATCTTGCTGGCATCACACACCATCTGCACATTGATGGAGTGGTATAGCTTCCGATTGAGGTACACCACTTTCACGGTATGCGGGACTACCAACTCCATGTGGGTGCGGTCGAGGGAACCAATGACATTGGGCATGCCTGCCAGTGCATGAAATGCTATTTTGGTGTCATTCACCTCTTGTTCTGTCCGTGGTAGGAATATGTGGGCACTTGCGTACTTTAGGAGTGCATCCAGCAATTTGTTTAGCACACCGGAGAAACATGGTTGTGAAATGCCATCCAGCTGCCCCACTATGTGCTGGTAGGTGCCTGTGGCCAGGAAGCGGAGCACAGACACCACCTTCAGCAGAGGGGGGATGGCGGTGCGGATGTTGACCAGGCTGACCGTCTTCATGTATTAGATTCACTATGGTGGTGATGGTGTCCCTGTCCGGGCGGTACAGGGTGTGGATCTGTGCTGGGGCTAAGTTGAATGGACTGGCCCTTATGCGAGGGATTGGTGGCTGCCTGCGGGGAACCACTGTCTACACTAGTGGGATTTGCTGGGGCGGTCTCACCCTCCTTCTCCTCCTGCATCTCCTCTGTAATCCCTTGCGTACTGCCTGCTCAAGGAGTAGCAGTGCAGGCATGTCCTCCAACTCCAGTATCGCAACTGCAAGTAGAATATTTCTGGTCTTAGAAGGGGTGTGGGGTGTGGGTGTGCTCCTTTTGTGCAGGGCCAGGCTCCATTGCCTCCACCTGTGTTGAGTGTGTGCACCTGTGGCAGTTGGGAACACAGCAGTTTACTATTAACGGGTGATCCGCGATGCCGCTATTGCCGGTATCATGGTGGCCCTTCTTACTGACATCTGGATGCTGGTATGTAAATGTCCGTGCGACTCTTAATGTCCTCTTCCTTGCGGCATGCCAGTGTTACTGGCAGAGCACCCGCGCGCATGCCGGTATGGTGGTGCACGGCCACAGCGGGTCCCTGTCGATGCCTGTAGCACCGGCATCTACGGTCATAATACACCGGTCTGATAATGGATGACGGTATTGCCTTACCGGTACTGTCACTATCGGACCGCCAACCTTGTAATGAGGCCCATTGTCTATGTTTAAAAAAAGGAATGAGATGGCTTTTATGTGGAATCTTTCAAATGAATTGGTTGGTGAATGACACTTTGTGTAGTAAAATTATTGTTTTTTCGGATACATTGCAGATACTTTGGTAGTCTTATTCATTCTTTAGATCAGTCCACCTAATTCAGGATAGAATACTGTAGCCATGATATCCAAATATGGTCCTCAAGAGCCAAATTCAATCGAAGTGTTCAGGATATCATTTGTTCACAGGGATAGCAACCCTGATGATCTCACTTTGACACCCAGAGTTTCATTTAAAAATCAATCAAAACTCTCCAAAATGTTGTCCTAAATCGTGCTCCTCTACCATGAAACACTGATGTTATAACATGTAAATGGTCAAAATTTGCCAGGCATATTTGCCTCAAATGTACAGATGATGGGTAGCCCAGTTAAAATGGTGCAATGATCCATCATTAAGGAAAGAGAAACTAACATGACTCAAACACAGGTATAATTACACTATATCTAATGATAAAGGCAAAGTCATTACAACATTTTTCTCGGCGGTAAGCACTCAAGCTCTCAAATATGTTTCAGTTTTGGAATTTATAACAGGCCATTATTAAAAGTGTCCCCTTGGAGCAGACATTTTCTTTTGACTAGGTCTTTCTGCTGTTATGCTGCCAAGACCTATATGATATGATATGAGAGTTTATTTATATAGCGCCTATACACAAATGTGTTTCAAAGGGCTTCAAGGCAAGGGAGGGAACAAGGGAAAATACAATGACATTCTTAACATTTCCTCTGGTATTTACAGTTATACTTCTTCCATTCTGTTTTAGTTCCTGTTCCTTCCGTGTTCCAGAACACCCAGAACACCGGCTGGTAAATTGCTCATAACAATCCATTGCTCCAATCTGGATGCATCATTTGTTAATCTTTACCTTTAAGATATCTCCTTGAGGAGGATGTGGTAGAGCATACACTTGACATGCTTCTGTACAGGGACGAAAGTAATTATAAAATTACATTTTGAAAAGAAGGTTAATTATCCTGCTTAGCACTGCCATTTTCTTCACTTGCGGAATATCAAGCTTCAGTCATAAATGATCATTCAAAAGGCACTTTTGGAGCACACCAAACATAGCGTGCGATAATAACCAGTGCCTTTAACTGATCACTACTCATGAAATATCGGGTAATTACGCATGGCTGACGGAAACATTCTTGCAAAATAAAGCATGCGACTCAATGAAGCTTCTGATTTCTTTGAAAACGACTCAGCAATGATTCCAAGGCGCCATTCTGTTTCCTATACCTTTTACTTAGAACTGTCTGCTGTTGCAATACTGAATGTTTCATGTATGGCATTTTTAATTTATGCAATAACTGTTCTTTATTTCACTGGTCAAATGGTTACTTTTCCCTTGCAAGCTGAGTAAAACATGACATTTGATCATCATTCCTCCAATAGAAGTTGCCAAACTCCAGTTGATGCCCAAAAAGACATGTGTCTGCGGTTGCTGATGGTGCTCCTATTCAGAGGAGAACTGCCTACCATTTTGGTGCTAGACTGCTTTTGTGGGTGGGACTATGGTGCTATGAAAATTGATATTTCTCCTCTGTGAAAAGTACAGTGTGCTAAAACGTGGTTGTAGACCTTCTGAGTGAAACCCCATCTCCCATAGTGCAGGTTATATGGCTGTGTCTGCTCTACGGAAAGGTGCTCCCACATGTTTTTGAACTTTAAACATCCATTGCTTTGTTTATCGCTTCTACCTTGGGTCATTTCACAAGTACCTTTCCTGGAGGCATTCCCAGACTGCACATGCAATTAATATTTCTCATACTATAGAATACAATTTTAATCTCAAAATTACTCATAAGCTATTCGTTCATCCTGTTATTGTTTCTCTAATTTATAAGATAACATTTCATCCACATAAAAAACTTCGAATATGGTGCTTAACTAACCGTATGGTAAAACATTCAAATTGCAAATATCCCATGAGGAAAACCCAACCTTAATTCTTCAGAATGCATAATTCTGAACAAAAACAGGCTAAAATGGGTTTCTTCAACATCAAATATAGTTAATTTCCCAATGCATCCATACAAGCATCACAAATGCATTACATATCTTCACATCCTAATAGGGCAGGGCGATATATCGAGTTTTGGAAATGTATGTATGTATTTTCCAAATCGATATAGGATGAGACAATATCATTAACATCGAGACATATACATACATATACATTTAAATATAATGCAATTTTCTGTTTACATTTTGATATTTACACAGCCGTGTATATTCTCAAACAGGAAGAGGAACCCTGTATTTGCACTTTATTTTGATCAATGTCTTATAAATAAAGGTGTTTGTGACATCTCACATGTAGTTGGTGGCTTACAACTGAGCACTGATCCCACATAAACAATATTGAGATATATATCTTATATCGCTATTTAGCCCACAAATATTGAGATATGACTTTTGGTTCATATCGCCCAGCCCTACCTCTTAAAATAGCAGATAATATGCAAAAATGCAAGATACAATATCTTAAAATACTGATAAAATTTAAAAATGGCACCAATGCATCACCAGAAAATCCATGGAGCTAATCAATTTTTAACCATCCCGAGCTATACGTTTCCTCAATTCCAAATTTTGCTCAGCATTGCTCACTAGCTAATCAGAATATTCCATTGATAGTGCTCCATTAAAAATATAAAAACAAAACATTAAAAACATGTTAGATCACAGACCAGGCTATACACATAAATAAAAGATGCAGCTTCATTAAAAATGGCATATATCTCCTACTGTCATACTAGGCTCGCCCAGAATATATTGCACAAGAAGTAAAAATCAAAAATGTCAGTTGATTTACAGAACAGTGGAGCTGAGTGGGAGTGTCCTATACCATTATCTTAACACATAGAATTAAGCCAGGACTGTCTTAATCCATCATAGAGAGACCATAAATATGTAAAATTCACTTCACTTTCTTCCAAACCATTACACCTAGAGCGCTTATTTGAGTTAAATCAATTCCATTTACCCCAGTAAAAAGTGAAGAGTAATATGCCCAGTATGAATTACATATGCAGTTGTTTGAAAAGGTTGAAACAAATTGAGGTGTACTTCAGGGCTAGAAATGATGTATAACATATATATCCTCTTGACCAATAACCTGTCAAACCTCTGTTCAGCTCTCCTTCTACTACCCAATCAGGGAAGCATCCTTAATGTGCTCAGAATCCTTACTGGCCATATAAACAGCGTTCAGAGCAGGGCCACGCTGCACTAAATAGGGTAATAATCAAATCTAGTAGTACCTTTAAGGAGTAGTTCTCCCAATCCTTCTGTAGTCCACAATCTAATCCAGAAGAACACTGGTTTCTGATGCATCACATACTCAATTCTTCTAAACCTCAATTCCATTTTAGAGGGATCAATGGAGTTCCCCCTACAGGGAGACATGAGTGATTTGAAAAATCTTAAAATTTTATTAATTCCACCTATTGATGGGTACATCTTTTGAAGCCCTCCAAGTCCCTGCTATATATAGAGCTGTATTTTAGGAATGCATTTTATAAACATCAATCCAGGGGGTAATCACCCTACCCCTAAACCTCTTGCCAGAGTAAAAGGTTACGCCTGCTATTCTTTTGAATATTATCTAATTTTTGGTAATTGTATCCCTCCACTGCCCATTAGTGCGCATTCCTACTTCCAAGTGATCACACTATGCTACTGACCTGAATTCAGTCTTTTAGTCTCAGATTTAAATGGATCCTCTTCTTTGAATGGTAAACCATCAAAATTGTTTATTTTGTTTGCATTTGCATTTATTTCTAACGCACTGTGCCATCGGCAAACAGCAATACACAAAAAAAACGATTTGGCTTGGTTGCATCAACCTCAAGTGTTGATATTTCCTCTACATCGTGCTCGCTGAGGCCTGCGGACGCGTACTGTTATTTAAAGAAATATGACAAGAGCACGACCCTGGGGTACACTTTGATTGACAGAGTTTGGGATTGTTGTTTTCCTCCTTGCCCATACATGAGTACAGCATATTTATTAGAATTAAATTCTTTGTAGCTAATATCCGAACACTCCACACTGATGCAATAGCAAAGGAGCAAATCAATATGTCTGGACAAAAAGGTTCTGCACATCAAAACTTGAGGTTGATGCACACAAGCCAAATGGGGATTGTTTTGGTGTATTGCTGTTTGCAGATGACAATGTGCTAATATCAGATACAGCGAGTGGGCTTTTCAAACAGTTTACTCTGCCCCAGTCCCTTTGTGAAAAACAATATTGATGAGTGAAAAATAAGGTTTAGAAATAAATGCAAACCTAGAACCCCATTCAGAGGAAATGTGCTTCAAAGTCTCTCCCAAAATAGGGCCTACAAGATTACCAAGTAGCATAATAATTATAGTTAAGCATTTATATAGCGCTATCGACCTCTAAAGGATGAAAGGCTGAGTTTGGTTCTGGTGGGATTCGAACCTGCGTCAGCAGGCTCTGCATAGATGTCAAAGCGAGTGCTCTACTCGCTGTGCTATCGGTCTGGCATAGACTTGCCAGGAGACATTTGCATGCAGGAAAAATATACCATGGCCTGATATCGAAAGTAGAGGCACCTTACTGCCAAATGGAATTGCCCTATGTGTCAAGCATGTGGTAACGTGAAGGGTTCACAATTACTGCACAGTAAAACTGCTGATTATTCGTGGTAAAGTGGCCTTTTTGCTGGAGGTAAATCCTCCCCTTTACCTCCAAATGTATAATTCAGCGATGTGGGGAAAATGGCAGTAATTCTGTTACTGCCAAAAAAAGTGTTTTGAATGGGTGCAAGTTTGGCAGGTGAGATAGTGGAGAAGGAGCCAAGTTAGGCCAAATTAGAGGTGAAAGTTCAAAGGTGGAGTGAACAAAGAGGTAGGAGGTGAGAGTGAATGGAAGGTAGTTAGGGTGTCTCGGATCTTGGAGACATTGGATGAGAAGTAGCAAGCAAAGTTGCCAGCATATTGAGAGGAGATGATAGAGCATGGCCTGAGGGTTGTGGATACTTTGTGAGTATGTGATCAGAGTGGGAAAATTAGGTTTGTGAAGTAACATGATTTTGAATTTTCCAAAGTGGTAGATACATCAGAGAGGATTGGTTTGTAGCAGGCCAAGCATGAAGGTAAGCAGTCTTTGAGCACACCTCTTAGCATGACATACATGTTCATCTTGAGTTGCCAAATCGTTAGGGTGATCCAGTTCTGGGGGTCAGGTGCAGCAGAAGTAAAGATGAGAGTTGGCTAGCAGAGCTCAAAGGAACAGCTGATGGCTGAGCTGAATTTGAAGAATGCTTGCTTGATGAAGGAGGCCTGGGGAAGAGAGAGAGTTATTAGAGAGGACCTGACCTCAGCTACACAGGCAGCCAGAGTTTCAGGTTTGAACTTCCGTTTAGATAACAGGGAATTTAGGGAAGAAGGGAATGGAGAGGATATTAGGACATTGAAGTGCACAGACAAGAGGTCCAGAGGAGAGGAATACATGGAGATGGTGGAAGAAATGGGGGAGTATGACAGGGAGATGAGGTCCAGTGTGTTGCCATGGATGTGGGTCAATTGATCATTGACGGTAGCAGGGAGTGGTCAGAGAGCTGGCATTAGAGCAGGGGTTGGTGGGTGGTTAACCGTTTAGGAGGTTTTAAGTTAGAGCAATAGTGGTATCAGTGGTAAGAGAGTCTTAAATAACGTTTATATCACGGTACAAGGGGTTGAGGAGACAAGGATAACAAGCATGGTGAGGGTGGTTGAAGTAAGGAGTTTGGTAGCAGTGCATTCTAGCCAGAGAGTTAGACAGACAGATGGAGGTAGAAGGGGTATTCTTGTTGATCTTGAAGCCAGCCACTCCACCATGCCTCACTTGGTGGTGGGAATGGGATACAGTGGCAGCATTCTTTGTGAAGTGCAGTGTGTGCGCCTTTGTTTACTTGGGAATCTTGTTGCATAGAGAATGGGCATCGCAGAGCCCAGGATGGAGAGTATTAGATGGTGAAGAGGGGCAAGAAGGATAGGAGAGAGGTCCAGGAGGGGAGTGAGAGGGTGTATAAAGTTGAAGAGAGGCAGATAACAAGGGTGCCTTTAATGATTGTTGCGTAGCAAAGGGATGGAGTGAGAAGGGGAGAGGAGGGTGGGTTGAGGTTCATCCTGTCCGTCCCAATACCGGGCGGGTAATACCAGTGATTCTTGCCGGTGATGCACCTGACTTACCTCAAACTCTTAGCTGGAGCTAAATCAAGCGCCTTACCATCCAGCTTGTGTGTTTCAAAGGGCTTCAAGGCAAGGGAGGGAACAAGGGAAAATACAATGACATTCTTAACATTTCCTCTGGTATTTACAGTTATACTTCTTCCATTCTGCTGTGCGGAAACGTGCTGGTAGACGTCAATACAGAAACGTTAATTCCTCACTGGCCAACTCATAATGAGCCCCACAACAATGACTTAAGGCTTCATCAAGATTGAAATTCAATCTGCATGGTGCTCTGCAGTTAATTACTGATCACCTGATCCTTAAAAGGTGCTATTCGCATACATGTGTCAGTTCTCAGGTTAGATGATGGAAGTTTCACAGGAGAAGAACAGTTGATGTAAGGCTAGTCCTTATTAGCTAAGCACCCGAATGTGGTGCACTGAGTATCCGGTACAACTGGCGATGATGGAGAGGACAATTGACAATCGAGAGGAGACATCATGTGGCAATACAATGTTGCGGATGGTGATTCAATTATTTCTGAGTATTGAAGCCGTCATAAGTCCCAGACAAGGGACTGTTCACGTTCAAATTTTACTTGGAATACTAGCCCTGAGCAGGCTACAAGACAGCCACTTCATGGATGGACTAAGCTGGACTGAGGATTGTGTACAACTAACTCTGGTGCATATGTAATGCAGATTAGCCATTGTATGCAGGTATGTGTGACCAAATGGTCCTGAGAGAGATAATAATCTTGCCTGTTTCTCATTTTCATCCTTGATGATTCTCACCCTTTTCACCATAGGTTTGCAGGTGCATCCCTTTTCCATCTGAATGGCATTATCGATCCATATGTTGATCACCTTTTTCTCTCTCGTGTTGTTCCCTCGTGTTGTTCCCCGAAAAGCAATGCAAGCTCTAGAACCCTTGTGGGGGACTGAGTTGCTAATGCTCTTAACTAGGGTCTCAAGTGTAGAACCAAGGTCAGACAGACTTACGAGAATACTTCCATTACAATGTTCCTCAGCGTCTCTCCACCTCACACCAGCTCTGGATCTTGCTGTGGATCTTCCCCACAGTCAGAGCCGAGGCTGGTATGCTTGTAAACAACTATCAAAAACTAGAAGGGAGTCACATAGTCACATATCACAGTTATCCTCCACAAGTTTAAAAATAGCAGTATCCTGAGGCATTGAGCCTCATTACAAGTTGTGTGGTAATAGTACAATAGGTGGCATTTTGAAATACTGCCTGTTTTATCACTTCACATAATAGTTTGTTTGAGAATTACAATCCAGTAAAATTTTGATTGAGTGGAGAATTATGACCATAAAAAGGAGGTCATTTCATCATTTGTAGAGCACCTTTCACCATGGATATGGTCCCCATGCGCTGTCAGTTGAAAGCCCTCTGAGGGAGCGAATTCCGAAGTTCCGAAGTATGGAAACATTAGGAGGTGCTAGTATGTGTGTGTGTGCATAATGGCCATTAAAGGTTATGAGAGATTGCCTGAGTCCCTGCTAACCACCCAATGTCTAACTAATTGGCATGTGTATGGGTGGAGGGAGGTACACTAAGCTGGAGGGGTTGTGTAAGAGGATAGACAGTTATGTGAGTAGCTATAGTTCGAATATTTTGTCATGAAAGGTAGCTGCCTTCTCTTGGCAGAAGTGTTGTGCATAGTGTAATTTGAGTTGTATGTGAAAGCAGATGCATGCGGGAGTGTGGCCGCACCTTTAGATAATTCCAAAAGCATGTCGTGCGAGAAGTAAAATGCATTGATAACAATCAAATGAAAGACTACAATTAGTACTTTCAGCAAAATTCTAAAACACCTGGGTTGATAAATTATGTTGGCTATATTCTGCATGCTTCCATGCTTCCAGCTATATTTAAGTGGCTATATTGAATCCCCACTTAACGCTACAGGCAGCATTCTGCCAACACTTGCATTCCCTGTAGTGGAACACATTCTGCAAACCCCTAGAATCCATAACATGGTTGCCCTCATGGACTCGACTAAGTGCAGCACCCTGGTCAACTGTACAACCTTCCAAGTGCTATACAATGGATATCACAAGAGAGCCTAGGGTGCAAAGACTACAGTCTGTGCAATATAATGGCTACCCTCACAAAGTCCTCCTCGAGCAATACCCAGGTCACCCTCCTAAATTATTCCAATTGCAGCACAATGGCCAACGGCACATTTCTTCTAAGTTTAACATGTTGGCTATTCACAGGGCAAAACACCTTGGCTACACTTATAACTCATTTAAGAGCAGGAGCAATGTACATATACCTAATGATGTGTTTCAACACATTGGCCACCCTCACAAATACCTCCAGTGCGATAAATTGTCAACCCCACAAAATCCATCTAAGTGCAAATACGTTGCACACACCCAAATCTATCTAAATGCAATACATTGCCCACCCCAGAGTCCAAGTACAATAAATTGCCCACCCCTAAAATACATGTAAGTGCAATATATTGCCCACCCCAATACATCTATGTGCAATATTTTGCCCTCCCCCAATAAGTGCAATACATTTCCAACTCCCCAAAATCAATATATCTAACTCCAATACATTACCCATCACCAAAATACATCTAAGTACATTACATTGCCCACCACCAAATAACATTTAAGTGCAACACATTTCTTGTTTCACAAATAAATGTAAGTGCGACCAACTGCCCTCCTCCAAAATGCCTCAAGTGCCACTCAATGTCTGCCCTCCAAAATACATCTATCAGGCTATCTAAGGAGTGCAGCAGGTAATCTATACAATGTTCTAATTTGAAGGTAGTAATCAAGAAGTAGCAGGGTTTAAATTGAGCACAATAATGGCTGTGCTCACCTCCTGTACCGCCTTACCTTAGTTGTTGCTTTAGGGTGCTATGTCAGGTGTCCATGGATGAACAAGGGCAAAAAGGGATGGGAGCTACCCAGGAAGGGAGCTGACCTTTGCTTCTGGCCCTTCGCTGGCTGCCCGTTCAAGGCTGCCCTGGGGACCTCAATAAAGAGGGCTACTTCCTGAATGGAGCCACCAATCGCTGGCCTGGGTGGACATAAGTGGGCCAGGGAAGGAAAGGGGAGGAAGTTGGAGGAAGGAGGCAGTGGAAGAAGGGGAAGAATAAGTTAATAACGGGGCCAGGAGTTTAAATAAATAAATAAATGCAGGCATCTGGGGGAGTTAAATAAATACAAGCAGTAGGCGGGGTATTGAATAAATAAATAAATGCAGCCAGCAGGAAATAAACAAATATGGGTGGGTCCACTTACCACCATGCGGGAGCAAGGGGAGAAATGGGAAAGCACAAACTGCTTCCACAAGCTTAAGGAAGCAAGGAATCCCTCAGCCTTGGTGCATGTTTTTAGTTTCCTTCCTGGATGGAGCTGCCAATTGCTGGACTGGGTGCACAGGAGTAGGGTGGGAAAGGCCAGGGGAGGAAGTTGGGGGAAGGAGGCAGTGGGAGCAGGGGAAAAATAAGTAAGTAACAGGGCTCTGGGGTTAAATAGATAAATAAATGCAGATGGTGGGCGAGGAGTTATATAAATACGGGTAGCAGACAGGGAATTAAATAATGCGCCAGGTGGAGAGTTAAATAAATAAATAAATGAGGCAGGTGGGAAATAAACAAATACAGGCGGGGGCCATTTACCACCATGGGGAAGTGAGAGGAGAAAGAGAAGAGCATGACCCACTTCCATGGGCCAGAGGCAGAAAGTAGTAGTGGTAACAGTTTTGGGACTATTGCACATGCAGTAATAACACAAACCCTCCACTGTAGTACTTCAAAATGGAGAGTAACCCAACTCTAAATGAGACAGTTTTAATTATTTACCACCTGAAATAATGACAATCACGTTTGCAGGTATAAGCAGTGCTAATACCAAACACTTAATGAGCCCCTTAGAACAGGCTCAGACTGGCCCATAGGGCAATAGGGCAATACCCATATTGCATGCCCAACATGCTAGTGTGTGGATCAAAATCGGGTCGCTTTCATTAGTTAATCCAGTACGTGGCTAGGAGTTTTGATCAATATTACTGAACACATATCCTTTAAAATGCAGAATTTTCAACAAATTTGACCAAAAAACTCCCCGTAGGGTAGGACTGAAACAGTCAGTCAGAAAGGGAACAATCTGCTTTTTACGACTGTGGGCCACTATTTCTTTGGTGCCCGGGTCAATTTTATGCCCCACGACAACCCTGCCTTAGAATATACTTCATGTAAAAGCTAATATAGGTCAGATAATCCGGTAACATCCACAGCTATGAAGCATATCACACAAAGAAAATGAAATGGGTCAGCATTACTTCCAGTAGTAGTCTATGGCCCCAAAAGATCTCTGAAAGTGCATATATAAAAAAAAGGGCTGGTGATGTTACAGTGATATTTTTCCGACATCAAGTTCTCAAAATACTCCAGAAGTAAACACCCTCCTTGGCACTAAACTAAGGATATCTCACAAAATAATAAGATTAAATGAGTCCTGAGCATCAAGGATATTTACATTCAGCATAATGAATCCTTTCAAACCATCATCTACAGGGACACAAATGGTCTGAAAAGCCTAAGGCAACTGAGCATGATACAAGTTACAAGAACATAAGGGCTATACAGTGTCATCATTCACTTTAGAAAGATGGAACTTTATGTTTCAGTTACCTTGGTGATGATTATGAAAATCAAATCTTGTAATGCAACCCTCAGCTTTTGTTATTCTTCATAACATCTTGCAGCTTTTGCTAAAGGCTTTGAATGACTGAAGAAAAAACAATATAAGAAAGTTGATATTATTAGTCTCTGTATAAGTGATGTTTTAAGATGTGGCCTGTCATGTCTTTTAAAGTGTAGCTCGGGACCTTTATTTTTTTTATTTTCATTTAGTTTATACAAACTTTTGAAAAACTTTTTAATTAAATCATATACAAAACAATGCATCTTTCGTCTTTACATATTTTCCTCTCTAGCACTATTTTGGTCAACTTCTTAAATACTGTCTTGTGTTAGTTCTCATTGGCGACACTCCTTTCTTTATTCTTAATTGCTGGTCTCTTCTGCAAATTTGTTCTCCTCACTTGTATCCGTATAGGACTCTATTTTCGCGACCACTGGACTCATTTCTAAACAGTTCTGTATTTGCACTAAGAATTTCGTCAACGCAATCCACACTGAGTTGCTTTCAGTCAAGTGTAGTTGTTTCCACCATTCCTCTAAAGAAAGCGTCTGGTAGTTTGTCCTCACCTTCCCCAGCAATTTTCACGTTGACCATTTAGTTCAAAACAATTTAGGATGAGATGTTTTAAATTTTCTTCTTCCTTCCCACAGAATCGGCATAGGACATTTCCCCTTGGAATGACACGCCTGTTCCTCAGAATTTCTTTTGTTTCTAAGATGTTCAGACGGAACTTCAAATAGTATCTTCTAAGGTGCTTACATGGAGATAGAACCAGATAATTCTGGGGTATATTCCGTTTTTTTGCTTCTTCTGGCTGGTTTAGCATGGATTTTTGAGAAGCTCTTCTCTCCCCAATTTTAATCCAGTCAAGATCAAGCAATTTTCTTTTTACATACTCTGGATTGTTCCATAGTCTTAGCTCATCTGTCCCCAGTTGTTTTAGGATCTGACAACATTGATATTTCCAGTCTCTTAGGGCCGATATTCTTTTCCCCTGTCTCATTTCCCATCAGGATTTTGAATGGTGGTAAGTTTGCTTCTTCATAAGTTTTCCTAAAGAGCAGTAGCTTGTTCCATGTAATCCTTGCATTCAGGGTGGAAATTCCTACTTCGTATAGGACACAAGCAGTCGGCGTACTTTGGGGTATTTGGAGAATTTTCTTCCAAAAAAATCCTTCGCACCTGGACCATATCCTGTGGTTACAGCCAAACATGTGCTCTGCCCCATAAATTAGGATTGGTGTAATTTTATTTTGGTAAAATTTTCTCACTGGCTCGCACATGAATTTCCCAAATTTCTTCTGCAATACGCTTCCTTGTGAGGTTATATGTCTGCAGCTGTTTAAGATTTTTTTCACCATCGGTTCGTCATTGATACTGGAATTAATCGTTGTACCCAAGTACCTGGTGTATTGTACTTTTTCCAGTTTCTTTGTTCCCACGAACCAGCTTGAGCTGTAGTTATGGGATTTCCTTCCTCTTTTTATTCTCCAGGACCATAATTTCAGATTTAGCTACAATTATTTCTAGCCCGAGTTCTTCTGTGTAAATCTCTAAAGCTGACAATTTTCTCTGTAAGCCGATTGGCGTATGATCTACAATCACCATATCGTCGGCGTATAGGATGTGGTGCAACTGGAAACCATTGATGATTGATGGGAATGAAATCTCGTTCGCCAGGGCACTTCCAACCTCCGAAATATAGAAATTAAACAGGGTCGCCCCTAGCGGGCAGCCCTGTTTAACACCCTTCTCTGTGGGTATTGATTTAGACAGATTTCCATCACTGTCTAACCTTACTTGAATGCAGGTGTCTGAGTAAAGTTCTTTAATAGCCGCAATTAGACTCCCATGACAGCCCCTCTCTTTTAATTTGCGCCACAGGATTTCCCTATTTACTCCATCCAACACATTTGCCATGTCGATGAATGCCAGGTAGATTTTCTGACCTGTTCGTATGGCATCTATTTTTAATAGATTTAATATTAGGAGATTCGTGCTGCAGCCCACTCCTTTCACAAACCCGGACTGACGCTCGTCATAGATCTTTTCTTGACTAATCCATGTTGTGAGTTGTTTGAGGAGCTGGGTTGCAAACACTTTACCTACGACATCAAGAAGGGCTATGGGTCGATAGTTTGCTGGCTCAGATCGTATTCCTTTCTTGAATATCGGAACGGTTATTCCTGATTTCCAAGTTGTAGGTATCTTTCCTTCTTTTATTATTGCCTGGAATAGAATATCGCAGAATTCCGACCATTCATCGATATTTTCTTAAGATCCGCATTAGACAGGCCGTCAGGTCCTGCGGCTCTCGACGCACTGCTCTTTAGAATTGAAGTTTTAATGTCCACATTTTTGTAATAACACTCCCATTTTCTTTCCATTACCATGTTGGTTATTATCGCCTTTTCTGAGTTGATTGAGTCATTTATTACGGCCCAAAATCCCCTGGAGATCCTTTGATTTAGCGTCTTCATAATTATTTCAGCCTCTCTTTCCTCCATCTTACCTCTGTGTGTTTTGCACCAATTATTATATTGGTTTCCATTCTTTTTTTGACAGACTTTGGTTCGATACTCCCTTAATAGCGACGATCGCCCTTAGAGTTTTTCTCAATTCTCTCTTCTTTTTCGCCACCACCGGATCATACTTATGTTTTAAAATATTTTGATTCCTTAGAGAGGTCTTTTTCTTGGTTCTATAAATTTCAATCAACTGTTGATACTCCAATGCCTCAGTTAACCCGTGCTCTTGAGATCGTTGCAGTTGTTCAGATACCACCTTGATATCTGTTTTCTTTATCCTTAGTCTGTTTCTCCCTGGTTCCACTGAAATACCACATCTCCACTGCTCCCTTTCCTCCCCATTAGTCCACTTCCATTCCATTGATATAATATTATGATCACTTTGAGTGTCTTTAGTGACTCTGAAAGAGACTATTGCTTGTAGTATATTCTCAGATGCAAAGATATAATCTATAATGGACTGCTGGCTTCCTCTTTCCCAGGTCGGCTTTGCCGGTATATCCCCTCTTGTTACTGCATTAAGTATTGAAAGATTTCTGATTGACATTTCTTCTAGCCAGCATTCATTTTTAAGACTCTCACAGCTAAACCTCGATGTTTTTCGTGGGTCTACTTAGATTAATTTCATATTGAAATCCCCATATAATAAGATTGATGCCCTTGAGTCTTCCATTATGATTAAATATATGGCTTCAATAATGTCATCTTCAAGCTTGTGATTGGACTTTGGGGTTGGGTTCCAGTATATATTTAATATATACAGTTGGTTCAGCGGCTGCCCTATGCACTCTGTTTGTTCTAAACAGACCTTCTGAAGTAAAAGTGACAGATTACATGCTGACTTGATTCTTAAACCACATGTTCTTTTGATTAATATCATTTGGCCTGACATAGGCCACCCTTTTTTTGTTTTATGGCTGGGTTTATTGCTACTTCAAGCCCGTCCACACATGGTAGATTGGTCACCCATGTCTCTTGCAAGCATATTAAATCAGCCTTTCTTATCATTTCAGGTGGAGTTCCTAGAAGATGTACAAATCCTCTAGTATTCCACGAGGCTAACATCAGTTGTCCTCTTTAAGCATGACATTAGCTCCTCATTGATGAGTTCAGTGATTTGGCTAACCAGGACCAGTTTTTCCTTTTCTCCTCAGTGGCTTTTAGTTCTTGATCTTTTGCACCCACTGCACCTGGATTTTCACGATTTTTCACTGTTATTTTAATTTTCTTCTTTCTTATCTCTTCAGGTGGACATACTAATTCAAGTTCTCTTTCATCGTCATTTGACTTGACATTAGTCACATACTCATGATTTGTATTTTTTTCAGTTGATTTAGTTACCAGTAATGTTTTCCCTTTTGTTTTTGGTACGTTCAGTTCTTTTGTTTTTTCACATTCACAGTCTCCAAGTGAATTGTCTACTTCATACACTTGATAACGAACTTCCAGAAGTTGCCTCTCGCTCATCATGATCAGTTCAACATCTTTTTTGTCATCTATGTGTTCGAGTACAAATTTCTGGTTCATGTCAGCAATAATTTCCACACGGGCAATCCGGTCACTCTTTATTGCTCTTAACGCCGGTATTTTTTGGAATATCTGTAAAATGGTGGATCGATTTAATGAGGTATCATTTTTTTTACCGTCAATTTTTTCAACAAGTAGTCTGTATTGATGATTCCTTCCTACGACTTTCTTGTCAGCATACATATTTGTTTTTTGTGATTTAGTTGACGCTTCTGCATTCACTCTTTCTGCTCCTTCATCTCGTGTTGATTTCTTTAGATTCTCTTTCGGAGACTCAACATTGAGCTTAGTGTTCTCCTGATCATCTCTTGTAGGATCTTGAGTATCTTCCCTGGTCTTGGAGTTGGTTTTCAACTTCATCATACTCTTCAACCTTTTCTCTTCCAGGGTTGAAAAGATTGGCGGATCTTCTGCCATTTTCCCACCTTTCTTCGGTCTGGGCATGATTTTTTTGGGTGTTTCAGGCCAGGAGATCACTCTTTTACTTAACAATACCTCTTCTTTTTCTTTTTCACTTTCAGATGTAGATGGTTTAGGCGTCGTCACCTAAGACTCGCGACCCCCAAGCTCAAGTCCCTTAGCTGTTTCTTTGGTGTTCCCCACCTTATTGTCATCCTTATTTTCCTTAGCATCAGGCGTGCTATAAGTTGACATATTCAGCAGTTCACCTCTATTATGCTCCCACTCTGAAGCATATTATCCCCAATCTGGATTTCTGATTGTGCTTTGTCCTCCACAATTCGAGCTTCATCATTCTTTTTTTGCCCCTTTAGTGTCGGTAGCTCAGAATTATTCACTGTTATATTCAGGGCTTTGATGTTTCTAAAGAAATTTGCTGAGCTTCGTGGGTTCTTACTCTTTTGGGCTTGTTGATTCTTCATTTTCTTTTTACAATCATTTATTTTTGGTTTGACAGTTTTTGGTCTCTTCTCTTTGCTCACTCCCGGTTGAGCTTTCGGATGTTCAAATATATCAAACCACTCTCCCTCCTTCCTTTTAGGTGAATCGGCTACGGAATTGCTACTTGAGGTCTTTGTGTTTTTATCGTTGGATTTTAACACTTCAGGTGGATTAGGGGGTGGATGAACTTGCTCTTTAGCTGCGTCTTGTTCACTTTGGGTTTGCTAACCTCTGCCTCTTTTTCCGTGGATTTTATGGGTGCACTCATTGTACGTGTCCTTTTAGTCTGTGCAGTCTTCTGGCCCAGGCTGACCTTTCCTCCACAATCATTTTCCTCAGAACTAATTAATAGCTCCTTTTCATAGCAGCAATTCTGTTGCGAGTTCTTTTGCTCTGCCCCTCTCATTTTCTCGGGCAGTTGATTAGCTTGACATGAATTCTCTGGTGATTCTATTATCTCCTGGGCGTTCCCTGTGTTCATACTCGTTTGGGCAATTTTTGAGACTCGGTTTTTATCTAGGTCACACCTTCCTTCTCGTTCATTTTGAAGTAACGTAAGAGCTTGCCTCGCCACTTCCGCTAGAAGTTTCTTGTCCTCAGAGTTATTTCTTAGCGATTCTTTCAAAGCTGTTAATGAAATATCGTTCCCTCTTTTCGTCAGCAAAATCTCAGAAATCATTTCCTTGAGATCTGTCTCTAATTTATTCATTTTGGAGTTTAGTAGAGCGATCAGGTTTGTTTGGTCTCTGCAGTTCTCATTTAGATTCTCGTAGAGCTTCATCAGAGGGGCAACAGCTATCGTTGTCGCTGACATCAAGATAGGGCTTAGCTTCGATATTATTGTCTCGACGGCATGCGAGATGTCATCTATGTTGGTTCCTCCCTTCAAGGGTATCTCATTGGACTTCCGCCGATTTATTTTTCTCATAGTTGTTTCGCCATCGTCACCTTCTAATTCCACAGTTGAGTTTAGGGTGGTACACTGTTTAGACATTTTGGGCGAACATATCTCGCCTATTTCATTTCTTCGCGTACTACCCTCTTGTTTTTTACCTTTGAATCGTTTATTCAGGCATCCCTCCTCACTCTCAGAGCTTTCACTTCTTCGATTTCTCTTTTGAGACACTACAATCTCTTCATTTCTAGATTCGAACACTGGAGAGTTTGATTCTAGAGTCATTACTTCATGAATGCTCCTGTGCTTAAGATGGTGTGGCTCAGCATGTAATGAACTTCCCTCAATTGGACTAAATGGAGAGATCCTTCGAGCTTGCGATAGGCTTGCATTCATCCTTGCTAGATCTTTTATCACTTGGTCAGCTATCCCTACAGAGTTTCTTCTTTCCCCTGGTTTTAGAATGTTTTGGGGGGCATTGTTTGGCAGCATAGTGCTTTTTGTCCATTCCTCGTGGGATTGCAGTGTCTCACTTGTATCATCCATTTTCTCCGGCGCGTTGACGCTTTCTTTTGTACTTGGGATGCCAATAAAGCCCCTCGTGCCTTGTGTTCTCTCATTCATTTGATCACCTCTTTTTCTCATCATGGGCATAGTGTCTTTTTTACTTGGCCCTGGTTTGTGCATCTCAGCCACCTTTAACCATGCCAATGATTTTAAAGACCAGCTCGATTTTAATTGCTCGCTCATATTTGTCTCTCTTTGTAAATTCATTTTGCTTCCAATCTTAACTTGTATTACTTGTTCCGAGTCTTGGGTCGGTGTCTCAACCTACGGATAGGGGTAGTTGGAGAAGGCTGCGCATTCCAAACCTGATGTATCATTACGGCGCAGACATCAACGCTCTTCCCTCCCGTCTAATTATGTTTAGATTCACCGATTTTTTATTGAGCACCGGATCCCAGTACCTCCTCTCCCTGTCCCAGCGTCGGGCTAGATTTTTTGCCACATGTCTCTGTGGGCCCCAGTTGTATTTCCCCGTTCAGCTTCCTCCACCTCTCTGTTAACCCCTCGATTTCTGGCTCGCACACATCCTTAATTTCCTTCTCACTCTCACTCTCCTCGTCCAGTTCCTGGTCCCTTTCGGTGTAACTCCTCAGATCTAGGGTGTCAAGAGTATCATTCACATCTCTTTCTCTCCGCAGCCACGCCACTCCAGCTTGTTCTTGAGCAAGCGCAGGATCGAGCAGCTCCTTGCTGGAGCGTAATTGCACGGCGGCGTCACACACCGTCCTGGAGTCACACTCACAAACCGCAGTGACTTCCACAGGGGCAGCAGAGGGCTGTTTTTCAGTTCTAATTTCTTCACCAAGGTTTCCGATTGAAGTGCACGTCGCAGTCAGCCCTCGCTTGGCTTGTGCACGTGTGTTTGCTTTAATCATTGTCCCTCTCATTACAGTTAATACTGTTATCACTAGGCTCTGTGCGCCAGGCAAATACCGGACACCAGGTGTAACTTACATCGCTTATTTACTAGTATTTACTATGCTTTCCTATACGCTTACACAGGCTCTTACCGTGATCCTTCCGGCAGAATTGTTTGCAACGGAGGGTGGGTATGGGAGTGGCGGCGTCGTTGGCATCGAAGGCGGCAAATCAGGCAACTCCCGTTCACATCCTATTCAATCCTGATACAAGCGCTGCTTTCCGCCACCACGGGATCCACGTAATCACGGGGCCCACGGGACCTCCAGGGAACACCAGGCAACACACTCGAAACACTCCGCTATGCTCCGCTCCGGCGGGGACAGGTGTTTTGTAGTGTAGCTCCTCCTTTTCCTCTCCTCACGAATGCAATGGCAGAGAGACTGCCAGACACCAGGCAACACACTCAAAACACTCCGCTACACTCCGCTCCGGCTGGGACGGGTGTTTTGTAGTATAGCTCCTCCTTTTCCTCTCCTCACGAAAGCAATGGCAGAGAGACTGCCAGACACCAGGCTACACACTCGAAACACTCTGCTACCTTTATTCCAAAAATTAAGCACCAATGAAAGTGCAATTGTGCACAGCATCGGCACTAGGGCAACATTTCCCTGCTGGAAAAAACATTTTTTTAATGCATTTTTGCACCAGGGCAATATTTGCCTCATAAAAGTGATTGGGTAGCCAGCCCTGAGGCAGGCATTGCCAAGGTTTCAGATCATCTAACATTTGCACCAGTGCTAAATATGAAGGAAATTCTCTTATCACCACTTTTGCTGGTTGTGTAATTTGGAACAGAGTGAACAGGTTTTTCCCCAATACATATTAGACTCAGATATTTGCACTTGAATAAACTATTTTTTTGTGTAATGGGTGTTAAAAAAGCACAGGAATCTGGTTGGTCTCCAGTTACCATGCCTATTTACACACATATTACTCAAAACAAATGGTGATGCCGGCTACCATATATGTGCATGGTGGCCGGCAATACGGTAAATCCCTGTGGATTATGCCTGGTTTTTAAAAGTGTAGAGCAAGAGGCAGAATCCTTACCATTTTGAGCATCTTCACCCATATGAACATTTGATGCGGGTGAAGATGCCATTATATTTCCTGTACAGATAATGGTTTGAAGGTTTGAAAGTCATCTCTTCAGCCAGACCTAAATATCCAGCGTAAGAATAAAACCTCTCCCTTCAAGGGAACAACATTGTAACATTTCAAGTTATCGACAAGAAAAGAAATACATTTCCTTCTTTAACACAGATTTTAGCACTCATGCTCTCAAAGCCCTCGGAGGCACTGTGGCCACAGAGTTGCCCTCACACACAAAGGCATTGACTTTGGTGGACCACGTGGAGGAAATTAACAAACCCTTTCTCGCAGCCTTGGTACAAGGTTGAAAATTCTCAGTGACAAAGGAATTGTTGATGAAACAAATATCCCGGAGGATTTTCTGACTCCAGACACACATGTTGAGGGAACAGAGACACCCATACTAAAGCGGATAAGTGCAGCAGGTGCTCAAGAGGGAGAAAAAAAAATCCAATACACGTCAATGCCCTTTCTGAAATCTAAGATAGCAGCGGGCCTTTCCATAAACTCAGGCCATGGCCCTTCTAAACCTCATGACCACCAACAGAAGGCCCAATTACAGTACAGCTCTGCAATCAGTTGAGAGATGTACCACATATTGCTAAAACCCACCACAGTGTAGGAGAGATCCTACTATATACATCTGCTACCTCAATCTGACAGAGGATGGAGTTTGGTGTAGACGGGTGTGAAATATTAGTGCTGAGCGAAGAGCAGGAGAAGTTAGTTGAAGGTTGGATGAAGAGCCTTGAGGAGGCTGAAAGGAAGAGGAGTTTGATATGGGAGGGTGAGTTGGATTGTTAAAGGATGGAGGAAGTGAATCAAACAGGTTGGAAGGAGACACTTACTTAAAGGAGGAGGGAAGTTGTCACCTGGAGGGGAAGAGATGTTGGAAATTGGTAGAGGTTGACCATCAGAGAACAGAAAAGAGTCAAGAAGTGACTGGAGTTAGATTGGGTACCGCCAGGATGAGAGCATTGGAGGTTGGAGAAAGATTCTTGAAGAGGGAGAAAAGGAAGTTGGTATCCCCTGGAGAGATACAGTGTGGAAAGGTTGGAGGAGAGGAATAATAGGAGCCAAAGAGTGGACCTGGGCATTGAGGGCCTGAATATGGAGGCAATAGAGAAAGGTACAATATGATGCAACCTCACTGGAGATCAGGGAGATTACAATAGGGGTGGTCAGCAAGAGGTTGTCCCAAGGAGCAGGACACTAGAACACAGAGATAGTTATCAGACAGAAGGTAGACCAGGCCTGATCCTGTGATATTGTGTCGTGCTGGATGGACTCTCATGGCTGTGGAGGGCCTGAACATCATAATCAATAAGGGTAAGGGAACCCAACACCCCAGCAACCCGACCACAAAGATAAGAGCCATCAATTGAAAATGTGGGTGGGGGCAGTCCAAACCCAACTCCTTGGATTTTGTAAGAGACTCTTTTCTTTGCTATTCATTTCATTGATAGATATTTTGGAGGCAAGATTGTTAGTTCTCCCTATTCACTTTTCTACTCTTCCCTCCCTTTTCACAGATAGCGTGTTTCCCTAATATGAAGTGTGAAGCCCTAAACACATGTGAGGACTTCAGGAAGATATCGCACTGAGGAGAAGCTGACTTTAAGTTTCCTTATTGCAGCACCCATCATTTACAGGTTAGCCTTACATTTGCCTTTCTTGAACCACCTTATTTCTCTTATCTACATAGTTCAGCACCGATAGTTGTCTTTTGTCCCTCATATAGTGCACTCTGTGACAATAGGAAGAGAGGGAATGCAAACATTTTCAGAGTATTTGAGGGTCCTACATTTCGTCTAACGTCTTTGTCCGTCACCACTTCTCCAGTTTTGCCATGCTCCAATACATCATCTGCTGTCTTGATTCTCTAGGGAGTAATTACATCTTCCTACATACCCTAGATACTCTAGCATGGCGTCTCTTAGGATCTCATAGTCTGCTTGTCCATTAGCATTAAGCATTTGAGAGGCGGTCTCTTTTGGGGCAGCATGTTTTTTCCAAATGAGCCACCACTGCTAATTGTTCAGAATTCTTGATGAACGTCTCTGGATCTCTTTTGGCTATGTGAGGGGTCAGCAATGCAAGGCGGACAACTGCCTGCGTTTTTTTTCACAAACATTGTATTAAAGAAAAAGGGTTCAAACAAATCCTCGCTAATACTACTCTATCAGGAAATTCCCTACCTAGTCTAAAGGCTAAGGTAATAACTCCTAACATATACAAACTGGCCCTCACACTAAACAACAAAACATTCAAAGTAATTCATCAACAACATAAAAGAGTAAACAGCAAGTTACTGAATATACATTTTCTCTCTGCTCTGTCCCTGTATTATACGCTGTTAATGGTACCCTTCGGTACATGTATATATGCTGTATATTTTTGTAACTCACTGTAACTACTGCTTTTTGTAACATGTTTAAGAGTATGTACATGTATATATGCTGTATATTTTTGTAACTTCTGTAAATACTGCTTTTTGTAACATGTTTAAGAGTATGCGCCCGGTTTCCCCTCGGCCTGTTTTTTTGCGCTTTATAAATAAAATAAAATAAAATAAAATCAAACAATTAACCAGTAATTGGAAGACCTCCAACTATCTGGGTAAATCCCTTCCCCAGGATTGCCAGGGTCAAATTCCCCAAATGCTCAAAAGAATATGTAAAATCTTGAACCAGTTCTTGTAAGTTGAAATAAAACAAAAGTGAATCAAATAAAAATCCACTGGTAACCATCCTCCAGCTTTCAGTAGAAAAGATCCCCTTCCAATTCCAGACAAGAAAATAGCACCAATGGTAATCCAGGATATCCTCTTTCCAAGATTATTTTGCTATAGTTTGAAGAGTAGATTAAGAACTTCTCCTTCTACAACTTCACACATGGTTATGACCTCTTCAGTGCATTTGGTATACTTGTCAGGAGGCTACTTCTTGGGTTGTTGCTTTCCCCTCGACATCCACCCTTCTACTACTGTTACAGTAGGAACAGAGTCCTTTGTTCCACAGTATGCCATTACTCCAACCAACTTAAATATAAAATCCACTGACAGTATAAAACACAACCACAGTTCTGGTATTTCTGCTTCAACTGTATACTTCAGGATCTTTAGCCATTTAAAGGCAAGACTCTTCACACTCTACAGGTAGGCAAGACACTCTTATTTCCTATACTCCAAGAAAAGGGCAGCCTTGTTGCCTCTTCTGTCTTCTTTACTGCCACATGTAAAACCTGTCTCTGCCTCAAGACTAACTCTCTCTCAACATCAGCAGCCTCAGCATTACAGATTATTTGCTCAATCTTCTTACAAGCACCCAGCTCCCTTATTTATTTAATTGTTTTTTATAACATGCCGAATACCGTACATGAGTTTGGTTTCTAAGCGCAGATTTGGGATTCAAACCTCTGTTGCTCTGCGTGGTGTTGCTTGCGAGACTAGCACGTTGGCCCTGTGCTATTCTCCCTTCCACAGCTGCATTCACACCTTCTTGATTCCAGTAGCTACCCTGAAGCTGTATTGCCACACTTCCAATTTCTGGTAATAATGACACACTTGTATCTGAGGATACAGGACTTTTAACAATTTAGCAAATCAGGTGGATAGATTTGAACAGGGCTTGCTACACTATTGAAAGGGTTCACCTCTTGACTTGGGTAATGCTTGTTCTTCTCGTTAGTACAACAACTTCTAGGTTTAAAGAATACTTGTTTTTAATGTTGCAAATGTTCAGTCCTCAAAGGAGAAACTGATTTATGTACACACAACCACTTTTTAAGGTAAATCTTTAACCTTAAATAACTGCAAGTGCTTGTATTCCCACATATTATCACAGAGATGTTTTCTAATATCTGTCGGGAAACATAATTGTCCACTCACAACCTTCCTTTGCTGTTAGTACTTGTAACAATTGTGAAAGTCAACTTTAGAGTTTTTGGAAAGTTTTAGCAAGCGTTCCCTCTTTAATTAGGGGCACTGGACCACTCCAGCAACGTTAATAGTTCAATAATGGGAAATGAGATGCTTTTCTTCTTAGACAAGCACTATGGCTTTTACTAGAAGTGCTTGTGATACATTTCTATTGTTAGCAATACTTTGCACAACGACAAACAGTTTATACTCGTTCTACTCTTACGTGAGACACTTTGGAGCTGGTAACAGTTACTGGCAAGGTTTTCAAAGTGAACCTGAATGCCAAGCTTCAATCACTGGCTCCAGGAACACTACGGTTGCATGCTGCATCACCTTCCAAACTTCTTTCGTTTCTACTACAGCTTTGGGCACACATGGAACCAACAACCTTCTGTAGCATGGGTGTCACAGGTCTGGTCACTCACTCTCAGCACGTCGTTCCCAGTGCAGCCACAGCACGGAAGGGTTTGTGAAAACAGGACCCTCTCAGAACTTGCAGGTGAAATCTGCTGTCTCCACATCCTGGCATCCTTTAGGTGATCACACTTCCTCATGAACTGCCAGCCCTGTGCTCATACACTTCTGCTACTACTGCCAGCCTTCCAGCTCCTGTTCCAGCTCCTTCCTTCTTCCTGCTCCTGCTGCTGCCTTTTATGCTTCATAGGTGGCACAATTGGTTTCAGGTGCAAACCATGAATGTCAATTGCCTGACCCTTGCAAATGTTGTTAGGCCTATTTGCCTGTGTTCTAAATCTACATGCTTCTTCAGCCCTCTTCTCCGTCTCAGTCCCTATGGGATTCTGGGACATGTATTTTACTTTCTCAAAGTCAGGTTTTTCTACTTCCTGTGTATTTTTAAGGGTAGGTTTCATTCCCGTAGTAGTTTTAACAGAGGGGCTGTAGGTTTTAACTTTATTAGAGGAAGATGGTGTAGAGAAGACAACACTTTCGCTATTCCTTGTAGTGTATCCTTGGTATTGAGGAAGACAATTGTTTTTAGGGACAAAAAGGATTCTTTCTTTTAGTATTCTATGGTTGGGTGTTACAACTGTAGGTTTTACCACCTTAGATTTATCAGGAGTTTGAGCGATATTAAAATGACAATAAGCCATAACCTCTTCTGGCATAGTGTTAAGAATCTTCCTGTCAGAGGAAAAATACTGTGTTTTGTGCCATGGAACCTCCTCACGACCCTGGGGCCAGTCCACCAAGGTGATCCTACCACAGTACACCACCCTCAGGGTTGGGATCAGGAAGGGGCTGCCCTCCCCTGGCCACCGGGGCCGAGACTTTAGGCAGGGATTCAGGGAGGGATCCACAGGATTCTTCAAAGCTGCAAACATCTGGAGTAGAGACATAGGTGTAAAAAGATTGAGGGTCTTATTTCTGTACCTAGAATGTCTGGTTTCCCATGTACTAGATTGCTTAGGATGTTTTCCAGGTTTGTAAATTGTGTGGCTAAACCTGACTTTCAAGAATCTACACGTGCAGAATTCTCTATTGTGTCCTTGAGAGTTTGTCCTTCCAAAAATTATTTTGACACGGATCAGTATAGACAAGTGAGGTGCTCTCTGCATGCCCATGTCTATGTGATCTATTTCCTGGGATATGTTGATTGAATTCTGTTTAGTTGAGGTGGAATTCTGCTCCATTTCTTCTTTTTCTTAGTGTGGATGACTCTACGGACATAGACCATGAACCGCCTGGATTAGACTCAGACTTTTCCATTTCCCAGCCCTCTTCTTTGGAACAGGGCTCACCTGACCATTTTGAGAGTGGGGTTCCCACTGTGGGATTATCTTATCTCAAAAGCGGGGCCCTGAGGTAGCTACGGGAGAATTGGGTTGCACTGTGGCGGCTACTTTGAAGGCAACATACAATGACCCTCAAGTCTAGGTCAATGATCCCGCTTCTAACAACAGATGTCATGGAAACATTCAGAAAACACCACCAGAAGCATTCATTCATTCTAAATACAAGGCTCTTGATTCTGGGTTCACAGTGAGGCAGAATGGGAATGAGATAAAAAGGATGCAAAGTGAAATAAACTAAATCAAGGTATGCATCTTCCTGTCACTTCCCCTTTTGCTCAATATGTCACTGGATGACTCAGCTGTAGTCAATTATATAAGTGTGAGAGTCTCTTGTTGAAGATAACCTGCCACAGAAACGTCTATCCAAGGATTCCTCTCCTGTAGAAATCCTGGCATATTCAGGAGATTTGTGAAGGCCCTGGTGGAACCCTGGGAACAAAGCCTCTCTGTGGTTGAAAGCCCTGGTAGGATAAATGGCTATTATCAATAAGTATCTTCTTGAATTGTTCACAGAGGTATTGTAGATAATGTTGCTGAAGTCAGAGACCCACTGTCAAAAGCTTCCACAGAGTCTCTCTGGGGTCAAGAAGGGTAGCTTCCACAGAATCTCTTCGGGATCAAGAAAGCCTGGGTTTTAAGGAGAGATATGTGATATTGCATCACCTCCCTGTCTCGGGATCCTATGTCTACAACCACTCATCCTCCTCTCACTCCTCTTCTTGCGTTTCACTATTCACTCATGCCAAGGGCCTTTTTATTGAACCATTGTGCTGGCTGGCCGCCATGTATTCAATCCTCCTCCCACTCCTCCCAGGCAATTGATGGACTTGTGTTGTTTGACTTCATGGCTATCAATGTCTCTTCCTTTCAAGGGGACCTCCCACTTTGGCTAAATTCTGTTTCCAGGTGGGTTTTTTCTCTACCCCTCTCTCTGTCACCTCCTTCAATCTCTCCTGCTCCCTCTTGTCTTCCTTAATCTTCACCCCCAAGGTTTTCTTCTCACTTCCCTCTTCTAGGTTGGTAACCTACTCCAACCTCTTTTGTTTTTCTCCCCTTCTTGTTGTTCCACTCATCTAACAGCTTCTGTTCCCTCCCCTCCACTTTGCAGTTCACTTCCTCCAATCTCTTCTGCTTTCTCTTCCCTACTGTATGTTCACTGCCTCCAACTTCTTCCTCGATATGCATCTCTTCCTACCTGATCTGCTTTCTCTCCCCATTTGTGAAACTAAGCACTTCCAACCTCTCTAAGCACCTCCAACCTCTCTTCTCTTCCACTCCTCCTTGAACTTGCTCTGCTCCATCACCTCAGTCTGTACCTTCAAACTTCTCCTCCCATTCACCACCTTCTGTATTTTCACCTCTATTTACACCCTCCACTCCTGCACCATCAACTCTCTTTGCACTTCCACCTCCTCCTGTACCTTCAGCTGCTTCTCCACTTCTACCTCTTCAATACTCACTGTTCTACTACTCCAACTCCCCACACCTATCCCCCCTCATACCTCATTTATAAAGTCGCTTATCCCCTACCCTTTAGCTAGTTTAGGGTTAATGTGTAGGACCTGGGGAGTATAATAGGCCTGGACGGGGGAATGGCAAGTGGCCGAGTGGTTAAGAGTCTCAGCTGTGTAAGATTGAGTTGTCTCACTTCGCCTGGCACGAGAGTACTAGCCTACATTAGGTCTGTCCAATATCTTGGGGTCTGCATCTCTGAATATGTGTGTATTACTGTGGGCATCCAGGACAGAAAGTGGTGCCAGCAGGCCATTGCCTTGCTGTGTGTCTGCTCGGGCCATAACAGCATACATGGTGAGAATGGTTAATCTGCAATAGTCAATCTATAATCTATAGAATTTTTCTGATGTCAATAGTGCTGCGGGTCTGCCTTGAATGGGCCCACCAGATTAGCCTGTATATCTTGAATGGTCCCCCTTTGAAAGGGCTGTGGGACCCTTGTGATGATTCCACTGCTGGCTGATTTCTGTGTGGTAGGCACGAACAGGGGATCCTCTCAATACCGTTCCTGGTTCCCAAATCTTGTAGTGGATGATGGAGCCTGGCCCCTTGAGTCACCCCAACACATGCAGTGCTGGGTCTTGGAAAGAGGAGCACAGTTCACTGCAGGTTTTGTCACTTGCAAAGTGTGCCTACCATAACCTACTTCAGCAAGTCATTCATCTATTGTCTAAGAGGCTACCATCTCCACCTGTTCCCCACCCCACTATCTAGAACTAACCTGGTCCAAGCAGCTCCTCAAGATTTAGCCAAAGGAATGGTCTCCATATACCACAAGGCAAAGCAAACCATACAACAAGCAAAGTGCTTGGCCTTTCATAAACGACAACCTGCCCCTCCTTATCAGTCCATGACTAACTCAGTTGACTTAAAACATTCAGAATCCTGCACAGTCACTGCAAACACAAGCTCCATTTTGTTGGTCACTTTAGGATCCTGAAAATGTTTTCCCCTTGAGTTGCCGAATTACACTTCCGCAAGCTTTGCCAAACCCATCCCATCTTTCACATTTCCCTCATGAAACCTGCTCAACAGTGTCCTTGAATGTGGACATTACCATCTGTGGATCTAGTACCCCCGAGAATCAGTCGTTTCTTGATTTGATTCATGCATGTGTGGATTAAAAATTTAATATCTAGTTCATTGGAAATGTTTAGGCCCCGATAAATGATCCTGGGTAGCTGACCTGGCCTACCAGTAAAGTTACATCTAGAGGCGTAGGCAGGGTAGGGCCTGCGGGGTAAGGCCCACCCAGAATCTGTAAATGCCCACTCAGCAGCGCTGTGTGGGCATTTACAGATATTTCTGTCAGTGCAGTGGCCCTACTACATTAGCTTCAGGCCCCATTGGCTATACAATCCTGGCTACGCCTCTGGTTACATCAACGACACCTGGCAAAACCCTGTACTTGGGGGCAGTGGATGTTGTCAGGAATCAACTCAGATTCACTCAGAGGTTCATGGCTCCATAGGCTGTGTTGATACCTGAAGGAATTGCAAGGGTTTGTTTGCATATGACTAGATAGCCCAAAACTGCAGTCCAACTATGCAAGTGGCCATCTAATGAAGTTTGTTTGCCGCTCATGACTTTGCCTTGCAACGTCGTTTGTCGCAACGTCGTTTGTCATTAGTTATTTCATCTGCCTGTCATGAATCCATGAAAGCTTTACCTTTGAGATCCGTCCATGCTGTGGTTGCCAGACAAGCTTACCTCTTCACATTCAGCTCCCATCTGTCATCTTCGGCACTCTCTTCCTCCAGTTGTGTTGCCTGCCTCGCCATCTCGCACTCAATCTGCTGGGAGTCAGACTACTCGGATGGTGTGGTACGGGAAATCTCAGTTACTGATTACTCCTTATGTGCTCCTCAGCCCCACTGGCTTTCCACTACACAACGGCCCCAGCCCTCCTTTCCTCCACCCATAACGCGGAGAGAAAACATCCACTTCTGACCTGCCCCAGATGGTCCTGACCCACTCCCCTCGCTGCCACGCAGCCCTATCTCATTTAGAAGGTGAAAGGGTGAGTGCTGGCTCATATCAGTTTCTCTGCCGTTATCGATCAATGAAAGCCTGGCAAATAATAGGTTTTTTTGCGATGGCCATTTAAAATATTTGTGTTTTTTGAAGCATCAACTAACAAATGCACAATGTTTCTCAGCACCAGAACACATCAAAGCTGCAACATTGTATTGGCATGTTGAGCCTTTCCGATTAAACCACTGGCAGGGACGTAGACATGCACTTAAGTATGCACTATTACTCAGAAGAACTAAATTCAATGTTTTCACTGTTTTCACTGTATGATGTTTTGCCCTTTAGTGCTGACCTCAAAAGGTTTTGGCCTAATCCCTGGTGATTGCCTTATGCCTCCCGTCAAAGACCTATGTATTACCCTTGGGTGATATCAAAGAGGCTATTATTGCCCATAGGGCAGGGAAAGTGCCAGGTCCTGATTTGGTTCCAGTTGATCTTGAAAGTGCACATCTGGGTGCCTGTCTTTTTTGTTATTTTTAATGTTATGGTTGAACTTGGCAGAGTACCTAGATCATGGACAGAAGTCACTATCGTCCCTCTAAATAAAAAAAAGGTGGGAGGGACAACTCTGCTAACTATAGGCCCATTTCGTTGCTAGATGCGGCTGGGAAAATATTTGCTCATACACTCTTATCACATCTGGCTTCATAGGCCAAGGAGTCATCAGTAATTAGCCATCTTCAAGCGGGTTTCCAACCTGGCCTGAGCACAATAGATCAATCCTTTCATTTTTTTTTATCCATCAAAAATATTTAGCCTTGAGGAACATGAACCTTTTATACCATCTTCATCGATCTCAAGGCTGCAGTTGATGGAGTGCCTCGGAATACATTCTGGATGACCCTTGCAGATCTTGCTATTCTGGTTGGTCTATTACGATCCATCATGAGCCTACACGCAAATAATACAGAGAAAGTTAGGTGGAATCTAGCTGGCGATACTACCTGCCTTATATCAATCTTGGTGTACGCCAAGTTTGTTTACTTGCTCCTACACTATTCTCTATATATGTCAACAATTTGATTATTGTTCTAACCCAGGTAAGAACCGACGCACCAAGATTGGGCTCTGTTCTGATACCCCTTCTGCTTTTCGCTGGAGATGCAATCTTGATCTCAAAAACTCCTGTTGTGTTAAAAAGACAGGTTGATATCTTTTCCAAGGGTTTCATCAACAATGGCCTTACAGTTAACATTCAAAAGACAAAAGTCATGGTATTTGGTCCGGCGAATAGTAAGGAGAGTCCCAAGTTGACCGTAAAGATAGGAGGACAATTCATTGAGCAGGTGGATACTTTTTATTATTTGGGAATTAGATTCTCTGCTAAAGGCAATTGGTCTGTTCAGATAGAAAAGGCAGGGGTGACATTTGGCAGAACAAGCAATGCTTTAATAAAATTGGCTTGCTCCTTTGATGGTGGAAGATTGTCTCTTTTATATACAAAAAGACAGTCCGAAATTTACATGTTGTCACTAAACACTCTTCCCACAACAAAAGTGGTATCAATTATCACAATATTTTATTAAGATTCTGAATTTCATAAAACAATCATAAAAATGATCATAGTACATAAAACATAGACATTATGCTTAAAACCACACCAGTAGAAACACCATAGGTGGGTAATGTTTGCAGTTGTTTTCTAAAGATCTTACAATGTGTGTACAACTCACACTCTGATTCCTATGCCACACTACGAATGGCCTATTTCCTATTGGTGTAATACAAACAACCCTTCACTTGAATTGTATACTACGCAAGTTAGGGCCACATCGATCTATAAGGCTGACATCTGGGGCTATTTAAATAGTACCAAGTTTCAAGTAGTTGAGAATGCTTTTCTCAAAAAATTCTTATGGCCACCTAAGAGCACCCTGAACATGCCATTGTATATTGAATTGCCATAACTATGTATAGCTGACGTATTGGCCAGTAAAGCAACTTTATTCTGGATGTGTCTCTGGGCTACCCCTGAATTGTCTAAATATGGAGATGCCAAAAACGATGTGGTGTCGCAACCAGGTGGCAGTAGCATCCAATGGTGTAAGCATATCAGGGGAGAGCTTAGCACCTTGAATCTGATTCATCTATGGACCAACCCTGCTTCCATAAACTAGCAGACCAAACGCCTGATCAGGCAAGAATATCTGTTAAATTCACAACACAACATTGCCAGTTACTTTACATCACCAATTAAGGGCAGGGAGTATTATAGCTGCAAACAAATTATAGAGCAGGGAAGACTACCTGGACAACATTACCATGCCATGAAGCACAGGCTGGGAATGTTATTCAGTTGTTGGAATGTAAAGCGCTTTGGAGTAAAGCACTCTATGAATTCAATAAATAAATAAACAACGTTAAATACGTTACTCTTCAAATGGGAGTGCGATTGAATACCAGACTTGTTCTGTTTGCTCTTTTGGCAGAGAAGATGTTGTTCACTTTTTATTTCTATGCCCATATTATATGGGACTTAGAAACACGGTTTTAAAACCCATCCTGGTGAAATGTAATGTCAGGGATCTACACGAAGCCCTGGCATTGTCCAAGAGTACAGTTGATACATTGGTGACCTCCGCATTTGCGAGGTATATTTATCGTGCTTAGTTAGAACTAAGTTTCTTAATAATATTAAGATGGCGCGATTTTTAGCTTATATTGTATACTGCCACCTGGAATAGGATCTTCTAAGAAGGCTATGCTGAGGATTGCTTAATGTGTTTATCTTGTGTATTGATAGATTGATAACTGATTGTATCTTCGTATGTCATGGATCGATGATTCATTTATGTATGATGTTTCTTATGGGAGAACGATTTTACAGTGTTGTTTTTAATGTGGATTTTTTTCAGTATATACTTTTTATGGCGACGCTATTATAAATGTAATGGGCGATGATGAAAAAGAGTTGGCTTGCTCTTTTGTGGGACTGGTTTAAGAGAGCTTCTGGGGCCACATGACCAAAATGTTGCACAGGTGCAAATGCAATTTTGTAGTTGTAAATACCCAGGCAAAAAGTGCCCTTGTTCTGAACACATATTCTTTCAAATCAATTTTTGCCCTGGTGTTAACATGGAATGGTGTTAATACTATGACAAACTTTCTACTGGTGTAAAAATACATTGAAAGAATGCATTTTTTCACTAGGACAATTCCGTCCCTACTGCTAATACCATACACAATTTCATGTAATATGGCCTCCGATTTAGCATCTGCCAAAAAGAAAAGGAAAAGGCTGTGCAGTGCCATAATGCAGTGATAGAGTTCCAAAGGTATGTCCACTTTTCTTCATTGACTTGGTGGCCTGCTCAGATTCATTGGTTGTTTAGGGTATTTCCTTTTATGAAAGCATCTTAGGTGTGGTGTGAAAAGGCAGCATGACTGACGTAATAGAGGGTTGGCTCTTGGAAAGTTATTATGCACCAAACCTATGAAAAAACACATAAAAAAGAGCTGTGGACTTTCAAAGTAGAGAGACATGGTTTCAAACTTAGGTGAGCCACTTTCATAGGTGGATCATCCCCCCCTCGACGCCCCTGCACTTCTCCTCCTTCCCCTTCCCATGCACTTGCGCGATCTGAATGACACTTGTCCTGGTAGGATCGTTGTTTGTCTTCCCTCTGTTCCCCCTCCCTTGCCTCGTCGCGCCTTTAAACACTTGTGTATAGGTGTGTTCTAAATACCATATCATATCATATCATATCATTGGTTGCTCAATGTATAGTCTTCAATGATGGAATCTTTGTGACATTGTGAAAAGACAGGGGCAGGCAGCAGTTTTTTGTCTCCTCAATGGCTGGCCGCATCCTCTTCCCAGTGTGCCACAGCCCTCTGACTACTGTGACTATGTCCTTCTTTTAGTACTCAATCAAGGTGAACTTTTGGGCTTTTACGACATGTGCAAATGCCCTAAAATAGTGGCCTAATTTTTCCCTCAGTTCTAGATGTCTGTCCTAGATTTATGGTAAAGTTGCATGCCTCTCCTGCCCCCCAAATTCCGGGGGCTTGCAGACAAAATGTTTTTATTGCCCCAGAAGTCTAGGCCCCCAGAAGGGCAGTCACTTACAACATGAATCTGTATGTAGGGGAAAGGCTGGAAAAACTGAGAAGTGGGATGCTGATTCAATTTGCTTTACACAGCTTTCCCTGCAAAGAGAAGTGTGATATGGGATATGTAGTCATGAATGTGGTATATACACAGAGTGATACTGAATTATTCCTTAAAGAAGGATGTATTCCAATGGACGCTTGTGATGAACTGGGTTCAATGCACTTTCTCTATAACAAAGGTGTTGGCATCCGTGCGTGTTTCACATTTCATGCAAAAGACGGGGTGCATGTGCCCAAGGTTTGGGAATGCTTGCACGGGCATCATGAAGATTTTGTAAAAGGCTCCTGTGTACTGTTGGTGGTAGCATCTGCTGGAGGTTTTCATGTGTTACTCTATTGAACTGATTGTAAGTGGTAAGCGTTCTATTCCATTTTCCTCAGAACGTGTGCTGCAAAATGCACCATCTCAAACTTTGAGTTGAAAACAATTCTAGGCGGTTCTGTCCCGAACCCCCTTACTTATTTAGGGCTCCCTTGTTATGTTCGCACTAATTCAGGTGAAATATGAATGTCCCACCACTGAAAGGCTTCACCTGCCACCAGGACCTTGAATCGTTTTGAATGCCTGTGCACTGTCCGAAACTCCCTCACCATGAAACACAGGACACCAGGCGCTGTCTCTCCCACTGTGTGGATAGGACAAAACAGTGTCAGCAGCATACTTCCTAGTGAACCTGGACAGCTGACCCAGCCCTTTAAGACGAGGTAGCAATACTTTGAGATGAATGGGGATGCAGAAGTTACTCAAACATCAATAATCAAAATGACTCAGGAAGTTGGCAAAGTTGACTGTTTTAGTATCAATTATCTAAAACAGGGAGTACAACAGACATCAACGGACGTCTCATAGCATGGTCTCTCAATGCATTTACCAAAAAAACATCATACGTATAGTAAAATCTTGGCATTGATGATGTTAACCTACGTACATACTAACGTCATCCTACGTGACAAACTACAAAAACCTAGTGGCAAATGTGATCAGCTTAGAGGGAACATCTAAATATACGTTCCATATTAGTCTAGAAAGTTATAGGTTCTTCAACATCAGGTGGGACTACTAAGTCCATCCTTTCGAACAAGTCACTATGAACATCACTAAATACACGATGTCCTATTGGTTACACAAACTATAGGGCTCTTAATTAGGCGGCCCCCTACAACTGGTTGCCACTCTTACATCTGTCAGTACTTTTCCACCCACGTTAGCAGCACGCAGGCTGGACTGGTGAGCTGGTCATAACCATAGCTTCACACTAATTAGCATATCATCTATCATCACCTCAGTGGTCTGCATGTCAATTAAGCCTTTGAACTTGGCCATGGAAATGTTCTTTGCTCTGGAGAATACAGTCCCTTCACGTGACTGAAGACCACAAATTTGAGCTCTGGTGCATTTAAAATAGTACTATTTAATAAAACTCTGATGTCTTCCTTGTTTTCGTCCATGTCTTCTGAACAGCAGTTTCATTCTTTCACACAATTGTAACTTATGTCTGCCCATGTCAGTCCGATAAGACCTTGGCTTCTTGGGGCTGATCCAGCCTCACCTTTCTGAGATTCACTTCTGTAATTTTTTTGTTTTTCAACTGCAACACACTGGAAAAGGCCTTTGCTTCTCTGGTCCTGCTCTGCTATAACACGTCATGGAAACATCCATTCTTTACTTTTTTCCTATATATGTATACGTTGGCCCATGCCGCAATCTATTAACTGCATAACTAGCCTCAAGAATACTTTGTCTGCTTGCGTTTCTTTGCATCTGTACATGTATAAAATGACTTGATATCTTTGTTTCTGTAGCATAAGTTTCTTCATATTGAGCCTGAGATGTCACTTATATTTGATACTTTCTTGATGCCTTATAGAATATCTACATTCTCTTGTCTCTGCATCTCTTCTTGGTGCCTCAGTATTACTTCGTGTGACATCACCAATCTGCTATTTTATTCATTGGTCCCGCTTCCTCTGGGATTTCATTCAAATGGCCATCATACTGTCTCGTATGCAAGTATGGCTTTCTTAATGGGAATCTTGCCTCCAGGATTCTCCTTGGTATCGGTATTCTCACTGTTACTGCACATGTCTCAAACTCTGGTTCCCAACATATAGGCAATATGGGCGAGATGGTTGAGGTGGGGGTACTTTGCTCCTTCTCTACACTAGGACAAAGTGTCTGATAGAATTAGCAGCTAAACTAGATCTGCCACTCGACCCACAAATTTGAACTGTGGAAACGGGGGCTACGGGCTGCTGATAAAATACCTTCATGCATCCTTAAGTTAGTGCACACAGCGTCACTCTCGTACAATTGCACGTTATGTTGTGTATGCTCAAACTTCCTGGCTGCTGCACAGTGAAGAGTGGGGTCACAGAGCACAGTCTTGCTGTGGGCTTCACACCAGTGCCTTCGCGATACCTCATTCACGCATTCTTAATTCTCGTTGACTCACCAATATGGCCACTAATTTCTCCATCCCTGCATGCTTACTGAAAATGTATGTGTCTATATATATAAAACGGAAAATCTGTTTGTTTGTTTGTTCCTTATACAATTCCGCACTGTTTCACCAGTCTGCACTATATTTTGCATAGTTACCTGTGAGGACCCTCCGGACATCACTGCCTACATTACATGTGGACAACCCATCCCTGTTTCTTGGATTTCAGCCCCTGAATATGAGACTGTTGCATGGAAGCAGTGAAACATCAAGGTGGGTGTCATTTTGAGCAGATGTATACGATTTGGGCGTGTCAGAATTCTTCGCAGCCCGATTCGGCCACAAAGACAATTTTGCTGCGGCCAAATCAGGCAAAACTTTAACCCCCACCGCCCCCAACATCCCCCCATCGACCCCTACTTACCTTTTCACATCTGGGTTCTTGTGACCCTGTAGCGTCAGTTCTGTCCCTCCTACGTGCATTGGATCCGACAACGCAGCGTCTCCTTTTCTTCTTGTTTTTTTTCCCCATCCTCGCTACCCCAAAAGGCCATCAATAACAAACATGGGGAGCGGGGAACACCCCTGCAACCCTCGCTCCCCATGTTTGGTAGTGATTACCCCATTTGATCATTTCAAATCAATCAAATTGTACTGGCCAAATTCGTCCAGATGTACCATACGATGAATTCAAAATGATCAAATTGGGTACTTCCATTTTAAGCATCTCAATGCGAGCAACACAACTTGAGGTCCACATGGGACCTCAAAGTCCACGTTTCAAGGCTCTAGAATGAACCGTTTCTGAGTTATTTGCACCGCAAGGCACATAATCAGCGAAACCTCAATGTGGTCGTAGAAGGACTGGACAAAGCTCATTTTAAATATCTCGACACCAGGAACACAACTCTGAGGTCTATATAGGACCTTGAAAACCACGTTTCAAGGCCGTAGGTCACACAATTTCTGAGATATTTGCACAGCAACAGAGTGCACCGCGCCACAGTGAGGTGGCAGCTCCAGAGTATGTAAGCCAGCCACACGCGCACATTCTCAGTGTAGTTTAGAGTGCAAAGCAGATCAAACGATAATTGACTCAGAACAGGGACCTACAGGATCATTGATTTTCAACAATTAATGACCGTGTTATCATATCTATCTACTGGCTACATGACATTTGCACACCCCATCCCTTTCCCCGGATTTCATCACCTCAACACATGACAAAGTTGCCTGAATTCGGCGAAACATCAATGTGGTCATAGAAGGACCGGACAAAGCTCATTTTAAGCGTCTTGACTCGAGAAACAAAACCATATTTCAATGCCTTAGGACGTACTGTTTTTGAGAAATTTGCACCGCAACACACCAAAACACACACCACTGCGCCAGAGTGAGTCGAAAGGTGGGGAGAGTGCGCAGAAGGTTCTAGTTTGCTAATATTTGCCAACTCTCGCCTCCCCTCCACGTCTGCTCCGGGGTATGTAAGCCAGCCACATGTGCCCGTTCTCAGTGCACATCAAGTGATAAGTGACTCGGAACAACGATTTACAGGATCATTGATTTTCAAAAATTGACGAAAGTGATATCATGTCTGTCTACAGAACCTGGACCTAGTATGGGTACTTTTTCCTAGTTAATCTTTAAAATAAACTCATGTGTTTGTCCCTCCATGCATCCTTACACTATCATATGACTGAAATCTTGCATTAATGTATCCATCTTCAAACTCGTTAATTCACCCCCCAGCACCATACCCCTACACCCGTCTCCATAATCTTTCATTCAGACGTCCTGCCCCTCTCTCATTAATTAATTAATTAATTAATTAATTAATTCATGCATTCATTCATTCATTCATTCACCAATCCTCACATTGTCACAGATGGCCTGAAGAACACATCAACCTTTGAAGTGCAATGGATTTTATTAGAGAAATTAAAAAAAGAGGGCTGTCTTATTCTTTCTCATCTAGTGCTGGTGGCTTCCTCCTTAGCTCAGGCGTCCCTCAACCACAGGATGGTCTCTGGAGATCATTAACTCCTACTGTCTAATATTCTGCCTTCCTGGTGTTGTTGGCCGAAGGTCAAACACCCTTTCTAACTATCTCCATCTGGGAACAATAAAGGTGGTGCCTAACCTAGATTCCGCAATGCGAAATAGTATAACAATAGGTGCCTTTCAGATACTCACGCCTCACTTGAACTTTCCCTTTCACACTCTTGTGTAACTCCCTGCAGGGAAAGAAAAATAAATAAATAACTGAATACAGGCCCCCAGCGCGAGAAGCCGCTTGAGGATCTGTAAACAATACAAATAAAGTAAAGGACCTTCATGCATGACTGCACGAGGGATCCTTTACTCTAGGGGGGAAGGGCAGTTGCTGGTGCGAGCAGACCACCCTTAGCACAAAAGGTACAACCCCCAGTAAGGAGGGTTGTTAGGTGCTCTGCTCAGTGCCATGTCACCTCTGCTGCCTGGGCCTGAAGACAGGTGCCCCCCTAACATGCAGGAGAGTACCCATAATTACTGCACCCCTCCTAACCTGCCGGGCTTTCGGCACACCCAGTATTGTGCTCCCCACAGCGTTTCAGCCCTCCCAGGCCATGTAGTTTACTTACAGGAGCCGCCCCCTGCAAGGCACCCACGAGCACTCGCCAAACCGCATCTGGCAGACTCAGCCAGGGTTGATGAGTGCTGTGGGGGTCCCCACTGCTGCAGACAACACTGTGCTGCATCGAACATAAGCCCAGTCAACTTAAAAAAGTGACTCCCCCACTCTGCTGGCACCTGCTGGGCTGCTCCTAGCATACACAGCTCAGACAAATAATAGACTTTGGGGCCCCTCTACGCACAGCTGCTGCCTGCCAGTCCAAGAACTGCTGGCCTGCCAGAGCATCCACCACCAACAGAAGAACATCAAGCACCAGCAATGGCCTTGAGAGATCCCTGGCCAGGCTGTCTCCAAAGGTAGGGGGTTTAACATAGTTTTTGTACAGTGCACTTTATAGACTTTTGTATATGTTTTTTAAAGACTTATTATTGTTTTAAAAAACAGTTTTAAGATTCTTTGGGTCTCATTATTAGTTTGCTGGTGCAGAATTAATGCACTGTCTGGTTACCGGCACATTTCTGGACCAGCAAACTACAGGTTTGCTTGTGGGGTGACCTGATTTACCTCCAGCCAAGAGCTGGAGGTAAGTCTGGCGCCCTATCGGCAAAAAACAGCTGGTATTACCAGCACGGTATTACTGCTGTCAGTAATACTGGCAATCCCCCCATGGATTAACATACCGTTGCCCGCACCTGTAATCTGCCGGTAATTCCAGCAGATCAGGCGCCGGTAGCAGTATTACCATTTGCCGGTATCCTGCCCAATATACCGGCGGCATACCAGCAAACCCAAAATGAGACCTTTATTTTTATATTTTTAAAAGGTTTCTTTTAGATATGCAGCTGCTTAGGTATAGGTAAATTGTGTTTGCATATATTAGGGCCCATTACAAGTTTGCCGGTCCGGTAACAACGGTGCTTGTTGGCTACCGGCACCGCTTTTACCGGACCAGCAAACTGCGAGGTCTGTGAGCGGATGCCTTTCTGCCCGCCAGGTCTGACCTGGCGGGCGTAACGGCCCCCGCCCGCAGACCTTGACGGATGCACCAGCACCATTCAAGAATGGTGCTGGTGCATACGTTCTCCCCATTCCCATTGAGTCCAATGGGACTCGAACGGGAATGGGGAGTAATATTTTACAGCACCAGGCAATGAGGAAGTACCGGGACCGCCGGGGCTGTAATGCCCCGGTAAGTCCCCATTTACGGGCACCAGAAAAAAAATGACTCCAATTGTCTTATATTTTCATCTTTTTATAGAAAAGCATACATACAAACTTGCTGGTGTACTGGAAGTACAAATATAAGTGATTCAAAGAACAAATAAAGAACCGTACACCAACATTCCTTTGTCAGCCTTTCCTTTTGTGTGCCAGTTATTCTAACCCAGTGCCTTTCTCCTTAGGTGTATTTGGGAGAAATCCTGCCCTAACCATTGCCCTTGCATCCCTCTTCATGCCACACCAGGGTTCACTGGGGTGATCTCGAACCCATTTAAGTGTGGTGTGGAGACAGGTAAGAGGCGGGGTAAGGTATAAGTTAAGGTATAAGATGTATACTGTGTGCTGTTGTGATTTACCTTTCCTGTATTTGTGGCTATTCTTCTGTATGAGTGAGTGTTTGAGTCTGGAATGTTTGGTGTGGAGTGTTCCACTTAGAATGTTATTGTGTGAGTGCCAAAGTTCCTATAGAGTCAGTTGAAAACTGAGCTTGCCACAGGGGGACCGGTGGATGTTTCTATCCCTTTGGACCTGTTTTATGTTTGCCCTACCCTTTGCCTGTGTACCTACCTGAATGATGAAGAACCTAGTAAAGACCACATGAACCACTTATGACTCCTGAGCATCTGTGAAACCCCAACATCCATAACTTTAACATGTGCCTACCTACATGTGTCTCCAAATAAGGTGTGTGGTACGATCTCCCTGCTACACTTGTATTCCTCGCTGGAAGATTCTATCTTTCCTTTCCCTTCTTTCTACTGTCTTTCCTTGCTTCTTCCCACTCTCATTTGTCTCTCTGTTTCTAATCCTCACCTCTCACTACCACTGCTCTCCCCTCTCCACACCACTACTACGCACTACTCTCCCCTCTCCACGGTACTACCACTTTCCCCTCTATCAACGACTATTATTCTCTCAACAATACTACTACTCTCCCCTCTCCACTCTACTAATACTATCCCCTCCCCACACTACTACTACTCTACACTCCACCTGCAGCTTCTCCCACAGTCACTCATCTTTCACTCTCTCAGTCACCGCCTGATTCACTTCCTATTCTACTAGTCACACTCTTCATCCTTGCAGGCACACTTACATCCAAGTACCACTTTCTGTCATTCCCTCAGCAATCCTTCTCCATGCTCCCCTGCACCATCATTCCTTTATTTGGTCTGTTGGTCTTCCTTCTCCGCCCCTTAGTCTCACCCGAGTTACTCACACCTTCCTCTTTCCTTCCCCCTCTCTTGGCTATCTCTCTCACATGGCTCCCTGGGTCAAACACTGTCTTTCCTTTCACCAGGAGAGGTGTTACAGGTAAATAAACACATAAAGGGAGGTTTAAGCCCCACATCCATCTCATACATGGGTCCTCCTGCATTTGGTAATGGCTGCCCACTATCATCACAGTCGATGTCTCAGTTCATATTAGGTCTTGCTGGAATGTTTGGTATGCCGGTTTGGCATGGGAACCAATCCACAGCCCAGTTCCAGGTTAGGAAATGGTCTTTGTGGGTATTGTGTTGAGTGCTGGGGTTGCTGGTTTGCTGCATGGACCATTCCACTTGCTCATTGTCAATTAACTTGTTTCTCTCATGCTAGTCCATGTCCCCTAGAATGTTTGGTCCAACGGTTTGCTTAGCTGTCCCTATGGGATACTTGGCACTTCCGGCGGCCGCCAACCAACATGCGGCACATGCACTTGCCATCTACAACATGGCCGCCACGTTCCACATGCCCATCCGGCAGCATCGCGGATTAGGAGCTCCGAAGTCGGGAGCTCAAGAAGAAGCTTTCATCGAACCATGGTGTGTTGCAAATTCCTTGTTGCGGTAAGTGTTAGTCTGCCTTCCTAACCGGGGCGCTGCCCTTCTGTTCTAATCTTGTTCCTTAATCTCTACCTCAGTCTCTCACTGTTTCCCTACCCATGCTGGCCCTGTGGCACCAGGTTGGTATCTCTCTTCCTCTCCTCTCCATGCTTGCTCCAGTGCTGCCTGGTTCCTTACCTGTTGCTGCTGTTACCAATTACTCTTGTAGTCTGTCCTTTGCTTCCTGGATTTCCTTCTGGAGTCATTTGTGGAGTGCCTTTAGAAGAGAAAACCTTATCTACTTTCTGGTTCTTTGGATTCGCTGCTCTTCTACCCAAGGTTTTTTGTACTCAATCTGAGTTTTTCCTTGGGTCTGGTCTTCCATACTGCCCATCTGTCCTGTTTCTATTCAGGCAGTGCTGGCTGGCATCGGGAGAGGAAAGACCTTACCTTACACGAAAGAAGGACCGCCACCAAAAAGCAGGTAAACACTAAATCTGAAAGCTTGCAACGCCCTCTTTTGACAAAAGAAATGGCACAACGGCAGTGCAAAACCTCATCCTTGAGGTTCAGACCCTTAAGAATGAGAACATGGTTCTCAAACAAGCCCCTCATCTAAGTGATGTGGTTCGTCCCCCCTCTGCTACAGTACAAACAGTGAACAATTTACCGGAGACCCTAAGAAATTGCAGGAGTTTTTGGATGCATGCACGGTGCAATTTTCCTTCCGTCAAGCCTCCTTCCAAGATGAAAGAACAAAAGTAGGGTTTCTAGTGACAGACATGACTGGCAGTGCCTCAGCTTGGGCTACCAGTTTAGTCACCTCGGACGATCTAATCCTCAGTTATTTGGACACCTTCATACAGGCATTGAAACGTATGTTTGGCCGTCTGGATCTGGTACATTCAGTTCAGAAGGAATTGCTTGACCTACAGCAAGGCGCCATAGACGTTCTGATATTTGCCACCAGTTTTCGACAAATGGCTGCCTAAATAGCCTGGTCAAACTTGCTTAACACTGTATCGACGAGGTCTAACCGACGAACTCAAGGACGAAGTGTCAAGAGTTCCCTGACCTCCTACCATAGAAGCTCTCATTCAGTTAGTGCTTCAGAATGATTTCCGATTGTAGGAGCGTAAGGCAGAAAAAAGGAAGAATAGGGATATTGCTTCTCATCCTCCGATGCACCCTTTACCTGCTCCAGAATCTTACTGGACAGTCCAGAGCCTATGCAGATCGGAACAGCTAGAGGTCTGCTGAACCCAGAAGAAAGGACTAGATGTTGCATCAACGGGCCGTGCATGTATTGTGCATCAACTTCCCATCTCTTACGCAACTGTCTTTTGGCTCCACCTCGTAGTAAGGAAAACTTCACCTCCCGGTCTTAGATGGGACATCGACTCGGGAGCAATTTTCCTGCCCCAGAATGCCAAATTCAACCCTGATCTGTTCAGCAAATATGGAGACTTCCTTGCTGTTAGTGCTCACAATTACTCTGCACTTCCTGCTGGACGTTCCCAGCCTCTTGGATTCCAGAGCAGGACTGTTTATGGATGCCACTTGGGCTACTCAGAAGGAGATACCGTTGGCTGACAAAACAACTCCCATTCCTGTGGAAGGAGTGGATGGAAGGGAGTTGGTAAAGAGTCTGATCATTAAAAACATTGTCTTTGACCTTGTACATGTGGCTCATTTCCCTCTTATTTGGGGTATTCCATGGCTCACACTCCACAACCCCAATATTGACTCCAGAGCCCACATTGCCTTTTTGGATTCAGGACACTGCATGTCCTCTTGTGTCCAAGAAAAAGGACCTGTTTCCGTAGTCGCATCTCAAATCCTGAACACCGAAGCCACAGGAAGAATGATTCATTCTGCAATACCGAAACATTACCAGGACTTTGAAAAGCTTTTCTGCAAAGATTCTGTGCAATCTCTACCACCTCATCGCCCTGAAGACTGTGCTATCAACTTACTCCAATGCTTCACTACCTTTTAACAGATTTTTCAGTTGACACCAACGGAAAAGACTGCTCTTAAAATATATCTGTGCCAGAATCTTGCCAATGGACTAATCCAAGATTCAGTATCCCCTGCAAGAGCATCATTGTTCTTCATACCTAAGAGAAACACAACTAAACTTAGACCCTGTCTGAACTATCGTGGCCTTAATGCAGTGTCTATAAAAGACAATTATCCACTTCCCCTAATACCAGACATCATTAGACCTCAGGGGCGCCTATAATTTGATATGAATTAAAACCGGGTACAAATGGAAGACCGCCTTTAGGACCCCTCCAGTCATTTTGAGTATTCAGTGATGCCATTCGAGTTATCCAATGCCCCCGAGTCTTTCAACGATACATGGACCATTTGTTTGCAGATCTGCTTTTCTACATAGTCATAATTTACCTCGACAACATCCTAGTGTTTTCTAAATCCTTATCCGATCATGTAGCACATGTAAGAATGGTTCTCCAGTGGTTACAAAACAATCATTTGCAAGTCAAACCTGAGAAGTGCAATTTTGCTTCTTCCACTGTGCCGGAAATGGGATACATATTGGGCCTCATTCCGAGTCCAGCAGTAACCCTGCCGGTGCTACCGATGGATTGCCGCTGGACTCAGAATTAATTACCGGTGCCTGACTTCCCAGTAACACCTGGGATTGCGATCACAGCGGTCCGGGAAGTCAGGCACCAGCAATTCGTAAGTCCCCAATCCCATAGAGTCCTATCGGACTCTATGGGAATGGGGACCATGGAAGCACCGGCACCATTGTTAATGGTGCCGGTGCTTCTGTGGTGGCTTGCCCACATGGCCCTGTGTCTGGCAGGGCCAGCCCATTCGGGCATAGCGGCTCCGGCAGGCAAACCCTTAGTGTTCTGGTCCGGAAACAACAGTGCCGGTAAGCTTACCAGCCCTATTTTTTCCAGACCGGCACACTTTTTTTCTTGTTTTCTGCAGGCGTTTCCATTGACCCACAAAAAATTGATGCTGTCCTTTGTTGGAAAAGGCCAGAGAACGTAAAAGACATCCATAGCTTTTTGGGACTCGCAAACTTCGACCGGAAATGTATTCTGTCTTTTTCTCAAACCGAAAAACGTACGGATCACTGTAACCTTATGATGCTGCAGTCCTTTGAGTACAGAACCAGGTGAAAGGCCATATGGGTGTATTATTTTTCCCAATTCCAATTTCACATGACATACATACAAGGCACTGAAAATATCATAGCTGATGCCTTGTCCCGTATGGAGTCACCTTTTTCCACATCTCACAACAACCTTGAGAAAATATTTTTTGTACATCAGTCAAATGTTTTTTTAGGAAGTGAAAGAGTCATATATACCTGAGGATCCAATTACCTCACGTTTAACTTGTCAAGATAGCCTATGGTTCCATGGTCCTTCCTTGTACCTCCCTTCAGAAGCATTACAAAGGCAGGCCTTTCAGATATGCCACAATTCTAAAGTCGCCGGTCATTGCAGGCTTTTGTCCACTCTTCAGCTAAACCATCAGCACTTTTGGTGACCACGACCTGCACCAACAAGTCACCGAATTGTGTCAGTCTTGCATGTTATACGCTCAAGTGAAGACACTATGTCAAAAATTTCCTGGCAAACTACATTAACCTACATTATAGTCTCGTCCCTGGGAAAGAATTTGAGAGTGGACCTGTTTCCATCAGAGAACTGCACCATCATCATGGTGACGGTGGATACCTTTTCAAAAATGGCCCACTTAACCCCTTGCTCCAAAATACCATCTGCCATGGAAATGAGTCATATATTCTTTACTGAAATATTCAAGTTCCACGGCCTTCCCAAGGCCAACATTTCGGATAGTGGCTCTCAAGATACATCCACCTTTTGGAAGTCTCTCTGCAAAAACATTGGCATAGAAAACTGCTTCTCTTCTGGATTCCATCCCCAATCTAATGGTGCCACAGAACGCACCAATCAAACCCTGGAGCAGTATCTAAGGTGATTTTTCTCTGCAGCAGAGGATCATTGGGTTAGTCTTCTACCATCTGCAGAATTCTTGTATAATAACTCCTTCCATTCATTAATTGGGATGTCCCTGTTCTTCTGCAACTATGGATATAATCCCACGTGTATTCCCTCTTTACTCACTCAAAGAACTTTGGTTCCAACAGTGGAAGAAATTCTTTCTCATCTACCAGAAGTACAACAGCAAGTCCTCCATTCCTTAACCAAAACTAGAGAATCCAATAAGAAATACGCAGATCGTCATCGCAACCCAGACCCAACATACCGAATTGGAGACAAGGGGCCTCATTACGACCCAGGCAGTAAGTACCGGTCATTACCAGCATGGCGCAATTTCCGTGTCCGTGCTGGCAATAGACCGCTAAAAGCGGCCCATTACGAGTTCGTGGGCACGAGCTTTGCGCCATGCGGTAATGAACTCACCGCCATGCCGCAAAAGCATGAAAAATCCCCCTTTCCGCCACCGTCTGTAGTGGAAATAGCACCTCCGGCATCCTAGCCATCGGCATCAGTGGTCACCTCTAATAGCGGTCACCTCAAATAGCGGTAACCGCTATTTGTGGTGACCGTAAATACGCGGAACCGGAAGTAGCGTCATCGCACAGAAACGGGAAAGAGCACGGCGGCCATCTTTAAAAACACAATCCATTGCCATCCACCACAACCTGGAGCCATCTGACCCCCAGAACTCCCACACACCTCTACCACTACCTGTTTCAATTTACAATGCCAAAGGTGTTAAAAAACAGTAGATCGACTGCGCCAGGAGCGCTTCTCCAGAGAGGATCTTCCCATGTTAGCAGAGACACTGCAGGAGCATGCAGATGTGTTGTTTGCAAATGACATGTCCTGTCCAGCACTGCAGCGTAAAAAGCAGATTTGGGCATTGGTCACCCAGAGAGTCAGTGCCATCGGCACCACACCCTGCACACCCAAACAATGCCGTAAGCGCTGGGAGGACCTAAGTCTACGTGTGCGAAGTATACTCTCCGCCAACCGAAACCTTGGGATGGCGACAGGTGGAGGTGCGGAGTCGCCCATAAAACTCCAACCATGGGAGGAGATATGTGCTACCACCATAGGCACCGAGGCAATAGAGGGAGTCGGGGACATGGAGAGAGGAGCGCCGTCATCAGCCGATGCAGGTAGGTGTCTCTAATCAAACAATGCCAATACCACCACGATGATGTCCACCTGAACTGACAGTGCAATGATGTATAACAGGGTCCACCAGACACATAAGCACAAGACTGCCTACAGGCAGTGCAGAGCATCACCTTGTCCACATGCATGATGCACCCCATTTGTGTTGCAACCCAAATGTCTCCATGCATCACCCACCCAAGAGTGAGGCAACCTGTATGACACTCCCCCCAATGTTACTCATCTACCATTCCATATCAATGCAGCCACCCCAATGCATGCCCAATGCCCGTAGACCCATCACTAACCCTCTCCCTCCTTTGGTCCCCAACAGGCACACATTCTGACAGCGGTGATGAGGACACCAGTGCCACACCACGGAAGAAGGCCAGGGCCGAGGAGGGTGAACACCGCCCCGCAACCTCAAGGGGCAGAGGCCAACCTAGACCACCTCTCAAGGATAAGAGCAAAACAGAAGCCACAGCAGCAATGTGCACCACGGCCCCCACAACAACACCCACACCAGCCACCATCACCCAGGAGGCATTGGCAGAGGGCACACCATCGGCTGGCAGCAGCACAGTCGGTGAGACGGCTGCCACAGCAATCATATCTGACGACGAGGGCGACGTACAGCTGCATGGCCCAACACCCGCCACAAGCCCCCTCCACTAACCACACCTATCCCCATGCAGCATGGTGGACGGCAGCATGCACAGGCTGTCACCTGCAGATTCATGGCCAGCAAGTTCTAGCCCCACACCAACTGTGCCTGATGACCAGATCATGGTTGAAAGGCCTCACACTTCTGCAACAGTGACAACCACCCAAGAGGGGATCCTGGCTATACAGAGGCACCAGGAGGAACTCACAGGGCTGCTGAAGCAGCCTATTACTGAATGTACCCGTGCACGGGATGACATCAGGGACAGTGCTGCATCGATAAAAAGTGCCGTCGAGTCCACCTCCAAGGACATATGTGCGGAACTTGCAGCACTGCGCCACGTCCTCTCGCAAATGATGGCAGCAATGCGGGACATGCATCCACCGCAGTTCCCAGGACAATCTGAGCCATCATCATCTGCCAGCTCTACTAGGACCAGCCCTGTGCGTCGGTCTAGCAGGAACCTGCGCAGATTGGACAGGGGGGCACCTGGTGCTGGAAGAGGGGGAGGGCACTGGTGCGCGCTACTGCACACTGGGAAGTCAAGGGTGGAGGGGGGATAGGTTGTTTGGGGGAGTTGAAGGGGGAGGGTGGAGAGGTTGTTTGGGAGAGTTGATGGGGATGGGGGAGAGGGTGTGTGCGTGGGAGTTGAGGGGGAGGGGGAGAGGGTGTGTGCGTGGGAGTTGAGGGGGGAGAGGATGTGTGGGGTGGAGGGCTTGTTCACTTTTCCATAATTCTTTAATACACATTTTGGTAACTCATGATTCACAAGTGTGAACATTGCTTATTGCGTACGTGTGTTTTATTGGTGAACAGTCTACAGTGTTCATGTCCCTGACACACCAAGTGCCCCGAATACCACCTCCATGTCACACTCTCCATCCATGTGTGCTAGAAACATTGGTTGATCAGAGTCTGGCGCATGTCACGTCCCTCCTGTGCATCGCTGCCTTCCTGAGGTGCTGCCCCATCTTCACCCTCCTCATCCTCATCGTCAGGTGGTTGCAGTTCAGCATCAGGGGGCAGGGGCACATTCCGTCTGATGCACATATTGTGTAGCATGACACATGCCATGACAATCTTGGCCACCTTCTCATGGCGGTACAGGCGTGCCCCACCAGACCTGCTGAGGCAGCGAAACCGTGCCTTCAAGAGGCCAAATGTCTGCTCAATCACCACACGGGTGCGTGTATGTGCACGATTGTAGTCCTCCTCGTGCCTGTTCTGTGGGTTCGGGACTGGGGTAAGGAGCCACCTCTTCAAGGGATAGCCTGCATCACCTGCATGTGGGCAACAATGTATATGTGTAAGTCATTACATCATACGGCAGGGCTTGGCTGAGGGCATGATGTCAGGAAACACTTCCGCCCGTGGTCCCTCTGAGATACTTGGTGCTTCCGACGCCCACCAACCAACATGCGGTGCGCACTTGCCATCCACACATGGCCTCCACGTTCCACATGCCCACCCAGTGACGTTGCGGAGGAGGAGCTCCGAAGTCGGGAGTTCAAGAAACAGCTTTAATCGGACTAGGGTGCATTGCAACTTCCTTGTTGGTGTAAGCACTAGTCTGCCTTCCTAACCAGGTTCTACCCTTCTATTCTACTCTTGTTCACTGATCTCTGCCTCAGGCTCTCTCTGTTTCCCTATTTGGGCTCACCCTATGCAGCTGGGTTGGTCTCTTTCTTTCTCTCTCTCTCTCTCTCTCTCTCTCTCTCTCTCTTTCTCTCTCTCTCTCCCTCTCTCTCTATCTCTCCTCTCCACAATCACTCCGGCGCTGCCTGGATCCTTGCCTGTTGCTGCTCTTACCAACTACTCTTGTTGTCTGTCCTTTGCTTCCTGGATTTCCTTCAGGAGTTCTTTGTGGCGTGCCTAACATCTCATTTGGAAGAGAAAACCTTATCTACTTCCTGGTTCTATGGATTCAATGCTCTTCTACCCAAGGTTTTTTGTACTGAGTCTGAGTTTTTCCTTGGCTCTGGCCTCCCCTGCTGCCCATATGTTATGTTTCTATTCAGATAGCCCTGGCATCGGGAGAGGAAAGACCTTACACCAAAGAAGGACCGCCACCAAAAAGCAGGTAAAAAGTAAATCTGAAATTAGCGGCATGGCAGTTCCTTGCTGTCTTGCTTCTGGTCAGGTGTCTTGCTCATTCTTTTGCCGCTTGGCATGTTGAATGTTGAAGTCCTACGAGGCAAGAAAGAGAGACTAGCCAGTATTGTGCCATTGCAAGAAAAGGCGCAACAATTATTGTATTGTTGGGTGCACTAGTAATGTTTTATGCATTCAATAATTCAATTATTCAATATCAATTTAATTTACTTTCCTGTGCATCCAGATCTGATCCATTGGATATTTTAGATCAGTATAACACAACTAAATACGAAATATGTTCCATAATTATTTTTGTGATCCCTGGAGGCACTCTTATCTGAGATACCACCTTCTTTTCAATTTAAATTAATAAGTCAACTACATTTAATTAAAGAAAGCATAATCTATCTGATTCATATATTCAAATCATTCCATACACAAAATAAAATACCTTTATTTATTCATATTCATAGCTAAATTTTCAAAGTCATCCTGTTTCAGAATGTATCCACCAATTCTTGCATTCAAATTATCTATATGTTTATCAACATTTCTCAAGTCAATTCGTGCAGCTTCATGATTCTTACATTTCTTCTGCATATGTCAACAGCTCCCAAGCTGTGCATGGAAAACCTTTTGTCATCATTTCCATCACATCTTCTCGACACGTTTCGGACTAAACATTCTTCTTCAGGACATATACCAATATGTTATAACCAATAATATAGGGCTTATTTATGCTATTGCCTTAACGTTTAAAACCTTAATGTCGTCAAAACACTAACATTCATAGAAATGTCCCTGGACTTCCTTATCTCATCTTCCTGAAATTACCTTTCAAATAAACTAAAAATAATATCATCTATACATGTTACTCCTTACTTTGATGCCCATAACTCAAATTCTCACGAATATCTTCAAGTATAGAAAAAAAGGAAAATGTTTCACCTAATACGCTCGTTGTTAGTTTCAGAATCTCCTGCAATATTCCCCTTAGCTCAAAAGATAAGTGTCGCTAAGCGTTCTTCACATCAGGCCAATCCTGTATATGTAATAGTCCTCAATTAGTCCTAAAGCAGAACCCCTCAAGTGACTTCTATCCCATATCCAAATCAAACCTCATCTCGTTCCAAATCTTCTTAACCATAACACTTCTTGGGTGTGAAGAAAGCACGATCAAAGCTGTGGCGTTCTACTCGCAACCATAATGAATTCAAAATGGCGTCATGTTCACATTCCGCAATGTGAGGTTCTTGTGACATCAAATGTAGCGTTAAGCGTAAACTAATCAAGCCATTCCAGAATTAAAGCGTATTCAATTTCCACTCACCTAGTTCCAACTCTTATTAAACACACTTGTTATGTGTGGATAAAGTACTATCAAAGTCATGGTGTTCGCCTCACAACTATAATGTTTTCAAAATGGCGCCACTTATACGTTCCGTGCTGTGCATATAACAACATACATGGTATCAAGCGTAGAATAATCAAGCCCTTTCAGAATGAAAGCATATCCAATTTAAAATGTCAATGATGTTTCATATGGTGTTTTATACAGTAACAATTTCAGGTTAAATACCTGTTTCTGATCTTTGTTATTAAACCTAACATTTCAGATTATACATTCATTAGTTGACAAAATGTATTCTAAAATGATTTTGATCAAATATCATCAAATGTAACAGGCTAGAATCTATTCCATGTTAAGTCCCTTTGGCTCGAACACATCCATTTTCTTAATCCAAAAAAGCGCTCTCTTTTCCAATATTGATTGCAAATGACCTCCTTTTCTTGGTAATCTAATTTGTTCAAAAATAATTAACTGAATGGGGCAAGCAAGAAAAGGGGAAATCAGGTACAAGTGGAAGGATCAGGAACTGGGGCCCTCCCAACTCTGACACCCTACCTCTGGGCAGGACGGGCTCTGATGAAAACCATGGTTGAGATGGGTCCCAATCCCCTCTTGATAGGTTCAGGTCCCGACTGTCATGAACCACCGATTCCGGCCCTTCTGGACTTCGTGGTCCATGATGCACCGCAGCATGAGGTCAGTGATTCTTCCAACATGGCCGACGGCCCAGAAACGCTGCGCTCGCAACGCTCTGCTTCCTAGAAAACAGGCGCGCCCCAGCGGCTCTGCGCATCTCAACGCAACTGCTTGGAGTTGTTAGGCATGTGTATCGATTCCTTGAACCGTACTATTTTCCAGTTCCTTACCCCCTTTTTCTCCTTCCTGGAACCCCCTCTTGATTCCCGTATTTCTTCCGCTAGCCTTATCTCCCATTATCCCGGATCCCATCTTGTGCTCGATGCCGCGGTCTTCCGGGCACTCTCTGAGCATAGGACGCCTGCCCCTCCTCCTTCCTGGATCCCGTTGCTGAACATTCCTGGATACTGAACGCTATCCTGCTTACCTCACGCTGTAATCCGAAGACTTGCGCCCCTACCTGTCTCGAACAGTGAGGAAGAAGGAAAGTGCTCCCAAGAAGACCACAAGCAAGGAAAAACAGGTGAGAAAGAAAGAAGCATGAGACACCGACCCTGTCACACACCTCAATCTTTTCTCCCGAATCCCCTTCCTCTTCTAGGATTCTGGCTAACTTGGGGTTCTGAGATAGATAATCTACACTGACCTGTTTGGAGCAGGCCCTGTGTACAACTGTAAAAGCATATGGTTGGAGGATCAGGAACCATTGTAAAATGTGAGGGTTTGTATCATTGTCCTGGGCCAGTCATACCAAGGGAGCATGGTCTGTTATTAGTTTTAATTTTTGGCAGTTTAAGTAACATTGCAGGCTATGTATTGCCCATGTGAGTGCCAGATATTCTAGTTCCACCACTGGATAGTTCTTCTCCATAGGAAAGATTTTTACGGCTGATGAATAAGATATGGTTCTCCTCCCCATCATGGATCTGTGAAAGGATTACTGTTCTCAGTTTACTGAGTAGGCATCTGTCTGTAACAGGAAGTTCTTGGAGAAGTGCGGCATGACCAAGCATAGGCTTTTAAAGAGGGTGTTCTTTAGTCTCTCAAACACTAGCTGAGCTCACTGATCATACTGCACAGAGTTGGAATGGGCGTTCGTCAGTCTTTAGGGTAAGGTGGATGCTAGTTCTGAGAAGTTGGGGATATATCTTCAGTGGTATCCCACAAGCTATAGGAATGCTTGAATGTTATTCTTGGTTATGGCCATGCGATATTTGGAACAGCCTCTACCTTACTGTTTTGGGGGAACACCGGTCCATTTCCTGCTTGGAAGCCCGGGTACTTGATTGATGACTTGGCCAAATGACATTCTGATGGATTGGATTTGATGTTGGCTAACTTGAAATGATCACAGACTGTGATCACATTTCAGGTGATCTTCCCATGACCTGCTATATATGATGATGTTGTCAAGATAGGCCCCAGCAAAACTTTGACATGAGTTCAGGATGTCTTCAACCGTTGAAAAGTAGCAGGTGCCCCATGAAGACAAACTGGAAGGACTGTGATTTGAAAGAGACCTTCATGGATGGAAATAGCTATCTTTCACTTGGCTTCTTCATTTAGGGGCACCCTCCAACAATCCTTTGTAAGGTGTAGCCTGGAAATGTATTTCACATCATCACTGTTCTCCACTATTTCATCTATTCGGGGCATGAGGCATGCTTCAAACTTAGAAATCTCTTTTACCCTCCAAAAGTTCATACAGAATCTCCAACTGTTGTCAGGCTTGGGCACCAGAACCATCGAAGAAGGCCACTCACTTTTAGATGTTTCTATTATGCCAAGATCTAGCATTTTTCTCAAATCGTCCTTGACAATCTTCTCCTAGCATCTGGTATCTGGTATGGTTTTGGTCTGATGACTCTCCAGGGTGGCGTTTGCATCCTATGCACCACGACTACCTGTACTAGTGCTGTATTTGTGGAGAACATATCTGGGTATCTTCTTAGCGACTCAGACAATTCCTTGTGGGTGGACTTGGGCATACCTGGTGGCAGGGTAACCCTATGAACTTCAATTGGTAAAGGAGTCCACTGTTTGTTGTTTTCTTTTACTTTACTTTATTCCATTTATAATGTGCAGCCATTAACCCGTGGGTGTGAGGGCGCGGTCAAGACAGACACAACACAAAACAATCAAGATCCTAAACAAGCAGGTGAAGGATATATTCATCAAAACCAGGTCCAGGGAACACGACTAATAGAAAAGCAAGGCGTTGAGCTCTTTTTTTAAAGTGCTCAGGGACGGGGGACTTCTCAATGAAGGCGGCAAGGCATTCCACAGTGTTGGTCCAACACAAGAAAGCTCCCGTCTGGACTTTCTTTGTTTTACATCTGGGCAGAAATAACAGGTTTTGATTGCTAGATCTTAAGTTTCTGTAACAGGATTTTTTCCATAATATATTTTTGTAGGTAGGAAGGCATAGTCCCCATTCGACACTTACAGGTGATAACCAGCCATCTAAAGGAGATTCGAGCCTCTACATGAAGCCAGTGTAATACCCGACGTGCTTCGGTTATATGAGAGCGAAAGGAGAGTCCTGTTACTACTCTCACTGCTCCATTTTGCGCCACTTGAATTCTGTTAATGGTTGCTTTACTGGCCCCCATCAAAAGGCTACAGCAATACTCTACTTTAGAGCCTATTATTGCTCGCACGCTCGCCTCTGCATTCTTTTGAGAAATATAGGGTCTCAAATGGGCTAATAACTTAATGTAATATGATGCTGACGCAACAGTACAGTCTACATAGGATTTCATGTTCAATGACTGATCCAACACGGCCCCCAAGATTTTCACTTTAGGGAGTGTAGGGATTTCAACATCGCCCAGCTGAAAGTGTTTATATGCTGTGTCTAATTTGGCAAGAATGCCCACTGAACCCACCACCATAGTTCTGTTTTGCCCCGATTGAGAGCCAGATTACTCTGCATCATCCAGCACTCAATTATGGCAAATATTCTGTTTAATTCTATTTCATCCTGTCCGTGATGTCCTGTGATCGGGATGACACATTGCGTGTCATCCGCATAGTTGGAGAAAAGAACCCCTTCTTGTGCAAGATTTGCAAAAAATGTGACCATGAAGATGTTATAGATACATGGCGAAAGACAAGCCCCCTGCGGGACTTCAAAAAGCACCGATGTGGCAGGTGACAAAGCATCATCTGCACAGACCCTGCTAATTCTATTAGATAGAAATGATAACAACCATTGAATGGCTGCCGGAGAGCAATTTGTCACAGACTTCAACCTATCAGCCAGGATAGTGTGATCAACAATGTCGAAGGCCGCAGATTGATCCAAAGAAATGATTAATGAGACTTGCTGATTATCCAGTCTCTTTAAGAGTTGCGACTTGAGATCCAGTAACAAGGTTTCCTTCCCGAAACCTTGTCTAAACCCTGATTGTAATGGATTCAGAATGGGGTAAAGATTCAGATGTTGGGCCATCTGGGAATAAGCTAAACAATCCAGTATCTTAAGCAAGAACGGAGCATTCGTTATTGGCCTATAATTAGTTGGAACACTCTGATGCAAGCCAGGTCTTTTCAGCAGAGGTGTAACCCAGGCTTGTTTCAGCTCGTAAAGTACTAAGGGTTCTGGATTGCTATTCTCTCAGCAGGTTTTCAGTTTATTAATATGATAGAGGTGGGTGGACTTTCTTCTATCAAACTGCTGGACTCTGTAGGTGAGGTGCAATACAACCTTGGTGATAACACACACTTTGTGTTATCTGGCCAATAGCTTGGTCTGAGTGGTGGGCAGCAGGACCATGACTTTGTCTCCCATTTGAAAGGTCCATATCCTGGTGCTTTTTATTGTAGGCTTACTCTTGGTGGGCCTGTGCTGCTTGAATGTGATCTTTGACCAGATGTAGTACCTTCTATATGTATTGCCAGGCATTCTGTACCACTGGATGATCACTGGTCTGTTGACTCTGAGTCCCTTCCTGTTTTCTCTCATAATGTTCAGCACATCTCTAAGGTTTTGATCATACACCATTTCGAAGAGGGAGAACCCAGAAGATTATTGGGGTGACTTTTGAACTGCAAAAAGGCCCACAAGATTAGATCATCCCAGTTGTTCCATCTCCAGCGACCAGCCTCCTTAGAATGCATTTGAGAGTCTAGTTAAACCTTTCCACCACTAGCCCCGTAGTCTGAGGGTGATGTCCTGATGTTCTCAGGGTCTTAATCTTCATGGGGTCTTTCATCTCACTAATCAGTTTAGACATGGACTGCTGCCTTGATTGATGGGTCTTTCTGTCTGGAAGTTGGGATGCTGACTCAGGTGAAGAATGATATAAGCACCTTGAGGATCGTCTTGGTAATGATGCTCCTTAAAGAAAATCCCTCCTGTTACCAGGTGGTCTAGCTCAATATCACAAGGGTGTACTTGTTACCTGTCCTGAAGGGCTGCCTTATCCCACGATGTTCATGTCTATCCTACAGAATGGGACCTCAATGATAGGCAGTGGCTGGGGGGGGGGGCAGGAGAGGACCCGGGGTGGAGGGCCCTTGGTACATCTTCTAGTGAGGTTTTCTGGCATGTAGGACAGTTTGCACACAATTGTTTGACTTGTGTGTTAACCTCAAGCCAGTAGAATCAGCTGACAATTGTCTTCTATGTCTTCTCTAGTTCCTGGTCAATGGCAGTCATGTTGGAATGGGCCAACTCAATAACTGCATTCCAGGAATTGCTTCGGAATGTAACTGTCCCTTTTTGGATTTACTTCTGCTCTGTGCAGGAGCCCCTTCCTGTTGATGAAATGTGGGGGTCTTCAGAGTACAGCTCTCAGCATTGTATTTTAAATTCTTGTAGGCTTATTCCGAAAGGAAATTCATTCTCTGGACTTCAGCAAACTCTGTTGATCCAGGGCCTGGAGCTCCTAAGGATCAAGAGTCCTCCTGTTGTACCTTGATCATTTCTCCAAATGGTCTGTCTGGTCCAGATCTTCAAGGTCTTTGATTTCTGGAACTAAGATCTTCTCGCTCGCCACTTGAGCCATGGGTTGGACAGGCTTTTTTGAAATAGGCATGTTTCCCAAGGTAAAAGAGCACCACCTTCACTTTCCCTGGCAGTCAACATCCGAGAAATGTGCATGGGCTAATCTGAAATTTTGTGTAATTTGCCTGTATATCCCTTCAGGCACTTCCACTTTGAAACCAGTCTTTGGCAGGGATGGAACTATCACCTCCTCGACCCCTTACAGATCACATCCAATGTACTTCGGTGTTGCACTGGTGGGGATGCAAGCTTTTTTAGTCAAGCTAACTACTCTCAGCATCGCTCTTAGCTGTGGTGACCTCTGTATCAGGGTCTGGATAATTCCACAATCCCAACACGTGCCTCAAGATCACACCAACTCTCCAAGACAGTTCAAGATATTTTTATTAGTGAGATCGGAAAGGGGCTTGCTTAGGGTTGTCCCTCTCTCTTTTGTCTAGAGGGCAGTTTCCTTCCTAGCCCAGGCATCCATGAACCCCAGGATGTTCTCTAGAGATCGGTAACCCCTACTGTCTAATATTCTGCCTGTCGGATGGTGATGTCCTAAGAGCAAACACCCTTACCCTTTCCAACAATATCCCTTTGAGAACAATATAGGTGGTCCCTAACCTAGATTCCCCAGTATGATTTAGTGTAAGGATAGGTGACTTTCAGACACTGAGGCCCCACGTGGTCCTTCCATAACGCACCCTTGTACTCCTTGACTGATAGTTCTAGCCTTCCTTTCCCTTCTTTCTACTCTCCTCCCATGCTTTCTCCCACTCTGCTGTGGCTTTTCCTCTCTATCGCTATTCCCATCTCTCCCTCTGATATTCTCTCTCTCTTTCTATGACCCCACACTCTACCACTACTCTCCACACTACTACGATGTCTCCTCTGTAGAAAACTACTACTCTCCCCTCTCCACACTACTATTGCCCACTCAACCTTCACCGTCTCCTACAGTCACTCTACTTTCACTCTCTGTCACCATATCTTTCACTCTCTTCTCTACCAGTCTCTCTCTTACTTCTTGCACGCACACTGACATCCAAGTAGCACTTTTTCTAACCAACTAATACCTCATCTTGCACACTCCTTGAGGAGCCCTTCTCCAGACTCTTCTGCACTGTCATTCCTCTGCTTGCTTGGTTGGCAATCTTTCTCACCCCTTGACCTCACTGAATACCCCACACCTTCCTGTTTCCTGCAGCCCTTTTTATCCTTTTCCGTTCCCCTATATTGGCCGTCTCCCTTACCTGGTTCCCCAGGCCACCTTCTGTCTTTTCTTTCCCCAGAGCAGGTGTTACATCTAAGTAAACACATGAAGGGGGTTTAAGCACTGCCTACTTCTCGTACGTGGGTCTGCCTCAATTTGGCAATGGGAGCCTTCTACCATCACAGTCAGTGTCCTAGTTCATGTTAGGGCTTGCCAGAGTGTTTGGTATGCCAGTTTGGCATAGGGACTGCTCTGCAGCCCTGTTGCAGCTAAGGAAATTGTTTCTGTGGATAGTGCTTTGAGCGCTGGGATTGCCGGTTTGCTCTCTGGACCATTCCGCATGTTTGCTTCTGGTGAAGTTGTTTTTCCTGTGCTGGTCCGTGTCATGTTCAATGTTTCGTTTGCCGATTTGCTGTGTGAGTTGCTTGGCGGCATTGGCAGACCTTACTGTCTCTCCACTGATCAGGTTGTTTGCTAGTTCTGCTTCCTCTTGGCTTGCTGGATGTTGAAGTTCTATGGGGCAAGAAAGAGGCTGTCCCGCATTGTTCAGTACAGGCATGGGTCAAGAAAAGGCTGTACTCTTTTCATGCAAGCAGTCAAAAATAGAAGGCACAGGAACTCTCCCCCCAACTCCCACACCCCACTTCTGGGGCATGACTGGCTCTGCTGAAAACCCTTGTACGACTCCCACCCCAGGTTGGTGGGTCCCCAAACACCGGTTTGGCAGTATCAGGTGCTAGACTTGCCACAACATTCATATTCACTCATCCATCCCCCCCCCCCACCCTCTCCCCACTCTGCCTGCTTTCCCCTCAACAAACCCACATCTCATTGAATTGGCCTGTGTGCATGAACTCAGAAAAGGTTTTCACTAGACAACTAACCTTATTGGCCTTGCCAATGCCTGATGGTCCTTGGTACGCATCGCCTTATTCATTCCCTTGCTCATCAGAGACAGGCAACACAGGGACCCCTGTGGGCAACACTCATAGTGCAGCTCCTCTGTGGTTCTCAGCTGAACCTGCTCTGCCGTTACCGGCGTCCAGGGGGTTACTAGTGCGCATGTCGATTTCCGCTCTCTTGCCCCAACCCCAGAAGCTGTGTTATCAGTGGGATAGAGTATCCCCCACTCTCCGCCCACTATAAAATCCCCGGTAGACACAGTATAGGTCACCGAAAGATAAAGTGCAGTGCTTCACTTCCAAACAAGACCATAATATACTTTACCTATGCACGCTTCTGTAAAGAACGATGTTTTTGATCATCAGTTTCTACTGCAATTGATAGCAATGAAGTATCCCAATAGGAAAATATTTGAGCAAATATACATTTTCAAAGTAGTAAAGGTTCGATTATCTTTAAACAAAAACGTATTGCCCTTCGCTGATTGCTCAAATGAAAGAGTTTCTGGGGCCCTGATGATCGCTGTTGTGCATGCCTGACTGACACTGCTCACTTTGTTCCTTGAAGACAGCCTCATACCCTCATTGCAACATGATCCGTATTCCATTTCATCATAAGAGAGGAATGCTGAAAATGTAAGCTAAGACCTTCATTCATCAAAGCAAACTACCCTTAGAATTACAAGCATTTTAGACCTCATGCCTAAAGTGTGCGTTTTTTTTTCTGCAGCAAATATTTCAGTGTTAAGAGCTTGCACATGTTTATGTTAAACCGATCCAATCGCAAAAGGCAAACACATGCTCCATGGTTCTGGACGTCGCTTTTACGCGCTGCCAGGAAACAACCCCGTGCCTGTTCCAGAACTGTGAATAACTTCAGAAAAATGTATTTTGGAAAATCAAGTGAAAGCCCCACTGTGCCTGCCTGCCGTGTAAATAGCTGGCCATGTAAGATGGCCGTCCATGTTAGCGGCAACACTGTGGCGATTCAGAGCGTATGAATCACTATGATTTGTGATTTAAGCTTCAGGGAGGAAAAATTAGGTGAAAGCGTAGCCCTCGAGTCCCTAGAAAGGGCACAAGAAATTATCTGTTTTCCTTACCCAGAGCCTTTATGTGTGTGTATACTTATTTAAGCTATGCCATTTATACCAGAAATTAGCAGTGGTCCTGTTATGTAGAATTCATTTTTCTTCAACGTGGTCATACATAGAGGCAGAAAGTTTCCAAACAACACACTGTAGAGGCATATGTTATAAATTAGCATGGAACTCTGCAACCCCCACACGCTACCTGTGACCCAGTGGCACGTCCCATACGCATTGCGCTCGTTGCATACGAGCTAGCTTTGCACTTACATAAATCCATACATACATATAGTAAACCAAAAACACAATGCAAGCACAGAAGTTATATATTTATTTTATAGCATGCTTTTAAAATCATGTTCATAGCCAGGCAGGAAGGATAGGTCAGGGGCAATGCGTTTGTCTTGGAAGCAAAACAATGTAGCACAGTTTGTCTTGGAAGCAAAACAATGCAGCGCAACACAGGTTCGGATCCGATCCCGCACTTAGAAACCATTTGCTGCTATTAAGTGTGTTATAAATGAGCAATGAATGAAATGTGCACAGCTATATAAATAAGAGAGCTATAAGATGGATCCACAGTATTAAAGAGATAGCTGTGTAAAGAGATGAGGGTTCAGAGTCTAAATGTACCCTAGTATGTCCACTCATGTATAGTCCCTGGTGACTGTTCATTTTACTCCCCTCTGCAACCTGGTCAGAATGTCCCTTAAACTTATTTAAGATGCTCACTGCTTCCTGTCAAATCTGATTTCTTATCTATTGCACATTCCTTTGTAGTCAAAAGAGCGTTGTTCCTCCTGTATATGTAAATAAATAAATAAATACAATACTCAATTCTGGACCAATATTTGTGTGTAGGACTCAATCATCCAGTGACATTTGTAGAAAGAGTTTGCATATCTGCCATTGGGCGAAAAGCTGATTCACGGTGCAAATAGCATTTGCAGTCTACAAAAGGGTTGACATGTTTGTACAGCACTGGCAGAAAAACAAGTTTGCCATACAAGTTGAGGTAGAGAAAATATGGAATCCCAAAACATGTTAAACATCTGCAATCTTTGAATCTGCCAAAAAATGCTTAAGAAAAAGGTGCACACTTACCACCATGTCACACCCTCACCTGAGCCAGGTTATCCAGTGCTAAAAATTGAGCAAATGCTAACATAATTTTTCATGATCTGTATTATCTAAAAATGTTGGCACTCGGGCTAAAAGAATCAAACTGTTATATTATGTTTGCTGCATGTGTGACATTAAGTAGATAATGGTTGATATGATAACAAATTATCAATTTGGCATGCCGACAGCCAGTAGGCTATATGATCTGGAACAAGTCTGGATCCAAACATTGGGTACCCACCATATGGGACTTAATGAAGAACTGAACTGGGCAACTTTGATAGACTAGATCATGTCTTCACTGTTATCTTGACCTTGAGGTCAGTTTGGTGAGATTAGACAATGCGTAGCTGCAGTCCCTGCCTCAAGGACGTAACCTATTTCTACATAACAGATGGGGGAGCTTGACTGCGATAGGAGTACAGCTGCACAATATTGACATGGGCACCAGAGTCTTGGGGAGGCTGACTCGTAGTAACCCAGTGATTACTGGACAGCCCCAGGTACAAGATCTCTACGGATGCCATGTGCATGTGCATCCCATCTGGGCCACCTCTTCTGATAGACAGACTATCATGGCAGCCTTTCTTTGGCTGTGGGCTATGTGGTAAAGGCTGTGGTGGCATGGCAATAAGTGTGGAGTCAACAGTTAAGATTCAAGACATTGCTGCTGAGTACGGTACTAGAAATTGGTGCAAGTACATACTCTGCCTATATAGAGGTTGTCTGTTGACACCTGGTTAAGATGGCCGCCCTGGGCTAGACAATGGAACGGAAGTCCCTTTTCTATGTTCATGAATGGGCCATGTAGATTACAGACACGTTGGACGGCTTGTGGTGTCCATGAGTAGGAGACAGTGCCTTGTACCTGCTACATTGAGTGCTTTGAAGGCGGGTTGCCGTATTGACACAGTAAGTAACCTAGGTGTACTAAATTAAACACACAGGGCTACTGACAATGGTAGAGGTTGTTGATATGAGTGATGGGGCGAACAGGACTGTGTCTCATGGGAGTCTGCATGTCCTATACAGGTCACTTAGGAGAACAGTTTTTGTAGTACCTGTATGAAAAATGAAGGCGCTGGATGCAAGGCTGCTTACATGAACACAGGAAAAGGGGAATAAATGACTACATCTCCCGGCTGTTTCTACGGCTCCTCTGAAACAGGGTAGGTCTACCACAGCTCTGTGCCGTGTGGGCCTTGGTCTGAGATTCACCTGGCCGCTATAATTAGGGTGTAGAAGAAATGTGATTGGAGGTAAGTATTATCTACAGTCTTTTGTAGCGATCAATACCCTAAAGTGATGTGGCTAAGGAACTGTCAAGCCCAGAACCATAAAGTAACTCAGTGGGTCAGTCTGGGTAGACAGGTAAGGATAGTCTTGACCCTAAGATTGGGAGTGGAACACAACGTCATGGGTGACTAAGTGTGGCCTGTCCCTATTGGGGACCAACAGCATTAGTAATGATATGCGACGGTGACGTGACACATGTGGTGCATGGATAACTAAGGGAGCACTGACCCCAATTTAAGAGGTTCGCAGATAGCCAGGATGGTTGCCTGATGGGCACACACAGAGTGGCGGGAGCACGGATAATCGGATCTCACACGGACTGTGTTGCTGTGCAGGAGCACATAGTGAAATGGAATATGCATTACAAACACTGGGAGTCCCCTAGGGGACAGGCCACAACCTATTTAGCTGACTGTATTTGTTTACATTGCAGTATAGCAACTGAACTTCGACAAGGTAGGTTAATGGACAAGGTAAAATCTCTGGCCATGAATTTTGATTTCTCTTTATGCATGGTGCCCCAAATCAGAAGTGAAGGTGCCACAATTTACATCTCATGGTTCTGAGGCAAATAAGACGGTTGCTTTTGGAATCTCACTGGGCCACCTTTGTTAGAGCTGTGAGGTAATTCATGGATTATTTGCGCCAAAAAAAACGGGATTTGTGCGCCGTTCTGCCCGCAAATCCCCATTTGTTAAACAGGGATTTGCGGGCAGAATGGCGCACAAATCCCGTTTTTTTCGGCACAAATAATCCATGAATTACCCCCTCTGTGTTTATTGTAACAGCCTCTAAGTAGTTTTCATAGAGCAAGATATTCATTGTCTGCAAATATTGCAAAACACGGCAGCCTGCATTGTTACAAAGAGAGCTAAGCAAAATCATATCAGCCCAGTCTTGAGAAGACTACACTGACTTCCTGTCTGTGCCAGAACCAAATGTAAACATTTGTTAGTAAGGCTATCAATGATACTGCCCCTCTTTATCCGAGAAAACGATTTGTCTGGCACAGCTCATCTAGCCCTCTGAGGTAATCATTGAGGGCTACTCTCGCTGTGCCAGGATTAAAACACAATGATGCTTTTGGCAATTCCTCAGGTTAAAACTTTGGAAAGGTCTTCCTCTGGACATCAGGGAAATCCCTAATCTTCTGCAACTCAGAAAGAGAGTTAAAATCTTTCTGTTTGACTTGCACTTGCAGAATGTGTTCATCTTTCTTTTATGGTTGGCCCAAAGCACTTGGAAACCATTGGGTAGTATCCTAGTGATTGCTGAAATTCAGTTGAATTGAGTGTGCTTGTCACTTTTTGTATTTGCATGCCCTAACTGCTGTCTGTAGACCTGTACATCATTTTTTATTACTGAAAGTAAGAAAGGCTTTGACATGTTATAATCAACAATAACAAGCTTAACATCAGGGCCATTTCCTGCGCAACTGATCCATCCTGTCCTGGCTACTAACCTGAATTCCAAGAAAACTTTGTTGCCCTGTTTAGCCGAATATGATTCTGCTTTCCTCCAGGCCCTGCCATCATGTATGGACAAGACACAACCCAGTTAAGCCCTACCAATACCAGTGCCCATACAGATGACCATAACTGTGATGTTTAGTGGAGATTGGATGCTTATATCTAAGAATTTGAGATTCTGTACAGTTTACGCTGCCTGACAACCTACATACTGAATTAATATACCCTAACAATGTATAACAGTATTCTATTTCCCTTTCTCCATCTTCCATACAAGCAATGGCAAAACACTGTTAACATGTATCCTGTCCACTTCAGTTCCCACTTGAGAGCTTGACCTTGACAGCTAGACCACTGCACTAGCCTATATCAGGAAACTGCCAGGACCCTACACGAAGAGCCTGTGGAAAACAACTGCCACATGCTGCAAAGGAATGGCTTAGATAAAGATTCCCTTTCTCACAGCCATTTTATCCCATTTAATTTCCATCTTTTCAATCCTCAACTTTGCATCTGGTGAGGATGTCTAGTGGGATAAAACATAGGAAAGGTTGACTAGCGTGACAAAGCCTGGCTATCACATGTCCCTCCTTCCCCAGGTACAGAGTGAAACATTAGGAAATTAAGGTGCAAAGTGGCAGAACTATAAAGTATGATTAATCTGCCTATCCTTCCTGCAACCCTCTTTTCTAGGAGCTACCAGGGAGGTTTTATAGAAAACCTGTTTTGGGATCAAAGCCCTCCTGAGTTCCTACATATACTCACTGCCTTCACGACTCCCAGTCCATTCTCTGGTGGTTTTACCTGTATAAGTGCTTTGAGTGATCATTGATTTGCACTCTTTTAACTCCACCTTTCCCATTAGGGAAGAGAGAAAGCCTTATTAAGTGAATACATGCAGTGTCCCAAGCATTAAAATACAGGAATTCAAAGGCGAACCAAGGAAACACTCCCTGAGAATTATATTACACTAAGGCCTTATTGTGTTTCTTTTCAGATGAAGATACTTATTGCGACATAGATGTTTCAAATCTCAGGTGGGAGATTTAATGGGTTATTTATAACACAGTTAATGCCCAGAGGTTTCTAAGCACAGCCCCAGGGATCGAACCTATGTGCGCTGCATCATCTTGCTTCCCAGGCGAGTGGTTTGCCCCTGGGCTATCCTCCCGAGACTAACCTCAAGTCAGGAAAGTAAACCACACTCTGTGGGAGGTTAAGGAGACATAGCATGAGTGATAAAGAGGGGACAGCCCAGCCACATTTAAATCGCTGCTAGTGATCTATAATGGACTTACTCTGGGAACACACATAATAGATGATCACTTCACGTCTCTATCTTTCTCACCTTTCCTTCTCTCCCTCCATTCTTTTTTTGCTTAGCACAGGTCCTAAGCCAGGGTTCTAGTGGGCTACTGTTATTTTCCTCGACATGGTTCAGTCCCCAGCCAGCTCCATCCCCTGGATGCCCAAGCCCTGCCAGAGGCTCTTCTAGGAGTAAGCACCTGACAGCCTAGCTCTCAGTTGGCTCTCCAATTTGGGAGGATCCATCCTCTCCATGGTCTGACGAAAAAGCATCATGTGGGCCTCCATCAATGCTTAGAAAAGGTGGCTTGGGTCACTCTTTAAGTCAGCAACCCCTTCTGTCAATATTTTTTCACTGTCCCATAAATGGACAACCATGGGAATGGCCTAATGTATCACCTCTACATTCCACCTACTACAAGCAAACCCTATCTGAAATCCCTCACTCTTCCTTAAGTATTGCGTTTGATTACCAGGTGTCCACACCTCCACTTCCCTATCTAACGTGGTCACTACATTTCCACGTTGTTACAGGGTAATCTTGCCATAAATTCCATACAGGGTAAAAAACAAGAGGATCACTGATTACCATGTGCCTTCAAGCAGTCGTGACCCTCCTATGTGAATCAGAGTTTCCTTCTGCAAAATATAATCTTTAAACATTTACATAAAATCCTCAAAACACGTAGCAACCTCACAAAGGTATGCTACATCACACTTCATTGACAGAAGCAGGAGCAAGGGTAAGAGGAGCAAGAGGAATCAGCAGAGATCAAGGAGAGGAGAAGCAGGAGCAAGGGTAAGAGGAGCAAGAGGAATCAGCAGAGATCAAGGAGAGGAGAAGCAGGAGCAAGGGTAAGAGGAGCAAGAGGAATCAGCAGAGATCAAGGAGAGGAGAATCAGGAGCAAGGGTAAGAGGAGCAAGAGGAATCAGCAGAGATCAAGGAGAGGAGAAGCAGGAGCAAGGGTAAGAGGAGCAAGAGGAATCAGCAGAGATCAAGGAGAGGAGAACCAGTGGTGAGATTTAGAGAGAAGATACAGTAGGTGCACAGGTCACAAAAAGATCAGATAGAGGCAGTGAGATCAGGAGAGAGAGAGAGAGAGAGAGAGAGAGAGAGAGAGAGAGAGAGAGAGAGGGAGACAGAGAAAAACTCAAAGCCCATGGTGAAGATGGCCATGTATAGTGTCAGTGACTATGCTCTAGAGAGGGTCCAGCACAGGCTTAGAAAGCAGAGAAAGACCGGACATGCCAACAATGTTAAGTAGGACTAGAACGAGGTTCACTTCCTCTTACATTGGACAAGGGAAATATACTATGAAGAATTTTCTGGAAAGATCCATGGCTGTATAAAACTCAAAGATGAGCATAAACTCTAAATCCTACTTGGGAAAAGCACAGAGACAGCAGATAACACTGCAAATTACAAGAAAGCCCAAAACACTATAAATAAAATGTGATCAAACGTACAGTATAAAAATATAAAGTTTGATAGGTATTCTGAAGGCATTTACAAAACCTGAATCTTAATATTGCCAACAAAGCATTATTGCATTTTATGGTATTGCATTGTGTTATATTGTGAAAGGCAGCAATATAGATGAGGTAACAAACATTGTTGCAGGGGAAGATTCATTTTGCAAGGTTATTACGCAGTCACATTCAGAATTGATGAAAAAATTGGTTGGCTCTCATTCCGGCGAGATTACTTCTTGCCGTGCTGTCAGTATGCTGGAGTGAACGGTCTGTGTGTACATTACATTGCATTACTAAGTGCACGCTAACTCTCCTGTGCATACCTAATATATCTGCCATTATTATAATCAGAAGACTAAGAGAAGCCCTATCTGGGTTCCACCTTCAACACAACCATGATCCTGAATACCATTACAAAAGAGTACTATTCATATTTTGGTGACATATAAGGAAAACTCAGAAAGGTCATTTTCTCTGGGGCTTCCTGGCATGCTGGTACTTGGGACGGAGGTCTACCACCAACTGATGCATTCTTTATGGTGTTTAGGATTTGAACTATGCTTGGTTCAATACCTTTGGGGACCCAAAGTCCTGTTAGTAGCTTATACATTCCGGGTATCAAAACATTCAAGAGTTCCAAGTGAATGCATGACCAGGACCCCCCTGTTCCCATGGGAGGCCCTTGTGTGATGGAGGCAGAGGTATCATACAAAAATGTCGCCCTCATTTGTGCGCCCTTACAGTCACTGCGACTTTGGAGGCTCACAAAGTGAGGGTTACATTTACTGCGCCCAAGCAGAGCCGGGGTTGCAGGGGTGTCCCCTGCTCTTCCTGGGTGCATTAATGGGGGTCAGGGGTTGCAGGGGTGTCCCCCGCTTACCATTTCGGAAAGTGGGGGACACGTAAAAAAAAAAAAAAACCTGCTACGTCAGCTCCAACTCACGTTAGTGGGAAGAGCTGACACCGCAGGGATCACAGAGTGCAGGCGGCACACGCAGACGTGTGGTGTGCCGCCCTAAAGGTAAGTGGGGTGGGGGGTTGGGAGGGGTAATGCAGGCTAGGGGAAGTGGGCACAGTGATCCATATGATCACTGCGCCGTGCCGTAACTGCCGTCAGCATTTTCCGCGTCGCAGTTGCGGGCGACGCAGTAATCACGTAGATCCGGAGGCAGAGAATAAACCTTTTTAGAACTCTTACACATAAACTCAGACAGGTAATTTACCATGCAAGCCAATCAGGAACAGGCATATCTACTAGCAAGATGACATTTCTATGGCTTTGCTATGTTTTCCTACAGTCTCTGAATTGATATCTGTCAAAAAAGGAGTCCAGTCTTAAACTACAACTTCTGCAAGAGCTTGTTCTGCCTTCACTTCCTTGCAGTGTCTATTTGAGGGCCTGGATGGACACCAAACCTTATCAAATGACAGCCATGTCTAGTATTTCCACTACCATGAGATCAATATGGGAACATATCTGGATCATTCTTCACAAATGTTTTTTTGTGTGTGAAAATAGAGTATAAGAAATGTTATATGACAGTTCCGAAACAATATATATTTAGAATTCTCCTTTCTAGCCACACAGGGAGCCTGCAAGTAACTAATAGATTCTCTATTGTGAATTGTCACAGCGTCAAGTGGGATTAGCAGACACAAGCACCAGACTAGGGTTATTACATGTTTTTGTAATCAGGATAATCATGTTATATCTCAGGCCTAAATTCGTTTTTAAACTCCTCCCTCCCTTCGATCTCGACTTACTCTTCTTTCTTTTAAGACCCCTTTTTTAAACTCTGAACATTTTTGGGAACACAATTCATGGGCTTGAGCACGCTGGATCATTTTGCAGAGGAATATAAAGTCTTAGGATAGATTCTCAACAAAAAATTCTAAAGTAAGGCAAAAAGTCTCTCTATTCTAAGATTGTTTCTCAGATGTATCTCATTCACTTGAAGTGATAGGGGCTTTAGGTGTTCCGCACACTTTTCCTTGAGTTGGTCTTGGTTCCTAGTGGTTTTTCTTGTGTTGGTCTTGGTTCCTAGTGTTTATTCTTGTAGATTCCTGTTGGCTTCTTAATCATGGGCTCGCCTAATTTTCTCTATAGAACTCTTAAACCATGTCCCACAGCTAAAGTGCGCCATCATCTGGACCAGATATCAGAGGGAGGGAGGCCCATGTCAAGATCAGCCCAAAGACTCGGCCGGCAAATCTGGTTTATAGACTATTGGCCTTTCTCTTGCTGTCTGGGGGGGGGGGCTACTTCTGTTCCCCAATACTTCAACTTTCTCTGCCTCCTTGCAATGCTGAGAAGTTATCATTCCTAGGGAGACCCTTTTTGGTGCTATGATTCCCTCTGGCCCCCCTGTCGCTTTATAGATAGTACACAACATGCACGCCCCTCCTATATTCCTCCACTCTGTTTTACCAGGTGTGAGATGTACCTGGGGCTTCTCCTTCATCTGACTAAGACTTCCTTCACTATTTCTCCTCCCCTCCATTTCTACCCTTGATGTTCTTTCATATCTAGATCTCTCTTCACCTCTTCCCTCGTGGGGATTTGCTCAACCTGCTTTCTATGATTTCTTTCTAATCTCTGCTTTCTGTTCATCACTATGGACTGCTCTAGCTCTTTCACCTAATTTTAAACCTCCTTTTTACTCCTTTCATACCCAGCACTTCCTCCAGTCTTACTGCAGCTTCTTCTCCAACCTCCTCCTGTATAACCACTTCCTCCTGTTCATCTCCCATCCTTCTGCTTAATCCAACCTCCTGCCCTCCCACTCCAGCTCCTCCGCTGTCCAGCCTTTTCCACCCCAGCCTGCTTCTCTCCTCTCTAGCTACTCCTGACTCCAAACTGCTCCTGCTCTGCCGCTCCACTCTCACCAGAATCCCACACAAAACGGTCTTCTCGTTTACCTTTTATATCACCCTGGTCCTGCTCCCAGAGATTTCCCTGGCTTGATAGTATTCAGCTGTGGGCCTTTTGGGGTTTGGGAACTGGATTAGTTACTTTCTTTACCAGCATGTACAACCCGAGGCATGGAGATCCAGGCCACTTCCTACTGTTCCACGGGCAGATCCTTCTTAGAGGGTGCCTACCTCTACGATTGTTATAGTGTGTTTGCATGGGGCAAGACACAGTGCAGGAGCCCAGTGCTTTGTGACTTTTTCTGTATGCCCCACTCATGGAATACTACGCAGGTAGTGAGCAAGCCACTGCATGGGGAAGTTCATGCTTCTGTGTTATCACTTTTGCTCACTGTTTACTCTTTCAAAATGGTTCTTGAAAAAGGCTGGAGTCTTTTTAAGCATACTCTGGGCCTCATTACGACCCAGGCGGTAAGGGGTTTACGCCAGCGTTAACAGCGCCGACCCTTACCGCCTGAGTACGAGGTCCCTTAGCGCCATGGCGGATTTAACACCTGCTTTTAGCAGGTGTTAAAATCCATGGCGCTAAGGGACCATGGAGTTAATTACACCACCGTAATTTACGGTGGAGTAATTAACGCCTTCCCCACTCCTATTATGCCCTATGGGGAAAAAATGGGAATGGGGAAGGGTAAATGGGGATTGGGGACTTACCGCCCCGCCAAGGTCGGAATGGGGCGGTAAGTCCGCCAACCACCATGGCGGAATTGCAACCTTAGCGCCATGGACCATGGTGCTAATAGCACCATGGTCCTCCGCCAAGGTCGTAATGAGGGCCCCTGTATTTTCTTGCTACTGAACACATTTGGGGGCTTGCATTTACGAGGGTGTGATATGAATAGCTGACTCTTCTGGAGTGTGTCAGCCTACTGAGTGGATATTGTCATGGGTTAGCCTTTGATGACAAGATCCTTTCATGAAATCAGTGTGTGGTGGAGCAGTGGATCTTCCCCATGCTGCACCAGGCCCTGCATCACTTAGCGGGTTGCAGGAATCGGCCACCATATTCAAACGCCACCATTCACCTTAGGAGTCACGAAGGGCACTTTGTCACAGAACAAAAAGTTGAACACATGCCGCTTTTCTCTGTTTCTCTGTTGGCCCTTGCTTGACATCTGTCCCCAAGGGAACCCAAACTCACTAAGAAATCCTACACTTTGGTATTTGGAGATGAGTGGCATAATATATCAGGGGCAGCAATCCCCTGTGATGAGGTACCTTGTCTTTGTCTCGGGGTATGGATGAGTGGTCATAGGAGCCTCCTATTACCACCCAAGGGGGCAGTACACTGTGAAGGCAGTACAGCAGAGTGAATCCCCTGGACCATCTGTGGCAATGGACTGTCTCTTGCCTCATTCATATAGATCTCCTATCCCTTTAAGATGTTCTCCCAGTGCAGGGAGAATTCAAACACATATAAAAGCCCTGCCTCAACGGTCCCTTTCAAAGTGGCATCAGGAGGGAAGAAACAGAAAGAGTCAGGCATGCAGAGTGAGCAGAAGTGTGCACTCTTGATGGGGCAGCAAGGGAACAAGGGTGGTCTGCTCTTCCGCGTGCAGACTATGGAACTTCCTTCCAAGATGTTGGCTGAGCTTAAAATAGTCTTGGCCTCCTTCCCCCTTCAGACTAGGATGAACCCCTATAAGAACCCTATCCATTCTAACCTTGGTGTAGTTGCCATGAGGCTGCACACAGACCTCAGTGCAAGTTGGAAGAGCTTAGAGAATTCAAGCGGGGCAGAAGGTGAGAAAGAAGAGGAGTTGGAACGACAGAAGGGAGGGTTGGCAGGAGGGGATAAAGGAGATGAGGTTGAAGGAGAGAAATGAGAGGCGGTAGGAGTATATAGAAAGCAGGTGGATGCAGTAAGGAGAGATAAAGTGGAAGGAGTATGGAAAGAGGAGGGGAGTGAGAAAGGAGGAGGTGGAAGAGGACAGAAGAAGGGAATTGGAATGAAAGAGGAGAGAGGAAGAGAAAGAAGACTGCAGAAAAGTGCCTGGAGGGAGAAGGAGAGAGACGTGAGGAAAGCAGCCCATATAGTGGTTCAGGAGGAGCATCCAGTAGGAAGGCAGAAGAAGGTGCAAGTAGGAAAGAGCAGCAGGCAGTGGTCAGAGGTTTGGAGGAAAACCCATTAGGAAGAAGGAAGGGGATACCTGAGGATGCGGGAAACACGATAAAGGCAAAGAGAAAAGAGCCCACTGAATGGGAGCTGGAAGGCAGTACAAGGAAGTGGGGGTGGGATACTCAGAGGGCAAAGGGAAGTGAGATTGCGTCTGAGAACATGAGGAAAGTAAAGAGAGAATTGATTCAAAGGAAAACAGAGGAGATAGAGCATCAAAGCACAACGGTCCACCTGGGGAAATCTACATAGGATGGAGATATGATTGCCTATCATAGCATTGTGGTGGTAACTGAAGAAAAACTGAAGAAAAAGAGTCCAGTAAAGTTACTCTTAGGCATGCAACCATTGTGTGCTGTCGAGGAGACGGTTGAGGCTAGGGTATGTGTGGACAGAGATAAGGCCTAAGGACACAGAGGGTCAAGATCTGCGACACCAGGCTTTCCGACATATTTTGCCTTCCCACCAAACGATAGAGAGCCCTGGGGGTTTCCCCCACAGTTATCATGCCCTATCCTCCAGAGGTAAACAGGTTTAGTATGCTGGTGCATGCAGCACCTGGAGACCCACCAGAAGGGCCTCCACAAAGTCGAGGAAGAGTAAGAGATAATTAGACCCTATTAAATCAAGGAGGAGAAGGAGATGACCAGAACCTAAAATGGAAAGAGTAAAGAGACACATGCAGGAACCCCTGGACGGTGATTAACTGTGAACTGATCCAAGTCCCTGGGAAGGGAACCCGGATGGGGTATTAAGGCATACCAAAGACTGCAATGTTAAGCTGGGGAAGAATACACACTATTGTTTTGCAAATGTTAAACTACTGGAGAAGACAGTCTGTTTTTTGGTTTCTGAAAGATTTACCTTGACAGTTACTTATTGTGCCTATAGTTGTTACCATCCCCAATAAATTCCCTCTACTCATACTACCAATGTGTCAGATTTGTGTTGATCCTGCCTCTCCTTGCAACAGCTCATTGACGTATTCCTATGTAAAAGAGGCTGAAAAGAAACTTTATTGATAAAGCACATGGCTTCATTGCTTTTTTCTCCACACTACAATGGGTCTGGTGATAGGCTATGGGCCCTGAGGTGTTCCATCTCAAATTAAAGGAACAGATACATAGAACAGTTCCAGGTTGATGGTGAAATAAATGTGTACACGTTCCTACACAAGAAGGATTTCATTTCCATGTTCAGTTCCCTACTCCATTATTCACAGTTGCAGGGATATAGCAAGACCCTACCCTTGTGGCTTCTTGTCAAATTCACAATCCAGATTTAGAGCTAATTGTATGTTTTTATCTCTTGCCTACTCCTGGTGATTGTTTCCTGGCACTCTTGGGTTATGGGTAGCCACCCCAAGCTCCTCACATTTCCTAAACTCTTGACTTCTGCTCTTGTTTCTGGTGCTGGCACTCCTGGGAATAAGTAGTGTAAGGGATTTCAAACAGGCACACACCGAAGTCTCGCCTAGCATGTAGTGTGCAAATGAAACCCTTGTTTATTTTTGTCTATAAGTTCAATATTCTGAATGATATACCACTCATATCATACCCGATGTGAACCAGGAATCAGCCTAGTTTGCAAAGTACTTATTTATTTATTTATTTAATATTCAAATCACACATATGTTTACTATAGATATGTATATAGATGTATATATAGATATGTATATAGATATGTATATGGGGCAGCAATCGCCCAAAGGGTGACAATACAATTCAGAAACATAAGTCAAGCAACATACGTCAAGCAATTGAATTCTTTTATAAGGAGGCAAAATAGAAAACTGAGGGCAAGAGAACAGTCTTGTTTTGCACACAGATCGCGTTTAGGTTAATGTTCCCTCTGCAAAGTTTTGTTTAAATACTAATGCGCAATCCTACACCAATTCGAGTAATCAGCAGGTTTTTGGGAATGAAATACAATGTCTAGAGTTATAGGCAATCCTCCCTCCCACACAAGAGAGAAAACCTTATTTCGGCAAATGACACTTGGAAATGACAGGTGAAATGACTTGTGATGTCATCTTTGATGTCCTGGGTGTTAGTCTTAGCGGTGCACAATGGTGGCGGGATTTACGGTTGCTTAGCTTACCATAACTGGTGAATTTCAAGGGTTTTTCGGTTTTACTTGGAACCATACCGTCCCGTTAAGAATGTTTTTTTTAGTGATTTTCATAGGTTTTTAGTAGTGCAACTTAACCATAACGCCCCTTTAACAGTTTTTTTTTACTGAAGTTCTTAGGTTTCTAGTAGTGACACGTAACCATAATGTAAACGAATATCTGACTTCCTTGCACACCTTCCGGAGAATGCCACATAACCATATGCTGGCGCACAGCACGGTGACATGTCCGAGAATCCGTACACAGTTAACAATAAGATATATGCCTTGTGGACAGTGTGGAACTACATTTTTTACTGATGTAGGAACTTGCAACTTCAACATTTCCCTTGCACAGCTCCAATACCTATTTGTACTCAGCCATTAACAATGTAGTACACAGTACATACTTTTAGCAAAAGTACTATTTATCTGAAAACGACATGAGCAAAGGCCATCTCTCCTCCCCAAGAAACAGCACCACTGCTATAATGAAGGAGCATGAGAAACACTGCCCCTACCTTACAAATAACACACACACAACATTTTCCCCCATCCACCTACCCCTCCATATTACTGCTTGGTGCCTCTTTGCTCATTTCTGTCCGCAACTTTCCTTCTTAGCTGTCCTTAAAAAAAAAAGCCATCCGTAAACAAAACAAATGTTCCTTTAAGAACCACCTTTCACAGTTAAAAAATATAAATAAAAAAAATGGCATAGACTCCATCTACTTTATATTTTTCAGTAAAGTACATAGACGCAATAAGATTTTCCAACATTTCCATTTGCAGTTTGTGTTATGCTAATGGGAATATTGTAGCGTTCATCCTCCGTTCCAGGGAATGGAAAAGTGAATAAAGGGCCAGCAGGCCACGTTATCAGCCCAATCGAGTGCATAACGCAATCTCTGGATCATTACCCCCCTTCCACCACTAAAAGGGGGGATGAATACCATTAACAATCTAGATTTCCAAAGCAGTAACCCGTGCTACTAAAACAGAGGATTTTTCGTCCTAAACGGGGACGCCTGTGGCGTCCCGGTTTAGGAAACATAATCCTCTTCCAAGATGGCCACCATAGAAAGGAAAGGTGGGTGTTCCATACAGAGCACTTCTCCGCTTTCCATTGCAGCCTGTAAAAAGCAAAAAGGAAACCCTGATAACATATTACCAGTAGCACTTTTTTCTTCCCGTTTCAAATGTATCCTAATGTCGAATAACTTTACCAGAAAGCCAGTCCCAGGTGGACATGGCCAATTTAATCCTATCTTTTCTCCCTTCATGTCATGGCCAGTAGCCACATTGTGCGGATCATGACCTTATACTATGACCCCGAAATTCTGCCCACTCCCCATGGCTACAGCCTACTCCTCAGTCAGTAAAGGTATAGCGCTATTTTTTTTAACTACATTGCAACACTTGTCAAATACGAAAACACTCCCACATCTCGCCACATAACCAACCCTAATGATATTCTACAACTTTTTTGGACGACGTTCCTCTCCAGCGTAGCCAAATTCGCCCATAAGCACCTACGCGCCGTGACGCAGAACCTGAAAATGAAAACACAGCGATGTACAACGTAACACGTCACATTTTGATGTAATAAACTGGTTTTGAAAAGAAAACATTAACACTTTACCATTTGTAAAGTATTTTTATTTCACAATAAACTGTCCAAGACCATCGGACTATTCCCATGTTCAATCACATAGTAACTTTGTTTCTTCGGTCGGCATCGAAAACGTTAATCGTGAGGCACACGTTGTTCTTTTCCCATACACAAAGTATTCGTTTTCGATAAAGCAACCGCTTCTGTCACACAGTGAATTCCAAGACGTCGACATGAACTTGGGCCTAGACCACCATGAAAGATGTTATGTTACTCCTAATAGCCTCTGCAGCGAACGGACAAATGGGGCCTGAGCGATCTTCCCAAAAAACAGTCACAGTTAGGCAGCCGGTGATGAGTACGTGCATCTGGCGTGCGAAAAATCCATCACTTGGGCTCTGGAAGCCATGGCAATCGCAGTAAGGCAGGATATAGCTATTTGAAAACATAACAGGAAATACGTATCAATACCCAACCTTTAGCAAACAATTTCAAAAAGGACAAAAAGAACGTGGAAACTGATATACAAATCGATGTGGTCATACATGACATTTTAAAGAAATATTAGCGTTGAACATGGGTGAATCTAGTGATAGCCTACAAACGTTGAGAATCTGCACTCTCCATAACTAAAAAAAATGACAAGTACACAGAGAGATAGTATTCAGTTACATTGCCAAAATTAATGCTCAGGTAATAAAAAAGTAAATCTCGGTCCGGTGTAGGGTCGTCAAAAGCAAACTTACACAATATTCACCGTCTCCATTGTCTTCGTGAAACTCAGACAGCAATGTGCTTGCACCAAAGATTCTTCTTGAACTGATATTACATGTGCCTCACAAACGTTTTGAATGCATAACCTTATCAAATGGTATTTTTTGCAATCTTTCACTCCCTGCATTCCTACTGAATTTGGCCTTTCCCTCATGGTCAAAAAACAATTCAGCCTTATGGGTTCAGTCGGATGCGTGGGCCTACTGAGCTCGCAACCAAAAAAGCAAACCAAGTGACCTTCACTCAGAATGCAAATACATTCTGACTTTGCAACAACATGTTTCAACCCATTCATGGGAACTGGAACTCCCATACACTTGCAGACCCGCTGTTTCCATCAAACAGTGCAGGTGGCTGACACAGATTTGAAACTCTAGTGCGCCAGTCTGACTGCAATATTATTTTAAATACATTGTAACACAGACACAGTAATTCTTCGCCTATATTGTACAGACACTATATTGAGCAACAACTTCCAATTTACCGTATGACTTTGGTGACAGAAAAACACCACTTTTTGACTTCCTGCTGCCACATCCCATCCCAGCCTCATTAACCCTCACCTTTCGAGACAGTATTTCATAAGTTTAACAAGTGCAATGTTGTGTTGTTTTATATGTTTTAGCGGCGATGGCCGCGTACACCAAAACACGAATGAAAGATGGCGGGCGCATCGAAACAATCTGACGCACTTCACGCTCTTCAACATCCAATCAGTGAACGCGTCACATGTCCGCAGACATGATGCTACAGATTAGCCAATCGGTATCTTGTCCGCAGAGCGATCAGGGAAGTATGACCGCGGAGTGGACATAGATATCACTTATTTTTTGAGACATACTTTTTGGTCGTTTTAAAGAAAACTACTGGACGAATTGGCACCAAATTTACAAAAGTACGCTTTCAGGACCAAGCTCCTGACGCAAATTTGGTGAAAATCCATCCAGCGGTTTGGGCTGTAGGCGTGTAGTTTTTCCTCCATTCAGTCTATGGGAAAAAAAAAGACATTTTGGGACCCCCCATATAACTCCCCCCCAGACCAAACATCACCAAACTTTGCAAAATAATTCAGAGTGGCCCATATACTGTTTTTGTGAGGATTCGTCCAGGGGGAACAAAGTTATAAGCCGCCCAAAAAGTCCTCTTCCTTTGGAAACAGCAACTTAACCATAACTACACAACCACTTTATAAGCCGCCCAAAAAGTCCTCTTCCTTTGGAAACAGCAACTTAACCATAACTACACAGCCACTACTATGAAAGAGAGAGAGAGAGATAAATATTAAATAGTATCCAAAAAAAAAACTTTGTTAAAGGGACGTTATGGTTAGATTTCACTAATAAAAACCTATAAAATTCACTGAAAAAAACATTGTTAAAGGGACGTTATGGTTAAGTTGCACTAATAAAAACCTATAAAATTCAATGAAAACACCTGGTTAAAGGGACATTATGGTTACAAGTAAAACCTCAGAAATTCGCCAGTTATTGTAAGCTAAGCAACCATACCTTGCGCCACCACTGTGCACTGCTAAGACTAACACACGGGACTTGAAAGATGCCATCACAAATGTCATTGATGACATCCACGAGGGCGGATAATGAGGGCTCTGGACCATAACCTCCTGTTCCAGCCCCTGCCGAAACGGTAACCCGGGTTGCTAAAAAAAGGAATTTCCTTCCTACAGCGGGACGCGCATGGCATCCCGCTGTAGGAAGGCAAATCCTTTTCCAAGATGGCCACCATGGAAAGGGAAGAGGGGCTCTGTACGGAAACCTGCGGGAGGCAAAGAGAAGGAGCCAGTGGGAGGCAAAGAGAAGGAGCGAATGCAGCAGCAGCACCTGCTGCAATAAAGTAAGTAGGGGTGAAAAATCTTTTTAAAAATGGTATGGAGTGTGGGGAGGAAGATGGCGGCAGGGACAGCCGGCCATTAGGCATCTTGGAACGCTGTCTTGTACCAGTGGTTCAAGCCTGAGTTACTACCCACCCGATTGGCTGGCTCCCCTGCCAAGAGCGCTAATGTACAATTGTATATTAGAGACAAATATGAAATGACAGAAACAATTTTCTATCACAAATACTTTTCTCTAGCATACAATAAGGACCATAATCGATAAACCTTTATAACTATCCACAGTTACCATAGTCCCCTTTCCATGCCATGGATCATTAAAAGACCCGCATGGCATGTGCACACCATCACAAAAGGCAGCTCTTCTTCCCTTTTAAATTTTATATTTGTAACACTCCCTCAATGCATCCATCCACTAATCACTTCCAAAAACTGTACATATACCCTTACGACCATATTATGACCAAATTAAGCTTAACCATAACGTCCCTTTAACAAAGTTTTTTTACTGAATTTCATAGGTTTTTAGTAGCACAACTTACCCATAACGTCCCTTTAACAACGTTTTTTTTACTGAATTTCATAGGTTTTTAATACCGCAACTGGACCATAACCTCCCTTTATCAAATTTGATTTTATTGAATATACATATTCATATTGTGAATTTGATAAATGTTTACTAGGATTCCCTGACTTTATATACATGTAACATAGAACATACTGAACCCCCAGCTAGTGATTTTGATGTCTGCGGACTCTGCGTATGTCCGCGGACGGATGCGGACAACATCAACACTACCCAAAAACTCAGGGGGTATCTTAAATTGTTCTGTCAAGTGATATAAACACTGCACAAGTTCAAGAAGCAGCACATAAACACATTATATGTAATAATATATAAGAAGTGCAACCTATATATGTAACGCATCAACCATCCATTTAAATACCATATGTACTAAAATGGAATATACCAAAAGAAAAAAGATATGCTTTCAACATAATTACCTCACAGAAACTACACAACTAGGAGCAACAGCAGACCTACAGAACAGTAAGAACACAACTTACCAGAAGCTAGTAAGTAAACTTCATTTTTCTTATATATTTCTAAACTTTCTGTATTAGGTACACTAAAAGTAATATGTATATTTTTTTTTACACAGAAATGGCCAGCACTTTCGAATGGCTTGAGGAAAATTTTCCACATGAGGAAATGGCTGAAGATAGTGATACTAATGGTAGACACTTCTCTATATAACCAAATTAATAATCATAACTTTATGTGTACTTAACATTTTTTTTCTAACAGACCATACAATCATTGAGAATAATACACCTAAAGACACATTCGAACATACGCTGCAGCGCATGGAAGAAAAAATTGACATGCTGATGGAAAATTTCAATCTTTTGAAACATTTTGTGGAGGACCACATAAAAGAAAAAAATAAATATCATTGTCCCACATGTACCTGTTCCCCCTCTCCATGTCCCAGTCAACTATCCCCAAACCTCCACCAAGAAAAACGTTATGATGGGACTTCCATCCCTTCATCTCCTCCCATCTATCCTCTTCAAACCTCCAATTTCCCTGTGTTTGTGTCAGTTTCTGCTTCCCCCTCTCTTGCATACAGTTTATATCTATATATAATTAAAAAATATATTATATGTGTTTTAATTCAGTCCTTTGTGTCTTATTTTTTTTTAAAAAGGCAGTTAAGATGTCCGCGGTCAGCGCGCTTGTCCGGTATGCACGTAATTAACCAAAATGAGGGTGTCCTAAGGACACTAAACCTGTCCGTAATGTCCGCAGGCAAGTTGAAACTGTTCTAAGAACATGCGCGGTGTCCTGGTTGTCCGTAATTAACCAAAATGGAGGTGTCCTAAGGACACTATTCCTGTCCGTACTGTCCGCAGGCAAGTTGAAACTGTTCTAAGAATACATTTGGTGTCCAGGATGTCCATAATTAACCAAAATGGGGGTGTCTTAAGGACACAAAACCTCTCTGTAATGTCCAAAGGCAAGTTGAAACTGTTCTAAGAACATGCACGGTGTCCGGGTTGTCCGTAATAACCAAAATGTTGGTGTCCTAAGACAATATTCCTGTCCGTCATGTCCGCAGGCAAGTTGGAACTGTTCAAAGAACAGGCGCGGTGTCTGGGTTGTCCGTAATTAACCAAAATGGAGGTGTCCTAAGGACACTATTCCTGTCTGTACTGTCCGCAGGCAAGTTAAAACTGTTCTTAGAACACATACGGTGTCCGGGATGTCCGCAATTAACCAAAATGGGGGTGTGCTAAGGACACTAAACCTGTCCGTAATGTCCGCAGGCAAGTTGAAACTGTTCTAAGAACATGCGCGGTGTCCGGGTTGTCCATAATTAACCAAAATGGAGGTGTCCTAAGGACACTATTCCTGTCCGTAGTGTCCGCAGGCAAGTTGAAACTGTTCTAAGAACAGACGGGGTGTCCGGGTTGTCCGTAATTAACCAAAATGGAGGTGTCCTAAGGACACTATTCCTGTCCGTACTGTCCGCAGGCAAGTTGACACTGTTCTTAGAACACATTCAGTGTCCAGGATGTCCGCAATTAACCAAAATGGGGGTGTCCTAAGGACACTATGCCTGTCCGTACTGCCTGTAGAACATTTACGCACATGCGCACCAAACCCATATGTCCTACGAACATCGCGCCTGTCCATAATTGTCCGTCTCACTTGTGTTGCACTTTTAATTAGTTTCAGGACCCGAACACTGTCCGTAGAACACTCGCACGCATGTGCACAGCCTTTCCTGTACATTTGGTGTCCTGCAGACACCCGTTCCCTTTGCGGACGTGTTCGTGACGTCATCATGTGACTGCACCCACGCTGAGCGTGTGTCCTGAATTGCGGACACTGTTCTGAACCGCGAACATTTTAAAAGTACTTTTTCAGGCAATCCAAAGTATTTTATAGTAAATATTCTCCATAGCACATGTCCCAGACAATGACCCTGACTTTCTACATACTTTTGGGGACTTTTTGAGCCTTTTTTGGATGTTCGATCTGTCCGCGGAGAGTTTGCTGCTCTTGCTGCTTTCCCTCAGACCTGATGGCATCAATGCTTGCTGCTTCAGCTGGTGCTACATCTGTCTCAGTACCAACCCCACCTTCTCCACCACCACCACCTCCCCAAGGGCCTGAAGAGGGGAACAGGCGTGAGGATGTAGAGGAGGAGGATGAAGAGAATGACAAGGATCAGGTAGTGGAAGTCCCTACTACCAGCACTCGCCGTGAGTCTTGGGTGTGGCGGTTGTTTACCATTCAGGGTGGAGTGCCAAAAGTGTGTGCGAACAAGGTCACCTGAAATCAGTGCCACATGGTGCTGAGTCGTGGGAGGCCTGGTTCGTACAGCTTTGGTACGACATCTATGAAGCGACACCTAAGGTCGTTCCACGGTGGGGCCGTTCGCAAGGTTGTACCTTGTGATCAACGTAGTAGGTTGAGTTCCTCTACCACATCCTCCATTTCCGCTCCTGTCACCACAAGAGACACTCCTGTGGGACAGTGCATCTGTCCAGCTGCCTCACAGGCCATTCACGATGCTGTTGACCCCTTCCTTTCGAGGGTCACAACATTGTGTATGTACTGCGATGCAGTACTCTGCAGGGGGAGAGTCTTCGGAGTGCTTTCGAGACTACAGTCAAGGAGCATGAGAAGGTCTGCCCACTACCTAAATAAGGCCTACGCTACATCTTCTTCTCTCCACCTGCCCTTACCTACTACCCCCCGTGGTTGGTGTCCCTTCCTTAGCCCCCTTTCCCCTACTTTCCTAGTATGTTGTGTGTTAAAAAAAAAAAAAAATCCCCAAAAAAAGGCTCTTTTCAGAGCCGCCTTTCACAGTCTAAAAATAGAAGTGACAAATAAATGGAGCAGGGCCCTGTGCATTTCTTAGAACTCCGCGGACAGTCCGTGGACATCTAAAATTTTGGTGTGCTGCCCTATCAAAACCATTGCACTTTTCTCTGGGAGGAAGTGGTGGCTCTGAAAAGAGCCTTTTGCTGGTGTTTTTTTGTGTTTGAAAAACTTGAAATCAACACCTACTGCAAAATGGATGACTGTAATTCCAAAAAAGGTCACAATGCATTTTGTACATTTCTCAGAAAAATCTGATTACCAGCATAAGAAAGATGAACTCCAGCTCTGCGAAAAATGTATGTGCTACGAAACTTAATATTTTCATTGTGGAAAGAGGACATGCCAACATCTCTTAGAAAGGCACAAACAGCCTTATTAACATTGCGCCTCGCTTTCTCCATTTGTAGACCAAATGAAGAAGAAGGCAGCCACATTTGTCTCTGTGCAATGCGAGAAATAATTACTTGGGAATTTGGAAACATGTCCATGACCTTCCCAAGTCCTTCTTTCATCGCAAATTGCAAAGAAATTCCTGACACATGTCCTAAACTGTTCCCTCCACAATGAATTATAATTATGTCTGGATGACGCTCTGTCTCCAAACTAGCACAGAGAGGAACCAAGTCCAACCACTTCATTCCATGCACTCCATGCCAGTGCACTTCCACATGAGGGAATCTAAGATCTGCAGCTACACCACAGCGCTCTGCATGCACCTCCAACCAATGTATCCATGAGTCTCCCAAAATCCAGATAATCTGTTTTCTGAAACACACAGCCATAGCTAACTGTTCTTCTCTCAGGCAAAAGACTTTCTGACAAACTCTCTCCTTACACAACACACCCAGTAAACTTTACTGACCAATCCCTTGCTCTGCTCATTCTCATTTGCATGCCTCTCCACCCCAAAATCCCTGTATGTAATACGCGATGTCCGCGGACTACCGCCATGTCCGCAGACATATCGAAAATATGAGCGTGGTGAATGTAAATTTAAATAGTGTGCCCCATTTCCCCTTTGAGGTTGGCTCTGGAAAGAGCCTTTTTTTTTGTTTTTTTTTGCAGATGCTTGACAGGTACCTGTTACTTTGTATTTTTTGTGGGGTTTTTTTCTTACTTTACTCCTAAAATCTTCACATAACCTTCTCCAAAGCAACCCTTACATTCCAAAACAGCATGGCATTTCCCAAAAAAGATAAGGAAATGCCATCTTCTTTAAAATAAACCGCATTACTGGAATCAATATTCTTATTATTACAGAAGAACATACCAGCTCTAAGCATGAAAGCATACATGCCTCGGTTGATTGCACACCTAGCAATGTTTTGCTGAGGACAAAAAACAGAACTATTGTCCCATATTGCCCTAGGTACTAATCCAGAAAAAATGACTTTGGCATTTGGAAGGATGTTCATTACTGCTTGAACCAAGTGTTCCAAATCTGCCAACAAAGTAGGGGTACTTACATAGCCCAAATGGAAAGCACCATAATGCAAAACTGCCACATGGGGACTGTTCATCCTGCCCATATCTTCACAAACTTGTGCAATTCCTTGTACATTGCAATCAGGCACAGTGCTCCACACCACCACAGTGCAGTTCATTTGTCCTACTGCTATTAGCACCTTGGTCCATGCTGGTAAAATACTGGCACCGCCTTGGTGGAAAGGGGAATTACCGCCCTATTCCAGGGTTAGCGGGGCGGTAATTCCCCCTTCCACCATTGCCCTTCCCCATTCCCATTTTTGCCCCATAGGGCATAATGGGAATGGGGAAGGTGCTAATTACGGTACCGCAAATTTGCGGTGCCGCAATTAGCAGCAAGGTCCCTTAGCGGGTTGGTTTTTAACGCCTGCTAAAAGCAGGCGTTAAAGTACCAACGCGCTAAGGGACCTCTTAGTAAGGCGGTAAGGGTTAACGGTAACCGGTACCATTACCGGTAACCGTTAACCCTTACTGCCTACCGTGTAATGAGGCCCAATGACATCTACTACTGGAAAGGTGGCTAGGTCTTTGCAAAGTGCATGCATATCAGCGTAATCGCACTCATACACAGCGTCCACAATGTGTCCACTCCTTCCAAACCGAAATTGCAGTCAAAGTGTCTTTGAAGGGCATAGTTGTGCAGCTCTATGACAGAGGGATCACCTACAGTCAACACAATGGCCCTCATTACGACCCTGGCGGAAAGGGGTTTACGCCGGCGTAAAGCATGGCGTACCTTTCCGCCTGACTACGAGTTCCCGTAGCGCCATGGTGCTTTTTTCGCCTGCTTTTTCCAGGCGGAAAAATCCATGGCGCTACGGGACTTGTTGTTAATTACGCCACCGTAATTTACGGTGGCGTAATTAACGCCTTCCCCACTCCCATTATACCCTATGGGGCAAAAATGGGAATGGGGAAGGGTAAATGGGGATTGGGGACTTACCGCCCCGCCAAGGTCGGAATGGGGCGGTAAGTCCGCCAACCACCATGGCGGAGTTGGCAGCTTAGCGCCATGGACCATGGTGCAAATTGCACCATGGTTCTCCGCCAGGGTCGTAATGAGGGCCAATGTGTTTTGCCATGTCAGCCACCCTCAGTACGCAGAATATAATGTACAAAGTTACACCTCCCCTTCCTGTTAACCACACCCACACTACCCAATTGGCTAATCCCCACACTGCCATGGCAATTGGGCAAGATGGTGTAAAGGGCAGATTTTTGGCATGTGCGCCTCCCAAAGTGGCACGAGGGCCATGCACCTGTAAAGCTGGAGCAGTCCTTCTTTCCTTTGCACTATCTTCTCTGCAGCTCTACTTCATTGGGTTAAATAGGCTCACACGCATCCACCAGTCGCATCAAAGCCGCCATTATCCAACACTGTCACTCCTGTACAACACTTGAAATGTACCGTTACACATTTACAGTACAAATATTGTGCCATTCCAAAGCACGTCCACTACAAAGTTCAATGAAAGTATGCACGATTTCTCCATCCGCACACATCCACATAGCCTCCTTGGATGTGGCAAGTGTAATCCTGAAAGTACCACGCAATGCACAACCTTTTCCTGATATTGAGGGGTTGGGGGAGTACATCAAACTGGGTAGGGGATTCAGTCTTCCATTGTAGATGTATAAAGGTGTTTATTTTTGTGACGTGTGTGCCAGTAACTTTTTTTGTTTTGTCTCTTTATATGCGTTTCTGTTTGCCTCTCGTCACATTTTACCACATTCTGGTCAGTGCTTCTTGCACAGTGTAAAAGAAAATGGCATTGCCAATGGCGCTCAAATAAATGCCATTTCTACGGAACCACTACGTATTTTGTAACCTCATGATGACGTCACCTCTGGCTGGGGACAAATCACACCGTCATGGACCCAAACTCCTCTTGGTCTTATGCATGAGAAAATGACCTTTGCAGTAAGAAAAATATGCATCACTGTGGTCAGCAACCTCTTCAGGTGACGGATTAATCCTCCCCACTCCTTCCACCCCGAAATTACCAGCAACGCCTCTTTGCACACAACACCTGTCCAGATGGCGCACAAAGGTATCACCGACGATAAGCACTGTGCGTCTCTCCATCTCGACTACCCTCACGACACAGTATTGGGATGAAATGGTACCGCCCCTTCCTGTGAACCATGCCCTAAACTCCTACTTGCCTATTTCCCATAATTCCATTTCCCTTTCCACCCTGCTCATAATGACAGGATGTGCACATGCGTTTTCCCATCTACAGTGAGGGCCACAGCCCAGTAAAGCTGAGACAATACTTCTTCCCTTTGCCCGGTCACTTTTTGTGGCACTCCCCCATTTGGTGTTGTCAAATTTTCAAACATGCAGGCAGCAATTACATACAAAACACCTGCATTGCACACTGTCATTTCTATGCACCACTCCATGTTTACCGTTAAACAGTCTCAGTACACGTTCCGTTTAATTGGAAAGCCCCTCCACCAGAAACTTCTGCTAAATAATGCATGATTGAAGCATCCACAAAGATCCTAAAATGCACCCAGTACACCTTTGGCCATGCACACAACATTGCAGCCCTTTCCACACCCACCACAACACTATACATCCAAGCAAGCAACCATGTGGGCACCTAACATTATGCACAAATGTAACATACGTAGCACCACTTCTACCCAACTCTCCCACACCATAAAACACCCATTCACGAAAGCATGTCACACTTAGCAGAATCCACAAACATACCACAGCCTGCATCAACACTATGCAATGCCATTCACAAAGTATTGTCTCACTGGCAACCTATGCACAACAGCTGCAAAATATTGGGCTACTTCAATAAATCTGCACACAGCAGAGTAACCAACCACATATAAGCTGCACTTCAACCATACCCGCATTACATACACAGTGCACCTTGTGGCCACACTGCACAACTTCTCACTGCATCATCTCTTGCTGCACACCAAATACTGTAGCATGGTGCAACTATCACCACAACCATGGAATGCACAATACACGCTTTGCAACTCACTTGTGGTGCTATTGCACGTCGACAACGTGCACCACACCCATTCTCCAAAGATCACCACCCTGTGCCTCATGCACTATCAAACCTGCATTGCTTCAGTTGATGTGCTCCCTGCACACATTGCCTGCACCATAATGCAATCATGCATGTTAGCATGCCACCAACTACCACTATGCACATACGCACCACTGGAACCAGCACTCCTAACCAACCTCCACACCGCAATGGACCTGCATAGCGTTACATGCAACAGTTACCATAATGTATAAACATTACACTGTTTCCGGCACCCCTACGCCCTTTCATTCACATACTATTGTCTTACTGAATTCCACTCATAAGGTATTGTGTCACTGCCAACATAACCACAAAATGTTTACATTACCCATACTGCACGCATTGTGCACACAGCACACTATCCAAGCACATATAATCATAGCCTCTACCATACTTACAGTTTGCAAACACTGCACCCAGAGCCCAAACTATGTGACTTTTCACTGCAGCATCTCCAAACACAGCGCACCGCCATGCAGCTATGCAGCAACAAATTGCAACAGTTACCATAATGTACAAACACAACAATCTCTCCTGCATCCCTGTGCACTTTCAATCACATACTATGGCCGTACTTACTTCCATTCACAAATATCGTGCCACTTCCAAACTACCCAACATCTATCTGCAATACTGGCCTAAACCTGTTGAAATGTGCTCCACAACCATTCCTTACATGTCACCACCCTGTAACTGATGGACATTCAAAAATACATTACTGCCATGGTGTCCTCAAGGCCTAGGCTCTTGAGTGCATGGCCGAAGGCCGTAGGCCGTAGGCCCTGCACCCAATAGTCTTGGCCTTGAGCACACCCACAGCAATGTAATGACACCATGCATGTCACCATGTAATCAACTACGACAATCCACATACAAACCACTGCCACCAGCACTCCTAACTAACCTGTACAGCGCCATGGCGCTATGCAACAACAAATTGCACCAGTTAACATAACGCCCCTGTGGGCAGCTAACATTAAGCACAAACAAAACACCCATGCATGAAAACAGGTCGCAAATACCAGAATCAACAAACACACACACCACAGCCTCCACCACTGCTACCCACAGCCATTCACAAAGTATTGTGTCACTAACCACAACTTTTTCACAATATTGGGCCTACTTGAACAAATCTGCACACAGCATTGGCCGTGAACACACCCACAGCAACGTAATGCCACAATGCACATCACCATGTCACCCAATACGACCATCCACATACACGCCACTGCCACCAGCACTCCTACCCAACCTGCGCAATGCCATGCAGCTGTGCAGCAACAAATTGCAACAGTGAACATAAAGAAAACACTCTCTCCTGCACCCCTGTGCACTTCGATTCACTTACTATGGGCGTACCCACTTCCATTCACAAAGTACTGTGTCACTGCCAACCTACCCACATTCTGGTCACAACACTGGCCCTGCTGCAACCAAACTGCACATACCACACTATACAAGCACCACTGCGTACAAAATACATAGTGAAACATGCGTTCCTGCGGTGGGTATGTTGCGGCCCTATGCTCAGAGTGCATACCCTACACCCTACTGCCTACAGCCTTCACCCATGCACGCAATAGTCTAATCCTTCCACAGACCCACTGCAACTTCATTCACCCATGCATGCCACCAAGTGTCCAACTACCGCATTCCATCCACAGCGCACAGCCATCCGCGCTCCCACCCACCCTATGTCATGTGCAATTCACTTCCCTTCTGCAATTCACCTGCCACCACTCACCACGAAAAGAGGTTGCTGCAAACAGGTGTGGCAGAAGCTATGGGGCCGTTACGACAGCTGCCTCCAATCACCACACACAGTACTCTACTCGCCTACATATGTCACATGAACCACTTCTCACTCCCGCACCCGTTCCCTCCCTTATTGACATCAACGCATTCTGTAAGGTACATTTACAGACCCTCCCGCCGCTGCACTGTCCTCCGATACAACATGGCGACTTTCCCCAAAAATGTTGACGCACACCATGCTTCCCTCCAGCCAACCACCGGCAGCGTCCAAACTTCTCCGGCAGCACGCCGTACTCCGAGTCAATGACATTTCTGTCCGGAAATTTTTGGGGTCCCCCCCTATAAATTTGCCCCCCTGGCACGAAACATCCCCCAACTTGGTGAAACAATTCAGAGCACACCATATACTTTTTTTTCAAAGTGTGGTGAGTATTCCTCCGGGGGGAGCGAAGTTATAAGTCGCTGAAAAAGTGCTCTTCCTATGAGTTTGGCAACTTAACCATAACTACACGCCCGCTACCGTGGACCATGTAATATATATATATATATTCAGGGGAAAACTTTAGTCACAGGGACATTAAAGTGATGCAACATAAACCCTGAAATTCAGCTAAAGCCACCTTAACTTCGCACTGCCTGTTGTGCAGCCTATGTCCACAATGATGACATCATAGCCACGTTATCAGTGATAGAAGATCTCTTATTGGCCAAAAGAAGAGATGGAATTACACCAAGTAGTTTCATTCTGTGGTGCGCCAAATTGGCTCTCACGGAAAACTATTTCTGTTTCAACAATAAAATGGTTCACCAAATCCATGGCACTGCGATGGGGTCATCTGTGCCCACCCTCAGCAGCCAATTTGTATGCATAGGCTTTTGAATTACATGTGATATACAATGAATCAAAACCTTTTTTGCAAAATCAACACTTTTCTAGGCGTTACATAGACGATACTGATCATTTGGGATGGAGCTACGATATTGTTCATGCATTTCATGACATGGATCAATGAGCAGAGCAAGTTTCTAAGATTTACAGTGGTACAGAGCCCAATAGAAATTAATTTCTTGGACATCACGATCTGGGCAGATACGAGTAGACATTGTTTACAGGTAAAAATAAACCGACAGACAGAAATTCATTAGTCCTATTTGACAACTGTCATCCCCGAAATAGTTCTCAGAAAAAGACGTTTGATTTGGAAGCCTTAGCTTTTAGTTCCAAACTGAAAGTAAGGTGTTACCCGAAGTCAATTGTTAAGAAATCATACAAGAGGTCAAGAAATAACAATCGGGAGGCCCTATTAGAGTATAAGGACAATTCTAATGACAACAAGAAGATTGTTTTTGCAAGTACGTTCAACCATTTGTCTTACAAAGTGAATATGATTATCATGAAAAACGGGCGTATCTTGAATGGAGGTGAATGCGCGTTGGATCCACCCCTTTGTGCATTTAAATGTGGTGCAAATTTGAAAGCTTTGTTAACAAAAATGATATTTATAAACCTAATCAAACACAGACGAGTATTACCGAAGCTTGGGGACTATCAAAACCTGCAGGCTATACCCCTGGCGGTATGTGTAGTAATTGTACTTTCACTAATAGAACCAAAGAAGTGAACCCTGGACTTGCAAGACCCTGGAGCAAAAGCAATTTAGCAACTGTAATTCACACATGGTGATGTATGCTTTTTGGTGCCCATGTGACAAACTATATATAGGGATGACAGAGAGAAAGGTTAAAATACGGATCACAGAACACAGGAGTTGTATTAAGAACATGGTCCTAACAGCCCTTTTGGTTGGTCATTTTAATGCTATGGGACACTCCTGCGACACCTTGAGATGGACTGTCCTGTTACAGATTTCACCATTTGGAACAACAGCCAAGGATAAGAGAAAGCTGTATGAAAGAGAACAACAACTCACCTTTTTATGTAAGGCTGTTGAATGCAGTCCTAACAGGATGATTGATTGGCATAACTTACATTAGTTTATGTACATATCTACCTTCTTGAACTGATGTATAGCATGTACATGTGAGTACAGTCAAATTATGATTGAAGATGCAACACTGTGTGTGTTTCCATCAGTAGGATTTATCAATAATAATTGGGATGGTCGATAGTTACTTTGTAATGTCACTCTCCTAAAATGATTGCTGGTTTTTTAAACTCAAGAACATAGAGCTGGAAATGGAAAATGGACTTCCTGCAACATCGAATATAGGTCAATTTCTCTCGTACCAAACTTTGACAATCAGTGCGGTAAGGTCTTGCTAAGAATGCGGATGTGAGACTTCTCGGTACTCGGACACCCAAAAATGTACCTTGTTACAACAAGGTAACTAGAATCGATATTGAGATTGTTAGTTGGAATGTAGATTGCGTCGGGGGTGGAGTACATATGAATTATCCCCACACTGAATTTCCGTGATCTGTTTGAGATTGTGTAAACAGACAGGAGTTTGTTGATGAATGAGACGCTGTTATCAGAAGTGCAGCATTTGAAGAAAAACAAAGAAGGATGTATGTTACGTGAATACAAAGTGCATGAATGGTGGGTAATGGCTTTGCCGTGATGGCTCGATACTAAATCCCCCAACGTAGTAAACGCTAACCTTTGGAACAACTGCTACATCTGTTTGAATAGTAACTTAATGCTCATGTGCTTACCCATACACACAGTTATACCAGTTCCGAGAAAATGAGGGTTGTAATGTACAACTTTTTTTTTTAAACTTAGTTTTATTGGAGTTTATATCAAACAGGATACAACATATACATCCAAAATTAACCATCATAACATAGAAGCAGGTATTACAGTAAAATAGAGAACACGTTTAAGATACAGTGTTACATTGCAGCAAAATTCTTATATTCTGTCCTATCAATGGGTAGCTCCTCTTTGCAGGGTCAATAAACATTGACTAATCTTCTCCCATTTTTCACCTCCCTCCCTCCTCCCGCTACTTCGCAAGAATTTATACTCTGCCGTCGAGGGATGTATTGTCTAACAATTGGGACATTGGTTGATAGGTCTGTCAGGTCTTGGGGCCTACCTTGTTCAGGAGGGCATTATGATGTTTCGTTACCCATGGCACTGATCATCCGTTAGGCGTTAGTGAGCTATTCTGGGGATGTATTTATTAACAAATTCCAACCATAAGATATCACATTGCGTGGCTTTCCCATGTATAGATGCTGTGATTTTTTTCCATAAAACACATATTGGAGGCCATGTAAACCCATTCATTTTCTGTGGGGGTAACTGGGGAGTTCCATTTTGTGGTCAATAAAGCCCTTGCAGCTAGTAAGAGTGGTGCAGCTATGTCTGTGACCCTTCTCAATTCATCCTTGATTTTCTCGAGACCAAATAAAATCAGGTAGGGGTCTGCTGTCGCTGGATCCCATCTAGGTCCCTAATCCAACTTAGCACCTCGTTCCAGTAAATTTTGATCTGAGGACAACCCCACCACATGTGCCAGTAATCTGCCATGGACCCACATCCCCGCCAACACATTGGATTAGACGACTGATACATCTTAGAAAGCCTGCACGGGTCATATTGCCACCTATTCAGCAGTTTAATCGTGTGCAACTTATACCGGCATGAGATCGAGGCTTTGGGGGCAATCCTACATACCTTATCCCATATCTCCGGCTCGATTTCCTCGCTCATGTCCCTTTCCCATTTTAGCCTAAGCGGTTCTGTTGAGCCCTCTCCAGCTTCCATTAGTTTTTTATACAAAACAGATATCAACCCTTTTGTTTCTGTCCTGGAGTCGAGTATGAGTTCAAACGGGGTGAGTTCCCTCCTCAGCTTATCCTTCCATTCTGGTTTTGTCAGAGCTCCCTTAATCTGCAGAAAGTGGAATGCCGACAGTGTACCTATTCCGAGTGCCTCTTCTAGTTCAGGAAGCGTGATGAAGGAGTCCTTCCTTAGGAGCTGTCCCACCCTCTCCAGACCTGCCTCATAACAAGCTTGAAACCTCTCCACATTAGGGATTTTGTCGTTAATGCCCGGTGACCAGAGGTGACTTAATGGTGATGGCCATGTGGTAATTCTCCCCATATCTCCCCCCTCCCGCCATATGTCCCATATGGTTGTGAACATCGGGTGTGCCTTAGATTTCCTCAGTACTCTCCATCTGGGGGACCACAGCCATTCAGAGATTGTTGGTGGAGATAGATAATGATTGTCCATAGAGATCCACAGGGGCAATTTTTGGTTACGGAGATGGGGAATAAGGATTCGTAATTGAGCCGCCTCGTAATATTTTTGGATGTCTGGGAGGCCCACTCCACCGTTGTTTGTCGGTAGTGTCAAGTTGGAGTAAGCAATCCTGGGCTTTTTCCCTTGCCATAGAAATGTCAGCATTGCCTTCTTGACTTCGGTAAAGAATTGGCGTGGCATCTGAATGGGGAGCATTTGAAAGGGGTATAAGAATCTCGGGAGACAGGTCATTTTTATCGCGTTTAAACGCCCCAACCAGGATATGGTTAGGTTGTCCCATCTGGCGAGGTCTGCGTGAAATTTTTGGAGCAGCGCTGGGAAATTGGCTTCACATAATCTTTCAGCGACCTTGTGACCTGTATTCCTAAGTACTTCCTTTTTTCATGTTCAATCATAAGGCCCAGGGACTGGTATTTTTCAGTGTATGCTTCCAATGAACCCTGTAGGGGGAAAAGTGTGGACTTAGATTTATTGACCTTGAACCCAGATACTTGGCCCTATTCGTCCAGGAGGTACAACACTCTGGGAATGGATGTGGTGGGGTTCGTCATATGAAGAAGTAGGTCATCGGCATACAGCGCTACTTTAAATTCTTCTTCCCCCAGACGCATGCCTGCTACTTCAGTATCCTGTCGTAATTTTTGGTCAAAGGGCTTGACGGAGAGGGCGAAGAGGATGGCCGATAGGGGGCATCCCTGCCGGGTACTGCGTTTTAGCTTGAACCATCTCGAGTACTCCCCGTTAACAGACACCAAGGCTTTTGGAGCAGTGTAAACTGCTTTTATCTCCATTGTAAATTTCAGTCCTATTCCCACGGCACGAAGGACTGCGGCAAGGAAACCCCATTCCACTCTGTCGAAGGCTTTTTCAGAGTCGACGGAGAGTAAAGCGGGATCGTTGCACATGGTTTGGGAAGCCTCAATCAAATGGAGAGTCTTCCTCATGATGTCTGCGCCTTGTCGTCCAATTATGAACCCTACCTGGTCGGGGTGGACAAGATGGGGCATGTGGACCTCTAACTTGGCTGCCAGGACTTGTGTGTAAATGTTTGCGTCAAGATTGAGAAAGGATATGGGGCGGTATGATCCGCAACACGTGGGGTCTCTGCCTTCCTTGGGAATGACCGATATGAGTGCTCGGTTGGAGGAGTCCGGGACAGTCCCCGTGTCAAGGATATCGTTAAATAGGGTGGTCAGGAATGGAGTTAGGAGGGCACAAAATGTTTTGTAGAAGCCGGCAGTGAAACCATCTTCACCAGGGGACTTGCCCAGTGTAAGTCGTTTGATCGCCTCGTGTATTTCGTCCTCAGTTATGGGGGATTCTAGGTGGGCCGAGTCTGCGCTTGCAACTTTTGGGAGGGTAATGCTGGTGAAGTACTCGTCTATCTCCTGTGAGTGTGGATCTACTTCTGAAGTGTATAGGGACTCATAGAAGTTTGCAAACAGTTCTGGGATGGAGGGTGTGTGTTGTGCTTGGTCAGGGGTTGGATCCATGATCTCTTTCACCTTACGTTCTGCCCGTTGGATCCTGAGTCTAGCCGCTAGCAGCGCATCTGCCTTATCTCCCTTCTCATAGAATTTCTGCTTCAATAAATGTAGTTTACGTGCTATCTGGCCATGTTCTAGGTGGCGGAGTTCTTCCCGTTTTTTCCTAGCCTCTTGGATATTTTCGGGGTCTATGGTGTCCCCCACCCTAGCTTCTCTATCAAGTTGGCATATTTCACTCCGGAGCTTATTCTCGATAAGAGCTCTCTCCCTTTTCTTCCGAGCCCCTTCCCGTATCAGGATCCCCCTCCAGGTTGCTTTGGCCGCCTCCCACACACTCTGCTTCGAGACCTCCCCAGTATCGTTGGCTTTGAAGTATTCTTTGATCTCTGTTTCAAGTTCTTCTCTGAAAACAGGGACTCTCCACAGGGCCTCGTTACATCTCCACTTCTCACCCTTAATTGGCAGTTGTTCCCATTGCATATCAACTGTGGCCATGTCATGGTCGGACTTGTTATTGGAGTAATCCCCGAATGTGTGGTTGTGTCGTTCAGCTCTCGCGAAAGGTAGATGTAGTCTATTCGGGTAAAAGTATTGTGTGGAGGTGAGTAAAATGTATACCCTCTTTCGTCAGGATGCATCGCCCTCCATGTGTCTACCAGCGCATATACCTGCATCATGTTTACAAAGTCACTACGTTCCCCTCTCGCTGGAGCTTCAACTCCCGGGCGCCCTGCTTTCTGGTCCAGGTCGTGATCCGCCCACAAGTTGAAGTCTCCGCCTAGTATAAGGTGGCCGGTGGCCTCCAACATTATTTTGGGGACAGTTTTAGAGAGGAATCGGAGCTGTCCTACATTGGGGGAGTAGATTGTGGCAATCGTTACTTCCACCTTTCCAATGGTCCCCACAACTAGCAAAGCCCGCCCCTCTGCATCTGACCAGGGCTTGGAGACAAGAAAATCAAGTCCCTTTCTGATAATGATTCCCACTCCTCCTTTACGCAGTGCCCCCGAGCCCTAAAACTCTATGCCGAAACGTTTTCCCAGAATGGACCTCTCCTCCCCCTTTATATATTTTGTTTCTTGTAAGAGTAGGATATCAATATTAGCCCTTTGAAATTCCCATAGCACTAACGACCTCTTAGTTGGTGAGTTATGGCCTTTGACATTAAGTGTCCTGACTTTTAAGGGGCCTCGTGTGTTACCATCAGAGGTGGCCATCAGTATATAACAGTACAATATTCACAACAATGCATTGCTATACCTTGAGTTTAGAGCCCTCAATCAATATTAGAGTTTGTCCCATCTCAGCAGCAAGTAAAAGTTCAATAACAGTTCCACCTTCCCCCTTGTCTTGCATATCCCCCCATCTCCTACCCACGCACCCCCTAGCCCCATGTGTCGGCGTCCGAGCAAGTCCAGTTAGATTCACTGAACCAGCCCCGAACCACCAGTAGGGACCATCGTCGCGCGGTCCTTTAATTATCAATGAACACCACATAGGTCTGAGCACCCCCCCTCCAAACTCCCCATCAACCACAACTTACAACCATCGAGTATAACTTTTGTGTTGGGCCGAAAACGGCCCGCGTCTCGAACATACTCATATTGTCAACGTAGTCGCCGGTACTCCAGTTCACTTGTCCCCCTCCGGGGAGCTGTTACCTCTCTGAAATGTTCTCGACCCTTTGACTCTCTGCCTCTTGGGTCCTTGGCATTTCCAATCTCTCCCTTCGTTTCTCTGGTTATTTCCTTCTTCCCCTTGTTCGCGCGGATCAACAAGTTCGGCTATGCAGGCCTTTATTTCCCTCTCCGACCGTAGTCTGATTCTCGTGCCTTCGTGTTCAAAAGAGAGCGAGAAGGGGTATCCCCACCGGTATCTGGTAACCCGTTCCTTCAACCATTTCATCAGGGGGCCACACATCCTTCTCAGCGTCAATGTCATGGCAGACAGGTCTTGATATATGGTGACTTGGGCACCGTTGAGGGTGATCACGCTTCCGCGCCTTGCCTTCTTGAGAATCTTTGCTTTGTCCTGGTATCTATGGAAGCGAGCGAGGACCAATCTCGGGCCCCCGGGTGGGCCACCTGCTCTGTGGATCCGTTCGGTTCTCGGTTCGTCAATCTCATCATCTGCCGCCAAGATTTTGATAATGTCATGAAGTGTTGCCTTAAGGGTCTCCTCAGTCTCCCCATCCTGCTCCGGGATCCCAAAAAACCATAAATTGTTCCGCCTCTCCCGGTTTTCTAAATCATCCATCTTTAGCCTGTATTCCTCTTCCCGCTGTTCTAGGTCTGTAATTCTGTGTTCGAGTTGTATTTCCATAGTATCTAAGGAGGTTTGGTTGTTTTCTACCCCCTCCAACCTGTCCTCAATCTTATCCATACGTTGGGTGATTTTATCAATCTTGCCGCCTATGCTGGCCCCCATATTCTTTATCTCCATCAGGAGGGCTGCTATATCCCCTTTCGTGGCCGCTGTCTCTCCATGTGCCACGGATTCCGTTGCCATTGTGGGGGCGATGAGTGTGTGGGCAGAAGGAGCGTAAGCGTAACTGGCTAGCTTTATTTTGGCCTGCATATACGTAGGTGTTTCACTTCGATGTGCCGGGTTTGGGCAGGCGTGGAAGGAACGTGTGGGCCTCACCCTCAGACTGCTCTGTAGCCTCGCGCAGTTCTCAGTCGTCCGCCAGTGGGAATGCGCTCGCCCAGTAGGGGGGACAATTTGGCGACACCCTCCAGCAGGTCATCTTTCGGAATTTGCTGGATCCCCGGTGCAGGAGCGAGGGCGGAAGATGGCTCCCTGGTGTCAAATCCGATCGGTACCGGGAACCTGAGGAGGCACCCGCCCCTGTTTCGGGGGCCCTACCCTCAGTCCGAAGGATCCGTACCCTGTGCACTGGGAGGGGCAGATGATATGCAGTGTGCGGGGCTCCCAAGATGGGGGTTCCTCAAATCGTGGGGGTCCTGCTTGATCCCACGCGTCTTTCGTGCGTGCCAGGGCCCGGGTCCGCAATGCACCGAACGTTCGTCGTGGAGGCCCACCACTACGTGAGCCCAGCTAGTTCCTCTGAGAGCCTGGGCCCCGCATACAGGCCGCAGTGCTCTGATGCACCGCGGTCGCATGAGACAGCGTGGGCTGCGCAGGGTTGGAGGTGCAGCTTACCTCTTGGCAGGGCCTCCGCCGTGTTCCAATAGTCTGCGGGCCCAAGGGCACGGCTGGAGGGTCCACGCAGTGGGTCGAGTGGGGGGCACTGCACGGGAGCAGCTCTGTGGGTCTGAGGGGGGGCACGTTGGCCAGCGCCGTCTAGGCTGCGCGTCACTCTCCCGATGGGCCCATTCGCCGACCCTGCCTGTCCACTTCCGATTTCACGCCGTCACCAGCGAAGAACTTCACTCAAAGTTTATTCGGGCTTCCCGGGTCCGATTTCGATTGAGTTTTCTCGAGGGAGGTGCAGGAGTATTCCAACACACGATGCTCTGCTCTTTTCACCGTGGGGGGGTCACGAGGTGGGGGCTCAGGTCACCTCGCAGACCTACGGAGACGGAGCTCACACGGAAGAGGACATCATTCGTGCGCCCCCTGGTGGCTGATCGTAATGTACAACTTTAAGTAGATTTTGGTACTACACTTATTAAGTAGAAGGTTTAAAGAGAATATCCTAGCGCTGATGTTGCTGGCGCCTTTTAAACAAAACACTTTCTGAAGCACTTGTTTTACTTATGAGATGAATCTATAGACTCACGACTTCCTCGATTTTGTCCTGTTGCACTTTTACAGATTGCTGTCTTTAACCATCCATTTGTCCAAATTAATGAAAAGGACAGTGGTAAGTCCTCTGTAAGTTATTTCCTTATAGAAGTGGACTTGACCAAATTAAAAGAACAGCACTAATTATGGCTGTTTATACTGTTTCTTTAGACCTAAGTGCATGATTTGAACTAAGGAACCGACTACAGAACTCGCAAGACCGAACATCCAGCATTGAACCAAACAGTGTTGAGAACCTTTCTGAACGTTATTTCCTATGAAGAAGTTCTTAACTAATTAAGATCGTTAATTAAATACAAAAAGAACGAAACATGTTGGGTTAAAACCACTGTAAAAGTTAGCAGTGTGTAGGAATAATATATTAAGTTATATCAGGATCTGTGTACAGGTATCCGCTAAAAGTAAAATGTGGTTAGCTAGTTCAATACATCTTTAACCAAATGAGTTTATATTAGCAGTAAATAACATGATGGTGTGGGTAACAGAATACCTGCCTATGTTCTCTTGATGAAATTCTCACTGGAAATTATACATGTTGTATTAAGAGAGAGAGATAGACCGTAGGTGTGCCTGCATTTTTGTAGCTTATTTTATTAAGAACCTGTGTGTTAAACTGCCTTTGTGCATATGATTGAAATTTCCACTAGCAGCTTTGAAAGACATCTTTTTAATTGATTTTAGCATGTTTTAATAAGTATGCGGAAATCTAACTTGCAATTGTTTGAAGTTGTTGAAATACTTTATTATTGAGAATTCACAACATTGCTGTTCTAACACGCTGACCGTGTGATTTCTACCAAGCTTCCTCGGCACACACGCGCGAGCGCCACCAAAGAACTACACTACCCATCAGCACTGTAGTTCTTTGGCAGCTATATTCCGTCCCCGGGCGCGAACGTGCCGGCACGAATGGAACTAGCGGGTCTGTGCGGCTATAAAGGCCAGACCTCGCGTTCCCTTCATTAGAGATAGACCGTAGGTGTGCCTGCATTTTTGTACCTTATTTTATTAAGAAACTGTGTGTTAAACTGCCTTTGTGCATATGATTGAAATTTCCACTAACAGCTTTGAAAGACATCTTTTTAATTGATTTTAACATTTTATGAAGCTCAAATTGAATGTTGTGGGACTGACATGATACATGTCAAGATGACTGCAAACCCTAACTTTACCTTGAACTTGGTTCTTCTTTACAGACCCCCGGAGGATTCTGATAGATTTAATGAGGATTTAGTCAACCTTGTTTCCCCTATGTTGACTTCCAATACTGGTTTGGTCACCTTGGGGGACTTCAACCGTTGGAAAGGTGACAAGAGAGATAAGAGAGCGTTATCATTAGAAAAAATGCTGGTAACCCATCAGATCATAATCCATAATGATGACCCAACGCACAACAAGAGTCACATTTTAGATTGGGTCGGCAGTTGTAATATACCTGTCGATAATATCCTAACCACACCTTGTATTTGGTCCGACCACTTTTTTATCACATGTGTCTTGCGGCTTCCTGCACTTGCACGTAGAGTGCATGCTCCTACACACCCAGTTAGAGTTCAAAATTTGAAGAACATAACTATACCCGTTTTGGCTGACTATCTGTCTTCTCTAATGACATTAACAAAGGACACTGACGACCCTGAGTCATTGATAGATAATTACAATAAACTAACCACTGACATGCTCGATAAATTCGCCCCGTTGAAAGATAAATTGGTCAGAGACTTACCAAATCGTCATAGATGGTTTTCCCCTTCCTTGGTTGATCTGAGAGCTAGTAAAAGGCAGGCTGAACACACCTGGCACAAAGATAGCTATATGACCAATCTATCGGATTGGAAGCGTAAGGAAAAGCAGTACAAACTAGCAATTCTTGAGGCTAAGAAAACCCACTATAATAATCAAATTAGTTCCGCAGGGGACCAGTCCAAGGAACTCTTCTGCCTCTTTAGTTCTTGGGAAAAACCTACCGCTTGTGGTTCCCCCATTAAACCCACTGTTGAGGACTGCGATCGAGTACAGAAAGCATTTGCGGGTAAACTACGCAAAGCCCAGGATAAAATTAAGCAGGAAACCCTGACCTCTTCACTCCTTACAGTCAGGTCCGCTTCGCTACCTAATAAGCCGCTATCATCTGACACAAAATTGACTGATATGAAACAAGACCTCATGTCTAATACTGCCACTAAAACAAAATCCACCTCTGGCTTTATTTTTAAGGAAACCACTGTTGAGGAAATGATAAATATACTGAAGTCTATGCACCCTACCAGTTGCCCTGGTGAACTTCTCCCAACCAAAATTATCTTGGAGCACAAAGAGCAGTTTGCGTCTTTTCTATGTAGATTCGCCAATGCCTCTTTTCGGTTGGGCAAAATTCCCCAGCCGCTGAAAAATGTTGCGGTTTCACCATTATTAAAAAAAAGTTGGTTTAGATCCTTCTGATGCTGCAAACCTCAGACCAATCACAAATACTTTGTTTCTATTCAAACTCATAGATAAGATAGCAACCATTCAAATTGCAGGACTATGAACAAACGGCTGATATACTTCATACTAAGTAGTCTGGTTTTAGAAGTTATCATGGCACTGAGAGTGCCCTTTTAGACCTACAGACCTTTATGCTTTCTAAGCTGGAAGAAAGTAGGTCAGGGCTGCTGATGCTGCTGGACTTATCAGCAGCTTTTGACCTGCTTGATCACAACATCCTTCTTGACAGAATGCAGTCGGTCGGGGGCCTCTCTGTAAATGCCATAGCTTGGTTGAGATCTTTTTTAGAGAGTCAACAATCTCAGGTATACTGGGGGGACCGTGCCTCTGAACCACAAATACTGACTTGTGGAGTCCCACAGGGGGCATGTCCCTCACCTGTATTGTTTAATATCTATATCCTCCCCCCTCTGTTATGATTTAGAACTTTTTCAAATTTTCTTCTGTAACTATGTGGATGATTTTCAATTGGTCCTTGACATCACTGGCAATCATGATACTGACCAACATCTGGTGGACATGGTGTATCAATTAATTAACTTAACTGAGTTTATGCTTTTTGGACCCAGCCAGGCATTAACTAAACTGGACGAGGCGTACTCAGGCTTTAGGATTGATAGCAGTGACATAAAAGTTGTGCAGAAAGCTAAAACGCTAGGTACTTATATGGAGAGCAGCTTAGATTGTGATGCTCACGTTACAGCTATCTCAAAGAGCACCAATTACCATCTCAAAGTGCTCAGACAGGTTGCCCCACTTGTCTCTATCGAAAACCGCACTAAACTTGTGAGAGCTGTCATTTTACCACGTGTGGAGTACTGTAACGCCCTTCTATGTGGGGCAAATAAAGCTGATCTCAATGAACTCCAGAAAGTACAAAACAAAGCCATCCGCATCATCTTTCAGATGAAAAACTCTGAACCGGTCACTGCTGCCAGAATAAAACTACATTGGCTCCCTGTAGAGGCCCACATTTGGTTTAAGCTACTTACCATCTGCCATACATGTATTTATGGGTCTGCACCTAGCTACCTGAAAGATGTTATAAATATCTACCAACCCACAAGAAGACTCAGATCAGCTGAAGATCTCTTATTAGATCACCACCGCGTGAAACGAGCCCGCGGGCTTGGCAGAGCGTTTCATATCCAAGGCGCCAAGTCCTGGAATGCCTTGCCAGCTACTTTGCGTAAAACGGGGACTTGCTTGTGTTTCGGAAACTTTTGAAGACTCACCTCTTCTATTAGTACATTTCTCTTACTGGTAGCCGCCGACTTCTGTCTCTCTGCGCCTGGATGCCTACGGGCTTTGGCGCGGTATAAGAAAAATAACATAACATAACATAACAAGTACTGTATAGCGCATGTCACTTCAATCACTTTTTATCACGACCCTCGCCCAAAACCCCCTCTGGCAAACCCATTGGCCAGGCGGAGTCAGGACTTGGCCCTCTAGAGCCTGGCATCCTCTTCAAAAGCCCTCATGGGGCCAGTCCTGGCACCTATGGCGCCAGGCTCATACACCATGAAAAACAATGTGCTTGGAAACTACTTTATTGTATTGTCAGCCAACATGGAGGCATCCACATAACTTGATTCCTAAGAACCAAACTATGCAGTCTAGTGTTTTGGGTGTGGTAGCCTAGGGACTACTTTACCTGGACTATTTTGTTGGGGCTATTTAAACAACACCTGAGCAAGACAACACGCTTTGCGTTACTTTGCAGCTTGCAGCGTGACGCTCACCGTGTCCAGCTATTCCCTCGAACCTCGGAGAAGCAGAACATGCAAGGAGACAAAAGGAACATCATTAGCAGCAGCATCTTACCTGCAGTCTTCATCTTTAAACACTCGCAGCTACTGAGAACAGCTTCCTCGAATCTGCACTCCCCCCGGACAGAACGACCTGAAAGAGGAAGATAGAGGCAACATTAAAGAAAGCAGGAAAGACCTTTACAAATTACAAACTGCTCAAAAGGCTTACCTGGTTGGTCGCCTCTCGGCTGGCACCACTCCGGACATTCCACTCGCGCTGAAGAACACCGCGACGTACAAGGAAGGAAAACACAGGTTAGCAAAGGCAAGACTTCGCAGCGCTGCGCATAACGCTTACTTACTGCATCATAGCGCTCTTAATGCGCCATCATTTACCAGTGGGACTCAACCAAGCCAGTTCGCCTCGCTGTAGCTCTGCATCCCTAAGGGAGAAAAAAGAGACATTTTAAACAAAGAAAGGCATGCAGGATAGCAACAAAACTAAAGAACAGCAATAAGACCTACCTGAACAATATCAAACGGGCCGGCGTCAGTGAAGTAACTGGACCGCACTCGCCCATGAAAGACAGCGCGCCCCTGCAAAGAAGGCAGGACGGAGAGCATGCCTAATTCTACCACAAGGTGAGGAGAGGGCGCCAGAGGGACTGAAATCATACGGGGGTGGAGGGAGGATACTTACCCCAGTCAGTCAGTCTTGAACACAGTCCTCCTGTATTTTCGCGCAGAACCTTCCTCGCAGACCACATCAGGGCAAAGCTCAGAAGCATACCAGCGAGTAACCAGGCTGGGTGGCGTCCGTGTGGATACCAGGTGAGCATAACAGAATGCGAAGCCTACCATAACAAATCCACCTGGGCGCCATGGACAAATCAGAAATGCACCAATTGGCCCAATTAGTAGGAGAGCTTCGTGCTGAGGTTCATTCTGCCCGACAAGAGACTAATGCCCTCCGGAGAGACCTAATAGTGACCAAAGAATGCACTGAAGAGATTAACAGGCAATACTTGCAAACACAGGCAGGACAGATGCCTCTACCTGGAAGCAATCCAACGATGCAAAACCCTGTCATACCACCCACTCAGGTGCAGATCACGTTACCTGGAACAGTGCCCCTGGCACCCCCAGAATGGTTCTCAGGTGACCCACGGAAGTATGCAGCATTCATCAATCAGTGCCGCCTTCATTTTCTTTGTAGGCCTGGAGCATTTCCAAATGACCAAGCTCGGGTAGCTTTTGTCTTATCATACCTGAGTGGTAGTGCAGCAGATTGGTCGGTGCCGTTGGTAACCCATGACGATCCTCTATTACATGACTTTGGGGGGTTCCAGAGAGAAATGGAAAAACGTTTTGCTCGCCATACCCAGGAACAAGCAGTAGACAATGAACTCTTGTCCCTCTGACAGGGAAATCAGGACTTGTTAACATACATTGCTACCTTCAACAGACTGGTTGCCGAAGCTAGGTGGCCAGAAAACAAAAGAACCACGTTATTCCATCGAGGCTTACGAGGTGAATTAAAGGACGTCTTAGCCCAGGTGGTTGATCCACCCAGAGACTGTGCAGAATTCATAAATCTGGTCGTGCAGCTAGACCACCGGTTGCAGGACCGAAAGGCAGACCGGTCTAAGACAGACCCTCGGACCAAGGGAAAACACACCCCGTCTACCTGAAAATGCTGTAGAACCCATGCAGATTGGAGGGATAAGGTCTCCATTAATAAAACAAGAGCAGGACAAAAGAAGACAACAACAGCTTTGTTTGTATTGTGGGAAAGCAGGACATTTCCTGAAGGACTGTCCAGTAAAACCCCCAAGAAGAACATTCGGGCCACAGAGAAGGATGAAGCTAAGGAATCAGAAAACTACCAAGCTTGACAAACATAGAGGTCAGTTTGTAGAGTGAGAAGAAAGAGTTGATGACCTCGCACTTTGCAATACCAGTGATCTTAATTAACCACCAACAGTCGTCAAGAATGCATGCCATTGAAGCATACATCGATAGCGGAGCAGTTGGAAATTATATTGATCAAGAACTGGCAGCAGAAATAGGGCTTTCTTTGTGTTCTAAGCCAACTATGGACACGGTAACCACCGTGGATGGGACAGAAATCGCTTCCGGACCAGTAACCCAGTGCACAGCTAGGGTAACCTGCTGTGCCAGGGCGGACATCGGGAGTCTATTTCATTCGATCTCATCAAGGCACCTCAGTTCAGGCTAATACTAGGGATGCCATGGTTGGCTGCCACAACCCTTTGATAGACTGGCGGGCACGAAAATTAACCTTCCCCGGTGACTGCTCCCCTGCCTGCTATTACCAAGAGGAGAAACCCGACGTCTGTATCTCCATGACTCCCGGAGCGACAGTATCAACCCTGGTAGCAACTAATACCTTGCCAAGTGAATACCATGATTTCCAGGATGTTTTCCAAAAGGACCAAGCCAATACATTGCCGCCGCACAGGCCCTATGACTGTCAGATCGACCTTGTTCCTGGTGCACAAATCCCTTGCGGCAGGATCTACGCTCTCACAGAACCAGAAAACCTTCATTTGAAATCCTATTTATACCAGTACCTTGCAAGCGGATTTATCCATCCTTCGAAGTCCCCCGCAGCCAGTCCTTTGTTCTTCGTACCGAAAAAGGAAGGAGACTTGAGAACCTGTATTGACTGCTCGAGGAGCGTACCACCTGATCCGAGTCAGAAAGGAGATGAATGGAAAACCGCCTTCCGTACTAAGTACGGCTTGTTTGAAAATCAAGTCATGCCCTTCGGGTTATGCAACGCTCCTGCGGCATTCCAGTATTTCATGAATGACGTCTTAAGGGAGTTAATTGATGTGTGCGCCTTAGTGTACATAGATGACATCTTAGTATACTCAGCCTCGGAACAAGATCATGTCAGGCATGTTCGTTCAGTCCTAACCAAGCTCCGTCAACATCTTTTGTTTGCAAAGCTTGAAAAATGCTTTTTTCACGTCACCGAAGTCGAATTTCTTGGTTTTATCCTTACTCCAGGAGGCATCAGAATGGACGTGCACAAGGTAGATGCCATTCTGAAATGGCCTTCACCGACGTCTCTGAAAGGGGTACAAAGCATGCTGGGCTTTGCGAACTTCTACCGCCGGTTAATCCCAGACTTCTCTCAGGTTGTGCACCCAATCACAGTACTATTACGAAAAAACAATAAAAAGTTTGCTTGGACCGAAGAAGCAGAAGAAGCCTTTCAGGAACTTAAACGAAGGTTTACCTCTGCTCCAATCCTGCGACATCCTCGTCCAGACTAACAAATTCAATCTCTCCAAACTAGCTGCACGCTACAAAAAAGAAATCTACCTAGCCAAACGAGCCTCCTATGACTCTCGTATATCCCATGCCAAATCCAACATGAAAGAACTTTTCTCCATCCTTAAAGAAATAGAAACCCCCATAGCACCCCTTGACACGTGCACCAAAGACAAAAATTGGTGCTCAGAAATTCAAAGTGCCCTAGCGAATAAGATCGTGACTCTTCAAAGTAAAATCTCCAGCAAAAGAGCCACCCTGAATGACACCCTCAACCCAAACATTCCGGATAAGCTCATGCCCACAGACCCCACCCGCTTCCAGTTCTCCAAAGTCAACACCCTGGAAGTTGAAAAGATTATCCTGTCACTGAAACCGTCTAACTGCCAGGGAGATCTGTGCCCAGCACAGCTCATTAAAGATGCTGCCCGTGATCTCTCCCCTTTCATCACGAAATTGATGAATGCCTCCTTCGCTACTGGCTCCATCCCTACTAACCTAAAACAATCCTGGGTACTCCCACTACTGAAAAAACCCACACTTGACCCAGCCATGCCTACAAACTACCGACCTATAACGACTGTTCCCTTTTTACTAAAAATTCTGGACAAGGTTGCCTATGTACAAATACAGAAGCACCTGGAAGAACACAACCTCCTAGGATCTAGACAATCTGGATTCCGGCCCCAACATGGGACCGAAACTGCTCTTATTGACCTGAAAGCACAGATAGATCTGCTCAAAGACAATGGACAAGCTGCCCTTCTCCTCCTCCTCAACCTATCTGCAGCATTTGATTTGGTCGATCACTCTGCCCTATGCTCACACCTCCACACTTCAGCTCACTTTTCCACTGAGGCCATTACCTGGATCACATCCTTCCTTAACGGCAGGACTATGAGGGTCTTCTCTCCCATGGCGGCAGCTGACCCTATACCCATCACCTGTGGTGTTCCTCAGGGGTCCTGTGTCTCCCCCACACTATACAACATATTTACCAAGCCCCTTTTCGATGATTTGGATCATCTTGGTATCACCTACACTAACTATGCAGATGATACTCAGATCCTCCTTCCGCTTTCTGGAGATTATGGAAAGGATTTGGCCTTGCTAAATAGGGTGTACATCATCATCCAGGCATGGATGGCCACTCATGGACTATGCCTGAATGATTATAAAACAGAGCTTATCATCTTAGGTATGACATTCAGTATAAAGAAACTTGGCCCTGCCTATAATTCCTTCATGATTAATGGGAACAACATCAAAGTCGGACAGGAGGTCAAAACACTGGGATTCTACCTAGACTCCAATTTCTCCCTCAAAAGACAAGTGAGTTCTCTTGCATCTTCCACGGCTTATACGTGTAAATTAATCCGCTGTCATGATACCCGCTCCCGGGGAGCCGGTTCAAGCCCTGCGTCCCCGAAAGCGGACATCCAGTCCCCAAGGAAGGACCCAGCAACCCCATATAGGGGCTCTTTGGACAGTGTCCTGGCGCCTATGGCGCCAGGCTCATAAAAGACATCAGTCCTGGCGCCATAGGCGCCAGGCTCATTATGGAAGTGCTTGAGTGCACTTACCTGATGCAGACCATGCTGCAGGATCCCGGCCTCCTTGAGGCCTGAAAGGAACTACTTTACCTGTGGGACTAATTTACCATCCGGGCGTGGTCGAGAAAAGATACATACCTGATTGGAGGAAGGATACATACCTGGAACTTCTTCCAAGGCTATTTAAACCCCACCCGAAGAGCCACACGTGCTTCGTGCTGTTCTGCATCTAGCAGCTGGACGCTCACCGTGTCTGCTCCTGCATCCTGACTTCTGCCACGCCTGCCAGCATCCTGGATCACCTGCAAAGGAAGAGAAGAAGAGAACAGAAGAAGGAAAAGTCCTTACCTGCTAAATCCGCATCCCGGAGACATCTCGCCGACAATCCTGAAAAGGAAGACTTTTATTTAAAAGCTCATCGCGTCGATCGCTGCAGCGCCGCATTCCACTCACCTTTACAAGGCGCCTCCATGTTCAGCAGCGATCATCCGGATTCGCAGTCACGCCCCAGCGCCTAGGGAGAAAAAGACCAGAACAAAAGGTGAGAGAGAGAAGGGAATAAGGAAAGCTAAATCTCCATGTTAAGACTTACCTGTTGATTCATTCCCTCTTCATTTCGGGTCCGCGCCGCATCCTGGCATTTCCGGACCCCGGCCCCTAAGGGGAAAAAAAGACATCAGCGTTAATGAGCGAATGAAAAGACATTACCAAAAAACGCTCATTAAAGACTTACCTGCTTTCTACAAGGATTTCACCTCTCATCTCGGGTCGGTGCCTGTTCCCCGGCATTCCGTACCCCGGCCCCTATGGGGAAAAAGACACTAGCATTAGTACATTAATGCATGGACACAAGGGGAACCTCTTATCAAAAAACTTACCTGGAAGCCAAGCAAGTTTGGTTCTCACCAATCCGAAAATCCAGTGAAGTAACTGGATACCAACGCGCCCCTGCATCAGAAGCAGGATGGAGAGCTCGTCCTTCCAGACCCTAAGGTGAGACGCTACGAGGAATCACAGAAGGGTTTCGAGGAGGGTGAGAGGGGAAAGTGGGAGACTGATTGCACTACCCCGCAGACAGTTAATCCCCTATTTTCGCCTACAGAAGGATACTTCTGCGAGCCAGACAAGCCAGATTTGGGGGCCCGGTCCAGTCCGTCTTCCGAACCCTGCGCATCACCTTAGAAGAGGTCACAGCAGCGCGAACCAGGCCAGCGCCTCCGTGGGAGTCAGGTGAGCGTTACATCCGCGCAGCCAAACCCTTCCTGTCGAACTCCAGCTGCCTGACACTTGCCAGAGCCCTCATATCGTCTTCCCTCGACTACTGCAATGCCATGTATTTGGGATCCACCAAGGCCACCACCAGTAAATTGCAAACCCTCCAGAACAACGCTCTCAGAGCAGCTCTGGGCATTTCCAGAAGAGAGCACATTACAGGATTCAGCCAACAGAACAACTGGCTCCCCACTAGAGATAAAATTCTCTTAAAAACAGCATCACTCACCCACAAGTCTCTTAACAATGCTGCCCCAACCTACCTGATCAACAGATTCCACAGACAGTCCTCCTCAAGACCCGTCAGAACTGTATACAAAGACTGTTTATCTGTTCCCCACTACAAACGGGCCACCATAGGGGGCAACAGTTTCCCGGTAAAAGCTGCTAAGCTCTGGAACTCGCTGCCTCCAAACCTTAGAGCAGACCTTCCCTATCAGAACTTCCGATCCAAGGTAGTCTCCTGGCTGAAACTGGAGACCCAATAAGATATTGAAGTGCCCAGCGCTCTCCGCACACGTTGTAACCACGTGTGCCTTCTTGCTTACCGTATATTACGGCCCTATAACATGACTGCTGATTTGTATATAACACTGTGTACCTTATTTTTGTATCATGTATATTCCCTGTGTATTGTAACCAAGCTTCGAAAATTCTTGTAAATGCTGCGCCCTGATACCCCCGGGTACGCTCGCGCATTATAAATAATAAAAACAAACAAACAAACCTCCCTTATGTCGTTGAAACTGATGCGTCCAGTCTCGTAACGGGGGCTGTCCTTTCACAGAGAGACCCAGAAACTGGACAGCTACATCCTGTGGGCTTCTGGTCGAAAAAGTTCTCACATCCAGAGATTAATTATGCCATCACGGACAAGGAACTCCTGGCTATCAAATCCGCCTTTAAAGCCTGGAGGCACTACCTTCTGGGGGCCAGACACCCCATTACAGTCATCACAGACCACCGAAACCTGCAATATCTCAAAACAGCCAAGGCCCAGTCCTCGCGCCAATTACGGTGGGCCCTTTTCTTTGCTGAATATGATTATGTAATCACATTTCGACCAGGAGTCAGAAACGGAAAGGCGGATGCCTTATCTCGCATGGGCATAGATGAAATAGTATATACAACTCCAGACCCAGTACCTATTATACCTGAAGACAAACTCTTGGGTATCACGACAGCCTTAACACAATCAGAACTACGAAAAGAAATCCAATGGACAATGAATCCTGATGCCTACCTCGCATGGCAAACTCAAGGAGAACAATATACCATCAAGGACCATCTACCCTTTTTTAGGGATCACCTACATGTACCCAAGAAGGAATTACAACAGCATATTATTTCAAACTATCACGATTCACTGATCGCAGGCCATCCTGGGATCGCCAAAACCCTAGCTAAGGTGAAAGAGAACTTTTGGTGGCCTATCTGGCGTAAGGACATCATTCAGTATATTCAGTCCTGTGGTGTCTGCGCGCAAAATAAATCACAGAAACAAAAACCATCTGGTCTCCTACAACCATTGGACATTTCTCCAGTTCCATGGCACACTCTTTCCCTTGACTTCATCACTGATCTACCTCCAAGCCAAGGGTTCAACACCATCCTTGTAGTTGTGGACTTATTCTCGAAGATGGCCCATTTTATTCCTCTCAAAGGCCTCCCAGACACAGCCACTTTAGCGAAAGTGTTCCTGGAGGGCGTGGTTAAGCTATATGGCTTCCCTTCGGTTCTGGTCTCTGATCGAGGCAGCCAGTTTCTTTCAAACTTCTGGAAAAAATGTTGTGCAATGGCGCAGATCGACGTTCGGCTATCTACCAGTCACCATCCCCAAACGGATGGCCAAACCAAGAGAACAAATCAGACACTCGAGCAATATTTATGGTGCATGCTGCACCATGCTGCCAAAGACCTAATATGGCTAGCCGAATAGGCATATAACAATTCTTTGCATTCAAGCACGGGACAAACGCCCTTCTATACCCTTTATGGCAGACATCCACGTACCTCTGAACTAGACCTTCCAGCCAGCTTGGAAATGCCAGCGGTAAAGACTCTACACACAACCATTACTCAGGCTTTCAAAAGGGCAAAGGAACACCTTATTCATGCCAAAGAAAAACAAAAGAGATTCGCCGACCAACACCAGAAAAAGGGCCCTGATTATCAAGTAGGAGACAAAGTTTGGTTAGCCGCTAAATTCGTACCCATCAAGGGAACCCGGACCTTTCATCCCAGATTCTTAGGACCCTATACCATTAAGGCAATTATCAACCCAGTAGCCGTGAAACTGGATTTACCACCTAATCTACACATCCACCCGGTATTCCATGTGTCCCTCCTGAAACCAATGGAACCCGGCACACGGATTGGGACACCACCTAAGCCCATACTTGTTGACGGAGAACCAGAATTCGAAGTCAAAGATATCTTGGACTCTAAATACTCTAGGACCAAGCTATATTATCTCAGCGATTGGAAAGGATTTAGACCACAAGATAGATCCTGGGAGCCCAGTGAGAATATCCACGCACCACGTCTAATCAGGAAATTCCATCAGAACTTCCCAACCAAACATGTGCCAGACAGAAGGAACACCATGGGAGGGGCCTTAGGGGGGGGGGAGTGCTGTCACGACCCTCGCCCAAAACCCCCTCTGGCAAAGCCATTGGCCAGGCAGAGTCAGGACTCAGGCCTCTAGAGCCTGGCATCCTCTTCAAAAGCCCTCATGGGGCCAGTCCTGGCGCCTATGGCGCCAGGCTCATACACCATGAAAAACAATGTGCTTGGGAACTACTTTATTGTATTGTCAGCCAACATGGAGGCATGAACATAGCTTGGTTCCTAAGAACCAAGCTATGCGGTCTAGTGTTTTGGGTGTGGTAGCCTAGGGACTACTTTACCTGGACTATTTTGTTGGGGCTATTTAAACCACACCCGAGCAAGACAACACCCTTCGCGTTACTTTGCAGCTTGCAGCGTGACGCTCACCGTGTCCAGCTATTCCCTCGAACTTCAGAGAAGCAGAACCTGCAAGGAGACAAAAGGAACATCATTAGCAGCAGCATCTTACCTGCAGTCTTCATCTTTAAACACTCGCAGCTACTGAGTACAGCTTCCTCGAATCTGCACGTCTCCCAGACAGAACGACCTGAAAGAGGAAGATAGAGGCAACATTAAAGAAAGCAGTAGAGACATTTACAAATTACGAACTGCTCAAAAGGCTTACCTGTCTGGTCACCTCTCAGCTAGCACCACTCCGGACATTCCACTCGCGCTGAAGAACACCACGACCTACAAGGAAGGAAAACACAGGTTAGCAAAGGCAAGACTTACCGCATCATAGCGCTCTTAATGTGCCATCATTTACCAGCAGGGCTAAACCAAGCCAGTTCGCCGCGCTGAAGCTCCACTTCCCTAAGGGAGAAAAAAGAGACATGTTAAACAAAGAAAGGCATGCTGGATAGCAACAAAACTAAAGAACAGCAATAAGACCTACCTGAACAATATCAAAAGGGCCGGCGTCAGTGAAATAACTGGACCGCACTCACCCATGAAAGACAACGCGCCCCTGCAAAGAAGGCAGGACGGAGAGCATGCCTAATTCTACCACAAGGTGAGGAGAGGGTGCCAGAGGGACTGAAATCATACAGGGGTGGAGGGAGGATACTTACCCCAGTCGGTCAGTCTTGAACACAGTCCTCCTGTATTTTCAGGCAGAACCTTCCTAATGGTGTTGGGATCCTTTTTTTCTAATTAATTGCGTTTTGATTCAGGGTATGATCCTAGCATCCCTAACTACACTGAGTCTCTGTTGAGTTGTTATTGACATCACAGATGACATCACAGATGACATCACCAATGGCATCATCTTTGACATCACTGATGACATCACAGATGACATCACTGATGCCATCAGTAGTGACATCGCTAATAACATCATACATGACATCAATGATTATCTAACTAATGGTATCAGACATAAGATCACTCTAGGTATTTGCACATATTTGGACTACCCTTATGTTTCTATATATGTGAAATTAGGATTTTAGAATAGTTCATAACAATGAATACATTGTTTAAAACAGTAAACACCTACACAAGCATCAAATCCCTACTGGTGACGCTTTCCTTTGTAGTACATTGGTAAAAGATATCTGAATTATGAACATGTTATATTTTACAAATATGTTTACTTTCTTTTAATAACAAAAAACTATATGAAGTAGACTGCTTAGAATCTTCCTGTTTGTGCCAAATACAAGACATGTTCACTATAATATAATATAATATAATATGTATATACAGTTGCAATTTTTTATAGAAATACAGACACATGTTGATCCCTAATTATTTACTACGTTTTAATATAACCAAATGTAAATACTCAATTTTTTTATTGCAAGAAACATGTGTACACGTTTCATTTTCTAAATGACATGAGAAGTGCTTTAAAACAAGGAACAACTATGAATTAGGATATATTTTAAGATCCTCCCTCCCTCTCTTCCTTTTCCCTTTTCTCCGCAGACGAGGTTTCTAGACAAGTCCAATCTAGGAAAGTCTCATCGAAACAGGTTCACCCCTGTTCCTCCAAAACTATCAAGGACCACATCGACTCCCTGGCTCCTGCCCTGGCTGATTTATGCAATCACTCCTTCACCACTGGAGTCTTCCCATCCCACCTGAAGCACTCCCTTGTGCACCGCCTTCTTAAGTCTGGCTTCAGAGCTGCCAGAAGCACGGAAACTGCTCTCCTGAACATCCATGAAGATCTGCTCTCCAACCTTGACTCTAACACCCCTTGTCTCCTCATGCTGCTTGATCCCTCATCTGCCTTTGACAGTGTCAACCATGCCATCCTGCCCAACTGTCTCCGTGATAATCTGGGTATCACTGGCCAGGCCCTGGAGTGGCTGACTTCTTTCCTCTCTGACCGACCCTCCAAGGTCCAACTTGGGACCTTCCTCTCTGCTACCTTTTTCTCTACCTGTGGTGTCCCCCGGGGGTCTAACCGCTCTCCCTGGCTGTTCAACCAATACCTGGCACTCCTTGGCCACCGCATCACTGCTCTCTGCCCCAACTTTCAGTGCTATGCAGATGATACTCAGCTAATTTTCAGGCTACCTTCTGCCTCCTCCTCTCCTTCACTTATCTCTGACTGTCTGTATGCTATCCAGAAGTGGTGTGCCACCAATGACCTTTGCCTTAATGCCAGTAAGACTGAGATTCTCCTCATTGGCAACCCCCGCTCCCTCCTTTCCTATTGCTCCCTGGCTGGCCTCTGTTGGTCCTTTTCCCGTTCCCACCTGCAAAGCCAAAAACCTCAGGGTCATCTTTCGACTCCACACTCTCCTTCTCTCCTCGCATCTCTGACGTCTCCAAGAAGTCACACTACCAGCTAAACCTCCTCAGGGGTATTCTGCCTTTCCTCTCCTTCCCACAGATGCTCACTGTCTCCAGAGCTCTGGTTCTGTCTAGGCTGGACTATTGCAACAGCCTCCTTCTAAATCTGCCTGCTTCTACTCTCCGCCCTCTGCAACTCATCCAGAACAGGACTGCGAGAATTTGTCCTTGGCCTCAAGCCCAGGGATCGTATCTCTCCAGGACTGAAATCTCTGCACTTGCTCCCAGTGGCTGCGAGGATTAAGTTTAAATCCCTCTGCATCATCCACAAGGCCTTCTGGGGTCTGGAATTCCCAACACCTTCAGCTCGCTCTTCCTAAATATCTTCCTTCTCGAGCTCTTCGCTCATCTGCCTCCAACTCCCTCAGGGTCAGTCGCTTCTGTAAGGAATGAGTTGGTGGTAGATCTCATTCCTCGGCTGGTGCCTCCCTCTGGAACAGCCTCCCTGCCTCCCTTAAACTTGAGGAGAACCATCTCCGGTTCCGAAAACACCTTGAAACCTTTCTCTTTGCTTCTGCTTTCTCTCCTCCTCTCCTCTGCTGACCTCCTGGCTGAAACTGGTACTGCACTGGCTACTTGGACACCCTCTGATCCCAGCCCAGGTCCCTCTCTCGCCAGCGTCACACACCCGCACTGCCCACCTGGCAGCCTCTGCACTTGGCGACTGTTCTGTATCCCTATAGTCCCCCTACCAGACCTCGATAGCCGATGTCCGCACTTACCCATGCACTTGCCACATGCTCGCCATTATTTTACTTATTGTTATTAACTATTCCCATGTATTGAACTTTCCTTTCCCCCCTTCCCACACACTTGTGCAATCTGAATGACACCTGGTCTAGTAGGATCGTTGTCCGTCCTCCTTGTTCCCCTCCCTTGCCTCGTCGCGCCTTGAAACACTTGTGTATAGGCACGTTATAAATGCCATATCATATCATATAATTTCCATACATGGGTATTGAAAGTGATTATTACTCTACATTAATATATGTGTAGAAGTGAAATTAAGTTTTAAAATTCAGCTTTTGCGTGTATGTAGATGTATTTCTTTCCGTGTGTCTTTTGTACGTGATTACCATGTTCAAATTGAAATAAAACACATACTGTAAAAAGTAAAAGTAATCTTTAAACATTGACTTTTGTGTATGTGATAGGTGATGTCATAAGTGATGTCACCAGTGATGTCCCTAGGTATGCCATCTATGATGTCATCATTGTGGTAATACGCTGTGCAGCAGGGGGCACAAAGTTAAGGTGGCTTTAGATGAATTTCAGGATTTTTGATGCGTTAAGTTTTCACCTGACCGTTCCTGCAACTAAAGTTTTTTTCCCTGAATTTCAAAGGTTTTGTTATACCATTGTTTTTTTCTGTGCCACTGGCCATGGCTATGGTCATTGGCCACAGCCTTCGCCCATGCCCACTGTATATGTTAGAACACTACCAGACCACTAGCTATGGCCTTCGACCATGGTCAGTGGGCACAGCCTTCGTTCTTTGCCACTCTTTTACAACACTGCCAGACCACTAGCCTGGGCCTTTTATCATGGCCAGTGAACACGGTCTTCGTCCATGGCCACTGTATATTTTACCAGACCTTTTGTTACACCATCGTCTTTTTTTTGCGCCACTGGCCACGGCTTTCGCCCATAGCCAATTCAGACTCATTAGTGGTGTCCCAGTCACGTCATTACTGGGCACCTGGGATTCGAAGGAGATAAGGTTGGGAGCCAAGTCTGGGACATTCTGTGGTTTCGGATATGAGGGGCAGAGGTGATGCCAATATATTAACTACAAGGTCGAGGAGGCAACTTTTGTCTAATCAAAGCAGAGTTGGCCTCGCCAGTTACTCCGGTTGAAGCTGGAATGGAGGGGTGCACATCACGTGGCAGTTTCAATTCATCAATGTGTCAATTAGTTTAAACCACCTATCCAGTATCTGAATTTGGTAGTGATGATGTAGGGGACCACGTGTTAGGGGAATGGGTTTAGATAGTTTGTGGCCAATCGGTCGAGGGACTATAGGGGGACATTAGCATGTTCTATAGGTGGTAGCCAATGAGGGTGGTGGAATGACATTGTAACTCATGTATGCTAATATGCAGTCTTTCTGCTATATAACCTGTAATTCTTTGGGGCGTGACGAGCAGTGTGTCAGTTCGGTTCTACAAGAGGTGCAGAGGTGCAGTGATTATATGGCCTATTGGATTATTTTTATTGTTCGGTTTTTATGATACTATTCTCTTTACAGAGGCATTCCCTTTCAACCAGAAGCCATTTATCCACCCCAACCCCTTCCATGCACAGTTGTAGTCTTTCCACCGTTGATACCATATCCGCAGAGAGGCGGTGTAAGAATCGAATATACAATTGACTAATGCAGTGAGCAAGGCCAGAGGGTAGACATAAGGGCTGAATACGAATGGAGACAATAAGGAGCCCTGAGGACTCCCACAATACAGAGGGAACGAAGCTGATGAGAAAGGGGCCAGTGACACGGTTTGCGTCTGCCCTGATCAAAACGAGCAGATCCAATCAAGACCAATTACACTTAAGATACTAGGACCATATCAAACGAGGTGGACCAGGTCATTGATGTCAAAACCAGCTGTCCCTGTCCATGTTTCAACTGCATGGTGTAGTGTGCAGGCATAAACCAGTAGCTGTGCCCCATCCAGGTGTGGAGGGACGGAAGAGACCACCAGAGACATGACACTGGAGTTCAGTGAAGGGATTGTTGCGAGAGGTGATCATTCATGTGAAGGATGGGGCAGAAGAACCTGGGATTACAAGTAAGACTGATAGATGAGTGCAACACTCTAGAGAAACATAGTCAGCCTTCCTTCATTTGTCCTTGACTATTTCCACTCACTTTTGACAGGACTCATAACGTTGCTGCTGATTTCGACATTAATACTCTCGTCCCCATAAAATGTGCCTTTTTCCTTCCAAAGATGTGCTTAAATTAGTTGGCAGGACTCGGAGGGCAAAGATGTGCTTAGATTAGTTGGCGGGACTGAGAGGGCAGAGATCTGAGACAGACTACAGGTTGTGTGTGTCTTGAAATATCCTCGAATCCGCACAGGGTGGCCTGTAAAATGGCACCTGGGCCTGGGCTGGGAGATGGGTAGTTTATGTGCGGCTGGGATCAGCTTGACCTTAAAAGATGTCTTTGTGTGTCTTTATGTTTGCAGGCGTCGGCTAGAAGGAAAGCTGGGCTTGTGAGCAGCGTTGATTGCACACTGTTTTAGCATCTCAGACGCTGTGCCTATTCGGCTGACATGTTATTTTATCAGATCAGCATCTATAACAGCCCTTGTGCACGTGCATGCACTTTTTCACACGGGTATCAGACCCCAGTGGCTGTTGTTGTGACTTTATCAACAGCAGGTGACATGGAAAGGTTTCAGCAGTGCAAGTACAATGGCGAAAAGTGTCCTTTAAACTAAAGCAGATGGTTTTTCAGTTTTAGAAAAAATTCGGATTGGATTATATAATCCATGTATTCCAATTGTGTTGATGCCAATTGTTAATTACATCTCGGAACTTCTTATGTTGTGCATCAATACATTGAAGTGTTTTCAGGTAATTTAGGGCAAACTCGGTGCACTCTTGTATTGCAAGGATTTTGAGTTCATGTGTCTTGATTTTCATAACGTTTACTTGTTTTCCTGAATTTCAGATTTTACTGCTAATATCCGTCTGTTTTCCCCACTCCCTCTCGTACCTCCATCAATAGTATTTCAAAAGAGAAACTTGTCGATGTGGTGAGTTGAAAGCACAAAAGTTCCGTTTTTCCCACACTTGCCCACTGCTAGGGTTTCTCCTCGGACCCACAGGCACGACCTTACAGTGCCATTGCTACTTAAAACAACAAAGATGGGTCTCCTTGTAAGAGTCCTTCAGAGAACTGTGCCCCCGGCCCTGAGATTGCCTTCACATTCCTGACAATCAGGACTGAACCATGAGAGTTCACTTGTGCGCTTGAGGGTGCAATGGGTAAACCAGCCACCCAAGTTGTGACATTGTTTGAAATACCAACACTCCCTGAAAGTGACTCACAGCGGCAACTCTTGCCACATTGCGCAGAGCTAGGAAGGCAGGGGACTCGTGACATGACATGGTCACAAGATCCATGAGCATAGAAAGGGTGCGCTTCTGAAGGCGCAGACGCAGACGCATACGCTGCGCGGCGTTAACAGTGTGCAGCATAGCTTCCCATCCCCCCGTTTTAAGCAGCTATTTTGGGGTGAGCGCCCAGATCGCTGGCAGTGTTTGCACAGCTACACTGTCACATGGGCCTCGCGGAGACGAGAAGTCTGCAAGCCAAACACGTTTATTGCAACACCACAGAAGCAGCGAGCTACGAAGAAAGAAACAGTGTTAACGCTCATAGGGTTTCGTCTGTTTGCCAATGTGAGTGGAATGTCAGAGTAAAACTTAACCATTTCAACGAATAACGTAGCAACTCGCGCTTGCAGCTGCGTTATATTCACACTTCATGCCCCCAAATCGTTTCTTTTTGGTACAGAAAGGCTTTTAATGTCCGGAAGTGACAATTCATGAACACATTTGTCTTCCGTACTGTCTTTATAAGTTAATTCTAGGAAGTCCTTTCTAATTGGGAATTGAGTAGGGTGACCAGACGTCCCGGTTTTGCCAGGACTGTCCCAGTTTTTGCTGCCCCTTCTCAAGATTATGCTCCCATTGGAAACTGCAGTGGTCCCGGTTTTTGGTAGTAGGTCTTCCTAGCTGGCAGGCACAGCAAAGAAATGCTGCATTCTACAACTTAAGATAGTGTTAGTTTGTGATGAATTGATTGTAACAACTTCAGCCCCCTTCACCTTCAAACGCTAGAAGTGTAGTGCCTTGACAGCCACATTCAAGAGTTAGTCCTACTTTGATGTTAGATTCCCAGTCCCGGTTTTTTACTTTTTAAATCTGGTCACCCTAGAATTGAGACCTTCACCTCATTCTGTGCATTCTTTAAGAACTAAATTGCTGGTATACGGCCACACTAACACCATTCTCACTCATGCACCGATTAGTAATGGTAGCGTATCATAACAGGGTCTTGTGTAGTGTAACTTGTGTCATTTTGGCTAAATCTTGGCAGCACGCTGCAAGCGATGTGGTGGTGCGGTTGGAGGTGAATTTTGGCAGGGGGAGAGGTGAGGTGCGAATTCTGGTGTTCCGATGGCTGCATATTTCAAAGTAACCACCTTATGTGGGCTGGTGAACGATGGTTTGTGTTGCTATATCGACGCTAGCTGTAATGCTTTAGCAAGATTCATCCTAAGAGCATGGGTGTGGGGTTGTGGATTCAATATGTGACATGATAAAAAAGATTAAGAGTGGTTTGTCCTTAGTCGGTGCCACATGACTGGGCGAGCCGCTGCGTGTATCCATGCCTATGTACAGAGTATAAGAAGGAAGTAGCGGGAGTGAGCAGGTAATGAAGACTATTGGCTAGCTGGAGGGAAGGTTGGTTATTTTAGGTCGATAGGCCTGGTCCACAAAATGTTTTCTGAATTTGTGTAGTTTGTGCGAGTGCAAAGTACGAAAGCAATTCATGAAAGGGCCTTTGCAATGAGACAGCCCACCTTGTGCCTTGCCCAACCACACTGCGCCCCGCGTTAGCGCCACATTAGCACAAAGGAAGGACTATCGCAAGGGGGAGGATGGGCAGAATACGCATGAAGCCTCAACATATTGTTAACCAGGAGTGTCATACGTGTGGGCAGGGAGGCTCTGGGCAAACTTCAAAATACACCCACTAAATTGCAAAACCAACGTAATTTACAAAAAATATATTGCTGTCGTGCAAACGTCAAAAGGGCCTCAAACCTAGCACCTATCAGGAGAACGGCAAAGTGCAAATGCAACGTGCAAGCGTAGCCAAGCCTTCCAACAAGGGGGGATCATGCATGCATTGCTTGTGGTCTAGCTAGCACTAAATGCTGGAAGGAGGAGGATGAGGAGGCAGAGTGTGTTCTGCAATCGTACTACAATATTCAGAGTGGCAGATGAGGAGGTGCTTGACACATAAAGATTTCCCTTAATCGAGTAATGGACATGGTCAGTTGGACAAATTAATACAAGTACAAAAGAGTGAGGGAGTGGGAGACTGATTTAACATCATGCACCACATGCTGTATTTCCACATGTGAAGGCGTTAGTAGCCCCTAAACATCTTCGCCACAGGGACCTTTCAGCACCCCAGCTCACTTATTGGGGGCATATCACAAGCGACACAACCCCAGTGCCGGCACCTGTGTTGCAATGCATCATCACACACGTCCACAAACACATTAACATGTCCCACACAGTGCAGGCAAGACAAACAGTTGCCCCGGACTTCTATGCCATTGCACATTTTCTCAGTGTCCTTTGAGCCATTGACTGCACATATTTGGCACTACAGCTAACTAAACGATCACACCTTCAGAAACATGAAACGTTAGGATTCCAGAAATGTCCAAGTCATCTGCGATGCAAAGAGCCACATCATGCTTCTGAATGCCAATTACCCCCGAAGCATTGTGACAGCTAGACCCTCCACCCTCCACCATTGCCTCAGGCCCTGCCATCTGGGACTTTTGGCAATATGTGGCTGCTTAATGAGTGTGACTGATCACACACACACAAACAAGCACATGCAAAGCATGCACCTACCACTGGAAGGAAGCAAACCAATTTTGCATATTCATTCATTTGTAGGGACCGTGCATAATCAATCTCACTTTTCCTGCTGACACCCTTCAGGAAACCATCAACCCTTGGTGAAAACAGGTACAATGCTGCACACATTGCACAAAGAGCCATAGTTGCACTCACCTTTGGTGCGCTCAAATCACTGTTTCAGTGCCTGAATCACTAGGGTATTGTCTTACTCTACACGCCACCAGTGGTATGCAGTGGTATTGGTACTGTTGTGTTGCATCGTGCACAACATTGCAACACAAAGTGGACTACCTGTGGAGTGCAGGATGGTTGGCGGCCAAATCCACCTGCTCCACCTATATCTGTAGCTGGGCAAAGGGCATAGGGAAAGGCCTGCAACAACCATGTTGTACATATATCCTTTGCTTGAACCATTCTCTGTGCTGTGAACACACTCCAAACCCCCATCCTTTACGTTTCAATGATGGGAGAGGGCAATACCTGTCTGTCTAACAAAACACCCCGAGAAAGCCTGTCCAAGTGGGATAATGAGTGTGTGCACAATGACAGAAGGAACACAAGCCCATCTGACCCTGCATGCCACAAACATACCAAAGAAACACAGGGCACCCGTACCACATAAGTGGGCTCATCACCATCCATGTGCAACATATCGAGCGCATGTAGTGCCATCCAACTTGTTAGTAATAACAACACGAACAAACTGCATCTACACAACTCCGAAACACCTATATAGCAAGAGACGTTACGCTGCAACCAGCAAAAGAAGGGGTGAACCACCAATTCAGCCGGTGTACTAGTAAAACATTTCACATAACCACACATCACAATGATATAACAGTTCATTCTTGAATGTGAGGAGCCCGCAACCCAGACCTCTGTTACTAAACGACATAATGGAAACCCCTATTTGTGGGCTCGCCCTACAATCTCGATAACAGTGGGCAGTGTCTACAGATTTCCCATTACTCCAAACGTGAACACACTCACGCCTTCTTACCGGGTTTTTGTCTGCTTCCCTGTAGGGGTCGGTTCACATAGCCATGAGGAAGACTATCCCAATTGCCAAGTAGTTGGCATGACACTGAAACGTGTAAAAGGGCCCTACAGCCTTGTAGGGGCACCCCAATGAAGTCAAGATGTGTACACACACATAGGCAGACATATACATGGATATTTGATTTACCATGTTTCTGTTTAGAGGCACTTTAAATAGTGTTGGATGTTACTAGTTGTACCTCTATTATTTACAAAACTGTTGACGAGATTTGTTTTTTTTCTAGTTTTCGAAAATCAACCTTTCTTTTCTCCACTTATGGGAATTAGGATCTGTTTCCTGTCTTCCACTTTTTCATTAACTACCTCTTTTGCTCAAGTACTTCTTATGTTCTACAAGGGTGATCCCTTTGTCTTTTGTGTTTTGTCCTATCAAAGGACTCATTTTTAGCTATGCACATTGTCTCACTATTTGCTGTTCTTAATGTCTTTGAATAAAATATTCCAGTTTGAGAAATCAAGTGACTGTGTTCAGTTTGGCTGTGGGATTCCACGATGTGATATCATGATTGATACACGTCTTTGATGATAATAACTACAAACTTATGAGGAGTTATTCAAGTTGCAGCGTGGACCATATTATTATTATTTGTGACTGTCTAGTTATGTATCAGGGTGTCAGTCTAGAAAAATGGATACCTCTACTTTGTAACCACAAATGCATTTTGGTGGCCGTGGGCCAACCGTCTCATGCACGATATGGCAGAATATAGGTTTTCGAGTTTGCCAATGAATCGCCATTTTGTTTTCTAATCATTGCTTATTGCTTTCTGTTCCTATTGCTTCGCAGTATATTTTCCGCTTACACTGCTCGACTGTAAAACATTGTTGTCTGTATGTGAAAAGGACAAGGCCACAGGGCCGAGAGGATAACAAGAGTTTGCTGAAACACAAACGTAGGCAGTGCCAGGAAGAATGCCCGGCTCCCTCCCGAATGTAGCCTTGAAGCAGAGCTGCAGGGCATTTAATCATTTCGCAGCTGCCAGCCAGTCTCGTTATATGGTAGAATATGTTAGAATAATACCGCTAAAGGCTTGAATTATGCTTTTCTTACGGCCTCCAAGAACAGAAGCGCTGTGTTCTATTCAACAACTGAAAGATGCCTTCGCACTCACAAATTGCAAATTGTTACTAGAATAGATGTTTGAAGGTGTCATAGTAGTCGGAGATGTCCATCATCACACCAAGTTCAAAGAAACCCAATAAAGGGGGGTGTTAAACATGTCATAGCTGATTGTTTGATATGCATTTTGTATATATGTAACTGATGTACGTAATTCACTCTCTTGCGTCCCTCGAGGTCTAGAGATACACGTCGCGGGGCGTGAGACCGAGTTGGTCAACTGAGACTTTTGCTTTGCAATAAACCCTAGCTTTGGGAATACATCCTTGTGTCTGGCGTATCTATTGTGTGTGGTGACTCGCCTTGTTTCCATAGACTTCAGGGTCCCCTAGGGGCCCCTTCCAAGGGTAGAATAGCCACTATATGTAGATGGAGACTCAGTGGTGTTAGCAGGTGGTTGAGACCCTTCCCATTTGGTTGTCATGGTCCACGAGCCATGTGTCACCTTATGTGCCCCATGCACTGTTTGCAGTACAACAGGCATCTGTGTGAAGTATGATTGCTGTGTATCTGGCCAACACACTTCCAGTATTACACCTTCCAGTATTAGCTGTACATGAATGCAGTTAATTCCTGTACATGGTTGGTGGCTAGTTGAGGAGGTAATGACAAGTGTAGGCCTTTCCTGCTATTCATTTCTGTATTTATTGATGGCACACCTTGCTTTAAGAAGAAACAGAGCACTCCGTTAGTCACATGGGGATGTGCTCATAGATGGGAGCGAGCAGATTGCAAAGGATAAATACAAGGATGTGGGGAAGTAATAACGCCGGAGTGCAGGCAAGTACGCAGCAAGTGATTTACCTGAAACCAGACTATGTGCTCCTTAAAGGCGAGGTGTCTGTCATTGTAGAACCCACAGACATTGCGCATGTGGTCTGCTGGTGCAACTGGAAATAGGTCATGTGACCTCTGCCCCACTCACCTATGTAGCCCTGTCCCTTGCTTTGCTTTCTTCTCTGTTAGATCACTGGTAATCTGTCAGCTGGACAGCCAAAGGGAAGGACAGACGTAGTAAAGTGCCATTTCTATATGGACTGGTTTGGACCACGAGGACCTTGAACCATATGTCATTCTCCTCATACATCAGGTGAGCTCCTTGTAATGATTACTATATGTCCGACACACCATCTCCAATTATTCTCAACTACGCTGCTCACATGCAACATCATGGACATAGCATCACTGCTACTTCACAAGTTGCTATAGGCCCCATAACCACTAAATCATCCATCACTACATGGGGTGATGTTCCTCAACATCTTCTGAACAACCAACCATGCAGCACACATCAGCAAACTGAACGCCATGAAGGTCTTGCACACCCTCTTCTTGATTGATAACTGTATGGCATCCACCTCCACCCAAATCCCCAACGTCCTCATACCCAATTACTGCAGCATTCTATTAAGAGACCGCACAAGCCATGCCATCAGTCACAAAGGCTTATGGAAATGTACCCAAATGGACGTAACTGACATTACACCTCTTCAGCCACTAACTGCTCTAGCCACAGAGACAGTCAGCTTCAACAACAACTAACATCCACTCAAGGCCAACAACTCTTTCATTGGAGACTTAACAGAATTGGTAACCACAATGTCTCTCACTCATCAGGATGACGTCTTCCTCAGTGACTTGAACATTCCTGCTAAACGAGTAAACAATGACCCCAAGGAAGGTCTCAACTGCATTCACAAGACACTGAACCAAACAAAGAACACAATAGACCCAACAAACAGAAAAGGTTACATCCGCTTCCTCATCATCACTGCCCTACACACCCTCCGTCATGGCTCTCCAGACACACTGACCTTGCTGGAAAATATGTCAATTTGCTTTGAAATTAGTCACAGTTCACCCCAGTTCACCAGAGTCAAGATCACCCATCGGTAGGCCAGCAAACAGGCCTTCAGTTCATTCAAGCACTTTGCGGTGTAGGATCTCATGGAAGACCTCAGCAACCTACACCTCACATGGATTAATGAAACTAACCAGAGTTGCTATTTGCTTCTCCAAACAATGAGCAACACTCTTGAAACCCACCTCAGCCATCATGCACCTGTGTAACAATGGATCTGCCTGATTTTACCGTCGCGGAATGGTCCACGACGGAAATGACTGCATGGGAAATGTACGCAACACAGGAATGTTCGTACATTTCCAATGCGGACTTCCATTAAAATCACACAGATGCAAACTCTCACCCACACACTCACTCACACCCCCAACACACCCCCACCACACCCCTAGCCCTCTACTTACCTTCCCATCAGACACACTGTGTCCCTGCGGCGGCGGTTCCCTTTCACTTCCATGATCGGGAACTGGCACAGCAGTGTCCTTTTTTTCTTATTTTTTTTACTTTGGGTGAGCTGTGGAGGGTGTCTCCTGCAACCGCCGCAACCCCGTCCACTATACCGTATAGTATAGTGAGTGGGGTGTTGCAGGGGACACCCCCGCAGCCCCCAGCTTTTTATTTATTTATTTATTTTAATGGCAGGGTGTCCACCACAACACCCCGCTCACTTTAGTGAGCGGGGTGTTGAGGGGGACACCCACCAGGGCCCATACGGACCCCACTGAAACACCTAAACACATACTACGAAAAGTTAAAACTTTTGGTAGTTAGAAATTTTCGTGGATGTGTTTCAGGTCTTTTGGTGGGGTCGGTAATTTTTATTCAGACTTTTCGTCCGAAACCTGTAACAACACACCCTTGAGCCTTAACCTTCTATACCGTAGTACACTGAAGAACTTAAACTCTACAAAAAAAGCATCAGAAGACAACAAATAACTTGGGAACTATTGCACGCAATATCCAAGCATGCCAAGCTCAGGAAACTGTGTGCTACACACACACACACACACACCTGATCAACACTACCAATGCCAAACATTGCATGAACGTCATAGGCAAGGCCAGCAACGAAAGCAGAGACCTCTTCAAAGTCATCAAGCATTAAATCAAGCCTCTCCCTAAAATACCAATACTCTACTACAGCGAGGATTTCAAAACCTTGAAATGTATCATAATCCACTAGATCATCAGGATTGACCTGCATCTAGCCACCAATGCCACAATTGTCTGTCAGCACACATCTCATTTTGCACAAAGACTACTGAGAGGCCAACCTTCAAGACACTCAAAATGGAACATCTGACATCAAGCTTATGTTCACTGAAGGCCACATCGTACATGGCCAACATCCTCCCTGCCTCCGGACTCAACAACCTTCCAAATGAGGCAGTCATCCCTTAGCTGGCAATCCTCCACACCTACCTCAATCATGACACCTTTTCCTCAGCACTCAAAACCAGTCAAATGCCATCACTTCTCAAGTAAACAAGTCTGTGCCCCAAGCTTCCTCAGAAACTACTGCCCTATTTCCTTTCCTAGGTATGCTCCTTGAGGAAACAGTGGCCATGCATCCCTTCATACACTTGGAGGACAGCAGCACCCTTCAGTCCCAGAAGTTTTGCTTTGGAGACAGAAGCTGTGCAGACACTGCTACCATCAGTACTGTTTGGGCAGTTTTTTTGTTTGTGTTTAATACATTTTAATTCCGTAAATTGCAAGTTTGGGCAGTTTTTAATGTTAATGGTTCAATTTTGCTGTATGCTGGAGTCACCCACACTTGACAGTCTCTCTTTCAGGAGTGTTTCTTTAGTGAGCAGTTGCCTATAATAGGGCCACTCTCAGACTGCCTCGGTCTGTACGCTGGGATAGGTGGTTTGATGAGGCATTGAGTATGATTGCACTGCCCACTCTCTGCCTTCGCCTGTTTAGCATCTCTGGTCGCGGCACAATTTGCGCGCTTTTTAGCGCTTTTGCTGTGAATCAGGGCCTACGCTTTAAGTAGAATGCAAAAAAAAGTGAGGGCTCTAACAAGGGCGCATGTGCAGGGCATGGCCTAAAGGTGAAGTGCACTTGCCCCAATCCAAACAATGCATCATGAGACGTTGCAAACATGTATTTTGGGGCACTCAGCATGGGCACTGTTGGCCTTGTTCGCATCCAGTCTGCAAATTGTAAATGTACCTCTTTGTCTCAGTTTGTAAATAAATTGCAATCTACAAATAAAAAGCCCTCTCAGTATAAAAACAACAATTTAGTCAGTGAGTGAATCACCCTCACTCTTTAGATAAATCACCAACGTGAAATGGGAGTGAGACCCTGCCCCTTTGCATAAGAATCAAAGAGCATTTTGGGAGCGTAAGAATGACCACAGATTTTTTGTATTTGACAAATATTCCTGTGATAATCATTTAAGAATGAATCCTTTTGAGCATGTGAAGCACACTGGGATTGGTGCTTGTTTCATTTGTCAGTTACAACACTCACTCTAACAGTACAATGCCTGCTAACCATGGGCCATTTATACTGCTTTGAAGAGCCTTGTATTTGGATCTTTTGCTTGGGCTTTGAAAGGGGCCGCTAGGGGTCCCTCGTGCTATGGAAACCAGGCAATAACCATACACGAAAAGATGCGCCAGACACGAGGATCAAATTCCCAATGCTAGGGTTTATTGCAAGCAAAAGATAGTATCAATTGGCCAATTCTGATCTCACGCCCCGCGACATGAGTTTCCTAGACCTCGAGGGACGCAAGAGAGCGAATTACATACATCAGTTACATATATACAAAATGCATATCAACAATCAGCAAAGTCATGTTCAACACCCCTCTTCATTAAGTTCCTTTGAACTTGGGATGACGATGGACATATCCGACGAGTATGACGATTATGACATTTTTGATGTCTATTCTAGTAACAATGTGCAATTAGAAAGTGCAGAGGCATCTTTTAGTTGTTGAACAGAACACGGTGGTTCTGTTCTTGGAAGCAAGCTGCATACGGGGGAAGAGCCACATTCCAAGCTTTGCTATCTATGAAGTACTATTCGTGTCCTGGGAGCCGACACGTTCTAAAGGGTTTGTGAGGGGGGCCGTAAGAAAAGCATAATTCAAGCCTTTAGCTGTATTATTCTAACATATTCTACCATCGTACGAGACTGGCTGGCAGCTGTGAAGTGATTAAATGCCCTGCAGCTCTCTCCCAAGGCTACAGAGAGGGAGCGTGGGCATTCCTCTCTGGGCTACTCATGAGGAGTTTCAACAAACTCTTCAGTCCCGCGACCTTGTCCTTTCATATTCAGACAACAATGTTAACAGTTGAGCAGAGTAAGCAGAATCCGCAAGAACTGCAAGCTGCAAAGCAGTTTTTTAGACAGAAAGCAATGAGCAATGGTTAACAAGCAAAATGGCGATTCTTGCTACATTTAAAATGGCCGCTCGTTGGTCAAGCATAGCAGTTTATATTTCTATAATTCGGTGCATAAGACGGTTGGCCCACGGCCATCAAGTTACGTCTATCATTCAAATGAAGGGTATTCATTTTTCCAGATTGACAAAACCTCCTTTTGGCCGTATGCCAAACATCTTATTTATTCATTGTATCCTCCTCTAATGAAGGTAAGTCTGGGGTATCTACGTCTGAATCATCTTCATCATTAATGTCTATCGCCATGAATTGTTTTACTGTTTTTGTTTCCTCAGTGTCCCTGTTATTCCGGCCATGCGTTTGTTTTCCTCTCGACACCATGTGCATACATCCCTTAGTACATCCAGCAGTTATTTCAGTGCACACTATTGGTAAGCATTGTATGCAACAGCAGCATGTTATGAATATCCCGAGTACCATCATTAGTATCGAAATTAACTTCCATCCCCAAGACCGCAATAATCCCCAAAACCAGGATCCTATCCCCCAACCACCTTCTTCAGTAGAGAGTGTGGAACTTATGACATGTCATTTCCAGATCGCTTTAAATATAGTAGGGGAGTAGTCATCTATATACACACAGCATGCAGTTTTTACGAGCTTGCAAACTCCACCACGATCAACTAATATTATATCGAGAGCGATCCTGTTTTGAAGTGCCATTAGTCTTATTCTTTTTTCTTCTAACGTCATATTCAATAAAATATCCGTTGTGGAATCTATTGTTTTTTATAATATTCCAGACAGTTTTCTTATATTGTAAGAATTTTCTATTTGGGACAAGAACGGTATAAATGATTTGGCTATATCCATTGCTATCATTCCATCCTCGCTACTCCTTTGAGTTCTACCTTTTGTTCGTTTGGCTACTTCTGCTGTCTCCAAGAGGAACACTCCTGGAAACAGTGGACCTAGGTAGCATGTGCCTCCCCAGTTTCTAGGTAACCATGGATATGCTTTTTCTCCACATATAAAGTAAACAGGGTCTCCTACGTACACAGGTTCTATTTCGTGTTTTAAAACCACTGTGTTCAGGCAGTTGCTAAACGTTCCTACTTTATAGGAACCCTTTTTCTGTAGACATAGGGGAGCAGTTTTGGGACTGTGATCCACTGTATAGGCAGGGGGCACAGCATCTTTGTTCCATTCATCTGTCATCTGAAATGTCATTACTGATGTTCTTTCTGCTGGCGGGGTTGGTCTATTCTGCCTATGTAATCTATCTAGTCTTGTTATTTTTTGTGTATTCTTTCTCATGGGTTCTAGTGCAAACACGCAAGCTTTTTGGAATATGGAACAACCCACAGGTCTCATGATCACTTCCTCAAATTCATTCATATTGGTCTCATCTAGCTGACCCGTATTACTCTTGTTCCATTTCCCAAAAAACATTTCACTTAATGTTACTTCACATGAATAAATCAATGGCAACGGTTGTACATGCCAGCCTATCCCTTTCCCACCGTGTGGTAAATGGGTGCAAACCCAGCAATCCTTTTTCTTTAAAACTGCATGGGTCATGTTCATGATGAGCAACAATGTATTGTTGCCGTATCCTTCTCTATGTCTCTCTTCCATTGGGGGCAAAGTACCAGTGATTACATGAACCAGGCTTTCAGTAGCTGCTTTTGGCAAAAGTGTTTTTAACGGGTGTACGTACTCCAGGAACCATAGTGTAATAGCTGTTATTGTTGGTACTATCATACTTAAAAAACATAGGACCAATGTCCAAATCAGAACCTTATTCCTTTTACCATGCTTTTTCCCTAAATTTACAGTCTCTAAATCTATTATCTTTTCAGCAGGGGTGCAGGAGGAAGCTGAAACCGGTCTTGCCTTGTTCTTCATCGTCCTTCTTCTTGCTGGTAAAGTTCGTCGCGAATGTCTCTCGTTCTTGATGCCAGAAAAGTTCAACGAGAAATGTCACAGTTCAATTCTGCCAGCCTTTTCACAGCCTGGATCATTTATCCACTCCAAGCAAGATTAGTTGTTCTTTCTCCCACTGCTCAGACGATTTCCGGACAGTTCTTTATTGATAGAATACTATGTGCATCCAGCTTGTCCCGCTCTGGCTTAGGACACATGTACTCTATCAGCCTTAGTACTTATGTGCGTCCAGCTTGTCCTGCTCTGGCTCCTGACACATGTACTTTTATAAGAGCACCGAGGAGCTGTGAGTCTTGAATTGTCCGACTTGCAGAACTCTCACACTTCTCTCCTCTACGCCCCTGGTTCCTACTCCGTCCGTGAGTGGAACCAAAGGCAAAAAGAAAAGTACCAAAGATCTGTGGATCACTTTGCCTGTCGAGGCCGCAAATTATACCGATTCACTCCTGGTATTGTATGATCCGTGAATAGTGCCGTTGCATTTCCAGTATCAGGCTCAGTGTCAGCCTGTGGCACAATGATGGGTAGCGATGAGCGTTGTGGCAATGATGTAGTTTCTTTCTTTGGCTTTGGTGCATTCGCAGGAACTGGTGGGCACCAAAGGGGTTCACGTGTTGTTTCTGCTCGTGTTTGCAATGCAGGGTTTGTGTCGCTCGGCAGTGATGTTGTTTCCGCTGAGCAACGTTGGGGCATTTTTCGCCCTTTCCCGTTACTGGCAGCCTCCTCAGGCTCTGTTTCGAGTTTCACTTCTCGTTTGCGCTTTGTTTCAACTTTCACTTCTCGCTCAGGCTGATGCTGTGGCACTGGACTGGCAACAGTTTCTTTAGTTTCCGAGACCGTTTCCTTTCTCTGGTCGTCGGAAGTTGTCAGCAGTCCTGGGAATCTTTTGGCATGTGTTGCATGTATCCATGCCTTCCGTCCGTCTACTCGGATGGCCGTCTGCGTTGCCAAAAGTACTTGATAGGGGCCGCGTCACCTGGGTGCTAATGCTGTCTTCCGTTCAATGTTTTTAATTAACACCCAGCTTCCAGGCTCCAGCGAGTGCCCCGGTCCTGTATATCGCACTGGTAACGCCTCCTGCACCTGCTGATAAATCAAACGCAACTTCTGTATTAAAAGCCCACAATAAGTGCTTAACATAGGATGCTCAACCTCACATAATCTTTTGGGCTGCAGTGCGCACCATACATTTGCTGGTCTCCCCATTATAATCTCATAGGGGGAGAGCCCAGTCTTAGCCTGCACAGACGTGCGCTTACACAACAGCGCTAGGAGTAATGCATCCACCCAACTCAAATTTTTGCTATCTTTGACTTCAAGATTCCGTTATGTCTCTCCACAAGCCCGGCAGAAGTGGGATGCCTGGAACTGTGGAATCTCTTCTCTATTTGCAGACCTGCACAGATCTGTAGCACTACTGCGCCCACAAGGTGGGGGCCGTTGTCTGACCACAGGACATGGGGCAACCCAAACCGGGAGAAATGCTCCTTTAGCATTACTTTTGCTGTGGACATGGCAGTACAGTCTTTTAAAAGATATGCCTCCACCCACTTGCTGAATGCACAAATTACCACTAACACATATTTGTAGTTCTGGCACCTTTCCATTTCTATGAAATCAAAATGGACCACCTCAAATGGCATAGAGGGTGGGCCGAAACTACCTGCTAGAGTCACGGTTCCCTTCCCTACATTGTGTTGCAGGCACGTAATACAATTTTGCACTAGTCTTTCTGCATTCTTTTTTATGTGCTCATTCTTCCATACTGTGGATAAATGCTGTACCATCTTCTTCGCGCAAATGTGGGTAGGGCTATGCGCCATTATAACCATTGCAGTTACATAACAATTTGGCAACATCCAGTTCTTTGTTTCCTTGTCCACCCAACATCCTTCCAAATCTAACTCAGCCGAGCCCTCAGCCCACCCCTGAATCTCTTTGGTCGTGGCCTCAGCCTGCATTTCTTTGACTGTGGCAACTCCATTCTCTATCATACAAGGTACTTCCTCAGTCTGTACTGTCATCATTTTATTCCCCAAATCTGTGGCTGTTTGCTTCGCAATCCTGTCTGCAAATGCGTTTCCCTCTCCCACTCTACATGTTACTTTCTTATGCGCCTCACACTTCACTATAGCTAGGTGCTTTGGAAACTTGAGTGCAGACAACAATCGCACAATCAAAGGGCCATGCTGAATCCTGGCCCCATGTGATGTCAAGAAACCCCTTTCAGTCCAAAGTCGGCCAAAGTTGTGAAACACGCCAAAGGCGTACTGGCTGTCAGTATAAAAATTCACGTTCAAATTCTCAGAGAGTTCACAGGCTCGGGTCAGTGCTATTATTTCTGTGGCTTGCACCGAATTGTAGGGGATTCTTCTGCTTTCTACAACACTCTTTAGGGTAGTAAATGCATATGCGGCCGTTGTTGTGCCATCAGGTAATTTAAAACAAGAGCCATCACAAAATAACTCCCCATCTGGCTCTTTTTGTGGGATATCGCTCAAATCAATCCTTCCCTTTGTTTCTTCTTCAGTGATCATTAAACAATCCTGGGGTGGTGATTCGTTGTCACCAATTTCTGCTATGGGCAGTGGCATTAATTCTGCAGGATTCAATGCGCTACACCTCATAATTTGGATGTGGGGTGCAAACAAGATGAGCTCATATCTTGTCAGTATAGCTGAGGTGAGGTGTTGCGTCTGCGTCCTATTTAATAGAACGTCTATAGCATGTGGCACCATCAGAATTAAAGTGTGCCCACATACCATTCCTTCCGTTTGTTTCACTGACGCAGCAGCCGCTGCGACGGATCGCAAACATCGTGGTAGTGCGCGCGCTACAGGGTCCAACGCGCAAGAAAAATAGCCGCACGGCCTATTTCTTCCACCTTGTTCCTGCGTCAAAACCGCCAATGCACATCCTTCACTCTCACTCACAAATAGTCTTAAGATCTTTTTATAGTTAGGAGTGCCTAAAACTGGCGCAACACACAATGCAGCTTTCAATTGCTCAAACGCTTTCTGACATTCCTCATCCCACTGTAAAGGCATCGCTGCATCCTTTTTTGTCAATTTTATCATTGGCTTCACAATCAACGCAAAATTACTGATCCACTACCGACAATAAGAGACCATGCCTATTACAGCTCTCACTCCTTTTTGAGTTTTTGGAATAGGCATACTAGAAATACTTTCTATGCGTTCTGGTGTTAATCTTCTCCCTTCTTTCGAAAGTAGGTAACCCAAATAAGACACCTCCTTCTGATTATACTGGAATTTCTTCAAACTCGCCTTGTGACCATGGGTCGCTAGGTGTGTCAATAGTAATATAGTACTTTCTTTGCAGATCTCTTTTGTGTCAGCAGCTAGTAATAAGTCATCTATGTACTGCAAGAGTACGCAACCTTCGGGTAATTCTAGCATGTCTAGCTGCTCTTTTGGCACTCTGCTGTAAATGCTCGGGCTTTCTGTGTATCCTTGTGGAATGCGTGTGAATGTGAATGATCGACCTCCTAGAGTGAACGCGAACAGATATCTACTGCTTTTATCCACTGGAATGCTAAAGAACGCGTTCTTCAGATCAACTACACTAAAGTATTCTGCAGTGGCCGGTATCATTGTCAGTATCGTTGTGACATCTGGGACCAAAGAGAATTGTGGGTCTACCACTTTGTTTAATGCGCGCAGATCAATTATGAAACGATAGGGTACCTCATTGCCTCCTTTCTTGTAAACTGGAAGAATCGGGCTGTTGCACGTGCTACCTGCAATTTCCTCAACCACCCCCAATCTCACCAGGTCAGTAACAATGCTTTTCAATCCCTTCTCACCTTCAACAGGAATTTTATACTGGGGAATTCGTGGTAGTGTGACACCTTCTTTCAAAGTTATTTTTGCTGGCTCTATTTTCAAGCATCCTACATCATTATCATGCATTGCCCACAGACAGGTTGGTACTCTACTTAGCTCTTCTGGCAATTCTTTTGACATAAATTCCGTCACCGGTGCGTCGTGAGGCCACATCGTGAGGAACACCCCGTCTGCCGTACAATGTATGATTGCCCCCAATTTTCTCAACAAATTTAATCCTAGCAAGTTCTCTCCACAATTTTCTGTCAAAAGAAATGGACACTGTTCCGTAAATGGTCCTATTGTAATTGGGACAGCTTCGGACATGGGGTTAATTACTGGTGTAGCTGCAACCCTACAGAAACATTCTTCTGCCCCGACAGTGGTATCTCCGGAACCAAGTGGTGGTCTATCAAGCACTTCTGTGCCCCTGTATCTACAAGGAAACGGTGCTCCTTATTCCTGACTCTCATTTCTACGTAGGGTCCTCTCTGATTCACGGGAATAGACACTGGTTCCGACCCCTGTCGTGGGCTGTCCTATCGCGAAAATAACACATCGTCCGATGTGTAGTCACCGCTACTGCTATAATACGTGTTTGGTTGTGTATCAAAAATATTCCCATTTCCCCCTTGGTGTCCTCCACTCTGATCATTTCTCTGTTGGCCCTGCCCACCCTGATTTTGGTTCGGAACACTTTGGTTCAATGCCTGGTTCTGTTGAGCTTGGTTTTGACCATAGAATTGGTTTTGATTACCTCCATTGGTATATCCCTGCTGCTGCTGCATGTTATTTCTGCTTGGGCCGTTTGACCCCTGATGTCCTCTATGAGGCCTTCTCTGACCAAACCTACCCCTATTCTGTAGGTGCGGCATTGCGCTCGCCAGTGTCCTACCTCCTTACAATACGCACATTGATTTAATCCCAATGACACCCCATGCATATTATTCAAATTTCCCCTGCCTTGTGCGTTTCCTCTACCTCTATTGTATCCAATGACCTGCTGCAGTAACACCCCTACTATCGTTTGCATCGCTTATTTTCTCATCTCCAATGGGTACCCATTACATATCTCACTTACTTTCTTTACTGACGTTCTTTTGTTCGACATCCATCGCATTGTTTCCCCTACCCATACCTGCAATCTTTGTTTATCGCCTATTTGTCCCGGTACCGGCAAATGCTTTGTACCACCTGGAAAAACTCTCGGCCATGATTTTTTCATATTCAACCTTGACGCCTCCTTCCTACCTTTCTTAATAAACTCTCTACTATACTCAGGCGTAGCAAACATTTCAGCATATCTGTCTTCCATTTCATTTTTTACTTCAATCAGTTTGTGCACATGTTTTCTTACATCCTTATCTCTTTTCTCACTGCGTGCTAACTTATTCAAATCTCACAATCACTGTGGCGGTAAATTCCCAAGTATCTTTTTCCATTCTCGCTCTTCTTTGGTACCCATACAATGAGGCCAATGCTGCCGTCTCATCATTTCCTTCTATGTACATTTCTGCCTCTTGCCGTAATTCAATCTTTCTTTCGTTGCTGATCGCGCTTCGAGTTACCCGTCCAAATCCTGTTCCTTCAGCCCCGCCTCTCGCCTCCCCGGTCTCAATTTCGACTTCTGGGGGGCAGATGGTGCTGAATCTGTCTCTAGAGCGGAAGGTGCGGATGGGACAAGTGACACAGGTGGCATCTGTGAAGGGCCTTGCTGGGTGCTGGGAAATTGTGTGTCCGCAGTCTGCACTTGTGGGAGTGCTCGCACTGTGGGCGGGGGTTGGTTAACGCTTGCGTGAGGGGAAGTGCTTGGGCTGCGGGAGGGGGTATGAGAGCTACTGGTTGGTCTTGCGCAGTCACTGCTGGCGTGTTTGGTTTTGATTCTGGTTTTGGGCCTCGACCCGTGTTAGTTAACAAATGTTCCATTAATTCGTCTGCTATGTGTAGTTCCCGCTGCGGGTATATTCTGTCTATATTCATCTGGTCACGTCTCCCTTCCAGTCTTAGACTTTCAGTCCACTCCTCCTCTTCCTTCTCTTCTGCTACCTCAAGCTTTGTTTTGTGCCTACGCGCATGCTTCTCTCTACTCCTAAGTCGGAGCATTGCTTCCCTCCTCCAATCTTTGACAGTCTCAAAAGCTGCAGGTCGCGCTTTCTTTCTAATTAGCACCCTCTCTAGGTTATCTATCCTTCCAATCTCAAAACTACCATTAATCGGCCGCTGATGGTCGGGTTGCTTTCTAGTTTGCCTATGCCAAATTTCACAAAATATTATCGCACCCACACCATATTTTGCACACATATCATAAGCCGGTGTTCCCCCAGGCGGTGCACTTTGGCCATATTCCAAGGACTGTCTACTGCAGCTGAAAAGCCCTGCTAAAGTGGACAGTACTCCAGGCATGTTTCTTTAACCTTCCCCTTTGGTTAGCCACTTTTACCTGGACGTTTGAGTTTGCAAAAATCAACACTCTACCAAAAATCAGGTTTCTCTTTGAATCGGGGAATGACTCACCTGATAAAACAAGTCGCCTGTTCTAATGCAACCTCTCCCAACGCCGTGTCTGCACTTCTCTGGCTTCTGCCTCATCTCTGGACCCTCGCCTCCTTTGCCCTCTGGCCCGGTACGTCAGGGATCAGATGTGTGCAGATCTGCGGAAGGAATCTCTCCTCACTTCTACAGGGCGCCCCATACACTTCTTGATCCCAGCTCGACCGTCCCGTCCTTGCCGTTCTTCCGCCTTTACTCCGTTACAACGTATATGATGGGGCAAGTGGAGGAGGGTCCCTATTCGGGCGCCATCTCGAAAGGGGCTCCTAGGTGTCCCTCTTGCTATGGAAACAAGGCAATAACCATACACGAAAAGATGCGCCAGACACGAGGATCAAATTCCCAATGCTAGGGTTTATTGCAAGCAAAAGATAGTATCAATTGGCCAATTCTGATCTCACGCCCCGCGACATGAGTTTCCTAGACCTCGACGGACGCAAGAGAGCGAATTACGTACATCATTTACATATATACAAAATGCATATCATACAATCAGCAAATTCATGTTCAACACCCCTCTTCATTAAGTTCCTTTGAACTCGGGATGGCGATGGACATATCCGACGAGTATGACGATTATGACATTTTCGATGTCTATTCTAGTAACAATGTGCAATTAGAAAGTGCGGAAGCATCTTTTAGTTGTTGAACAGAACATGGTGGTTCTGTTCTTGGAAGCAAGCTGCACACGGGGGAAGAGCCACATTCCAAGCTTTGCTATCTATGAGGTACTATTCGTGTCCTGGGAGCCGACACGTTCTAATGGTTTTGCGAAGGGGGGCCATAAGAAAAGCATAATTCAAGCCTTTAGCTGTATTATTCTAACATATTGTACCATCGTACGAGACTGGCTGGCAGCTGTGAAGTGATTAAATGCCCTGCAGCTCTCTCCCAAGGCTACAGAGAGGGAGCATGGGCATTCCACTCTGGGCTACTCATGAGGAGTTTCAACAAACTCTTCAGTCCCGCGACCTTGTCCTTTCATATTCAGACAACAATGTTAACAGTTGAGCAGAGTAAGCAGAATCCGCAAGAATTGCAAGCTGCAAAGCAGTTTTTTAGACAGAAAGCAATGAGCAATGGTTAACAAGCAAAATGGCGATTCTTGCTACATTTAAAATGCCCACTCGTTGGTCAAGCATAGCAGTTTATATTTCTATAATAATTTGGTGCATAAGACGGTTGGCCCACGGCCATCAAGTTACGTCTATCATTCAAATGAAGGGTATTCATTTTTCCAGATTGACAGCTTCTCTGGGCAGAAAGCAAAGTTCTATTTCCCTAAATGTGTGCTTTGCTTCTTAGTGAATGATATAAAGAATTGGCTCCTGGTTTTGGAGAAAACCCAATCTTTAGGGGTATGTTCTACTGGGCGTGTACTTTTCTCCAGAGATCTGTGTGAATACTGTCAAATGCTGCATGTGATTTTCTGTTGTTGCAGCTGCATGCATTGTTGCATTTCCAGCCGAGGAGTCAGTGCCAAGTATTTGTGATTGCTTATCACCTTTACGAGTATCTAAAGTTTCCAGTATCGGTTGGGCCGGTCAAGATATGACCTGTTGGTAGGGGTGTATACTGGTGTGCCTTGCTGCCCAACATATTGATTAAACAATACCATATCTTTCAAGCCTATTTGAGCTTGTTTCCAGGTAGCCAAGGATCATGATATCATTTGGGGATATCTGATTCATGTTGGTCAGTGCAGAGTGGCTCATAGGGTGTTATCCGAGGCGCATATTGGTGTGTATTGACCGTAGAATAAGCAGTGCTAAAGGTGCTCATGCTTGTGTATTGGGAGCTCAGATAATCGTGACATTTTCCACTTTCGTTATCAAGTAGGAAGGCAAGAATGTTTCACTTTTCTACTTTAAAAGACACAGAATAGGTTTGCAGTTTGTCACATATGTGCATCCTCTAGATCTAAGTAGGTTAGACACTGTTAAAATGTTCAAAGAGCAAACAGTTTGCACAATTAGAAAGCAGCTGCAGCTGCATGCAATTCTGCACTGCTGTGTCCTCTTCCATCAGAAGAGGACTCTTTTCAAGGGATTTATACATAATCTAATCAAACAGTTGCGTGCTCAGACTTTTTGGGACTCAAGGGGTAGATTCCGGACACCAATTCAGCAACATGCCTGGGGCAATGGAAGGTGCTTCACACCCCAGTGGCATCAATGGAAGTGATGTGTGTGTGTGTGTGTGAACACTTAATTTGATTGCACTCCAAGAAGTGGTGTCACAGGACCTTGGACCATGATTACCTTACATGATATATTAATCACTGTACCGTTGCCCCAGTTGGCATCACAGGAAGTAACATGGCCGATGCACTTAAATAGGCTTACATTTAGTAAAATAACAAATAGTTTTTGGAGCAGGCAAAATACTATTTTAGTTTCCAACCACATGTGAACTAGATCCCTATGTGATGCACCATTGGTGGGGTCATGATCTTCCAGCGCTACATTCGGCAGAACAAACATAGGTCAGCAGCACTGTCTGAATTTGCCAGAAGAGCCTAATAGGACCAGGTAATGTCATTCTATAGAAGTTATAGCCCATTTCCCAGATGCTGTCATAATATCCCAAGTTTAGTTTATTATATCCCTACAATGCCTAGGACACCATCATATGGCGCGTATTTTCTTAATTTTCAAGGCAAATTATCCAAGTGGTGTCATTATATGTCAAGTTCCGTCCCCAATGCCTGAACAATGATATCTAATGCTAGATCACACCACATATTCCCGGCACAGCCTCAAATATACAGGCGCGTGCATCATATGTCAAGTGCAGCTTTATTTTAATTTTGTTTTGGACAATCATTTAGCACAAATCTATGTTCGAGACTCAATGGAACACTGTCCATCAATATGGTTTGCAGCTTTACCTGCCTGAAAAAGGCCATCTAATGCCAGTTAATGCCTCCTATGCGTGTTGCAATTTCCATATGGAAGGTACAGTCTCACCTCACCAGTTGCTGCCATTGCATGCTGAGCACAGACTTCAATGCCCCAGAAATGCGGTCTATTGCCAGTTAGCTGAGCAATCGCATGGTAACGTCGTCCCAGATAAGGTGCATCCTCGCTTGTCGAGGCCCTGGCAGCATATGCCAAGTGCAGCCTCAAATACCCCAGTGATGCCATCCAGTGCCAGTTAATGCCCCGCATGCCTGGGATATCACAGCCTCACAAGTCTACGGTCCGCCCTCATATGCCCAGCAGATCCTTAGAAACCCCTGCATTGACACCCAAGGCCAGTTAATGCCTCATATGTGTGTGCTTTATGCAGCTTCACAAGTGTAAGCACTGGCAGTATCTAGCATGTGCACACTCAAATGCTTTTCACATGCTCTGTAATGCAATTAACATTCATATAACTGCCCCCCAAAAGCCTGTCACCCATCCGCACCCACACTTACCCATACAGAGGCAGAAAGCCCCAGCTTTTGGCCGCCATTCGCCCATGTGTTGTTTTCCTTTTGGCTTTGTCTCTTCCTACAAACACTGTGTTGGCAACGTCTTGCTGAAGGGGCGAGGGTGCACAGAGAAATCATTTCCTTCTACAGTAGCCATTCCTACGCTGTTAGGGGTTAGGGAGGGATAAGGGGGGCCGAAGGGGGAGGGGGGGTTGGAGGTCTTACAAGAGAAACATGCCTCCGCAAAGCACTTTTTATGTTCAGTTTACCGGCGCATCCCCTGCACTCTCTGAACCAGAGGGCATGAGAACAGTGCTAAAGCAGTGGCAAAGCCAATAGGGTCAGAAATCTGAAAAGGTTGCTGTGTTCCGAAAAGAAAGGGCAAAAGAAGCTCAGGTCAGAAGACAGCGGGGCAGGCAGGGGCATGTAAGGTTGGGTGAGGCTGCCTTTGATGTGCAGCAACGAGGTAGAGGCAAAAGTGCGGCAGCTGTGAGGGTGGCGTGGTGGCCTGGTAGAATGCAAGACAGGGAGGTTGTGAGGGGTTCAGAGGTGGCAGGGAATGCACAGCAAATACATGGCCTGGGGATCAGGTGCTGGCAGGCTGGGTGGAACGTTGCCTTCATCTGTAAATAAAATATGTATGGCACACGCTGGATTCTGCCAGTGCGAATAATGATATTAGACCCATGAGCTCTCAACTCGACTTTGTTATTGCATATTTAATTATTCATCAAGAAGTAGTCCAAGGCTTAAAATAGCTGATTTGATGATATGGCCGTATAACTTGCAATGCAGAACCATAGGGCTGACAATGACTGTCACGTGTCATCTGCCACCTATTTATCGGTGGTGGCGATTAGCGTCCACGCTGCAAAGACATGCAGATCACAAAATAATAATTGCTGCACTCATACAGTGCACTCTATAATTTGACTCGTCTCCTCGTTCCTCATTCTGATCGGGTGTTGTTACCCAACTCAATAGTCCCTATTGTATCGACCTTGTAAGTGGATCTGCTGAGAATGGAACACGTGATCTTGACGTCACACACAGACCTCCCGAAAGGATGCATTGGCCAATAGAACTCTCCTAGAGGCAGCAGAGTGTACAATGTGACCTCCCTCGTTGCCTTCAAGTATCCTCCTCCTGTCCCTTTTCAGGTCACAGTAAGTTCATCCCGAGGTGAGAGGGGGTGCTGGTAAGGAGTCCATCAATAATCACTTCCTTTCCATTCAGGCTGAGATCAGTGTTTTCATTGTTTTAAGGTAAGCAGGATTAGAGTGGCCAATAGGGAACTCTGTAGATTTCCCGGTAGGCCTCTGCACCCTGGGCCCTTTTGTGTGGTAACCTATTTTATTTTCAAATTTGCTCATAAGTAAAGGGTTGGGCTTGCTGAAATTGTGTAATATGGGGCCACTTTGTAAATTATTTCCAGGGCCTCTTGGTTCCTAATCCCCCCCTGACAGTAAGTCATGAAATGCTGCCCTCCACATGCCCTTCCATTACAAACACATACATGCCACATCATGCCCATATTATGGGCTGGGTTCAGATTTGGTTGGTTTCCCTTTTTGTGTTTTGAAAGAAAACATATATGGTAAAACAGTGAAGGTACATTTTGAAAGTACCTAAAGCAGAGTTGTCCAACTCCAGGCCTCGAGGCCCAGAATCCTGCCAGGTTTTCAGGATATCCCTCATTAATATTCATGAGATGAATGTGCATGCATTTAGAATAATTGAATGCAAATTTATCTCATGGATATTGAGGGTATCCTGAAAACCCAACATGGATCTGGCACTTGAGGCCTGGAGTTGGACAACCCTGACCTAAAGGATTCCATATTCGAATCCCTCCCAGGGTCACCTAATTAATCTGCCCTTTTCCTTGTTTTTAACAGCACAACTTAGTCTCCGTTCTCGGATATGATCAGTGAGGAGGTGCGGCTAAAGTTCAGCATCTCTCCAGGCAGAGAAAGCAAAGGGCCCACATCTGAATTACCCTTGTTAACGTCAAATGAAACCCCAAGCCTGCCCCCATTTGGCCAAAATTAGAGATTCCCGCTGCTGTGATAAAATAATCAGTCAGTCTGAAGTGAAAGTGAAAACATAATTTGGGGAAGCTGAACATTCTACGGATTAAAGAGACCATCATCGTACAGAATACTACACGCAAAACAAGTAGGTTGTGCTTTATTTACATAGACAACATATACTAGAGACAGGCACTCACTTTAACAAGTCGTTTACCAATTATCCAGTATGCTGTAATGGGAAGTTTCATTTTTTCCAATAATGCGTCACCTTTGAAAACCAGATTCCAGTGTGTAATCCATTTTGGCATTTGCCAAACGTGTGAGAGTTGCTGTAGCGACAACCAAGAGGACAAATTACCTGTTCTGTTGGATATTGCCTACGCCAGATGGTCTACAATCATCACATTTTAGCTCTGCTTGCCATACCAGAGGAGAAATATCCATTTGCATATCAGTCTGGTCTTGCACACAAGGACAGTCCAGCACCAACATACCAGGTGGTTCTCGTCTCAATAATAGTACTAACAGCAACCAGAGACACATGTTTGTGGCATGTTGGGTGTGATCAGTGAGGTGCAGATGTGGCTCTCTAGTCACATAGAGCAAAAGTCCCTGTCTGGATTACCCATACTAATTTAGGATGAGAGTTCCCCTACTGAGAGCCAACAAGTGTGCAATCCCATTCAGCAGGATAATTGGCATTATTTGTTCACATACTGGATCGCCCAGCAGCTACACCCACAGTCCCTTGAATATGGAAGTAAACCTACAGGATATGGAATGCATAGCAAAACTGAGTCCGCTCCTGTACTGGGAGAGACTTTGGAGCTCGCCATCTTTAATGATTTATAAAGAAGCATTTAAGGATCTTCTATCCCAGGAAGATGGGCAGACTGGCAAGTGGTGTCACTATGATATGGCATTTGTAACGCGCCTATACACAAGTGTTTCAAGGCGCGACGAGGCGGGGGGAACAAAGGGAGACAGACAACGATCCTACTAGGCCAGGTGTCATTCAGATCGCAAAGTGCAAGGGTAGGGGGACTGGGAGAAGTGCAGGGGAAGGGGAGAGGGGAAGTGCAGTACATGGTTAGTAGAATACAAGATAAATAATAGGGCCAGCTGGTGGCAAGTGCAAGTAAAGTGCTATACATGGTTAATAGAATACGAGATAAATAATAGGGCCAGCTGGTGGCAAGTGCAAAGGTAAGTGCCGGGAGAAGGGGCTGTAGGATACAGCGACAGTCCCGTAGAGCATGTAGGCAGTGCAAGGAAGAGTGGCTGGGCCAGGACATGAGATCGGTGAGTAGCCCAGTTGCAGATTCAGTGCAGGTTCAGTGATTTTAGAAGGGGAGAGAAAGCGGAGGCAAAGAGGAAGGTTTTGAGGTGCTTCCGGAACCGGAGATGGTTCTCCTCAAGTTTCAGGGAGGCAGGAAGGATGTTCCAGAGAGAGGCCCCTGCTGCGGCGAGAGATCTACCCCCAGCTCGTTGCTTGGAGAAGCGGCTGACCCTGAGGTAGTTGGAGGTGGATAAGCGAAGGGCTCGAGAAGGAAGATATTTAGGAAGTGAGAGTTGCAGGTATTTTGGCCCAAGGCCCCAGAAGGCCTTGTGGACAATGCAGAGGGTTTTGAACTTAATCCTTGCAGCCACTGGGAGCCAGTGTAGTGATTTCAGTCCTGGAGAGATACGGTCCCTGGGCTTGAGGCCAAGGACAAGTCTCGCAGTCCTGTTCTGGATGAGTTGCAAAGGGCGGAGAGTAGAGGCAGGAAGATTTAGATAGAGGCTGTTACAGTAGTCCAGCCTAGAGAGAACCAGAGCTCTAGAGACAGTGAGCTTCTGGGGGAAGGAGAGAAAAGGAAGGATACCTCTGAGGAGGAGTAGCTGGTAGTGTGACTTCTTAGAGACATCAGAGATGTGAGGAGAGAAGGAGAGTATGGAGTCGAAGATGACCCCGAGGTTTTTTGCCGTGCAGGTAGGAGCAGGAAGAGGGCCAAGGGAGGCCGGCCAGAGAGCTGCAGGGAAGGAGGGAATGGGTGTGCCGATAAGGAGAATCGCAGTCTCACTGGCATTAAGGCAGAGGTCGTTGGCGGCACACCATTCCTGGATAGCAGAAAGACAGTCAGAGATGAGGGAAGTGGAAGAGAAGGCCGAGGGTAGCCTGAAAATGAGCTGGGTATCATCCGCGTATCACTGAAAGTTGGGACAGAGAGCGGTGATGCGGTTAGCAAGAAGTGCCAGATACTGGTTGAACAGCCAGGGGGAGAGGTTAGATCCCTGGGGGACACCACAGGTAGAGAAAAAGATGTCAGAGAGGAAGGAACCCAGTTGGACCTGGGAGGGTCGATTGGAGAGGAAGGAGGACAGCCACGCCAGAGCTTGACCAGTGATACCCAGGTTATCACGGAGATGGTTGAGCAGGATGGTGTGGTTAACAGTGTCAAAGGCAGAAGAGAGGTCGAGCAATATGAGAACACAAGGGGAGTAAGAGTCAAGGTTTGAGAGCAGGTCCTCACGGATGTTCAGGAGAGCAGTTTCCGTGCTTCTGGCAGCTCTGAAGCCAGACTGATGGTCATGAAGACTACCAACAGATTCAGCATGGAGATTAAGCTGGGAGATGGCCAGTTTCTCCAGGAGCTTGTCCAGGAAGGGAGTGTTAGAGATTGGGCGATAGTTATCTGAGCAGGAGGGGTCGGAGGAGGGTTTCTTAAGAAGGGGGTGCACAAGGGAGTGCTTGAGGGGGGATGGGAAGACTCCCGAGGCGAAGGAGTGATTGCAGAAGTCAGCCAAGGCAGGCGCCAGGGAGTCGATGTGGTCCTTGATAGTTTTGGAGGAACAGGGGTGGACCTGTTTTGACGAGACTTTCATAGCTCGGACTTGTCTCGAAACCTCGTAAGCAGAAAAAAGGGGAAAGGCAGAGAAGGAGGGAGGAGGGGTGGCTGCCGAAAGGCCAGAGGGAGAGCAGGGAATAGGGGAGGGGAGGTGATAGGAGGAGAGTGAGGACAGGATGTCCTGAGTTTTTTAAATAAAGTGAGAGGCAGTGAGGGCCTGGGAGGGGACAGGAGAGACTGCAGCAGGGTTGGCCAGCTTCTTTCAGATTTTAAAGAGTTCGGCCGAATTGTTAGATGCCGCAGAGATGCGGGCTTGGATAAGGGCTGTCTTCTTAGTGAGAACGGAAAGCCGGTATTGCCTTTGGAGCAGGCGGCAGGGCAGTTTGTCAGAGGATGAACATGAAGCACGCCATTTCCTCTCTGCCACCCTGCACTTGCGTTTAAGGGTGACGAGATCTGAGTCATACCAGGAGTTACATTTGGCTTTGGGCTTCAGGCGGATTCTCATGACAGGGGCAAGAATATCAAGGGTATCAGATATAACAGAGTGGAGAGTGGAGAGGACTGTGTCAGGGTGGGAGCCAGCCGAAGGGGAAGGGGGGGCGAGAAGGTGGTAGCGAAAGCCTCAACTGACACGCGCTTCATGGGTCGGATGACCGCTAAGGTGGGTGGCAGTGATGAGGGTGGCTTTGCCTGTGGGGTAGGGAGGGTGAGGTGGGAGGATAGGAGAAAGTGATCACTCCAGGAGAGAGGAGTGGAGAGAGGTACAGAGAGGGGAATGTCAGAAGAGATCATAGCATCAAGAGTGTGCCCTGCAGAATGGGTCGCCCAGACGGGAGAACAGAGAGTGAGAGAGAGTTGCAAAGGTCGCGAAAGAGTCTAGAGGGAGGACAGGAGGCATCAAGGTGGATATTGAAGTCTCCAAGAAAGAGGAGTTGAGTGGTTAAGGACAGGAGTGAGGAGGAGAGGTCAGCCCACTCAGAGAGGAAGGAGGAAATTTGACCAGGCGGCCGATAGATAGTAGCCACGGTAAGGGAATGGCTAGGAGAGAGAGAGAGTCGGCAGACAAGGCATTCAAAGAAGGAGTAGGTCTGCGTAGGAGTGACAGTGGCAGGAATCCACTCAGGGAAGATAAGGGCCACACCACCCCCCCCAGCACGGTTGGGCCTGGGTAAGGAGAGGATCTTGTAACCGTCAGGTAGGAGTGTGTCAAAGCTGGTGACAGAGCTGGCCGTAAACCGTGTCTCAGTGAGACCGAGGATGTCAAGGTCCAGTTCGTCAAGAAGGCAACAGATATCAGAGGAATGTTTGACGGCAGAGCGAGAGTTGAGAGTGGCAATGTGGAGTAGGTTGCCATCCTTGAAGGACTTCCGGGGAGGGGTGCAGATCAGAGGTACGCCCTGTGGAGGTGAAGAAGAAGGAGCCAGAGAGAGGGCAGGGTGAGAGGATCGAGGCAAGGTAGCCGAGGACAGAGAAGAGGGGACAGCAGGAGATGAAAGGAAGTTGATGAGGGAAGCGTCTGTCAAAGAGGTGAAGGTTGGCCAGAGGGCCTTGGACCAAGACGGTCCCATTAGCGTAGACATTAATGATGGCCTTAGAGGAGCGAAAGGGGGCCAAGAGGACATCCCAACGGGTGCCACCATTAATGGGAGAAGAGGAGAAGGGAGAGAGCACAGAGACCATATGAAGGGTCCATTGGTCAGGGGAAGGCACGAAAAAGAGGATGTCAGTAAGAGTTTCCTTGGAGGAGGCGCTAGTGTAGGTGTCAGCGATAGGAAGGCCTGGGTTGGAGACTAGGATATCCTTTTTAAACTTTTTCCTACCAGATTTAGTGAGGAGAGCAGGATAGTCAATGGAGAAGCAGTTAGAGAAGATAGGAGAGATAGAGAGCACCATGGAATAAGGAGGGAGTGGGGGGAAGACAGACGAGATCAAGCGGAAAGGAATGAAGCGGCAAGCCCTAGTTACCACAATTTCAGAGCAACAGTAACACAGTAAAAACGAATTAGGTACACTACATAGAAGAAGCTCTCTGCGTAATTGGGTGTGAGGATTTCTGGATTAGGACGGAAACCAGGAATATTTCTGCCAGGAGTGTTATTAAAAGAATGTATAAATTGGCTTACGAAGAGAGTGTAAGAGCCAGGCTATTGAGCTCGCAAAGCTTGAACGTGTATTGGTCTAGGAAATCTGCACATGGTTTTGAATGGTACTATGTTAAATTTAGGATGGGATACTACCCATAACTGCTTGCAGGAATTATTGGGACCCCACCAAGACTGGTAAATGTCATTGTGATAATGCAGTTATTGAGAAGGATTTACACTTCCTTGTATTGTGTGGGACATACCTGAAATTCAGAAATTCTGCAAGTCGCATGTCTAAAAATATGAAATGAGAACCATTATCAATGCGCAGTCATGCTGCCTTAGAACAGATGAAGAATGTATAGCATTTCCCAGTGGCTAAATAACTTTTCAGAGAATGGTTAATGAGACAGAGAACAGTGGCCCTGTGATGCTTGGACAGACACAGTAATGGAAAATCTCTATCTATTACTTTTTATATTCTTAAGATTTATAGAAGATCATGATTTATGAGATTCATTAGGAGGAAAAGTCCCTGCTTGAGCCTTTGTTCAAATTAATGAAATATTTTGTGATCCATTTCCTGATTTATTTTAACAATTGTTTAATAACTTTTTTAAATCTTTTATTCTGCATATAACTTTTTTAAAGTTCCGCTAAAAGGAGTTTTTTAAATAGGTATTTATTAAGACATTGTGTGCAATTATTGTTCGTTATGTCTCTTTGACGGCGCCGAGCCGAATAAAGTATTTTCACTTGCATTACTAGAGCTATTTTTCACATGCTATGCTGCAGTGTATTGTTAACACCACACCCTATGTGTAGTCTTGCCCTCGAGATGGTGTGATTTAACAATGGGGAATGGGCAACAGAAAGGGCATAACACAATCCTCTTTAATTCCTCCTCATAGGAAGTGGTATCATCTGACCCTTGGCCCAATGATATCACCCAAAGTGATATCCCCCAACTTTGACCCTGATGAAGTCATAGGCAGAGAAAAGGAACACACAATCTGTGATAAAAGGCAGACATTGTCGTTGCAAGGGGCAGTAGACATGTTTCAGTTGCAACCCCAGGTGTCCACTATTTGCCATCAGTTGCTGTGCGCATATTTGCCCATTATTTGCCCAAGAGCCCCACCCTACCCGATCTGCAGTGTACCTGATACTAATTAGATCTCTCACGTGAAAGCTGAGTGCTTCAGGAGGTTATGAGCTATTTGGGAAAACACAGGGGACATTACTGCTACCCAGTGGTCCCCCGTAAAGCCAAACAAGAATAAATGTATTCACCATTGTGTGTCTGTAGCAAGCTCCCCTGTGATCTTGACAGGCACGCCATGTTATACAATCGCCTTATCTAGCCATCTCTATGCCCAGAGATTTAGTATCCCGTGAACATGTACATCAAGCAAAACATATGCAGTTCATGTAGTCTATTGGTTTTGTAACTTTTTCTTTTGTTACTCAGTATGGTAGACCTCTCCCATGACTGAATCTCAAGCTTTGTAGGCCAGTAAATATCACAGACTGCTCCAAGTTTCCTGCTCTGTGGTCCTTGCTGCATTTTTAAGGAAGGTGGACACATGGCGATCCCCCCTGACAATCCGCTTACTGCAGTAACACAAGTCAGCAAAGCACACATTGCCCCCTGTTCATAGTCCAATCACCAGTTCAGTAGATTACGCTTCTTTGTAATGAGGCATTTGGTTCAGAGTGGTAGAGTTCGTTGGGTAGAGTACCTCTTCTCTAAACGGCTATCAGGCATTTGAAGGCCTCAGCCAACGAGCTAAATGTTAGCTTTGCACAACCAGACCAAGTAACTGGAGGGCTTACTTTGCTAAGAAAGATTGCAACGAGGATGTTTTCCCTTGCGCTAGAATTCAATCATCACTGTGGAGAGTTACATAGCCACAATAACAGAAACCACATCAATAAAAGTAATCATTAATTAAGAGAGACAATATAGCACTGAACATAGGAGAAGATGAGAGAACACGTGAATAGGTCAGGAATTACTGCAAGCAGTAGAGTTGTGTGGTGAGATATGACAAAGCTGTGGTGCGGAGGTACACAGATTGGTGTGTGTGTAGTTGTGAGATGCGCAGATTGCGCGTATGCTTCATGTCTAACGGAACTATGTTGTCGGGATGTCTCTAACGACCTGCATCATACCAGCCTTGAATGCAGTGTCTTTTAGTCGAGTCGGTCCATGTGGCTTTCTCCAACTCGGTCGTGTGTCTCTTCGTCCGTTCTTGGCAGGGTTTGTGTTACTGAGGGAACATATGCCTGACTGGCTGGGTACCGCTCGCAGTAGTTGTCCCTGGTTAGAGCATTAGGGATGGCATAAGTTTGTATGACCAGCAGCCATGTTGTTGTTGGTGCTTCTTCTGGTTGGGGTGTCGTCCAGGACTGAGAGTGGGCTCGGGTTTTTCCTCTTCACATAGTTAATTGGTAATTGGAGATGTTTCTCTTTCAGCTATAAGCACACACGTAAAGGACAGTGCAGGAGACCCTGTCCATGACAGCTCAGCCAACCTTTGTTGGAGATCTCACAGATGCAAAAGAAGGGATTTCTATCAGGATATGGTTACTTTTTTAGTATATCTAGGTTCCAAGTTTCCTGTCTGCAAAGTGGAGTCAGGACCATGTTCAGTAGTGCAGGTTATGAATTCAATGATGCAGGCACCTACTACCAACATACACGAAAGTTGGCTGCCTTGCAGCTTTCTTCAGCTGTCTTACTTGGCCAGGTCAGTGGACAGAATTAAGACACTGGACTCTCCCGTTCCCGGGTTTACATCCATTGACCAAAGAAAAGCCCTGAAAAGTCCTGAAAATAAGCAAAACTCCTTGAAAACAGAAAAAAAAGTTTTCGTCAAAACAAAAGGTGGAACACAGGGGACAACAGGGATAGGTATAGACAGAGGCCCTCATTACGACCCTTGCGGAAAGCGAAAAACGATGGCGGAAATGCAATACCGCCATCGAATAGCGCTCGGTGCGACTATGACCCGTCACCGTAAAGTACGATGCCATTAGCGACACCGTAGTGAACGCCAACGCTAACTGCACCAAGTACGCGCGCGCGCGCCATGCCAAACCGTAATCAGCACCATGGCGCAAGGGTACGCGAATTCCGACCCTAGCGGACATGTACTTAACGCCATCAAGCACGGCGGAAAGTACCATTCCGCCATGGTGAGAAGTACGGCATCGCGAATCAACCGTAAACGGCCCCACTGAGTGCCTGTACACCGCTCCCTGGCCACATAGTACAACTCCCCGTAGGTGCAGCGAAGTCACAATGCAACCAGTGAAATGTACAAGTCACCCATGCATGCCAACGAACAAAAGAATCACAAGAGGGGCCAATGGGAGCTGCAGGGCACAGATGGCACGAATACAGAAGCTATACCAATGGACATGACCCCAGTCTCCCACCAAGAAACGCACGCAAACACAGGCACCTGTGACCAGCAATATTCCGATAATCACATCATTCCACCAATCCACCTGGCTGACCGGCATCTGTTACACAAAACCTAATCCCCCGCCCCTGAGCATGACATCATCCAAACAGTCATATTGGCAGCCCTCACCCCTGACCTCACTGGGCTTCGTAGGCAAACGCGCCCAGCACAGTACCACGCAACTATACTCCGAAGCTGGAACCCAATGCAGATCTCCTCACAATACATCGCTCCCCAAATAGGAATATGCCACATCACTTGCAAAGAAGAACGCTACACGGGCCATATCAGAATAGAAATTTAATGCACAACAAATTCACCAAGCCCATACAGCCATTAGGCCATGAACTCCAAAACACATTTCACCATTGTGGGCTGCATCCGCAAGAAATGACCAGCTACTTCTTGTGTGACGCCCTGTTCCTTCATGGTACACAGGGGCTACATTCCGTACGAAAAGGCAACATGGAAGCGCCTAGAACCGCAGGGCCGTCCCAATAGGGAGGCACTAGTCCAGCTGAAAGGCCGAAATGTTGCTCCGAGCCACTAGTACTGCGTAAGGGCATGTGGCCCATTGGCGATCGTCCCATAAAATCGTAATGCTGCTCCACTGATTAACACGAAGCAGCAGGTGTCGGGAGTAAAACCCATCTGCAGGAGTGGCATACAGATGGCAGTGGCAAAAGGGGAGGAGATACCTGTCAACCAAAAGAAAAGAAAAAGAAAAGAATGGCCATCAGAACTACATCCGAACAACTCACCTCAATGATCACACTAAATCCACAGCCATATGCATGCTAGCCCACTCCAAAGGATCATCACCACCCCAAAACCACTTGCGACTCATAACTATCCATATCGAGGTGAAAACACCATCACAAACGAGTGTACCTGTGCATGCGTCTGTGAAAACAGAATCCATCAGATGGGATTGGTAACGTGCATGGACACAAGTGTCTGAAGGCGCGTCGAGACAGGGAGGGCTCAACAAGGCCAGATAGATGATGGTCCCACTATGGCAGCCCTGCATCACATAGCGCAGGGGAGGCGGACAGATTCCAAGAAGCCCTGTACATGGCAAACACCGTATCAAATCATCTGCCCATGCATCCATTCATCATTCCCTCATCCCGTAATGATAACGCCTGTTACCATACTCACATAACATGTGAGAATTCCATTGAGTCTGTGCGTTATGCAGCCTGCAAAATCCACTGTGCCCCAGCCCGTAATTCCAGTGTTGTGAAGTAACATGTATTTGGGAACGTCCGGCCTCATCATCCACTTCGCCATTGCGCATCCCAAACTATTCATATCAATCATTGCATCCTCGCCATGGCCCCTGTCCCAAGGACACTGAACAATAGAACGTTATATTTGCAGTCAGACCTGTGGGCATCTCCTCGCCGCTAGCTGAAGACCGAAAGCGCCGCCCTTCGAATTCCTCATTTGCAACATCACGTCGAAAAGGCATCTGTGGCCGCTTGAAATCACAAATTAATCCATCTAGTGCGGCTGTGTGTGAAAATGGCAACTGCCTTCACTCACAAATGGGAGGCCCCGCCCGTCGGTGAACCTCGGTACAGTGATGCATGAGGGTCCACCGTTACTCGAGTACTACGTTCCACTGACCCTTCACAAGTCTGTTCGCGACTGCAAAGAATGCATGTGAAACAATGGGACCATAGCCGAATGAACATATCAACCAATGTTACACGGCCATCGGGTACTAATACATGATTGTAATAGCAAGATGCCATTCCTCGAATTGCAGCGTTGTGTGCGGGACGTGCTCGCCCAAAGGGGAGAGCAGCTTGCACAGGTGGAATGAATCACCACAGGTGGAGGCCATACAGCCTGAAAACACATAAATTGCACGCCCAGTCTCCTACCACAACCACTCCGAAATGCTACCGGCAGGACTCGCGATGTTGGCCCTGGGGGACCTGATAGCACTGCAAGTACTCCAACTCCAAGAAGAAGACGAACACCAACTACAACCGGCCGCACGGAGGAGACGCAGGAGGAGGAGGAGGGCAAGGCAGGGCCAGCAAGGGCTGCCAGCACAGCCACTACCACCACGCAGGCAGCCCGCAATCCCACGCCTCCGAGCACATCCGTTCAACCTCACTGATGAGCAGATCCACACCCTCTACCGTTTGGACCGGGACACCATAGCCGCCATTGTGGACATGACACAGGCTGACCTTGTCAGCATGATAGATAGCCCAACCGCCATCCCACCCCTACTGAAGGTGGTGTCTGTACTCCACTTCCTGGCCACAGGCACCTACCAGCACACAGTCGGACAGTTGCATGGCATTTCTCAGCCACTGTTCTCACGGACACTATTGCAAGTGCTCGATGCCCTCCTGCAGCACGCAGACGACTACATCTCTCTACCACGCTCGGAGCAGGAAATTACCAACACAAAAGTGGGATTCCATGCACTTGGCGGCATACCGGGTTGCATTGGTGCCATCGACTGCACCCATGTGGAATTGGTCGTCCCACATACCATGGAGGCCCAGTACCGCAACCGAAAACAATTTCATTCACTGAATGTACAAATGGTGTGTGACTCCAACAGGATCATTACACATTGTTGTGCCCGATTCCCTGGATCAACCCATGATTCTATGGTCTTGAGGAACTCTACAATACCACGCTACATGGAGCGACACGCAGGGAACAGATCCTGGCTACTCGGTGAGTCTCATTTCATGCATGATGATGTGGGGTATGTGATGCGGCAATGACCTGGCAGGAAGGGGGGTGCGTACGTAGCAATGGCATTCCACATAATTCGTTTATCGTCCACATACAGGTGATGCCGGATATCCACTGAAGAGATGGCTCCTCACACCAGTCCGGAACCCACGGGACCAGCATGAGGAGGACTACAACCATGCCCACTCACGTACCCGTGTAGTCATTGAACAGGCATTCGGCCTACTGAAGACTCGTTTCCGGTGCCTCAGCAGCTCTGGCGGGGCACTCCTGTACCGCCATGAGAAGGTTGCAAAGATGGTGATGGCATGTGTCATGCTCCACAACATGTGCGTACGTAGAAATGTGCCCATGCCCCCTGACGCAGAACTGCAAGCACCTGAAGATGGTCATGATGAGGGTGGGGATGTGGCAGCACCTCAAGGAGTCTGCGAGGCACAGGAGGGCCGTGAAATTCGTCAGCATCTCATAGATGCATGCTTCTAGCACTCACGCCTGGTGGCTGATACATGGACACGGGACTCGTGGCACTGTGTGTGTCTGGTACATGCACAATATGGACTGTACGCCTATGATGGCCTAGTACACAAAGATCATTGTCCACACATCTCATTGTTTGATCGTGCATTGTTTATGGCATATGTGATATCATGTTGAACACCCTATCGACCCGCCACCCAAGTGAGCCCAACACACCCCCTCCACCCTCCTACCTCCCCCCCGAACACCAGTGTCCAAAGATGCTCATTGTCAGTGGGCAGTCGCTATTGCAAGCCCCCTCTGCGGGTATCAGGGGCACCCCTGCCTGTGGAGCGCAGGTTCCTCCCAGATCTACGTTGGGGGCTGCCCTGGACGGAACTTGCAACGGATGATGTCTCTGCCTGCTCATGTCCATGCATGTCCCTAAGGGTTTGTGAGAGCTCAGTGAGCACACGGCGCACTGCGGCAAGTTCGGCACATACGTCTTTGGACGTCGCATGCAGTTCCCCCCTCAGGCTCTCGGTGCTTCTCTCCATTTGGACTCTCAGGCTCTCGGTGCTACTCTCCATTTGGACTCTCAGGCTCTCGGTGCTACTCTCCATTTGGACTCTCAGGCTCTCGGTGCTACTCTCCATTTGTGCCCTAAGTGTCTCAGTTGATGTTTCTATGTCTGCCTTAGTGCCCCCACATCCATCGGCATGGTCCTTGAGGAGCGTGGCCAGTTGCTGCTGTTGCACGATTAACTGGTCGAGGGACTGTTGCCTCTGCTGGGCCATGGCCATTTGCGGGGGTGTCACAGAGGGGCTGTTCGCCTCATGTTGCCCTGCCACAGGGCTTGTGGGGGATGGCCAGTCGTCGTCTTGTGGGTGCCCCTGCGTGGTATCCTCATGGTGTACGGGATGGAACAGACAGGGGGATTGGGACAGGTCATGGATGGATCTGACTTCGACATCCCCGTCTTCTGTGTCGGAGCATGCTGCCATTAATGGGGTGTCACCTATGGTGCTGCTGCCACCAGAGGCAGTACCTTCTGTGGCATCCATTGGGGGGACCTGTGGTGGTGCTGTTGTGGGCATGCTGGCTGCTGGGGTGCCTGTTGATGTTCCCTCCTGTGTGCTGCCACTTGATATGTGCTGCTGCCGTGTCTTGATGCGTGCAGCTGAGGTGGAGGGTCTTTGGCCGTCGGTCTTGGCCCTCTTTGCAGGTGTGCTGGTAGGGGTGTCCTGGAGCTCGTCGTTTGGATCGGACCCTGTGGTGGAGTAAAGGAGGGCGAGCGTTATTAATGGGTCTGTGGGAATTGGAATGGCAATGTATCACATGCATTGGGGTGGTACCTGAGGGTGATTTGGGTCGGGGCCTTGGAGGTGCTTTCATTTGTGTGTGGAGTGAGGGTGCAGTTGTTTGGCAGCCTGCAGTTAGGGTGTGCCTGCTGCACGTGTAGTGGGTGTTTTTGGGGTTTTTACTTATTTATGTATTTATTGTGTGTTTTAAAGTGCGCTATCCGGCCAATGTGTGTGGACGTTCTCCTGGCCATGTGTTGCTGTTGCGCTATGTGGACACATGTGAGTCACATGATTGGACATTGTGGATTTGGCATGGTTTTATTTGGGCCACCTACCTGATTCTCCGGATGTCTGCACTCGTTTCTCCATCCCTCCGACTCCCTCTATGCTCTCCATTCCAATGGTGGAGGCACAGATTTCTTCCCAGGGGGTCAACTTGACGGGTGATTCCGACCCTCCCCCGGTGGCTGTGGCAATGTTGCGGTTGGCAGAAAGTATGCTACGGACGCGTATCCGCAGGTCGTCCCACCGCTTCCTGCATTGCTGTGGGTTGCGGGGTGCGGTCCCCACCGCACTTACCCGCTGTGCCACCAGGGCCCATATGGCCTTCTTGTTCGCAAGTGCCGTCCTGGTCATTTGCGTGGAGAAGACGGCGGCGGCATTCTCCTGGAGGGTCTCTGTGAGTACGGTGAGTTCCTCATGGGAGAAGTGGACCTGCCGCTTGCGGTCGCACGCTTTCTTCGCTACTTTTCCCATTTTTCTTGGTTTCACTAGGGTGGATGACGGGTTGGGATGTGTCTCAGGGTGATGTTTTTAGTGGTTGTGTGTTTTTTGTGGTTTTATAGGTGTACGGGGTGTTGTTTCCCGTTCCGGGCCCATGTTTTTACTTCCGTTTCCGTATATTTACGGTCGCCGTACTTTCCGGTTGGCGCTCACTGCGGTGTCCGCTATGATGGGTGGCGGTATTGCACCTAGGGCGCCGTACGGCGGCGGTGTGGGCCGTTTTGGGGTCATTTCCGCCATCGCGGACTTTGCACTTCCGCCATGGCGTGGTGCTCGTGCCCGATGGGTCGGAATGGGCCGCACTTTGCTCCATCGTGCAATGGCGGAAACGCTATTTACGCTGTGGCGGTCCGGTCAGTCGCTTTCCGCAAGGGTCGTAATGAGGGCCAGAGAAGGAAGTACATGCGAGAATTTTGGGGTTGTAGCTTTGGAACTGGGTTCATAAATCTGTGTGTTCCCGAGACTGAGTATTGGTGCTCTGAAATGCTGGGCGCATAACCACATTTTCAGAAATGGTGGTGTATTTTGCTTTCAGTCTATAAAACCTATGTGCAGAACATAAAGTCCTTTGGCTTTCTCAGGATGGAGTTGGGGGAAATTTCCAAAGCCCTAGAACATACATACATTCCTGCTCTCACAATATACTCTGTGAGAGTTCATTATATCCACCCTAAGTAGAAATTAAACATACATCCCTATAGACACATTGTGCTGCCATGGTTGTGCACAGGCAAATCAGCCTATTTTTAATAAGTTGCCACCTCTTGCAGTAGCCTCAACAGTTCAACCATTCAAAAATACACACATTTTCTACGTCTCAATTGAGTCCATTTATTGGGGTTCCAGAAATGTCGTCTAACCACTGATAGTACGTGTGCTCTCAGCTGGTTGCACTTTGAAGCAATGTATTTAAAAAAAAGGCAGCTTCCATAACGCTGCCTATGGATTTCTTTCCCGCCTTGTAAGTGAGAATGTGTACTCATGCATCTACTTTAAAATTGCTAATCTCTGGAAAACAAATGAAAAACGCTGTCAATTCCATAAGGTCAAATCTTCCCACACTATGATTGCTGAGAGTGAATTCATGCATTTCTTCACAGTGTAAGCTGCTTAGTGGCAAACCCACATTAAATCTGAGGGGGGGGGGCTTGAGTTAAGCCCTCTGACGACACCGTTAAGTCCACAAAGAGTCAAGAAGCTTCCAACAAAAAAGGCATCAGGAAGTCAAAGACTCCCATAAATTGCATAGTGTTGAAAACATGACTTCCCGTATTTCTGGGGCCTGTGCTATATTTTTAAACAGCTGACAGTATTTTTTAATGATCCTTCTACATCTCCCGGATTCGCTCCGTTTGCTCGCTGTGGCCGGATTGAGACATTTCCTGGTCAAATCGCTACATTGCCTACCCTTTTTTCTCACACCTGAAAAACAGGGAGAAGAACAATTATATGTCTTTTTCACCTAAGAATTGACTTCCACTTTGTATCATATATTAATTTAATCCCAATATTTTAGGGGAATATTTTGACTTCCAAAAACATGGAATAACATCTACAATTTTAGGCTTGGAATTATCTGGCTTCCTCGCTAAACAAATTAACTGAAGCACTTTTGATAGGGAATTGTGGTATAACTAGATAGAGAACGACAAGTAATTGTGTATGGGCTGGTAAAGCACGATCGTTACTGAGCTAGGTTGACGATGAGCTGTTTGGATACATGGAATTTTACCCAATCAAAATAAACCGAATGAAATAGCAAGTTTAAGAAAACGTTTTTGTAATTGGTGGGGTCTCGCCCCACCAAACCCTGCATTTCCCCATGCATTAATACCACCCATAACCACCTCCCCACCCAGCCCCCATATATTTATTTGTCTGTATTTTTTCGTTATATGGCATTCAGGTTTTTTTCTCAGTAAAATCACTGCCTACCGAGCTATTTGCCTTCATGTAAAAAAAATGTCCTACTCTGTGTTATATCATTGAGACATCACCAGCTTTTCAAAACAAACCAAAAAAAGGAGGCAGAGAAGGAGTCCCTATTAGCAGAAATCCCCCAACCTACGCTTACCAAGCGAGGGGAGAGACAGTCTCAACAGCATCAGGAGGACCAGCCATTAAAGGATTCAGATAAGCTTACACAGTCTATAAATATATGAGATAGGGTGACCAGACATCCTGGTTTTCCCGGGACAGTCCTGGGAAATCACCCTTCGTCCCGGGGTCCCAAGAGTTTTTTAATTTAATAAATGCAATCACAGGATTGGATAGGTGGGTGGCTACGGTCACGGTTTTTGCCGGGAACTGATTCAGAAATCCCAAAATCGGGTCTGGCGCAACTCTTCCTGCCCGTTCAATGAGAGGAGTGGGCCTGTGAACACACCCCCACCACAGGCCAGCGACACAGAAGTAGGACTACAGTGTTATCTGAGTCCTGTTTGTGTTTACTGTAGGACTACTTCTATGTCTATGGCCTGTCCCGTTCAAAACATTTTTTATCTGGTCACCCTATATAAGAGCCATTTCGGTTTTATTTGTCTTTCCCTAACCAGTATGGTCACTCAGTATGCAAGCAATTTTCATGCAATTTCTGCATATCATTGGGCAATAGTGGGTGGAGAGGCACACTTCTGTATCAGAATCAAATCTTGTAAATGCCGCCTGCAGACATTTTAGGGGGCATTTAAGATTAATTTTGGATTTCAATCAGCATAGAAACATGGGTGTGCCTGGTTTTCCATGCTGATTTAAACCCTATTTGTAGAGTCAATCAAAATTGAACTAAATGCATATGTGAGGGGTATTCTTAATGCAATTTAAATGCTCCACCCCCACACAAAATGATGTAATATTTTTACATCGCTTTGACGAACTGGTTGAGTTCATTGAAAAAAGCTCCCGGACAGGCCGGTTTCATCGAACTGTGGCCTGTCCGAGAACTGCCCATACATTTACTGCGCACAGCGCAATCAGGAAGAGGCGGAGGAGTGAGAGGTAAGGAGGGGGTTTGGGTAGTGGTAGGAGTATGTGTATGGAAGCTGGTAAGATAGCTGAGCGGGTTGAGCGCTCGCTGCTTTGATCTGTGCGTGATCTGCAGGTCGCGGGGTGGAATCCCGGCAAGGCCAACTCAGCCTTTCATCCTTCTGAGGTCGATACATGAGTACCAATTTCGGTTGGGTGATATTGTATGTAAATATGTGCTCTGTAAAGCGTTTTGGATGAAGACGCTATATAAATAACACATCATTATCATTATGTGTGTCCCTGGGTACCTTTGTCTGTGTATGTTGTTAGGAATGCGGGGGAATAGGACTACGGGAGTAGGGGTCTGAGGGGTTGACCCCTTCCTGATACACGTTTGGGCATGGGCGGGGAGGGAACGGGGGTTGTGGGGGTGTCCTGCGTATTAGGGAACAGTAGGGAAAGGGGTGCAACAAAAGGGAAGTTGTTTCCCCACTGCGCAGAAATCGGGGCAGGTCACCCGGGCTTCGATTAAATCGGCCTGCAGTGAAACAGCATACAACCGTTTTTGAAGTGGTGACTGTTTGGCAGATTTTTATGTTAATAGTGACGCGTGTTATTTACAGTGCTGTGACACAACAAGATGAATGGCAGCAACAACTATTAAAAACCCATTTCATTATTATTATTATTTTTCTACTTGCCTGTTCTATTCTTTCAAGATTGGACCCTCGCCGCCCAAATTATTGTACTTGATCCCTCTCTTGAAACAATTACAACCAAAACAATCGGAATCTTTCTATATGTAACTTCCAAGGAACTGAGCATTTTGATGTCGAAAAAATGATCTACCAGGTAAAAGTAAATTACTTTCAAAACATGGTTATCTGCAACATTACTTTTCCCATTCTGTCAATAATAGCCTGTAACCAATACCTTTCAAAATGTGGTAGTCGCCAGCTTGCACGTCTGCTACTTTACTCAATATATCCCAAAAGGTATTCCGGCGTACAGTGTGTACATCTGTTATGTATATCAGATGCATTCTCTCATACAGCTACTATGACCTTTTCACAAAATTTAATAGAAAACCAATGTCACAAGACAGAGACTCCTCAGGCTTCAAATGCATCCTGCAAAGTAGCTGCCTGCTAGTGATGTGTGCATGACGTGAGCGGCGCGCACGCGCACAAACGCACGCACGTGAGCACGCGCGCTGACATTAATCACTCAAATGAATGCCAAATCGGTAGAACTGCAACCTCGGTATCATGCTGGTTCGGCTACATTTATAAAGTATAATAAGTTTAAATATTTGAACTCACGGTGTACAAATGTGTTCGCTAGGCATGAAATCACCTTCAATCAAAACGAGTCCCAAAACAAAATTGAAAACACATTGTCAAGAAAATGCCAGTGTACAGGGAAGGCATTGCAACAATGAAAGCTACATTGAAAATATGGAGATTCCTGGGCAAGTTGAATAGTCCGTTGGTTGCACCTCCTTTGCATTTGCACCACAGGAACCATACATGTTAACTGCCACCTTGGCAATCGTTATGGTCGTGTATGTTTATGTATATCTTTGTGCAGGCCTTTTCTTTTTATCTAAAAGTGATAAACGTACACAAAAACGAATGAAGAGATTTAATCACCCACAGTGTAGATTCCTCTGCAAGTACCTAATTGACCCAGATGGGATCCTGCATCTGGTTATGCTGTTTCCTGGAACACCCCCTTCTCTGATTTCATAGGAAGGCAATGCAGGGCCACTTACAGTTATAGTGCATTATGTTACCTTAATGCTCTTGTCGAGAGAGGGTGATCTCCTGGTGCTAGCAGAAACTATGTAGTGCTGTATAGATGCATGCCAGAATGTGATTAACTGTAATGTAATGAAATTGTCATTTGTATAGCACCTTTTCCCATTTCTATGGTCTCAAAGCGCTGTAGGTGAATGCCCTCGGAGGACCAAAGTCCAGGTATGGGAAATTCGTCAGAGGAGTTTAGAATGTGTGTGTGCATTTTAGCCAATACGAAGGTAGGTAGGGGTGGCCAAGTCCCTGCTAGCTACTGATGCCAAGCTGAAATGTGGATGGGGGCTCCAAGGTAGTCTGGAGAGTATGTGAGAGCAGGAGAGTCATTATATCTGTCGTGGGGGATAGCTGCATTGTTTTGGCAGAGGTGTTGTGCGATGTGTCTTAGAATCGTGTGTGATAGCAGATGCGTGCGGGTGGCCGTGCCTTCGGCTATCTCCCATACGCATTGAGTGTGATATGTACCCGTGTGTCCTGGCTGGTTTTTTGGTTTCGTAGATGCAGCTGAATTTAGAAGGGGATGAATTCACAGGGCGGCTACATTCTAAAATATGTCTATATTCAAAATGTGGCTGAATTAAACTTGGTGGCTATACTAAAAAAATGCAGCTAAATTTAACAGTGGCTATACTCAGGAAAGCAGCTAAATATAAGCCAGTGTCCATACTCAAAAGCAGCTAAGCATAACAGAAATGGATACAAAAAGCATTTTCTAATGTCCTTTGTAATGCATATTGATGCTTACTCAAAAAAGGATCTTCCCCAGCCTTGTTTTCTAAATCAGTAAAACCTCCAAAAGGTTGATGTTTCCTGACTTCAAAGAGCACCTCTGCTTATAGGTTCTTATATTTTCGCTGATAAATAGGGGGTCTTATTGGTAATGGGCCCTGTAGCAGGAAGCCACCCCAGAGTATTCGGGACCAGAGAAATGTCTTCCAATGTCCATAGTTTGTACAATAGACACGCCACTGTATTTTGCACTCTCTGCAGGCATGACAACACGTGCTGGTGTATTCCTAAAGGACCGCTATTGGAGCATTCTACAATGGACAACATTAGGCAGAGTTGTAACGCTCACCTGATTCCCGCAGAGGCGCCGGTCTTGACTGGGCGAATACCGTATCTTCAAAGGTGATGTGTAACACACGGTTGGCTCTTTGGGCTGGACCTCTGTGCACTGTATGTCTGACTCAAAGAGTAAGATGTCTGCAGATAGAAAATATGGGATTAATGAACTGGGGTTATTGGGTGTCTCTCTCTTCTTCCCCTTCTCTTCTCCTGTAGAACCCCAAAGGTTAACGCTCTCACCTTAGGTAAGTGAACGCCGAGCTCTCCATCTGCCTCGGGGCAGGGTGCCGTAACCAGTTTCTTCACTGGATAAGGGTGCAGGCCTCTTGACCTCAGAGGACTGCTGTCCATCGTTTACTGCACGAACGGTAAGTTCCGAGTATTTCAAATGTCTTTAAAAGTCTTTTGTAATGATGTCTCTTGTTTTGCAGGGTTCCGGCGATGGCGGATGACGGGCTGAAGTGAGTTGAGGATGGAACCCGTGTGAGGAATAGAAGCGCCTGGAAGCACGTAAGTAAGCGCTTGTTGCCTGCTTCACGATGCGCACTAACTGTCCTTTTATCTTGCAGGTACAAGTTCAGAGCTGCTGAAGGGTGCCGGAATACCCACTGGGTTCGGCGTGGGAAGGAGTACTGGCACGTGAGTAATAAAGTTACCCAATGTCTTTAAACGCACCTTCTTTTGTCTTTCAGATGCGGGATGCAGCGCCGAAGGCCTCCGGAGCGTGCAAAGAGTTGGTAAGCTTTTGTCTTTCAGATGCCGGAATGCAGTGCGAAGACCTCCGGAGCACGTGAAGAGTAGGTAAGCCTTTGTCTTTCAGATGCCGGAATGCAGTGCGAGGCGTTGGTGACAGCCGATGGACCAGGTAAGAGAAGCGCTGTCACTGAAGACCGTAATGCTAACCTGTTCTTTCTTGTCTTTATAGGTGTTGCTGAAGACTGGATTCAGGATGGTAAGCCTTTTTCCCTTAGGCCCAGGATCAGATGCAGAAGACACGATGAGCGTTCTGCTGCAGAGGATGCAGAATAACGCAAAGCAAGATTCATCCATCGGGTGTGGTTTAAATAGCCTCCTGTAGTGCTTAGGTGTCTCCTTCCACAGCCTCGCCTAGGTAAGAAAAGAGTTCCTGCTTTCCAGAAGAGTTCCAGTGTTCTGAACCTAGGGAGTGGCTCCTGCCCCACCCAACAGGAAAAGTAGTCCCAAACAGAAGAGGATTAGAGGCTCAACTGGCAGGTAAGTAAGCAGCATGGTCTGCTGCAGGTAAGTCCACCCAAGCATTATGAGCCCGGCGCTTCCAGCGCTGGGACTGGGCATATTTATGAGCCTGGTGCCACTGGCGCCAGGACAGGGTCCAAAAGGTCCCAATTGGGACTGGTTGGCACTCGGAACCTGGGTTATGGGTCTGCTTCCAAGGGAGTTGGGTAAGTCCTGACCTTTTGGAAGCAGAGATCATGACAAGAGTAGCCTCTGCTTTAAAACCAAAATTTGGAAGGGCAAATATTTGTTTCATCATCCTCCAATGAAAGAAACATCTTTTCACAACTGTCATTACTTGAGGGCCAACGGCCAGGTTAGTATTGATTAATTCACCAAGATTCTTAACCAGCATGACTGGAATAGGGTGTTGGCCATGTTGGTGAGGGAGGTCATTAGTTTGAAGGACATCTTTACTGGGATTTACCAAATTAAAAAAGTTCAATTTTCGAAGCATTTGGTTCCAGCCATTCATTTTCTTGTGCCAAAATGTATCGATACATTGTACATAGGACCAGATTGGCCTAATCACATTTAAAGAAAATAGCTTCATATCCCTGGTGTAGTTATACACCTGCACTCCCATGCAGCGGATGATGTTAATCAGAAATATAAGATACAGATCTTAAAAAACAGGGGAGACATTGAAGAATCCTTCAGACGCCCACAATGATTACATTGCTCCATATTTGATTCGAAGAGAGGGCGTATATTGCTCTGTGTTTACAGTTAGCAAGAAACTTTTGAATCCAGGTAATGACATGCTCTCTGTCACCAATATCCAAAGGGCATTCAAGCAAGAGCTTGTGGCTAATAGAATCAAATGCTGCTGAGAGGTCTGAAAGGACCAACAGTCCTAAACAGTCTTCATCAATTTTACATTTTAAATCAACAAGTAAGGTGGTTACCACTAATTCCGTGCTATGTAGTGGCCAGAAGTCTCCCTTGCAACCTCTGTGGTCTCCCTTGCGACCACTGACCTCTCAAAAAAATGACAAAAAAGCGATTTTATTTTTTGTAATGCAATCTCCTGGGCTGTGGCCAGCACCATGTGGCTCTTTACTTCTGGAGTGGCTGGCTTTCTTTTTCAGGCCCTTTAAAAGAAAAGAAGAAAAATAAGAACAGGAGTGCCACAAGTCTATACTTTTAGCACTGACCCTAAATAAGAAAGAATAGGAATACCAAATAATGTGTCTTTCTGGAATTTTATACAGTAATTGCTAGACTCATTAAGGGTTTATTTCAGGCACTCTTCAGGGGGTGAGTCACTGATTTAGTCTGTTCTTAAACGCCTCAACTCAGCCTTTCATCCATCTGAGGTTGATAAATGAGTACCAACACAGGTTGGGTGATATTGGGTGTATATGTTTTCTATATAAAGCGCTTAAGCGTAAGTGCTATATAATAACACATCATTATCATTTGGTCATGGACGTCTGCTTGCATTCACAGTAATTTGATAATATGGGCCTATACACTGATTTTAACGATACATATGGCGATACATTCTTGTATGAAATGTATACATCACATTATAGTGATATAGTAACCATAGTTTTCGTAGTGTACAATGCTATGTGATGCCTCTTCCTGTTTTGTCAACAGGTGAAAGGTCGTGTTCCATCGCTTCCCGCGATATCACTTCGGGGTGGGGTCAAATTACATCACTTCCTGTGATGTCATTAGGGGTCAAGGGTTGTGTGATGTCACTTCCGCTACCCCTGGCATTTTGGTGAAATGACATCCAGGGCCAGAAACCTGCCTGAGATTGGTTCTAGCATGCTATGGGTGAATCAAAAGTCTGCAATTGTTGAGTGACTGCCTTCTCTAATAATTTGACAGGAAAAGTAGGATTTGAAATAGGTATATAATCGGGTAGGTCATCCACACCTGCAGATGTATTTTTGAGGAGTCGGTTACGTAGGCAGGCTTAAAAGTTTCTACGACTAGACTAAGGGCCTAATTTAAAGTGTGACGGAACATACGTTTTGCTGGATTTCTGCCAGCAGAAAGAACCGTATGTAAATTAGCATTCCTCCAGCATTACAATGGTTTTCTGCTGGTGGAAAGTTGGCAGAAAATATGTCGGTCCCCATTGCATACATGCATTGCAATGGAGACAGCCAGTGGAAAACCATTGTAAAGCTGGCGGAATGCTAACTTTAAATAGGGTTCTTTCCGGCGGGAATTATTTCGTTATAGGATGCTGAGAAATTGCATCACCATTGGTGTACTGTGTGGAAGTCTCTGCCCATAACTCCATAATTGCTTCACCTTTTGAGTATTCTTGGTAACTGCTCCTGGAACATACTTCAGGACCTGGTGCTTCTCTTTATGTCAGTCACTTATGTCATTTCACAATGTTCAAAGGAGACGCTGTCTTTGCATGAGTTTGTAGCCAACACGTATTTGACACGTTGGCGCTTACTTTGCACTTTGCGCTTCGTCAAGGGATGGCTGAAATTGTTTTGATGCTGCTTCTGCTGTTGTTTAACTTATGACTTCTACAGAATCTATCTGGTCACAGCGCTTTACTTCATGTTCTTATCTTTAGGCATTAATCATTATTAAAGTGAAATGATTTATAGGGTAGTATGTTGAGTGCAGCAGTTTTTTAAATGATAACTTGGTTACTTTGGCTTGTGGGCTGGAAACATGCTCAAATTATAGCTGTACGGTTCCAGACATTCACAGGTTTTTTTTTAATGCTGAAAGACTGTGCTGCTCATTAAATACTTTCCCAGTGTTCTCTGTCCTACCCTGTATGCCTGTCAGGGTGGATGGATAAGCCTCAAGGAAAGGTTGTCCCTTTCCATTAAATAAATCCAGAAAGGACCAACATTGTTGTGGGCAAATCCGGACAAGCTGCAATGTCACATATTATTTGCTTGAGGGTGGCTATTGGCTACGGCTGGAAAGGCTTGCTTCTTATGGTGATCTTGAGGTGTGCTTTTTAAGTGTAAACTGAGCAAGGTAAATGAGTTTTATGTCTCTGCTTTGTGTAATTCACCTAAACACTGCTGCTTGCACTCCATCATGTATGATTTCTACACACCTTTATGGATGAACTCATGACTACTCACAGAGGGATATACGTGCAACCTCAATATATGATAACCTGAAGATGTCCCACTTTGGGGAATGCAAGGAGATATCCCTTTGTGTGATCAGGTTTTATGCCTTCAATATTATTTGATCAAACATGATTGCCAATGAGTATCAACAATGGTTATGAATTGGAGATTATCCACAATAGTTAGAGACAAGATTTGTCTGTCAGCCCTAAAAACCACCAATGGTCCAGAGGAATGCATTGTTTGACTGTTAGCCCAAAGATGGCAAAAGATGCATATTGCTCTGACACCATAATAGAGCATGAAAGGGTTGGACCCCGTAATGTTTGCGCTGATAATAAGGAAGATGATGTTTTTCTAGTTTTTCATACTAAGGATTTCATTAGTGAGTTCAGTAGGTCAGCCAACACGTGTTTTGACCCATCATGGTCTTTCTCAAGGCTAAACCGATACTTGGCTGCCCATTGTTGATGCATGACTGGCTTTCTGGCTGGATAATCCTGTTGGCAAAGTGGAGCCGGTTCCATGGCTCAGTGTAGTGTTTTGCAGCAAGCCACAGCTATTTGTGGCTTGGCGGTCCAATAGAATTGGCTCTGGTGACTGCTGTGCCTTTCGACTGCTGCTCTAATTGGCTAGTTTCTGAATAGTGACTGCGCAGTCCGGCTCCACTTTGCCAGTAGATCATTGAGCGCTTTTCTCCACTGCAACCTGATTTCGGTGTTTTTTGATTACCTTCATTTGTTTTGGGAACATTTGGGCTTGTCTTGTAAGAGGTTTGTTTTTTGGAATTTATTTCAAGAGGTTTAGTCGCCTGAAGTTGCGCCTACAGCTGAAGAATCTCTTTGTGATGTGCCGCATAGGCCTATGTTTTGTTCTACGGTTCCAGATTTAGGCATTTGGCTGTCGAGACCAAGTGCGTTGAGAGAGCTCTGCACACCTTGTAAATAACAGACTTAAAAGAAGAGAGAAAGCAATTAACTTGCTAGTGTTGTTTACCCACTGACCTGAAAAGGCCCAATTGAGCTGCTATTGCAGCTGGAGTATCCTTTGAATGAGCATAGAAAACAAAGCCCTGGGAGATTAGCTCAGGGGCAACGTGTTTGTCTTGGAAGCAAGGCAACACAGAGCAACACAGGTCTGAATCCTGGTCCTGTGCTTAAAGACTCGTCTCCCCTTGTGTTATTAAAGATTAATTAAAGGTAGAAAAGGCAGAGATTTGTCACAAACAGATATAGTGAGGACATCAGACTAAGAAGGATTGCCCAAGTTGGCTGTGCATGAAGAATCCATTGAATTAGGGTAGTATCTGTTTCCTAGCATGAGGATTATTACATGCTCTTTTGATCACAAAAGTATGTACAATATATACAAAATCAGATTTGACAGGAAGCAGTGAGCTTCTTACAATGGGGTGAGTTTGAGGGACATTGTGACCAGGTTGTGGAGGGGAGTAAATGGAACAGCCACCGGGGACAATACGTAAGTGGACATAAATATATTAAGGCCAACCAACAATGGACATTTTTAGGTGCAGGTAGGCACTACGGCCAGCTGTGCTCTGGACATGACTATGTGGGGTAAAGTTCTAGAATCGATGCAGAAGAAGGGAGAGACAGAAGCAGGTTAGAGGCTAAGGAAAAATGTTAGGTAACAGTCAGATGAGAGGTAAGTTAAGAGGGTAACTCAGAGGCGAGGAGGTAGACTTTTAGTTGGTTTTGAACAAATCTGTGTGGACTGTTTCTCGGATGATCGGGGCAAGAGAATTCCATGCAAGTGGAGCAAGAAGAGAGAATGAGCGGAAGCGAGAGGAAGCACAGGGACGGCGAGAAGCCACAAGCGTAGTCGAGGATTAAGAGAAAGCTTATAGAGTTGGATAGAGCAGGATAGATACAGTGGTGCCTTAACGTGCATAGCTTTGTGAACCAGGAGAAGAAATTTAAATGTGGCCCTGTTTTGCATCATCAGCCATTCGGCCTGGTGTTGGTACAAGGAAGTAGGTGTGAAGTGAGTTCAAAGATAGTTCTGATAGCGAAGTTAATGATCTTGTTGAGAGGACAGAAAGCAAAGTTGTGGAAAGCAAAGAGTATGCTGGAACAGTAGGCCAGTTTAGAGAAGGCAAGAGCGGTTAAGAGATGATTGGCAGTGTTGAAAGCAACGAGGTGCCTGATTTTCCTAATATTTAGGAGGTTGAGGCGAGCTGCTGTTCCAGTTTTGGAGATGAAAGTAGAGAAGGTTTGAGAAGGGTCATAGATGACGGCAAGGTTTCTAGCTGATGAAGAGTAGGGGCGATAGTCAGGTGGGAACTGGACAGCCAGAGGAAGAGATGAGGCAGAGCTTTTGGCAGGGAAGAAGAGTACCTCTGTTTTGGTAGAGTTTAACATCAGAGAGTGTGAAGCCATCCAATATTTAATGGCAGAAAGACAGTTGGAAATTCTGATATATAGCTCAGAGGAGAAGAAAAGAAGATTTGGGTGTCATCCATGAAGAGCTGGTACAAGAACCCAAAGGAGGAGATTAGTGCCCCAAGTGTGGAGTGTAAAGAGAAGCGGACCCAAGACAGAGGCTTGTGGAACACCAACAGTTAGAGGAATGAGTTGAGAGATGTTGTTGCTCCAGGAGACAGAGAATTGACGGGGTGCAATGTAGGGTTCAATCCAGACAAGGGCTTGATCGCGAATCACAAGAAGAAAGAGAGTATTAAGGAGATCAGAGTGATTGACAGTGTCAAAGGCTGCAGAAAGGTCAACAACAATTAGACTAGAGGATAGGTTTAAGTGCTTAGTAGAAGCGATGAAGTTGTACACATTTATGAGAGCAGTTTCTGTGGAATGACGGAGTGGAAACCTGCTTGTAGGGGGCCTGGAAGGTTGTGGATGTTTAAGAAATTGGTTAGACGGTGGAACACAGCCCTTTCAAGCACTTTAGAGCAATGCAGAAGGAGAGACACATGGCAAAAATAAGCGGTAGGTCCGGGTCAGCCCCTTGCTTTTTAAGGAGAGGGATGACTGTGGCTGTTTTGAAAACAGAGGAAAAGCAATCAGAGTCAAAGGACAGGTTGAAGAGTTCAGCGAGTTGGGAGGCGATTATAGTAGCAATAGGCATCACTAGCTGAGGACCAAGAGGATCTGATAGGGCACAATATGGGTTAGCCTTCAACAATAGAGATAGCACTTTGTCAGTATTAATGTGGCTACAATGGGAGATAGATGCAGAGTATGATGCTAGTGAAGGCAGAGTGTAAAATGTAGGAGGAGGGAGTGTGAGGAAGGTCAAGAGAGACTCTCTAATTTTGGAACTGTTTTCAGCAAAGTATTCAGCTAGGTCATTAGCTGTGAGAGTGAAGTTGATAGTCATAGACTTAGGAGGAGTAAGGTGTGAGTTTAGGGTGTCCTGTAGCCGGCGACAATGGTTGGAGTCAATGAGGGTTAGGTAGAATTCCCTTTTAGCTCTATCAAGAGTGTACTTGAGAGAGGTCAGGGCCGAGAGGTAGATTGGCAGGTCCTCATGTGAGTGGGTACGCCTCCATTTGCCCAACAGCTGATGAATGTCTGTGCAAAGAGAGCATATGAATGGGGTGATCCATGGTTGAGGATGCTGAGACCTAGGGGTGAATTAAAGCAGTGGGAAGTGAGAGGAGAATGAGTCATATAGTAGGGTTTGGAAGCTAAAGAAGGCAGTGTTGGCAGAAGAGCTATCAGGTGTGAAGGAGGAGAGTGGGAACAATAGGTTGGAGAGAATGGGGGAATGGCAGAAGGTTGACATTTCCTTTTAGTAATAGGTGAAGCCAAGTGGTGAGGAAAGGTCAGAGGGTGGAACAGAGATGGTGGTGGAAACAATTGATTGATCAGATACGGATGGTTTGACAATAGTATTAGTTGCTGAGAGAGAGGTGGAGATAACTAAGAGATCCAAAGAGATAGCCCCTGTGTGGGTAGGTAGGTAATGCATAGAGTGGAGAGCATGGTCACTAAGAAAAGATTGAAGTTCAGATTTCTGAGAAGTGAAAAGAGAATCAAGGAGTTGCCCAATACCATCAAAGAATGGTCCAGTGGGACCAGAAAGGCGATAGATGGAGTTTATGTGAACCAAGTGAGGTAGAGCAATAGTAGAGATGGTGAATTCAATAGAGGTAAGGAAGGACGTGGCATTGGAGATTTGTGAGGCATTGAGGTGGAAAGAGGGTAGGTGTCCAATGCCTCCACCTCTTCCAGTCAGTCAAGGAGATGAAGGATAGTTTGGAGTTGTGTAGGGCTGCCAGAGTGACAGTGGCAGATGGAGAAATCCAGGTTTCAATGATAGAAAGAAGGTCTAGGGGAGGAGAGCTGGAGTGAAAGTAGTCAGTGATAAAGGAAGTTTTTTTTTGCATACAGACTGAACATTCCAGCGTGCAATGTTCAATTGATGAGGTAAGGAAAAGAAGAGAAGTTGAGTCTCAGAGGAAGAGAGGCGAGGTGGATTGGTCGTAGAGGAGGTATGGTTAGCTCATTGGTTTTGTTTGTTGGAAGGAGGTGGAAGAGAAATGGAGTAGTGGGAATTTTTCGAGTTATGAGTTTTATAGGATTAGGAAAGGAGGAATTTGTAGCATGATTGGAGAACGCCTAGGGAGAGGTGACTAGATGGAGCAGCAGGAGGAGCAGCAGTGAGTGCATTATAGGTTAGTAGCACAGTGTGGAGAGACAGTATAGTAATTTGAAGCTTCGAGTACTCACAGGTGTAACAGGGAGAAAGGCAAAAGCAAAGGCTCATAGGCTAAGAGGCAATGAGGCTGGTCAGAGGCTGGTTTTCATCCTTCACTGTTCCACCCTCCTCTGGGATTCCTCTGGCTGGATGCCCCTAGGAGGTTCAGAAGGGATGGCCCATGTTCTTGTCACCTGATCGCCTAGTCCATCAGTAGTTGGTCTCTCTGATATTTTCCCTGCTGTTTCTGGGATGAGGTGATTTCTTCCTGATTGGTGTTGCCAGAGGAGCCTCTTGTGGCTTTTGGCTGGAGATGGGGTTGGGCCGAGATGGCCGCTGAAAGTGATGTCACGGATCCAAGATGGCCATAGGAAGAGGAAGTGATGTCACAGATTCAAGATGGCTGTTGGAAGGGATGTCAGTGACCAATCCAAGATGGCCGATGGCAGGCAAGTTCCAGACAGAAAGTGAAGCCAAAAACCAGAAGGAATGACACACGCTCTTGTCACCTGATCGGCTAGTCCATCATTGGTTGGTCTCCCTGATATTGTCCCTGCTGGTGCTGGGATGAGGTGATTTCTTCCTGATTTGGGTTGACAGAGGAGCCTCTTGTGTCTTTCAGCTGTAGATGGGGTTGGTCCAAGGATTAGATACGATATTGTAAGCAGCTTAGTTTATTTTTTCTTTGTAGCGCTAAGGGCCATTTGCTGAATTGCAAATTGGAACTCTAAGTCATAAAATATGATTCATATATTTGCAAGGCCAATTCTTTTGCCAAGGCTTTTGCCAAGGCTGGTTATGTGGCTCCAGAGGTCGAAGTAGAAGAAATAAAGTTGAAGGATCGAACTTCTGTAGGACATAAAACATTGATAATTCCTCTATTATCTTTAGTCAGTTTCATAGATCTGCAGATGTTTTTTCAAAATCTATTCGAAGTATCCTCCCTTCACCGAGAGAATTATTGTGCCATAGAGGCAGAATTATGGTCTCTTACTCCTTCTAGGTGGAGTAGTTTAGGTCTAGCACCTAGAGAACTTTGAGTATTAGGGTGCTACAGAAATGTACTAAATTAGTCAATCCCTTAGCCAATCCAAAGTGATCCTTAAAGAGTATTTTCAGGAGAATGTATAAATCACAATTCCTTCTAAGTTGCTCGCTGGGCAGTGACCATTTTGGTGCCCAAAAAGTGTTCGTATTGCACACCTGTGTGTTTATAGGGTGATTAAACAGTGTCAAATAAAATGGGCAACCACTGCCCTTGATAAATCATATTTGATTCAGGTTGCAGGAGTTTTTACTAAATTAGTCTTATATGAGGTTTACTACTACTTGTGGGAAAAGTCAAAGGATGATTAGATGACTACTTTCTGAATGTGCTTTGTCCATTATTATTTATTTATTTATTGATATACTCACAGCTAACAAGGCTTTTTATATACTGATATATCACATAAAATCAATCACATAAAACATCTGCATTTGCACTTCATATCATATAAAATTACAATTCATGTGAAGGACGATTCCACTATAACACACATGGTCAATTTGATATAGATAAAATCAATTCACATTCAATTTAAAATCCGCTGTGATAATACACCTAAAATGTTACTGCATTTCAAATATGTTACCATAAAATATAGAAAGTTTATATTATTGCCCTCCATAAATATTTGTCACATAAGAGGCTTATCAGCACAGCCCATTTCATTGTCTTATGATTTAACATGATTAGTTCTTATCATATTCAAGCTTTCACAATTAATCATTATGTGTTCTAAGCACTCAATAGTGTTTTCTGCACAATGACGACACATACGACCTGATCTCAGGAGTACAATGCTCGCACCCTTTATCTCTAAGACTTTGGCTGACATTACATTTTAACAATAAATATTGTCTAATAAGAGCACTGTTAGGATAGGCTATCACATATTTTGGCTGTGATTCACGCACCATTCTATAGTGAATATAGGGACCATTATTAACATTTGTTGATATTTGGACTAGATTAGTCTCAAATCTGTAAATGCCAAGTTTTTGTTTGAACTAGCGTTTACATGCCCTCAACTGCAGTCCGTTACTGCTTCTTTCAAATCCTGCAAACCAAGAGTTGTGTGTCTGTATATAGCTGACGATGAGGATTCCATTGTCTAGGTACAACAATTCTTTGTAGCACATGGCCACCGTGGAAATAAACTCGACCATGTTACCTTTAATGTCAAACTCCAGTCGTAAGAATTCCACTGAGCACCTTTTGGGCATACTAAATAGTGTCCGCACCATTTTGGCTTCACATTTACTCAATTTATTGGTCAGGTCTTTTCCCCTCACTTCGACACTATACAACAAAACTGGGACAATTGTTGCTGTGTATAATAGTAGTCTTGTTTGTGTCGACCAACCACCATTTCGCCCCAAGGAAAACATTTATTTTATATGCTGTTTTCACACATTTGCTTTTAGTTTCATCCCAGAGTACATTCCATTTTAAGTTACCAGCAATGGTCACACCTAAGTATTTATAACACCTTACACATTCTACTGCCACACATATTTTGAGCAGGCTGTCTTTCCTTGCTCTGTGAATGCCGTTATCTTGGTTTTGCTGATGTTAACACGCAACCCATTGAGTTTTGCATATTTTCCATGACCACCAAGCACATTTTGCAAGCCCTTCATTGTATGGTCCAACAAAGAGCAGGTGATCAGCATACCCAGGCCAGTTTATTTTCTGGGTACCTACTTTAACAGGATATGTATCCAGGTTATCAAGAACCACAGATGAATCAACAAGATAGAGATTGAATAGTGTTGATGCCACTATGCACCCCTGCTTGGCACCCTTGCCAGTTGGAAAGGACTCAGACAGCTTTCCTTGTCCGTCCAAACGAACCTGGAGACTTGTATCTTTGTGTAACATGATCAGTTCAGAGGAGAATTGCCTAGAATTTTGGTGCTGTACTGCCCCCAGGCAGGACAAAGACTGATATGCAGGGATATTTCTCCTCTGTGAAATTGACAGTAAGCTAAAGACTTGGTTGAGACTCTCCCGGAGGCCATCCACCCAAGAACTGGTCCATGGCCACTGTTCGTGCCGGTTGAGGGACTCCCAGAACTCCCCTTGTTTTGTTTAAGTATTGACATGTACAAGGATAAGCAAAGAGTCTGGGGCCCAGTACCCACTTGAGTGTTCAATGCCGTCAATGAACTGGGCATGGTCACTCAGAGCTGGCAAGAGGCTATATAATATCAATCTAAAAATATGGAGGGAGGGAGATGACAGATAATTATGGATCCATCTCCCTCCTCGATGGAGCCGGGAAAATCTATGCTAAGATTCTACTGGACCACCTGTAGAGCTGGACTGTTTCAGAAGGTACTCTAAGCCGGTTGCAAGCTGGTTTAAAAAAAGCCATGGGTAAAGTCGAACAATGTCTCTGGCTAGATCTGTGGTAAAAAAATACACAATTCTTTGCAAGACCAAACGTTATGCTATTTTCGTGGATCTCCGTACCGCCTTCGATTCAGTCTCACGGAGCAAGCTATGGTCTGTTTTGACAGCCTATAAAGTACCACCAGCGTTACTCAGCTCAATACAAGCGCTCTACAGTGTCAGTAAGGCTATAGTTTGCTGGGGTCTGGGAGGCGAATGCACCAAGAAAATTGCGGTCCAGCTAGGTGTCTGAAAGGGATGCGTGCTACCCCCATTACTTTTCTACCTCTATATTAACAAACGTATTGAAGAGCTAGTGGCTAATAGCCTAGATGCACCAAGGATGGGAAATGTTTGATATCCAGCGTTATTCTTCGCGGACGACGCATTGCTGTTTGCCACTAACCCGATGGGCAGCAAGCTCACGATGAGGACCTTTGCAGAGAAGTGTAAGACATTGGGCCTCATTAGGAGTTTGGAGCTAGCCATGCCGTTCTTACCGGCTTGGCTACCCCCAAACTGGGTACCGGGTCCCAAAAATAGGAAATTACCGGGGCATGCCGACTTTAGTAGGTCTGGTAATTCCCATTCTCGGGACCCGGACCCGGTACATCCCCATTGCCATTTAAGCCCCCGTAGGGCTCAATGGGAATGGGGAGGATGCTAACAACGGGCCCGTTAATGACAGGCCTGTTGTTAGCATCCTGGTCTGCTAGCGGGTCCCGCTATGCACGTCTGGTCTAACCAGGCGTGAAGAGCAGGACCCACTGCAAAACTAGTAATGGTGCGGCCCAGTATGAACGGTGCCGGTCTCTTACTGGCACCGTTCATACCGCGGCCGCACTCCTCGTAATGAGGCCCATTGTGTCTGGGCATAAACACAGCCAAAACAAAGATGCTAATTTTCAGACACAGATCAAGTAGGAAAACCAAAATCCACATTGAAGCCAATGGAGCTCCGCTGGAACAAGTGACTGCCTACGAATACTTGGGTCACAGCTTCGCCGAGAATGGTCTGTAGTCAGAAAAAGTAGTGAAAGCAAACTTGAAGTTGGAGATGTACGGAAGATTAATACAGAACTTTTTCTCATTGCTCGTGGTGCATTATCCCCAGCTTTACAACTCTACAAGCTGCATGCAGTGCAAGCAGCTTTGTATGGGGCCGAAATCTTGAAAGGTTAAAGAATATCGAGGCTTAATACCACATAATAGAAATACACCAGTCATGAGTCCAAAGATACAATGTATTATTTATTAACAGGCAGCTGTCTGGCTCTCAACACCACGCAATGTATACAAGCAGACACCATGAAATGAGAGAGTGCTGGACATTTCAAAAACACAAGTATTTATACAAGTTTTCCACAATCCCAGACACATCGTCCAGCCCCTCTTCGTGTAATACATTTACCTAGGGTTCATGGCCTATCCACATAACTAAGTCAAGCTTTAACATCTTGGAATAGTTTGTTGTTTTCCTTTAAACATTTCACATGTTTTCCCAAATATAAGACACAAAGGTAACATTCCTTATTTTGCTCGCTTATTGTCTGTCATTTGTTCTTAAGTTTAATGTCAGCTTAGTTTGAAGGAGCAAAAACAAAGATTTCTGCAAGAAGAGCACGTTCAACTATTCATCATTCTACTTTGCTGTTTGAACAGGGAAGGCACTATTGGAACAGATGGTATCTAAATTACTGATTAGTACGGCTTTTGTTTAACTCCAAGGTTTCTCAGTATAGGACAAACAATCCACTTTAGCAGCTTCAACATTCTTATCTACGTTGACATCATGGAAACAGTACAAAGTTAATTTTGCTCTGCTGGAGCCAAAAACAAAATTCTAAACATGGGACTGAAAGAAAGAGGAGATCAAAATGGCGGATAACTCAAAATGGCGACGTTGTCAGCCTGTTTCAGGTTCATCCAATGCAATTCATAGTGCTATGCAAATGTGCTTAGCCCAATGTTTACTATCAGGCGGTATTCAGGCAAAATATACTTTTATAAACCCTCCTTTTGGCCGAACAGTAGCATCATCCAAAAACCACGTATCATCATCAGAGCATCCGGAATCGCTATCTTCAAAAACATTGTTCGCCATTAATTCCTTTATGGCGATGTCCTGCGTTACCAAGGCATTAGTAATTTTTCCAGGCCTATGTGTCTTAGGTTCTAGTTTACCAACCACTTGTGCACAACCTCCCCCTATCATGGAACAGATGACAGGAAGACACTGTATGCAACAACAGCAAAACAGTACAACACCAAGGATCACTATTAGGACTGCAAAAATGTTACAGCTCTAAGATCGTAACAAGTCTCAGAACCATGTGCCAATATCCTAGTTTCCCTCTGGAATGTTTACTTCAGTACTCAAGGTGTGCAATTTCTTAATTGCCTTAAATATGGTGGGGGAGGAATCGGGTACAAAAACACAACACGCGGATCTCACCATTTTTCACACTCCACCACGCTCAGCTAGAATGATGTCTAGCACCATCCTATTTTGGAGAGCCACTAATCTAATAGCCTTTTGCTTTAATGTCATGTTATATAGGATGCCAGCGGTTTCATTGATGGTTTTCTCTAAAGCCCTTGCCAATTTTCTAATATCTTGGGAGTTTATTATCTGTTCCCAAAGTGGTACTAAGGATTTAGCAACGTCACCCAGAATCTGTGAGGGAGTGTCACCATCCTCATCCCACCTGGGACAAGTTCTAGAAACTTCATCAGTGGTGGCAACATATACTCCTGGTAAAAGAATCCCTAACTAACAAGTACCCTCCCAGTCTCTTGGCAACCATGGATACGCTTCATTACCACAAAGTAAATGGGATCTCCTACATACAGAGGTCGATCCTCACTGGTTAGTACGGCAGTATTCATACATCCCTCAAATGTACCCATTGGCTGGGAAACCTCTCTTTGTATGAAAAATGGAACAGAGTATGGATTATGGTTAATTGTATAGGAAGGAGGCATGGCATCCCTATTACCTACAGGTTCCATTTTAAAGGTAATCATAGATTGGAAAAGACTGGAGCGTCTATCAGGAGGCCTAATGGAAGCAACGTTTAGATTGATCCTATTTGCAAACAGAGAACATCCTAAAAGTGCTAAAACTCGTTTTTCAAACTCATTGAGATTAGTCCCATCAAAATTCCCAGTGACACTATTGTTTCACCTGCCAAATAATAATGCCTAAGTGAAGCATAACAAGCAGTAGTTAGAGCGAGAGGATGAATATACCAGCCCAATCCCTTTTCCCCATGTTGTGGCAGATGTCAACATATCCAACAATTGGTCTTATTTAGAATGGCATATGTGGGTTCATAATAATCAAGAGAGTGTTGTTATGATAACCCCCTCTGTGTTGGAGGGCTCGAGGATGAAGAGTGTGCAAATGCAGATAAGATGGAGACACAGTGGAGACACTTGCAGTTGGCAATAAAATATCAAGCGGATGTGCACGCTCCAGATACCAAAATACGAGTGTCAATGTAATTACAATACAAGCTGTTATTGTGATCAGTATCCATTTGGTCCTAGGGGACCATGGCCTCGATGGGCGGACTCATTATCAGCAAAATAATCAGTATCCTTATTAGTACGAGTGGCCCCAAACACAGGCATAGTTTCTCATTGTCTGTTAAGAAGCCTCACTGTTAGGCTCTTTTAGTTCATCCGTGGGTGGCACTTGACCACGTGGCCTATCTTGATTGAAGGTAACTTTGCCGGTCCCTGCCTCTTATCGTATGCAGCAGAGGAATGACGAGGGACTGACTCAATGTTGGTTTCTTGTGGGTTTCTTGTGGGTACAGAATCCTAGCTGCACTTTCCTATTCTATTTACATTAATGTAATGTCAGCAGGCCCTAAATCTAAATCATGTTTCATGGTTGCAGATTGTACCTTAAAACTCCAGGTACAGAATGATCAGGGAACAAAGCGTTGTCGTTTCCTGAAGAAGCAGAAACAAGACCGATCGATGGTGAAGAAGAAATTGAAGAAGAAGAAGCAATCTCCCCAGGCCCCACGGGCTCAGGAAGGACTTTCGTGGCACCCTTTGTGTCGCTCAAAACAGGCTCGTTATGAGCGTAAAGATCATCAATTCCCTTCTTCTCCCCTTTGTCATAGGGCAGAGGAAAAGGAATCCTCTTGACATGTGTCGCGTGGATCCAGTGTTTCTTTCTGGTCACTTGCACTAGCGAAGCCAAAAGAATCTGATGGGGTCCCTTCCAACGAGGTGCAAGGCAGGTGCCCCTCTCGAAATTGTTCACCAAGACCCACTGACCAGGTCGGAGTCGGTGACCTGGACCCTCGCTCGTACCTGTTGGTGAATCAAACGCAGGTTTTGAGTCAACTGGTCACAATCATCAGACAAAAGCGGATACTCATTATCTTTCAACTGTTTGGCCTCGGTGCATTCCATACATTGGCTGGTCTCCCCATGACAATCTCACAGGGGTAGAGCCCTGTCTTTGACTGTGCGGTCATCCGTATGGATAGTAAGGCTATTGGCAAATCAAGCAGCCATTTCAGATTGCTGTGTGCACAGACCTTTTTCTTTAAGATACCGTTATGGTGTTCCACAAGGCCAGCACTCTGAGCAAGTCTGGCTGAGTAGAACCATTTATCGATCTGTAATCCTGCACATACTTGCAGGATGACAGCAGTGATAAAATGTGGGCCATTATCAGACCAAATTAATCTCGGCAAGCCAAACCTAGGGAAATATTCCCTAAGCATGGTCTTTGCCGTTGACATTGCTGTGGCGTCTTTTAGTGGGAAAGCCTCAACCCATTTGCACATATCACATATCACAACTAAGACATATTTATAGTTTTGGCAATGTTCCATCTCAATTAAATCAAAATTGATCACCTCAAAAGGCATGGAAGGGGGCCAAATCTGCCCTTCAACTTCGGTGTTCCCTTCCCAATGTTATGTTGCAAACATATCATGCAACTCTGGACCAAACGTTCAGCAGTTTTCTGGATATTAGTGTTAAACCAGACGGGATTTAATTGTTGACAAATCTTTTTAGCACATATGTGTGTTGAGCCATGAGCCATGGTGACCATAGCAGTGACATAGGCACTGGGTAGCATCCATCTTTGCTTCTCATTATCCACCCAACAACCCTCTTAATCTAGACCCGCTGGACCCTCAGCCCACTGTTTGATTTCTTCTGGAGTAGCTTCAGCCTGAATTTCATTTACACTGCTAACCCCTTTGTCCATCATACAAGTATCAGTAACCCATCTTGCTGAATCAAGCATGTACATTTTTGAGTGCAAATCAATAGCAGTCTGTTTGGCTATTCTGTCAGAAAAAGCGTTTCCTTTTCCTACATTGACCGTCACTTTCTGATGTGCGGTGCACTTCATTATTGCTAGTAGTGTAGGAAGCACAAATGCTGATAGCAACCAGACTATCAGAGTGCCATGTTGAATTTTTGTTCCATGTGATGTCAAGAATCCTCTCTCAGCCCATAGTCAGCCAAAATTATGAACCACCCCAAATGCGTATTGGCTATCTGTATATATGTTTACACTAAGCCCTTCAGAAATTTCACACGCTCTGGTTAATGCAATAATCTCTGCAGTTTGCGCAGTGTTATTCAGAATTCGTTTACTCTGCACAACAGTGCTTAATGTGGTGATTGCATAAGCAGCGGTGGATGTACCATCCGGTAGTTTAATACAGGGGCCATCACAGAATAGCTCCCCTTGTGGATTCTTTAAAGGTGTATCATAATCATGTGACATTTCATCACTGCAATCCTTCTCTTGTGGAGAAGGCAATAGTTCAGCCAGATTCAATGAATAACATCTCTTAATTTGAATATGCGGAGCAAATAGAATCAGCTCGTACTTTGTTAGTCAAGCTGATGTGAGATGTTGCGTCTGTGTTCTGTTTAATAGAATGTCTCCGGAGTGGGGTACCATCATGGTTAAAGAGTGACCTAAAACTGTACCCTCACTTTGTTTCACGGATGCAGCAGCAGCAGCTACAGCTCTCAAACATCTCAGCAAAGCGCATGCAACAGGGTCTAACGTGGAGGAAAAATAGCCGCACAACCTATTCTTGCCCCCAAGTTCCTGTGTCAAAACAGCCAACGCACATCCCTCACGTTCATGCACATACAAAACCAAGCCTTTTTCATAATTTGGTGTGCACAAAACTGGTGCTGAACACAACACAGCCTTAAGCAAATCAAAAGCATTCTGGCAATCCATGTTCCATGGTAAAGGCAAATAAATGTCCTTCTTTGTCAGTACCAACATAGGTTTTATCAACAATGGAAAATTCGGGATCCACAGTCTACAATATGAGGCCATGCCTATTAAAGCTCTGACCTCTCTCTGTGTATTTGGAACAGACATATCAGAGATGCTTTGTATCCTTTCAGGAGTCAGTCTTCTTCCCTCCTTCGACAGGAGATAGCCCAAATAGGCGACCTCCTGTAGACAATACTGAAACTTCTTCAATGAAGCCTTATGCCCATGTTCTGCTAAATGAATTAACAGCAACACGGTGCCCTCTTTGCAGGCATCTTCAGAATAAGCAGCCAGAAGTAGATCATCAACATATTGCAACAACATGCAGTGGAAGGCAACTTGAGCGTATCAAGCTGCTCTTTCAACACTCTACTATAGATACTTGCACTCTCAGTGTACCCTTGCGGCACACGAGTAAATGTGAACGAGCATCCACCTAGGGTGAACGCGAACAAATATCTCCTATCAACATGCACAGGGATACTAAAGAAAGCGTTTTTCAAATCCACGACACTAAAATGTGTAGCCGTGGCTGGAATCATAGTCAGAATTGTGGTGACATCAGGTACAATCGGAAACTGCGGCGCAAACACCTTATTAATTGAGTGCAAATCAATAATAAAAATGAAAAGGAATTGCATTATCCCCTTTCTTATACACTGGTAAAATCAGACTATTACACACAATCCCCGCAATTTCTTCAATTACACCTCGGTGTACGAAATCAGAAATAATACTTTTCAAACCCTATTCACCTTCGACCGAAATCTTATACTGCAGAATATGCAGCAATTTAACACCTGGTTTCAACACAATTTTAAAATTAAAATTCCAACATCATTGTCATTAACTGCCCTTAAACTTGTCGGAAGCTCATTCAATTCAGTTGGTAAAGGCATAGACAAAAATTGTGCAACAGAAGTTTGTTGGGGTGAAATCGTTAAGTAGACTCCATCTGGAGAACAGTAAATCATAGCATTCAATTTCTTTAATAAATTCAATCCCAACAAATTTTCACCACAATTTGCCATCAATAGAAATGGACAAGAATCAGTGAATCAGTGAATGTCCCAGTGAAATTGGTACCGGCCGAGAGACTGGGCTAACCACTGGCATACCAGAGAACCCTACAGAAATGTTGTTCTGCCTTGACAGTGGAATACCTGGAACCCGTGAATGATCAATGGAAACACTTCTGTGCTCCTGTATCTATCAAAAAGAGATGCTCCCTATTCCCCTTCATTTCAACGTAGGGCCCTTTCTGAACGACAGGAATAGGTAACGGTTCCAGACCCTGCTTCGGGCTGTCCTAACGGAACAGTATATCGTCAGATGCAAAATCCTCAGAAAAATAGACATTCGAAGGATTATCAAAAATATTCCCACTACTAACCCTCTGTTGCTGATTATCTTGTGATGGTGTCTGTTGGTTCTGTGCAAACTGATATCTACCAGGACCCCCCTATCCCAGGACGGCCTCTGGATCATCTACCCATGGTACCATACATACTATTTGATCTCTGCTGTAGGATCGGGCCTTGTGCTCACCAATGACCCTCCTGTCTACAATATGCACACTGGTTTATGTGTACGGGACCCAGTTGTGTGCCACCCTGTGGTGTAAATTGGCCTCTGAACTGTGTATTCCGACCTCTGCCTCCTCTAGCAATCTGCTGCAATAACACTCTAGTCTTCAGGTCTCCTTTCTTCTTTTCCACCTTCTCCTTCTCTGCATTAACCCTATTTTCATAATACTGAGCCATGTGTAACACTTTAGATTGTAATTTTGCTTGCCACGCACACTCAGAAGTCATGATCTGCGATTGGATTTCAGGCAACAATCCACACACAAACTTATCAACAAATAGCCTCTTTCCTGACTCTGTACTTCAATCCTGACCACTAAAATCCCAAAATACTTGCTCAAATCTGTTAAAATACTCGGTCACACCTTCTGACTTCCCTTGCATTCAAACCGTAAGCTTATCCCATATAATTCTTTTTCAGGAACCAGAGTTTTTTTATTTAGTCACTATTCTGTCTGGCAACAACAATATCAACTGTGGCAGTTTTTCACCGGCATTCCTTTCCCCATCTGTTCGTACTAAGGCATCCCATGTATCACCCATCCCTTCCTGATCATCTACAGTTCTAATCGGCCTCCATAAATCAGCAGGAAGGATCACGGGAAACAACAAATCTATATCACCCAGTGTTAAAAGGGACAAATGCAAGACAGACTTTATAAAATCCTGTTGGATTCTTCCTAATATCTGGAATTGATTGCCTAATGGTATTCACTTCCTGTCTAGAAAATGGAACATGGACAAACTGTGAGACATAATGTGCTTCAATAGTGGTTGCAGGTGTTACTGCTGCAGCATTAGCAGGAATCTCTACTTCCGGAACAAATGTTGAAGGAACCTCCCTCATCGGCTATTGTAAAGTAGGCAAATCTGAACGTCTATTAAGCAACATGTCATGAACCGTCGTCTACGTCCTTTCTGGATCTCCTGGTCCCTGACTCTCAGGGGATTGCATGCAGTTATCCTTCCAACATGGCCGCCCGGAACAGAATACTCTGGATCGGTCTATGCGTTCCACGCTGCTCATCCTACAAAAGGGACATGCCCCCGCGGCTCTGCACGTCTCAACGCTACCGCTACCTGTAGTCGGACGTGCTTAGCCGGAGTTCGATCGGGGCTCTCGCTTTATTCCTTGTTCCCAGTCCCTTGAATTCCCTCCTGTTCCCTTTCCTCCCCAATCTCCTGGAAAACCTTCCACGCTCGATTCACGGTCTTCCATGCCTCTGAGCGTACCTTAATTACTTCCTGGAATTACCATGGACTTGTAGAATGCTCCTGGAAACTGAACCGCTACTCTCATGCTGGACGCCGAAGACCGGCGTTCGGGACTATACAAATCCCGGACCGTAAAGAAGAAGAAATCCCAGAAGGTTGCAGGTACACAACAGAAACAGGTGAGAAGGGGAGAGACTTGTGACAGATTGAGACGCCTTAAAAACGATACAGATGCAGAGATGGAAGCCGCCGTTCAAGACCTCATGCGAGGCATGCAGGAAGTAACAACAGAGGTACAGAACCTCAAGGCAGAGAACGCAGCATTAAAGCAGCTAGTTCTATCACGTGATTCCGCAACCAAAGAAAATGTAATATTGGGTGAAATAGTGGACAAGTATGATGGTTCTTCCAAGACTCTCCGCGCCTTTCTTGATTCGTGTTTAGTTCACTTCACGTTCAAGCCCTACTACTTCTCCATTCCTAGCGCAAAGGTGGGTTTTATTATTTCACACCTCACTGGAAATGCATTGACTTGGGCAACCCCCCTAGTCAATACAAGCGACGCTCTCCTGGATGACTATGATGGCTTTGAGAGAGCCCTTAAGGAAATGTTTGATCGCCCAGAGCAGGTGTATAGTGCTCAAGAGAGACTACTCGAGTTTCATCAAGGGTCGCAGGATATGCTCACCTATGTTACTTGTTTCAAACAACTTGTGAAAGAAGCAGACTGGTCTCCAGAATCTAGTTTTACACTCTTCCGAAGGGGGCTGAATGAAGAAATAAAGGATGAGCTTGCTAGGGTGGCCCGCCCAAGCTCTTATGGATCTATCCTTACAGATAGATTTCCGAATCCAAGAAAGAAGAGCAGAGAAGAGGAAGTCTAAGGCAAGTCTCCAAAAGACCATCACGGAACATGCCCCTAGAGCAGAGTCAACTGTTCCTTCTACCCCGGACCCAGAACCTATGCAACTAGGAGCCTTTCGTGGACCCATTTCCGCTCAGGAAAGGATGCAACGAATCCATACTGGTCTATGCATGTATTGCACCTCCGATAAACATCTTGTGAGAGAATGTCCCATTGCTCCTCCACGGCGTTCGGGAAACGCCAGCTCCCGATCCTAGATGGAGCACAGTGTCGGGAGAGAGATGTTTGCTCCACATCAATTCCATCCTTGAACCCTCCTGGACAAAATAACCTTGTTATTCTGCAGGCCCTACTATCGCCTTCCAAGAGAGAATCCTACCCCATCCTGGCATTAGTTGACTGCGGAGCTATGGGCGTATTTCTAGATCAAGATTGGGTCACTGCTCATAACATTCCACATGAAAGCCGAGTTACCATGCAACCAGTAGAGGCAATTGATGGAAGGCCTCTTTCCTCATGACCCATTACCCTTCAGACTAAAGAGATTCTACTTTCTATTAATCACCATCAAGAGAGAATCAAATTTGACCTCATTAAATCAGCCCATTATTCGATGGTTCTTGGGATGCCCTGGCTGCAGAGGCACAATCCTTACATCAACTGGGCAGCCGGCTCACTGTTTCTTGGATCTGAATTTTGTATGGCTCACTGCCTATCCCTGGATACCTTACCAAAGACTTCTAGAGACTTTCAAGAGAACCAACAAAGTCTAGTCACCGTTTCTAACATCATCCATATTCCCAGGGCCTACCAAGCCTTTTCTGATGTTTTTTCGACCGCGATAGTCCAAGCTCTCCCTCCTCACAGGCCAGAGGATTGTGCCATCGATACCGAACCCACAGCTGTGATTCCTTTCGGCAGAATGTTTATATTATCTGAACCTGAAAAGAAGGCTCTCCGAGAATACCTGCATACTAACCTGGAAAATGGCACCATACGCCCGTCCAAATCTCCAGCGGGTGCTTCATTGTTCTTTGTTCCAAAGAAAGATACCAAAGAACTCAGACCATGTCTGGACTACCGTGGTCTAAATCAGTGCACTCTCAAGGACCGTTATCCTCTACCCCTCATCTCGGATATCCTGGAAGCAGTCAGAGGTGCAGTAATCTTCACAAAATTAGACCTAAGGGGTGCTTACCATCTCATTCGTATAAAGGAAGGTGACGAATGGAAAACAGCCTTTAGAACTCCTTTTGGCCATTTTGAATATCTGGTCATGCCCTTTGGACTTGCTAATGCCCCAGCAGTTTTTCAACGTTTCATGGATAGGGTGTTCTCGGACATGCTGTTCCTCTTTGTTATCGTCTACATGGATGACATTGTGATCTACTCCAAGGACCTTCTAAGGCATGAAGAGCATGTTAAGGCAGTCTTACAACGATTACGTGAACACAAACTCCTAGCTAAACCCGAGAAATGCCTGTTTCACGTCACTTCTGTTCATTACCTAGGATTTGTCCTTAGTCCAGAAGGAATTGGAATGGATCCTTCAAAGGTAAAAGCCATACTATCTTGGCCGGCACCCACATCCGTGAAACAGATTCAATCTTTCCTGGGACTTGCCAATTTTTACCGAAAGCTCATACCGTCCTTCTCTGAAATTGTTCATCCGATCATTGCCCTCTTGAAGAAAGATGCTCCATTTCTCTGGTCTACAGATCAAGACAAGGCATTCCAAAGATTAAAGACAGAGTTTACTCAAGCCCCCATCCTGGCTCAACCCGATATTAACTGACCATTCCTAGTGGAGACGGATGCATCTAATTACGCCATAGGAGCAGTACTAAAACAGGAATTTGAGGACAAATTGGAGCACCCCATTGCTTACCTTTTACGAACCCTGACGCCCAGTGAGACTCATAATTCGGTCTTGGAAAAGGAACTGCTAGCCATCTGCCAAGCCTTCACAGAATGGCGACACCTACTCCTGGGAGCTAGGCATCCAGTCCAGGTCCGTACGGACCATCGAAATCTTCAAGTTCTACAATCTTTGCAGTGTAGGAACAGTTGTCAGGCCTGTTGGGCCTTCTTCTTTGCCCAGAACCAGTTCCACATCCATCATGTCCCTGGATCACAAAACATAATTGCTGATGCCCTTTCCAGACGTCCTGACTATGAAAACGCTGAGGATCGGACCTTTCCAAAGATGTTTCCTCACACGATCTTTGTTGCCCAAGCACTCAACCTCCTGGAGAATATCCAAGGCCAAACTCGACTTTCGGACCTCTGGAAGGAGCACAAGAGAAATAACAGATGGAATCTCACAGCTAAGGACGGGTATCTATTCAAAGATAATCGCCTAGTCATTCCCACTCCTGGACTGAGACAAAGGATCACAAATCTATGTCATGATACCTTACATTCGGGACATCGTGGGATAACCAACACTCTCCATCTAGTACAAAGACAGTTTTGGTGGCCCAAGATGAAGGATGATATTAGGATCAATGTCCAAACATGCGCAGTTTGCAATCAGAACAAACACGATAATAAGAAGCCAGCCGGACTCCTACTCCAATCAGCAATACCAACAAGATCCTGAGAAGTCATCGCCACTGATTTTATCGTGGAATTACCACCCTCTAGAGGCTACACAATAATCATGGTCACTATTGATTTGTTTACTCATATGGCTCATTTTACACCTTTATCCAAACTACCTTCCTCATCAGACCTTGCCGGAATTTTCCTGGAACACATATTCCGACTTCATGGGTTGCCTTCCAAGATCATTTCAGACCGAGGACCTCAGTACATATCTCAGTTTTGGAAGCAAGTATGTCATATTCTGGGAATTCAACGTGCCCTTTCCTCTGGCTACCATCCACAAACCAATGGAGCCACGGAGCGTGTGAACCAGACTCTCGAACAATATCTACGATGTTTCGCCACCAAAGTTCATGACGATTGGTCACTTCTAATACCTATGGCTGAATTTGCCTATAACAATTCAGATCATTCAGCTATCAAGACCAGTCCCTTCTTCTGTAGCCAAGGATTCCATCCATCAGTCCTACCCTCCGTACTCCCACATCCTACTCCAGTACCTGCAGTAGACTTCTGGATCGAAAACCTCATCACAGTACATAAGGAGGTTAAGGAATACCTAGAACGGGCCAGAGAAGATGTCAAACATTATGCTGACTCTAAAAGAAGACCTGGACCTTCCTATTCAGTAGGGGATAAGGTTTGGTTATCCTCGAAGCTCCTTCCTCGACACCTGCGCCACAATAAACTGGCTCCCAGATACTACGGTCCCTTTTCCATACAAGAAATCATCAACCCAGTGGCCTTTCGAATTCGGTTACCTGAATCTTGGAAAATAATCCATCCAGTCTTTCATACTTCTCTGTTAAAACCATACATTCAGTCATCCCGAACAGCTCATAGATCTACCCCTGTTATTGTAAATGATCAACTGGAATATGAGGTTTCCAAGATTTGTTACTCAAGATATTGATGGGGCCAACTACAATATCTGGTTGAGTGGAAGGGGTACCCCTCCAGTGAGCGTACCTGGGAACCCGTGTCAAACATGAATGCTCCCAGATTGGTTCGACGATTTCATCTGATCAATCCGGGCAAACCTGGAGGAGCTGGTTTCCAGAGGAGGCATACTGTCATGAACCGTCGTCTACGTCCTTTCTGGACCTCCTGGTCCCTGACTCGCAGGGGATTGCATGCAGTTATCCTTCCAACATGGCTGCCCGGAACAGAATACTCTGGATCGGTCTATGCGTTCCATGCTGCTCATCCTACAAAAGGGACACGCCCCCGCGGCTCTGCGCGTCTCAATGCTACAGCTACTTGTAGTCGGATGTGCTTAGCTGGAGCTCGATTGGGGCTCTCGCTTGATTCCTTGTTCCCAGTCCCTTGAATTCCCTCCTGTTCCCTTTCCTCCCCAATCTCCTGGAAAACCTTCCGTGCTTGATTCACGGTCTTCCGTGCCTCCGAGCGTACCTTAATTACTTCCTGGAATTACCCTGGACTTGTAGAACGCTCCTGGAAACTGAACCGCTACTCTCACGCTGGACGCCGAAGACCGGCGTTAGGGACTATACAAATCCCAGACCGTAAAGAAGAAGAAATCCCAGAAGGTCGCAAGTACACAACAGAAACAGGTAAGAAGGGGAGAGACTTGTGACACAACAAGGCTAAATCAAGTGACAAAGAAGTCAATGCAGTAGCGGGCAAAAATGCTCTTTTATAAATAACTATCAAATCTGCAGGACAACATTCCTTTCTGTTCATAAATTCATCTTGTAAATATTCAACCATCACCTGCAACAATTTCCTTTGCATTGCCGGAGCGTAGTGACTAAACGTGTTATGCACTTCAATGGGAGAAATTGAAACATCTAAAATCCATCTAAGAGCGTCTCTTGTGCTCACTCATTAGTTTCAATGAAGGAAGAAATTGCTTCTGCACATAAGAAGTCTGCCGTCCATTATCATCTATCTCATCTTTCTGTAACCGATCTAGCTCCCTTTTAAACTCAAATACCTTCTCTATATGCTCATATACTTTGGCTGCAGTGTCCCTTGAGCGGGCAAGGATATTCAAATCCCTCAAACACTGTGGGACATTCATGTCCGTCAAATCACTCCACATATCAACTAAATACGTTCCCATCCTTTCTATCAAAATATTCTGTTCAGGAATACCCCCTTGATCAGAAATCACAACTAAAACAGCCGATTCATCACCCTCTTCTATATACTTTTTAGCCCATGTTTATAATTCTTTCTTTCTGTCTTTAGATACTGTGCCACAAGTCACTATTCTTGGATCAGCTCCCGCGCCTTCAACCACTACAGGTGGGGCAGAACCACCTGGCAAAGAGGGTTCAGACAATTCTTGTTCAATAGGTAACGGAGGCAATACCGCTGGCGGTGCAGATGGAATTATGAGGCAACTTTTGGCACGGGTGGAGGTGCAGGAGGGGGAACAACAACGGGAGGAAGAGGAACAACAATGGGAAAAGGAGGAACACCAATGGGAGGAGACACATAAGGAGGTGGTGCAGTTGAAACAGTCCTACGCTCATGCAATAATTTATTGATTAACTCATCTGATGTATGAAAATATTGAGAGGGATATATCTTTTGCACATCTAGTTGGAAATCCCTGTCCATACCTCTAATGGCTTCTGACTGTTTCTGTTGATCATGCAACAATGCTTTCTCAGCATTCGTCAGGTGACTACGTGCATGTGTTTCTCTACTTTCGAATTGCTGAACAGCTTCCCTCCTCCAATCTCTAACTGCATCAAATGCTGCAGGTCTAACCTTTTTTCTCAACAATACAGATTCTAAATGCTCTAGGCAGGCAATTTCAAAACTACCATACACTGGCCACTGAAGTTCGGAAACATGACTGGTCTGCCTGTGCCAAATATCATCAAATATGATAGTTCACAGGCCATACTTACAATACATTAGATAAGCCGGAGACCCTTCGGGTGGCACTGGTTGGCCATGTTCCAAAGAATGTCTTTCCTTGCAGTAAAACACCGCAAAACAGGATGACAATCTTCCAGGCATAGTTAAATCACGATCTTACCTGGCTACGTTCGTTTCTGCAGAGACAACACTTCCAACAAATATCAGGATTTTTTAGGAATCGGGATATGCCTCACCGGAGTTCAAATCAATCAAAGGGTCCGATCGGACATCAAATCGTCGTGGCTGGCGTTTTCGACAAACAGGCCTCGATACGGGGACCCTCGTCATGATACCCACTAAACGCTGCTCACCGTCCAGGGATCGGGCCTGCAGTAATGCAGAGGAATCGCGTCTCACTTTGCAGGTTGCCCCATCACTCTCCGATCCTGGTCCGGTAGCCTCGTCTTCGTCTAGCAATGGGGCATCAATCTTGAGGGCCCCATTCGGGAGCCATCTGAAAGATTAAAGAATATTGAGGCTTAACACCACATAATAGAAATACGCCAGTCATGAGTCCAAAGGTACAATGTACTATTTATTAACAGGCAGCTGTCTGGCACTCAACACCCCGCAATGTGTGCAAGCAGACACTGTTTGATGAGATAGTGCTGGATATTTCAAAAACACAAGTATTTATACAGGTTTTCCACAGTCCCGGACACACCATCTAGCCCCTCTTCGTGTAATACATTTACCTAGGGTTCATGGCCTATCCACATAACTAAGTAATGCTTAAACATCTTTGAATAGTTTGTTGTTTTCCTTTAAACATTTCACATTTTTTCCCAAATATAAGACACAAAGGTAACATTCCTTATTTTGCTCACTTATATTTGTCTATCATTTGTTCTTGAGTTTAAAGTCAGCTTAGTTTCAAGGAGCAAAAACAAAGATTTCTGCAATAAGAGCACGTTCAACTATTCATCATTCTACTTTGCTGTTTGAACAGGAAAGGCGCTATTGGAACAGATGGTATCTAAATTACTGATTAGTATGGCTTTTGTTTAACTCCAAGGTTTCTCAGTGTAGGACAAACAATCCACTTTAGCAGTTTCAACATTCTTATCCACATTGACATCATGGAAACAGTACAAAGTTAATTTTGCTCTGCTGGAGCCAATAACACAATTCTAAACATGGGACAGAAAGCAAGAGGCGATCAAAATGGCAGATAACCCAAAATGGCAGCATAGTCAGACTGTTTCAGGTTCATTCAATGCAATTTATAGTGCGATGCGAATGTGCTTAGGTCAATGTTTACTAACAGGCGGTATTCATGCAAAATATACTTTTACAATTTGGGGATACACAAACTGAACAGACCTATGTGTTTCAGAGAATAACTTTCTAAAATCTTTGCTTTTACATCCCAAAGGAGCCCCCAATGATATATTACATTTGTAATGTGACATTGTCCAATTGAAGTAACTTTGTCCATAAAGGAGGGCGTGACTATCCAGCCATGGTGTAGGACATGCCTTGCAGAGCAGCTCCTGTGGATCCGAAATTGATCCGAGATATTGCGCTGAAAAAATGACCCACGATCTTCAGGAATGAAAGCTGAGGCGTCGGAAGAGGTGCCCCACAATATTTCAAAAAAGCAAATAAATCGGGTGAAGGACTATGAAGTAAAAGGAATTTTAAAAATGTGGCCGTACAGAAACCAAGAAACACAAGATGGCAGACAACAAAGGGAATCGAAGCCGTGGCTGCAGACGTAAATGAACAGATCCTTGTGGCGGAGTCTTGGAAAGGAGACCGGCATTTGTTGTTCACGCGGTGCTCTGACCTCACATCTGCTTGCTTGTAACATTATGAGCATCATTTGCTCACAGAAAACAGTGCTTCGTGATAATGAGTCCAGCTACAGATCCGAAGCAGTGAAGCGATCTGCACGGCTGATACTGTAGCCGCATTAAGTGAATATCAGGGACAGCAGCGGCAGAGCTCAAGGAATGAATGGAACGTGCAGAGCAACCGCATATGTAGCAATATGGGCAGAGCCGGCGAAGAAGGAACATTGTTACATTGAGTAAACAACAGTGAGCGATCGTGCTGTGCGAGCAGAGGAGCTAGCGCGGCTTATACAATACATTCCCACTTGCAATTACACACGGGAGCCGAGATGGGAAACTGGAAATAACGTTTCCCTGCTGTCATATGAGAGGGAGGAAGCACCCCATATAAACAAAGTGCCATACTGGTGTCCTGGATACGGACGCCAGCTATTTGCTCAAGTGAAGGGAGGAGAACTTTCCTACTCTGCTGGGGGACATATGCACCAGTAACTAATCTAGCATTACCATCCCAGAGAGTAAACGGGACCCATGCAATGAGGTCGGATCCACGTTAGCACGCTGTTATGCAAGAATACACAGCGCTGAACAACACTGGCATGATAGGTAATTGGATCGGGCAAGAATCTAGTTTATCCTGGGCACTTGCTGGATGACAACTTAAAAAGAATAGAGGCAGTAGGCAAGCTAAGCACCGACACTGGATATGGGCCCTCATCAAGGGGATCACACGGCACCGGGTACCTAATGAGCTCAGACGCGGAGGAGAAGGAGGTGCATCTAATGGCCCTAGAAAACAAGCGAGCAAGCCATCGATTACCATGGCTGTAGAAACATTGTATGAAGGGACGAGCCAGATAATTGGAAGCACCCGCAGGACCTGCATGAACACCAACACGGGCACACAAGTTAGAGAACGCGCAGACGACGAGAGGCCCTGCCAAGAGTCAGAGAGGGCCTACTGAAAGAAATAATAACGGTTGAGGATGTGGTGGGAAACAACCCACTCGAAATATAGCACAGCACATACCAATATTAACTGCAGCCCTTTGGGGACAACGTTTCCAAGCACCAACAGTCCCTGTGGCGCCACAGAAGAACGGGGAAGCAGAACTTGCATGCTACAGAAGAGCTGGACCTGGATATACAGGCAGAGTTGCGTAATGTCGGTAAGAGGAGTTAAGGCCAAGAGCAAGCAACCCACAATGGACATCTTTGCCAAGACACATCAGACTCTTATCGCTCCGGCACAAAGCGGCAGCTACGTCCGTAGAAGGCACCCCGGCAAAAGAGAACCACCTGATCCTAGCAGCTATCACAGAGTGGAAAGCCTCATGGGGGATAGCAATGGCGGACCTAAGAACTGCCTTGGAGACCAGAAAGAACAAGTGGTCTAGAGAGTGCGGTGAAAACAAACACAGAAACCAGCACAAGCAATGCAAAGGAGGTCCATATACTGAAGCAACAGGTGGCCAACCTCGAGAATCGAGCAGAAGAGGCTGATGGAAGAGCGAGACGGAACAACATATGCATGGTCGGCTTGCCGGCGGGGGAGGAAGGCCAGGACCCCACGGACTATGTGGAGAATATGATCCTGCAAGAGATAGGGGCCGACAAGCTCTCACAAGGATGTACTGTTGAGCGAGCACACAGGGCCCTGATGAGGAAACCACGACCCAGGGCCCCCCCTCGGGCAATAATTGCAAAGATCCTGAACTACAAAGATAGAGAGATGATTTTGGAGTACTTTCGTAAATGTGCAACGATAGAAAGGGCATCTGCAACCATCAAAGCGTATCCTGATTACACCATGCTGGTGCAGAGGCAGCGTTATAGCTATGTGGCGGTCAAGAGGAGACTGCGCACAGCTGGAATGAAGTACATGCTTTTGTATCCTGCAAAGCTTAAAGTCCTGCATAAAAGTAGGACGTATTTTTTTGATACCCCGGAGGAAGCAGCGGGATGGCTGGACATGCAGCGCTATCTGGAGCGAGATGGGGAGCAGGATCACGAGGAGCACAATAAGTGATGGGGATATATCATGCATAATGAAAGGACAGGTGGGGGGGAGTCCTGGAAAAGACTGTGGCACAGATAACAGGGGAGGGGCAAAGACAGATAGTATTGAAATTGTATTATGGTACTCTTGGACTCGTTGAACTTGTTGGACTGCAATATAGAGTATAAAATGCACAAGTAAACTGAGTAGCACTAAGCGCGGTGAATTTGAAGTAAACACGAGCAGCAGGATGAAGGCAACCTATCCACCGGAAGTAGTAGTAGGACAGCCACTATGGCGTCTTCACCCTGCTGAGCCGTGAGTACAGGCTATTGCCAGAAAGGGCTAGATGCGGGGGTGCCTGAGATCCAGGGATGGAGCTGGGCAATGGTTGGGGAGGGTATTGTTGGGGCAGGGAAGGGAGGTGGGAGGGGGGAGGTTTGGGTGTTTGTTGTGTTTTTAGTTAGGGGAAGTTTAAGTTGGGAAACGAGGCTATATAGAAGGGAACTACACTTGGCCTTGGACTGCACTGGTGGGGGGAGGAGCGGGACTCTAACAAGCCATGGGGGATCTTAAAATAATTACTTGGAATATCAGAGGGCTCAATAGTTATTTAAAGAGGAATAAAGTTATGCTATACCTATGCAGACAGAAAATAGATATAGACCTGCTGCAGGAGACTCACCTGACGCAGGATAAGATGGAGATGATCTGGAAAAAATGGAAGGGGACTGTAGTGGGCGCATCATATTCGGCTTATGCTAGGGGAGTGATCATCTGGGTGGCGCTGCATGTCCCATTTCAGCTGTTACAGACAACAGTTGAGACGGACGGGAGGATGGTCATAATGAGAGTATTGGTGGAAAACAGGGAGATAAGCATCATAAATATGTATGCTCCGAATCAAAACATGGCGGCATATTTTAGAACTTTGTGTGGCAAACTCAGCACGTGTGTGTGGAGGGCGGTGATTTGGGGAGGAGACTTTAATTGCGTGCTAAACCCTAAGGTAGACAGATCAGATGGAAAAATGGATAGACCCGCCCCAGCCGCTAAAGCACTGCAGACACTGCTGGATGATTTCAGGTTCGGGATGTATGGAGGTCACACCACCCCCAAGAGAGACAATATTCACACTATTCTGCTCCACAAAAACTACATACTAGGTTGGACTATATGTTTGCTACACAGGAGTTAATGACAGAGATTACGCAGACAGAATACAAAGCGAGGGTCCTCTCAGACCACTCGCCACTAATCCTGGGATGCCAATATCGACCCCCGAGAGCAAGGATTCCGACATGGTGCCTCAGAGCAGAGGCGATGATAGACCCCTTTTTTAGGGAGGATATGAGGGAGGAGATTATAAACTACTTGGAGATAAACACTGGCAGTGTAAATTCAGCGGGTATGCTTTGGGAGGCCTTTAAAGTGGTGATGAGCGGGGTAGCCATAGCAAGGGCTGCAAGGAGGGATCCTGGTTGAGCTACAGGAAATGGAGAAGGAGTTAGAAAGGGCCTGAGGGGAGGAGCTAATTCCAAGGAAGCCATTGAACTAATACTCAGGCTGCAACAGAAATGTGCCGGGCATTGGGAGAGACTGTGTAATCTTAACTATAAAAAATACATAGAGAGACAGCTTGCAGGAGGGGATAAACCAGGGAGGATCTTGGCATGGCTATACAAGAGTGAGACTCCCCGGCCCACTATCAGAACAATAACGAGGGAGGATGGGAACATAGTGGATACCCAGGAAGGAGTCAATCAGGAGTTTGTAGAGTATTACAGACTACTATATGGAGATGATGAGGAGAGTAATTGCACGGAAATAGCAGAAACACTGGAGGACATAGGACTGCCGCAGATCAGTGCTGAAGAACGAGAGGAGTTGGACGCACCGATTACTTTAGAAGCGTTAGAAGAGGTGGTGAGGCAGTTGCCCACCAGCAAGACTCTGGGGGCTGATGGACTCCCAAGCGAATTCTATAAAACGTTCAAGGAAGAGGTGCTCCCCCCGCTTTTAGAGATTTTGAATGAGGCATATGAAATGGGAAGACTGCCAGAGTCCCTCAGAGAAGCGATCATAATACCGCTCCCCAAACCTAATAAGCCTGGTCACAGCTGTGGTTCATGCAGGCCCCTATTAATGTTAAATCAGGACAGTAAAATACTGACGGCCATCTTGGCAAACAGATTGAGGAGGGTTATTAGTAAATGAATACATCCTAACCAGACGGGCTATGTCCCAAACAGGAACATATCCAATAATCTCAGGCGACTCCATCGAGTCATTGAGCATGGAAATGAGAACGAAGGCGAATTGGCAATTGTTTCACTGGACGCAATAAAGGCCTTTGACTCGGTCAAATGGCTGTGGCTGATGGCGGCCTTGGCTGGCTATGGAATGGGGCCCGGATATCTACAGTGGGCAAAAAATGTTATATAGTGAACCGTTGGCTAGAGTTAAAACAGGAGCAGTGATATCAGAAAGATGGCAACTCCGTAGGGGTACTAGACAGGGATGTCCATGGTCTCCTATGCTTTATACTCTGGCCATGGAACCCCTAGCGATATACCTGAGGCGACAGTATGATACGATAGGCATAGCCGTGGGAGGGGAACAGCATTTAATCTCCCTGTACACGGATAACATGGTGCTGTATTTACGACACCCGGAAGAAAACCTCCAGTACATTCTGGAGGTGATGGAGAGATATGCGGGGCCATCTGGCATAGCTGTGAACCCCCAACAATCTAGTATATTCCCATTGGGTAGATATAAAGGGATACCATTAAAACAGCTACCAGTGTTAGAGATACCATGGGAGGTTAGCACATTTCGATATCTTGAGATAGACATATACCATACGGTGGAAGAGGAGCATCAGTACAATACAGAGGTAGCGATTAAGAAAATTGAAAACAGCATAAAGTTCTCGGTGAAGCTACCTTTAGCAATGATGGGGCGTGGGGCAATGTTGAAAATGGTGGTCCTACAAAGACTCTTGCACTACTTTGGGAACATACCAAACCTGATAGCAAAGAAGTTCTTCATTAGATTAGACGGCATGTGCAGGGATTTCCTTTGGCATGGAACAAGAAATAGAGTGGCCCTCTGGAAGCTACAAAACTCATATGAGAAAAGGGGTATACAACTGCCCAACTAGGGAGTTTATTATATAGCAAGCCAGCTGCAATATGTAGCTAAATGGCTCTCTGAAGAGACAACCTCTGAGTCCCGGCTGTTCCGACTCGACTGTGCTCCATTCTATTTAAAGGAAATTATGTGGCTGCCCAGGGCAGATATGGAAGGGCGTCCAAAGATGATGATACTCGGGTGGAGGATATGGCGCAGGGCATGCCAGGTGATGGAGAACCCATTCCCGTGTTCCCCGCAGGTACCATTAGTGGTGCTAGTGGGCAAAGAAAAGCAGCTAAGGATGATGATTAGGGGATATATGGCAAGAGGGGATCATAAAAGACTTCGAAGAGTTGGGGGAGGAAACTGGGTTACACACAGGCCAGTATATCACATATCACAGAGTGGTGCGGGGAATCAGGAGGACATGGTCCGAAGTGGTACTAGGAGAGGAACCAGACGCCACCATAGATACAATATATGATATAGCATAGGGGGGACATGAAATATCTAGAATATATGAGTTGATGATGTCCAAAGTGGGAAAGGAGGTGGCACAGCTAAGACAGGATTGGGAGGCGGAAGTGGGAGCCCCGATGAGCGATGAGATGTGGGAACAAGCCCAAGGGTATCACAAAAAAGGTGTCAAGGAACGCAAGACTACAACAGATGCAACTATATATTACACATAGGGCGTATATGACACCCCAGAGGATCGCTAAATTCAAAAATGCAAGACGGCAAGCATGTCCCAAATGTGATGAGGAGAATGCTGGAATGGTGCATATGTTCTGGTCATGCCCAGTCATTGAGCGCTTTTGGGGTGATGTGGCACACAGACTAGCGGAAAAAGGTTTCAAGATTGTGGCGGATACAGTGTGGGCCTGCTTGATAGGAGGGTTTCCTAGACCACGTAAACTCAAGCATGTGAGCAAACTAAAAGACCTGGTATATGCACTTGCAAAGAGGAAGATTGCTATGGGGTGGAAGGCATGTCACAGACCACGACTAGAAATATGGTGGAAAGATTTACAGAAATGGGCTGAGGCAGAAACTAACTACGGTATGGCAAGAAACGAGCAGTGCCGGGGGGGGAGGAGGAAACGGAGACCCTGATGGCCTGGAAACTACTAATAGCAGAGTTATTTGGGCCAATGCAAGACCCAACGCAACTCACGGAAGAGGAATCCCTATCACAAGATGCAGAAACAGAACATGAGAGGAAGTAAGCTCGAAAGGGAGGGTGGGAAAGGGGGAAGCGGTGGACATGATGAAGCGATGTATATTTGTAATTTTATTATATGCACTGCAAGTTTGGTTTGTATTGTTTGTTTGAATAAACCAATAAAAGTATTAAAAAAAAAAAACTTTGTCCATAAAGCCACTGCTTTTTTTGGGTCCGTCTTTGGACGTCTCCTGTTTTATCAGACGTTAAGTCAATGCTTATCGAGTTTATATGACTAGATGGCAGTGGCGTGGCTAAGTGGCTTAGACGTGTCAAATACTGGACATGCAGGCTCAGCTTGCCTGACCTTTGGGACCGGCCATATGATATGACTAGGGGGCAGTCTGCACCTGATTAAGATAGCAAGTGTGAATGTGTGCAGGAAGGTATTGGTAACATTGTGCTTAAAACAATATTTGGATCAAAAGCAGGTTTTCTGGTATGAACCCTATTTAGATATAGTACAACCCCCTTATGCATGTTCTCTTTTTCTGTACCCAAGAGCTGACACTTTGAAAACAGCTGAATTTACGCTGAAATGGTCCAGACAAAACTCACTTGTTTGCTTAATGTGTGCGATTCTGTGGAGTCACTCACTTTCTGCTGTTTATGCTCCCTTAAGTTCAGAATGTATGAAATTCGAAGGGTAACGGATGCTCTTTATTTTTGTATTACAACTGAAAATTCGATCAAAATCCAGACTGTTGCTAAATGCTTGCCCGAGGTCTGGCTAAAGAGAACGATAATTCTTAAAGAATCGGTTAAATTAGTTGAAATTCTATATTTATCTGTTCTTTTTTCCTTTTTATTTAAATATGTTTAATCATGATGTACTGTTCTTATCTTTTTAATCATTTTCAAGGACTTCTAATACCCTGAATTGTTTTATGGACTTTTCCTGAAGTGATGATGATGCAGATTTTGTGATAAGTGCTTTGATGTTTTTATATTTGAATAAAGCTGTTGAAGATGACACATATGAAGAACTTCCGTCTGGAATTCTGACGTTGGGATATAGAATTTATTGCCAAGAAAAAGAAGGTTCTCAAATCGCTGAACTGTGCTGTCAACAAAGAGCTGGCAGGGAGCTTCTGACATTTTCAACGTGGCCTTCGTGACATGTTGTAGGAATTCTGACACCAAACAAACCATAAGCGTCTGAGGAAGGAGCTTCTCATTTGTGTCATGGAAGGTTTCACTCTGCATCTTCCGGGTCAAGGCATCTGCAACACTGAACCAGGTAAGTAGGTGAGAGTAATATCATATTGAGAAAAGAAATAGGCCTATTGGGCATAGCGACTATTCTAATACTTCATGTTCTGTAGGACTCGTAAATTGCAGTGCTCTGTCAAATTTCTATGGGATATCTGGAGACAAACAGAAGGTGTCTCCAGTCCATATAGGCCTGTTTCATAGGCAAGAATTCCTGTTTTAGAACTATGTAATTCAGTTCTTATTCTGTGAGTATCCGGGATAGGTAACCCAGCGTATGATCCTCACTGTCCTCCTGAACTTGCTTCAATACGGCACCCAGGGCAGAATTGGAGGCATCTGCCTCCAGAATACAAGCTCTATTAATGTCAGGCTGGACTGCGGTGAGGGCATTCTGAAGGGTATTAAATGCCGAAGCCAGCGATTGATCCCAAACGAAACGGGCTCCCTTCTTCAGGCCTCTAGTTAATGACAGGACAACAGTAGAGAAGTTAGGAATGAATTTCCTGTAAAAATTGGCCAGGCCCAAGAATCTTTGATATCATGAGCACATGTAGGAGCCAGCCAATCCAAGATGGCTGTAACTTTCTGGGGTCCATAGCGATACATGTGGATGACAGGATGTAACCTGAGTAAGACACCACAGACTGCCAAAAACACTTCTCCAGTTTAGCTAGTAACTTGTATTGGTGCAGAAGATCCATGACTTCCTTGACATGCTGCTCATGCTGTGAAGGGTCCCTGGAAAATATCAGAATACCATCCAGATAGATGATTACCGTATGTAGCAAGAGATCAGCAGGGATATGGTCCACAAATAGTTGAAAGACTGACGGAGCAATGGCCAACCCAAAGAGCATTACACGTTACTCATAATTGACAAAAGTGGTTTGAAAGGTGGTCTTCCACTCAACACACACCTGTATACAAAGGAGGTGGTATGCCCCCTTGAGGTCCATTCTGGAAAAGATTTGAGCCTTTTGAACAGCCTCCAGTATGTCCGGAATCAAGGATAGGGGCTACCAATCCTTAACAGGCACCTTGTTGAGGACCCGCTAGTCTAGATAGGGATTTAGCTCAGCGCTATCCTTCTTGGAAACAAAAAAAAGCAATGCTCATGCAGGGGACCTTTACACTACAATCAATCCGCTCTTAAACCTGTTCCGGAGGTAGCCCTGTATGGCCATTTTGTCGGGCAAGGAAAGGGTATACATCTGCCCAAAAGGAACCTGAGCCCTTGGAAGCAGCTTGATCATACAATCCGATGGTCGATGAGGGGGTAACCCTTGATTGAGATCTTCATAGAAAACACTGTAATGATACTGATGGGGCAGTAGATCCTCAAGGTCCGCAACATGTTCAAGCGAAGCATCCAAGGTAGGACTGGGAGAAGTTATGAAGGTGGCCAAACCCCCACAAAGACAATGGGCCTCATTCCGAGTGCGGCGGTAAGGGGTTAGCGGCACCGGTAAAGGTGCCGGAGCCGTCAACCCCTTACCGCCGCATTGCGAGGTCCTTTAGCGGGTCCCGCTAAAGGACCAGCATGCAAACAACGGGCCTGTTATTAACAGGCCCGTTGTTAGCATGCTCCCCATTCCTATTGAGCCCTTTGGGGGCTCGAACGGGAATGGGGATGGGTTCCCTGAATGGGGAAATACCGGGTCCTCCAAGGTTAGAATGGCCCGGTATTTCCCCATTCAGGGAACCCGGACCCGGTATGCGGTATGGGGGTAGTCATGGCGCTAATAGCACCATGGCTACCTTCAGGGTCGTAATGACCCCCAATGACACACACAATATTCAGAGCCAAAAAACAAGGATCCAACTGCCCAGTTCACATAGGGGTTGTGCCGATGCAGCCAAGGCAGGCCAAGGATAAGGGAACACGTGCAGTCTTTATGAGGTCAAAACAGATCCATTCCAGATGTTTGGAAATGTCCGCTAGTAACCCTGCAGTCTGTTCAGAAATCGGGCCAGATACCAAGGGCCATCCATCAACACCTTAGATGGGGAGGACGATATCCTTCTTGACTCGTGGGATGTTCTGCAACATAGCCCAAGCATCATCCAAAAAACGCCTGCAGCACCACAATCCACCAAGGCAGGGATGGTGGAAATAACCACCCTATCATGGGTTAACACAGAGGATGATCATCTGCAGATCAGTCGAACTGGAACTTCGTACTGGAGAATATGAGGGACTTGCTTGATGCAAGTTTTCCCAGAGCATCATCCCTCTCATGACCGGGCACTGCAGTTTCCCCAACGGCGAGTTGGTGCTGGACGGCATTCCTTTACCAAATTAGTACAAGAGCCACAGTACATGCATAGCTCTTGGACTCTCGTTCTTGCTCATTCTTCAAGAGTAAGTGGTCCGCTAGCAGTCCCAACTTGCATTGGTTTCTGCATCATCATACGTCTGAGGTGCCAAACATAAGGTGGGTGGAGGAACATGGCTGGGCTGACCTCTAGTCTTCCTGTTTTCCTGAAGACGTTCCAGAAGCTGAAACTCCAGTTGCAAGGCCATGCTAATCGTTTCAGGAAAATTGGTTGGTCGAGGCATGCAGGGTATTTCATTCTTGAATTCTTTGTTTAGCCCCCTACGGAATAGTATTATAAGGACTTCATCTGGCAATGCAGCTTCTGTAGCAAGTGGCATAAACTGAGTGACATAGGTCAAGATGTCATTTTCACCTTGCTTCAGATCGAGCAGTGTTTCCTGGGCTGAGAACGTTAGTTTACTGCATCTAAACATGCCCCGGAGGCTCCATATAAACCCAGGGCAGTCATCAAGGACCTGATTACCAGAAGAAACCAAAGTGGTCACAAATGCCAATGCACTTCCGGAGAGATTGGATATCATAAATCCCACACTGGCCCGATTTGTTGTAAAATAGGAGGCTTTAAACATATATTTCACTGTACATGCATTGAAGAATATTGGATTTCCTGTGGGTTGGGCATTGTAGCTCGGGTCATGGATGACGGTATCCCCATTTATAGAGCTTAGCAAGTGAAGCTAGCTTGAACAGCAGAAGGTGTTCTTCTGGATAAGTCTCGCTGAGGCATTTTATCTACAAGGTGACACTGTAGGTACAGATTGAGCACATGAAGTATTGGTATCCCCTTTTCGGAGGCAGGGGAACGGTGGTGGATTTAAGTTGTTTGTATTTATCAGGGTCTTGGTGTCACTGGGAAATGTTTTGGTCAATTCTGTGAGTGGGCAGGTATCAGCGATTCTGTTTCTTTATTCTTACGCACTATTGAGGTGACATCACCAGTGAGGTTTGTGTATAGGAATTGGAACGCCCTGAGGACGGCTCAGAGAGGGCTGAAACACGTGTTGGCGTGACGTGTGATGCTTGTGAATAAACCTTTAAAACTACTTGACGGATATTATATTTACTTATACAGCTCCTTGTCACTTGTTTCTGCAAACAGTAATTGTATGTATATGCACCTTTGTTAAAATTATCTTCAACATACATGTGGGGGTGAGCGCAACTCGTGAGACATTTCCTAATACATATGGGCCCTCATTACGACCCTGGCGGAAAGTAACAGACCCGACCGCCATAGCGTAAATAGCGTTTCCGCCATTGCACGATGGAGTAAAGTGCGGCCAATTATGACCCATCGGGCACGAGCATTACGCCATGGCGGAAGTGCAAAGTCCGCGATGGAGGAAATGTCCCCAAAACGCCCCTCTCCACCGTCGTACGGCGCCCTAGGTGCAATTCCGCCACCCATCATAGCGGTCACCGTAATGAGCGCCAATCGCAAAATACGGTGACCGTAAATATACGGAAACGGAAGTAAAAACATGGGGCCGGAACGGGAAACAGCACGCCGCACACCTATAAAATCAGAATCCCAACACAACCATTAAAAATCCGACCCTGAGACACATCCCAACCCGACAGCCACCCTAGTTAAAACAAACAAAATGGGAAAAGTAGCAAAAAAAGCGTGCGACCGCAAGCGGCAGGTCCACTTCTCCCATGAGGAACTCACCGTGCTCACAGAGACCCTCCAGGAGAATGCTGCCGTCGTCTTCTCGACGCAAATGACCAGGACGGCACTTGCGAACAAGAAGGCCACATGGGCCCTGGTGGCACAGCGGGTAAGTGCGGTGGGGACCGCACCCCGCAACCCACAGCAATGCAGAAAGCGATGGGACGACTTGCGGATACGCGTACGGAGCATACTATCAGCCAACCGTAACATTGCCACAGCTACCGGGGGAGGATCGGAATCACCCATCAAGTTGACCCCCTGGGAAGAAATCTGTGCCTCCACCATTGGAATGGAGAGCATAGAGGGAGTCGGAGGGATGGAGAAAGGAGTGCAGACATCCGAAGAATCAGGTAGGTGGGCCAAATAAAACAATGCTAAATCCACAATGTCCAATCATGTGAAGTACCATGTGGCCACATAGTGCAACAGAAACACATGTCCAGGAGAACGGCCACATACATTGGCCTGATAGCGCACTTTAAAAGTCACATTAAATACATAAATAATTAAAAATCCTAAAAACACCCTCTACACGTGCAGCATGCACACCCTAACTGCAGGCTGCAAAACAACTGCATCCTCAATCCACACAGAAATGAAACCACCTCCAAGGCCCTGACCCAAATCACCCTCAGGTACCACCCCAATGCATGTGATACATTGCCATTCCAATTTCCACAGACCCATAAATAACGCTCGCCCTCCTTTACTCCACCACAGGGTCCGAGTCAAACGATGAGCTGCAGGACACCCCTACCAGCACACCTGCAAAGAGGGCCAAGACCAACGGCCAAAGACCCTCCACCTCAGCTGCACGGATCAAGACACGGCAGCAGCCCAAATCAAGTGGCAGCACACAGGAGGGGACTTCAACAGGCACCCCAGCAGCCAGCAGGCCCACACCAGCAGCACCACAGGTCCCCCCAATGGATGCCACAGAAGGCACTGCTTCTGATGGCAGCAGCACCATAGGTGACACTGCATTAATGCCAGCATGCTCCGACACAGACAACGGTGCTGTCGATGTAGGACCCATCCATGACCTGTCTCAATCCCCCTGTTTGTTTCATCCCCTACACCATGAGGATACCACGCAGGGGCACCCACAAGACAACGACTGGCCATCCCCCACAAGCCCTGTGGCAAGGCAACATGAGGTGATCAGCCCCTCTGAGACACCACCGCAAATGGCCATGGCACAGCAGAGGCAACAGTCCCTTGACCAGGTGATCGTGCAACAGCAGCAACTGGCCACGCTCCTCAAGGACCATGCTGATGAATGTGGGGGGTACTAAGGCAGCCATAGAAACATCTACTGAGACACTTAGGGCACAAATGGAGAGAAGCACCGAGAGCCTGAGGGTACAAATGGAGAGAAGCACCGAGAGCCTGAGGGGGGAACTGCATGCGACGTCCAAAGACGTATGTGCTGAACTTGCCGCTGTGCGCCGTGTGCTCACTGAGCTCTCACAAACCCTTAGGGACATGCATGGACGTGAGCAGGCAGAGACATCATCCGTTGCAAGTTCCGTCCAGGGCAGCCCCCAACGTAGATCTGGGAGGAACCTGCGCTCCACAGGCAGGGGTGCCCCTGATACCCGGAGAGGGGGCTTGCAATAGCGTCTGCCCACTGACAATGAGCATCTTTGGACACTGGTGTTCGGGGGGGAGGTAGGAGGGTGGAGGGGGGGGTGTTGGGCTTACTTGGGTGGCGGGTCGATGGGGTGTGTAACATAACTTCACATATGCTATAAACATTTCATAATCATCCAATGAGACGTGTGGACATTGATCTTTGTGTACGAGGCCTTTATAGGCGTACAGTCCACATTGTGCATGTTCCAGACACACACAGTGCCACAAGTCCCGTGTCCATGTATCAGCCACCAGGCGTGAGTGCTAGAAGCATGAATCTATGATACTCTGATGAATTTCACGGGCCTCCTGTGCCTCGCGGACTCCCTGAGGTGCTGCCACATCCCCAGCCTCATCATGACCATCGTCAGGTGCGTGCAGTTCTGCGTCAGGGGGCATGGGCACATTTCTACGTACGCACATGTTGTGTAGCATGACACATGCCATGACTATCTTTGCAACCTTCTCATGGCGGTACAGGAGTGCCCCGCCAGACCTGCTGAGGCAGCGGAAACGAGCCTTCAGTAGGCCGAATGCCTGTTCTATGACTACACGGGTACGTGAGTGGGCATGGTTGTAGTCCTCCTCATGCTGGTCCTGTGGGTTCCGGAGTGGTGTAAGGAGCCATCTCTTCAGTGGATACCCGGCATCACCTGTATGTGGACAAGAAAGGATGTTTGTGGAATGACATTGCTACGTACGCATCCCCCCCCCTTCCTGCCAGGTCATTGCCGCATCACATACCCCACATTATCATGCATGGAATGAGACTCACCGAGTAGCCAGGATCTGTTCCCTGCGTGTCGCTCCATGTAGCGTGGTATTGTAGAGTTCCTCAAGACCATAGAATCATGGGTTGATCCAGGAAATCGGGCACAACAATGTGTAAAGATCCTGTTGGAGTCACACACCATCTGTACATTAAGAGAATGATATTGCTTCCGGTTGCGGTACTGGGCCTCCATGGCATGTGGGACAACCAATTCCACATGGGTGCAGTCGATGGCACCAATGCAACCCGGTATGCCGGCCAGTGCATGGAATCCAACCTTTGTGTTTGTAATCTCCTGCTCCGAGCGTGGTAAAGAGATGTACTCGTCTGCGTGCTTCAGGAGGGCATCGAGCACTTGCAATAGTGTCCGTGAGAACAGTGGCTGTGAAATGCCATGCAACTGTCCGACTGTGTGCTGGTAGGTGCCTGTGGCCAGGAAGTGGAGTACAGACACCACCTTCAGTAGGGGTGGGATGGCGGTTGGGCTATCTATCATGCTGACAAGGTCAGCGTGTGTCATGTCCACAATGGAGATTATGGTGTCCCGGTCCAAACGGTAGAGGGTGTGGATCTGCTCATCAGTGAGGTTGAACGGATGAGCTCGGAGGCGTGGGATTGCGGGCTGCCTGCGTGGTGGTAGTGGCTGTGCTGGTGGGCCTTGCTGGCCCTGCCTTGCCCTCCTCCTCCTCCTGCGTCTCCTCTGTGCGGCCGGTTGTTGTAGTAGTTGGTGTTCGTCTTCTTCTTGAAGTTTGAGTACTTGCAGTGCTATCAGGTCCCCCAGGCCCAACATCGCTAGTCCTGCCGGTAGCATTTTGGAGTGGGTGTGGTTGTGGGAGGGGGTTGGGTGTGCAATTTATGTGTTTTCAGGCTGTATAGCCTCCACCTGTGGTGATTCATTCCACCTGTGCCAGCTGCAATCCCCTTTGGGCGAGCACTGTACCGAGGTTCACCGACGGGCGGGGCGTCCCATTTGTGAGTGAAGCCAGTTGCCATTTTCACACACTGCCGCACTACATGGATGATTTTGTGATTTCGAGCGCCCACGGATGCCTTTTCGACGTGATGTTGCAAATGAGGAATTCGAAGGACAGCGCTTTCGGTGTTCAGCTAGCGGCGAGGAGACGCGCACAGGTCTGATTGCAAATATAACGTTCTATTGTTTAATGTCCTTGGGACAGAGGCCATGGCGAGAATGCAATGATTGATATGAATAGTATGGGATGCGCAATAGCGTAGTGGACGATAAGGCAGGACGTTCCCAAATACATGTTACTTCACATCACTAGAATTCCGGGCTGGAGCACAGTGGATTTTGCAGGCTGCATTACGCACAGACTCAATGGAGATTTCAAATGTAATGTGAGTTAATAATCATGCGTTTTTATACCGGGATGAGGGAATGATGTATGGATGCATGGACAGATGATTTAATAGAGAGTTTGCCATGTACATGGCTTTTTGGTATCTATCCCCTTCCCCTGCGCTATGTGATGCAGAGCTGCCATAGTGGGACCATCGTCTATCTGCCCTTGTTGAACCCTCCCTGTCTCGACGCGCCTTCCAACACTTGTGTCTATGCACGTTACTAATCCCATCTCATGGATTCTGTTTTAACAGACGCATGCACACAAACACTCGTTTGTAATAGTGTTTTCACCTCGATTTATATTGTTATGATTGGCAAGTGATTCATGGGTGGAAATAATCCTTTTGAGTGGGCTAGCATGCATATGGCTGTAGATTTGGTGTGATCATTGAAGTGAGTGATTCAAATGAAGTTCTGATGGCCATACTATTGTTTTTCATTTCATTTGGGTGACAGGTATCTCCTCCCCTTTTGCCGCTGCCATCTGTATGCCACTCCTGCAGATGGGTTTTACTCCCGACACCTGCTGCTTCGAGTTCATCAGTGGAGCACCATTACGATCTTATGGGACGATCGCCAATGGGCCACATGCCCTTACGCAGTACTAGTGGCTAGGAGCAACATATCTACCTTTCAGCTGGACTAGTGCCTACCTAATGGGACGGGCCTGCGGTTCTAGGCGCTTCCATGTTGCCTTTTTGGACGTGAATGTAGCCCCTGTGTACCATGAAGGAACAGGGCGTCACACAAGGAGTAGCTGGTCATTTATTGCGGATGCAGCCCACAGTAATGTAGTGTTTTTTGGGGTTCATGACCTAATAGCTGTATGGGCTTGGTGAATTTGATGTGCATTAAAATTTTAGTCTGATGTTAACCGTGTAGCGTTATTCTTTGGAAGTAATGTAGCATATTCCTATTTGTGGAGCGATGTATTGTGAGTAGATCTGCATTGGGTTCCGGCTTCTGAGTATAGTTGCGTGGTACTGTACTGGCCGCGTTTGCCTACGAAGCCCAGTGAGGTTAGGGATAGGGGCTGCCATCATGACTGTTTTAATGATGTCATGCTTAGGGGCGGGGGTTTAGCTTTTGTGTAACAGATGCCGGTCAGCCAGGTGGATTGGTGGAATGATGTGATTATCAGATAATGGCTGGTCACAGGTGCCTGTGTTTGCGTGCGTTTCTTGGAGGGAGACTGGGGTCATGTCCATTGGAATAGCTTCTGTATTCGTGCCATCTGTGCCCTGCAGCTCCCATTGGCCCCTCTTGAGATGAGCCTGGCTGCTCAGTCACTCTGCCAACTTGTGTGGTACATGCTTATGCTGATGGTTGGTTTGTTTACTGGCATGTGTACAGGGCTGGTGCAGTCTCCCTAAGGATGCTGCTTTGAATGTTGCCTTACACTGGTGTCAGGCGATGGGGGCCTGTTGTTGTTTTGTCTCATCTTTCAGTTCATTTTGCTGTACTTGAACCTTCGCATGCCTGTGCTGCATCAGTACGGCAATGGTGACATGCCAAATATGGATGGCCACTCACAAGGCACTTGGAGCCCCTACATTCATTTGTTCGTTGGCATGCGTGGGTGACTTGTGCATTTCACTGGTTGCATTTTACTTCATTGCACCTACGAGGTGTTGTGCAATGTGGCCAGGGAGTGGTGTACAGGCACTCAGTTGGGCCATTTACGGTTGGTTCACGATGCCGTATTTCTCGCCATGGCGGATTGGTACTTTCCGCCATGCTTGATGGCGTTATGTAAATGTCCGCTAGGGTCAGAATTCGCGTACCGTTGCGCCATGGTGGTAATTACGGTTTTGCATGGCCGCGTGCGCGTACTTGGTGCAGTTAGCGTTGGCGTTCACTACGGTGTTGCTAATGGCATCGTACTTTACGGTGACGGGTCATAGTCGCAACGAGCGGTATTCGATGGCGGTATTGCATTTCCGCCATCGTTTTTCGATTTCCGTCAGGGTCGTAATGAGGGCCATGGACATTTATAGCACGCCTATACACAAGTGTTTCAAGCCATGACGAGGCAAGGGATGGGAACAAAGGGGGTACAAGACAACGATCTTACTAGGCCAAGTGCGGGGGAATCAGAAGGGGAAATGTGCCAGGGGAAGGGGAGGAGGAGCATGTGCAAGACATAGGATCAGGTAGGCTGTCAAATACGGCTTAAACTAGACTGGAAGGCAGCGGGAGAAGCGGAAGGTCCTAATAAGGTAGTAATGGGTTGCAAGGATACGAGTGAAGCAAGGGAGTGGGCAACGATAATGTAAGAAGTAGAAAGTTGAGAGAAAGAGGAAAAGGAGAGCGCAAGAAGGGAGCAACAGAATGCAGAAACGCAAGAGCGTGAACAGCAAGAGATGCAGAGACAGAGAGAGCTTGAGGATATTGGTGAGAAAAAGGGCAGAAGAAGAGAGGGAAAAGAAAGAACAGATAAAAAAGGAGAAGAGGAAGTTGGAAGTTGAACAGCTCCTTAGAGAGCGGCAGTGCAGGGAAGATGATGAGCGTGCTGCTAGGGAAGTGTGAGTAAAGTTGGGTTTAGCAAATTTTTATGATAATGAAGCAGGAGAGGAGCAAGGAGTGCCAGACTGAACCAGGAGATATAGCACGGCAGCCATGCTGCCAGACAGAGACAATAGCGGGTCCTCCATGAGGGGGGAGTGCAGGAGCTTGATTGACACAGAAGAAGGGCAGCAGGAAGGTGCATTATTCAGAAGACTAAGCTTCCAAGATAATATCGACAGCAATGGTCCGGGTCGGATGACGACTTAGTAGGGAGTGAGGAGGAGGAAGTGGTACGATCTGTTCCTCGGTCTACAGGGAAATGCCCAGACCAAGCCATGATGTGGGAATCTGACTAGGACACGGGTGGACAACAGGGTGACAAGGGTGAGAGGGCACATCACTCTAGGGCTATATGGTTCAGCACAGACATCGTTACTCCATTTACGCAGAGCTCAGGGACCTTTCAGCACAGAGGAGGGGAGAATTGGTGAGGGAGTTCACCACCACCAAAGACACCGGGAGACAGGCTGGGAAGACCGGACTGACGCAATTCCCTTTATTGGAGAAGGAAGGGGGGGCAACCTCAATACATACCATGGCAACACAATGACAAAGACAACTTGAGGTGTAAGTTACCCTCTTTGACTGCGGGAGCGGGGAAATGGATATACGAGATAGAAAGACTAACAGCAGGCACGTCACTAGCGGCGGCAGATATGAAAACTTAACTTTTGGCGATTCTCTGGGAGGTTGCCGACGACGTATGGAAAAGGGCCAGCTAACCAGGAGTAACCGCCCAGAACACGGCGCACGACTGTTTGCCATTGAACAACTGCCAAGCGGCTGTGTGGTGCGCTCTACAGGTACAGTACACAGACACCTCAGACATTAGCACAATTATGGCACACAAAATGGGGGAAGACGAAGACCCCTTAAAGTACATTCAAGCTATTCAAGAGAAATGGAGACTTGAAAAGTGAGAACCGTGGGATAAGACAGCAGGATTATGCTATCATATATTTTGTCAAGGTTTGCCAGAGCAGGTGCAAAGGCAGCTCAATAAGTCAGTAGGGATGGAAGCCAAACGGTTGTGTGAAATTCAACTCACTATAGTACACTATTGTAGGCTAATGCAAGAAAATGCGAAGAAAAAGCATGAGGAAAGGAAGCAGGAGGAGGCAAGGTTAGTGCAGAAGAAAGGATCAAAATATACAATGGAAGGGGCAATGTAAACGAGCATGGAAGAACAAGATGTGCTGCATGCGCAGTACAGACCGCCGCCCACGGGGGGAAGTTCCATCGGGTGGGGTGATGCATATCATGGGTTTCATAGAAAGAGGGGTCCCACCTAGGGGCTGAGGATAAGGGCAGCAGATGCAGCACGGCCAAGAGGGATTTTTAGGAGGGTATCAGAGGCCAGTGGGGGGACCAGTCCAGTGCTGATTATGTGGACAAATAGGACACATTTCGAGGGTGTGTAGAAGCAGGGGTGGAATGCAACAGAATGGGGGGGTGCAATATCAGCCCAGATATCTGAGAGAACAGACTGTGTACTGTGTTCAGGACCAAACACAATGACAAGTGCAGACATCGGACGCATACCTGCAGGCATACTAACCCATGGTTCAGATACCCCAGATGCAGAAACCCGCACAGCCATACTCACAGACACCACCTGCACTGCAGATGCAGAATAATACGCAGGCACCATACACGGCACAGCAAAATGACGGGAGACTGGCACGCACATACTCCATGGAAATGACTCCCATTCCGAAATTGGGAGGGGCCACTGTGGTGGGGGCAACCCAGTCACAGGGAACAGAATGTCATTATACCCACAATAGGACAGCCCACAGACAGACCTGATGTGTTCTACCCTATCTATCACACTCACCCCGGCAGAGGAAGCATGTATAGGGGTGATGATAGGTGACACAACCTTCTCCTTTCTTGTAGACACAGGGGCGACTAGATTCTGCATCAGGGAGGAATGATATCCAAAGTCAGGTGATGCTGTGACTGTGCATGGATTTTGTGGGGTGACAGATTTGGTTTCTTTTACAGACCATCTTACACTTCCTATAGGGGAGCATGACTTAGCTCTACCCTTGTTATATTCCCGACAGACACCAGTAAATATAATGGGAAGAGACATTATGAGCAAACTTAACATGACCATCTCATTCACTGACCAAGAAATAGTGTGTTCCACACCTGGGATTCATCTCCCAAATGTGAGGGAAATTGTTCAAGCCTATTGCGGATGCATGGGACAGAGGGGAGTGCCAACAGATGAAGAATTATTCTGATATGGAGGTGAAGTAATAATAGCATGGCTTCCGGGGATTCAGGGAAAATGATGGTGCCTTCCAAATGAGTACATATTCAGACCAGAACTACCATTACATGACTAGAGGGGACAGGGATCCAACTAGAACAAGGGGCTGTAATAATGGGGGGAAGATAGTAGAATAACAGTACACAGGACAGATGACAACGCGTGAGCATGGAGATCAGTGATTGCAATGGGAGAAGGGTACAGGTTGACTACTGTGACTGACGAAGAATTGTTCAAAGACAACTACCCAGATCATGAGATGGTGTTCGACATTAGCATTACATACTGGGTGAAATTACACTGCAGAAAGGTACCACAGAGAATGCAATGATGCTACAAGCATTGCCGCAATTTCTCGAGGAAGACTTGGCCAAGGTACCCAAGTGCCTATGACGTGGGACTCTTGAAAGGGATAGCAAGGAGGCATTCTAACAAGTACAAAGCAATACCCTCTCTCTCTCTCTCTCTCTCTCTTTTTCTCTCTCTCGGGAGGCAGATGAGGACATTTATGAGACCATTTCTGCCCAAGTCTAGTCCTTTGCTTTCATCAAATGTTGGAATATTGTGTATAATGTGTTTGTAGATATTCATTGCTGTTTTGCACACCTTTGCTTATTTCCTGTTTCCTCTTTCTTTTCCCTTTTTCTCTGTAATGTAATCCAACTTCAGAGACGACGGAGCATGACATATAGAAGAAACACAAATGGAATAATTATTTAACAAGTTGTCTTACACACCAACTTGAGTTATTTTGCTAACAAATGTAAGTCTTATATCCACATGTCCTGATGAGGTGCAATGGTTGAGATTTGTTTACTGATCAGTTGCCCGAAACTCGAGTCGACAATATTATAATTATCACTCCATTCAGGAGTGAACTATAACTTGGGCTATATATATATATATCTTAAAAACAACTAAAAAATGTGGCAATTTAATATATTGGGAACATTTAGATACAATATATACCACCTTTAGAATATATTTGATGCAATTGATGACTAGAAATACTAGTCAGTATTTAGCAGTCTATGATACAGACTGAGTGTTCTCCTTTTCATTTCAGAACACACGTTAGATTGAAGTTTGTTTGCTCAAGTATGAATGACATGGGTTTGAATGGGTATGAAAGGGTATGAGATGAATGCTTTTTGATATATGAGGTGATTAGTTGGTGTGGATGTTTTTAGTACATTCCAGATTTTAACAATGTTTAATACATTTTTTGTAATGGTGTCTGCAGAGAAAATCCTATGATGACATTGATGAGTTTATATTAATAAACAAAAAAATAACAATAAAACAAAACATATATATATATATATATGCTATTGTCTAGATTCACTTGTTTTCTTTTTTGGAATAATGTTTGTTGAACGGAATGTATTCTTGGTTTTACTATTGAGTGTTTTGACACTATAAATGCTAAGAGGGTTGGTATTTGTCCCTTGACAGTAATACCTTTTTGTATGGCCCTAGTCAAGCAAGGCATTCTAATACCATCTGAGTCACTGTGCAACACAGCGTTGTACCCTCTGAAAAAGGCAACACGGGGGTCGTGGCATTTTATACAAGATTTGCACCCTTTGAACAATATTGTCGAGACAGAATTATTGGTAGTTCCGAACCCAGCAAAATTTTGTGTAGCATTCCTACGGAATCACGGTTATAGATTTGAAAATTGCTTTCTTTTCTTTACCACTGCATTCAGACTCACAAGATTTAACTTTGTTCCTATATAAAAATGGAAACACACTATGCTCCCACAAAGGTACTGCGCGTCCCCTTCCATATTCAAAAGGGTACTCCAGATGGATTTAGGCAACGTACAGTTAGAAAGTGTTGTTGTACAATATGTGGACAACATCTTCATTTGCCGCAAAACAGAAACACAGTGTAGGAATGACTCTGTGCACATGTTGACTGTACTGGCAGAAAAAGGGTACAAGGTAGACAAAGCCAAATTACAATATTGCCAGAAGGAAGTATTATATATTGGGGCTCTGATATCACAAGAGGGGCGGAAAGTGACACCAGAAAGAGCAGAGGCAATTTTCAAGACCCCAAAACCCACGACCATAAGAGGAATGCAACAGGTTTTAGGCCTCTGCAATTACTGTAGAACCTGGGTATTTGACTACAGCACATACACCAGACCCTTGTTAAGCGCACTAAAAGAAGCACAAAGAGTGAAGGGTACATTACAGTGGACAGAAGAAATTACCAAGGCTTTTCAGGAGCTGAAGACAGCAATATGCACTGCTCCAGTGTTAGGGCTCCCAGATTATCAGGAGAAGTTTTACCTATTCTCGCATTTCAACGAAGTAGTAATGACCGCAGTGCTGACACAGTAAACAACCATGGGTCAAAACCATTAGCATATTGCAGCGGGAAACTAGACCCAGTGATGAGAGGACACTACTCTTGCAAGCAGGCACTAGCTGCTGCCACATTTTCAGTGTAGAAATCAGCGAGTATTACCATGGGATGCAGCACCACTCATTTTATGGATCATGCTCTCTTCGCAATACTAGAGTGACCCAAAAGTACACTGGCAACACGAAGAGCTTCAGGATATGCTGTGATACTGTAAAATCCAGGTATCAAGGTAGTGAGCTGCCGACTAGTGAACCCGGCGACATTCGTCGCTGAGCCCATAGAGGAAGATGACTACATACATGACTGCACTGCAAACATAGAAAACCATGACAACATCCTGAAGGTAAAGGAGAAGCACTTGAGAGGGGAGAAGTGCTTTATATTGATGGGTCATCACCAATATACCATACCACAGGAGAAAGACATACTGGGACGGCAGTAAAGAAGGTTGGGACAAGCGAGGTGGTAATAAGCGCACGCTTACCATCGCATTTCTCAGCACAAGCTGCAGAACTAGTAGCTCTAATAATGGCACTGGAGTGAAGCAAGAATAAGGAAGTGAAAGTATATTCAGATTCAGCCTATGTGTTACGCTGGCTAAAGAGGGGCTTCCGACATGATGATGGGTCACCGGTGCAGCACGTGCTCTTATTGGGCAGACTGAAAGAAACGCTTCAATTCTCAATGAGCATAGCAACGAGGCAGCAGACGAGGAAGCAAAATGCACTGCATATTTTGATGACATCTTAGAGATGGACACCCCATCCCATGCGTAATTATGTATGAACAATAGTGTTGAAGGAAGGGAATAACACATTACCAGTGACACAAAGTATGGATCTGCAGGGAGCTGCACCAAAGGAGGAAAAGTGGTAGAGAAAGGGGATGTTCCATATCTCCGACAGATGCCCTATGGCGGCAAGGAAATAGAGGGAAGGTAGTGATGCCATTATCATTATTACATACTGCACTAACACAGTTACACCATCCTACCCATATGGGGAAGGACTTACTTGCTGCTCATATTGGAGAAATGTGGCAGAATTCACGACCAATTGCATTGTCTGTAAAATACCTCGTCCAATGGGCCCATTCCAACACCTTCATGTTGACTATGTTGACAAGCTCGAAGTATGCAAGGGCTACCGCTACATGATAGTGGTTAGGTGCCCATTTTCCCTATGGATCAATGCCAGTCTCTGTTTTCATTCTGATGCCATTCGAGTGGGAAAATTCTTGGTTAGGGAAATGTTCCCACAATGGGGCGTGTGTGAAGTCCTGCGGTCTGACAATGGTCCTCACTTCGCCAATGAGATATTTCATCACATTAGCACTTTACTTGAGTTCAACACAAATTCTCCTGTGCGTATCACCCACAAGCAAACGGTTTGTGTGAGCATCTCAACGAGCTGCTCAATGAGAATATAGCAAAAATAAATATCACTCTGAATAAGAGCTGGCTACACTGTTTGCTTTTAGCTTTATTCGCATTGTGCAACATACAGGGGCCCGACCACCATTTAACCCCGAATGAGGTGGTAACTGGGTGGCGCATACGACTTCCCCTGGCTCCACCCACTGTGGCAATGACCGATGCACAAACAATGTCTAATGTATTGGGACAGGAAATGTATGATTGCACTGCTGCCTTGATGGCTAGGGCCTCTTTTATTTCTCGACAACTGCAGGCACAAAGGCAGAGGCCCAAAGGAAAAGAAGAAAGTAACAACACAGAAACAAAGGAGGAACAACTGAAACCACCACAACTTTATCCTAGGGACACGGTCCTCTTGCACGATTTTACAAGGACTTAGTTTAAACCCAGGTTTGCGGGTCCCCATCAGATCGAAGAAATAACTGATCATGCTGTGAAGATAAGGGGTTAGAAAGCATTGAACTACCTTGGGGACGCAACCCCTGTCGAGCAGCGGCCTCTCTTAGCAACAACAGCAAAAGGGCCAATGTTCCACAGGAGGAAGAACAAAAAGATCACCTAGGAGCATCGCAGTCCAGTGGAGGCCAACTCATGATTACTCGCTCCCGAGCGAGAGAGAGATAGGGAAAGGACTTCCTACACATCCAGATTGAGGATATACTGTTTGGTTATTATTTTTCTTTTCGCACACTAACAGCAGTCATCGTGAAAGTTCTGACTGTTATTACTCCATTGTCCATTACTTCCCGAAGACCCTCACCCCAAGATCTTCAAAGGCCAATTTGTCCTCTTTGTTAGGAGATCCAACAGTTTATGAAGACCCTCTCCCAGTTTATTTTTCTGCGTTTTTCCTGGCCTATCTGTCAGAAACGTACCCACAAATTCACTGAGGGAATCCATCCGTACTTGAAGTGCTTAATGACCCTAGAATGCAGATTGTGTGGAACAGTTATTCCTTATTGCAAATGCTGACCTTAAAATAATAAGTACTAACAACAAAATAACGCATTTTCTGTGCATTTCAGGTGGTTCATCAATATCTTCCAGGCTACATAAGGCTCCGAAGTGGAGTAAGTAATGAATGCAATTATTAAAAGTGTGATAATGCTGACTTGTGTCTTTTCCATTGGTGGTATTGTTGTGCCTGGACACTGGTATCACACCGCCGTTGGACCTGCACACGTGGTGGATGGGTGTATGCCGGAGAGAGTAGTGTGAGAGCAGCAGATGTTGTGTATCCGGCATGGTGATATGTTGCATGATATTGCTGAGGGAATGGATTGCCTGGCCGAGAACATGTCCCTCCCAGCTGCCCGGGTTGCACACCAGCATCAGCTCTTGTTCTGCCTGGAGAAGAAACTGCATACTGAGATGTGGTCCTCAAGGCTCTGCCACAAACTGGGCGTGGAAGTCAATATCAAGGGCCAACAGGTTGATCTGAAGTATCTGCAGGACTACCTGCATGCAGATGCTGCGGCACAAAAAGAAACCCTGAAGCAGGAGATGTTGGCATCTAGAGTCTCCAATTGCCATGAAATGGAGAGCTTGAGGGCTTCACTGCATGAGGAACTTTCAGCCACAAGGTCACAGCTATGGGAGGAGATGGACGCCTTGAGACAGACGCTGTCCCTGCAAATTGATGCATCATGAGCGAGCGCACATGCGGACTCTGTGGCCACTAGGGAGGAAGTTCAATATGACCTCTCAGCCATTGGGATGCTGGTACATGCATTTGTATCACGGGTGGCCCTACCCAATGAAGACCAGGCTTTGGCACTGCCTGGACATGATGCACTGTCACCCATGCCACCAACTGATAATTCACTGCAGGATGGCAGTCCCGGTACAACCAAACAACCTCAAACACATTTTGTTTTATTTTGAACCTCACCACAGTGATCTGATTTTTATTGCCTCCTTCCCCTGTTTGGGATGTGCACATTGTTCTCGTTTGTTTTTTTTCTCCATCATCTTCATGTTCTTACCACCCCAAACCTCCCCGTGCTCCTTCACGTTGCCCCCACATTTTTGAATGCCCTCCCCCTGACATTCACGCCTCCCCCACTCTTCACTTTTTCCGCTCCTGTCTTAAGGCTCACTTCATAACTTCTCTGTCATCTTCCTAATCTCTACCCTCCTGCTGCTTGTGATTGTATTTCTAATTTCGTATATTTTTTTGTACCCCTTTGCTCATTATGTACAGCCCCTTAATGAAGGTGCTTTATAAATCTAAGTAAAATACAAATACAAATTTAGGAACATGTGACATGCATATTAACTAGAATATTGAGGCATTGAGAAACATTGTAAAAAGAAATATATAATGTTAAAAATAATACTAGTTGAATTCCATGCTCTAATTTCGTGTGACAGGAAAATAAGCGTATGGGTGTGTTATCATTATCATATATGAAGGATGTTACATATCAGACAGGAGTGCATTTGCTGACATTCCGAACACATACTGCAAGGGGCACCATGGCTGCCAAGGCTGTCTTAGTAAAGGACAGAATAAAAGAGATGAGAATGAGAAAGCTCAATAAAACGTAAAGTACATTTTGTTTTACTTTTAGCCCGTTGAGTGGATATGATTGTGTATACTAATTAGGCCCTGGTGAAAAAGGTTAGCTGAACTCTGAAATATCAGCATTTCCTGGGCATGCAGAGGTCACAGACCCTCCTGAATGTTTATCAAGTTTGAGTGTTGGCCCTGTAAACATTTTCATTTATGTCTCTTATTGTGAGAGCTCTGTGGGTATTGAAAAGGTATCCTTTGAAGGGAGATGAGGGATTTGATTTGATGTGTTTAAGCTCTTTGGGGAAGGCAGTACTCCACAGAGCACTGCAGCATTTGCTAAAGCTCTTAAGTCCAACTACTGCTTGATCATGTGCAAATCCGCCCATTACTTCTTCTTCTACTTTTAAACATTTAAAGGTAATCATCAATGACATCTTTGCTAAACCTTGGAATAACCCAGTATGACAACAGACATTCTCAGCTGTCCTGATTCCCTAGTGAATTCTATTTGTAGAGAACTGCCACAAACTCTGCATATACTTCCCCGGTGTCATCCAAAAACATAAAGCCAAAGAGAAAATCATTAACAATTCAATACAAACTGACATAGGCATGATAAAAGACAGTAAAGGATTAATGCTAGCATTCTAGCATGGAATGGGAACTCTAACCAAGACCGCCATGATCCAGCATGTACAACCCAATTGAAGAGCTACCTGGCACAAACAAGCAACACTATTTATTCCCATAGCATCACCAACGCCTTCAACAAATCAGCAGAAACCTTCAAAATCTGCATAGACCTGAGTAGTCCTTATCAAATCAAAGGTAACATCCTGCTTTGCAAAAACTGGCAGGACATCTGTGTGAGGAACCAGGAATGAGACGTGGCCAGAGAGGACTCATGTTTGTTGCTACAAACTTTATTTGAAATAATTAAGGGGTTTAGGAAATACCTTACTGTCCCCAATCTAGGAGGTATTTCTCTACCTCAACCAAAAATTAAGGGTCTGTCCTGTGTCAAGATGGCCAAATCAAAAATGTCCTATGTCTGAAATCCTATCCTTGCCCCTGAATCTAAAAGTAACTATAGGTGCTATGAGTATTTTCCTTGGCTTGAAAAGTGTGCAAATGTTCAAGTTCCATGAAAAGGTGCAAGTGTAACGAAAAGGTATAAATCCAACAAAAGTTTGAAATGGATAGCGTTCACAGTTTCAGGGGATGGCTCCCTTCACCAGGTATCTCTCCACCAAAACAAAAGTTGAAAAAGAATAACCAAGTTCTTTGTAGCCTAAGAGGATAACCTCCTCCTCTTGGTATTGCAATTCACTCACAGGGAAATTATTCCCTTTCCACGATCTTATTCACATGCAATGCAGCTCAAAATACTAAGGGCGTGAATGTTCCTTTGACTCTCTTTTCAAAATGTCACAAATGCAATTCACAATCCTATGGGCATGAATCATCCTTGGGATTTTCTTTTCAATGTACCACAACTTGGGTGTGGGTCCCTGACTCACACAACAACTGGTATACTCCCCTGCAAGGTTCTTTTGCACGGTCCTTTATACAATTTGTCTGCAGGTCCCAGACTCACAAATAACTAGTATACTCGCCTGCCAGGAAATTTTTACAACACAACTCTTTATGGGTGCGGATCCCAGATCCACTCTTCACCTGGTATACTCTCCTGCCAGGAGTTTATGTTACAATTCTCTCTCTTTCATTAAGTACAAGGGGGTATGGGCCTTCCCCAAGTTCTTCTTATCACTGGTGTATTTGCATCTCCTCAAATGCTTGGATTTTGTAAATCAATTTGTGATAAAAGTCGTAGGGAATTGGCCTCCAGTTTCCATTAGGGAATACCTTCTCCAAGACCCTCCCGGGGCCCCAACCTTCCACCATAGGCTCACTGGTTTTAGGATGGCTCCCTTGGCTTCTCTGACCCGCTCAGGTCCTTTCTGCTTCCTCTCTTGCTCTCTGCTTCGGGCAGCGCGTCTCTGTGGCTGGTGTTTTTCAAAGTGCTAGTCCGGCTCCCCTTGCCGGTGAGAAGCTCTTCATTTGCGTTGCGTCCAACTTCAGCATCTGTCCAGCCTGCGGAAATGCTTCTCCAGTCCAGACGCTGCCTTCCCCGTTCTCTGTGCTGCTTCTCTTTCTCGCTCGCTGCCTTCTGGATTCCCAGCCCCAACTGGGAAGTCGTCTATGTGATTCTCCTGTGTTTTCATGTGCACCTGTCCACCTGACAGCTTGGATTCCCTGGCAGTGGGTAGCCAGTCAGATATCTCTGCTGTTCCATCTTTGAACTCCCGCCCGAGGAAAGGAGTTGTTCAGGGCTAATCAGATCTCTCCAACTGCTAGACCATAAAATATGAAAGCACTTACATCTTTTCCCAACAAAGATGAACCTTGATTCATTCATAGCTGCCAATGAAGCTTTGCACTGTCAAAAATAATCACTAAATTAGAACTAATAAGCCTCTTTTGGTAGAAAGCTTCCGATTGGCTAGCAATCTTTATGAAGCAAAATATCAACATATTCTTGCTCAGTGTGATATATGTGCCTATTACGAGACCCATCCAAGGATGTAGATTATTGCTCCATCTCAAACCTCCCATTTCTTGCTCAAATCCTAGTTGATGTGAGACACAGCTATACAAAACACAGTGAAGACAATTCTCTCTTTGATAATCTAACATCTTCTTTTTTAAGGTTTGTATAGTAGTTCTTGTTTTGACACAATACCATTACTTTTGTTTTACTGGTGTTCAGGTTTAAGTTCCCAGCAAAAAACTGCAAACTTCTCCAGGAGTTTCTTTTGAGGTTTGACTAGAACCACTGTGTCATGTGCAACTAGAAGGAGAGTTGTGTGACCCTTGATTTTTGCAATATCTGGGGTGTCCTGCTGTAACCAGCGGGCCAAATCATTATTATAAACAATACAATCTATACATTTGAACAAAGAATGATGTTGAAAATGCTTTGCATTGTACAATGTGCTTATAAAGCGAACAATCCTAAAATACACAACTAAATGCCTTTCCTGTTACCACTCACCCAGATCCCTCAGAACCACAGCGGCAACGAAGCAGCAACTCCTCCCAAATAATTTGAAGCACATCAGAAACAAAACGCAGGCCAATTGTGACCCACACCTCTGGCAAAAATGGCTACTAATCTTAAACAATTGGAAGTCCTATATAGATTTTTGAAATCCATAAAAATGGAACTCATCAGAAAGATTTTACTATATCTGCTAGTCAACTGCACTTACTTGTAGTTTTGTCTATTTAGCATCAATATTGTCTTGAAACTGACCTAATTCTGATTGCCATTGCACCATTTATTCTTCATATGTCGATTTCTAGACTTTTCTTTCTTGTAATGAAATGAAATAATTCTAAGAAGTTTGCTTTATATAGTAGGTCTCTTAATAAGTGATGTGCTACGCCTGTAGGGTTTACATTTGGTACTTTTAATCAAAAAAATATGCTTTGCCATTGATTACACATGTTTCACACGCAGTGCTTCATCAGGACAATCTATTAGGCAGCTCCTTGCAAATTTCCATTCCTTAACTGCTTAATTGTAGAATTGTAATGTTTGTATTCCCCCAGGCCAATATCACTTCTCTCCACAGAACAGTGCCTCAGCTCTAGTCCCCAGTCAATCTGCACAGGTTATTCTCTTCCATGTCGCTCCTTTTCACCCTTTAAACCAGTCACTGACTTTGATGCCAAAAGTCAATTTTCACAGCCCAATTCCCTGCCTACAGGAACATTTTCCAAGTCAATGTGTCGCGCCAGCTCCTCTTCTCCCACAGCATCTCCTTAGGCCATCTTCTGAAAATGTCCCAAAAGACAGTATTTGGCAAAATACGACCAGGTTATTCATATATGCAGTGCCCCACAGGCCAACACCATAAAGGAAAACCCAATTTCTCCTCCACCCAGGTCACCCAAACTGGCCATATATTACCCTGCAGGGCAGACAACCCTTCCTTCGAGGCAATTCTACAGGTCAGTCTTCTAATGGTATTGCCCCATACCAGTTTCACAAGGCAGCACCCATAGCCCAGTTTCTATGGTCTGTTTGACAAATGACCCATAGCCCAGCGCTCCCTGCCTCTGACAAAGGCAAGGACACCATTACCACCAAATAAGACATTTCTATTTTTATATCAAACAGTGCAACTTTTCATACACCTTGGCCGATCCAAAAACTTAAAATGCTGGTGTGGGCCTGTTTTTTTGGTCTATGTGGGACACTTTTTTGGCCAGTGTGGGCCAGGTTGATGAGTTAATTCACTCAACGGCGTATATTTTTGACCAGTGTTGCTGAATAAATAGTCTTTACAATTCACAATTTGAATCACATTTTATCAAAAAACTCCCCCTTGGTTACTATACAGTCTCACAAAAGGAATTAATAGCCATTTGCAACTGTGTCCCAAACTTAAATGGTGCCCGAGACAATTCTATGGCCCAGTCCGACCCTGCAAAAGTCAATTTAAATTGTGCTTCTGCGGGGCTCAATGCTTTATGAGGCAGTATGCCATGGGTTTAAAGACATATGGGCGGTAAATTAGGCAAACCCAGTTGAGAATGGGGCCGGTCGCAGCTCCTTTCCGTATTATGGCCTGTCAGCAGAACTGCATAGCATGCAAGGTAGCACAAGGCGGCCAGGACCAAGAGAAGTTCTGGTCTGGGAGTAGTGTGCAGGGAAAGGTACAGGCTGAGGATCAATGCAGGGCCGTGTGTGTGCCAGGAAGGGATGTAACTTCAGGAGCAGTGAAGGTTAGGGAGTTCTGCCAGGCAAATAGCTTCACAAAAACAGGAGTGGCGATGAAAGGGAGTGGGCACAGCAGGTAATACTGCATGGCTGAGATGGCTGCTGGATCAGATCTGATGCCTGCCTGCAATGGGACAGTGTTGAGAGGGGTGCAGACCGGAAAGTACAGAAACCAGAAGCGCCACAGGGTCCCGCGCAGGGAACGTCACAGGCAGAAAACTCACTTTTATTTATTCATTTTTAAAAGAGCCACTTAAAGCAGTTAATCAATAGCCAATAGCCACCTGGGAAACATGTTGTAGGTTGTTTTGTAGTTTTTAATGGGTGAGAAAGTACCTTAGTCAGGTGGTATTGTATATTTGATTTCCTGACCTTGTGCTCCCTTCAACAGCTATAAAACCTTACCTTAAATCTGACGGTATAGTGCACTACTTTTCAGCACCACAAAGGTCCTCTTTTAGCAATGAAACTCAGAAAGGGATATCCATGTTATCCAAGAAAGTGATAAAGGATATCACTTCCCGCAATATCCACATCCTGTTTTAACTAACAATATGACAAATAATATAGAATGTGGGAGAAAAGTAAAGCCAGGCTTTTCAGCCTGCCATTTGCTGTAACTACTCTTGATACCACAGTCGACAATTTATTATTATTATTATTATTATTATTATTATTATTATTATTATTATTATTATTATTTTTAACATTCTTATTATTATGGTATTTATTGAGCCCGGACCAAGCTTGGAGAAGCAACAGAGCGCTTTACAGAGGTATATGATACAGATGCACAATGGAGCGCTTTACAGAGGTATATGATACAGATGCACAATGGAGCGCTTTACAGAGGTATACAACTGTACAGATGTATAACGGAAAGCTTTTCAGAGCCAACCACAGAACAGAGGGGCACAGAGGAGGGGTACAGCTGTACAGTGGAGGAGAGAGGCAGATGGCGTCTAGCGAGTCAGGTGCCACTGGGGTGATCTGATGGCATACGTGTTGTAGGAGGAGAGATTATTTGAAGAGGTGGGCCTTGAGTTCTTTTCTGAATTGTAGCAGCGTGGGGGCGAGTCTAATGCTGACGGGGAAGAGGTTCCATAGTCTCAGGGCATAGGCGGAGAAGGCTTGTTCTTTGGTCCTTTCCTTTTTGCAGCAGTGGATTTCAAGTCTGCACGTGTCCTGGCTTCTGGTTGTGCGCTGTCTGCGGAGATGCAGCGTTTCTACGCGAGGTAGCTGGTGACTTGAGGGCAACTGCCTTATAGATGATGCAGCAAGTCATGAAGGTATTTAGTGCGTGCAATGGGAGCCAGAGAAGGTCAATGAGATTCCGGGAAGATGTGGTCGTATCGGCTTCACAGGGGCACAAGGGAGAACGAGCGGAGGCCTTCACGGAGTTCATTGCCCCATCCAGGTGGGATAGGATTAGTGCTTGAATGGTGGATCTAAAGCTTTCGGGAGTGAGAAAGGCTGTGATTTTCCACAGGAGGGAAAGCTGATACCAAGCTGTCTGAGTTTCTCAGCTTTGTGTGTCTTGATGGAGAGGTGTTTGTCGATGTAGAACCCGAGGGACTTGACGCAGGAGGTGAGCTTGGGTGTGAAGCCCTCAGGGTTCATGGCTGTAAGCTAGGTCTGTATGTCTGTGTGTTAGGAGCTGTTGGTGAGGAGTATGAATTCGGTCTTGGAGGAATTGAGTTACAAGTATGCACTGGACATCAAAGACTTGATCAGTGACAGGCAGGTTTTGAGCCAGTGGAGTTCCTTGATGGAGTCGATCTTCAGGTACAGCTGTGTGTCATCAGCGTTCTGGTGGATGTGGATGTTGTGTGTGACTAGGAGGGCTCCCAGTCCCTCCATGTATAGATTGACGATCACTGGAGAGAGGCTGGAACCCTGCGGGACTCCACAGGTGATGGGTAGCATTGGAGATCTAGTGGAGTCCACTTGAACAAACTGCTGTTGGTTGGCAAGGTAGAACTTGAACCAGCATAGGACATGGTCACTGATCCCCATGCACTGATGTAGGGTGTCTTGGAGCACTCCGTGGCCGACTCTGTCGGAAGCGGCCGAGTAGAACCAGGATGCAGGAGTGGCCATCAAGTATGTTGAGGGCGTTGTTGACCACATGTATATTTGCCATCTTCGTGTTGCATCTGGGTATGAACCCGGATTGGTAGGTTTGGAAGATATTGTTGGTGTCGATGTGTTGCTGCAGTTGCACAGCTACCACTTTTTCTATGCTCTTACCTTGGAAGGGAAGCTGTGTGATGGGGCAATAGTTACCTGGGTTATCGGGATGCAGATTGGGTTTCTTCAGAAGAGGGAGGATTTGTCCTGTCTTTAGGGTCGATGGGAATGTGCCTTGTGTTAGGGAGCTGTTGATGGTCTCCGGGTTGGGAAGGAGAGCTTCTGCTGTGAACATCTTCAGGATGGATGCTGTGAGGATATCATCTGTGTACGATGTGGCTTTGAGGGTGGCCAGGGGTTCTACGAGGTCCTCTGTAGATAGTGTCTTGAATGGTGCCCACGGTATGGAGATTTCACAAGGATGTAGCTGAGGTGAGTCTGTGGAATAAAAGCTGGTGTCTATATGCTGGCAAATCTTGCTGATTTTGTCGATGAAAAGGTTGTTGATGGCGGTGGACTTTTTGATGGAGTGTGGTATGGCAGGGTCGGTTAGCGGGTTAATGCAGTGCTGGACCACTTTGAAGAGGGCTCTGCTTTTGTTGTCGGCTTCTGCTATGGTGTTCTGATAGTAGGAGGCTTTGGCTGTGTGAGTGCTGCTGAGGGTGTTGAGAAAGCCAAAGAGTGCCTCCTTCATCGATTTGGTGGCCTTGTTGCCTGGGAGGTTGAAGTCACCTAGGAAGTTGTTTCTGGCGTGCGTGAGGGACATGGTGGTGACCAGGTCAGTGAAGTCTCTGAAGTAGGCGGTGTTGGGTTTGGGTGGTCTGTAGATGAGATGGAAGGTGACTGTGTCTGTCGGGGAGAGCAGGAGGTGGCAGGAGAGGACTTCAAAGGAGCCAATATTGTCGACGTCACGTCTGGTGCAGGGCCACAAGGTCTTGTGGATGACTGTGAGACCTCTGGCTGTCTTGTTCCGCCAGTCTCTGTGTTGGATGCTGTATCAGTGAGGGACAAGGACATCGAGGATGTGGGTGTCAGCCAGGTCTCGGCGATGAAGATGGCGTCGAGGTTGTGTGTAGTGATGAGGTCGCTGTAAAGAAACGGACTGGTGGGGGGCGTCTGTACTCCTGCTCTCTATATGGCAGAGGAGAGGCACAGAGGACCCCAGCCATTCTCTATTGTTGGTAGCAATGGACGAGCAATCAAGGCCTAGCTTCTCAGGAGGTGATGCAGGCTGGTTCTTTAGTACAGTGTAGTCCCCAAGCACCCACAAAGGAATGCCCACAACTATGTTAGTTAAAACACAGTCTTTATATAAATAAGGTTCAAGGTTATATACACAACCATGATAATACACTTTGTGCTCTGACAATTCTAAAATGGTAAATATATACACTTCTAGGTGGTACCACGATTACCCTGATTCCATTAAAATGCATCAACTGTACTCAGTTCAAATAGCATACGAATCAACACAGCAAAATGATATCAACCATAGACTTAGGAGGAAGACAAGTTGGTTAGACAATTGGCAGAATACTGAGCCCCTACTGTCAGGCACAGTTCTGTATGAGGATCCCCCCACCAGGCAACCTGTAAAGAAGATGCACTACAAACTCAGTCCATATATTGTCTATTAGAGTCTTATCTTCTTCTTCTATAGTTCTGCAACCCAAATTTACCTCGTGTTGTAGAGTTCTTCGTCGGGGAATCGACAGGCCCTTCTTGAGTGCGCTCCCTTTCAGGCAGGAGCCACGGGTCGTCGAACGTCCGAGATGAGGAAAAAGGTGAACGGCAGTCTACGAGGGATTAGCTTCGATCTTCGCAGTGCTCATTGATGAAAGCTTGTGAACGTCCTGTGAAGGAGAGGAGTGCAGTGCCCCCCTGCAATGAGTGTTCAATGCTGCAAAGAGTGGATGAAGAGCTTTGGCCCAGCAAGGGCATCGAATCATTGGTGTCTGGCGTTGATGGACAGGATGTGACCACGGCTGGCTTCAGTAACTTCATCGGCATCTCTTAGGTCTTCGGGTGGTGGGAAACCCACCAGCGGATTCTCCTTGGTCGTCAACGACCTTGACTTTCTCCAGCAGGATGAAAGTGGTCGATGGTGATGAACAAGGGAGTCCTTGGATCAAATGTTCTTAGGCAAAGGGAACACGGCGGCTCTGGTCGGCGACGGCGGTCGGTGACGGTGGACGGTGGACGGCTGTCCGGTGCTTCTCTTCATTCACCTCAGCGGTCCCCTTCTTCGGTCAGCAGCCTTTCGAGGGTCTGACTTCCAGGGTGCTTCGGCGAAGGTTAGCGGTGAACGATGGTCCCTCATAGCTGAGGAAGAGGTCTCCTTACCAGGTCCTCTCTTAATCAGTTCTTGAAGGCACAGCAGCTTTCAGATTACACGGAAGGGAACAGCGCTTCACCTTCTTCTTCCGGCTCGGCTTCGAGAGTAAGGATCAAGTATCAATTTCAGATTCTGAATGATTTCTAGCAGTGAGAGGCCCCCAGATATACTGTTGATCTCCCATTCACTCTGTTGTGTCACACTCAGGCAACCAATCACTCAGATGGGCATTCAGGCAGTCAGGCAGCCAATCAGGCGCACAGTGCATTCAGGCCATTCTTCTCCATCCAGACACTCACAACACAGAATGTGGATTCAGACAAGCACTCTGCCATTCAGCACTACACACTGCATTCATACCAGTTTAGGGCAGGGCTGTCTCAGTCATTGTGTCAAACACCAGATACTAGAAACCCATAACACAGAATGCGTATTCATCACACACTCCATTCACCCAGGTCCCACCCCAAGGGCGTACCCACAACATACAGTTGTTGGGAAGGCTCCAGCCAGTCTGGTCGGCACATCCCCACAACACCATATATAGAACTTCCACCAAACAGCCAGTCAGGGGGAAGGGACAGAGTTAGGGCTTCCAGGGACTTCGGGAAAACCAAGGTAACAGGCGATGCAAGGCAAGAGGCCACGGGGGCCATGTTGTCTCCATCAGGAATTTACTGATTCCAAATGACAGGGCCTGGGCATCCCAAAATGGAGGATACACAGGGCACCTGTCAATTCAGCACAGAGCTGCCACCAGCCCATACTCTGCTCTGTGGGACACCCACAGGTGCCCAAAAACATACACTAGGAGTACAAAGTTGTACTCCCGCCCAAGGGTGCCATAAAGGTATCCCAAGGATCTGTTCACCAAACCAAAAGAGAGAGCTGCACCGCCAGGAGTCCCACATGAACTCCTGTGCGGAAAACATGACAGAACACATGATAAAAAGCAATAAAGGACAAGGATATGGAGGCATTTCCTGCATCACAGTTGCCGATGTCTGCTGCATGGCTGATAGCTGAGCGGACATTGGCAAGCATCAACCTCAGTGTTGTGGACGGTTAGGGGGTGTGAATGGACTTGGTGCTGATAAGAGTGAGGTTGCTGCATTGACTTTACCCAGGACTCCTCACTACTATTACTCTGCATAGCATGTCCCAGGACTATTTGAAGCATTTTCTGTTTTTTGTCGGCACCATCCTCGATTGGAGTTTGTTGCTGCATGAGCTTACGCTCCCATAAAAAAAATGCTATATTGAATTTTCTCTGACCTTTCAATGTGTTAATTAAGTGGAATGGAATGTTGGCATTTCTTTACCTAACACAAGTTGACTTCATGAATGATTCTCCTGGGACCTTTCCTAAAAAATAAGCAGCTCTGTCTACTCCAAACTAAAAATAGGAGAAAAGGGATATGGTGGTTTTATAAATAAACATTCAAGGAGGAAGCATGTTACTGAGCGATCAAAACACCACATTATTTGCACTCATTAGACATTTTATGTGGTTAATTTCCACCAAGCCTTGAAAAATATATTTTCGTTTTTAGGGACTAAAGGTAGCCGGAAAGAAGGGTTTGACGGCCAGTCCAATAAAATGACTGTGGCTTAGCCCATTTTCATACAGCAAAGGCAAAACATATGTTCAGTAGATGGAGCTTCTGACATAAAGATAATATCTATGTGGGAAGTATCATTGAGTGCTTTTTTCAAATTGTATATGTTGGAGACCCTAGAGAGCAGTGTCTCAAAATGGCTGCTTAGAAGCTTAGAAAACTCTACCACAGCAAAAATATTGGGACAAGGCACTGAAGTAACATAATACAAAAACACCAGACATTCCATCTGGAGACTACACACCATGTTCCAAAGCAAGTGGTGAGCTTCTAGGCAATACAGCCACTGTGTAATAGGCTAGCAGGGTGCAGGTGAGCCAGAGTCCCTGAGGGGGAGCAACAATGCAACCCAAAGGGCAGAATGCTGACAAAGCTTTCTGGTTGAGGAGCATGCACTTAGATCTTGATCCGGTGGCTTGGAAGAGAGTTTTCAGCCTCCATTCCCCTTCAGGTTGAGGGAACACATGGGCCTTGAATGCAGGGTCCCTTTGTGTCAGAAATCGAAGCCGAGCTAGCCTAAGTGGAAAAGGCACCTCAGAGAGGACCACCAGCATAAGAAACAGAGGATGAGGAATGAGGAGTGACACCACTTCAGGTAAGCAGTCACCTGACAGAGCTGGTAAGTGGGTATCTCTTGCTTCCTCCACCTGCCTGAGTCCAGTAGACAAATTCCCCATTATGATTGTACACTGCAGGTGTGTATGTGGGAGCACAACCTCTGTAAAGGTTATATGGCCTGAGCAAAAACCCACACTCTTTTATTATTATTATTAGGATATTGATTGAGCGCTGACCTAGCTCCGGGAAGCCATGGAGTGCTTTACAACACACTCTGCACACTTGGGCAGCCCTAGTTCTGAAAGAAGAAAGACCTAGGCAAACTTGCCTGCGGTGTGGGCGGCACACCCTTAAGTCCCAGCTGGGTTTCAAATAAAGTATGATGTTTTGTGGATTCACATCAACAAATCATTAGTTATTTGAGCTTGGTGATTTATTTAAAGTAACTGTGAACAATAGCTTTTCTGATGGGCAACACAGCCCTAAATGGCCAATGCATTTCGGACTCAACAGTCCTTCATCGGGGCCTATCTAATCAAACAAGTTAAAGCCAAACATTTAATATCAGTAACAATTAGACCAATCAAGTAAGAGAAATGATAATTCAAAACCAATATCAGGAATAAATTTTAAAAAATCAAAAACAAGAAAGATCACATGTTATAGCGCATAGAGAATCAACAGGGTCCCACATACACAGAAACGTAAACATAACATTAAAAGTGGGGCAAGGAGAGGACAAAAGAGAGTCAACACACTGATATTTACCATTAAGCATTACATTATTAAGCTTCTTGTTATTAGGCTATGTCTGAGCACTTCCCAACTTCCCATGTGTTCTTCCATAATAAATGCACCTTAAATATCACCTGTGATGCTAGCCAGTCATTGCTGTGGGGTCTGATATTCATAGTGCCCTAGCTAGGCAGATGCCGTGTGGGTGGGTTTTTACTTAAATTGCTTAAAACAGGTTCAAAACCCTGTATTTAATTCCATGGTAAACCCGTGAATACTACGTGCAAAATGCTATCGTGTCAAAATTCAGAAAAGTGGCTGACCTTAGCCTGTAGATAAATGGCGTATACAAACTTAAAGAGTTTGCCTTTCCACAGGCGGCTCAACCGCTATGTGTGAATTCACAAGTTAACCTGTTGCGAAAAATGACATCAATTAAAGCGTGTTGTCAGCCCGCTTGCATTTGCCACCGTAATCATTACATCTATGAAAAGCGTCTGAGTGATGATCAATCATGAGGCTCCTACCTTGTGTGGAATGCTTGAGCACAGGATACGTGTCTCGCTGAGTCACGAATCTGTGTCAAACAACTTTGCTAAGTAGACGTGCAGTCATGCTCAAAGTGAGGCTGCGGTTACCACGGTAATGCTTCATGCAAGATGGTGGCCTGTCTGTGTGTTTTCCACCATCTTGGTTGGGGTGAATGTAAAGTGAAAGCATGGATATCGATGTTACTTGTTCACCAGCTAATGCAGCTATGTGTAGTATGACTGTGCTAGGTACAGATTGATTGTGTATTGTGCATACTTCAGTCGTTCACTTATTTGACCGTGTATGATTCTAGAAACGGTCTTCCCTAAAAATATACTTCAAGTGAAAACAAAGAGAGAGTTCACTGTGACAGTCAAAACAAGGACAATAAAAAATGCATTACATACCTAAATGCAAAATCATAACAATCGTAAACAATAAATCTCAAATAAAAAATAACTAATAAGAAAATAATAATACACTACTTTGACTTGGTCATTTGAGCAATGCTATGCAATGTGGCAAAACCTGCATAGGCAAGGCACTGTTCGAATAAGAATAAAGATAGTAATAGTGATCAAAAACTGGAATAACAACCGCAAGATATCTTTCAACACAGTTATAATGCGCAACATGCGCTGGTGAGGTCAAACCCACACAGCATCTGCCTAGCTGGAGCACTATGAATATCAGACACCACAGCAATGACTGGCTAGCATCACAGGTGATATTTAAGGTGCATTTATTATGGAAGAACACATGGGAAGTTGGGAGGTGCTCAGACATAGCCTAATAACAAGAAGCTTAATAATGTAATGCTTAATGGTAAATATCAGTGTGTTGACTCTCTTTTTTCCTCTCCTTGCCCCACTTTTAATGTTATGTTTACGTCTCTGTGTATCTGTGTATGTGGGACCCTGTTGATTCTCTATGCGCTATAACATGTGATGTTTCTTGTTTTTTATTTTTTCTTGATATTGGTTTTGAATTATCATTTCTCTTACTTGATTGGTCTAATTGTTACTGATATTAAATGTTTGGCTTTAACTTGTTTGATTAGATAGGCCCCTATGAAGGACTGTTGAGTCCGAAATGCATTGGCCATTTAGGGCTGTGTTGCCCATCAGAAAAGCTATTGTTCACAGTTACTTTAAATAAATCACCAAGCTCAAATAACTAATGATTCGTTGATGTGAATCCACAAAACATCATACTTTATTTGAAACCCAATTGGGACTTAAGGGTGTGCCGCCCACACCGCAGGCAAGTTTGCCTAGGTCTTTCTTCTTTCAGTTCACTTAAAACGTGCTGATGCATGGTAGCATGATTTAGTGGACTGCACCCCAAAACACAGTAGTATATTTATATACCTGAATTTGAAATAAGCAGCAACAAAGCGGTGCCCGCCCCAGTTTCTTGTGTCTCTCTCCTTGTAACAGCCCTAGTTCTCCCTTTCCTCGCCTTTCCCCAGAAGCTCAATTTCTCCAGAGCTCTGGTCCTCTCTAGGCTGGACTACTGCAACAGTCTCTTCCTCAGTCTCCCCCTTTCCTCCCTAAGCCCCTTCACCTAATCCAGAATAGGGCTGCAATACTTATACTTGGCCTCAAGCCCAGGGACCATATCTCCAGCCCTATATTCTCTCCACTGGCTCCCGGTGGCTGCAAGGATCAAAATCAAGACCCTCTCCATCGCCCACCTGGGGCCTGGGACCACGCTATCTTCAACTTTCTCTCCCTAAATACCTCCCTCCCAAATCCCTCTGCTCCTCTAACTCCAACTCTCTGCTTGTCAAACGCTTCTCCAAGCCGAGAGTTGGGGGCAGGTCTCTCTCTTTGGCCAGTGCCTCTCTTTGGAACAGACTCCCTCCCCCAATCAGACTTGAGCTGGACCTCCTTAAATTCCGGAAACTTCTCCAAACGTTGCTTTTCTCTATTTCTTTTCCTCTTTCCCTCCCCTGCTAATGACCCCACTGCCACTAAGACTGGTGGCCTAGGCCTTCATGAATCTCACAGGTACTTGGCCCCTGCCCAGTCACTACCAGAACCCTCCCCCAGCACAGCCCTTGTGGGCCCCTACTGGGCAGCTGTGCTTCCCACCCAAGGGATTCCCTCTCCTTAGCACTTAACCAGTGGTCATTCCCCTGGCATCCTCGGCACTTCCCTCTGGGGCTCTCACCAGCACTTGCCCATCCTTCCCCTCCCCCTCTCTTTCCAGCACTTACGCATCCGAATGCCACAAGGCCTAGTAGTACCACAACTGTATACTTTCTGTCTTCATTATGTTCTTTCCTCCCCTCTTCCCTTCCCCATTTTGTCTTGTGGTGCTTTGAAACACTATTATGTTGTACAGGTGCGTAAAAATTGTGCATAAATAGCAATATGACATCCAGGACCCCAAGGACTAAACAAAGCTGGGCGAAGGAAGACCTGCTGTCAGTATTAGTGAGCAAAACAAAGGGGGGTCTGGGAATCTCTCTACCAGCAGGAACACAGCCCAATGACCTGTTCTTGGGTGAATAACCCCTGGGAGAGACTCTACCACGTCTTTAGCTCACTGTCCCTTTCACAGAGAAGAAATGTCCCCGCATATCAGTCTTTGTCCTGCCCAGGGGCAGTCCAACACCAAAATGCTAGGCAATTCTCCTCTGAACAAGAGTACCAACAGCAACCCCATAAACGTGTTTCAGCCTTGTTGGGCATCATCAGTGAGGTGAAGCTGTGCCTCTCTAAGAACAGTGAGCAATGGATCCACATCTGGATCGCCCTGGTAATTTAGGGTGAGACACAAAGTTGATTTATGCAAAACAAAGGGGGGTCTGGGAATCTCTCTACCAGCACAAACACTGTCCAATGACCTGTTCTTGGGTGAATAACCCATGGGAGAGACTCTACCACGTCTTTAGCTCAATGTCCCTTTCACAGAGAAGAAATGTCCCCGCATATCAGTCTTTGTCTTGCCCAGGGGCCGTCTAGCACTGAAATGCTAGGCAATTCTCCTCTGAACAGGAGTACCAACAGCAACCCCAAACACGTGTTTCAGCCTTGTTGGGCATCATCAGTGAGGTGAAGCTGTGCCTCTCTAAGAACAGTGAGCAAGGGGTGCACGTCTGGATCGCCCTGGTAACTTAGGGTGAGACCCAAAGTTAATTTATGCAAAACAAAGGGGGGTCTGGGAATCTCTCCACCAGCACAAACACAGCCCAATGACCTGTTCTTGGATGAATAACCCATGGGAGAGACTCTTCCAAGTCTTTAGCTCACTGTCCCTTTCATAAAGAAGAAACTTCCCCACATATCAGTCTTTGTCCTGCACAGGGGCAGCCCAGCACCGAAATGCCATGCAATTCTCCTCTGAACCAGAGTACCAACAGCAACCCCATACATGTGTTTCAGCCTTGTTGGGCATCATCAGTGAGGTGAAGCTGTGCCTCTCTAAGAACAGTGAGCAAGGGCTCCACGTCTGGATCACCCTGGTAACTTAGGGTGAGAGCCAAAGTTAATTTATGCAAAACAAAGGGGGGTCTGGGAATCTCTCTACCAGCACGAAAACAGCCCAATGACCTGTTCTTGGGTGAATAACCCCTGGGAGAGACTCTACCAAGTTTTTAGCTCAATGTCCTTTTCACAGAGAAGAAACTTCCCCGCATATCAGTCTTTGTCCTGCACAGGGGCCGTCCAGCACCGAAATGCCAGGCAATTCTCCTCTGAACCAGAGTACCAACAGCAACCCCATACATATGTTTCAGCCTTGTTGGGCATCATCAGTGAGGTGAAGCTGAGCCTCTCTAAGAACAGTGAGCAAGGGTTCCACGTCTGGATCGCCCTGGTAACTTAGGGTGAGACCCAAAGTTAATTTATGCAAAACAAAGGGGGATCTGGGAATCTCTCTACCAGCACCAACACAGTATTAGTGAGCAGCAGATAATCCCCTCCCACATGAGCTGCCGAACAATTGCTTAAATTCCTAGCCAAATATTTCCTTAGATTTATTTTAATGTGTTCCTTTTCTTCATACCCAGACCACTTTAATTGAAAATACTTTTATGTTCTGGCTATTCCTAGGCCTACTGCCTCCCCTAGGGAGAAATTATCAGTCCGCAGTTGCTGGTGCTGCCCTCACCAATAGGGGAGCTGTCCATGAGAACGGCCAGTGGGGTCAGGGAGATCAGGAACTCTGAGACTGCGTATTTGCTGATTCTTTCCTACTTTTCACAGGTTTGTAGAAGGCCGCTAGTTTGGGGAGACATTACATTGTTACAATTTTTTATAAGTAAAATTATTCCATGAATGTATCCCCACATGGGAACTCGGACACTCCCATTGCCAAATCAGTAAGGATGCAAGGGGGTCACCCGACTACTATCCACCAAATGGGATGTGGGGTGGAGGAGAATGCCAGCCCTTCAAACTAGATCCTGTAGAAAGCTCATAAATATTCCCCAGTGAAGGGTAGCTCATTGAGCTTGGGCGGCTACTCTTATTATACACAGGACAGCCTACTTTAATCGCACTGGGAACTGAATGAATTCAAAAGCAAGTATTTGATGGGCAGGGAACTATTCAAGGAAATATGGTGCTATCTGTCAATTCCAATGCAGCACATCTCGTGCGGCATAACTAGTTCATGCACTATGCAGAAAGGACTGGTGCATATCTCATGCAGTGGTCGTGTGAGGTGGGAATTTTAGAGCAATAACTAGATATAATGGTCTTAAGTGCCATGTTTTCCATGAGGAAAGCTTCAGGGGAATCGGTGGCGCTGGTGTAAAAGCTGGGTCTGCTACATGCTTGGTGAATGCAGCATGGGCAAGTTTGGGAACCTTTTCTAAAGCCCATTTCTATCAGTCAATGGAACCAACATGATCCACATTGCAATGGCTCAACGCAAGCAATGCAAAGCGATTGTAATTCACCAACTGTACCTGCCTGATCATGTCCAGGTGTGTCTATTCATTTAGAATAGAGCCCTGGCAAAAGAGGCAACACCTTGAGGTTTATCGACAATCGTTTTAACAAGGACACTTTGTCGCACCAAACAAATTAAGGGATTTCAACATCTCTCACAGACAATGACAATGTCCCTGTTTCTACTATGCAATATACTGTAGTTGGGGGTGACAATCAAACATATTGCTTTTTTTCACACTGTAAATGCTTGTCTCGGGCAGCCAAGTCAGCATAAAAAATACCCAAGAAATTGGCACCCTTGACCAGGTGCAATAATCCTGATAAGCAGGGTCCCTCATGGAGAAGGCAGATGCATAAATGCACGTTGGGCATGGACCAATCAGAAAACAAGAAATCCACTCCCTCTATTTCTGATGCACAATAATCCTGTGCATTCACACATGTAAACAGAGATCTTGCGAATGCTAACACAGTGCAGGCACATGTTAACTAACAAGAGATGTACTGCAGCACTTTCTAACATATTCTTTACATAATATTCATACTCAAAAAAACGTGGAGCTGCTTTTTTTTTAAAAGACACAATACAAACATATTTTTCAAATGCACGTACAATAAGGCATTTAATGAACACATATAGTAAATACTTTGGTATATGCTGTACAAAAGAGTTAATGAAATCGCCATCCCAAGATGGCCTCCACGGTTTCGCAAGTTGATTTTCCTTCTCTTTTTGGCAACGGAGCAGGAGAGACAATAAAGAAAGCGAGTGTGCTGTATGACCAGCATGCAGCCAATCACAACACATTAAAGGGCACACTGTGTGGTGGACTGTGATTATAAATAAATGTAGATGACAACATGTACTGCACTTTGGTCAGTTATCAAGGGAAAGGTAATTGCTTGCACCACTCACGAGAAGACAAGAGGAAAAGGTGGCTTCATTCATAGAAGCCTTAAAGGCACTAAAAAGCATACAAGCAAAGGGGAGTGGAAGTGCGACATTGCCACAAGAAAAGGTGGCACAAGACCAGCCATTAGTAAGCTCCCGGAAGACTGGACAGACAGATGGTTTAGGCTTGTCTGGCACATTCTATGAACAGGAAAACAAACTAGAGAAGCTGCAAGTCCCACAAATTCGGAAAAAGGTAAACAAGAGCAAATATACATGTTAGAAACAGTGCAATAAACTAGCAATGCCAGGGAAATAGCCAACATCTTCGTAGATGCTTATTATTAATATGGCCAGGCCACAGGGGATTTGAAAATTCTCTTCAGCACTAGAAGATCCGTCTAGAATACAGGCCCCAAATAACCTTATTAAATACACTGTGCAGAAAACTCTCCGATCCAATGTATTGAATGATTACGTCACCCTGCAAGCTGCAAATAGTTGGAGAAACAGACTAGCTGGATCTGACTTGTGGAATTCCCTCCAGCCCGACCCAAACCACATAAAGTTCTGCAAAGCAACGAAATATCATCTGGAAAAGAGTGTGGGAGTCCGATCAGCAGGGATATTCAATAGTCAGCAGCGTGGGACTCCGATCAGCAGGGATATTCAATAGACAGCAGCGTGGGACTCCGATCAGCAGGGATATTCAATAGTCAGCAGTGTGGGGCTCCGATCAGCAGGGATATTCAATAGTCAGCAGCATGGGACTCCGATCAGCAGGGATGTTCAATAGTCTGCAGCGTGGGGCTCCGATCAGCAGGGTTGTTCAATAGTCAGCAGTGTGGGGCTCCGATCAGCAGGGATATTCAATACTCATCAGCGTGGGACTCCGATCAGCAGGGATATTCAATAGTCACCAGCGTGGGGTTCCTATCAGCAGGGATATTCAATAGTCAGCAGCGTGGCACTCCGATCAGCAGGGATATTCAATAGTCAGCAGCGTGGGACTCCGATCAGCAGGGATGTTCAATAGTCTGCAGCGTGGGGCTCCAATCAGCAGGGTTGTTCAATAGTCAGCAGTGTGGGGCTCCGATCAGCAGGGATATTCAATACTCATCAGCGTGGGACTCCGATCAGCAGGGATATTCAATAGTCACCAGCGTGGGGTTCCTATCAGCAGGGATATTCAATAGTCAGCAGCGTGGCACTCCGATCAGCAGGGATATTCAATAGTCAGCAGTTTGACACCGACTTTGCACCATTCATTTACTATTTTAAGGTTTTAATGTTGCATGTGTATTGCACATATGAATGTCATATTATTTTGTGTATGAATTTGCACTTTAACAGGAATGTAACATTTCGGAATATGTGGGAATACAATGAAAATATACTCCTACTATCAATAAGGGTCCAGATAATGATCAATAAGGTATTTCCCCACCTGGATAAAACTATTTAGGCCTCCGATGAGGAGTGATATTCAGCAGACAGCACTTCTGTCACTGGCACTTGTGAGGGTGCAAAAGAACAGTCGGGACGCAAGGGTGGCATGTTCTTTCAACACTTGTCTTTATTGTGACTTTATGAACAACAATGAAGTCAGGTAGCCTTCCCAATATAGTCCCCAATGGGTCTCCTTGGGTCTTCTGCAGCTAACCCTATGTGATTGCCAATAAGGCAGAGTAATTGTAGACCTTTGGCGTCTATTTCTTCAGTCAAGTCGGTGTGAAGTGGTTCCTGGGTGGTGGCCCCCACTGTACTGGTGAAATACTTTCTTTTACCTACTTTTCCTTCTTCTATGCCAAGCGGGTCAATCCCCTTCCCTTGGTCTTACACTCCTGCCAGAGGGAACACTCCCCTTCCTCTGGTCTTATCCTTTCTGTGCCAGGGGTACAGTCCCCGTCCCCTGGTCTTATCCTTTGTTTGGCAGGGGGAAATCTCCTTTCCCCGTGTCTTATCCCTTTGTCTGATAAAGCCCCTTCCCCAACAGTGGTTCTCCGGGTATACAGCAAGGAAGGTCCTGAACCTACAGTCTCCTGTCCGTTCACGTATACTACTTATTTTCTACTATGCAGAGGAAGAGCATGTGCTCTCCTCATCTGCCCCAAACCACTGTGACCCAGGCTTTGGGTATGTCCAGCTTCGTCTTGCCAAGTTTATGGGGAAAAAGTGGGCAGTTCCTTAACCACTGTATGGTCGGGCAGAGCCTGTTCAGTTTCAGTGCAGCCTGCGCCTATTCTTGTACCAGTGTTTTATAAACAGTGCTGCCTGTCTCCCCCTCACCGCCTCCGGATTCGCCCTCTTTACCGTAGATTTCTTCCAGTTTAGGTGTTGGGATTTCCTCGTTTCTGGGAAGGTGGGATGTCAGTGTCCCTTTTCCGGCTACACCATTGCCTTTACGTGCACCATGCGTTGAAGCCCTCATCTGCAGACTTACATGTCTTGTTTGGCTTTCCACATGGCAGCCTCTCTGTGCCTTGTGTTCATCTGTCCCTGCATCGCCCAACGCCTTCAGTCTCTTGGTGGTCCACTATATCTCGTTGGTCGGGTATATCCCGGTCCTCATCAGCTCGTTCAGCACTACGGTTACCGTTTCTTTTTCTGTCACTCTGTCGCTGTGCCATATTCCACCTTTTAACCTATTGTGGTTTGGCAGATTTCGACTAGAGCAGCTGTCGTGTTTCAAATTACTCTCTCTCCCCTCCATATTGGATTTCCGCATTCTGCTGTACAAACGGGGAAAGTTTGTTTGAGCAACACATACATACATACCTGAAAGAGTTTAAAGGTAGATTTGGTAACGGATGGTTGTAACCGTGTTCATTCCTTGTTTCCTTCTTGTCCGCCACATGATTACTTGTCTGGTCACCCCATGGGGTTGTGTCTATCTCGTTGGAGTGCTGTGCCTTGTCACACACTGCACCATTAACTAGTGCTCTGTTACCAATATGGGAGTAGGCTCTGATTCCACAGCACTAAGAACGTTTTGGACCACTGTTATGCCTTACTCCCTTGTTCCCTTGAGAGCATCCCATCCATTCCCCTCTTCCTCTTCTATTTTCACCAAGGTGTTCTGAAGTCTTCTGTACACATGTGACACATTACTAAACAAGTGATAAATAAATAGTAAATGTATACATTGTTGGGATACATGTAGAGCATCCCAGCCAGGCAGAAATGTTCAGGCTGAGAAACACCTATCAGCACGTGCCATCATATGAGCAGGGTGAGATTTGCGCAGAAGAAGGCACACATATCACTTGTAATCAGTTATTACACATATTCGATACCCACATATAGCAACACAGAAGGAGCAACAGATAAATATAAATGTTGCAGTTGCAGAGGTTATGGATAGGGCAGTACTATAGGCCCTGGGTTTAGGCATTCTATACAAAGATATGTTTTAGTGAGGTGCGATGAAAGAGCTGAAGCAGGTGGAAGATGGAGTCAGAAAGGTATTGTGGCAGGAGCAAGGTCAGCGTGTTAACATGGCAGGAGTGCCGACATATTGGATTTGAAGACATACCAAACAATGAACAAAATAGAACGCAGACCTTGATGTGGAGCTGCGGCTGTTTAACTTATTCCCAAGAGAAATCCCTTCTCCCTTACCCAGGAGAGAAGCCGAGGTCAGAGGCAACCTCGGTGCACAGATACATGCTAATTGTATCCAGATGCAAGGCCTGCACGTGGTGGGAATGAATGTTAGGTGTGGGGAGAGCAGGTAGGGATGTGCTCTTTGGAGGACAAATTAATGACAATAGAACAGGAGGGTTTGTTGTCATGATCTCTGCTTCCAAAAGATCAGGACTTGCCCGACTCCCTTGGAAGCAGACCCATAACCCCGGTTCCGAGTGCCAGCCAGTCCCAATTGGGACCTTTTGGACCCTGTCCTGGCGCCAGTGGCACCAGGCTCATAAAGATGCCCAGTCCCAGCGCTGGAAGCGCCGGGCTCATAATGCTTGGGTGGACTTACCTGCAGCAGACCATGCTGCTTACTTACCTGCCAGTTGAACCCCTGATCCTCTTCTGTTTGGGACTACTTTTCCTGTTGGGTGGGGCAGGAGCCACTCCCTAGGTTCAGAACACTGGAACTCTTCTGGAAAGCAGGAACTCTTTTCTTACCTAGGCGTGGCTGTGGAAGGAGACACCTAAGCACTACAGGAGGCTATTTAAACCACACCCGATGGATGAATCTTGCTTTGCGTTATTCTGCATTCTCTGCAGCAGAACGCTCATCGTGTCTTCTGCTTCTGATCCTGGGCCTAAGGGAACAAAGGCTTACCATTCTGGAATCCAGTCTTCAGCAGCACCTGTAAAGACAAAGAAAGAACAGGTTAGCACTACGGTCTTCAGTGGCAGCGCATCTCTTACCTGGTCCATCGGCTGTCACCAACGCCTCGCGCTGCATTCCGGCATCTGAAAGACAAAGGCTTACCTACTCTTCGCATGCTCCGGAGGTCTTCGCACTGCATTCCGGCATCTGAAAGACAAAAGCTTACCAGCTCTTCGCACGCTCCGGAGGCCTTCGGCGCTGCATCCCGCATCTGAAAGACAAAAGAAGGTGCGTTTAAAGACATTGGGCAACTTTATTACTCACGTGCCATTACTCCTTCCCACGCCGAATCCAGTGGGTATTCCAGCACCCTTCAGCTTCTCTAAAGCTCCGAACTTGTACCTGCAAGATAAAAGGGACAGTTAGTGCGCATCGTGAAGCAGGCTACAAGCGCTTACTTACGTGCTTCCAGGCGCTTCTATTCCTCACGCGGGTTCGATCCTCAACTCTCATCAGCCCGCCATCCGCCATCGCCGGAACCCTGCAAAACAAGAGATATCATTACAAAGGACTTTTAAGACATTTGAAGTGCCCAGAACTTACCGTTCGTGCAGTTAACGACGGACAGCAGTCCTCTGAGGTCAAGAGGCCTGCACCCTTATCCAGTGAAGAAACTGGTTACGGCACCCTGCCCCGAGGCAGATGGAGAGCTCGGCGTTCACTTACCTAAGGTGAGGGTGTTAACCTTTGGGGTTCTACAGGAGAAGAGAAAGGGAAGAGGAGAGAGGCACCCAATAACCCCAGTTCATTAATCCCATATTTTCTATCTGCAGACATCTTACTCTTCGAGTCAGACATACAGTGCACAGAGGTCCAGCCCAAAGAGCCAACCGTGTGTTACACATCACCTTTGAAGATACGGCATTCACCCAGTCAAGACCGGCGCCTCTGCGGGAATCAGGTGAGCGTTACAGAACGCAAAGCCTATCGCAAAACTCCCACCCAGGCGCTATGGAAACCTCGGATACCGATCAGCTAGCCCAGTTACTTGGGGAACTAAGAGCAGAAGTGCATGCAGCCCGTCAGGAAACGAATGCTCTAAGAAGGGAACTGATTATTTCCAAGGAGCGAACAGACGATCTCGCTAGACAATTGCTACAGTCACAAGCCGGACAAACTCCGTTACCCGCATCAGGGGCAAATCTTCCTTCAACATCCTCTACGAACCCAGTGCAGATCAACCTACCTGGGAATGTACCTCTGGCTCCGCCCGAACGATTTTATGGTGACCCAAAGAGGTTTGCAGTATTTATTAATCAGTGCCGGTTGCATTTCTTATGCCGGCCAGCAGCCTTTCCAACTGATCAAGCTAAGGTAGCTTTCGTGCTTTCGTACCTTAGTGGCAATGCGGCAGACTGGTCGATCCCTCTAGTTAATCAAGATGATCCGGTTCTCCATGATTTTCAAGCTTTTCAGCTCAGTATGGAAAAACTGTTTGCAAGACATTCACAGGGGCAGGCCTTGGACAATGAGCTCCTTTCATTGCGACAGGGTAATCAAGACCTTTTGGCTTATATTGCGTCTTTCAACAGACTGATAGTGGAAACTCGATGGCCTGAGGACAAAAGGATTACGCTGTTTTATAGAGGTCTACGTGGAGAGCTCAAAGATGTGTTAGCCCAGGTAGTGAATCCCCTGCAAGACTGTTCAGACTATATTGACTTAGTCGTTCAAATTGACCACAGACTGCAGAACAGGAAGGGCGATCGTTCCAAGTTTGATGCTCGAGTATTTTCCAAACCACCAACTCCTACCAAAGGAGTAGACTCCGGGGAACCCATGCAAATAGGGGTCCTGAAAGGACCACTAACACAAAAGGAGCGGGAAAGGAGAAAACTGCTGCAATTATGCCTCTATTGCGGAAACTCGGGGCACTTTCTTAGAGACTATCCGGTGAAACCAGCCAAGAAGGCAGTAGGAGCTGCAGTTACCAGGGTCACAAACTCTGAGCAGGGAAACAACCTCGCCCGACAAGAATAGAGGTCCTCTTGCCGAGCGTTAAAACCAGTTCCGTGACCTCGCATTTCGTGATACCTATGGTCCTCATTAGCCCTGAACATCCGGATCGATTACATGCGATTGAAGCTTACGTCGACAGCGGTGCCATCGGCAATTATGTGGATCATGAAATGGTTTTGAGGATGAATCTGACTCTTTGTCCAAAGGCTGTAAAGGACGTCATTACTACGGTGGATGGTACGGAGAAAGCCTCCGGACCAGTAACGCATACCACCCAAGAAGTGACGCTAGTAAGTTAAGATGGACACCATGAGAAGATCGTGTTCGATGTGATCAAGGCCCCTCAGTTCCAGATTATTCTAGGAATTCCTTGGTTAGAGAAGCACAATCCTCAGATCGATTGGCGAGCAAGAACGGTTCAGTTTCCAGAATGTGTCTCTACTTGTCACCCTCGACCTGGTGTTGCACTGGCAGCAATTTCCTCTGAGGCTCCTCAGTTACCTCCTGAATACCTAGAATTCCAAGATGTTTTCCGGAAGGATCAGGCTAACTCTCTACCTCCTCATAGGTCTTATGACTTCCAGATAGACCTGATACCTGGATCTACTCCTCCTTGTAGTAGAATTTATGCCCTCACCGAGCCTGAGAATCTTCACCTCCGACAATACCTGGATCAATACCTAGCGAATGGGTTTATTCGTCCTTCCAAGTCCCCTGCTTCCTCAGCTTTGTTCTTCGTTCCAAAAAAAGAAGGGGACCTTAGAACTTGTATAGATTATCGCGCCCTGAACCAGATCACCGTTAAGAATAGATATCCGTTACCTTTGATCCCTGAACTCCTGGACCAAGTCAGAAAAGCATGCATATATACAAAGCTGGATCTTAGAGGAGCCTACCACTTGGTACGAGTAAAAGAGGGCGATGAATGGAAGACGGCCTTCCGCACCAAGTATGGGCTATTTGAATATCAGGTCATGCCCTTCGGACTTTGCAATGCCCCGGCCGCCTTTCAATATTTTATGAACGATGTCCTCAGAGAGCTTATAGATGTGTGTGTTGTTGTTTACATTGACGACATCCTCGTTTATTCTTCATCGGAAACTGAACATCGGAAACACGTGAAAATGGTCCTCGAGAGATTGCGTCAACACAAACTTTTGCTAAGTTGGAAATATGGGTTTTCAACGTGACTGAAGTTGAATTCTTGGGATTCATATTATCACCTAGCGGAGTGCGTATGGTTTCAAAGAAGGTCGATGCAATTCTCAAATGGCCATCGCCATCCTCCGTAAAAGGTGTTCAAAGCATGTTAGGCTTCGCTAACTTTTACCGCAGGTTTATCCCCGAATTCTCTCGAATAGTCCAGCCCATCACCGCCTTGTTAAAGAAAAACAAACGTTTTGAATGGTCTACCGAGGCGGAACAAGCTTTCCAGAATTTGAAGACTAGATTTATCTCTGCACCGATCTTAAAACATCCTCGCCCAGAACTCCCCTACATCGTTGAAACTGATGCTTCGAGCCTTGCCATGGGGGCAGTTCTATCACAAAAGGACCCAGTAACCAATCAGTTGCATCCCGTGGCATTTTGGTCCCGCAAATTCTCGCCTCCTGAAATCAATTACACTATTACTGATAAGGAACTTCTAGCTATCAAGTCCGCCTTTAAGGCTTGGCGGCATTATCTTCTGGGGGCCCGACACACCGTTACTGTGATTACAGATCACCGAAACCTGCAATATTTGAAAACCGCAAAAGCTCAATCCTCTAGGCAACTCCGTTGGGCACTATTCTTTGCCGAGTTTGACTTCATAATTACCTATCGACCTGGTACAAAAATTGTTAAAGCTGATGCCCTTTCTCGGATGGGAGTGGAAGAACATTTGATCAATCCTAAACCTGTACCTATCATTCCCGAACAAAGAATTCTAGGTGTAATCGCCACACAATCCATAGAGGAAGTTAAGGATAAAGCCAGGCTACTGGTAACTCCAGCAGACATACAGAATTGGCATCTGCAGGGAAAGGACTTTACGGTGAAGGACAACCGATTATATTTCCAAGAACGGTTATACCTGCCCAGCACAGATTTACAGAAAAAGGTAATCTCTTGTTATCACGATTCTTTAATGGAAGGACATCCCGGTATGACCAAGACCTCGGAAAAGATCAAGCGCTACTTCTGGTGGCCGTCTTGGAAAAAAGATATCAGAGACTTTATAATGTCCTGTGGAGTATGCGCCCAAAACAAGAGTCAAAAGGAAAAAACAGCCGGCCTCTTACGCCCTATTGACATCCCGCCTCGCCCTTGGCATACGCTTTCTATGGACTTCATCACCAATCTACCTCCATGCTCTGGATACAATACGATCCTAGTAATCGTGGACCTATTCTCCAAGATGGCGCATTTCATTCCACTCAAAGGCTTACCAACAGCAGCAACTCTGGCCCGAGAATTTCTCGAAAACATCGTCCGACTCCACGGTTTTCCTTCAGTTCTAATTTCGGATCGAGGTAGTCAATTTATTTCTCATTTTTGGCGAAGTTGCTGTCGGTCGGCTCAAATTGATGTGAGACTTTCGACCAGCCACCACCCTCAAACCGACGGACAAACCGAGAGGACCAATCAAACTCTGGAACAGTATTTGCGCTGCATGCTACAACAAACTCAAAAAACTTGGAAAGATATCCTTTGGATAGCCGAATATGCCTACAATAACTCTGTCCACTCGGGAACTGGGAAGACCCCGTTTTTTCTTTTATACGGTAGTCACCCTCGAACCTCGGAGTTGGATCCGCTCCAAGATCTTGGAACACCAGCAGTAGACCACCTGCATTCTACAATCACCCAAGCCTTTAAGGAAGCCGTTTCTCACCTTCAAAGGGCTAAAGAACAATACAAGAAAGGAGCAGACCAACATCGGAAGGAAGCCCCCCAATATCATGTAGGAGATCAAGTCTGGTTATCCACCAAATATCTACCTCTAAAAGGACCACGCACATTCAACCCAAGATACCTTGGTCCCTATTCCATCACTACCATAGTAAATCCAGTAGCGGTCAAGTTGGACTTGCCCCCTCACATGAAGATACATCCGGTCTTCCACGTCTCTCTATTAAAACCCGTGCAACCTCAAACCCGACTAACTACATCTCCAAAACCTATTCTAGTTGATGGAGAACTCGAGTCTGAAGTCAAAAGCATCCTGGATTCCAAGATCTCCAAATCTAAACTATTTTACCTGATTGACTGGAAAGGCTACGGCCCCCAAGAAAGATCCTGGGAACCTGCAGAATATGTCCACGCGCCTCGTCTAATCAAAAGATTTCATCGAACATTTCCTAACAAGCCCAAACCCCCGGAGAAGCCCGGTTTGGGAGGGGCCTTGAGGGGGGGTGCTGTCATGATCTCTGCTTCCAAAAGATCAGGACTTGCCCGACTCCCTTGGAAGCAGACCCATAACCCCGGTTCCGAGTGCCAGCCAGTCCCAATTGGGACCTTTTGGACCCTGTCCTGGCGCCAGTGGCACCAGGCTCATAAAGATGCCCAGTCCCAGCGCTGGAAGCGCCGGGCTCATAATGCTTGGGTGGACTTACCTGCAGCAGACCATGCTGCTTACTTACCTGCCAGTTGAACCCCTGATCCTCTTCTGTTTGGGACTACTTTTCCTGTTGGGTGGGGCAGGAGCCACTCCCTAGGTTCAGAACACTGGAACTCTTCTGGAAAGCAGGAACTCTTTTCTTACCTAGGCGTGGCTGTGGAAGGAGACACCTAAGCACTACAGGAGGCTATTTAAACCACACCCGATGGATGAATCTTGCTTTGCGTTATTCTGCATTCTCTGCAGCAGAACGCTCATCGTGTCTTCTGCTTCTGATCCTGGGCCTAAGGGAACAAAGGCTTACCATCCTGGAATCCAGTCTTCAGCAGCACGTGTAAAGACATAGAAAGAACAGGTTAGCACTACGGTCTTCAGTGGCAGCGCATCTCTTACCTGGTCCATCGGCTGTCACCAACGCCTCGCGCTGCATTCCGGCATCTGAAAGACAAAAGCTTACCAGCTCTTCGCACGCTCCGGAGGCCTTCGGCGCTGCATCCCGCATCTGAAAGACAAAAGAAGGTGCGTTTAAAGACATTGGGCAACTTTATTACTCACGTGCCATTACTCCTTCCCACGCCGAATCCAGTGGGTATTCCAGCACCCTTCAGCTTCTCTAAAGCTCCGAACTTGTACCTGCAAGATAAAAGGGACAGTTAGTGCGCATCGTGAAGCAGGCTACAAGCGCTTACTTACGTGCTTCCAGGCGCTTCTATTCCTCACGCGGGCTCGATCCTCAACTCTCATCAGCCCGCCATCTGCCATCGCCGGATGCCTGCAAAACAAGAGATATCATTACAAAGGACTTTTAAGACATTTGAAGTGCCCAGAACTTACCGTTCGTGCAGTTAACGACGGACAGCAGTCCTCTGAGGTCAAGAGACCTGCACCCTTATCCAGTGAAGAAACTGGTTACGGCACCTTGCCCCGAGGCAGATGGAGAGCTCGGCGTTCACTTACCTAAGGTGAGGGTGTTAACCTTTGGGGTTCTACAGGAGAAGAGAAAGGGAAGAGGAGAGAGGCACCCAATAACCCCAGTTCATTAATCCCATATTTTCTATCTGCAGACATCTTACTCTTCGAGTCAGACATACAGTGCACAGAGGTCCAGCCCAAAGAGCCAACCGTGTGTTACACATCACCTTTGAAGATACAGCATTCACCCAGTCAAGACCGGCGCCTCTGCGGGAATCAGGCGAGCGTTACAGGTTTGTGATATCAAGAGGCCAGGCAAAGATTTAGTACACTTCTGCCCCCACCCAAGGAGCAGTCATCCTATTTGAATTACAAGTAGATGGACAACCAAAGCAAATAAATCCTTGAAATTCAGACTCAAGAGTGGTGTCCTGGTCACGTCATTACTGGGCACCTGGAGTTTGAAGGAGATAAGGGGGAGCCGACTGGAACGTTCCGTGATTTGCGACAGGAAGAGAAGAGATGATGCCAACAAGTGTTAGTTCAAAGTTGGGGGTGCGGCATGTGTGCGCCACCACAATATGAGAAGGCTTATTGTCTTATTAAAGCAGAATTGGCCTTGCCAGTTTTCTTTGATCGTGTCTGGATCGGCAGGGTGCACATCACGTGATGTCACAATTAATTAATGTATCAATATCTTCAATAACCAATCCTGTTCCTGGATCTAATAGTGACGATGTAGTGGGCCATGTGTCTAGGGAAATGGAATAAGGAGTGGACAATTGGTCCAGGAACTATAGGAGGGTGTTGGCATGTTCTATAGGTGGTAGCCAATGAGGGTGGTGGGCTGACATTGTAACCTATGTATGCAGATTTGCGGTTTACTGCTATATAACCTGATACTTCAGGGGCGTGGGGACCTTTGTGCCAGTTTTTGTTGTATGGGACCGTCTGAGACCTTTTTGCATGTAATAAACCTTGTTTTCCCTTGAAAAGAGGTGCAGTGATTCCTTGATCTTTTGGATCGTTTTTATTGTTCAGGTTTTGGGTTGCTATTCTCTTTAACAATGGAGAACCATTAGTGAATCCATCAGAAATCGAGGGTTACCTAGCAAGATGCACTGCTGCCTAGTGGAGGAATCGGGTGACATACCAGCAGCTGAGTTCACAGAACACGGGTTACATGTGGTTCTGAGAGGATTAGTGACACGGAAGGCCCCAGACCCTGACAGTCTCAAACCTGAATTCTATCAAATCAAACCTTCAATTAGCCCTAACCCAATTATTGTTGAGGTGCCTAAATGGCTTCGAGATTTTGGGCTAAATCATCCTGTCAGATGAGTTACCTGTGACAAATACTGCATTTCCTAAAACAGACAAACCTGATGACTATACTCATCACATACTGTATCGCCACTAGATATGAACGACAAAGTTTTATAGCTCGTATTGCCAATAAACTTGAAATAAATATGATCACAATAAGGCTTTATGAGAGATAGAATGTGTTGGGATAATATAAGAGGTTTTTGAAAATACAACACGTGACAGACTCTGCTCAAGACAGACCTCAATGGTGGCGGAGAGAGCCTTTGCCATAGTGGGATGGGCTGTCTTGCTCTAATTTGTAACAAACTAACCCCAATGTTCAAATATTTTCTAGCACACATTTACTGTCCGCACCCACCCACTTGCTGCCCTGTCCCCTCCGCCTCCACCCCTCTTATCCCATACCAGATAAAACAGTGAAATAGCGAATACTGTTTTAAGAGCTTCTAAACAAGACAAATGTGTGTATTGAGTGTTTCAGACTAGTTGTTCAATTGAGACAGTGCAGGAAGGAGGAACTGCACATTTCAGCAGGGTTTGTACATTGTTTTTGTGCTTCAATTCTTTATTGTGGACTGGAAGAACTCTTCTCTCTACTAATCAATTTTAATGGGACAGTGCCGGCACTTCTCTGTGTGGCAGATGTACTTTTAATGGACCAGGACCAGTGCTTGAAATTGTCTCCAATGGAGGCGTTTTGGGTTACGTCGCAAAGTATGCAGCAGGTAGATAACTAACAGCACCCAAGAGCTGGAGTACCATCCAAACTGCCAGCATCCTTGAGCACCACGAACGCATCTCCCTCTTCTTTGGACTAGTAGAATCCATTGGCATGTAAAGTATGATATGTCCATCACCCTTCAGCAATGGAGGCATAGCTTCAAATATGCAAAGGTTTTCCTTTCAGCCCTTACACTTGAAATCAGTGCTTAAATAATACCTTTATAAACAAACCATCTTCCTAATGCACATTGGGCTTGCAATCACGTGATGTTTGTTTTGTTTACTAGATCTCTAAAAAATGCACACAATCTGGGAAACACCAAGATTTAAAATACGTAATGCATGGCCTTTTATAATAAAAAAAGGAGTCCTCCCATTGGTGCCCGCCTTAATACAAAATCTCACATGCTGTTATTGCGAGATTTTCTGGTGAGGAGAAGTCCATATTGCTTAACTACTGTTGGGCTACTAAACAGGTTCTACATAGCAAATAGAACGCCGAAATGATGCCAGAGAGAAGTGCAGTACATTTAAAAGTTGTTTATTAATTAAAGGATTAGTCAGATAAATGCCCAAATCTCATGCACAACCCCCCAGCCAACTCTCCTGCCCAGCAGCCGTACATTACCCTATAGACCCAAGAACTGCATCAAGGAACCACTCTCTTCCTTCCAACAGTGCCTGACCCCCACTTGACCCTACGCAGACAATGATACATTTTCTGAGAAAATGCAAGAAATCATATCATGTATCTCAATTAGGGCAGATCAATGTATATTATTAGGGGACTGGAACATGGGTTCAAATATCCCTGTGGATAAGATTCCCTGTGATTTTCCAGAGGTTATCCAAAGTAGACAAAATTCCAACAGTTTATACCAAACCAAAATCACTGAGGTGGAGGGATGGGATTTATGTACCCTGTTACTGTGGGTAAGATTAGGAGGCTTTGCATGCCAGGCAGAAAGAAAAACCTGCTAGTTTGGATGATTTCTGAAGTGATGTGAGATATCTTTTGTTTCACTGACATTTCAATCTTTAAGGAAAGTACAGATGTGGGTGCTGTGACACAAACACTGACGAGGGACATCATAATGTTGATATACAGAAAAGTTACAGACCAAGCTTGTGTATCATCATGTATGGAAAAGCGTTCGCAAAAAGTGCCACTCTCACTTATTTTTAACACCATAGTTGAGGAAAGAGAATTAGTAGAGGGTGCGGGGCGGAGGTGTAAGAAATAAATGCGATTCAGGTCATGATGTGATTTTCTATTTGGTTCAAAATTCTATTTTCTGCCATGGAAGGGCCTTGAGAGCAGGCATAATATGACCCCAGGCTTTGTAGCCCAGGGTTATGTATGCCAATGCAGGTTTATTTTGCATTGATTTGCTGAGTTTGCAATGTATCGATCCATGTATTGATGCCACTACAGTTTTCAAGCTTTGAGACCACCAGTGCACTGGCCCTTTTGAAGTATTCTGTTATTTCCAATGAAGGACAGGGATTTGTAAAGCACGTGCAACTGACGCTGGGCCTTCCTGACAGAGAAACTACTGCTGATCGGAGGTTTTGAAGGGGAGGCTGTTTTTTTAACCTTCATTGCAAAGTAAACTTGTGTAGAGGCCAGGTTCCCTCCCAAGCTTTGGTCCTTTGCTTACTTTTAGATCCCCAAACGGTACTCTGAGATACCGGGACTAGGCAATCCACCCTACTGCCCTAAACTAGACAGGGCAGCCATTGCTGTACTCCAGTGATCTCCATCTACTGCCCTAAACTAGACAGGGCAGTCATTGCTGTACTCCACTGATCCCCATCACCTCATTTTGGCACAGTGGCACTACTTGTCAGAAGGGTTTCTGTGCCTTGAACCCGGACTGTGCAAACGAGGGAACATGAGTCCTGCAATCCATTCGAAATTGCTTGGAGTCTCCAAAGGCTGTTGACAGAAAAGCAGACCCTAAAGATTTGTGGCTCTTGTTTCTTAACTAACTTAAACTCTCAACCGGAACAACTGAGAACCAACCACCAGTTATATGCGCATTGAAGTGACAGATTGCCTGGGAATGGCATAGGTGCGGTGAACTTACATTTGGGTGCTTTGATTGGCTAATCTGCCCCTAATCTGCTCTTTTGTTCTTCCAACCATGGCCACATTGATGGGAATTCCAGCAAGATTACTATGGCTGACTTACTTCTTTTCGGTTAATCATTACAACTGATTCAACTGTATCCGTTATTAAAAGTGGGGCAGAGTCTTGTCTGTGTGTGTTTGGAGGTGAGGCATATTTGTGTCAACGTGCATGGGGAAAGGAGAACATTTAATTTAGTAGGAGATACATAGCTTGCGAATGGGAGCAGGCGTTCTGTAAGAAGGGCAGTCATGAGCTATGCTCTGTTTTGGCACAGTGCATTCGTCGCCGGCCTTTTGGGCAGGGACCTGCATGCTGACATATGTATGTTTGCTTAAATATACTGCCAACCAAAGCACTACATTTTTTCCATGCTTCGTTTAACAATATATTTAAGCAAACATACATATTCCGGCACACAGTTCCCAGCGCCCTGCTGGCTGCAGCCAACAGGGCAGCCCTAAACAGAACTGAAGCCCGATGGCATAGCACTGAATGTCTGGCTTCAGGGCACAAACATTGGAGTTCTTCTTTTGGGGAGAACAGTTCGGCTGAAGAATCATCTGCAGGATGTCATCTCTCAATGGCCTGCAGGGGGGTTGGGTCAAGGCATGGTTGTCTGACCATGCTGCAAAGTATTCTTCAGAACAAGGCTCCCGCAGGACTAGCATTATCACTTGCTTACTGTTGCAATATAGGGCACAGCCTTTATGGGCGTGTTCTTGTAATACAAAACCAGCCTTATTGGGCAAAGACAACAGAAATGGGACAGACAGAACAATACTCTAGTGGTACTGTTGAGCACAGCAAACCAATGTCTTCTGTGAGAAACCTGAAGGTGTCTCACCCACTAGTCCCTGGAGATCTGTCGTCCATGAGGCCAGGACATGGCCATCACTATTGGATCCAGTTCCTGGGGGTGAACCTGTGGGGGAGGATCACCTGGGCGAGGGGTCTTCAGGGAGTGGAAGTGGGACACTGAGGGTTGAGAGACAGTATCCCCTTCCCTGTAACACCCTTTCCCCATCCTACCCTTTAGGTTATTTAGAAGCTGTATCCCGCCACCCTTTCCCACCCAAACACTTTCTTACACGATAACAGACAACGGACTAACACCAGAGAAATTTACCTGACATGTCCCAATACACGGGTCAGGCAGAGTCAGGCAATTGACAATAATCACGCATACCTGACGGCCCTTTAACTTTCCCGCAGGGATGAAAAGCGGAGCACAAAAGCACACTGCAAGCAAGGCCGAACGCACGAGGAGATATCTTCAAGGAAACAGCAGTTTAAGAGAAGAAGAAAGGCGCTGAGATCTGGAAGGATGACGAAGGGGGAATTGCCCTTGCCCTTTTCACCTCAGACCTGCAAAGCCTCCGAAAGGGAAAGCATAAGACCGGGAGCCACAACTGGTGTGCGAAGCAGCAGATGTCAATGGTACACGGGCCTCCTGCTACAATATTGCAGGTAGTAAGGCTAGCTGGCTTCTGTGGTACTCTCCTTGACTCCAGAGAACAAAGAAGCCAACGGGTTCAGCACAGCCAGTGAGTCGGAGGAAGCTGACAGTAAACCGAGCTGTGTTGAGTCCAAGATTGCAAGTGGCAAATATTTTTAACGTAAGGCATCCGAAAGACAAAGAACTTGTATGTGTGACTGAACTGTAAAGTAAACGCAGTTGAGGTCCAGGTGCAGAGGGGTCCAGCGCCACTTCGGCGCTCATTCGAAGGACTTTGACCGGGACCTGTTCTTTGAAAACAAGAAACTAAAGCCCTCGGAAAAAGGTGGCGTGGGGCGCCAGAGTGGTCCTATAAAGGTTATGTCAAATCCTTTATACAATCAAAAGCCTCTGACCAGAGGAAAGCTAGGGGAGGGGAACCCCACTTTCCGATAAGATTATGAACTGTGGAATAAGGCAAGTGTGAACCCGACGTAGCGATGCTGAGGGGAAAGCTAGGAGAAGGAAAACCTCTCTTTCTGCTGAAAATGAGCAATACATGAACTGTGTGAGAAATACATGAACTGTGTTAAAGAAAGGCTGTAGTGAACCCGACAGAGGGAAGCCCAAACTGTAAGGAGGATCCGAGCCCGGCGGAGCGAGATCCTGGGGCAAAGAGCAGTCAACCAAGGTGCAAGATATTTTGATTGTTTGTTTGTCATCGTGAATCAGCCAGCCTTCTAAGGCAAGAGACTTTTGCAAGTGGGAGACTTAACCTCTGAAGGTTTTTGATTTAGTTGAACTCAACTGTGAACCTCATGCTCACGAGGCCAAGGAGTGTGCTGTGCTTGAGAGTCCTGCTTTGTTCCGTGCTTCAAACATGGGGAAGGGAGACCCAGCCCTACTATCCTGACTTTTCATTTTTGTGAATTCTTCTTCATTTCTCGTGTACATTATCTCACACCTTTTTGTAATTTTGTAGTAAGGATTGGCAATTGTTTTTTTTAGTTTAGGCTCTTTTTATTTGACAAGACGCCACTAAGGACTGCCCTATTTTTGTTTGATGGTCGTAGCTTGCTACCATCTTAGATTTCGGTTTAGATAAGGCGTTTATCTGTCCCATTATAAAGTTCAATAAACACCCTTGAACTGTGATCACTTGTGTTGCCACCATGAGTCCTTACACTTCCCATAGAGGTTATATCTGAATTCTTCTGCACAGTGGCCGTGATGGTGTTCTTAAAGTGGTACTAGTGCATATTCTGAATGAGAGTACTGTTCTGGGTGATTAGAGGATGGGCCAGAAATGCTTTCTGGCTTTTGGTTTTTGGTGTAGTAGCTGTGAGAAAGTCTGTCTGCCAGAGAGAATTACTGTACTAAACCCAATTGGGGAAATCTGCTGGGTATAACCACTCACCCAGTAGTTCTTATTTTCATTTGGTATGTATTAAAAGATAACATTGTGGAATTTGAAATTATGAAAGATAAATCATTTTCAAGTGATTTGACGATGCAGATTAAACTAATAAAAATGTGCTCATTTTTTAATCCAGGAGGAATGTACATAAAATAATCTGCTTTTTGGTACTATTCCATTAATTGTCTACCTGCTGGATAGTAAAGAGTAGACATGTGAAACACTAAAGGCTTCCTGGTCATGCAATTGGGAACAAAAATATGTTTTTATTTTATTATATTGAATCAATGGATTTTCGCTTGCTAATACTCAGACTGCCCTCTACAAAATTAGAACAGTTTGTCTAGCTACAAGAAAATGTCAAGGTCTCACTTTAGAGGTCTGTTATTTTAATGCAAGCAAAACATCTGGGATGTTCTTAAACATGATAATGTGTATATTTTGTTCTCTAGCTTGAAAGAAACCAATATGTTTAAAAATTAAGCTGGTCACGAGTGAGCTGGCTTGAATCTATTTCCTAAACTTGAGAGAAATTATTGGACTCTTTAACCTGTACTTATAATAACGTACTTTGTGCCTGATAACGAGGTTGGCGGTAACCCACCGGTGTTGCGGCGGGTTGCGTCGCCTTGTATCCCGGTGCCACAGGCATATCACAAGTGGCGGCAGAACAGTAAATCCCCATTCCCATGGAATCGAATAGGACTCCATGTGAATGGGGACACTGAAGCACCTTCACCGTTGCTAAGGGTGCCGGTGCTTCAGTGAGAGACATGTCGGTAGGGGTCTGATTTCCCTGCAGGTCAGGCCTTGCCGGGGATCCGTGCCCCTACCGGCATTCTCGTAGTACAGCAGTCTGGAAAGGGTGCTGGTACGTTGCTACCGGCACTCTTATTTCCTGACCGCCATACTTTGAATGAGGCCCTTTGAGCTGTAGGAGTCGATTCCGCCTTTTGGAACTAAATCAAACATATTTCAATTTCATCTTAATTCAGTGGGACATCACCATACTTTCAACAAAAAAGGATAATTCTGTAGAAAGTGAGAGGTAGGTGATCAAAGTGGAAAACATCCACATTCATGTTGATACTTTTGATACACTGATGACAGTGAGGTTTCAGAATTTCAGAATCACTGTGTATACACTCTTAGCACTGTATCCTCAACACATTATTAAGTGTCAGGAAGTACAAAGGGGATAATCAGAGACTGCTCTAATTTCGGTTTCACCAAAGGTTTTATTGTAATGCAATAGTGCAACATAAGCAGCCGTATATTTGGTAGGGCTTTCCCCAGAGTTCTGCTTACCTCCAAAACTTAAGAGTCCATCTCTTCAGATTCCAGAGACCCAGTCATTGATGTCCAGAGGGTGTTTCAGCAGCCTGTCAGGATGACAGTTCTTCAGAAGAAAGGCAAAGGTCCAAACCAGAGTAATTTTTTTAAATCAATTTCCAATTCTAGGTGAAGTTGTCCTTGATGCACAAGCAACGTCTCTAGTAATAAAACAGATCAAGCAAAGGAAAACTTCTTTCTCCAGTCAGCATAAGGCTCTATTCACAGTCTGTCGGGATCTTTGCCCAGTATCACTCACAGTCTCATTTTCTTTTGGTATCGAAAGAGGAGGAAAGAACCAGCCACAAATGTCTTTGTCATCAGTGATCTGGGACCTCTTCCAACACCACCAGGTTGGCCTTGGATTCAAGAACCTTTGGAACTTTGGACCATCAGTGGATAGGAGTTTGGGCATGTGAGAGCTTGGAATCTTAGAACATTGACAATCCAAACTGAAGGGTAGGCTGTCCTGGACCTTATGTAGGTGGCTCTTCTTTCACCTCTGAATCTCCTCCACTTAAGTGTATACCTAAGGGAAATGCTTCTACTGTAGCTTTAGGGCACCTGCTCACCCAGGCTCCTCAACCACATCTTTAACACCTTTTCATGGGTTTATGCCTCTTACCACCACTCTCAAACCCCTCGTAGTCTTGGGTGTGAATGTCCTTTTCTAGATTCCTTTCAGGCTTCCTGTTAACTCTTGGCTACTCGTGTTGTCATCTCCTCCTCAACTCTGACTCTCAACTTCCATTCCTCTCATCTTTCTCCTATTACCACCACTTGTCCCTTATATCTTCTTCCTCCTCCATCCTCTTTTGACCCTCCTTTCACCACAATATTCTCCATAGGGCTTACTCCATCTTCCCGCTCCTCTACTCGGCTGCCTTTTTCTAGTCTCTCACTCTCACTTCTCCAATCATTGCTATACATGCTCATTCACATTCTATCTCTGCCACTGCTGAGTCCCCCCTATATATGCAACGTTCTCCTTCTTCCTGTGTTGGTTCTCAGGAGGGCTTGCAGCTATGTGATTTAACCTTACTGTTGTAGGATCGGCAGCTTTCAAATATAAGTTGTACAACTGGTGTCTCTAATTGGGAAGCGTGGAGTTCATATATCCTCTGGAACATTCCTTCAAAAAGTCAGTGCAAAATATTGGATTCCTTTTAGTGTCTAATGTATTCTCAGGTGACTCAAGGTACTGTGATGGTCCTGTGTGCTCATTCGTACCCAGCAGTGTCTTATATGGTAAGGAGGATGTGTTTGGTAACTTAGGCTCCAGGCCCTGCAGCCTGAGGAAATCGTATTTTACAGGCTTGGAAGGAAGAATGTTTATGCACCATGGGGCCTGCATTAAAAGGGCTTGTGGAGTACACATCCTCGCTATTCTTTATAAACAGGCCTTGTATAACTACAGATTTATTTATTTAATTGTTTTTTTATAACACACTTAATACCTGAGTTAGGTTTCTAAGTGCAGATCCGGGATTCAAACCTCAGTTGTTCTGCGTGGTCTTGCTTCCAAGGCCAGCACGTTGCCCCTGTGCTATCAGATGTTTTAGTGTAGTACATATGACCAGTTCCTTCCCCTGATCCAGGTGTTTGGGGGTGACCAAGGGAATCCCCTTCTCCACATCCTGCATCATGGCTCTGGTGATGGTGTCTGTTATTAATGTTTACTGTACCCCCTGCACTCACAATCAAGCGATAATTCAGAAGAATTTCAAGAGTTAGCTATGTTTATGATGAAGAAGTCTCCATCCATGACATTCTGAGGAGTATGGTTCTTTTTGTGCATTGTACATGACACACTCTCTGAGAGCATTAAACGGTGTGATCTTTATAGCAAATCATTCTCAGGCCATTTTTCCAAGTCTTTCTAGTTTGTGTACCAAATTCACCTGACTTTGCCTGGAATTAGAGATGCTGCAGCACAATGCTTTACAAGGCTGACGTGGATAAAAAGATACTTATGACCCGATTCATGGAATTATCTGTGCAGAAAATAGGGTACTTGCTCGTGCAACTGCGCGCAAATCTGCCTTTGTCGTTTAATGGAATTGAAGGTGCAGTATTTTTCCTGGAATTGTGTGGTGTTCGTGCTGGCTCAGCACATCTGTGCGTGCCGTCGAGTGCTTTGCATGAGACACCAAGCAGTGTGAGGGTGTGGCTTTGCGCAAAGGGCTGGGAAGGGTGCGGAACACCACAAAAGGGGAAGAACTTGCAAAAAAGTGGGCGATACGAGGAACAGCCTGCAATTGCGCAGCCCGAGACTTATTCATGGATTTGATTGCGCTGGGAAATGGCCACACACGTCCTTCAAATGATCCGCCACCCGAAGGCAGGCGTAAGTACACTTGTGTGTGGGATTTGTAGCATGCAGGTGGGGCTGCATGTCAGATTTTGGGGTGCGTGTACTCAATCAGGTTCTCGATGTAACTAAGGGGTGCATGTAAGCAGTGTAGTGGGGTGCAGGAACATATTACAGGGGTTCACATGCAGATTTCCTGATATATTGCTGAGTTCCGATTTTTTTGTACGCACGTTGTCGGGGTGCCAGGTACAGTTACGTGAAACCTCGTGCAGGGTCCCCAAGTCGCAGGACTGCTTAGATGGGACCCCATGCAATGTTTGATGGGTGCTTGTCAGGACTGCTTACATGGGACCCCATGCAATGTTTGATGGGTGTGTGTGTTCGCACCTCGGGAGAGTGGGCAAAGGTAACTGTTCTGGCTGTTTATGCTTTGCGTGTGGGCATCTCCGGGCGTTCAGGGTGCGTCTTGCGAATACGGTTAGTTTATGCTGTAAATTCCAAGAATACGCGGGGCACGCATTTTTCTTTCTGCATGCAGGCTCGCACAGTGTCCTTCTCGGCGCGCGGCCCTTGCAGGATTTCTGCGCATATTTACACGAATCGGGCCCTGTAGGTCAACAATCCTGAATTCCGAAGTATTGAAAGATAGCACGCTGACACAGCAGACTTTCATAAAGTCATTAATTAATTTGCTACATTAAAACCTCAGAGAAAACCTTTGCAGCCAATGTCATCACATTTTTCTTTCTTTCAGCTGTACAGGAAAGGAGGCACACATTTATTACAAAAATACAAATATATTGTTCTTAATTAATAATGGTTTATCTTCCTCCTATTTGTCAGTAAAAACAAGTTTCCATCTATATTATTTTTAACATTTTGCACGGATTTTCCCATTGTTTGAGCTGCTTGCAATCCCTTAAAAAGGAAACATCTGGAGACGGCCACCAGGGGTGCACGGATGATGGATGCTCCACGTTTGAGTCTCTAAAGAGTGAAAACGCTGTACAAAGAATGCCTCATCATGAGCTAAAACTGACTGTAGGTGCTGTAATTATGTGCTGTAATTATGCTACTACGCAATCTTATACCATTACAGGGACTCTGCAATGGACACTCTGCAATGGAACAAGGTTGACAATTACGCGTCTACAAAGACACATCATAGTGGCATGTGTAACAGATGGATTAAACTTTGATACTGTTCTTATACCGCACATACCTCTCATTCCATCTGACATAAATATGCCTTTCAAATTCAAAAGAAGACACTTTCCTATACGTTTAACCTTTACAATTACCATAAAAAAGTTACAGCGACAGACTTTAGACAGAATCTGCCAATACCTTCCGAAACCTTTATTCAGTCATGGGCAACTATATGTTGCTCACTCAAGAGTTCAATTATTCGGCTCATTAAGTATTGTATCTGAGAATAATTATGTCTACAATGAAATATATGAGTGAATAAATAAATAAAAATGCGATGATATTTAATGAATAACCTTTAAGATATGCTACAACAGCGTACGGATCGCTGGGTACAGCTTGTAAGGTTATAAAAGAGTTATGTATTGCATTGACCATTCAGCATAACATCCATTGCCCACATCACCCTCATTCTGCAGGGGCAATGATGTGTCGGAATTGAGTAATTGAAAGTAAGTTGTCCAAGCACTGCAGTGAAATCCACTTCACATGGCAAAGGTATTGCCACTGATGTTACTAAGTATCAGCAGCACAGCTAACATAAATCTTGGAATAAGACCCTGTGAGGTTCTCTAAGGGATACCAATGTGTTTATCCAATTCAATTCAATGCAATTCATCTGCATTACGGAAAAATAAATTCCATAAAAGATACACAATAGCATTCCATAGGAGACAAAATAGATATAGCAGCAACATTTAATTAGACTATAGTAAATTATTGCACTGTTCTCAAAAAGGAATCTCTTTTCTTCCAGGTGTGTATCAGATAAGTTGAAACAGCAAATATAACATCTATACATTTTGCATGTTTACATCAGTGTTCAGCAATCAACATCAATCTCATGCCCTAATGATTGATACATGTTTCTATTGCTGATTTTAATGTACAGTTAAGTGTTCTCTGTAAAGCGCTTTGGTTAAAGGCACTATATAAAATATAATAAAATACAAAGAAAATACAAATCAGGTGTGCGTAGTTATCGGCAATTGCCTGACTCTGACTTGTGTTCGGATAGGTCAGGTAAACGGCTCTGGCGTTACTCTGTTGTCTTTTGCAGTGTGAGAAAGTGTTTGTGTAGGAAAAGGGGGTAGAACTTTTGAATATCCTACGGGGTATGATGGGAAAAGGTGTTCTAAGGAAGGGGGTACTGTGTCACACCCATCTGTATCCGACTTCCACTACCCAATGACCGCCCCATCCAGGTGATCCTCCCGCACTGGTCCAACCCCAGAATCTGGATCCAATAACAATGACCGTGTCCTGGCCACCTGGATGACAGATACCCGGGGACTAATAAGTGAGACACCTTCAGGTTTCTCACGCTACTTTCGAAGTGGAGTCTTAAGTCTGGTATAAAAAAATCTATAATTATTACCTGACAAGGTGGGACTTGTGAATTGAGGAAGAGTTGTAGTTGTGAGATAAATTTTTTCTTGGGAGTTCTTCTAAAAGCAGCAGAGTGCCAACCAGGTCAAATTCCTTATTCCTTATCTCCTAAATTGGATCTCTGACAGGGATTACTTAAAGGCTCTGGCAGCGGAACAGTGGCCAGTGATCACAGCCTCTGTAGTCCTGACTAAGGCTCTGTTTACAATCCCAGATTAAGTGACCTGGCTGGAACATTCACATGTATCTAATTTGCTCTTTTATTGTTTTTCTACTCTGTATTTTGTAGATGGCAGTTAGGGTATGGAAAGAGAGCTGTTGTGGTCTGGTGCAATAATGATATAATAAAAATAATGTGTGGAATATGGCAGAAGACCAGTTGGAAGCTTGTAATTTACAGAAAGTTGGATGTCCCAAAGGGGGTGCAAATGATGGTGGTGAAAGGAAGGTTTGGAGTAGACATGGAAGAATTAGAAACAAGTATAGCAGTAAACTTATGATAGATTATGTTTCTTGGTAACCTCCCTGAATCCAATTAATGTGATACTAACCGACAATTTGTGCACAAATAAGTGTCATCCATCTGCTTTGTCAGCATTTGCATGGTAAGCACAGCCAGACCTGTTCCATCTTTCATCCATTAATTTCACATGTTCTAAATGTTTTTCGGTTTCAAGGTATCAGTAGGATAACTCTTTAGTATGATACGTGTATTGAGATACATAGTTTGGGGTATAGATATAGTTTTGTGAATGTATTGTTGGGTACAATTACATTCACTATTTCTTTGTCTGCTTTTCAGGTTACTCCTCAGTTTCCTAATTGTTTCAAGGGAGCGGCTATCTGCCTAGAACAGTTATGGCAAGTCCAGGAAGAATAAGAGAGGACTCTCTGATAGGGTGTGGGATGGAGCAAACACATTGTGGATTGTATACAGGGACCAGTCTCTTAGTGACCAGTTGGGTTAGTTGGAGCACACAACAGAGCGTATTACTGGGGCCCACCTCACCAACACAGATGCTGATATATGTGAGCTTTGTGTTGTCAGTGTACTCACTTCACCCACTAAAGAGGTCCTGACTCAGCTCATTCATAGCATCAAAACCACTGGAACAGCTTTGGAATAGGACTTTGCATGTGATGAGGTGCAAGACTTCCTGATAAATCAACTCATAAGAATCTGAGAAGACTCCATCACACTTGTCTGCAGGAACTTGGAAATGATTCTGTCATCCTTGAAAATCTATGGCCATTGTGGAACTTGTGGAAGTGTAGCAGTTGGCGATTATTGGTTATTGGTAGGGGTTTCCAGTGTAGTTTGGAGTAAATCATTGGTATTTGCACAACCTAATTCATTTGTTCAAGCCATAGAACTCAATTGGAATCAAACTATTTCCAGATAAAAATATTTCACTGTTGTTACATTTATACTGGAATATGTCGAAGATAATTCAAGATGTCTTTTTAGAATCAATTGAGGACATACTGTTCAGCTGGAAATCTCATGGCCTGGGCCATTCAATAATAGTTTGTTGTGACCTTAACTGTAGATGCTTAATGGGGTTGAATGATAAAAAAAAATCTATGTCCGCGGACAAAGCTGCATGGAACAGAGGGAAATAATGGTCATCACTTATGGAGATCTGGGGTTTGTGTTTATTGAATGTCAATTTAAAAGGGGGTGAGTGTGCACATTATACGTGGTCAGGGGGCCACAAAAAAAAGTATCCCAGACTACTGTTTTCTTTCTGAAGAGTTAGTCACAGAAGCTCAAGAGATAAGGATTGAAAAAAGAACTGTAAGTTATCACTTCCCTTTGAGAGTAAGGTGGCGTATGAAAGTAAGAAATGTGGTTCAGAAGAGATACTGTGTGCCTCTGGAGGTAAACTTTGGGGCAAATAGGGTTGTATGGAATGAGCCTAACATACGCTCATTTAATCTTATATTCTTGTCAACTCTCCAAGGGTTTATAGTAGGAGGTAAACTATGATATGGCGATTACCAATCAATGTTGGGTGATATCTATGAGAAAATACCCAGGGGTTTTAAGTCAGTTCCTTGATGGCATTTTCCATAAAGTGGCTAGAGAAAGACAATTTCCACATTCTTGGTTAAACTCAACTGTAGTCCCAATTTACAAATAGGGCCTTCCCACTGTGGCCGGAAATTGTAGGCCTGCATTTCTTTTTTTTTAAATAATGCTTTAACTGGATATTTTCGGTATTTGAGGTGCTACTCATATATTAGCATTTGTATTTATATGAAATTGTAAAATTGTAAAATGTCATTTGTAATGTAATGAAATTTAAGTGAAAGGTACTTAATGAACCGTTACACTAAATAAAAAAAAATAAAAAAATAGTAGTTGGCCATGTCAAAGACACATTTCCATCTTTCAAGCTAAGGGTCCAGTTGATTGAATTTGGGCTCCAACAAGTCAGATTATACTGGGTTTCTGGGCAGCCTGCAATTGGGACTGGACAGCCCACAGCGATATGTGGGAAGTCCAACCTTCTGGAATTCCAGCTCAATATCCAGCTACTGCCCCAGGAAAAACCACAGACATGTGGATAGAATTAGGCACAAATTGGTCATCATGACCCCGGTCAGCCTCCACAGCTGCAACGTCTTAGCAAGCTAGCAAGAGGATAAGTACTAAGGGTGGCAACAGCATATGCAACAGGTACCACTCTTGAAAGTGTGACTCTTTTTCACAAAAATAACAGCTGTATAACATTTGTGTTATTACCTTCTATAGATGTTAATTCCCTTCTCCAGACTAGTACTAGGAAGCATTATGAGCTCTGGTCAAGAGAAAGAAACCAAATGGCAAGATTGTGTTTTAATGTAAAGCAAAATTGGACCAAGTTGATACTACAGAGGTGTGAACATTTGCTAAAACTACAGAAAAAGAAAATAAAAACCTGTCATTACCACCACTGTGGGTCTGCTACTGGTCTCTGTTCTATGAGCAGGATTGTTTAGTTGTTGCAAATGCTTAAGTATATGGAACAACAATACTATTACCACCTCCAGACGGCCAGAAATGGTAAATGATCGACTGTACTATTCAACTGTTATGTACAATGGTATTTTCTATGAGCCACATAAATTCGATGAGGAAGTTAAAACCCCGATGAACATTGCAATTAAGGGATAATGGAAGGCCTGGTACCCATGAATACCTGCATATCTCTAACACGGTGAGGGACTAGAGGTTGCAATAATACAGTATCGGTTTTGGCTGTGTTGTGTTGTCTTAAAGTGCAAAAGGGGAAGTGTGGGGGAAAAGGAGAAATGAATAAAATAAAGAAAGTACTAATTACCAATAATGGACAAATAACCATGATAAAAGTAAAAATTGACCAGGGCCCAAAATCCCTAAAGTTTTCTCTTTTAGCAGACGCTGTACTGTTCCCCAATTCTATTAACTTTTCCATTGTTTATTCTTTTCATGGACCTTCCTGACAATACACTTTATAATGGACTGAAAAGTGCTATTCAGCAGAAACTGGTGCTAAGGTCGTTGGCACCCACGTGATCCGATGGAAGGTCCGAACTGATAAGCACAATAGGTTTCTCATAAGCGAACAGACATTGTCAGGTTGGAAGGGGTACCAAAACCCCTCATAGAGGATCACCGGACAGGAAGTCATCATATGACATAGTAAACGAAAGGTGACACTGAAAAAGGACTAAGGATTAATGAAAGGATTCGTTTTCGAGGCAGGATCTGTGTTGCAGAAGGTCTAGTGATGGTTTCTAGAATGTTCATAGGCTTTGGATCTGTCGGGTGACCAGAGACCTTTAAAAGGAAAGGGGACTGGAGGGCGGGCGTGTTAGGTTAGAGTGGTCAATACCCGATAGATGAAGGGTGCAGTTTTCCTTGGCTTGCAAGAAAACAAATAAAGCTTTTTATTATCACATAAAATTGAAGTGTGAGCCCAGTTTTTGTGACATACCTAAAATGCTCAAGTAAGTAAAGATTTACAATATTTATTCTATGGCGTTTTCTCTGAAACTCAGTGGGGGTGAACATTCAGATGGGTAGTTCGTTCCTGGTTGGGTATTGTGTACAAAGCAGCTTACAAAAAGTACAGCCAGGACTAACTCTCTGGTACTACTTTCACTGATTCCTCGCCCAGCTTCCTTCCTCAGAGAGAGGGAGAGAGAGAGAGAAAGAGAGAGAGAGAGAAAGAGAGAGAGAGAGAGAGACAGAGAGATAGAGAGAGCCAGCGAGGGGGGGGGGGTATAGCCAAACAGAGACAGGTAGAGAAAGAACAGTAGAGAGAGAGCACGGAGAGAGGTAGAGAGAAGGGCAAGAGAAAGAAGAGATAGAGAGAGGAGAGATAAGGTGGGGAGAGAGAGAGAAGGAACGAGAGAGAGAGAGAGAGAGGGTGGCAGAGGGGAAGAGAGGGTACTTAATGTTCTTGAGGGAAGCATCTCCCCATCGCACAGTAATATACACCACCTTTCTGACTGACAGGTTGTTTGCTACATGTATTTTGAAGTGCACCCCAATGCCCCCCCCCCCCTTCCCTCCACACACAATCAATCCCAGAGAAACTATTGATAAAAAGATAGGATGCATTTTGCTTCTGCTTTCAGAATTTGGCTCAAACTGCCTTCTGCCTTATTTCACCAGTGAAGCCCCACAACCTCTCCCGAGCTGCATTACACCCAACTATGTCCCTGTACAGAAAAAAGATGCACAGCATTAATACCTACTGTATTCTTCAGACTGTCATCGTCTCCTACTCTTGTAGCTGCAAATCCCTCAACACCATTGGACGGGAAAGAGTGGTAAATAAGTGGAGGGAGGGAAGGAGAGTTATGAAGTGTATTTAAGAGAAAGAAAGAGTCAGAGCAAAAAAGAGAACGTGTGTGTAGGAACGAAACATGTAGAGAGATAAAAAGATGAGAACGACATGTGAGAACCATTCAATAATGGTCCAAAAAAACATTCTCATTCCTGGGCCTTGCAATTTCATTAAAATTGTGATCTTGACGTGTGTTTCCTGTACTTATATCGCGCACTTCTGATTCACGCATCAAATAGTTTCTTTGCAAAACTGGAGTCAACCATCTCCAGACTGGGCTGGTCTTCCCATTCGACAAGAATGGCAACAGTGACATAGAGCTGGAAGGTACCGAGTGCAGGGCATACACTTCCAAACTTTCAGCGCTGTTATCATTTTGAAATGGGAGGCAGGCTATCAAGGCTGATATCAACCCACGCAGATCCTGATATAATGATGGACACACTATCATCACGGCAGATCCGAATTATACTTCGAATCAGATTACTTGAAGAAATCAAGCTATACGTTTCCAAACAGCTTCAGTAAAACTTGGTTAGATATCAAGAAAATAAGGAAAATATCCCAAACTACCAAAAGCAAACCCTAGTTTGGCAAAATACAGATTGGCCAGATGTTTATCAAGAAAGAATTTGAAATTGATGTGTAAATCAAGGAATTAGCATACTGGAAGACCTTCTGGGAAACAATATTAAATCCTTGCAACAACTACAGAAGGAGTTCATTTTCCCACCAACATCTATTTTTCAATATGTTCAAATATCGGACCATCCAGAAAAGGAAATATTAACAAAATCAGCCAAGACAAATGGTCCTATGCTGGAGAAATCTACAGTGGTGACCAACATGAACATGTCACAGGGCCCTACAAGCTTAAATCCCCATTGCACAGGGAATTTATTTGCAAAGAAAGCAGAATACTTGTTTTAAATTCTAGGCACAAATCAAATGTTAATGTTGAGGCCAAAATAATAATGAAATCATTAGCGAAAATACAACACACTCTCATCCCTGCAAAACTGAAATTCTATCACTGGAAGACAGCCCTATATCCATAAACTGAAATCATGTAGCAGATCTGCCATGTGTTTGCCCATGACACAGATGCCAAAAGTAGCAGAATCAAAGCTTTTTGGTCTCAACTGAATCAGCCCACTAAGCAACCCGGGCGTAATACCACCTTCCACCTCCAGGGGCGGCTCGTCCATAATGGGCGGGGTGGCAACCCACCCGCAACCATTACGGCACCTCATACCATACAACTCTGCCTGACGTTGAAGAGGATAGTTAACACCCCCAAGGGGTATCAAATACAAGTGTAAGGTGAGCAGTGGATTGAGTGGGGCTGAGAGGGCAGAACAATGGGGTGGGGTTGCTCTTTATTTTATTTATTTATTTATTTGTTTACATAGCGCTAAAAGCCCGCGGGCATCAGATCGCTTACAAGTAGACAAGACAACAGAAATCCAAGACGGGACAAGATATGTGGGGTCGGTGTTACATTATTATTCTGTGTGGTATGCTTGCAGGATTCATTTGAAAAGTAATGTTTTCAATTTTTTTCTGAAAAGGAGGTAATTGGATTCGAGCTTCAATGAAGTGGGAAGTTCATTCCATTTTTCTATACTCAAAGTCGGGAAGGCCTTGCCAAGGCCGTACTGCCTTTGCGTTTTGGTGGTTTGCAGTTTACCTGTGTTAGAGGATCTAAGCCGCCTAGGTGGCTCGTACCACTTAAATTGTTTTTTGAGGTAGATCGGGGCTTTGCCATATAAGCAACGGTGAACCATGGTGAGAGACTTGAAGGAGATTCTCTCTTTCATAGCCAACCAATGGAGAGCTTTCCTTTCTCCGGTGATGTGTTCTCTCCAAGTTCTTCCTGTGATCGTTCTGACGGCATTATTTTGGATTGTTTGGCATTCTTCAGTCCTGCTTGCCGATGACATCACACTTGGATATTAACTAAAGAAGGGAGCGCTAAGCAGGGTTTAAGAAGTCTCCCTCTCTTCCAGAGCAAAATGGCAGCTGCGTTTCTTATATGCCGCTGACTCCTCACTAGGACCGCTTGTACTGATGAACCACTCCTGTGATGGCCAAGCGGGCGGGGCAGCTGCAGCAGCATGGGGGGGGTCCCCTTTAAAGTACTTTGGTTCCTCAGCGAATGCACATCTTCATCTTCCTTGGTCCTGGTCGATGGTCTTCCTCAGCTTGCTGGAAGCTGCTTCTTTGGGGAGTTTCTCTGCCTCTCTCCAGCAAACTCTGCAGGACCTAGGCTACAGGAGACACAGATTGTAATGTACTGTATTAAATGTACACTTGACATTCAAATGTCTACCTGAATGGACTTAGAGTTCTCCCATGCCAACGGTTAAACCTTCTTTTTATTGTACAAATCGTACATGTTCTGGGAACCTTTAGACATTATGCCTAATGTGCTGAATTTTTGTGTTTTAGACTTTGTTTTACGCAATATTTTAATTTACACATCAGTACATTTAAGGCCTGATTCATGGAGCGTTTTCCTAAGGGATTGCGCCATTATAAAACACTTCCATGAATCAGGCTGTGATTTCTGATTGTGGAACACTTCATTAAAATGTGCTATTTGTGGGGGGTCTGTGGTATAGCTAAAAGCCAAGATTTAATAAGTGTTTTTGGGCCATTCCACCTCTATTCATGTGACAGAATGTTGGTATTTATTTTCTTTTTTAGTTATCTTCCTCCCTTATTGCAAAACGAGGAGCACCCTCCGCCCTTCCTTCCTCTATTATAATAATCGGTGCGATTTGGTAAACAGTGTCTGTGGACTGAGTCGCAGAGGAATGGCGCGCTTCTGCCTCCAGAGCCTCTTTCAGGAATGCGTCACGTGCAGAGGCAGAGCCGCTCGCGCCATTGTAAACTACCAGCACAATCCCAAGCTTAGCAGAATGGGGACGTGATGACAGATGAGCTGACGCTGGAGATGAAAGTTAAGAAACGGGAAATGCAGCAGGAATCTGGATTTCATCTGCTCGCGGTGGAGAGCATGTGTGTCAGCGAATGGAGTCAAGATGACATGTTCAGAGGACACACAACAGTCAAATCCAAAATTCCCTCAGCACGGCTGCTTTCCAAGACTTGCTTAAACCATTAGAGTGTGCGCCCCTCCCCCCCGCCCCGTTTTGCATAAATAGTGACACCAGTGATATTACAGAACATTATTTTCTAGAATGAGTCTTCAAAGGTATCATGCGAAGTTTAAAAGCAACTTACCATGAGTAAGGCAGGTGGCAACTACACTGTAACGTCCAGTATATGAATTGTCGCTATTAATAGACTTATAATATCATGAGCGAACCTTTTTTATGAGGCAGCAGACAGTGTGAGCTGACTACCTTGTAGAGACTTCTAATTTTGCTGTGCGAGACATAGTGAGATAAAAGGATTTGCACGAGAGCGCACACCTTGGTTAAAGTGGTGAAGCACGGAATTGAGACCATTCTGCAATTCAGGCACTTGAACGCATCTCTTCCCAGATGTAATTGGTAAAAAATTATTTTGCAAAAGTTCTGTTTCAAACTTTGGTTTAAAAACATCATCTGGCTGTGGACGGTATTGCAAACATATGGTGATTGTGTTTTGCTAACTGAAGCGAACCTCTGTTTTTGTCGAGGTTTCACAATTGTTTTTATTTTTATTGTGTATATATTTGGCCATGTTGTCCAAACGGATCTATGTGATCACTGCGCCGCCGAAAATGTCGACTAACAAAAAGCTGAGTGCAATAACGGCAAGGTGCAGTGATCACATAGATCACCTTTTCCCTTATCCCAATACCCACTTACCTTTGTGTTTTCTATTTCCCTTTCGGCGGCACACTTCTGTGCGTGCTGCTGACTCCCCTCTATCCCTGTAACATCAGTTCCCTCCCACTTACGTGGGTCGGAGCTGGCACCGCAGGGTCCTTTTTTTTAACGCTCTTGTCCCCCGCTTACCATTTAATAGAAGCGGGGGACACCCCTGCAGCTATTGACTCCCATTACATTGAACAAGGGGTACCGGGGACACCCCCGCAACTCCTGCTCCCTTTGGTCGGTGTAATCGGAGTCTGATTTTTGGTAGCAGCCGAATGTGTAGCAAATGTGCATTCAGCTTTTTATTGTCTACATTTTGGGCCGATACCATTCAAACTAGCAATTTGCTTTTATTTCTGAAACTACAGATAAGGATTATTTTGACTCTCAAAAGAAATAAACTCCAAACAGGTTTAAAGGATGTCATGTCAGGGCAGGGATTGGGCCTGGGCCAGGTAGGGCAGGTTGCGTATACTATACGATGACCTTATGGTGCGATAGAGCCTCTTTACCTCGGCGGTCTTAAGGCAGTGAGAGTAAACAATTTTGCAGGTTTTCAAATGTTAACAAAACATACAGGTCTCAAGGCCTAATTGAAGTGGGGGGCTCAATAATATACACATCGGAGCTGAGTACATAGGGGCAGAAGGCGCAATTGAACCCATTCTCCTTGAACAATGGGGGCAGGAGTCTCATTTCGCCCCTTTGGAGATTCTGCAAATGGGGCGACCAAAAACGAAAACATATTCTCGATTGAGTGCTGTGCTCCTCTAAATCACTGTCTCCTCTCCAGCTGGGTTCAAGCTTGGGGATATGTTCACATGCATATCGAAAAAACAATGATGGGGCACATAGGGATTGCGCCACCTGTCAGTTATTTAAGAATGCAAGGTCTGAAACAGTCAGGGAAGGTTCCTTTAATTAGATCATCATGAGTAGTTTACATTGTCCCAATGAGAAAAAGGTAAAGAACAGTAATTTCCAAATCCTCAAAAGTATTTTGCTACCTCAACACGTGTTTCTCCACTATACCTCTAGGGGGTCATCTGGAGGTATTTTTTACAATCATCTAAAGAAAAGAAAACAAAAAAATAAATAAATGAAGCACTGTTTCAAAAAAAAGCGGGATGGAACATATCCTTAGCAACACATAGGGAGGCTAGTCTTGTATTCTAATGTACCATTGTATAAACAGCAGTATTTCATAAATGCTCACCTTTTGTTGGTGAATCTGTTTGTACATTGCCTTCTTATGTAAAGGTTCTTATTGATTTTGGTATTTTCTACAGATAAAACAAATTCATCTCTGTGAGTTCTCATGTTCTTGGGACATTGTAATGTAAGGAAGTCTAGAGATGCAAATGGGAAATCATGGTTCTTTAGCTATTGGATTTAGTTTCAATTTACTTTTTGGTCCTGATGCACAAGGATGCAGTTGTCCTCATGGTTTTTCTCAGAAACGCTGTCCTGTGGAAAATGGCAGCTGTTTTGTTTACCTACACGATTGAGTGTTCGCGCATTTGTGTGCGATGATGTCATCGCATCCCAAAAGGGCAGCAGGATATTACAAAGATGCGGTATTATTCCTTATGGTATTCAGTGATTGGGAGAATGTGCAAAAATGAAAAGGGAACATTGGAAGTGCTACAAAAAAAGTAAAATGTAACAAAAGGTGAAAATGAAAGTGAAATACATTTTGCACCAGCATAGGTAAGTTATACCAAGAGATAAAGGTTAGGTTAGATTGATTTTGATGAACAGCAATGGTGGTTACATATTTGAAAATATATATATCTTTTTGGGTTTACACAAGGGTTTGATAACAGTAGAGCTTGAGCGCAAGTTAAACTGGCTGGCTTGTCCAGTTAGGGGTACAATACTAGGGGTATCCATTCACTTCATTTTTCAGTATGAGTTCAATCTGAGAGTAGGATTTTAAGGAAAAATAATTATTCAAAGGAAGATTCAAAGGAAAGTAGACATTTCAACGTTTTGGTTAAGGTCGGTCATGCAGACGTCCATTTTCCAAAGAAAGGTTTAGATGAAATTAGACATTTCGCTGTCTTGGTTGAGGCCGGTCATACAAATGTCCATGATATTAATCCACCTTGCTTCTCTTCTTCTGAGAAACAGCTCTTTGTTACCTCCTTTTGTGGGTCCACTTTTTCAATGCCAAAGAAGGTGATTAGTTCTAGTTGATCAGTGGGATGGACTGTGTGGAAATGATTTGCCAAGGGAAATTTGAGGTCTCGGCCGTTAATTGCTCAAAAATGTTCCATTATCCGTAGTTTTAGAGCACGTATCGTTTTTCGAATATATAGTTTATTGCATGTGCACTGGATCCTGTATACAACAAATTTGGTATTGCAGTTTATGGAATGTTTGATTTTGGTTTGTTTGCCTGATGGTAGTTGAATAGAGTCTTTTCCATTGTGCATTTGGGGGCATGTTTTATAATTGCCACTTTTGTGGTTGCCTTGTATGGGCTTAAGGTGCCACATGGTTCTAACGCCCCTTGGCATTTGGGTTGGTTTGAGGAAGGTAGGGCTTATGAGGTTTTAGATGGTAAGCAGGTATTTTGTCAAGTCTTGGTCTAGTTGTAGAATATTCCAATGCTCCAAGGGTTTTGCTTATCACCTGGGTGTTAGAACTGTAGGTGGTAATGAATCTTACTTTTTTGTGGTTGTGTTGGACTCTTTGGTTCCTCTGTTCCCAAGTAGGTCTGTTCTTGCGTTCTCTTTGACTTTAGTCATGATCTTTTTATGGGATTTCTGGTGAAGAAGGGATCCTTTGTCGCTGTCCCATATCATTAGGATATCATCTATGTAGCGTCCCCAGTATACAATGTTTTGCTTGTCTGTGAAAGCTGGGTGTTTCCAGGCGTGCTCAATTTCAAAGGATCCCAGGAAGAGGTTTGCATATGAAGGGCAAATTTGCCTTCAATGGCGGTGCCTTGTTGTTTATCGATCTGCTTATTAAAGCAGAAGATATTGTTGTTTAGGGTACAGCATGGATATGAGCATGTTGTTGTAAGGTACGAGATTCATCTTGTTTTTACAAAAAATTCTGCTGTCTGGTCACCTTTTTGGTGTTCATTGCTTTTATGGATCGATGTTACGTCAAGTATTACCATCCTAAAGTTAATTTCCCAGCTTATGTTTTCCAGCTGTTGGATGACATGTTTGGTGTCTTTAATAAATGAGGATACATTTGAAGCAAGTGGTTGCAGGTCTAGGTCAATATATTGTGAGATCCTCTCAGTAATTGATCCTATTCCATTGAGGATTGGTCTACACAGCGGAAAGGTATTACATTTCTTATGTATTTTAGGGACAAAATAAATTGTCGACATGATTGGGAATTGCACATTTAGGTATTGAAATTCATCTTCCGTTAATAATCTTTCTTCACCCGATATTTTGCTCATTTGGTGCAATTCTTTATTTAGGTCGGATAGCGGATTATGGTTTAGTTTTGTGTAACATTTCGGATCTCTTAGGTGGCATTCTGCTTCTCTGAGGTAATCATCTCTTTCCAGGATAACTATTTTGCCACTTTTGTCAGCCATTTTGTTAATGATATCTGGGTTCTTACTTAGATTTAGGAGTGCCAATTTCTCTTTCTTTGTAAGGTTATGTTGTATTGTTGATTTCTTGTTGGATAGGTAGTTTTCCCTGAGGTCTTTAGTTATCGCCTGTTGAAAGAGGTCTATAATGTTACCCATAGAAAAGACTGGGGTAAAGTTAGAGCAAGGTTTAAGCATTGTTTCTTCTGAAAGATCCCTTACAATTCCTAGTTCTTCTGTACATTTTTGGATTGTGTATTCGTCCTCTAGGTCTTGCAGATTCAATAGAGTGACTGTGTCCTCCGTCAGTTGTATTGATAGATCTGAAGGTAGTTGGACTGTATCTAAACTCCTTGTTTTCTTCCTTGGAACAGTCTCCAAAAAATGTTTTTGCATCTTGCAAAATTATCAAGTGTTGCTCGCTTAAAAATTAGAAGGGGGCCTCATCAATATGCCCCGTGAGCGTTGATTGGAGGGGGTGAGCAGGCCAAAACCTTTTGGTGTGCACAGGAATAGCAGCGGAAAGCAGGAGATCCTATAGCAGAATCTTGAAATTGCAGCTTGGTAGGTTGGGTGACTGTTGCTGAAATGTTATATGTTTATACCTTCCTGTAAATCAGATCAGTGTTTTCCTGTTCCTGCTGAAAAATGTGTTGTAAAATGTGTTGTTTCAACCAGAGTATGGGTACAGCCCCCTCGCTTCACTAGTTGTGGGAACCTCTGCCCCATAGTAAAAATCAAAAGCTGGCACCCATGAATACACACAGTAAGTAAACATATCTTAAAGTGGAATATACAAATGTAGTTCAATTAGTTCCATGTGATAATGTCCCCGCAAAATATTTCCCCATGCAAAAAATTGCCAGAAAATTGCCATTTTCTGCAGAGACATTATTACATGGAACATGCAGGGGACACCCCCACAAACCCCAAAACCTTTTTTTTCAAAAGGAGCAGTGTACACCCCTGCAACTCCCGCTCTCCCTGTCCCTATATATATATATATATATATATGGTCACCTATATAATGTCGCCACAAAGCTTTCCCGGCGACATTATGTAGGGCGACCATATATATGGGAACACTATAACCTGATACCGTTCAGTTGACCTTTCCCCTTAGAAGAAAGTGCACAAGACAAAAGAGCATTGGCCTTTAAAGCTTTAAAAAAAATTAACACGGGAACAATAACCTCAGATAGGTGATTTTTCAATAAATACGATGGCTAGGTAGGTATACATGGTGCCCACCTTTTAACCCAACAATCTATAGTGAAATATCCCCTGGGATACAAAATCCCAATACGAGACATGTTGTTCAATGACACTTTTATGTGGTCTTGTGGGTAAGCGTCTGCACTTGGAATATGAAAACCTGGGTGAAATCCAGGTAGCCAAACACTTCTGCAAGCTTGCCAGCCTCAAAAACATTCCAGGGGGGTTATGACCACCCTTGTAAAAAAGTGGGTAGAAGCACTCTACTTGTGCCCTGAAAAAGCAGCACATGGCCACAACCAGGGAAAATAGCCGCTCCAGTCTCCAAGATTCCAACCTCTCTTCCCACATCCGCGGCAAATAAATTAATGACTCACTTTACTACTCATCATTTCCCCTCCTCAGCCCCCATATTTGGCTTTCAACAACACTCCGTTTATAACGGTGACTTGAAAAGCATGCAAACCATTGTATGGTATTCACACGTATGGTATTTCACACAAATATGGTATTTATAGAAATATGATAGGTGAGAAGAGTACAATTGAGGCATTATTCCCCCTACTTTAAAAGGCAAAATGCAATTCAGCAGAAGGCAAAAAAGTACCTTTAGAAAATGTACTTTCAAAAGTTAAAGACTCATAACAAAGCTAGTGTGTGAAAAGTGTACCTGCTTGTGTTTTAATGTTTGACAAATGCAGGGTTCACATATTGTGATGAAGATATTACACTCTACCAAAAATAAACACTTTTTGGTGTGTTAGATATGAACATCTGAAAATAATGTAGTTAGCTTAGGCCTGTTGTGTGTAGGATGTTTTAATTGGCCTTGAAGGGGGTGTGCATTTAGGCAGCTAACTAGTGCTTTGTGTATGCTTTTCGAATAAAAAATGTCCCTCTGCATTTCTTAACACGGAAACGTTAAGAACGTCTTGCCTAAAACATTGGTCTCTTAAATGATCCATGACTTATTAATCGATCCTATGTTATAATCTCTGCTAGCACAAAGCAGGTGATAAGCAGTAGCTTTGGAGCCTGTATCATCTGATGGCCTTCACAGAGGGGGTATTGGTATCTAGAGGGTCACAGGGGGGTGGGAGGTAACACTGTAGAAGCTGAAAACTGAGCCTCGTATATTGAACCAGCACAGCCCCTCTTTAAAACATGACTCGGTAGGTTGCAGGTGGGCACAGGTGCCAGCGGGACCCTGTGCAACCGCACAGACTGCCCATGCCTCCGAGCACCCCATCTTTAAACTGATATAGCACTAACTCTGCATAATAACACTACTGGGACATGCGCACTGTGGAATGTACACAATATCAGTACACAATATCAGTCTTTTGGAGTGTCTTTTGCATCCTGAAACAGTCAAAAGTGCAATTCCACGTCCCCCTTTACTCCTGATTTCATGATTTCTTAATGTACAGAATAAATACAACGGACTAAAATGGGAGACAGACACTGATACACGCAGGTGCACCAACGTGCCCGCGGGCACACACACATCCAAGAGCAAGGAAATCTGGTTAACACCTAAATTGGGCCTTTGAGAGGCAGATGAATACGTCATCCATAGCTTCCGCCCCTCTGCTGTTCAATGTCACCCAGGTGGGAAATGTTACTCACTAGAGCAAAGTACCACGCAAAATCCAAGGATAGGTACGACAGGAGATGGACATGATCTAAGCTAAAGATGGCATGAATAAATAACTAACAAAAAACAATACATGTGCATGCATTAGACATGAAGCCAATGTGCACTCATCATGAAGAACACTAGGTAATATATGCATTTATACATGAAGAATATTAACATGACATCCATAAGACATGAAGAATACTAACACAAGCTGAATACAACACGAACAACACAAAAATATAGCTCACTAATATAAAAATACGAGAGTAATGGGCAGCCATCTTTTCGAAAATGGAACACGTAACATACTTCTAAGTAGAAGAAAGGTCTCAAAACGTCAGGGGAACTCAAAACGTTAAAATAACAAAATTCAGAAGAAAGGTCTCAAAACGTCAGGGGAACTCAAAACGTTCAAATAACAAAATACAGATCCATGCAGAGCTCAGACAGTAAGTAGCAAACCAGGCCAAGATTACCATAAAAAAGGAAGGATAGGAACGTTGCAGTGAAAGCACTAGTTAACGATTCTCAAGATGTAAGCCATATGTTCTTAGATTAATTAAGAACACAACTAGCCTTTGTAAGCCAGTTGCAGGACAGCCAGAAGCCAAAAGACTCCATGGATAATAACTCATGTCTGAAGAACCTTTAGCAACCTTTTGCATAACATAGCAACGCAATAAGTGCTCTACAAGAACAGCCCAGATTCCCATTTTTTCTGCTATCCCAAAAAATCTAATCACGCCTCTTTGGCCACTGGCATATTCTGACCTTACCTAAAGACTTCATACCCATGGCCTTACGTGTCAGCTTAGAGATCCCTTCTCCACAGGACCTGTCATTTGTTCAGTGAAAGGCAGTTCTGTCCTTATGGGCAAAACCACCAAAGGTGTGTTCTTACAGTTGCAGTACTTACATTAATGCGAACAGCTAGGAAGAGTGTGTTATTGTTGTGGCAGGCGGTAGTGGCCTTAAAGGCAAAACCATCATGTTTTTAGCTTTGGCTATTAGGTGACAGAACCACCTATATTGCTGAAACTATTGCATTAGAGTTCGGGTAGAGAGAAATGGCATATGAGGAGGGACACAAGGCTTGAATATGTTGTTTGGTTATTTTCCCACCCCTCGACTGCCCACCCATCGACTGAATGCATTTTCCATCTGCTTCCCCGAAAGTGAGGTGTATGATCCCTCCCTCCCAGCTGTTTTCTTTCAACAGAACGGCAGCTCGTGCAGGGATGTGCAGCTGTTCCTCTCAGGTAGGCGCATACCCCTTTGTAACTGCACCTCCCTGGCAACATTTGTAGCAGATTTCTCAACCTTTTTGGCTGAAAATGAAGCTTGACATAATTGTGATGCAATAATGCTAAATAGCGCATCACCATTGCGCTGTGTCTGGGACATTTGTTAATTGCTTTTTGAAGCTGCATTTTGCAGTTTTGCTGGGCTTGTTGTGCTTTTTGCCCATTTGTTTAACATCAACCACGAGGCATCAACAATATGGCCACCGTATTCCTCTGCTGGCCCTTGCAAGCTTGTTGGTGAAATCTATCTACATCCTGTGTATCTATTGGTTGGCTATGTGTTTTTTTAGCCAATTGGGGACCAGCAGGCTTCAGCCAGCCCCCCTCAACAAAAGCCCACTTCTAAGGCCCTTGTCAGCTTCCCTGTCTGCTTACAGGCCGCTAGAAGATAATTCTGCCACAGCCCAACCCTCCCTGCGGCTGCTACCCCTGGACTATTGGACTACCATGACTCTCTTACCTTATTCTGCATGGGTTTCTTGCCTCCTTGTTGATTTCCCTGTACTTCCTTTCTAAGCGGGTTCTCTCAGCTCTCCCTGTTATGTACACTTTTGAAGCTTTTCTGTATTCACCTTTACCATCTGACGCCTACTATCAATTCCTTTACTACCTGGCCCTCATTTAACTTGAAAGTCAAACTTGGGTGTACTTTGTTTTTAACTTGAAAGTCAAACTTGGGTGTATTTTGCATTTAACTTTAAAGTCAAACTGGGGTGTATTCTGCATTTAACTTTGGCCATTGATTGTAACCTGCTAGCCCAATGACTAGCCCAATGACTGTTCTATTCCGCTGTACTTACTTACTCCTCCCTCTGCCTCCTCTCTTTACACTCATGGCGCTTTCTGTTTCTCCCATCTATTCTAACTGCTTCTCTATCAACTATCCTTCCCTTCTCACTAAGTCTGGAAAGAAGAGATTTAAAAAGGATATCTTGGCCTCCAACCCTGGTTTCCCTATCGTTGATACCTATACCAGCGCCTCTTCCAGGCAGACCCTCACCGACATCCGCTTTGTTGTTCCTTCACCAAATCTATGAACCCTACCATATGAACTCTGTGCTATGTCCTGTCTACTCCTCTCCCATAAATGGTGGCAACCGCTGTGAAGTCCTCGTAGCTTCTTTCGACTTCTCCAGAGTCATCCTTAATGTCTACCTAAACGGCACTGTCATGGTCCAAGATCCTCAGGCCAATCTCCTCCTCTTTGATAGGCGGTTCCTTTGCCTCATCAACTTCTTTTAATCTCCGGCTGTGACTTACTCTCGTTCCTTGGTTAACTTGCCCACTCTTCCTTCCTCTGCCCCTCTTCAAGCTACCTCCACAACTCCGTAGGGCGTTCCTCTGATTTGTATTCATCCCCAGAAGGTCTTTAAGGCGGCAACCTTCTTCATCTTGCCACTCTGAACTCTCACTCTGCTGTCAAACACTCCTCTGACATCTGCCACTTCCTTGAAGAACTGGACCTTGATGTCCTTGGTCTACGGAGACATGGTTCACGGCCAGCTCTGTCACAAGCTTCGACACTCTCCTCCCTGATGGCTAAAAGATCCTCTCCGCACCCAGATACACTCGGCCTTGAGGGGGTGTAGCCCTGATCTTTCCTGAGTGGATTCCTGCCACTATCATTCCCACTCAGATCTACTCCTCTTTCGAATGTCTTGTCTGCAGGCTCTCAATCTCTCCTAGTCACTCTCTTACTGTTGCTACTCTCTACCGGCCCCCTGTCAAATCACCTCTTTTCTCTCTGAGTGGGCTGACCTCTTCTCCTCCCTCCTGGCCTCAACCACTCAACTCCTCCTCCTTGGAGACCTCAACATCCACCTCGATTCCCCTGTCCCTCATCTTTCCTCTTTCGCGACCTCTGTGATTCCCTCTCCCTCGCTATCCTCCCCTCTGGCCATACGCACTCTGCAGGACACACACTTGATGTCTTGATCTCCTCTGGCCTCCCTCTCCCTATCCCTCTGACCACTCCTCTCTACTGGAGTGACCACTGCCTTCTCTCCTCTCATCTCTCACTCTCTTCCCCCCTAGCCAAGCCCACCCCAACACTTCCACCTACCCACTCGGACATCCGACCTATGAAGCGTGTGTCAGTTGAGGCTTTCGCTGCCACCTTCTCTCCCCCTCTCCTCCTCTGGCTGACTCACACCCGGACACAGCCCTGTACCTCCTCTGCTCTTCTATTTCTGATACTCTTGATTCTCTTGCCCCTGTCATGAGGATCCGCTTGAAGTCCAAAGCCAAGTGCAATTCCTGGTATGAATCCGAGCTAGCTACACTTAAACCTAAGTGTAGGGCAGCTGAGAGGAAATGGAGGGCTTCTTGCTCATCCTCTGACAAACTGGCCTGTCAACTGCTCCAAAGGCAATACCAACTCTCTGTCTGCACCAAGAAGGGAGTCCACATTCAAGCCTGTGTCTCTGCGGCATCTAACAACTCAGCTGAACTCCTTAGAATCTGCAAGGAGCTTGCCAACCCTGCTGTAGTCTCTACCCCTCCTCTTTCCTCCCAGGCTCTCTGCAATGCCCTTGCCTCTCACTTTATCTCAAAAGCCCAGGACATCCTGTCACCCTCTCCTCCCTTCCCCCTCCTATTCCCTCTGAGTCTGTGCTTGCTGATCCCCAGGTGAGTTGCTAGGTCTGGAAAAGACCCGGGGCTAAGCTGATGTCGGAACTGTTGGGACTGGGGGCTAGCTAGTCTTTTGGCTGTAGCTCCTGAGATTCTATCCGGGGCTACAACCAAAAGATCAGGGGCTATAGCTCCCTTAGCCCCCCCTAGCAACGCCCCTGCTGACCCCCCTTTGAACACCCCCCGCCCTCCTTCTCGTCCTTTCCTCTTTTCTCCCCTGATTAGGTCACTAGACAAGTCTGATCTATGAAAGCCTTGTCAAAACAGGTTCATCCCTGTTCCTATAGAACCATCAGGATTGTTCCCCTCCTCTCTGAAGCACTCCCTTGTGCATCCTCTTCTTAAGAAACCCACAGCTGATCCTTCCTGTCCGGCTAACTATCACCCAATTTCCATTACTCCCTTTCTGGGCGAACTCCTGGAAAAGCTGGCAATCTCTCAGCTTAACCTTCATTCCGATTCTGTTGGCTGTCTCCATGACCATCAGTCTGGCTTCAGAGCTGCCAGAAGCACGGAAACTGCTCTCCTGAACATCAGTAAAGATCTACTCTCCAACCTTGACTCTAACATTCCCTCTGTCTTCATCCTACTTGATCTCTCTTCTGCTTTCGACACAGTCAGCCATACCATCCTGCTCAACCGTCTACATGATAACCTTGGTATCACTGATCAGGCTCTGGCTGACCTCTTTCCTCTCTGATCGACCCTCCCAGGTCCAACTTGGGTCCTTCCTATCATCTATCTTCCTCTCTACCTGTGGTGTTCCCCAGGGGTCTAACCTCTCGCCCTGGCTTCTCAACCAATACCTGCCAACTCTCGCCCACTGCATTGCCATTTTCTGCTCAAATTTCCAGTGCTACGCTGACGACACTCAACTCATTTTCAGGCTCTCTCATCTCTGATTGCCTAACTGCCATTCAAGATTTGTGTGCCGCCAATGATCTTTGTCTGAATGCCAGCAATGCAGATATCCTCCTCATCGGCCCACCTTCACCATCCTTTCCCCTCACTCTCTGGCCGGTCTCCCTTAGCCCTCCTCATACCCCCACCTGTGAGGCTAAGAACCTGGGGGTCATCTTTGATGCCACACTTTCCTTCTCCTCCCACATCTCTGAGGTCTCTAAAAAGTCCAACTTCGTACTGCACCTCCTCAGAGGTACTCTTCCTCTCCTTCCCCCAGAAGCTCACTGTCTCCCAACTCTGGCTCTCTCTAAGTTTGACTATTATAACAGCCTCTTTCTAAATCTACTGCCTCTACTCTCCGCCCTCTGCAACTAATCCAGAACAGGACTGCAAGACTTGTCCTTGGCCTCAGCCCTGGAATTGTATCTCTCCATCTCTGAAATCTCTCATTGGCTCCCAGTGGATGCAATGATTACATTCAAAACCCTCTGCATTGTCCACAAGGCTTTCTGGGGCCTGGGTCCAAAATACCTTCAGCTATTCCTCCGCAAATACCTCCCCTCTCGAGCTCTTCGCTCCTCTACCTCTAACTCCCTCAGGGTAAGTCATTTTTCAAAGAAACAAGCTGGGGGTAGATCTCTGTCTGCGGCTGGGGCCTCCCTCTGGAATAGCCTCCCTGCCACTGTAAAACTTGAGGAGAACCATCTCTGTTTCCAGAAGCACCTCAAGACCTTCCTCTTTGCTTCTGCCTTTGCTCCCCCTTTCTCCTGCTGATATGCTCTCTTTTGGCACTGTGCACCTGGCCACCCTCTGTCCCCTGAGCCCAGGTAACTGTTCACCCTGCCACCCCCTGCACTGCCTCCTGGCCACCCCTTGCTCTGGGGACTGTATCTGTACCCATATAGTCCCCCATACCCCCATTTTCTTCTTTTTCTGCACTTATCAGAATTACCCAGTATACTGTGGTGAACACAGCACTTGCCACTTGCTGGTTGCACTACCACTGTTTATTGCCTCTATTATCTATTTATTTTGATTTATTATTATTTATCTGTTCTCCTCTGCTCCACACTCTCCTCTCTCCCCCTTCCATGCCCTTTCCCCCTTTCCCTTTCCCATGCTCTTGCGCGTTCTCAATGTAACTGGGCCTAGTAAGATCGCTGCTGTGTTCTCCCCTGTTCCCCTCCCTTGCCTTGTCACGCTCTGAAACACTTGTGTATGAGCGTGATACAAATAAAATATATCATATCATATCATGGCCATGCTAATCCCTGTGGCATTCCCACCCAGTTCCTGCCCCTCCCAAAACACCTCCTCATGGGAACTCTTTTTGATCGCTTTAATCAAAATTTACCAGTAAACTTTGCACTCAAAGCAGTCTTTTGAGAGTTAATTACTTAATTGGTGCTATAAATACACTCTTGGTGTAATACAAATGTCTTAACCAAATCTGTCTTCGGCCACTTGATTTATAAGCACTATGCATGTCCTTCAGTGAACTCCTGTTAAAAACAAGCATTAGCAAAGCTAACAGTTTTGGCTTCTTCATAAGCATTAGGCCACACCCTGAGTTCTTAGATCACTAAGGGACACAGACACCAAAGTGAATGTTATAGGGATTCCAACAGGGACCCTCCTTTTTTTAATAAAAACACTAATACCTTCTGACTTTTTCCTAGGAGTCCCCTGGCATGATTCCAACTGACTGAGGACCCGCTACGTCAGCTAATGCTTCCTTGGAGGGGTCTCAGGGACCCTTAGTATGAGTCTGGTGCAACAGACCACCTACCTAAACTAGGGTACCACCCCCAGGGAGTGTGGGGTCCGAGGTGGACCCATCTCACCAGGCTGCCTCAGGCAGGCTGCCACCCTATCCCACTACCTCACTCCAGAGTGAATCCCCAATGCCCCATATTTTAAATTAATGGCCATCTCTACATAACTTCCTACCCCTACTTAACTTTTCAATCTATTTGACATACCCTCTATAACTTTCCCCAACTCTACTTCCCCATACTTAACAAACACCCTACATAACAATACTTGTTAAAAATATACATGTAACTACACATACATATATAAAGTGACATACAACATCTATACGACATAAAACACTATGTCACAATGGGGTCACTGCTGCAGTCAGTCACCCTGTCACAGTACCTTGAGGTCTGTACTTGTGGTGCTGGCTCTGCACTGGCAGCAATGCTGGCTGCAGGCAATGCTGGAATGTGGGCTGCAATCAATACTGGATGGTGGGCTGAAGAAGTTGGCAATGGCCCTGGCCTCGGGTGGAATTATGTCTGTTCCTTCTTCTGTTTGGCCCTGTCCACCACATGGGGCCTCCCACGATCACTGCTTTCCCCACGCTCGAATCATGTCCTGGGCGGCCCCCTGCATGAGTGGTGGTCCGCCCGTTCTTCACTGCCATTCCCTGTAGCCTTATTTTAACTTCAGGGTGGGCCGAGTTGGCTGGGGGACCCCCCTGACATCACCACCACGCCCACTGCACTTTGTACATCTTTGGGGTGGCCTCGTTAGCCTGGGGGCTGCCCTTGTCACTGCATGGCCCATGCCAACATTGTATCTTCAGGTGGCGTGCCCTGTGATGTGGAGACACTGTCGCCTTCACCACCACAATTCATGGCCATTTTGGGGACAGGTGGTGTCTCCATGGCAACAGGGGGTGCCACCTGTGTTCACTGCCATGCGTCCCAGCCTTCTTCTGGCCCGCCTCTCTCAGCAGTGCTTCGTTAGATTCAGGGGGTGGACCGTGTCTTCATCCGGGCTGCTCCGCTGGGCGGCCTGGGCTTTCTTCACCCAGGCCACTCAATGGAGCAGCCCAGGGCTTCCTCCTCCATCCTCTTCACCCAGGTTGGCCGTTGAGGCCAATCCGGGATTTGGATCGTCGCCAATCCACCATCCTGGGTGGAGCAGGCTTCACCACTCCCTCCTTCACCTCCCGGGCTGTGCCTAGCATACGCAGCCTCAGAGGACTTTAACAAAGGCCCACCTTGATGGCCAGAAGACAGGCCATCAGGGGCCATGGGCAGGCAGCCTGGTCTGGAAGCTCCCCACACGCAGCACTGGCCGGGCTTTTTTAGTTGGCCAAGGCAGCCCCTGTCACGCTGCCTTGGCGATGCATTTCACTCAACCTGACCGGTCTGGCCCCCAGGCGGGCCGGCATCTGCCACGGCCCTGGGGTGGTCAAACTTCCCCTAACATAAGCAGCTCGGCCCCTTTGGATTAGTCCCTGGGGGGGCTCCCCACGTGCCGCCCAGTGCATTTAACACAAATTAGGCCCTGGGGAGCGCTTGAGGCAGCGTCCCTCCAGGTAAGTCTTTCTCCTTCTTCTCTCTTTCTCAATCCGCACCTGTCTTTTTAACTATCTTTTCATTTTAAATCCTTATGGATTCTTTTCTATCCCCTGCCCAACCCATTCCTGGGCAAGGGAGTTATTTTCCTTAGTTTTCTCTTTTTTCACTCTGAACATTCCATTCAGCCCCATGGTGGGCTGGGTGGTTTCTTCCAAGACACACACACAGGACACACACACTTGTGTCTCTGCCACCCCCTGACCCCTTCTCCACCACATATGGGTGTACCATAACCCTGTACACCTCAACGGAAAAACTTCAAAGGGGGTACACAGCTTCACTTAGCTACTCTCAATGTTCGCTCTGCCAGTTAACACTCCTTTGACATTTGTCATCTGCTTGATGACTTTGACCTTGATGTTCTCACCCTCACTGAGACATGGTTCGATGACAGCTATGTCATTGCTCTTGACACTCTTCTACCTGAGGGCTACAAGATCCTCTCCAAACCCAGGCCAAATTGGAGTGGCCTTGATCTTCCCTGAATGGGTCTGTGCTGCTATCATACCCATTCAATCCTACTCCTCCTTCGAATGCCTCGTGTGTTAGCTTGGTTTCTCTCCTACATTCTCACTTACTCACACCACCATCTACAGGCCCCCTAGCCCACTCCCTCTCTTCAACTCTGAATAGGCTGACCTAACCTCCTCTCTCATGACCTCTACCTCCAAGCTTCTCTTCCTCCAAGAGTTCAACATTCATCTTGATTCCTCTGAAGCAGCCACTTTACTCTTCCATGACAGCTGTAACTCTTTTTCCCTCACCATTCTTCTCTCTGGTCCGACCCACTCAGCCGGACACACCTTGGATGCACTCATCTCAACTGACATCCCCATCTCTAACCCTCTCACCACACCTCTCTCCTGGTCTGACCATTCCCTCCTCTACTCTCATCCTGATCTCTTAACCCCATGGCCAAACCTCCACCTGCACTGCCAGTCTCCTCCTCTGTCATTCGAACAATGAAGTGAGTGTCAGCTGCTGCCTTTGCCGCCACTTTCATTCCCCTCCGACCCCTGCCTTTGACTGTCCCACTGACCAAGCACTCACTAACCTTCACCTTTCCATCTCCAACACCCTTGATACCCTTGCTTGCCGCTGTCATGAGGATCTGTATGGAAACCTGACTCCAAATGCAATAGCTGGTATGACTCAGCCCTAGCCGCTTTGAAACACAAGTGCAGAACTGCGGAACGGAAATGACAGGCATCAAACACATCCACTGACAAACTGGTGTGTCGCCGGCTCCAAAGACACTAACGTCTCTCCATCTGCTCCAAGAAGAGGGCCACCAATGCTGAACAAGGTCTCTAAAGCTGTCTGTTCTATGAAAGTCTCCTCCAAACAGGTGCTCCCCTGCTGCTCTAGAACTATCAAGGACAACATCTTCACTCTCGCTCCTGCTTTGTCCGATTTCTATAACCATTCCTTTGCCACTTAAGCTTGCTCTTTCCCACTTTCCCTCAAGCACTCAAGGGAGTGCACCCTCTCCTAAAAAAGCTGTCTGCAGAATAATCCTATCTGGCTAACTAACGCCTTATCTCCTCTAGCCCCTTCTTGAGCAAACTCTTGGAGAAGTTGGTCAACTCCCAACTGACCCACCACACTAAATCTGTTGGCTGCCTCCATGACCACCAGTCTGGCTCCAGAGCATCCAGAGGCATAGAAACTGCTCTCCAGAACACCAGTGGAGCCCTGATCTCAAACCTTGATTCTAACTCTACCTATGTTCTCATCCACCTTGATCTCTCCTCTGCCTTTGGCATGGTCAATCATGCCACCCTCTTAAAGTGCCTCCACGACAGCCTTGCTATTACAGACCTTGCACTGAATTGGTTGACCTCCTTCCTTTCTAATCAACCTTCCAGGTGCAACTTGGCCTCCTTCCTCTCCTCCACTTCTCACTCTAGCTGCAGCACCCCTCAGGGATCTATCTTATCGCTGTGGCTCTTCAACATCTACCTTGCCCCTTTGGCCTGCTTGATTTCTTCTTTCTCTCCACATTTCCAGTGTTATGCTGATGACACTCAGCTCTCCTCCAAGCTCCCCCCTATCTGCTCCTCCTCTCTCATTCCTGACTATCTGCCTGCTATTCAGGCATGGTGCTCGGCTATTGATCTCTGTCTTAATTCCAGTGAGACTGAGATCCTTCTCATTGGAACCGGGTCCCCTGCTCCATCCCTCTCTTTGGACACCCTCCCTGAGCCCCTCCCCTCACCATCTACTGAGGCAAAAAACCTTGGTGACATCTTTGACTCTGCTCTTTCCTTCTCCCCTAGCATTACGGGCCTTTCAGCTTTACATCCTCACAGGTATTCTCCCTTTCCTTGCAGTTCTCCAGAAACTCAATGTCTCCAGAGATCTGGTTCTCTCTAGGGTGGACTACTGCAACAGCCTCTTCCTCAATCTACCTTTTTCCACTGTTCGCCCCCTTCAACTTATCCAGAATAGGACTGCAAGACTTATCCTTCACCTCAAGCCAAGGGATCGCAACTCTCCAGCACTTAAATCTCTGCACTGGCTCCAGGTGGCTGCAAGGATCAAATTCAAGACCTACTGCATCACCCATAAGGCTTTCTGGGGCCTGGGACCTCGCTACATCCAATTCTCTTTCCCTAAATATAGAACCCTTCGGTCCTCTACCTTCAACACTCTTCAGATCAGACGTTTTTTTTCTAAGCAGAGAGTGGGTGTCAGATCTCTTTCTTCCGCAGGTGCTTCGCTCTGGAATGGCCTCCCTGCCCCTCTCAGACGTAAGCCAGACCTCCTTAGGTTCCGGAGGCATCTCAAGACTCTGCTCTTCTCTGCCTCCTCCCACTTCCCCCACCCTTGCTAAATGACCCCTCCTGTCACTGTGACTTGTGGCCTAGTGCATTTATGAGTCACACAGTGTAGCAGGCCCTCTGTTACCAGTGTCCACCAGCACCTCCTAACTAGCACTTCCCTCCTTGGTCAAACTTACATGATGGCCTTCCCCTACTCCCCACCCGAGCACTTGTCTGACCCCTGGTCTGAGCTATCCCCCCTGAACAATTGCCTGGCCCTTGGGCTGGGCCCATCTCCCCCCTGGCCCCCGCATCACCACTCCTCCACTCCGAGCACTTCCTCCTGCACCATGATCCGAATGTCACAAGGCCTAATAACACTGTTACTGTTGTTTATATCCTCTGTTCCCCCACCCCACCTTTTTGCCTTGTGGCACCTAGAAACACTTTTTGATGTACAGTACAACTTATAGATGCCCAATAAATAAATAAATAAATATAAATAACACACCCACTACACTTTAAATAAAAACTTGTATTACCTTGGTGTCTGTGTCTTTATTTCTAGGTGTTCCTCAGGGGACAAGCATGTAGCCACACTAACTGGCCCCGTGGGATCACGGGATACACCTGCTAGCATGAATGGCCACTTAATATCACTATGGCCTTGGAAGTTCTTTTCGCATGCCTACACAAATTTCCAAACTGTTAACATTGACAAATGCTTGTTTTTTACATGTGCAGTCCTTTCATTATTGTGTAAAGACAGGACGATTATGTTATTACAGTGGCAGGCCGTAGTGGCATAATGGGAATGGTATGCCCAGAAGTGGGTCCTGTTCCTTCTGCGCCTCGAGACACAAGCTACACCTTACCGATGATGCCCAATGAGGCTGAAACATGTCTAGGGTTGCTTGTGGTCTCATGCAGAAGGGATGTGATCAAGCATTTTGGCCTCGCAGACACTTTTGGGTTGGATCAAGCCTTGTGAAAATGCATTTATTCAGGTTAGCCTTAAGCTCCTCCATTTTTGCGTTTCATGCACTCCCTCCATTTTGCAAATCTCCTATTTGGAGCTGGAAGAAATGCTGAGGCACACAGAAATGTTGTTGCAAAGAACGATGAGCTCATTGTTGATATACAGAGAAAAGGTGTTTTTTTCCTTGGATACCTCCCATTTGTTTTTGGATAAATAAATAGATTTTCCATGCAGTGTTCTTGCGTTTTGTGCTTGGTCTAAAAAGATTGCAGTCGCTACTAGTGATCCACATCGGCCTCTTCATCCAGCGATCATCCCAACGAGGCTTCCGGACCGTAGCTGTGTGATTGAGTTTTCGTCCTTTTGAAGATCACCATCAATGGATTTCGTTTGATAGGGGAAGTTTGATTTTGATTGAAATCAGGTGAGTTTGTTTGGAATTAGTTCTGGTTTCAGTAAAATGTGTACTTGTTGGGCAATGTTGAGCTGTTGTAGAAAATTACATACTGGGTTACAATATGGACAGCCTGCCCCACCTGAAGGTTCTCCCTCTTATGTGATGTATATTAAATATGGGTTAGGAGCAATTGTTTTAATAGTGTTTGGCATCACCAGACCAGGCATATACCTGATTTACAATGGCCTGGTCATGGCTCATTTGAACTGGCAAGAATATCGCATTTGGAGTCAGTTTTATTGCAGAAAAAGGCTAGGCTAGCTGCTTTTGATGCGGTTAGGGATTGGCGCAAAGAGGCAACCCAGCACATCAAATGTAGACAGAAGCAAAATCGCAAACATATGACCCAAACAGAAAAGACTTTTGTGCATAACCAAAAGCAACAAGAAGAATGTGATAGGGCGACAGATAGAGCAATACAGTTAGACATATGCAAAATATACCCATTCAAAGAGCTGCACACAGCTGATAAATTGATGGATGCACTATTGAATGAAAGAAAAGAACATCCGACTGCCGACTGCACCACCTCCCTATGTAACTTCACCGTCAGCGCTGCCTCGACCAGTGCCGCGTGTATCTCCCATACCGGAGCTCCTTATAGCTATTCCACCTAGCTCCCTTGCTTCTTCCAAATCTGATACTCCCCATTGGAATATTCACGCCTGCTTAGTGATCAGAAATCAGGGCTTCGTAGCACACTGACGCAGAAGAAGAAGACAAGGTTAGAAGAATCAGCAGAAGATATATACTGGAAGGGACTGAATTAGCTATCTCACATATTTTGACTGGCTACCATACCCCTGAACGAAATCATATTTGTTAGAACACATGGGGAAAAAAATGCCTGATAATGGTGCAAACTCACTAACACCGCAGTACCCAGAGAATTGCAGCATTTGAAATCATTGAGCATGCACCATCAATAAACTAGAAGACGCACATCAGCACCTATCTGAGCTGTTCTCACATAAGGAGGAACTACATGAACTGCAGATAGCAAAGCAAGATGCTTTAGGAATATCCCATCCTTTAATAAACAAGCCGTTCATTCAGAAGAACACTCTCCGCAAACACAGTGAAAATACTGCAGAAATGCACATCATCACTAGAGACGCTCTTAAAATGGATTTCTAATACATCGCTTTCTCCTATAGAGATCAATGACACATTCAAACAATACTCTCCATACATTCAGAAAGAGGTATGACAAATAATGGCTGGATACCTACAAGACAAATACATTAATAGGGAACTGTGTTATGCAGAAGATGTTATGAAAATATATAAGTGCACCTTCACAGATGACACTACACTCACTTCTCTGTCCCTCGGCTTAGCTCTACTGCTCAACAATAGGATTGAAAAGGCCACCACTCAGACACCCATGAGAGAGGTGCCTCTGACACTCGTACCACAAATAGAGGAGCCAGCCAATGGTGATGTGCCTGCTAGAACATTTGCCGTACACTATATTGAACAATTTGTATATGTCCCGTTTTCCAGACAAGAAGTTAACACGATCAAGCTATCCATCCCAGACATAAGGAAGAACCCCTCCGGGTTCTATAAGGAAGTACAGTCGGTGCTGGCTTTGTCAGTTCTTACCTTAAAAGATATTGGGCCTCATTACAAGACCAGCGGTAACCGTGCCGGTGCTACTGGTGGGTTGCCGCCGGAATTGTACATTTTACCGGTGCCTGGCTTGCCGGTAACACCTGGGGATTCCAACTCCGCTGGTCCGGGAAGTCAGGCGCCAGTAAAATGTTGTGCCCATTCCCATAGAGTCCCATAGGACTGTATGGGAGTGCGGACCACAGAAGCACCATTAATAACGGTGCTAGTGCTTCTGTGAAAGTCTGCCTACCGTGGCTGCTGTGCCCGGCAGGGTCAGACCTGTCAGGCAAAGCGGATCTAGCAGGCAGACTTGTACTTTGCCGTACTGGAAACAACTGTGCCAGTAAGCTTACCGGCACCATTGTTTCCGGACCGGCAACATAGTAATGAGGCCCATAGAGTTGTTATTTCCTGTCATTTTACCTTCTGATTTATGGAAGCAAATCAAGAACATAGATGATAACGGGGCATTGGGGGTAACATGGCCAGAAGTCATGGCCGCCGACATACTGAGAAAAGCAGGTGAGAAACCTCCAGGGAAAATATTAGCATTACCTAACGCTATTGTCACGCTCACCTTAGCTCTGTGGGAGTATCAGGAACCTCAGCTTGGTGCCCTTTCTTGCTCACTTGGCTGACTGCGTCTGTGGGGGAACCAAGAAGACAGATGGTGGTGAATAGAAAGACCTTGTGGTAGCTTTAACCCCCACCCTGTCCTCTTAACCTTTCAGTGAATGCCCCCACCCTATGTGTGTGTGTACTCACCTTAAGTGTTAAGAAAGTTGGCTCTCCGTCCTGCTTTCTGTCCTTAGCAGGGGTGCAATAGTTCAATTCCACCAGTTGCTTCACTGATGAATATTCCTGCTCGGACCTGCTCGGACCTGCTGTGGCTTGGAGTTATGCTGCGCTTTTTTAGTGCAGTTGTTGCTCAATATCTTGACTTGCTTGCTGGCTTGTCATCCTGTATCTTGGTATTGTCTTTGCTGCAAGCTTTATCTTTGCTTGTGTCCGTTTTGCCTTCGTCTAATTATGCATGCACAGTATAACTTTCCTTTCCTCTTTGCTAATGTTCGTCTTTACTCACTGTGTTCTTCTTCCTTTCTTTACTCCCTGTGCTATTCTTCCTTTGCACGGTTCTGACGGAGCCGGGCTCATGAGCGTGACTGGAGAGGTGAAACGTGGCAGCTGATGACCTGCGGAGGGGCCACGCACCCGATGACCGTAGCAGCTGAGGACCTGCGGACGGGCCGCAGACCCGATGATTGTAGCTGCGGATGTGTTGCGGAGGGGCTGCGGACCCGATGACTGCAACAGCTGATGGGGAGGAGCTGGGCCGACTAGGACAAGAGGAATCAGGTAAGTGTCAATATACGGAGCTTCACTGGAGACGCGAGGGGCTGCTCTCCTCGGTGTGAGTCAGTACAATGGCTGGAGTCCTCGGAGCTGATGCCGGCTTCGGAGGATCAAGGTGAGCGTTCCGCTACCTGCTGGGAGAGCAACGCGAAGCGTGGATGAAGGCCTGGGTGTGGCTTAAATAGTCAGCCACACCCAGGAACTGGCCGGAAAACTAGACTGTGGCTTCCAATGCTGTGTTGAGCCATTTTCTCCCCATGTTGAGTTGTAATCGGATACAATAGCTCCACGCTCTGGTCCAACTGGGTTCCCTGGTGCTGGGGACATGTCGGGGAAACCTCATAGCCAAATGAGGGACTGTGGAAATGCTTTTGTTGGGCTGTATTCTCAAGTTGGTGAGAGCAAGGGCAGTTGAGGTTGTGACAGCCATCCTTGCTAAACTTAAGACTTTAGTACCAGAGAAAAGGGTTATATGTGACAAATGAACAGCCTGCATGCATGGGAAATCTGAAGGGGCAACAGAGTATTTGAATAGATTTGAGCAGGTGTTTACTGACTACAGTGGACAAGATTTCATCACTGAATCGGGAAAGAAATTGTTTGTTGACAAATTTGTACGTGCTCTCTTGCCCAAAATTCAGTCTCAAATCACGGCTTCGGAGGGTTCCTGGCAAACAAAGACACTTTCCGAAATGCTGCTGATGGCTCAGTATTATGAGAACAGAGTTAACAATGAGAAGGAAAGGATAGAAAAGAAGAAAGTGGATCTGAAGACTAGGGTGCTGTTACAGCAGGTAGCTAGGGAAATGCGAGGATGTGCCCAAAATAGGGCAACACACTGGGATAGCGAATGAGAACCAGTGTGCCTACTGTAAGCAGGAAGGCCACTGGAGGGCACAATGCCCAATACTCTAGCAGAAGTGAAACAGTATGTACACGAGACGAGGATGAGGAAGTAGTAATGGCATGCAGGGTCCAATAGAAGCCTGTTTTTCCAGCCTCCACAGTTCAGCAATAATATAGCAAATACAGACACAAAACACCCGACTAGGCCCGCCAACATTTTCGATAACACTCCCTCATGGAATTATTTTTCCAAGGACTACACATCTGATGTCCTATTTTTTAGCTTGGACTGCCTAAAAAAAAGGCTGGATCCTGACCCTATCCCTGTCAATCAAAAAGGACCCTACGTGACAATGAAAGTTGTGGATAGGTCACACACATTTCTTGTTGACACTGGTCCACAGAAGTGCTCCATTGATCACCTATTGGTTCCAGATATTCCTCTGTCAGGGCAACAAAAGGTTTCTGTAGGGTTTGCTGGCACACCTCTAATAAGTGCAGTCTCCAAACCGGTACCTATTTCTCTGGGACCATTCACTGATGCATGTCCTTTTCTATTGACAACTAACTATGGGGAAAACGTGTTAGGTTCAAATTTACTGAAGACATTATAAGCTATTATTTACTGCTAACCCGGTGTATATTTGACTATTTCACAGCAGCACACTTCTACATCTCAGTTGTTAGCACTCCCACTACCCAGTGAATTGCAAAGTGAACCCACTCATTTATAATGACGTGGAAATGCTCAATGTTCAACCGATACGCATACAGTTGAAGCAAAATGTCACCTTACCATGCATTCCACAATACAAGGTTTCAGTGGACAGAGAAGCCGCACTGAAAATGATAATTTCAGATCTTGTACATCTCGGTGTCATTGAGCGGATTGCAGGTAGCACTTGTAACAGTCCCATACTTCCTGTATACAAGAAGGGTGATAACACACTGCCTTACCATTTTGTAATTGATGTACGTGCCATCAATAAAATTGTTTGTCCCCAATTTCCCATTGTGCCTGACATCATGACTATTTTGACTGTGATTCTTGCCCAGGCCACTCATTTTTCTGTTGTAAATTTAAAGTATGCATTCTTCAGCGTACCGCTACATGCTGACAGTAGGTACTTGTTCGCCTTTTCTCTGGGGGGGTTGTCATTTACATTCACTAGAATACCCCAAGGAAAGCCCTAGCATTTATAGTACGCCCCTCAAGGAACAACTGGACACTTTAGAATTGCCTTCATCTTGCACATTGATACGGTACATTGACAACATACTTATTCGGTTGCTGTGGATGCTGAGGAAGCTTGCAAGGAGGGCACTGTATTGTTGTTAACACACTTGGCTAACAATGGTCATAAGGCTTTTTTGAAGAAATTCCAATATTTTGCATTTTTTATTTTTGGTTAAAATGCAAACCTTTAGCCTATTTATAAATCTTTTAGTTATCTCACTTGCCAATGATAAACAGTGTTTAAAACCATATAGAAGAAACATAGCAAAAGCCAAAATACAGTTATACAGAAATAGTAAAAGTTAAACAATCAATACATTTGGCATGTTAAAACTTGCTATTTGTTGCATTCCGTATTCCATATATGAAATGCAGCTCCTGTTAGGGCAATGGACTCAGCGCTAAATAGAATGCTCCAAAATTGATTTCCAGCTATTGCCCTGATGTCATGGGCAAGTTCCTTGTACCCAGCAAAATAAAAGGCCTGAAGGGCCCGACATTGCGTCAATAGATGATGTAAAGACTCAATATCGGTATTACATAAATGGCAAAATCTATAGCAGTGAGCTCATCTAGTCCATCTACCTGTGTGTTCCAAGGTCGGGGTGAATGTTGAGCCTTAAAAACAGCATAAACCTCTGCATCTTATAAGGGAGTAATTTCCTCAAGTAGGTACGCAGCAGAAATTCCAAAATTGTCAACAAGAGGTTGCCTACTTAGGATGCCTCTTGTCCTGTCATAGGAGGGTAGGCGACTCTGACATTGCGGTTCCAAAAACTCAAACTGAGGTTAGGACTTTTATTGGTATGACTTCTTTTGCAGGCAATGGATTCCGAATGTTTCCCTTTTTAGTAAGCCATTATTAGCACTAAAGAAAAAAGATGTAGCTCTACCTCTACCTTAGGATGCAGCCTGTCAAGATACTTTTGATATGCTCAAAACTGCTTTGTGTTCCATGCGAGTATTGGGCACACCAAAATAGACTAAGGAGTTTACGTTATTTGTGCATGAAAGAAATGGTTGTGCTTTGGCTGTTTTAACACAGGAACATGGGGGAAAGAACAGGCCGTGCAGCTATTTTTCCTCCACGTTGGATCCTGTTGCATGCGCTTTGCCAAAAAGTCTTGAAACTGTGGCTGCCGCAGCTGCATCAGCAAAACAGAGCAAAGGCATGGTTTTGGGTCACTCCTTAACCATCATGGTGCCTCACTCAGTAGATGTACTATGGAACAAAAAGCAAACCCAGCATCTCACATCTGCTTGCCTCACTAGATACAAGCTCATTTTGTTTTCACCTCACACCAAAATTAAACGATGTAATATGTTAAACCCAGCTGAACTGTTACATCCCCTAGAAGAGAGTAGCGTTCCTGATACCAATCATGATTGCATCCTTATAACTGAAAATAAAAAACAACAGGGAGAATCGATTTGACTGACACACGTCTGCCATCCCCAGGTGAAGAGATATTTTGTGATGGTTCTTGCTTTAAACATCTGGACGGTAATTCTACTGCTGCCTATGCAATCACCACTCTAGATACAGTGGTAGAAACTAGGAAGATTCCTTACAACTCTGCCCAAGCAGCAGAAATAATTGCGCTGACTCAAGCTTGTGAGGTATCACAACGGTTGAAAGTAAATATGTACACAGACAGTCAGTACACCGTTGGTGTAGCTCACAATTTTGGGAAACTATGGGCCGAAAGGGGATTTATAACTTCCCATGGTACCAAGATTCAGCATTGTTTCTTGATAGTACAGCTTTTATCAGCACTAGAATTACCTAAACATCTAGCAATAATGAAATGCACAGCCCACCAGAAAATCACTGACAGTATTGGGAAAGGCAATGCTTTCGTAGACCGAATTGCCAAACAAACAGCCACAGACTGGAATGTACGTTTTAGGTCCTACTAGATAGGTTTCTGAGACTGGGATGATGGAAGAGGGCATTAGCGGCATAAAAGAGATTCAGGCTGAGGCCAGAGCTAAAGAAATCGAAGAGTGGGGATCGGGATGAGCCTGTGTAGATGAGGAAGGTTGTTGGGTTGACCAATACAAACAGAGATGGATGCTCCCTAATGCATATGTACAAGCTATAGTGACCATGGCCCAGCCCACATAAGTGCAAAAGGCATCTGTAAACACATAGAGATGATAAATGTATTGATCTAATAAGTCAAATGTTGGATCTAATTGCCCTACAAGAGCAAAAGTACATAACAATAGTGGCTGGGGACTTGAACATAACGTGCATCCCGAATAAATCTAGACCACTCCCAGAGAGAGCCAATAAATGGTCCATACTGATGAAAGAGAGAAATCTCATAATGCTTAATGGAACGTTGCCAGGGGATATACCCCCAAACCTGACCTGGGAAAGAGGAGCATCAAATTCAGTAATAGATTATGTATTTATATCCGTACATGCTCAGCAAACTATCCAAGATTTCACAATAATCAAAACTGAAGCAAGTGATCATAACATCATGAAAATCAAGATTGAGAATAAAATTATTCAGAGCCAAATTCATGATAAAGGTTTAATGGCTTTCCATCCAGGTAGTGTACCACAAACAACTGGAGATTTAAAGTTACAATTAAATCAGAACAACAAAGAGCATGGCCCAGGAATAAAACATCATTATGTAGACTTCGTGAAGATCATACTGAAAAGTCAGTCTATAAATAAACAAACTGTATTCAAACATAAACATACATATGATGGGGAGATCCACAGACTAAAAACTCAATTTAGATTAAAAAAGAATCAACTTAAGTACTTATCATTAGAGGACCGCCCCCAAGCTAGAATTAGATTGCATTCCCAATATAAAAATGCAATCAAACAGAACCTTTTGAACAAAATACAAAAAGATGGAGAAGAAATTCTAAAGGCTATAGCAAATAAATCTAGCGCAAGGACATGGAGTCTTCTAAATGACAATCCCCATAGTGCTTCAAGCTCAACCTTATTAAACACTGTAAATGAGCAAGCTTGGAGTGATCACTTTGGGAATCTGTTTTGGAAATCTTTGGAATAGATTATAAAACCAAATTGGTTAGTACTAAAGACTAATAATCTCATCTTTGACCAACTAGATATCCTAATGATTACACAGAAATTGACCTCATTAAGAGCCCCTGGGCCTGATGGCCTATCAAATACATTCATAAAGGTAAATCCGGAACAATGGGTGGACAGTCTAGAAATAATTTTCACTAGGATAATTAAGAATCAGGAGATCCCTCGTTCATGGAAAAAAATCAATAATAATCCCAGTATTCAAAAAAGGTAGTAGAAACAATCCAGCCAACTACCGGCCAATGGCACTCTTAGGCAACGCAGGGAAAAATGTTGCCAGGATAGTACTAAGACATTTGACGCGTTGGCTAACTACGGCTAATATGCTAGATATACACCAATCAGGCTTTGTTAAAGGTGTGGGCACATCAATAAACCTATTTCTAATAGCGATTTTAAAATTTTAAAACGATAAGTTACTGGATCCAAGGCCATTGCATGGCTATTATACACAGACAACCTCGTGATAATTGACCAAACACAAATTGGCTTACAAAGAAAATTAAAAGCCTTGTATGCCTTTGCAGAAAAACACAGATTACTAGGAAACACCCAGAAATCTAACATTATGATTATACATCACAAAAATATGCAAACTAATAGCAAATTTGAATGGACTCTAAGAAATACTGGAGTTGTATTAGTAAACAAATTTAAGTACCTAGGTCAAAATATTAATAATAACCTGACAGAAAAAATGTTTCAAGCGGACCGAATAATGAAAATGTGTACATTAGCTTCCCAAGGAAAGATAATTCAGGCCAATTTCGGGAAGTTTACACATGATGTCCTAATACAATTCTCTAAACAAAAAGTGGTGCCAGTAATTATCTATGGTGTGCAAGCAAAATTTCCAGATAACCATCCAAAATGGAATGTCTTAGAAGGTTTATTCTGAAAGAAGATCCTCCACTTGCCCCATTCAATACTGATTGTAGTAGTGAGATATGAATTAGGGCTAACATCCTTGTCAACATTAGTTGCGTGGCAAATTTTGAGCTTGTGGAGAAAATGTTTGGTATCCATGGAAAATCCACAAACTCTAATTCCCCTACTACAAAATGCTTTACAAGAAGGGAATGGTAAACCTATAAAGATATGGGAGTCATATTGTAAAGATATTTTTTTTAAAGCTGATATAGCACAGCAGCTGCTTGTGAACTTCCCGGACAAGGCTAAAACATAATTATGGAGATTGGACTGGTCAAAGACATGGAAGAATGTAATAATTATTTGATATTCAAAACTGGAAATTTTGTAGTAAAACCTATGAAAACTGTGCCAATTTATCTAATTAAATGTCCGGATGTGAAATATAAAAGGATCTTAGTGTGAATTAAATTCACCTATGGCCAACATGAGTACAAACAGCTAAATATTCTAAGAATAACGATTTCATTACCACCTGCCGATTTTGTAAAAACCAAGCGAAAAGTGAAGCGTTAAAGTACCTGTTTGTAGAATGCCAGAGCCTGAATACTTTAAGAAAATAAATGTTTTACACATTTTTTAACCGGTATAGGCTGCTAAATGAAGATGAAATGTGGAAGATGATTTTTAATGGAACTTTAATTTTGTTTAACATTGCAACTGTACATTTTATTCTGGCTTTGAAAATTCATGAAGATTTGCCCTCTAAAATAATATAAGCCTGAGCTGGTATAGAGATATTGCTATTTTATCTACCTTTTGTCAATTTTATGCTATTACCGTGATCTTAAACAGTCGGATCTTGATTTTAGTCTGATTGCTTGGTATTACTCTGCTTACTGGATTTAGAGATATTGTTATTTTATCTGCCTTTTGTCAATTTTATGTCATTACCATGATCTTAAATAGTCGGATTGTGATTTTAGTCTGATTGCTTGGTACTACTCTGCTTACTGGATTTATTGCTGTAGGGAAGTCTGATTTTACTAATGAAGATTTTATTAATGAAGGCTATAAACTAGAAGTATAAGGAATTGTTATTTGTATTGGTTTTAAAAGTTATAATGATATGTATTGAATTGTTATTTGCACTGCTTTAAAAGTTTTGTGAAAATGTAATGTGTATCATTTGTTGTAATTTGAAAGGTTCTGATAAACAACCGAAACAAATAAAAAAATAAATTAATTGAGATGGAAAGATGTCAGAATGTTAAATACGTCCAGTGGTAGTTTGTGCATTTAGCAAATGGGTCGAAGCTTTCCCTCTGAAAGATAACACTGCAATGTCAACCGCAAAAGTAATTCTAAAAGAGTACTTTCACCATTTTGGTTTACCAAGGGTGATCTGGTCCGACAATGGTTCACACTTCATAGCTTCGGTCACCAAGCACGTGTGTGAGGGATACAGATAAGAAAGAAATGTCATTCCCTGAACCATCTCCAATAGGCCGGATTAGTTGAGAGACATAACTGTACTGTGAAGAACAAGTTAGCCAAAATATGTGCACACAGCCAGCTAAAATATTCTGATGCCCTACCATTAGCCTTAATGTCAATGAGAATGACAGCCCAAGTAAAAACGGATCTGTCCCCGTATGATATTGTGATGGGGATACCTGCTAATGTGTGGAAGGTACCCATGCCATGAAAATTGTCAGAGATTAGTATCCATTATTGGTGGACTATTGTATTCAGTTGACTCAAAACTTGCGTTGATTCACCAACAGGTGCGAGAAGCGTTGCCTGATCAATATGTGGGTCCTGGTCACACCATTCGGCCTGGCAACTACGTTCTGGTGAAAGACTTCCAGCGGAAATCCAACCCTGAGCCACATTGGAAGGGGCCACTGCAAGTACTATTGGCCACCCAGACTACTGTGAGTGTGGAAGGCAAGAAACCTTGGATACATGCAGCACATCTGAAACAAGTACCTTTGCCTTTGCCCTATAACAAATGGTAAAGGAGGGGTAGGTGATTTTGAACACGAATACATTCCACAGCATGTATCTTTCAATGACGGAGAATACACTAAGCCAGATTTTAAGCAGCCAGACGTTTCACCTTTGCCAACCGCCAACACACTGTTCGAAGATCACTCCGTGCCCGGGATGTCCAGATACAATCTTGGACCATGGAAATAACTAGGGAAGGACTTCTTGAAGGTAGGAAAATGTGGTATGTTTAGTTCTGCACCCTCAAGAAACCAACTATATTCCCTCCATACCCCCCAAAGACGCCTGGAGGTAGAGGGGGCAGGGAAAAGAAGACTCCAAGCAAGTTAGGCCACATAGTCAGGCACCACCCACGGATGAATTTATAAAGTGTAGATTAGCAAGGCTTCTTAACGGGCACTGATAGGCTATGCCTCTGTTTGGGGTACGCAGAAGTGACAAAATAGAAAATGTTACCACTGGAATGACCAGGTTCAGGGGATTGTGGTCAACTGGAGATAAATATGTAGTTATAGTTATTGTGACATGTATCGTACTTATATTAATGCCTATTTTATGATTTATGGGGAGCTCATTCCCCCTCAGCTCACTATTGCCCAAGGTCAACTCCACTACTATGTCTCCGTTCTATGTACACACATGCAAACTGTGTCCCCTTGATCTTGAACACTGTGAGGGATATCGCAATAACACCTTCATAAGAATAATGATACTCATAAGATACTGAACAAAACCAACTGTTGGGTATGTTCCCACATTCCACAACACGGGGAGAAAGGGTTAGGATGGTATATATATATATACATCCTCTCCCATTGCCCACTGCTTGCTATCCATCTTTTGTGCCATGTTTATTGGTAGATGGAATGACAGTACCACAGGGAAAATAGGATGGTACTGGGCACAATGCTAGCTGTAAGAGGAGGGGTTTGTAAAATGGTAGGGTCATCTTGCTGCATTTACGTAGCAGAATCCTCCCCTACAGTGTTTCAGGCTATTAAGAGGTTACACACATTGGGGTCTGAAATTCATGTTAACGAAGGTAGCTGGGACATCAGTACTTGGGCTTCGAATTTGTTTACTGCATGGGGTTGGAAAATACTTTCTGTTCTTGCTATGATCACTGTTGCCATTCTCTGTTGCTGCATACATTGCTTACCTACTTTAGGGTCTATGCTATGCCAGTGCCGTGCTAGAACTCTGGAACCCTTACAACCCGAACACGTGTCCCCTGGGAATGTGACAAATGCACTAATTATGCAGGATATGGATTTTCAGAAATGTATGAATATCGATGTACATACATTTGATGATGTATAAAAAATGGGTTAGCTTAGGCTAAAAAGAGGGTTTGTGAAAATGCATTAATTCAAGTTAGCCGTAAGCTCCTCCATTTTTTGTTTCATGCACTCACTCCTATTTGGAGCTGGAAGAAGTGCTGAGCCACACAGAAATGTTGTTGCAAAGGACAATGAGCTAATTGTTGATATACCGGGGTGTCTTCTCGTCTGCAGCTATTTAATTGTGTGGGTCTCAAAATGTACATACTGATAATTTATGACACAGGAGATGTTCTGTATGTACCGGAAAGGGTTACTCTAAATAAACTGTAATACACACCAATGCACAGTAACCCTCGGTCATGAAAACAATGATAATATTGTTAGGAATGTCTCCTTTCAGTGAGAACAGTCTGTTGTCTTGTAAGGTAAGAAAGTTTGAATGTACACACATGAAATCACTGACTAATGCATGTTTTCACAGAAAACCCTATACGTAGCAGGGAGCTGTAAACCATCTATGACATGGCACTCACAGCAGACCTCATGTAAACTGGGGTGCATAAAAGATGCATAAAAGACATGATTTCCTTTGTGTTAATTGCTCACTTCTCCACAGCTATTTTTGTGTTGAACCTTGGTCCACTTGAAGCGGAAAAAACTCTGTTGTCATGCTTATCTCTGTGTCTGTTGGCCTTCTCTTATTTGCAGTACAGTTACCGTATTTTGGTTTGACTTGCATCTGTCTGTACCCCTTTCTGTAATGGCTTACAAGGCGAAGTAGGATGGTCTGAAAGGTTGCCCAGAGCAATGCCAGAGGTACTGATTAATTCAAAACATTCCAGAAATCAGCTCATTTGTTTTGCTAATGAGAAAGGCCACCATGATGGTGTTCTTAAAGTTTCAATACTTGCATTATTAGGCAAAGCCTGGACCAGTGTGCTGTTCATAGTGTGACAATACTCATCTTTATGGGAACACTACTGTACTGTATGTTTAGGAATATAATGCAGCTTTGCAGTGTGCTGCCAGATAACCACCAATTTTGAATGCTGGGGCTGGACAAGGCAGTTTATAGAACAGTAAAAGTCAAACCTTAGGCTGGACCCTGAACTGCACCTGGTCTCAACTGCCAGCAGGATGCCTAAGTTAAATGAGGAGGGACCTGAAAATGTAAATACGTGTTCATTGGTATATAACGTGTGCTACCATAGTCTGCAGTTTCATAGCACTGTCAACAACAGAAGTTTCTACTATGAAATTCAGTGTCTTATTTTGATGTTGGACTTAAAACTGTAATATAAGTATTACTGCAAAGCATGTTCTCCTGAGTGGGTCTGCAATTACTTATGCAAATACTGTCTGTCATTGGAAATATATGTTTTTAAATACCTAATCAGATGAAATTGAGCATCTTTGTCAGCGAATAGCTACATTTTCATGAATGTTCATGCCAAAATCTACACCTTTCAATTTCATTGAATGAAACTACCACCAAAGGAATGACAGTAAGTTCCCAAATCCACTGCTGCGATCTGCCAACTACCAATGCAATTTAAGATTAAGGCACACGGTGTGAGATAGCTCAGTGGAATAATGCATTCACTGCAAATGGTAACAGGTTCAACCCCTTTGTCTAGGCTTGACTCTTATCCTTTTGTGGTTGATGAAGTGAGTACCACTGAGTTGGTAAAAGTAACACCTGCTACGGGCACCGAGACATGATTCACATAGCATTGAGTGCTATGCACGTATGCTTATTATTATTAATAGTGCGGCTAATAACATAATCAGGCTCTGGCTGGTGGGATACAAAAGTTCACATTTCATTAGGGAATGAAGAGCACAAATGCAAAGCCTTGTACACCTGATCAAAGAGGGAGGATATGCGGTAAGAGACGGCAGGGAATGCTTGCAACAGTCTCTTAGCTGATGTGGAAGAGACAAACTAAGCCAATACTTCCCACAAGACATGCAGCAATATATCTGAGTAAGTAAATGCCAAGTCGGGGACCACGTTAAGCCTGTGTATCAATAACTGGCATTAATTGGGCATAAAAGTAGACCTGCACACTTTACATGCCTACATTTTTTATGTTTTTTGACCATTGAAAGACGGACGATGCAGCAATCACATTTAGATACTCAGAGCCTGACCTCGGAGAGATAGTGGCAGGTGCTCTTGAAACAGCATGATGGGGGACTTCAGGAAGAGCAGGAAGGATAGGCATACATCAACGTGTTGTTACAGTTACAGTATTGTCCTTACTGGGCAAAGCAAAGGCAAGTCCGGTGTTCTTACACTGGCAATAATGGCCTTATTGGGAAAAGCCTCACATATGTGTTCTTAAAATAGCAGTACTTGCATTATTGGGAAACATGGGTTTGTTGTTACACTTGCCTTATAGGGCAAAGCCAACACGAGTGCCTTCTTCGAGTGGTCATACTGGCAAATATTCACACAGCCAGCATGAACATTTGTTCTTAAAGTAGTAACATTAGAAATGCTTGGCAGAAATCAAGAGGGAAACCGGCATAGTATCCAGCCCCAAAATTGTGGACCAGAAGCACCTCAGGGTTTTTATAGGGTGTTACCCGGTTTGGGTCTATTTGACCTAAAACATTTGACCTAATCACATTTGATCAAATTTATTTGACCTTTTTTCCAGTCTAAAATGCAGAGAGGAGACCCCCGCAAGCCCTCCCCACTACCCCTCAACCTTATCTATATCCTTACCCACCCCCATATATATATATTTAAATTTGACTGGAAAAAAAGGTCCAAAAAAAATTCGATCAAATGTTTTAGGTCAAATGTTTTTAGGTCAATTATGATAATACCTTTTACACAATGAGCCTAATATTGAAGAGTCAGCATGAGTTAGTTGGTTACATTAACAATGCACTTTCTCAGAAAGCATTCTCTGACCGTGGAAGGCAGAGCCTTACAGCACAATTTAAGACTTGTGCAATTCTACTCGGCCGAGCCACATGCTACACACCACCACTTCTAGCTGATCTTTCCATTAAATGTAATGAGACCTGGCCAGATACCTAGTGTTCACGTAACTCTTATTCCAGTTCTCAAGTGGCTAAGCATACCTTCATATTGTGATGTCAAGTGCCTCCCTGGGTGTACTTTTGCTCCAAAACAGAGGCTTATATCAGTCTTTCACAACCTACTGGGGTCCAATGGACATGCCAACAAATCAGATCTTTTACTGTGACACCTCCCTAAACATTACAGTGCCATTGCGTCACTGGCCAGCAATGGCTGTGTCTACTCAGGTCGTGGCTGTGTACGTCCAAGGATCATTAGAAATAAAATACTGTTGGCTACAAGAGCTGAAATTTATTGTGGGCGCTGGTATCCCGAAAAAACACGCTGGGGAAAATGCTTGTGTGCACCGTTGTTGACTTGCAATCTATTCGATTTTTTTCACGTTTTATCCTGTGGAACTCATTGTAAATTGTATGGCATTTTACTCCACTTTTACCTGACTGAGTGATCATGCCACTTTACGAGTAACTCTTAACCCTCATAAAGACAGTAGAGCATCGCACACACAGCAACTGTAAGCAATAGTAGCTACTGCCCAAGGTAATAGAATAATCTGGTCTCAGGCGATTGTTGGAAGGGTTATTGAACAATTGTGGAAAAACTGCTGTTGAATTAATGACATTAAACAATTGGGACATCCGGGTCAGGTTGAATAACTTGTGGATCAGCAATTTGAGAAAAGAAGTTGTTCTACATGAGTGCAATGCTGCTATGGGTCCTTTTGATATAGCAATACATATTGCAAAGAAGCGGTTTTGCGTTGCAACAGATAACTAGGTTCAAGATGCTCTCACAGGCGGAAAAGACTAAATCCATTGCTGTGCTTGGTGCATGTTATAAAAACTGGTTATGAGGTAATTGGGTTAATGCTAATTGGAAATTAATATTCGGCGTACTCAGAAGATGCGACACTAAGACGTTCTGGCATATGTTTCGCTCCTTTTTAGCTTATAGGGAACCTAAGGAGATCAAAGGAAAGCCACATTAATGGCCTTTTTTATGTACAAATTGATGGCGCCTGGAAACACCTGTGTATAGGTGCCATACAGATGTCCAATAAAATAGAATAAAATAAATGTCCCATATTGAGTACCAAATTACGACCTGAACTATGTCAGTATTGTTTGTGACACTGAGGATGTTTTGAATATTATCGGGAAGCTAAAGGAGTCTAGGGCCCCGGGACCAGATGGTATCCTAAACATTTTGATTAAAAGGAATCTGTTATTCTGGGCTCAGTTACTGTACAGTCTCTTTCTTCTTATTCTAAGAACTATCATTACCTCTCAAGGATTGCATGAATCTATCTTAATTCCTGTTTTTAAAAAGGGTCTTAGAACTGACCCGCAAAACTATTGCTTACTTGTTATGATAAATTCCAGTTGTAAAATGTTCTCCACCCTGTTGCTGCGCCAACTAAATTCCTGCATAGAAGCAAATTATTTGATTGGGCTGCAACAAACAGGTTTCAGGAAGGGTGGCAGCACTATTCATAATCTTTGGGCATTGCAATACTTCATTGCTGACACATATCATAATCAGGACAGTAATTTGTATGTATGCTACATTGACAATGCTGCTGCCTTTGACTGTGTAGATCACAATAGTTTATGGGAGAAGTTGTCACAAGAAGGCACAGTAACCAGGCAATTTAAAACCAATCATTGTTTAAAGCAGGGGTGGGTCTTGGCACCCCTGCTTTTTAACCTATATGTTGCTGACATGGATAGTGTGCTGAAGTCGATTTCTTGGATGTCATATGCAGATTATACGGTCTTGCTAAATCACATTCCCATAGGTCTTCAACAGATCATGAATGCGGTATATTCATATGCATTGAGAATAGGTTAAAAATGTACTTGAAAAAAAGTAAGATCATGAACAAGTAGCAGAAAGCAATTTGCCAGTTATTTAGGTGGGGAAAGGATGGAAGTGGTAGATACCTATGATTATCTGGGAATCCCGATCAAATACCACCCATCACCAATGTACTACACGAATGCACTCCCCCAAAAGACCTATAATTAATGTCTAGTAATTAGGATGTTTTTTTTAACGAAAAGGAGGCAATTCTATTGAAGGTCTCCTGGAGATATATCATCATTGCATAATCCTTGGTTTACTTTATGGTCATGAGATTCTACCAGAGCGGTTTGTTTGTTGGCTGGAAGTTGCTGAGGGAAAGCTCCTCCACTCTCTGTTAGGCCTGCCAAAAGGCATCCTCGTAGTGATAATGAGATGCGAACTGGGACTTCTGTCACTATTGTCTCTATGGAGAATACCCCATTATAAGTTGCTCGCTAGACTATTTGGACAAGGGGAAAAGGTGCTTCCCTGTTAGGGGCGATTGCAGATAGAATCATGGGTGATGGCCGAAATCAAGCGTTTCAGGATTTAAAGACAGAAGCAAATAAGCATTAGAATAATACTGGCATTAAATTGCCTTCTGAGGAATATAGCTGGGAGCTTTATTCAAAGTTGAAACATAAAACCCTTGATTGGGATCGCTCATAAAACCTAATAAAATCATGTTGAAGAAGAGATACACGCATTATATCACCCAGGGTTTACGGGCTGGCAAGCCATGTGAATATTAGATTAAGCTTTGCTATTCTGCCGTTCAACAGTATATATTGTATTTACAGCTGAACATTCTGCCGGTATTAGACTATCACATGGCATGGTACAACATTCCTCCTGAAACCAGTATATACCGCCTATACAAAGAGCACATTACATTACATTACATTTGTTATGCGCACTATTGACCCTCAGGCATAAAGGCGCAGACTACAGAGAAGGACAAAACAACACCAACATTGAGACCACTCGGCACATTTTCACTAGTTGTGCTTGCCTTGTGGAACTGTACCGTAAAGGCTACAGAGCTCTTGTGAGTTCTCTGATTGGCATAGTTTGGGACCAGTTTTGGTCAGCAATGTACTCTGCCAATTCATTGGACATTACTACAGCGTCTTTCCATATTTGGAAAGCTGCATTAACACACATAAAAGAGACAGAGGCAGCGGTTCTCACTGGTTAATAAATAACGTTCTACATATTTTATTCTTTTATTATAGAATTTTAGTAGGATATTGTAATCTTGTATAAGTGTGTTTTAACATGACTTTTTCACATGTATTTTTTAGATGAATTCTATTGTGAATTGTGACTTTTTTTTAAAGTCATTCTAATTAAGTTGTTTGTTATATAGGGAGTGTAATAGGTTCAGATGTTGAACCATATGCACTAATAAAATAATTCATTTTAAAGTTAACAAAAGTTATTTTAATCTCAAACTGTTGAGAAATATATTTCCATTTAGGAACTGTTATGCACCCAGAAATGTAAACACTTCTGGGTCAACACTTGGACTGTGCTAACAGCATCTACTGGGGACTTCAGAGATAATAAAGGCAGTGCCTGCAACAAGTTCATAACAAAGTTGTCATTCACATCTTTGCTTGTAGTGTTATGAGCATATCACACCAGCCCTACAATCGCTTCACTGGCTGCCATTGGCTGCACAAATTACTTTCAAGTCACTGTGTGTGGTGGATAGAACATGTGTCTTCTTGTAGTTGTATTTATTTGAAGAACAGGAATATAACCTTTGATCAGACAGGACTTTCAATAACACATTTACAAATGAGGGAAGAATTCCCACGAAGGGTGCCTGTACAATGGTAGAAAGATGACAAGTGGTGAGCCAGTTTATAAGTGTGTAAAAAAATGGGACATAAAACAGGGACAAAATAAAACAAACAGAAATAAATATGTATATGAAAACAGATGACTTACAAATGTAATAATAACCGAAAGGGGGAAGTGCATCAAAGTGAAGGGTACTATCATACTATATAACAAAAGGCCAGATGTATGTTTGTTCAAAGACATTCTGCCCGCTTTGCCTGTTGTCACCACTAGAGGGAGCTGTTGCCTTATGCATACAACAGTAAGACTTCAAGTTCATTTTCCAGGCAAACAAAACAATGGCCCTCATTACGACCCAGGCGGTAAGTTACCGCCTGGGTCGTACCCTTACCACCATGGTGTAAACTACGTTTACACCATGGTGGATGGCGGATTTACCACCCCATTCCAAGGTGAGTGGGGCGGTAAATCCCCATTTCCCATTTTACCCTTCCCCATTCCCATTTTTGCCCCATAGGGCATAATGGGAATGGGGAAAGGCGCTAATTACGCCACCGTAAATTACGGTGGCGTAATTAGCACCAAGGTCCCTTTGCGGCATGGGTTTTAACGCCTGCAAAAAGCAGGCGTTAAAATCACCATCCCGCAAAGGGACCTTGGAATCAGGCGTTAAGGGTTGGCGCCGTTTACGGCGCCGTAAACCCCTTAACGCCTGGGTCCTAATGAGGGCCAATGTGTATTTCAACAATGATAACATACAGTTAGCTGCAGAAAAGGCCCAAGACAGGGATACCACTTTAATTTAACATCATTATTCAAGTTGCATACACTAATAAAATATATACATTAAAAAAACACATAAACAGAAATGTATTGGATTCAGCACTATTTCTCTAACAAAATGAATTACTTTTTTCAATTTACTTATGTATTATGTAATTATTCATTGTAATATTTCTTGGTATGTATTATTATATCAATAATGTTCTTCACGTACATTTTAAACTTTATTTGAATTCGATGTACTTTATTTTATGAACTCATGTCTACTTTGAATCATGCTGCACATGAATTGTATTACTCTGACATCCCTCCACATTAAATATTTCAGTCCAAAACCCGTAAGTGGAATCCAAGACAATGAGGAGCAGATACAACAGTTGGCTGTATGTACTATGTTGAACTTTCAAAGGATTCTGTGAGATTTTGTTTGAGGTTACCATTCCTCCACGTAAAAGGAGCAAGACCCTTTACACATTTTTTTTCTATTAACATAAATTATGTTAAAATACAACACATAATATATTTACAATCTGAAAATGTCTTCCTTTACGCACATTAGCCTATGTACACAGCTTTTCCACTAGTTTAAATATACAAAATTACATTACTAAAGGTCACAGTTGGCAGTGGTGGGGTCAGGCAGAAAGGATGGGGAGGGGCCAGGGGAGCGCCCCTTTTAACATGTAAGTGAAGTTTAAGGTGAGTTTTGAAGAGATCCACAGTTGGGCTGGCATTGATTGTTAGGGGCAGTCAGAACCAGTGGAGGGGGTGAGTAGGGAGAAAGAGAGGAAGCGAGAGGAGGCGCAGGGAGGGTTTGGGACAGTGAAGTTAAGTGCAGAGGAATATCAGAGGGAACAAGATGGTACAAAGGAGTATGGCAATACTCATACATATAAGCACAATAGATGAGCTAAATCAAGGGTCTTTTTAATGTAATGACAGAAGAATGTGCGGAGGACAAGGTATCCAAATATTCGGTTCAAGGTAAGGGAAGGATGTCTTAAGGCTTAGAATGCGAGTGAGCATAAGCAGTAAGGTGGGCTGGCTGTGCTACAATAAGCCTCCTAAGAGGTCGGGCATGTGGAAAGTGCTGAGGCGGGCGGGAGTGAGTGTAAGGGCAGTGGGTTCCTTTTTATGGCTATTTTACTAGTGGACATATCAGTGGTTTATAAACTGTAGATGGTTGCCATGTACTGTGTACTTAGAGGGATGCAGGTGTTCCTAGTTTCAATTTTACTTGTGTTGGTAATTTTTCAAAGAAGATATTCAAAAAGGTTCCTAAGTACGTTGTGTTCTTATCGTTCAGAAAATACTACCCAGGCCTAACAACTAGAAAGCAGTGGAATGGAATATTAGTATACAAAGGGACTGGCAACCAATGTTATCCTAATCATTTATTTATCCCCCTGACTGATTTTTCCAGATTACTTTATGCGTCGGCTGGGGGTTGCTGGACGTTGGTTCCGGTGAGAGGTGACAAGGAGCTGTGGGTGCAAGGATTCTTCCTGTTAGGCCCACATGCAAGATGCAACCGCTGGCGATAAAGAAATACAAGATTCACTAATGCAGGCATCTTCAGGACACTTCACAGGATGGGGGAAGGCAGGTTCCAGTGAATGTCTCTGCACACAGGCGATGACAGGTGTCCTTCCAGTCGTGGTTGTAGAAGCTCCTCAAGGACAGGATCCATTAACGCTAGAATGATGAAATTCGCAGGGAAGATGACCTATTCCATACGCTGACAACCACTGAAGATCCGGGTGCAAACGCAGAATGGTGACACTTCTGGCGAGGTAGCCCACAAGAGAGCTGGTTAGTCCACTGAGTGGTCCAGGGACACATCCGTAAGGCTAAAGGTGGCTGGTTCCTCGAGAACGTGTCAAGACTAGTTGGGTGTGATACACACAACCAGCCTGCAAAAGCACCATCTTTCCCAGGCAAGTGCATGACCATATATGTGATTTTCTGACCTGGAAACGCAGGATGAAGGCCAAACTACAGTATGGCCAAAGAACAAGCGAAAATCTCATGACACTGCCCTGTTAGGGCACTGGACACGTTTAGTAGCCATAAGCGGTAAACACGGATGTGCATGCTAGAAATAACGTAAAAATATCCCTGCTGCCACCAGCTTGTCTTTAGGCACATATAAAAGTAACTAAAAATCCCAAGTGTAAAAAGCTAGGTTGATACACAAGTATCCCCATTACACTTCATTGTAAGATGCTGTGTGCAATGTTAAAAAGTCTAAAGGTAAAAGGGAAACAGTTTCCCAGTACTGATAGTCTGAAGGATTGATCAGTTTCCTCACAACAAATGAGCAAAAGGCAGGGGAAGTGAAGCTGAAGATTGAGGGGGTGGGTGGAGTAAGTGGGCAGTCAGATCAGCGATGGATGGATGGTATGATTGGGACGTATGTAATTGCTGTCTACCGAAGAAGTACAAATGCTATGGATTAAAAGGTAGATGGAAGGAGGGAGAGAAGAGATGGCTTTTAAAGTGTTAACCAAGTTAAAGGGGCGGGGGAAGAGAGAAGGATGCCTGGGGTGTCAAATTGCTTACATAGTTGAAAAAGAAAATTAGGTGTTCAGAGGAAGGAGGAAGTGGAGTCATGCAGGTGAAGTGTTAAGTGTATGAAGGTTGAAGAAGGCTGTGTTTTAGGTTTGTGATTGAAGGTTGGGAGTGAACCAGTCTTTGGACAGTTCTTTGAAGGTGTTGAATTTAGGTTCCTCTGAGATGTGGTCTAGTTCATAAGATGGGGGCAATTGAAGACAAATATTTTCACCCTGTTTTTTGCACCGAAATGTGAGATGAGAGGTGTTTGTTTTGTCTTATTTCATGTTAAAGAGACGAGACCTAAGAAAAAGAAAGCCCTTTAAAAAGAAATGAAAGATGAAGGTAGTGGTTGTGGCAGAAAGGGCGCAGATGGTAGGAGCTTTGCCTTCCCACAACACCTACCACAAACATGGTGGCACCAGGGCCAGGATTGCACTGCTTCCTCCCACAGACATGGAGAGTAGTGCCCAGGGGGGTGTGGAGCTTAGAGTAACATGATTCTCATGGGCTGTAACAATTAATTTATTTGGCTAAATAAGACAGGGTCTATGTTGCAGACTCTGTTGCAGACTCTGTATCAATTGGAGGCCCTTAATACTGATCAAACAAGGACAGATTCTGAGGTGATTGCTCTGGGGGTGGCTAGTAGTGGTGGTTACCCAGCAAAGGACCCTACTCCTCCACTTAGAGCTCTCTCTATGGTACAATGGCACCAGGAGCATAGCAACGTAGTTACGTTTAATAAAGTAGTGTAAAGGATTAGCCCAGACCCCAATGTGCTCCCACCAAAGGGAACCACCTGCACGCAACCCATGTGAAAAAGCGATGACTCACCTAAAAAGCACAAAACATCCAAGCAGACTCCACTCTGAAAAACATGTACCAAGAACACAGTGATGCTATCAATCAACAGAACATCCAAGGGGTGCTCCAACCACTGAAGGTCCCCGTCAGGGCCGCCAACACAGACATTGCCAAAACATCAACAGAACACCACCACGCATGTGCCCGGTAAACAGTTCAAAGGGATGCATGACACACCAGAGATCTAGAGAAAACACTGCAAAAAAAACAAAACCATGAACCACGCAGAAAGATCGCCATGTGGAGAGACATACACACAAGAAAAGAGTAAAACCAACATTGTCAAGGGTGAACCAAGCTGCACAGCTCCAACCAAGGCTGTACACTCTGACTCTGGTGCCCGCATTGAAAAAAAAACACTCAATACCCTCCCACGAGACTTAGAGTCGGAGCCCACCACTAGAAGAGAAAACTCCCAAACCAACAACCAACCGGACCCTGACAGCTGACCAAAATCGATACAAAATTCAAAACCAAACACTCATGGCTATCCAAATACCAGAGAAAACAAGTTGTACATCCCCAGTTGGGCAACGACCACCAGAGTCAAGTCACCCACCATATCTCACCAAAGTGCACACAGCCCTGTACCTGGGAAAAGGATAGCAGTGGCTGACAAATGCTTATCTAATACCTACACACAAGCTGAAAATGTTGGCACTGCTGTTATAACAGGTCTTCAGTGAAGTGCATGCGTACTGCTTATAAATCAAATGGTTAAAGGCAGACCTGGTTAAGACATTTTTATTACACCAGTAGTGCGTTTACAGCACCTATTAAACTATTAGCTCCCAGAAGACTGCTTTGAAAAAACTCTGGCAGGAACTTCACATGCAAAGTTTGATTTTAAGGCTTGTTAAAGTTAGTTCAAAGAGATTCCAGAAGGGTATGTTTTGGGCGAGTTTGGGCATTTAGCGGGTTGAAATGGCCATTGGGATTAGCATGGCCTTGAGCAATAGGCAGGTGGGTAAATAACCAAACAACACCTACAAGCATTGTTTCCCTACTCATTTGCCATCTATCCCTACCTCTACTCCAAAGTAATAGTTTTGCCTTATTGACGGCGCCATCTAATTGCTAAAACTAAAAGGAGGAAGTAACGGTTTCTGGTTCCGCTGTGCTTTCACCGTAGTTCAAATTATTTTCTCATTCTAACCCTCACATTACCCTAAGCATGTATTTGTACATCATAAAATACTTTGGCTTTTTTGCCCTCAGAATATATATATCCTATGTTGGGATAAAATGGAGAATTCTGTTTATTTCATCTCAACATGGTGTGATCTCTGTAGTCAAAATGTTAGCTGTAGGTCTGAGCCCAGAATATTTGAGCAGATATAAAGTGGAAATCAGAAATTAGAGAAATTAGATCACTTCTCACTGTCTGCGCCTGGTTCAGTTCACATTTTGAGTGCACAAGAAAGCACCATGAAGATCATGTTTACTCAACATGATGATCTGGTTGGTTATTGAATTAAACCTAGTTGCCTGCGTAATGATATGTTACTAGGATCCATACTGTGCACTACTGCCTTTTGCAGGGTGTGCGTGAGCTCTGGTGGATCTTGAAAAGCGGTGTGGGGTAGATGAGGTAACTAGAGAGAGAGCTGGACAGAGGGAACATGCAAGATATCTTTGTGGTTGTGTTGCTGTGTGAATATCAGAAGTGACTGGTTTCTGTGTGCTGATCTGTTTTTACGTGATCTGTCTTGAGGGAAGAGGGTTTTTTCAATCCAAAACAGATCCGTGTGCGCTCATGCGCATTGAATACTTTGGCAGGGGTGGTGGTATGTAAGTTGTTGTAGAGGTACAGAGTTCTGATTGGATTGATACTCGAAGGGTGGGATTTAAAAGTGTTGTGCCTGTGGGATAGTTTATCTGCATGTGGGATGTCTGAGTGTAGAATATGTCAGGGGAAATATCAGTCAGGCACATGTTAAAATTGGTTACTGTAGAGCAGGAACCAGTAGGGATCAAAATGACTGTTACATATCAGGGTGAACTAGTACTAGCTGGGGTGCAGAACCAGCCCAAAAGGTGTCAAATTAATGGCACCCAAAACTAAACAGGGATGTAAACCGAGATAGCAGTTTAGCCTGAGCTGATAGTGGGTTGTCACTGTTGTGAGGTGACACTTACTCTAGGTTAGATGCAGATAATCTAACAGTGGTACAATGAGTCTAGTGAGGTAACAGTTACTCTGCATCGTACACAGATAAATCTAGTGAGGCAGCAATTATGCCAGGTGAGATTCAGGAATTCATTTAGCAGTAGTACAATGAGTCTAGTGATGTAACAGGTACTCCGGGTGCAACACAGATTTATCTAGTGAGGCCTCAGCTATGCCAGGTGAGATTTAATTGAAATTTAATATAGCAGTAGTACAATGGCCCTTATTAAAAGTTGGACAGTACGCTGGCCTCAATTACCATTAGCGCTGAGGTGTCTAGAGGAATTACTGCCAAATCAGGAGTTGATGGATGCGTGCACGAACCATTGGTGGTAACTGAGAATCATTCACATAGTACATCACAAACCTTTGTTGGCAGCATACACCACACCCATGCACACACAAGACATCAGGCAAAGAGCCGCTACACACTAAACACATGGCACAAATCTAACATCTTCTGTTGTCCTGGCCCCACAGACAACAAGTGCAACAACAAGTGCAACAGTAGCAGCAAGGCCTCTATGAAAAGAGTGTTCCACCAAGGCTCACACTCAGACTATGACAGGTAGCAGGACACCCCTCATGTGATAGGATTGCATATTACAAATACAAAATATGCTCAGATCCACATGGGCACCCATGACCTTGCACATCTGTGAAGCTCATGAGACCACAGGCCAGCCAAGGGAGACATTCCCAACATTTACGAATTACAACCAATCATCAACCTGCGATACTTGCTGTCATTTGAACAAGCCCCTCATGGGACCATATCACTCTGTCTATCCATTCTTCACAGTACCTCAGTGCATGAAATCACACCTCACAACATTACAACAAGGGCAATCATCCTAGGTTTCATGACTCCAGTGAGGACACAGGAGAGAGACACATGGGTGGAGTTTTCTCACAAGTCGCCATTTATTAAATAATGAAGGGTGAGACAAACACCTTTCTTTCCCTAATCTAACACGGAGTTCCCTACCTATCAAACTAGGGCTAAAGGAAAGTGACCTAATGTCAAAAAGTATCTGTCTGTTAGACGCTCCTCTGCACATCAGAACACTGCTAGCACCCCTGCACATCAGAACACTGCTAGCACCCCCACAACACCTTCCCCGGGTTCCCACACTACTCCCCCCAGGTTTCGAGACTCACGTGATTTGGTTGCCCCACAGGACCGAAAGCTCTGTACCGGGTACAATGTACGTGCCCGGTTGCAGCCCTTCCTGCATTGGCAGTTGCCATGGAGAGCACACAGCAGAAGGGGCGGCAGAACGCTTCCGCATCGAACAGTCGTCCGCTCACGTGACTCAGGGCGGCGTTTCCCATGTGACAATGGAGGACGTCACGTGACCCGGAAGCGCCCAGTACATAACGCTTGATGCACGGAGCACTCACCGCTTCTCAGCTCTCTTTCGACTCTGTTTGGCGCTATGTCTGGACTTTACTCTTCTGGTTTACCTTGACTTTGGATCACTCACCTGGACTCGGATTATCCTTTGTACCTTTGCTTGGAACTGTTGACTCATCGCTGAACCTCGGCCCGTCCCTCACTTGCCTTTGGATCATCCCTTTGAACTGTTTGTCTTCACTACGCCATTGCCCTTTGAGGGCTCACGCTACGCCTTCAGCCCTTGGTTCAGGTGGGCTGTTCTGTACCCACGTGTGACTCCGGTCCCCTTGCTCTGGGTACTACCTCTCATCTGAGTCTCAAACCTCCTTCACTAGGTCTCCCGGGTTTTCCAACCACCGGATAGGTAAGATTATTCAGACCCTGTGATTCTTGTATTCTATTGTATTTGCCTGGTACTTAACCCCGTTCTTTCTGCAGCAGCATCGGTGTTCCTGAGGTTCCGTGGATCCGGGAAGCAACATCTCCCACCCGTGGCTCCAAAGGTCGCACAGCGGGGTCCTTTTAGGTTCCTCTGCGCGTCACTTGGGGATGGAGGTATCAATGGTCTACACGACACTCAAGTCAGACAGACTGAGAAGCCGTATAGTCGTGTTGAACGATGCAGGGGTCCACGGAAGAACCCATAGCTGCTTTAGTACAGGCAATTACAATATTAAGGGCGGATATGGCCGCCGCAAACACTGTGATTCACCAAAGGTTAGATTCCATACAGAGTGTCCAGCATTCCCTCCCTGCAGACTCTGAATTCGGGGATGCTGCCGCTCCAGCCACGCCTCCTCCAGTGGCAAGTACCCCAGCCCCAACCCCGGTGATCCTTCCAGCCCCTTCTCCCCTGGCTGCTCCTGAACGTTACCAAGGCGACCCCAAGAAGTTCAGGACCTTTATCAATCAGTGCAAGTTGCACTTCCTGTGCAGACCTCTGGCCTTCCCCAACTCCACTGCTAAAGCGGCCTTTACCCTGTCTCACCTGGCCGGAACGGCTGCCGCTTGGGCTAACCCTTTACTGGAGAACAATAGTCCGGTTCTCTATGATTTTGACCTGCTAGTTACCGAGATGTCCCGAGTCTTCGACACCCGGCACAAGGCACAATCCAAGGACCTGGAGCTGCTAGAACTAACCCAGGGTAGAGGGCCTTGATAGACTACATCACCCGCTTCAGCCAATTAGTCGCCGAGACATCATGGCCAGAAAGCAAGCGGGCGGTCTTTTTCTATAGAGGGTTGAGTAATCCAATGAAGGATGCCTTATCAGTAGTCCCCTCCGTGCCCACTTAGTATCAAGAACTAGTGGATCTTGCCATGCAGGTAGATGCACGTCGCTCTGAGCGCAGGGCTGAATTGGGCTTCTCCCACCCTACAGCAGTCAATACTCCCGGCTCCAGCACTGAGGAACCCATGCAAGTGGGAGGGTTACGTAGTCCCATCACGACATCCGAGAGAGAACGTAGGAGGGTGGATAATGCATGCTTTTATTGTGGCATCACGGGACACTATGTTAAGGAATGCCCCCGACGTCCCAAGAAGCCCCAAGTTTGTCGGACAGCTCGACCCTAGACCCGGAGACCAGGTCGAGCTTCCAGTCCTCATCTCCGGGTGCCTCTCTTGCTTTTGCTCGGGTTCAGCCCATCTTTGTACAGGCCACTCTTTGTCCCTCTGCGGGTATCTCCCACGCAGTCACGATCATCATCGACTCTGGTGCCATGGGGAACTACGTAGACATTGCCCTAGCCCATTCTCTCAATCTGCCTTTAGTGGTGAAAACCCGACCCGAACCGGTCCAGGCTGTAGACGGCACTGCCCTAGTCTCTGGTCCCGTTAGGCACCAAACTGCCCCTCTCTTATTGACTATATCAGACATTCACACAGAGACGCTAAGTTTTGACCTGATTACCACACCTCAGTTCGGTATCATATTAGGGATACCCTGGTTGCGTGAGCACAATCCTCTCATTAATTGGCAAACAGGCACGGTCCTCTTTGAGTCAGATATCTGCCAGAACTATTGTCTCCCAGCCCATCAGGAAGCAGATACACCATCACGGGCCCTGGGAGCTCTCGCTCATCTTACATTGAATGACGGTGGATCAATGGTTGTGGATTCCCATACTGTTGCAGGGGTGGTTAGCGGGATTCCCCCTGAGTACAAGGCATTCGAATCAGTGTTCGATCGCGGTTCTTCCGAGGTGCTTCCCCCACACCGGCCATATGACTGCCCGATTGAACTAATCCCGGGTTGTGCCGTTCCTTCGGGCAGGATCTATTCTCTGTCCCCCTCGGAAGAACAGGCCCTGAAGCAGTATGTCCAGAACGCCCTACGACTAGGCCACATCCGCCCCTCTACTTCACCAGCCGCAAGCCCTATTTTCTTTGTTCCCAGGAAAGAGGGGGATCTATGCCCTTGTGTGGATTACCGGCGTCTCAATGCCATTACAAAAAAGGACAGGTATCCAATCCCTTTGATCACCCCCCTCCTGGATCGCTTATCCCATGCCTCCGTTTTTACCAAGCTGGACCTTCGGGGCGCGTACAACCTAGTGCGCGTTCGCGAGGGCGATGAGTGGAAAACTGCCTTTTGCACCCGTTACGGGTTGTACGAATACCTAGTCATGCCCTTCGGCTGATGCAACGCCCCGGCCACATTCCAGCGTTTTATGAATGACATATTCAGGGACATTCTGGACGTGTACGTGGTTGTCTATCTGGACGACATCCTGATCTTTTTGCGAGATCTAGATGACCACGTGCAGCATGTCCGGAAGGTCTTATCCCGTCTAAGGAAGCATTCGCTGTTTGCCAAACTCGAGAAATGTCAGTTCCATAAAACGTCTGTTGAGTTTCTGGGCTTCGACATCACCCCTGGGGCCCTGTCCATGAACAAATCCAAGGTGAGGGCGGTCCTAGAATGGCCGATACCTCAGACGCTCAAGGCCTTGCAGGCCTTTTTGGGTTTCTCCAACTTCTACAGGCGCTTTATCTCATCCTTTTCCACCATTGTGGCCCCACTCACGGCTCTGACTAGCCCTCAGGTACCCTATCAGTGGCGGAAGGAACATCAGGAATCCTTCGAGGCTCTGAAGACCGCTTTCACCACTGCACCGATTCTTCAGCACCCCAATCCCGAACTTCCATTCATAGTCGAGGCAGACGCCTCTTCCTTCGCCCTCGGTGCGGTGTTGTCTCAGACCTGTCCGACCACGGGCAAGTTTCACCCGGTGCCATACCACTCTCACAAGTTTTCCAGTACTGAGGCCCATTATACTGTGATGGAGAAGGAACTTCTGGCTGTTATGGACGCCTTTCGTGTCTGGCGCCATCATCTCCTGGGGGCTAGGCATCCAATCACTGTCTACTCCGATCATCAAAACTTGCAGGACTTGGCCTCCCTGAAGTGCATCAACAGCAGACAGGTTTGGTGGCATCTCTTCTTTTCCGCCTTTGACTTTCACATCACTCATCGTCCTGGGGTCAATCATGGGAAAGCGGATGCCTTCTCACGCTCTCCGGGTGGGGTCTCGTTGCCAACCTTCCCTGATACTCTTCTAGACAAGAGTCACGTAATCTGTCTCTGTACTCCCTCTCTCTCATTGTTGGATTCTGTGCGAGCATGGACGAGCAGTCACTCTGACCAACTGCGGGATTGGGATCCAGTGTATTGTAACGGCTTGCCTTTCGTACATGATCGTTTGTTTCTTCCCACGCCCGACACCCGCAACCAGGCCCTTGAATGGTCTCATGATGCCCCCTTTAACGCCCATCCCGGCCAGGAACGTACCATGGATCTCCTAAAGCGCTGGTGCTGGTGGCCCTCTATGAAGCACGATGTGGAATGTTATGTCAACTCCTGCTCTGTTTGCGCTCAAGCCAAACACCAAAGGGGCCGCCCAAATGGCCTGCTGCTTCCGCTACCGGTACCCCCGAGACCTTGGCACACACTGACTATGGATTTCGTGACCGATCTCCCCAGGGTGCAGGGTTTTGATACCATCTGGGTGGTGGTGGATACATTTACCAAAATGGCTCGCTTTGTCCCCTGTAAGGGGATCCCTTCGGCCCCGGTCCTGGCTGACTTGTTTTTTTAATCGGTTTTCTCATTGTTTGGGCTCCCTTCTGTTCTTATCTCTGACCGAGGGTCGCAATTCACGTCTCGTTTTTGGCGAGCTTTGACTAAGCTGCTTGGCATCGATACCAGGTACTCCTCGGCCTATCACCCCGAGACTGATGGGCAGACGGAAAGAACGAACCAATCTATGGAGCAGTATCTCCGGTGCCTTATCTTACAGCAGCAGTCCTCCTGGTTGAGTGTTTTACGGCTTGCCCAGTTCGTCTACAACAACGCGGCTCACTCTGCTACGGGTCTCTCTCCTTTTTACGCCCTCTACGGCCAACACCCCAAGGTCTTGCCCGTCCCTGACGCTTCTGTCTCTTTGAATCCTGCTGCCACAGCTTGTCTTAGGGATCTGTCTGCTGTTCATGCTCGTACTCTGGTCCACCTTACTGAAGCAAAGGCCTCCATGAAGTCCCATGCTGATGGCAAGCGCTTGGCTGCTCCTCCCCTTGCGGTGGGTTCCCGGGTGTGGTTGTCTTCCTGTCACCTTCGCATGGTTGGTTGTCGGAAACTTCTGCCTCGCTGTGTTGGTCCGTATGCGATCTCCCAGGTTGTGAATCCTGTGGCTTTCCGTCTGGTTCTCCCGAGCTCTTGGCGTATCCATCCCGTTTTTCATGTCTCTCTTCTCAAGCCTTGCCCTGATTCCTCCCGTCTCCATGCCCCGGTGGCCCGGTGTCACTGGCCTCCCCTGATGTCTTTGAGGTGTCGGCTATTCTGGGTTTCCGTTGGTTTAGGGGTAGGCTTCAGTATTTGGTGGACTGGGCGGGTTATGGCCCGGAAGAGCGCTCTTGGGTTTCCGCCCTGGACATTAACGCTCCTCGGTTGGTGTCCCGGTTCCATCGGGATCACCCGTCCTGCCCACGGGGTCATGGGCCGTTGGGGGGGCTGTGTTAGACGCTCCTCTGCACATCAGAACACTGCTAGCACCCCTGCACATCAGAACACTGCTAGCACCCCCACAACACCTTCCCCGGGTTCCCACACTACTCCCCCCAGATTTTGAGACTCACATGATTTGGCTGCCCCACAGGACCGAAAGCTCCGTAACGGGTACAATGTACGTGCCCGTTTGCAGCCCTTCCTGCATTGGCAGTTGCCATGGAGAGCACACAGCAGAAGGGGCGGCAGAACGCTTCCGCATCGAACAGTCGTCCGCTCACGTGACTCAGGGTGGCGTTTCCCATGTGACGATGGAGGGCGTCACGTGACACGGAAGCGCCCAGTACATAACGCTTGATGCACGGAGCACTCACCGCTTCTGAGCTGTCTTTCGACTCTGTTTAGCGCTACGTCTGGACTTTGCTCTTCTGGTTTACCTTGACTTTGGATCACTCACCTGGACTCGGATTATCCTTTGTACCTTTGCTTGGAACTGTTGACTCATCGCTGATCCTCGGCCCGTCCCTCACTTGCCTTCGGATCATCCCTTTGAACTGTTTGTCTTCACTACGCCATTGCCCTTTGAGGGCTCACGCTACGCCTTCAGCCCTTGGTTCAGGTGGGCTGTCCTGTACCCACGTGTGACTCCGGTCCCCTTGCTCTGGGGACTACCTCTCATCTGAGTCTCGAACCTCCTTCACTAGGTCTCCCGGGTTTTCCAACCACCGGATAGGTAAGATTATTCAGACCCTGTGATTCTTGTATTCTATTGTATTTGCCTGGTACTTAACCCCGTTCTTTCTGCAGCAGCATCGGTGTTCCTGAGGTTCCGTGGATCCGGGAAGCAACATCTCCCACCTGTGGCTCCAAAGGTCGCACATCGGGGTTCTTTTAGGTTCCCCTGTGCGTCACTTGGGGACGGAGGTATCAACGGTCTACACGACACTTAAGTCAGAGCACTGTCCCTCACACTGATACATACATCAAAATCCTACAGGAATTATACAGGAATTATGTGGATGTTGAAACTCCACAGAATAACATATGCATTCAAACATAAAAGTTATAAACAGAAATTGTTGTGAGCAGGGTTGGATCCCCTTCCCCCTGGACCGATTCAGGATGTTTCAAACCAAAGTTCTATTTCAGGAAAGTTCTTTTCACTCGCCATATTCCACTCCGTGTACAATACACAGTTCTTTCCATCCAATATGTCCTTCACTTGGCAAAGTGATTATCTCAGTTCAAAAGGGTTTCTAACACTTAAGAAAATTGTTAAAGTTGTCACTACCTTCTGCTTGGCAAACCAAAAAGATTATTTCTTCATACATCAAATCGAAAGTCAATGTAAAAGTTATTTTCTCTGAAGACCAATCACTTTTTACCACATTGCCTTTCTTCTTCATAAGCAACACCTTAATCAGGATGGTTCATTAAGAAAGTTACACATTTGTCAGGTTGACTTTACAACAGTTCATCAAAACTTCTTCAAAAGCAACCCCTTAGTCAGGATCGTTATACAGCAGTTCATAAAAAACACAGCAGTGGAATGTCCACTTCTTTTCCACCACCACCTTCCACCACATTCACAGTACTTCAAATCATCATCTACCTGGTCCACTCGCCTGCCAGCACTAACCACTAATTGTCCCTTTCCTGGTGCAGGATGCAGCTCGTACTTCTAAAACTCATAGTCTGGGGGAGGCTTGTTCCAAACTTTCCACCCTTAAATCCTCAATAGGGAAAATTGAACCAACAACCACTTCTGGGGTAAGTCTTTTGACTTGCAGCACAATTGGCTTACAGCTTCTTCCACAAACATACTGTACAATAGAATAATGATTCTCACATGGATCTGTTTGCCCTTGGCAGTTCAGGTTACAGTTCCATCCTCCTTGATCCTTTCTACAAAGAGGGCTTTTCTACTGCAGTCTCTGATTTTTTTCTACACAACCTATTGGCTATGTGATTTACAACTACAGGGACTGCTACATTCAAATTGCCTTAATGTTCCTTGGCTTTGGCAACGTAGGTTATAATGTCCCTTGGCTGTATATGCCTCTTTGGGAGAATTTTATCCCATTTGTTTTATTATTGCCCCTCTTTGGATTTGGCAATGCCTGGTACAATATTGCCTCATTCAGTTTCACCTTTTAGATAAGTTGTATTCACTTTGTTTGATTATTGCCCCCTTTTGGCTTTGGCAATGCGGGTAACAATATTCACCTATTCAACCTTTCTAAATAGGAGAGTTGCACCCAGTCTGCTTTAATTTAACATTTCGGTATTGAAAAATGCTTTCTTGCACAGTGGTCTACTTCAGAGCGCCTGGGCGTCACCTAGAACAGGCCAACTCACTAGTACATCCTGGTGTCTACTTCTGACTCGCTGCTTCTGCTTCTTCACTTGTGGGGTCTTTCCTGGCATTTGACAGCTCCAGTCAGCCCTCGGCTGTTCATGCTGTTTGTCAAAGGAGCACACACAGCTCCAAATGCACCCCGGTGAAAACCTCACACTGGGGCGAGATGCAGGACACAGAGAACTTCTCTCTCCTTCAGGACTTCTGCCCTCAATACCACTTCCTGCTGCATGTCCTCTGCATCTCACAGTCAACACAACCTCTGCCACGTTCTCTACACGGTTTACCGTTATCAGAAAAGCATTGGTGCCGACCTCTGCTTCTTCCTGATGCTTCTCGCACATGGTACGCACCTGAGGGCCTTTAAATGTTTAAGGTCCCGCTCAGGTGTGTGTCATTACAACCACTAGACCGCACACTACAGTCTGGTAAATCTGGACAACTCTTCCTCGTCTCAGTATTTAGACCATTATGGGATTTGAAATCCATAATGTTCTTAGTTGTTTTTACTTCATTTAATTCACTCTGTTTGATAATATTTTAAGGGGAGTAATGGTTTTCTCTTGGATTTATAATCCAAGCACAATGTAGAATCATAACTACTAAAAGTAGTTGTATTAACTCTCTGTACCCTTATAGTCATTTTCATGGTTACAAAATGTCTCTCATACTTGGCACCGTTTGTATACCTGGCAGGGGAAGCTCTACTGTGGCAACATGCCTTTAAATACAAAGGATTAGGAAAAGCGCATCCTCCAAAGAGAATGGATACCGTGTCTCTTCTGACAGAATCACCACATTCCCCTGACAGCCTGCTGCGTCCATGTGATCCTCCCTCCTGAAACCTCCCCCAGGGTTAGGATAAGGTAGTGTCTGCCTTTCCCTGGCCCATTGGAGGAGACGCTAGGCTGGGATTCTGTGATGACTCTGCAGGAGTCATCACACTCGCAACATGCACACAAGACAGCTACGAGGCTATGGAAGGGCAAAGCACACCTAGCCTCCTGCTCCTGGAAGTGGAAATAAGGCCTCGGCACATGCTGCACGGTCCAGTGTTCCAGCCGTTGTGCACAAGGACACCTCCCGGACCTCTCAGTCCAAGGGTACAGCTGAAGCCACTCTGGGGGAACAAGCACACCTGCTGTGGTTGTGGGACCAGTATCATTCATTGCAGAGCCTGCAGAAGCACCGCCCACCCAACCTTGTAACCTTCTACCTGTGCAACCTAACATGAAAAAGGCTATGGGGCTTTCCCACCTGAGTAGTTGTAGTAATATGAGTTTAATGAGAACAGTTTGCTGTATTCCATGAAACTGAAAACATAAAAACAGATTTGAAAGATTGTAGGAATATAATCCATGAATAAGCACTATACAGTAAACTCAAAGGTATTTGAGAGAGTACAGTAAAATAGTACTCAGTCAATTCACAGTTCCATCCAAAGACAACAGACCAGTGGAAATGCTCTTATAAACAGCAGCTGTTTATAAGAGCATTTCCAGGTAAAGTGCACAAGAACTTCCCTTAAAATTGTTCTTGACTGATATGTAGAGTATACAATATACATAATGTTGACACTATAAACTAGAGCACTATACATGGAACGGAAGATCTCAGTATAGAAATCATCTCAAGAGTTAAATTAATCTTTAGCCTTAATGACCATGATTCCAATTTATGTTGTTTTCTAATGCTTCGGGGACTGCTTACAAAGTATTCCACAGCTCAAGATGATTTAGTTTTGGTAAACATCATGAGCTAATAAAAGGGACATGCACAATGAAAATAGCTTACATTTTTATTAAGGGCACACTATGGGCCTCATTACGGGTCCAGTGGTAACCGTGCCGGTATTACCGGTGGGTTGCCGCCAGACCTGTAAATATTTACACGTGCCTGATTTGCCGGTAACACTGGGGGATTACAACCCTGGTGGTCAGGAACGTCAGGCGCCGGTAAATTATAATTCCACATTCCCATAGAGAATGGGGCACACAAAGCACTGGCACTGTTATTAACGGTGCCGGTGCTTCTGTGACGGTCTGCTTAGCGTTGCTGCTGTGCCCGGCAGGGTCAGACCTGCTGGGGGACAGCGGCTCCAGAAAGCAGACCTGTAGTATACCGGTCCGGAAACAACGGTGCCGGTATGCTTACCAGCGCTGTTGTTTTCGGACCGGCACACTTGCAATGAGGCCCTATATATTCTCTTTAATGTTATATACCATGTACCAAATAAAACAGTTTAAATTGGTCTTCAAAAACTAATCATCTCTTCCACACACTGCTGGACCCAAACCATAATGGGCCTCATTACAAGTATGGCGGTACCGTACCGCCATACTACCAATTGTGCTTGCGGATCTCGCTCTGCCTGCCAGGTCCAACCTGGCGGGCAGTGCGGCACCCGCAAGCACAACTTGTGGATGCACCAGCACCATTATGAACGATGCCGGTGCATCCAAGCTCCCCATTCCCATTCAGCCCTATGGGGCCGAATGGGGATGGCGAGTCCCTTATTTCCGGCACCCATGAATGGGCAATTACCAGGTCCACCGACCTCGGCATGACCCGCTTATTGCCCATTCACAGGTGCTGGTAAAATCACAGGTCTGGTGGCAGCTGTGCCTTTGTTACAGGCACGGCTAATGCCAGACCCGTAATGAGGCCCAAATGGGTCTCATTATGAGGCTGGCGGTAGTCGTGCCTGTAGTACAGGCACTGCTGCAGCCGGTATTTCCGGCGCCCAGAAAAGGGAAATTACTGGGTCATTATGACTTTGCCGGGCCCGGTAATTGCCCTTTTCTGGGTGCCGTAAAAAATTCTTCCCCATTTCCATTTGAGCCCCATAGAGCTCAATGGGAATAAGGAAGGTGGTAGCACCGGTACCGTTACTAACGGTACCAGTGCTACAGTCCTATTCTGCTCGCGGGTGCCAGTACCATCACCAGGTCAGACCTGGTGGCTGCCAAGGCACCCGCGATCAGAACTCGTAGTATGGCGGTATGGTTGCAACAGTGCCGGTAGTGCTACCAGCACCGTTATTGCCTTACTGCCACACTTGTAATGAGGCCCAATAAGTTCCTCTATTTATCCTGTGAGGCCTACAAGTACCCTCAAGGAGCTACGTTGATTCTGAGAGCATCCCCCTGATTTGTCCTCTAAGGCATTATGCTGCACAAGCTAGAATGAAGAGCAGTATGCAGTGAGAACGGTGACCTGCCCTTAGTCTTTGAGTGGATTGCTCAGAAACGACTGAACGAAAATAGTCATGTTTGTTTCCACATGCTTTAAGGTGTCCAAACCTTTTCTTGGAAGCTGACATAACCATGTTTTGAATTAATGTCACGCTACCCGGCCAAGGTAACAGAAGGGTTTAAGGTCATGGTCATCGTAGTTTTATCATCCCTGGTTTCCTTCTATGTTCCTGCCGGTGCAGTGTTCCTTTCAAGTTTATTGTAAAGAACTCAGTGACTACACCTTTCAAGAATATGTTTTGAGAGAAACTCCTCTTAATTTGTCCATTTATTATATATGCATAAGTCAATAACATGAAAGTCGATTAAAACACACTCAGACAAAAGAGTGACATAGAGCACAGCATTTATTTCCTCAAACTTATTCCTACTCTACACCTCTATCTTTTATCTTTTTGCTTTCACTTCTGATGTAAGCTTTATGCAGGGTTAGTGGAATCTACTGACAATGCATGCCATGGTTGGTTGACCACTTTCGGATGCATCATCCATGCTGTAGGGGAAATAATATCAGGCCCATCTGGGTTGCTTGTCTCAAACCTCCTCATACAGCTGCAGTGGTGTTCGCGGGTTTGGGATGCATCACATACATGCATCTGATATAGTTGTCGATCACTTTGTCTTGTGACTTCATTGTACTCAGATGGTGGAGTTTCATCCTCTCTCTGCGTACCTATTGGGACAACCTCGATGGCAGGCCCATATCTGAGATGTCAGTAGCTTCTGAGGACTTGCACAAGACAACAAAAGAGTTCGTGTCATTGTTAGCATTTTCCTCTGGTCCTGAGCTAGCAGGAGCCACCTTGCTAACCTCGGGAAGGGTTGAGTGCAGCTACAACTTCTGAAACACTGTTGCCCTCATAGCTGGGCAGTGCAGTCCTGTCGTCATTGGCATCTTTGATGGGCACGGAATGTATGGGACAGGCTCATCTGCCCCAATGGGATCAGTGCACTCGGGTGTGATGGTTAAGAGTTGGTCAGCAACAGCCCCTCTAAGATCCCCACCCATGTGTCATTGACACCTGCAGCGATGAGGTACACAAATGCAATGCAAGGTACATCATAAGCTTGTCAGGTTAGACGAATAATGCCAAAGTAAATATATAGGATATATAAAACTGTACATGCCCTCGAGTAGTGATCATTTCATTTTTAAGCTTTTCTAAAAGTCCTTATTGCCTCATGCCCTCTGTGTTCTACAGTGGTATACATAAGAAATATGTTGCTGTCATTCCTGATAATTCTGGTGGTTGTCTGAAGATAAAACAGAGCTTGATGTGGACTTGGGAGGCATGGCAAAACGGCCAAGGCCGCGTGGGAGACCCCAGGCAGAGCCACAGTTTTGGCCCAGAAATTAACAAACTCGGTTAGGGTGTGTTCTGTGTGCATACGGATTTGGTTCCCCCTCTGGCAATAACAAGCAGGCTAAACTGAAAAGTGGGAACACTAATTAATGATTTATTACTGTAACAAAGCAGATTCCTGGGACACTTTAGAAAGGTTCTTCAGGTCAGCTTTATTGAAGTTACTTCACAAGCTGATATAGTGAACCACCGGGTCCCACCACCCAGGCTGGCTTCCCCCAACTGCTCAATCCTAGAACCTTCACACAGCATTCACACCTAAACATTCTGTCAACGCGCACCAACATTCTCTCAGCTCATCATACACATGCAAACACTGCAAGCACTTCACAGCACATCTCCCTCCTTACACACACACACCAAACCAGAAAAGGATACACAAAGGGGACACACTAACACGGCATCTTTTTAAAGAGAGATGCAACTCATAAAATGGTTGGAGAGCGTCACCCCCAACATACTCCACAACCGCACATGGAGGGCGTCCCCCCCTCTCTAAATTTTGCTGGCTTCCAGGCAGCACTCTTCAAACCTATCGGGATTTGCCTACATCCCTAACTTGGTACGGAATACATTCTACTTACTCTCACTTCTCTAGCGGAAGGAGTGATCCTCCAATCATTGTGGCACACCATACCGACACATACACCGGGAAGGCGCGACACCCCCATCCTTGTGGCACATCATACCCATACTCACACACTGGGAAGGCGCAACCCTCCAATCCTTGTGGAATCCTATACCCACTCACACACACTGGGAAGGTGTGACCCTCCAATCCTTGTGGAACACCATACCACCTGATACAGTGGGAAGGCGGGACCCTCAAATCCTTGTGGGACACCATACCCACTAACACACTGGGAAAGCGTGACCCTCAAATCCTTGTGGGACACCATACCCACACACACCAGGAAGGCACGACCCCCCCCCCAAACTTGTGGGACACTTCACCCGCACTCAATCTCGGAAGGCACGACCCTCCAATCTTTGTGAGGAATCATTTCCTTCTACTCACTAATGCCAACTTCTCAACGGGTATTATCAAATTGCTCAGTATTCATCATGCCCCCACTTAACAATTATACATTTTCTTCTCCAACTATAAAAATGAATTGCTAAGTGCCCATGCCATTTATTAGCACTAAACCTGAAAATCCTCAAAGGTTAGATCTACGCCTCTTCTCAGGCACTCACCACACTTCTGGCCCTTTTGTTGGCTCTTTAAAGCTGTGACTTTATTTCCTAAAAGTCCCTAGGTGCTTTGCACCTCTAACCTGCACATCCTCAAACATTTTGGATTCTAATGCACCTAAATGCAGTTATCATGACCTCTTCAGATGCGGTGTACAGTCATCCACACACCATACAATGCCATAACCCACAATACAAGCGGTTGCAGTTAATTCTTCTCACTTTTACACAACTTCACATTAAACTCAAAGCATATATTGAACTTGCTTAAAGTACTTCATCACAGTATAAAGCATTTAGAAAGGATACTGCACAGTCTCAATTGCCAGATGAGTTCACCACGGCATCACTAACAGTACCTTAACAGTGCATGCCAGGTCATGGGTCCATGGACTCTCCGGAGCGGATCATTGTCACACTTCTGGTGTGCGACTCCTTTCATTTTGCCCTGAGGCCGGACAATGCAGGGATATCTTTCCGTTTCCTTTTTCCATTTTGTCGCAGCCTAGAGCATTTGCTGTAGTTCAGGAATACCACGCTGTCAAATATGAAGATCTCTTCATGCAACTGCACGCACTATGCATATGCGGTGCATTTGCATAACACAGAAGGATCTCAGTGCTGCCTCCATATATCAATATGCCACCGCTTGCACTGATTACAATGAGAACTGTCAGTTCTCTTTTCGCTCACTGGTGCTACTCTAAATGCCTTAATAACATGCCAGACTTCTTATCCACCATCTCCTTCTGCATGCTCAATTCTTGATGCCTACTCTTGATTTTCGCAGAGGACGTGCCTTCCTCACTCAGCGCTCTATCAAGTCACATAATATGATGCACAAGGTCCTTTACTCTGTCCTGTAAGAGCATAAATATGCCATCTGCAGTTGGATGCCTTAGACATCACTCACAATGGTACGTTCGGTTTTCATTTACATCCAAAACCAATTTTTGCAAAACCCGCAACGGGCAAACATGACGTCGCCATTTCTTTTGAGTTCGTGCTCGAAATGGAGTTCAGCTGAGACTACCGCTGTGCCATGCTTCACTAGGGTAGGGCTGGTTCATGTAGGGCACCTGCCTCAGTACTGGCTATTAACCCTGTGCCCACTTGCATAGCTCAGTTAATGTGCACGTTGCACCCGGGCTGACCCTTATTACATCCATCAACCCTTGGCTTTACTAAGAATGTGTTCATCCATTGTACCATGTTGAAGGCAACCGGGGAAGGGCTCATCTTGCCCTTAATCCTTGCAGGCACTAGACCAATGTCATGCCCAAAATCACACACTCCTTCTTTCCTTTTTTCTACTTCTCAGGCATTTGGTACAACTGCCCTGGGACACGCTTAGACTAGCACCCCATACTTTGTACACTGCCCTGGGTTACAGAATAGTTTGTTCATTCCCTTTCTTCTTGGATTCTTACAGGGCCAGGAGTTTTCCCACTTTGGGATCCCCTCTGCATCGCCCTGGGTGATTTCTGCAGTGCCCTGTGACTTGCAGATTGTACATGTGATATCCTCTGCCCGGGGCCCTTCTGCTGTGCCATAGGACTGTGTAATACCTCTTTTACTCTGCCCTTAATCACACTGTATTTTAGTGCTGCACTTATTTTCCCCTGGGTGAGTGGTGGGGCTTCGGTTTCCTCTTTCTCTTGCCCCTGGGTACTGCGCTGGGGCTTTTGCTTCCCTTCTTTTTCCCCTGGGCGATGGGACTTCTCATGGGGGGCAGTGGTTCCTCTGCTTCTCTTCTGCTCCCCCCTCAGCAGACTGGTACAACTTTTCATCTTTTCTTTTTCTTTGCACGTAGGTTCTTTTTCATTGCTTGGAAGCCATCCTTGTCGCCATTGTTTCAAAGCAGATTCCTTGGACACTTTAGGGAAGGTTCTTCAGGTCAGCTTTATTGTAGTTACTACACAAGCTGTTATATTGAACCACTGTGTCCCATCACCCAGGCTGGCTTCCCCCAACTGCCCAATCCTAGAACCTCCACACAGCATTCACACCTAAACATTCTGTTACAGCGCACCAACATTCTACCAGCTCATCATACACATGCATACACTGCAAGCACTTCACAACAATTACAGTCAGAGAAGTAGGCTTATTGCCGACAGAGTACGCTAGGCACAATGGACCGGATGATTGCACCGGGCTGTGGGTACAAGGTGGGGCATCAATGGCAGGCATACAGGGTAGGCACACCCACTGTCATTGGATCCGGGTCCTGAGGAGTACCCTTGGATGCGGAGGAGGGGAGAAGGGACACCAAGGTAGGATGTGAAGGGTTGGAGAGGGAAATGTTTGAGTGGGGAGGCTGCTGGGAAGGAGGAGGGAGGGGGGGAGAGTCCAGGAGGGAGAAGAAAGAATGGGCAGCTGCAGAGTGGTGAGAGAGAGAGTGTGGAGAAAGGAGGAAGAAATTAGCCAGTGGGGAGATAGAAAGAGAGGGTAGATAAGGGAGCTGCTAGAGAGGACTAGGGCTGAGAGAAGGGCAGGGAGAAAGAGAGAAAGAAAGGGAGAGGGAGAAAGAGACAGAGAGAGAAGGCGATGGGGAATGAGAGGAAAAAAAGAGAGAGGAAGAAAAAAGAGAAAGAGGGAAAGGAAGGGAAGGAGAGAGAGAAAGAGAGAGCGAGAGAAAGAGAGAGGGCAGCACAGGCAGAGTGGCCAGGAGGCCTACCGGTGCAAAAATAGAGCAGGTTGGGGTAGAAGATGGAGAAAAGTGGAGAATTGAGAAGGGCAGACAGGGAAAAAAGGTACCCAACCCACACATTCAGCACACTTCCAACAGCAACCAGAAAGAGACCCAGGTCTTCTCTCCATATGCTTATAAGGCTGCCGCTCCCCCCACTGCAGAGCCACCCCTATGATGGACACAACGGGTGGAACTAGTTTCTTGCTGTTCCCAGTGCTCAGGGGAGGTTTGGTGACAGAATAAGAGGAGGGAAATGACAGCGTATAGGGCAAGTACCCCTCCAGAACCCACCCACCCCCATGTTGACAGGATGTAAGATGGACATTACAGGGTGTAGGATAAGTGCCCCTCCAGAGCCGGCACACTCCATGATGAACATAACAGGGGGAACTAGTTTCTGGGCTGTATCCCAGGCCTTAGTGAAAGGAAGGGAGATGGAAATGACAGAGTGTAGGGCAGGAGGGTACACACAAGCAGGCACAATAGATGAAAAGAGCAGGCCAGTTGCTGGGGGGGAGGAGGTTCTCAGGAAGAGAGGTAAAGAGCCAGTCCTAAATTGTAGATTACACTGGCTGTAAATTCTAGCAGCTGTTTGCCTCCTGGTTTAGGAACAGGGTTAACAACAGGGGAACTGTTTTCTGGAGGGAATGGAGTCCCTCTGTTACGGCAGGAGCATGGCTGGAGTTCCACAACTCCCGAAACATACCACACAGTGCAGGGGACACTTGTTAGGTCACCCTCCAGCCTGGCTACAATAACCAAGAGTTTTCTCATTCATTGCTTTTGTCTTGGTTGTTATGTATGGACTACATGCTAATCACGTGTCACTATAGGTGGTGGTTTCACAGTGTTTCTTTCAAAACACTTTCTTATTTTGCAATTTATCTTGCCATAAACAGTTGCTTGAGGAAAAGTTAAGACTAATAATTAACCTCCTTGCAAACTCTGTTCTTGTGAATGAACTTTTTGTATTTTCTGATTGTGTTTTTTTCAACAAATACTTATTTCCCCAAAAAACTATTGATGCATGATTATTAAATGCATCCAGCAGCAAAATAAATTTAAAAAGCTGACTGATTGAAATCTATTTGTGTCTGAAACTCCTTTTGATGCATTTTCACATTCAAAGTGTTTCTGTATCTATCTTGACATAATAGAAATAACCTAGGCCTACTCAAGTCAAATAGTAGTCCCCAGAAAACGTTATACGTCAGAACAGCCCCCATTGTTGATCCAGGGGACACAGAGGGCCTGATTCACAGAATTGTTTTATAATGGTGCAAACATAATAGCAGGAACTGAACACATGTGCACATAGCAAGGTAGAGTCACGCACACACACTCACTAAAGACAATGGGCCTCATTGTGAGTTTGGAGGTAGCCATGCCCTTAACAAGGGCATGGCTACCCCCAAACTCGGGTCCGGGTTCCCTGAATGGGGAAATACCGGGCCATTCCGGCCTTGGAGGGGCCGGTATTTCCCCATTCAAGGAACCAGGACCTGGTCCATCCCCATTCCCATTTGAGCCCCCATATTGCTCAATGGGAATGGGGAGCATGCTAACAATGGGCCTGTTAATGACGAGCCCGTTGTTAGCACGCTGGGCCGCTCGCAGGACCCGTTAAGGACGTCTGGTAAAACCAGGCGTCCTGAGTGGGTCCCGTAAGCGGACCTCGTAATGTGGCAGTAAGGGGTTAACGGCTCCGGCCCTTACCGCCCTCCTCGTGATGAGGACCAATGTGTCTGCTATCCATACTGTGCAGGAGCATAGGGTAAAAATGGTGGTTAATGTCCAGCGTGACAGAAAACAAGCAACTGTAGGGATCATATTGTAAAAGTACAAAACGCAGTGAGCAGGCAATGTTGGAACCAAGTACAGTGACGCACCAATGCATTAACCAAATACAGGACAAAATACAAACACAGGAGAACACAAAAGCATTTCACAGAAATAAACCAAAATCACAGGAAATGCAGTTAGGGCTTGTCATAAACAGCACAGAAACAATAGTCAGCGATGAGTGGGTAGATTCATAGGTAGAGAAAAGAAATATATAGTCACATACAGTGCAAGATGGAAAATACATTTGGGAAAATAAAAGTCATGCAATGCATTGGTATAATAAAATTCCACAGTAAACTCAAGTGACATATGTGTAAAACACAGGTAAAGGCTATCCGGGCCCCACACATGGAGACTACCATTTCCACAGCTCCCCTCTGTTGCCAAAAGGGGCCACATCAAATGGGCTGGGGACAAGCGTTACACCACATTCTGGGCCAGTCTGTTAAGTTCTTGATTTACGGCGTTTGGGCTCAAGGATGTGAGGGGGATATGAGCCATTGTCAAATAGGACCCAGGGGTCTGGTAACACTTTGAAATGAGGCACCAGAGTGGTTTGCAGATGACAATTAGTGCAAGCAAACTCTCAACAGCATACAGAACATATGAAAGCAGGTTTCTCCAGAAGGAGCATAACCAGTCTAATATTATCCCCACTAATAATATTGCCATATATATGGTCGTCAGGATTGGCCATAGGCAATATGATTAGTGGGGATAATATTTGGGGTAAATGGGAGCGGGGTTTGCGGGGGTGTCCCCTGCTCCCTTTAAAATAATATAAGGGTTCCGGGGGTGTCCCCTGCAGGTTTAATGGGTTAATATTGCCGCGAAAATATGGCGCTATTCTTGTATGTCAATATTTTAGCGGAGATATTAACACATGGTACCTCTTTTAGTCCATCCAGATAGTCCTTGGATGTATCCTTGGGGGTGGTTCCAAGGGAGGTGATGTGAGCGGCACGGTCAAAGATTTCATCAGAAGAGTCTGGAACAAATACATAACACTCTGATCCAATAAGTGCACACACTCTGCCATGGGAAGCCAATATCATGTTGAGGGCCATACGGTTTTGGAGAGCCCATTTTCTCAACTCCCTCTACTTGGCAGCTAATGTTTCATGTTGAGACTTCAGTCTCATTTGCCACCAACCTCCAGAATTGCCTGTTACAAATACACGGCCCAACCAACTCTAATGACACCCATCTGGGGTATTAATACAGTGCCATACAGGTGTTAGGTCTTGACAGTTTCTTAATGGCCAGGGGGCACTCGTGTGACTGAAGCACCATGGACTGGCATCTGGTGCTGGTGCCCACCTCTTCCACTCCTTTTTGACCTTCCTATTCAAAGCACACAGAGAAGGTGGCCTTTCCCACACAGTTAGAGCTGCATTTCCCAGATATGCACTGGGCTTCCGGGATGGCGGAGGAATACTTCGGAGAAACTGGCAGGTACAGCCTGGAGCTGGAACTCTGCACCCTGATGGGGAGGTATATGGGCACAGACCCAGCCTTGGGTCTGATTGAGTTTGCGGGCCGCCAAATAGCAGAGCTGAAGGAAAGAGTCCTCTTGGTAGTCTGTTAATGTAGGAGGGACGAGCAGAGGGAGCAGAGCAAGTGTTGTCATTATCTTGCTGATGTCAGACATTACGGATTTGCTTTGGGGACCCACAGGGAGCAACCAGTTGGAGCAGAGCGAGTGAAAATGAGTCTGAGTCCCTCTGTCCTCCAAGTCCTTCCAAGAGCAGATGAAAAGTTCACTTGGCAAGGAGAAAGCAGAGATCGCACAAGAAAGCAAGCTGGGAAGAAATCAAAACTGGTACATAAAGACAGGACGTTGGGATAGTGCAATAACGAAAGATGGATGGCAAGGCTGGTACCTTGGTAAAGAAAACGAAAAATAAATACAATTAAAGCAAAGTGAGCTTGGTACACTGCAGCTGTATGATGTTCGCACTCATAGAATGGGAGACTTTTGAAGCAGAACTGTCAAACCACAAACGCAGATCGAACTCAAACATACCCTACTTCAAATAACACTATTCACAAATGTCAAAATGTGAAAATATTGAAATTCAAAGATATCATTAAGAAACATCAAAATTATTATTCAAAGTTAAAATTCTAAACATACAATTTGAAATTCATGAAACAAAATTATTCAAAATATCAAAAATACTAAATGTTCAAAGCTAAAATACTATAGTCCAACAAAAATCACAATTCAAATGTTAAAACATATCACAGCTTCAAAAATGATCCAGGTTCAAAAATATCAATGTTCAAAATCTCACAGTTCAGACAGTCTTATCTTTCGACCACAGGCCACTTCCCCACGGTGAGACAAGACAAACTGTTCCCACGCTGGCAGAGTTTCAGACGGGGTTGAGGGCAGACATTTGGAAATAAATAGAGTCCATGCTCTAGGGTACAGTGTCCTCTTTAGCCCAGGATCTGGGATAATTCCTGTGACTCAGGTTATAATGGGGCTCCACTGGATCGAGCCCCTGACCCTTCATGGCTAGGTGAGGTGGAGGACAGGGTCCCAGGTTTATAGTTAAAAGGGTGCAACTGAAGGCATTGATTGTACAAAGATTAATAAAAAATCTCATGTGCAGACAATACCGATGAAAATTATTATTTTATTCATCATTTTCATGACCAGAGAAGGTGTGGTTATTTTTCATCAGGGTATTTATCTGCATTGCCTTATACTACTATTAGTATTTGTTTGACGTGAGACTTATATAATAGACAAAGTTGAAACTAAGGCACACAATATCCCCTGATATGCAAACACCTGTGCTATTAGGTTATTGTTACATTGGTTATATTTAGTTTGCAGCTGATTTTGTTATACACAAATTAGATTATATCATATGACTTCCCCTCATCCTTGCCTGGAGTTATTTGAAGTTTAGTGCTGGGAGCCAGATTGTGTTAATGAGCTATGCTTGAGCATCTAATTTCATGTTTTTACTATGAGGTATATTTTCTTTGATGCCTTCTTCTAATTCCACAATTGTTATAGGTTTGACCATTGGGTGTTGCTGGGCTTTAATAATTCCGACCCGGAGATTCAGTTTTGTGAGAATGCTTATCTGGCCTTCTGTGAGGGTTTAAGTGGTTATGGACCTCATTACAATCATGGAGGTAAAAACGGAGTCATTACCGGCATGGTGGTAATAGCGCGTCCGTGCACCCATGACGCAACTAATAGTGCTGAGTACGAGTGTGCGAGCATGCGCAAACCCCCATGCCAGTAATGGCTGAACCACCATGCCGCTAAAGGCCCTCCAAGCCCCCGATAGCACCATCACGGGACCCGCCGATACCGCCTCCGCCAAGGAGTAACCCCTTAATAAGGACCAGGTAATAACATCATGTAAATACCGGGCTCGTAATACCGGACCTGGAAGTAACGTCATCGCGTCAGAACGTGAAATACACCGGCGGCCATCTTTACAAACACAATAAATTGCAATCCTCTCAATCCAGCAGTGCCACAGAGTGCAGAGCAGGGCCATACCATCCAGCATGTCCAAGGCTACCCGCAAGACCACTCCCTGCCTGCGCAAGTAGCGCTTCTCCGACGAGGTGTCGGGGTGATTATCCTGGGGTCGGCAGAGCCATCCGCGGACCTCTGGGCTGGGGAGGCCCCAACTCCTCCCGTGTCCCAGAACGAGTATGACACACACACACAAGGAGCAAGGCAATGACGACTGTTTATTAGAGTAACGGCAGGGATACGCTCAGTCTGTATGCATCCGGAAAAGCTCTCATCATTAGTGGGGCTCGCAGGCCCTTAGCTCTCCTCATTAGTGGGGCTTGCAGGCCCTTTTTACAGCAGTATGACGCGCTACTTGCGTCACCTGGGAAAAATCTTCACAAAACCTATTGCCACTTCGGATTGGTTCCCCGAGTGGTAGGGTTAGTATATATCCCCTATAAGGAGAGATGTTAGTGGTGGAGGACAGGTCAGGTGGTATAACAGTTGCTACTTTGGAATTGTTACAAGGGGACCCTTGGTGATTGGCTAGGAGTAATGGCGTCAGTAATTAGCCCCCTGTATTCTGATTGGTTCTCCCGCGAGCCCCCAAGCCTGGGACCATCGCTGTTCCCAGCCCGCGGTGTACCTGACATTAGAAACAATGTGCAACTATGTGTTAGTGCGGACAATGGACAGGTCTGTTTATGGGCTGGTGAGCAGGTCTTTCCCATCGCTGCAGGTGTCCATCTTTGCCGCTTCGTTGTTGCAACCTGTGTCCCAGACGTGAGACCCTAGCGGCTTCTCGTCTCGTACGTTTGGCATCCAGTCAGTTCGGCTTGGTCACATGTGTGGAGACTGTAGCTGGAGCAGAATTATGAGCATTAGATTTAGTATTCTGTCTCTGAGGGCTTGGCACCTGCAGGTGTAACCTTGGCGCTGGGCGCGCGGCGTGCGGGTTGCAACATCATGGCCTTGGCTGTGGGCTCTCGTTAGGGGCTCGTTCTGCGTGGTCAGCACTTGTATTTCGCTCTTGGAGGGTTTTCGTTTGCGAGGCTCCTGCTTGGGGACTCTTGCTTGTGGCCTACTTGGGCCTAGTTTCTGGGTGGCGGTACATAATCCATAGTATGGAGGTTGCAGGGCGACAGAGTGTCACAGGCAGCGTTAGATATACATGGTGGTGTTCTCATAGGGAACGGTGGTGAGAAAAGCATCAGCAAGCATGTACACAAGCTCTTCAGGCATCTTGCGTTCTGCGGTGCTGTAGAAGACCTATGTAAAAAATAACAACGATGCATGTCTGCGGATGTGACGGTCCGCTTTGTCGTAGCACTGAGTATGTTCTTCGTGTGGGTTGGTGTGTGAGTGACCAGTGTGCTTGGTGGCAAGTGTATTCTTGTCTCTTGGCTATGTCGTCATGGCATCTCTAACAATGTGAATACTCATGGCTGTTGTTTTAGTCGAGCTGATCCATGTTGCAGGCGTTGGTTTGAGCCTGGCGTGCTGGTGGGCATAGTCCTCATATGTGTAGGTTTTTGAACCAGGGTATTTTGTCATCTAGTAAGTAGATGAACTCCCCTCGTGGGGGTTTCTGGGCCGTGATCCCGTAGGCCACGGTTGAGATTGGGGGGAGGGTGTTATCCCATTCTCCCACTTCAGTCCCCTTCTGGTCGACTTGTCGACGACCACAAAATCATCCTCTTCCTGATCTCCTTTCACTCTCCATACTTTAGTTATTCCGGCCAAGTGCCCATAGTGGTTGACATGATCTTCAAATGACCAATACATGTAAATGCAGCCGCCGCCAGATTTGCAGTATACCCATCTTCCAACATAGCTTCTTGAGTTCCTTGTGTTCTCCACCTTCACAGACGGCGGATCTATGTGATTATCAAGTATCTGTTTGCGCAACATTTTCCTTTCCTGTATGATCATGTCTGTGTGCTTGTCATCATCAGCTGGCAGTAAGGCGTGCATTCCAACCATCTCCATCATTTTGTCCATTGTACAGGCTTTTCTTCCTTTCCATAATCTCATTCCAATCATTATAGACACTGCCAATATAATGCATCCTGCTATTAACTTCAGGCCGTCTGATAGCCACGAAGGCATCCATGACCACAGGAAGGAAAACCAACTGCCATCTCCTTTTACTCCTTTACTTTCGTCAATCATTTTCTAGTGCATCAGGGCTAGTTGTGATACTGCTTCTGTAAGTGTTCCATTGTCAGCGTCATTAGTGGGGAAGAATGTGCAACATGATTGTCCAATTTTCGGACAAACTCCTCCTTCCATTGCCGTGAGGAGGTCCAGCACATATCTATTTTGTAGTGCTACCATTCGTACTGCCCTCAATTCTTCTTTTATCGCATTGAATCCATTGACGGTTGAATTAGTGGTCATCATTAGCTCCCAGCGGGTAATCTGGAGCCATTTTGTATATGCATATGCCTGCAGTCCAGGGTGTATTATTGATGAGAAGAACATTGCTGCTCTGCTAAATAGTCTGTGTTCCAGTGGGATGGAAGTGAGAGCTGTTTCTGACCTTCCCCACAGGTAGTTTCCGGTCAGGGGTTCTCCTTGTCTTTTCACTCTCGACGGAATTGTCTTGCCGTGCACCTCGTCACCTTCTTCATCTTGCACAGATCTTTTCCTCCTTTTATTACCTTTGTCCATCTTGGGGAAGTTGGCCATGTTGACGTGTCTCTGAGGCACAACCAGAGATGGTACATTAATGTGTACCATAGTGATTATCCCATTCCATGATGGAGGTAACATGTGAAATGCCTTATCGATGCAGGCCCAATAGAGATCCTTTAGAACAGCTGACCCGGCACCCCCTCAGGGATCAATATTATATTTCTGCAGTTGCGGTTATTTCCAACATCAACATCGCCAATGTGTTGATAGCACAGTGTGGGTGCAGTTAGTGGTAGTATAGTTATTGGGTCTTAGTCTTGCTCCAGCCACGTTAACAGCGATACATTTTTTACCCACTCCATCCAACACATATGGTTTGTGTCATTGATTGAGTGCGCATTTTCGTTTGTCACCATATTGCTCCCCACCACTCCATCTGTCCATCCTTCATTAGTGTATATCTTCCCATATATTGCAATGAGTGTTCAACACTCATTGTTTCCAACAACCTTGTTCACCTGCACTTTCACTTGCATACCAGTCACACGGCAGGTATTCTAATGTCACTTTCTTTGTTTCTCCTTTATCAGGGCCATCTGTTATGTATCTAAATCCTTGTGTGTGTAGGCGGTATCTGTTGTACATCCTTAGCGTTTTTATGAAGTTATTTTCATATGGGTATGTATCTCTTGTCTTCTATTGAAATGCAACCACTGTCCCTTTGAATCGTCCTAACGTTTGGAATAATGCCAAATATATCAGGCATTCCACTGTTTTTGCTGGTACTTCAGTAGCTACAAAAGTCCTCGATGCGCTCATGGCGTACGGGATCAACGAGCACACATAGCAGTTGTCCTTAGTTGTCTGCTTACCAATTTTGGACATGTGCTGATACCACATGTTATTTGAGACGTGTGCTGAATCCGTGATATATGTGTCAATCCCATCATTATCTCCAGATGTACTACGTTTCACCCTATTCCCATCACCTCTTGTGTTACTTGTACCACCTGACACCGTACCTGTTGCAGCAGAGGGAGGGGGTATGTTAATTTTGGGTGCAGCCATTATTTGAGAAGCATAGCGTGTCTGCCAGACAGAGGCAGCAATTAAACCAGTGATGACCAACACTCCTACTATCTTTATTACAATACCTACTATCACCGGTTTTTTGTTCTTACCTTTGCTGCGGTCCTGCAGCTTATTCTTTATGAAGTTAAAGATGCCTGCCTGAAAATTCTAAAAACATGCGTTAGTTTGTTCGTTTTCTTTAATCAAGCTCTCCCTATCAGGTAGTCATTTAGTGCCCAGGCGAAAAGCTGTTCCCACGCTAATCTCAGTGACCTATCTCTCAGAGCTGGTAAGTGCTCGTGGAGATGTGGGAATGAATGTTCTATGGCCAGAATAAACATGTTGTAATATGCACGTACCCTTCTCCTTTTTAAATATTTTGGTCTCTTTATATGGTATACAAATTGGTGTGACAGCGCCTCGGGGGTATTGTCATCTGTGGGTAGCATTTACCCCTGGGCAAAACACGACGTTAGTAACTTCACTTTCTTTACAACACAGTAATATGCGGTACCTGCATGTGTGAGACAAACAGAGAAAGAGAACATGCATGTGTTTACATGTGTGGTGCAGTATTTATTTTTGTTAGACAATGTCCTTTATTGGGTAGTGGCAGGGACAGGGCTGGGCGGGGCAGTTGTTTGGTTGCTCTGGGATCTTGTGACCATGGGGTGGGCTATGGACGATTGTCCAAAGTCTATGTGTGCGCCTGTGGCTGAGAAGGGGTCAGGGGCAGTGTCACAATTGTCTTTTGTTGTAGTTGCTGCGTCTTTTCCTGTTGTTGGTGTTGCCGATGCTGTTGTTGTTGCGGTGGCCCTGTCGTCAACATGAGGGCGGTCGGACCTTTGTAGGGCTTGACGTCATGCAGGTGATTCCATACCTTTTTATTGCTCAGTTTAACTGCTCTGGGAGCTACTGCTTCCAACAGGTAGGGCCCTGTAAATCGAGGGCTGTTCCACCAGCGAGTGAAGTTGTGGAGGAGAACGTGGTCTCCTTCCGCTATTGTCCAGTTTGTTTGTTGTACTTGTTCCTCGTTTGTTTCTTCTTGCTCAGTAGTCTTCGAGCCGCCCCGCGTGCGCTCGAGCTGTTGAGAGATAAAGGCGACACTAGTAATCAAGGAAGACACATATTCATACATCTCGTCACCAAAAACATTTGCAGAACTTTCATAATCAGTCATTGCTCTTGAGGGCGGAGTTAGTGGAAGATGCATCTGACGTCCAGTCACCACCTCGTGGAGAGTGAGGTGGTGATCCGACCCTGGCCTATTTCTCAGCTCAAACAGGGCCATGGGTAGACAGTACAACCAGCTTTTCTTAGTTGTCTGCTGTATTTTTGCAATCTCTTCTTTTAGCAGGACGTTCAGGCATTCACAGAAACCGTTTGCCTGCGGGTGGTATACACATGCGAACTTGTGTTTAATGCCGAGCATTGCAGTTATGTGCTCGAACATTTAATTAGCAAAGTGTGGGCCATTGTCCGACTGCAGCACTTTGCAAACTCCCCACCTTGGGAAAACTTCCGTCACTAGGAATTTTGCAGCTCTGAATGCGTCCGCATGAGAGCAGGTCCCAGCCTCAATCCACCTTGAAAATGGGCACACCACTACAATCATGTATCTTTGTCCTTGACATATGTTGATCATGTCAACGTAGTCAATGTGCAGGTGTATGAAGGGTCCTTCCAGCCGGGGTATAGTACCTTTTATCACTTACAGCGTGTGACCGGCTGTAAACTGTTGACAAGTTAGGCATCTGCTGATAAAGTTTGCAACATGTGAATTTAGCTCGGGGCAGAGCCAGGCCTCCTTTATGCGTGCTGCAATCACTTCCTTTCCTGTGTGCGTGGGGTGGTGTAGTTGTTCCAGAGCTGCTTTCAGTAGGGCCAGGGGAATCACTACCTTTCCTGTATTATTCTGACGCCACAATGCATCTGTTGGTGACATTGTGCATCCTCTTTTTACTCATAGCTCCTTTTCTGCCATAGGTGCTGCTGCCTGTATTTCCATTATTTGTTTGTCAGGGATGTGTGTGTACCCATCCTTCATTAGCATTTGTCTTGCTCCCTTCCTCCCCTTACCTTTTCCTTTTTCTGGGGGTGTCCAAACTTCTCCAAAATACGCAGCATGCTTGGCATGTGCATCTGCTGTTTCGTTACCTTTTGAGATAGGGTCATCCCCGTTGGTGTGGGCCTGACACTTTACCAGGGCTATATCTCTGGGTGTCTCAATTACTTCAATTAGTTCTGCAAGTAGTATGGCAATTTGTACTGGCGTACCATCTGCTCTTCTGATCCCTCTCCTTTGCCATTTTATTAATCCTGAGTGGACTGTTGATGTGACATGTGCACTATTGGAATATATTGTTACTCTTTTATCATAGCTCTCTTTTAAGGCCAAAATTAGGGCCACTAGCTCTGCTGCTTGGGCCGAGTAATGTTGTGGTAGTTGAGCACACTTTACTGGCACATACATCCAGTTTCTGTTAACTTAACCACTGCTGCTCCTGTCCTTCTAACACCGTCGCTTTGGTCAATTGTTGATGACCCATCAATGTACATTATTTCTCCCCCTGCTAGGGAATTTTCCTCAACTTTTCTTGTGCTGGAGTAAATTTCAATGGCCTGGGTGTAATCATGAGCGTAGTCACCATCTTCAACTACTTCAGCTATAAATCTCGCTGGGTTTACATTGCTGCACCTTACAATTGTTAGCTCTAGTCTTGATAGTATTATTTCATAGCCTGATGCCCTCTGTGTCGTCAATGTTGATTTGGGCTTGTTCAATATTGCAAAGAGTCCATGTAACACGAACAGTGTGGTAGGGCACCCCATTGTTATTGATGATGACTTCTCCACCATGAATGCTGCGACTGGGAGGCTCTGTTCACAAGGGAAGTGACCTAACATTACAGGGTCCAAGTGTCTGCTGTAGAAAGCCATGGGCTTGTGTCCCATGCTCGTTTTTTGTGTCAGCACTGCCTTCATTACTGCTGAGTCGCAATGTGAAAAAATGAAAAATTGGTGTTCGTAGTTAGGGGTAGCTTAGCTAGCACTGGTGCTGTTGAGATGGCGTTTTTTAGTTCATCAAAAGCCTCTTTCATTTCTCTTGTCCATCCCAACTTTTTATCCCCCTTCTCTGCTTCTCTGAGGGCCTCGAGAAGGGGCCCTATGCATGAACTGTAGTCAAAAACCCATGCCCTGCAGTAGTTGCATAGGCCCAGAAATTGCTGAAGTTCCCTCACTGTCTGTGGTTGCGGTGTGTTGGTTATGGCCTGTGCTCTTTGTGGTGCAATGTTCCTTCCATGCTGAAAGATAAGCTGACCAATGTAGAGCACCTGTTCCTGGCAGTACTGTAACTTTTCCTTGTCCACCTTGTACCCCTTCTCAGCTAACGCTGTGAGCATCTTTACTAAGTCCTTTCTACACCTTTCTTCAGAGGTGCTGCAAATGATTATGTCATCAATGGGCCTCATTACGACCCTGGCGGTAAGTACCGAACATTACCGCCATGGCGTAACCAACGTTTACATCATGGGTCGATGGCGTAAAGTGCGGCATATTCCGACCCATCGGGCACGTGCATTACGCCATGGCGTTAATGTAAAGTACGGCATGGCGTAAATGGGTCAAAAACGGCCCTTACCGCCAACGCACGCCGTGCAAGGAGCACTACCGCCACACACACCATAGCGGCGACCGCAATTAGCGGTCACCGCAATTAGCGGTCACCGTAAATAGGCGTAACCCGAAATAGCGTAATCGCGGCGGAACGGGAAACTGCACGACGGCCATCTTGAAAAACACAATCCATTGCCATCCTCCACAACCATACCTGATCCAACCCTGACACCTATCCACACCCAACACCCACCCAATTAGCCAAGTAAAAATGCCCAAAGCCGTTAAAAAAGCATGTGACCGGCAGCGCCAAGACCGTTTCTCAAGGGAGGAACTAACCATGCTCGCAGAGACTCTGCAAGAAAATGCTGCAGCTGTATTCTCCGCGCAGATGACAAGGCCGTCAATAGCGAAAAAGAAGGCCATATGGGCCCTAGTGGCACAGCGTGTGAGTGCAATGGGGGCCGTACCCCGCACTGCCCAGCAGTGCAGAAAGCGCTGGGACGACTTGAGGCTCCGTGTCCGAAGCATCCTCTCAGCTAACCGGAACCTAGCCACGTCAACTGGGGGTGGATCCGATTCGCCCATAAAGCTGCAAGCATGGGAGGAAATATGTGCATCCACCATCGGGATGGAGAGCATCCATGGTGTCGGAGGGATGGAGAGAGGAGCGCCGACCTCAGGAGATGCAGGTAGGTGGCCAGAGCAAGTCATGCTAAACTCAACAAAGTCCCATCATGTGAAGTACCATGTAGCCCCATAGTGCATATGCAACACATCGGCAGGTGTATGTCCACAGACACATCCAGACTCCACCCTGTACACATGCAGCATGCACACCCTAACTGCTGGCACACACATACCACCATGCTACCTCCACACAAAAGGCACAAAACCTGTATGCCCCTGCCTGAAATGTGCTGCATGTACCCACTGTATAGATGTCATCCCTCACAATGCATGGCCAATGTCCGCGGACCCATCAATAACACTATCCCTCCTTTGCTCCACCACAGGATCTGACACAGACCTCCAGGAAGAGGACAACACTGCATCCAGATCCACCAAGAGGGCCAGGCCACAGGCATCCACCTCAGCCGTCCTGAAGGAAACACACCAGCAGCCACAAACCCTGCCTGGGGAAGAGGACAGGCAAGTGCCAGCCCCCACAACAGCAAACACAGACCCAGCAGCAGCACCGCACATGTCACTAGTCGTGCCCACTGAAGGGACAGGCTCTGCTGCAAGCAGCACCCTCGGTGAAATCGCTGCCATAGCGGCAACCTCCGACAGTGAGGCAGGCAGCATCGAGGTCATCGATGAGGGAAGGCCCACTGCCCATCCACATTCCCCCTGCACATCCCTAAGCCTCCTGCAGGCGGATGCCACACAGGGGCAGTCGGAGGCCGAGGATTGGCCAGCCACCCCATCCCCCCAGCCTGAGGTGAGCAGCCCAATGGAAATGCAAATGCCACTGGGCATGGGCCAGCGGAACCAGCAGACACTTGAGGATATAGTTACCCGCAAGTAGCAGCTATCCGCCCTCCTCAACGAACATGTTGCACAGTGTGGGGTGCCAAGGGATGGCATGGAGAGTTTGGCAGACCGAGTCACAGCTGCCATAGAGTCCTCCACAAAGGACATATGCACGGAACTCGCGGCTGTGCGCAATGTCCTCACAGAACTTGTCCAGACCATCAGGGACATGCGTACAGATGTGCAGGCCGGACCGTCCTCATCAGCCAGCTCGGCACAGAGCAGCCCCATCCGCAGATCAGGGCGCAATCTACGCAGCACGGGCAGGGGTGCCCCGGGGGCCAGGGGAGGGGATCCACATTAGTGGCTTGACAGTCGAGTAGGACTACTGCACACCCTGCTGCACAGACACTACCACACCTTCGTAGGGATTCCAGGGTGGAGGGGGTGTGTTGGGGTGTTCAGGGGGGAGGAGGGAGGGGGTGTGTTGGGGTGTTCAGGGGGGAGGGGTGAGGGGGCGTGTTGGGGTGTTCAGGGTGGATGGGGGAGGGGGTGTGTCACGACGTTTCATAGTTTGAATACACTTTTTTCTTTCCCAAAATTAAATGTGTGGACATTTTCATTGCATATGTGTGCTTTATTGGTGTACAGTCCACAGTGTGCATGTCCCAGAGACACACAGTGCCCCAAGTGCAGTCTCCATGTGATTCACACCAGCCGTGTGTACTAGAAGCAGAGGTCGATGATACTTTGGCGCATTGCACGCCCCTCCTGTGCGTCGCCTCCTCCATGGGGTGCTGCCCCATCGGCACCCTCCTCATCCTCATCGTCAGGTGGTTGCAGTCCTGCGTCAGGGGGCAGGGGCACATTCCGTCTGACGCACATATTGTGTAGCATGACACATGCCATGACGATCTTTGCCACCTTCTCATGGTGGTACAGGAGTGCCCCACCAGACCTGCTGAGGCTTCGGAACCGTGCCTTCAATGGGCCGAATGTCTGCCCTATGACCACACGAGTACGTGTATGTGCACGGTTGAAGTCCTCCTCGTGCTGGTTCTGCGGGTTCCGGACTGGTGTAAGGAGCCACCTCTTCAGGGGATAGCCTGCATCACCTGTATGTAGACGAGAATGCATGTGTCAATCATGTCGTCTGATCAAGAACATGATGTGCCACAATGGCTTGCATCCAACTGTTACTTCGGCTCACTTCTACATGCACTAATTGATTCACACAATGCAACCAGTATATGCTCATGGCTCCCATGGCCTGTTTTGCATGCCATCACCCAATGTATGCAGAGGGGTTGAGTGCATTGCGAGTGGCCATCCTCTGTCTCCGTTCTCTGTGTTGCTCACAGCCAGGTGGAGTATGCATCATTCCCCCCCCCCTTCAGCCAGGTGGAGTATGCATCGGTACGTCATTCACCTGCCCACTTCCATGACATTGGACTCACCGAGTAGCCAGGATCTTGGGCCTGCATGTCGCTCCATGTAGCGTGGTATTGTGGAGTTCCTCAGGACCATAGAATCATGGGTTAATCCGGGGAATCGGGCACAACAATGTGTGATGATCTTGTTGGAGTCACAGACCATTTGCACGTTGATTGAGTGGAACTGTTTCCGGTTGCGGTACGGTACCTCCATGGCACGTGGAACCACCAATTCCACATGGGTGCAGTCGATGGCACCAATGCAACCAGGTATGCCGGCTAGTGCATGGAAACCCACTTTGGTGTTTGCAATGTCCTGGGCAGTCCGTGGTAATGAGATGTGGTCGTCTGTGTGCTTGAGGAGGGCATCGAGCACTTGGATGAGTGTTCGTGAGAATAATGGTTGTGAAATGCCATGCAAGTGCCCCACTGTGTGCTGGTAGGTGCCTGTGGCCAGGAAGTGGAGTACAGACACTACCTTCAGTAGGGGGGGGATGGCGGTTGGAGTTTCTATCATGCTGACGATGTCGTTGTGTATCATGTCTACGATGGCGGTGATGGTGTCCCGGTCCATACGGTACAGGGTGTGGATCTGCTCAGCAGTGAGGTTGAATGGATTGGCTCTGATGCGTGGGATTGGGGGCTGCCTGCGTGGTGGCACTGGCTGTGCTGGTGGGGCTTGCTGGGCCTGCCTTGCCCTCCTTCTCCTCCTGCGTCTCCTCTGTGCAGCCTTTTGTTGTTGTTGTAGTAGCACTTGCATTGCTATCAGGTCCTCCAGCCCCCAACATTGCTAGTCGTATTGGTATCATTGTGGAGTGTGACTGGGTGTGGGAAGGGGTGGGGTGTGCTCTTTTTGTACTTCCTGAGTCTGTATTGCCTTCACCTGTGCTGTTTCTGTGCACCTGTGGCAGCTGCATTCACTTTACATGGCCCTTTACGGTTGGATCGCGATGGCGTAATTAGCACCATGGCGGTAAAGTTCTTAACGGGCTGGGTGATGGCGTTAGGTGCATGTCCGCTTGGGTCGGCATTTGCGTACCTTTCCGCCATGGCGCTAAGTACGGTGTGGCCGGTCGCGTGCGCGCACCCTTAGCGCAGTTAGCGGTGGCGTTAACTACGATGCCGCTAATGGCATTGTAGTTAACGGTCACGGGTCATGATCGGACCTGGCGGAAAACGATGGCGGTAACCATTTACTGCCATCGTTTTTCACTTAGCGCCAGGGTCGTAATGAGGCCCAATGTATTGCAGCACCGTGCTCTTCATCTCAATGTTTCCCACGTCCATTTGTATCACTCTGTTGAAGATGGATGGTGACTCACAGTACTCTTGGGGCAACCTTGTGTGTTTCCATTTTGTGTTTCTGTATGTGAAGCTTGTCAGGTCCTGTGAGTCAGGGTGCAGAGGTATCGAGAAAAATGCATTTTTGTGGTCAATCACGGTAAACCGTGATGCTTCTGCTGGTATTCCACATGGTATGGTGGCTGGGTTGGCTGCTATGGGGTACTCTGCTTCTACAATGTAATTCAAGGGCCTGAGGCCCTGGATGAAACGCCAAGACCCTCCTTTCGCTTTGCGCACTGGGAACACAGTAGTGTTGCAGGGTGATTCAGATGGTATCAGTATGCCATTGTTTATCAAGGCCGTTATTGTTTCATATATGCCCTCATCTGCCGCTTTCGATTGTGGGTATTGTTTCACTCTCGGTAATATGGCTCCTTTTTTCAATTGTATTTTCACTCCACCAATGCTTTTGATGCAGCCAATGTCATATGGACTGGTGGTCCAGACGGATGCTGGTACTGCTGCCATGTCTTCCTCATAAAATGGTACTGGTGTAGGGGCAGGTGCCTCTAGTGCCATTGCCATTTTTAGTGCCACTTGCATGTATGTTACCTTCAACCAGATGTTAATGCTCATCATAAACACCATCTCTCCCTCTCCATTATCACCTGAGAAGAGCTCCTCATCAGATACCTGTGTAAGCCTGCACCCCTCTGCCAGTGCTATTGCAGCTCTCCAGGCCCTCCCCTCCCTGTCCTGGGCATGTACTGCGATGTAATCTGCAGTTAACATAATGCTCTCAATGCTTACTGAAATCATTTTTCCTCTTTTCCACCTGCTGGTGTTTCAAGTCTGAATATGTAAGCTGCTGGCCTTCTCCAAACTGTGTCCTCAATTCCAGGGAACCATGCTATTGCCATGTCTGTACCATATTGGAAGAGGTCTTTGTCAATTGGCTCAGCCCGGGCCACCGTTTGGCCACAGTAAGCCTGCAATATTTGTCATACTGTGAGCATGTTGATGCCTGGTGTGGAGCATATTATGCCCTTCTCCGTGAAGGAGATGGTCATATTCAGTCTACTCATTATATCCCTTCCAAGTATGTTTACTGGTGACTGCTTCGAGTACAGAAGTGGAAGAGACATGTTGTGATCTCCTATAGATAAGGAGATGTTATCAGTAAAGGGAACCAATCCTCGAGCCCCAGAGAATCCTTGAGTGTACATAGCTTTGCCTGACAATTTAAACTTCCCCTCCCTTATGCAAGACCTAGTGGCCCCGGTGTCTACTAAGAAGGAACATTTTTTGTCACCTATCGCCGCCTGTATGCGTGGTTCCGCCGCAGTGTTAGGCGTTACCGATAGGATGGAACACATCAGAGACATCTGTAGGCTGTCCTATTGTGGGTATATTGACTGACTGCTTCCTGTATAAGGGTTGTGACCCAATATCGTCACCTTCCCCAGCTGTGTATGCTGTAGTTGTTCATTAGTTGTTGATACTGCATTGTCCTGTACTTGTGTGAGCTGTTGTACCGGTTGCACTTGATGGTGTAGTGTGGCTATCACCTGTTGCTGTGGTGGTGTGTATGTTTGCACTTGTGTCTGTGGTGGTGGGTGTTGTCGTGGCGTTTGTTGTTGTGGTAGGCATTGTTGTATTCCCTGTCGTTGTTGAACCTGTTGTTCTCCACTGTGCCCTTGTTCCCCCAGGCTGGTTGTGTGGGCCTCATCCTACATGTGCGTGACATATGTCCTACCATCCCACATATCCAACATATTGGTGGTTCTCTGGCCTGCCATGGGAAACCCCGCACGTTGTCTTGGTATGCTTGCTGTCCGTTTTGGTAGTAGCCCCTGAACACTCCTTGTTGTTGTGCCTGTTGGCCATAGCCCCTCCCTCTTGTCATACCACCCCTCCCCCTGTAGTTGGTAGAGTATCCATTTCCAATTTGCATGTATCCTCCTCCTGTGCACGCCGCGTATGGTGGGGGTGGGGGCATCTGCTGTGCTATTACTTGTGCTGGCTGTTGTAGTTCTGCTACCTGTTGTTGTGTTGTGTCTTGTGCAACCGTGACCTGTGTGGGGGCGGGTGTTGTTTTTAGTGCTCCTTTATTGGCATATTTGGATAGCTTCTTTTGTACCAGTTTTGCCTCTTCGGCCTTCCTATCTTCATCCTTTTGTTTCATCTTTTCCTGCCACAGCCTGCAGTGGTGTACTATAGTCAGTTGTATTTCAGCCCAGGCCTTAACTTCCATATCCACTATTTTCTTCAGCTGCCTTTGTACTTGCTCCGGGAGTCCTTGTATTAGTATATGGTAGACAATTGGTAGTGTTTTATCCCACGGTTCCTGGTTTCCAAGCGCCACTTCTCCTGAATCTCCTGGATGTAATCAACAGGATCCTCCTTCTCGCGCATCTTGCGTGACGTTATTGCTCCTATGTCTGACGTGTCTGGGTACTGAACCCTTAGAGCCTGCCACAGCGCATGCCTGCAATTTGCAAATGGCGCTCCATCATGTGACGTGTCTTTTACTGTGACCTCTGGGAAGCCCGCCCTTTTCCAGATGTCATCTGCAGCATCCCCCAGTATTGATATTAACTGCCCCTTCATGTACCCCACTGCTAGTTTTTGTCCCGCCGTGTGTTTTTCCATCTTATATATCCACTTCCCTGCTCCTCCGCTTAGTGATGGGAGTCTGCATTTAATATTCTCCTTATCGGCATGCTTCCAGGGGACATATTGTGGTCTGGCCCCTCCCCTTTCCAGAAGTGGCATTAAATTGTACGCCCTCATTTCCCCCGTGCCCGTGGGGCTATGTTTGTGTATTGATCCTCCTCCTCTGTGTCAGGTAATTCTTCAATCATATCAATAGTACAGTGGTCTGTTCTTCCATCCCCTCCATCCTTCCACCCTCTCCTGTTACCCTCTTGTCCTAACATGGGCGTGCTCGCCCTTTCTTCCTGCCTGTGTCCTGGGAGGTCTCTAAGTATGTCGACATCTGGGGTGTGTGCAGGGGTGGGTGTCAGTGGGCGTGGTGCTAGAGGTCGTGTTGTTAGAGTGTGTGGCGTTTGTGCCGGTGTCGGTGGTAATAGTTGTGACGCTCTACTTGCTACCTCTTTTACCTTCTCTTTACCTTTCATATCTTCTTCCCTTCTTTCGCACGACCATGGTGACTCGTGGTTGGTGCGTGTAATGTACAGTTTCTCTAAACTTTCCCCATTGCCATCTCCTCCGCTTTTCCCTAAACATTCTTCCGCCTCGCTGCAAAATCCATCAGGAAAAGATAATCCCCACTCCATGCATTTTCCACCCACTGTCACCGTCTGTAGATCTATTAAGTCTGCTTCCTTGTGCTCTCCTCTTTCAACAGCTGGCGCTTGTGTTGACGTTGTGGCCACCTCCAAATCCTGGCATGTGTATGTTCTTACACGTGCTCCACCCTCCTATCTCCACTCTCCTCTTCCTTTTTTCCTATTATTTCACCACCTATTTCCTCTGTTTTTCTTTTTAGTTCTTCCAACACCTCAGCCCTTACCTTCACTAATATCCTTTCTTCCTCTTCCTTCCTTTCCCATTTTGCCCGTTCCCTTTTTAATATGCTCTCTATTACTTAACCTTCTTCATATTTCCGGGCGCTTTCAGATAGTATTTTCTTTTTCCACAGTTCCATTTCCCTTTCTTTCTCTTCCTCCCTCTGTTTCATTTCTTGTTGCTCTGCTCGTGACACCCTTTCTGCTATTGCCTTCATCCACTCTGCTTCCTTCTTTCCTTCTTCCATTCGTTCCTTCATCCTCTCCTGCTCGTCCCTATTCTCCTTTCTCTCCTTCTTTCTTCCTCGTGTTTCTTGCTCGAACTGTCTGATCAGTGCACTTTGTGCGTCTCTTAATTCAGCCAACCTCTCCTGCAACATTCTTTCCTCTGTCTGTGACAGTTCACCTTCTCTTGTCTTACTCTCATCTGTCCCTGTCTGTGTGTCACCCATTTCATCCTTTGCCGTCCTTCTCACTATGTCCTCTTCTTCCCCTGTTAACGTCCCTCGGAGTTTCAGGAGCACCTGTGCTGCTACCCATTCGCCTGGTCCTATGGTTGCGATGTGTTCCCCACTTTCTTCCCCCCTCTTCGTTCCTGCCTGTGTGGAGTTTAAGTTCATTGTGCTGGTCACCTCCTCCCCCCTCTGGTAGCTCTCTGTAGCGGCATATGGTGGAGGGCTGTATTCAGGGTTGGAGTACCCCTCGGTGGCCGTCAGTTGTCACTGTCGGCTTCTCTTAATTCCGTTATTGAGTACAACCCCCCTTCTTCCTTCTTCACTACCTTTGCCAGAGGCATATCTTCTGTCCCTTCCTTCTTCACCTTCTCTTCTGATACTGTACCCGATCCTTCCTTCTTCTCCTTCCTCTCATCTGCGCATAGTGCGTTGCTGCTCGCCGTGCCCATGCCCTATTCATTGTCTTTCTCCTTCTTCACTCCCTTTGTTTCTTCGCTCCCTTTCTCCTCTGTTGTCCCTTCCATAGTAAACATTCCCATTGCCCCTGGCATGGCTCCCTGGAACATCTTACATAAGTTGAACACTTCTATATGGTTAGCTAATTTCTTTCCCTTGTATGTGTTGTGTATATATGTCAATAACGAGTTTTATGTGTATGAGTCAAAACTGCCGTTAGGCGGCCATGGTGTCAGTATTTTGTTGTCTGTTCCTTGTGTCCAGTCGATACTGTACTTGATAATGTTCTCCTTGTATGGTGATAGTGATGTACAAATGTGTTGGAGGGGTGTAGTTAAAGCGTTTCCCCTCACCCCAGACCCCGACCCATAATATGTGGCCATGTTACAGTTTTGTTTTCGCAATATCAACCTTCTTTACCTGGCCCCATAAACTGGGGACTTCCGACCATCTGCTGAAAGGTAATACAATCGCAAAATATACAGTTCTTTTTCCTTTGTCCCCCTTGATGTCACCAGTATGGCCCCCTACGGCCGTGGCACATGAAGCCCCCTGCGGCTACGTGCCCCTGTGTGGCATGCTTTTACAGCCGCCCCACCTTTCCTTCTTCTTCAAACTTCTCCCTCCCCTTTTCCAACCCCCTTGCTGAGCGTGACCGGCATTCTCCGTGTGCGGCCACCTCTCCCCTCCCTTTTCGAGAGCTGCCAGCGTTCTCCGTGCATTGCCCTCTAACTTCTTCTATCCCGCCATTCCCTTTTCCTATCCCCGGCCACTCCTGGATCAACCCGAGATGGTCGCGGTGTCCTATACAAGCCCTATGGGTGATGTCACCAACTTCTTCAACTGCTACCGGTAAGAAACCTTTATAAGATGAAAGAGCGCGCGATATGTTTTAACTCTTTTTGTCTGTCGTAAACCCCACAGCTGTCCTCTCGCTAAAACCTGAGCAAGGAAAACCACAATAAACTCTTATAATCGGACTGCGCACGCTGCATCGCCTCGCGTGTGATACGCCCTTCACTAGGGGAGCTTAACCAGCCAACTATCTTCCACACTTGGAAACAACTAGCTACCTCCTGCGGGGAAACTTCATCTACCTAACGAGCTTCAACACTCAGTTAGTAGGGATCCTCATCTACTCATTGATCTAAAACGCCATTTCATAGGAAAGCCACACCCCTTCCTTACAGGTGCCCGCCATCTGAACAAATCAGTGCCTTCTAACAACCACAAGTGGTGCCTTTCAGCTCCACTCAATTCACTCCGTGATGCGGTAGAAGGTGGCCCTTATGCCTGTCCTGCCACTACTCACTCGTCTATCGTCACTTATTTATCAAATCTTTTACAACACACTGTAAACACCATACGCCACCCTTTTCACAACTCCCCCCTACCACATAACATTACGTTGCTTCTTGGGTGTGTCATACTCACCAAGTTCTCTTGAGACGGGGCCGCTTGACTGCGTGCACCCCTCCAAAGCTGCTCGCCACCTCCCCTCGTCTGGACCACGTCTGGACACTCGCCAACCGCGGGCGGGATACTTCTCAAGCAGCTCTCGAGGGACAATATCCGGATTGCGCTGTCCGGTCTTCTCGCAGTTCTGCGATGGTCCTGTAGTCCTCAAAAGGGGGCCACGGCAGAGGGGGCCGTGCTGCCGTGCCGCATCATAGCAAGAGGCCTTGGAATAATGCTCTCCGGGGAACAGGCCTCAAACAGATCTCAGCAGTGCCTCCAAATTGTCGGGGTGATTATCCCGGGGGCCGGCAGACCCATCCGCGGACCTATGGGCTGGGGAGGCCCCACCTCCTCCTGCGTTCCAGAAGGAGTATGACACACGCACACAAGTCAATGACTGCTGTTTATTAGAGTAACGGCAGGGATACGCTTAGTCTGTATGCATCCGGAAAAGCTCTCCTCATTAGTGGGGCTCGCAGGCCCTTTTTACAGCAGTATGACACGCTACTTGCGTCACCTGGGAAAAATCTTCACAAAACCTATTGCCACTTCGGATTGGTTCCCAGAGTGGTAGGGTTAGTATATATCCCCTATAGGGAGAGATGTTAGTGGTGGAGGACAGGTCAGGTGGTATACTTGGGCTGCCCCTAACAGTTGCTACTTTGGAATTGTTACAAGGGGACCCTTGGTGATTGGCTAGGAGTAATGGCGTCAGTAATAAGCCCCCTGTATTCTGATTGGTTCTCCCGTGAGCCCCCAAGCCTAGGACCATCGCTGTTCCCAGCCCGCGGTGTACCTGACATTAGCAACAATGTGCAACTATGTTTTAGTGCGGACAATGGACAGGTCTGCTTATGGGCTGGTGAGCAGGTCTTTCCCATCGCTGTAGGTGTCCATCTTTGCTGCTCGTTGTTGCAACCTGTGTTCCAGACGTGGGACCCTGGCGGCTTCTCGTCTCGTAAGCTTGGCATCTTGTCAGTTCGGCTTTGTCACATGTGTGGAGACCATAGCAAGAGCAGAATTATGAGCATTAGATTTTGTATTCTGTCTCTGAAGGCTTGGCACCTGCAGGTGTAACCTTGGCGCTGGGCGCGGCGTCAAGATTGCAACATCGTGGCCTTGGCTGTGGGCTCTCGTTAGGGGCTCGTTCTGCGTGGTCAGCACTTGTATTTCGCTCTGGGAGGGTTTTCGTTTGCAAGGCTCCTGCCTGGGGACTCTTGCTTGCGGCCTACTTGGGCCTAGTTTCTGGGTGGCGGTACATAATCCATAGTATGGAGGTCGCAGGGCGACAGAGTGTCACAGGCAGCGTTAGATATACATGGTGGTGTCCTCATAGGGATGGGTGGCGAGAAAGGGTCAGCAAGCATGTACATAAGCTCTTCGGGCATCTTGCGTTTCTGCTGTGCTGTAGAAGGCCTATGTGAAAAATAACAACGATGCATGTCTGTGGGTGTGACTGTCCGCTGCGTCGTAGTACTGAGTATGTTCTTCGTGTGGGTTGGTGTGTGAGTGACCAGTGTGCATGGTGGCACGTGTATTCTTGTCTGTTGGCTATGTCGTCATGGAATCTCTAACGATGTGAATCCTCATGGCTGTTGTTTTAGTCGAGCTGATCCATGTCGCAGGCGTTGGTTTGAGCTTGGCGTGCTGATGGGCATAGTCTGGGCCGTGATCCCCTAGGCCATGGTCTGGATGAGATAGGGGGAGGGTGTTATCCCATTCTCCCACTTCAGTAGAGCTCAACATGCTTGCTGATACTCTTGCAGCCCATGCAGATGAGGTGTTCGTAAACAACCTCAAAAGGAAAGTCCAACTCAGAAAAAAAGAAATATGGGAGGAGTTTGCACGTAAAGTGGCAGCGGTTGGCACCACCCCCTGTACGGTAAAAGACTGTAAGAAGCGATGGGATGACCTATGTCTCTGGGTCCGTACCATCCTGGCATCTAATCGCAGGGAGGCCATGGCCACAGAGAGGGGTGCTCACTCACCAGTAAAATTGATGCAATGGGAAGAGACCTGCAGCACCACCATAAATATGGAGTCCATTGAGGGCTTCGGTGAAAAGTGGAGACGGGTGCGGCAACATCGGCAGATGGAGGTGAGTGATCCTGCAAACCACAGTAGGCCAAAACATGACGTAGTACAACCGATGTGAAAGTGAGCCAAGCCAATGCATAGCCCATCATACACACATATACAGATCCATGACCAGATGGAGGTCCAAACCCTGTCACAATGAAATGCATGCTGCGTGCCAATCCTACTACGAACAGACACCCAACACACAGAGATCATTCACATGCCACACATCACACAAACCGCAATACAACGGTATGCCGCCTGGTAATCATCAGTACTGAATGGAGAGGCCATGGCTTATGCCAATATGCCCCCCTTTGAAAGTACCCTGTGTGACACACCTATAAGAATGCAATGCATGAGAAATGAAATACTGTAAAGCACCAACTCATGCATCTTGCATGTAATACCATCACTGATGCCCTGCATCTCTTGTTCCCCCACAGGCAGTGATGCAGAAAGTGAAGGACAGGACCCTGCCCCAAGGGCTTCAACACACTTCAAGTCATCCAGGGCCAGACCACAGGGCACTGGGCCTTCCACCTGCAGGGATGCACCGCGGGCCAGCATACAACCGAGGCCACCAGTACAGGACAGGCCGTCTGAGGAGGAGATCACAGCAGCCGACGAGACTGCAAATACAGAGTCAGCAACAATTGAAGAGGGAGAGGCTGATGGTACACAGTCCGCTGCCACCAGTTCAGTAGGTGAGGCAGCAGCCACAGCCCCCCTCAGTGATGTGGATGTGCACGCAGCGGAATAGGAGGACATTGACGACACCATCCATGTCGAATGTCCCCATACACCAAGCCCCCACTCCACCCCCCACCACTCAACACAGGGCACACCAGCAAGCCCCATGCAGGAACCAGCAGTACTACTGCGGAGTCTGCATCTGTCCAGCACCTCAGAGGCCAGCCATGCAAAGGCCCGCCCAGCCACAGCACCGTCCACCTCCACATCCCCCACTGACGTGGAGGCACGCCTGTCGAGGGTAGAGGCCCACCAGGACTCAATGATTGAACTGGTGCGCCGGTATGTGGCTGAGGGTGAACAAACACGCCGTGAAATACGGGAGGCGAATGCTGCGACTATTATGGCCATCAATTCGAGTGCCATACTCATTCGTGACAGTTTAGGGGCGATGACACAGGTCCTTAGCAGGATGCTGGAATACATGCAGCAGCAACAACCTGCACCGGCGGTGCCAAATCTATCCACCTCCACCCCATCAACCACACCTGCAAGCTTGACTCCCTCAAGCCCTGTGCGGATGATGAGGCGCAGTGCAAGGCATACAGAAATGCCACCCCTGGACTCAAAAAGAGGCCAGAAATAGCCAGTCCAACCACATTGTGTGTGGGATGACAATGGGTGAGGGGGGAGGTGGTGTTGGTGGTGTTGAGGGGGTAATGGGGGTGTTTATTGGGGGTACGGGGTGTTTATTGGGGGTATGGGATGTTGGGGGGTATAGGGTGTTTGGGTGTTTTGGGGGGAAGGCGTGTAGGAGGAAGCACTATATTGTTATTATTCCTAATACACCCGTTGTGTTCAAATTCATTTCATGACTGTGTCAGTCTAGAAATCTAATTCGAGACCGCAAATGTATTTTGGTGGCCGTGGGCCAACCGTCTCATGCACGATACGACAGAATATAGGTTTTCGAGTGTTCTAATGAACAGCCATTTTGATGTAACAAGAATCGCCATTTTGTTTTCTAACCATTGCTCATTGCTTTCTGTTCCTATTGCTTCGCAGCATATTTTTCGCTTACAATGCTCGACTGAGAAACAATGCTGTCTGTATATGAAAAGGACAATGCCACAGGGCCGAGAGGATAACAAGAGTTTCGCTGAAACACAAACGTATGCAGCGCCAGGAAGAATGCCCAGCTCCCTCCTTAATGTAGCCTTGAAGCAGAGCCGCAGGGCATTTAATCATTTTACAGCTGCCAGCCAGTCTTGTTATATGGTAGAATATGTTAGAATAATACCGCTAAAGGCTTGAATTATGCTTTTCTAACAGCCCCCCTTTGCTGAGCCCGCTAAGAGCATGTCGGCTGCCAGGGCGCGAATAGCACCTGATAGATAGCAAGGTCCGGAATGTAACCCCCTCTGCATGTAGCTCGCTTCCAAGAACAGAAGCGGTATGTTCTATTCAATAACCAAAAGATGCCTATGCACTCACAAATTGCAAATTGTTACTAGAATAGATGTTTGAAGGTGTCATAGTGGCCGGAGATGTCCATCGTCACACCAAGTTCAAAGAAACCCAATGAAGAGGGGTATTAACCATGACATAGCTGATTGTTTGATATGCATTTTGTATATATGCAACTGATGTACGTAATTCGCTCTCTTGCATCCCACGAGGTCTAGAGATACACGTTGCGGGGCGTCGAGACCGAGTTGGCCAACTGAGACTTTTGCTTTTCAATAAAATCCTAGCTTTGGGAATACAACCTTGTGTCTGGCGTCTCTATCGTGTGTGGTGACTCGCCTTGTTTCCATAGACGTCAGGATCCCCTACGGGCCCCTTTCCAGATGGCGCCCGAATAGGGACCCTCCCCCACTTGTTCCTTCGCATAACCTTGTAATTGAGAAAGGCAGAGAACGGCGAGGTCGGGACGATCGAGCCGGGATCAAGAGGTGTTCGGGCGCCCTGTAAAAGTGATGAGAGACTCCTTTCCAGATTTGCACACATCTGATCCCTGATCGACGTGCCTGGCTAGAGAACAAGGAGGCGAGGGTCCCGAAACGAGGCGGAAGCCAAGAAACGCAAACACGACGTCCTTTGGTGCGTCAGTATACAGACGACTTGATTTATCAGGTGAGTCATTCCCTGATTCATAGCATCCTGACATTGATTGAGAGTTGACTTTGCAAAATCAAACACCCTAGGTAAGGTTGATTAACCAAGGGGAAGGTTGAAACATGCCTGGGGTATTGTCCACCTTAGCGGGGTTTTTCCGCTGTGGTAGACAATCTTTGGAAGATGGCCAAATTGTAAAACCTGGGGGAATGCTGGCGTATGAGATGTATGCGAAGTATGGAGTGGGTGCGATAATATTCTGTGAGACTTGGCACAGGCAAACCAGAAAGCAACCAGACCACCAGTGGCCAATTAATGGTAGTTTTGAGATGGCGAGGATAGATAACTTGGAAAGGGTGTTGATAAGAAAGAAAGCGCGCCCTGCGGCATTTGAAACTATTAAAGACTGGAGAAAGGAAGCAATGCTCCGATTTAAAAGCAGAGCAAAGCATGCGCGCAGGCATAAATCAAAAGGTGAGGTAGCGGAAGAAAAAGAAGAGGAGGAGTGGCCTGAGAGTCTAAGAAGGGCAGGCAGGCGTGACCAGTTGAATATAGAAAATATATACCCACAACGAGAATTACACAAGACAGATGAATTGATAGAAAATATATTGACTCATACAAAACAAGGCCCAAGATCAGAAGAAAGACCAGATACGTTAGTAACTATTGCCCAGACTCCGCCCGTAGCTCAAGCTCCCCCTCCGGTAGCTCAAGCCCTCCCACAGCCACAGACCGCGCACGTAACACTTCCTACTAGCCAACCAGGCCCACAACAGACACTCGCTGTTCCCATTGTCCCATCCGCACCTCCCGCCTTAGACACAGACTCGGTACCGTCCGTTCCTCCCGGGGTGAAGTTGAAACCCCGGGGGCAAGAGGCGGGACTAACCTACGGCAGTGCACAAGGGTAACCCGCAGCGCAATCAGCAAGGAGAGGAAGGTGGAATTGCAGCAACAGGCGGAGATGTATATAGACGGGAATGATGGGACGGCAACATTGGCTTCGATATATGACTTTCGTAGAAGCAACGAAAGACAGGTAGTGTTGGAATGCATGGGTGAATATTTGGTGGAGAGATGGAAACAGCTAATTGGGAAATTACCACCGCAGCGATTGTTAGATCTGAATGCATTATCACGCTCTAGGGAGAGGGATGGGAAGTAAGAGAACATGTGTATAGACTTTTTGAGCTTAGAGATGAATTAGATAATGATTATGTCGAAACATTTACTGCACCTATCAAAGTGTTTACTGCACCTGGGTACAGGAGTAGGGAGGTCGGGAGACCGGGGATGAAGGAAAAGGGGTCGCATAATAAAAGGCAGCAGTTACCATCGCCGAGGCAGAAGGAGGTGGTGAACGAATTATCGTTGCTAAAACAGGTGGGGGCAGACTTAAAGGAATGTCTAATTAAGACACGGGTATTAATGCAGCAAGTAGTAGGACATAATAGAGGGCGAGGGAACGCACAAGTGAGGAGTAGTTCGAATATGTATGGGGGAACAGTGGGGCCGAATCAGTGTGCATATTGTAAAGAGGAAGGACATTGGCGAGCACAATGCCCTCATTTACAGAAAAGAAATGGGTCTGGTCAAAGAAGACAGCATAGAGGACACGCAGGAAAGAATGGACCAAATAGGAATAGTATGCAGCAGCATCATAAGAATGGAGGTAATCAAAACCAAGGCTAAAACCAAAATGCCCCAAACCAGAGTCAGGGACAGCAAAATCAACAATATGGAAATCAGAATGGGGGAAAGAGAGGGAAGAGTGGAAATGTTTTCGATACACAGCCAAACACGTATTACAGTAATAGTAATGATTACACATTGGACGATGTGTTATTTCCCCAATAGGACAGCCCAGGACAGAGGTCGGAACCAGTGTCTATTCCCGTGAATCAGAGAGGACCCTACGTAGAAATGAGAGTCGGGAATGAGGAACACTGCTTTCTTGTAGATACAGCAGCACAGAAGTGTTCAATAGACCATCACTTGGTTCCGAATATACCACTGTCAGGGCAAAAGAATATTTCTGTAGGGTTCGCAGGTACACCAATCATAAACCCAGTGTCCAAACCAGTCCCAGTTACCATAGGACCATTCACTGAACATTGTCCTTTCCTTTTAACAGAGAATTGTGGAGAAAATTTGTTGGGATTTAATTTGTTGAAAAAAACTAGGTTCTGTTATACACTGCACGGCAGATGGAGTGTTATAACGATATGGCCACACGATGCCCCTGTGTTAGAATTCATGTCCGAAGCGTTACCAGGGGAACTAAGTAAAGTACCAACCTCTATATGGGCAATGCATGACAACGATGTGGGGTGTTTAAAGATAGAGCCAGTAAAGATTATTTTAAAAGAAGGTGTTACCCTACCGCGAATACCCCAATACAAAATTTTGGTTGAAGGTGAGAAAGGATTGAAGAGTATTGTTACCGATTTGATGAAATTAGGGGTAATAGAGGAAATCACAGTCAGTACATGTAACAGCCCGATCCTTCCGGTTTATAAAAAAGGAGGTAATGAGGTACCATACCATTTCATAATTGATCTACGCGCATTAAACAAGGTAGTACATCCGCAATTTCCTTTAATGCCAGACGTCACTACAATATTGACAATGATACCTGTTTCAGCAGAATATTTTAGTGTAATAGATTTGAAGAACGCATTCTTTAGTATTCCAGTCGACAAGGACAGTAGATACTTGTTCACGTTCACATTAGGAGGACGATCATTTCCATTTACACGGATTCCACAAGGTTACACGGAAGTCCAAGTATTTACAGTAGAGCATTAAAAGAGCAGCTTGACATGCTGGAATTACCCATGAGTTGTGTACTTTTGCAATACATAGACAATGTATTACTAGCTGCAGACACAGAGGAGATTTGTAAAGAAAGCACTGTATTACTACTGTCACACCTAGCGGCACATGGCCATAAAGCTAGTTTGAAGAAATTTCAGTATAATCGAAAGGAGGTAGTTTATTGGGGCTACCTACTTTCGAAAGGAGGGAAAAGACTAACGCCAGAACGCATAGAAAGTATTTCTTGTATGCCTATTCCAAAGACACAAAAAGAAGTCAGAGCCATAATAGGCATGGCTTCATATTGCCGATAATGGATTGGTAATTTTGCGTTGATTGTGAAACCATTAGTGAATTTGACTAGAAAGGATGCGGTTATGCCTTTGCAGTGGGATGAGGAATGTCAGAGAGCATTTGATGGATTGAAAACTCCATTATGCTCGGCTCCAGTTTTGGGTACGCCGAACTATGAGAACATTTTCAGACTATTTGTGTGTGAAAGTGAAGGATTGGCATTGGCGGTTTTGACACAGGAACAAGGTGGAAGAAATAGGCCGTGCGGCTATTTTTCATCATCTGCGCTGGACGCTGTAGCGCGCGCACTACCACGATGTTTGCGATCTGTCGCGGCAGCTGCTGCGTCAGTGAAACAAATGGAAGGGATGGTATTGAGGCACACTTTAATTCTGATGGTGCCACATGCCATAGATGTTCTATTAAATAGGACACAGACGCAACACCTCACCTCTGCTGGATTGACAAGATATGAGATAATCTTGTTTGCACCCCATATCCAAATTATGAGGTGTAGCGCTTTGAATCCTGCAGAATTAATGCCATTAACCATAACAGAAATTAGGAAGAATGAATCACCCCCCCCACGATTGCTTAATGGTCACTGAGGAAGAAACCAAGGGGAGAGTTGATTTAAGTGATATTCCACAGAAAGAGCCGGATGGAGAGTTATTTTGTGACGGCTCATGTTTTAAATTACCAGATGGCACGACAACTGCCGCATACGCTATCACTACCCTAGAGAGTGTTGTAAAAAGTAAAAGAATCCCCTATATTTCAGCACAAGCTGCGGAAATAATAGCAGTAACCAGAGCCTGCGAGATTTCTGAAAATTTGAACGTGAATATATATACTGACAGTCAGTACACGTTTGGAGTGGTTCATAACTTTGGACGACTCTGGGCTAAGAGAGGGTTTCTGACATCACATGGTGCCAGAATTCAACATGGCCCTTTGATTGTACGATTGCTGTCTGCACTCACGTTTCCAAAGCGCCTAGCAATAGTGAAATGCGAGGCACACAAAAAAGTAACATGCAAAATAGGAGAGGGAAACACGTTTGCAGACAGGATTGCGAAACAAACTGCCACTATTTAAATACCAAGATGATGACGGTTCAGACAGAGGAAGTACCCTGTATGATAGAAGATGGAGTTGTGACTGTCAAAGAAATGCAGGCCGATGCTACGGTCAATGAAATACAGGGATGGGCAGAGGGATCTGCTGAGTTGGATTTGGAGGGTTGTTGGGTGGACAAGGGAACTAGAAACTGGATGTTGCCAAATTCATATGTGACTGCAATGGTCACAATGGCCCACAGTCCTATGCACATCTGTGCCAAGAAAATGATACAGCACCTTTCTACAGTATGGCAGAATGCAAACATAAAAAAGAATGCAGAAAGGTTGGTGTAGAACTGTATCATGTGTTTACAACACAATGGGCCTCATTAGGACCCTGGCGCTAAGGGGTTTGCGCCAGCGTTAGCTGCGCCGACCCCTTACCGCCAACTACGAGTTCCCATAGCGCCATGGTCATTTTTCCGCCCGCTTTTTGCGGGCATAAAAATCCATGGCGCTATGGGACCTTGGTGTTAATTACGCCACCGTAATTTACGGTGGCGTAATTAACTCCTTCCCCACTCCCATTATACCCTATGGGGCCGAAATGGGAATGGGGACTTACCGCCCCGCCGACCTCGGAATGGGGCGGTAAGTCCACCATCCGCCATGGCGTAAACGGACTTTACGCCATGGCCGGCGGAAAGTCCGTCGATGGCGGAAAAAATCCGGCAGGGTCGTAATGAGGGTCAATGTAGGAAAGGGAACAGTGACACCAACAGGAAGTTTTGGCCCGCCCTCCATGTCGTTTGAGGTAGTTCATTTTGATTTCATAGAGATGGAAAGGTGCCAAAACTTAAAATACGTCTTGGTGGTAATCTGTGCATTCAGTAAGTGAGTGGAGGCATATTCTTTAAAAGACTGCACAGCGATGAGTACGGCAAAAGTAATGTTGAAGGAGTATTTTTCCAGATTTGGCTTGCCCCGTGTCCTATGGTCCGATAATGGACCACATTTTGTGGGTACAGTGGTGTTACAGATATGTGCAGGTCTCCAGATTGATAAGAGATTCCACAGTTCAAGGCATCCAAGTTCTGCGGTCTTGTGGAAAGGCACAACGGGATACTTAAATCAAAGATTACCACGATTTGTGCGGGAAGCAAGTTCAGTTGGGTGGATGCATTACCAATAGCACTATTATGCATGCGTACGTCTGTACAGGCTAGAACTGGGCTCTCCCCATACGAGATCATAATGGCCGGCAAATGTATGGTGCGCACCTCAGCCAAAACGACTCAGTGTGATAGAACATCCTGTGCTTAGTACTTATTGTGACCTTTTAGTGCAGAAATTGCGTTTGATTCATTAGCAGGTGTAGGAGGCATTACCCGTGCGGTATACCGGTCCGGGGCATGCGCTGGAGCCAGGAGACTGGGTGCTGCTGAAAAACTTCGAAAGAAAGACATCATTAGCACCCAGGTGGCGCGGGCCCTATCAAGTACTTTTGGCGACGCAAGCGGCAATCCGGGTGGATGGAAGGAAGTCGTGGATCCATGCCACCCATGCCAAGAAGATTCCAACTGCACTGAAAGTCTTGCCTGACACCGATGACTGGGAAAAGACAGCGGTCGCAGAGACAAAAGAAACTGTTGCCAGTGTGCAGCCACCTGATCTGCCAAAACATGAAGTGAAACTCGAAACAAAGCCTGAGACGATTGCCAAAGAGGGGGAAGGGCAAAGAGTGCCCCAACGTTGCCCAGCAGAATCGACATCACTGCTGACCGACGTGAAATCTGCCTTGAAAATACCAGCAGAAATAAATCGTGTACCCCTTTGGCGCCCACCAGCACTTGCCAGCATGCCAAAGACCGAATCTGCATTATTGGCGCGGCGCACACCAGCACCTGCAGAAGCACCGCAGGCTGACTTCAAGCCTGAATCTGAAAGTGCACCGGCACTGTTCACGGATCATACGATACCAGGAGCAAGGCGATACAACCTGCGGCCTCGGAAGACAAAGTGATCTGCATTCTTTTTCTTTTGGTGTTCATGTCAAACTCTGGTGCAGCTCATGGACGGAGAAGGAACCAGGGGTGTAGAGGAGAGAAGCGTGAGAATTGTGCAAGTCGGACAATTCAAGACTCGCGGCTCCTCAGTGCGATCATAAAAGTACATGTGTCCGGAACCAGAGCGGACAAGCTGGGCGCACATGGTACTATGGCAAGTGAGATAATTGATTAATAGTACATGTGTCCGGAACCAGAGCGGACAAGCTGGGCGCGCATTATACTGAGTCGAAAACTGATCAAAGGTCCTCTGAGCAGTATAAAAAGGGACAAGTGATCTTGCCTAAAAACGAATAATCGAATCCAGGCTAAAACAAAAAAGGACAGGCAAAACTGAACTGGGAGAATTTCATTGAATTTATAGACATCAGAGCAAACGCGACGAAGAGAGATATCCACAACAAACTGTGATAAGGAAGAAGAAGGACGATGAGAAACATGCCAGGACCGGTTCCAGCCTCCTCCTGCACCAGCACTGCTGAAAATGAGTCAGTTATAAAGACTATAACTTTAAGAAAAACGCATGTTAAAACAAATTGTATGCTGACACTAATGATAATGATGTGCTTTATGAGCGTGGTGGCACCAATATCAACAGCCCTAATATTATGGTGGGTAGAAACAATACACCCATTAGAAATGTTTTTACCAATAATTAATATATCCACTACTGAAAGCCCGGTCCAGGTGATCACTTATACCCTACCCCCAATGGAAGAAAAACACAGGGAAGGTTTTGCGAATAATATATTATTATTAATCATGAACATAACACATGCAATCCTGAAGAAAACAAACTGCTGGGTATGTGCCCATTTACCACAGCATGCTGGGAAAGGATTAGGGTGGTATGTGCAGCCGTTACCATTAAGTTCTGCATGTAATACATCTTTAGGTGCAATGTTCTATGGGAAGTGGAATAAGAGTAATACGGGTCAATTAGACAGAACCAACATGAATGAGTTTGAGGAGATAATAATGATGCCTGTGAGTTGTTCCATTTTCCATAAAACACAAGTAATAACCCCAGAGCCCACGAGGAAAAGCACACGTAAAATAACACGACAAAATAGACGAGATAGATTGCCCCTGCCAGAAAAAACATCTGTAATGACGTTCCGTGTAAGAACAGAAGGGAACAAAGATGCGATTCCCCCATCTTGCACGGTGAATTATAGCCCAAGAACTGTCCCGTTTTGCCTGAAAAAGAAAGGATCTTTTTCGGTTGGAACATATACTGGTTGTATGAATACGGTGGTATTAAAATGGGAAATAGAACCAGTATGCGTAGGTGATCCAGTTTATTTTATATGTGGAGAGAAAGCATACCCTTGGTTGCCCAGAAACTGGGGAGGTACATGTTATCTTGGGCTATTGTTCCCAGGAGTATTCCTCTTGGAAACAGCAGCCATGGCCAAATTATTCAGAACTAGAGTCAAAAGGACTGACGAAGGTGTATTAATAGCAACTGATGTAGCAAAATCATTTGTTCCATTCTTAGGACAGATAGTGAACTCCTATAATATAAGGCAATTGTCCAGAATCCTAAATAATACAATAAACACAACAACAGATATATTATTCAACATTACGTTGGAAGAAAGAGGAATCAGGTTAATGACGCTGCAAAATAGAATGGCTCTCGATGTAATCCTGGTTGATCGTGGGGGAATTTGCAAAATAGTGGGATCAGCATGTTGCGTTTATGTCGATGACTATTCCCCCACGATCTTTGAAGCAATAAAGAAAATGCACATTCTAAGCTCTGAACTCTCCACGGGAGACGGGAGCTGGGAAATAGGATCTTGGTTTTGGGGAATGCTACGATCTTGGGGATGGAAGCTGATCTCGATACTACTAGTGGTGTTCTGAATATTCCTAACGCGTTGTTGTTGTATACATTGTTTACCCATAGTTTGTGCATAGGTTACTGAGGGATGTACGGAAGGATGCATGCAAATGATAACAAAGAAAAAACAACCTCATGATCGAACTAGCCCACACCCAAATGAGATGAGAGTAATGAAAGAGTTGATGGCAATAGATATTACTGAAGGCAATGATGACCACAATAGCATGTGAGATTCAGACATAAGTACTTCAAATTCATCATCACTAGAGGAGGTTTCAATAAATAGATGAGACGTTTGGCATACGGCCAAAGGAGGGTTTGTCAGTCTAGAAATCTAATTCGAGACCGCAAACATATTTTTGTGGCCGTGGGCCAACCGTTTCATGCACGATACGACAGAATATAGGTTTTCGAGTGTTGTAATGAACAGCCATTTTGATGTAACAAGAATCGCCATTTTGTTTTCTAACCATTGCTCATTGCTTTCTGTTCCTATTGCTTCGCAGTTTATTTTTCGCTTACACTGCTCGACTGAGAAACAATGCTGTCTGTATATGAAAAGGACAAGGCCACAGGGCCGAGAGGATAACAAGAGTTTTGCTGAACACAAACGTAGGCAGCGCCAGGAAGAATGCCCGGCTCCCTCCTTAATGTAGCCTTGAAGCAGAGCCGCAGGGCATTTTATCATTTTACAGCTGTCAGCCAGTCTCGTTATATGGTAGAATATGTTAGAATAATACCGCTAAAGGCTTGAATTATGCTTTTCTAACAGCCCCCCTTTGCTGAGCCCGCTAAGAGCATGTCGGCTCCCAGGACGCGAATAGAACCTGATAGATAGCATGGTCCGGAATGTAACCCCCTCTGCATGTAGCTCGCTTCCAAGAACAGAAGCGCCATGTTCTATTCAATAACCAAAAGATGCCTACGCACTCACAAATTGCAAATTGTTACTAGAATAGATGTTGGAAGGTGTCATAGTGGCCAGAGATGTCCATCGTCACACCAAGTTCAAAGAAACCCAATGAAGAGGGGTGTTAACCATGACATAGCTGATTGTTTGATATGCATTTTATATATATGTAACTGATGTACGTAATTCTCTCTCTTGCGTCCCACGAGGTCTAGAGATACACGTCGCGGGGTGTCGAGACCGAGTTGGCCAACTGAGACTTTTGCTTTGCAATAAAACCCTAGCTTTGGGAATACAACCTCGTATCTGGCGTCTCTATCGTGTGTGGTGACTCGGCTTGTTTCCATAGACGGCAGAGTCCCCTAGGGGCCCCTTTCAACTGGACATTGTTCCTTTCGTGTGTGTTTATTCTATTCATGACAGCGCACAGTGCCCAACTCCCCACACACCCTGTGTCCATGTCCACACGAACCCAGTGCTCAGTGTAGTACTAGCACAACCTTCAACGTCCCTGTGGTTTAGAAGTAATCATCAATCAGTGATTGGCGCACAGCACGGCCATCTTGTGCATCACGAACTGCCAGGGGTGCTGCTTCTACTCCATCATCATCCTCATCATCTTTACCCGGTGCATGCATGTCAATGTCAGGTGGCAGTGGTACGTTTCTCCGGATGCACATGTTGTGCAGCATGACACAGACCATGGTGATCTTTGCCACCTTCTCAGGCCCATCAAGGAGTGCTCCACCAGACCTACTTAGGCAGTGGAACCGTGCCTTCAACAGGCCAAAGGTCTGCTCAATCACAACACAGGTATGGGTATGAACCCAATTGTACTCCTATTCAGAGCTGTTCTGCGGGTTCCGTACCGGGGTAAGTAGCCACGGCTTCAAGGGATAGCCACCATCACCTGCATGGGAGCACAAAGAGGTATGTGTGAGTCAATATCTAACCTGACACCTTTAGGTATCACTGCCATGGCTGCAGCTATTTGGTGTTGACATGCACATGTCCCTGGATGTATGCACACAGGTTCATTTGATGCATTGTGTACTGTACTATGGTATTCTGGTGTGGATTGCGTTGTACAGATGATGCAGGGTGGTCACTTGCATGCTGATGCGGATGTACTGTGGATGCGGAACAATGTCTTGCCACCCATATTTGCAGTGTAAGGTACTCTGTACCTATTCCCACTAGCAGCATTGCCACAGGTGTAATCATGTTTAGTCATCCATTGCTTGACATACCCATGGTGGCCAGCTTGTGCATCTGGCATGTTGTCATTGATGTGCAACATTGGTCTTATGTATGCCATTGATGTGTCATGTTCCGGTTGGGATGTTCAGGGCAACAGTGTTAAGCTGTAAGTACATTGTCCACTCACCACTCAATCTCACCAAGGTGGCGTATTCGTCCCGCCAATCTCACCCAGGTGGAGTATGCATCCCCTCCATCTCACAACCTTGCTGCACTGCCATGGCCCAGTCATGCAACTTACCAAGCAGCCAGGCACATTGTCCAGCATGTCGCTCCATGTAGCGGGGTAGGGTGGAGTTACGCATCACCATGGCATCATGTGTAGATCCGGGATATCGGGCGCAACAATGTGTGATGATCTTGCTGGAGTCACATACCATCTGCACATTGATGGAGTGGAATTGCTTGTGATTGCGGTACACCACCTCATTGGCATGAGGGACCACCAATTCTACATGGGTACTGTCGAGGGCACCGATGCAATTGGGTATGCCTGCCAGTGCATGGAAGCCTACTTTTGTCACGCGCTGGGCTCCCCATTGTCTCTGGAATCGCTTGGACGCCATTGAGCGTTTCATTACGTTCGGGGCCCAGCACTCGTTCCCAGTCTAGCGGTTGCGACGTGCGGCCACCGGAGGACTTAACTTCCTGTTGTAGCCGGCGGCCGTTGCGTTGCAACCACGGCTTTCCGTGCCCTGGAGACACGCTCCTCTGCTCGTCCAGCGCTTCCAGTTTGTTTTCCCTCTTCCTGCCGGCCCCGTGCCCCGTTGTTCCGTATTTCTCCTCCTCGCCCTGCTACCTTCTGTGCCTCTTCCGTTTGCCTCTTTTCCCTTTTGTCCTTTTCCTTTTTCCCTCGTCCTCCCTGCTTTCCCCTTTTCCTTCTGTTCCCCTTCTCTACCCACTGGCTTACCTTCCATATCCCCCAAGCTTCATCTTGCTTGTGCAGTCCAGCCTTCTACCTGCCAGCTGTCTGTCAACCCTTCTGCCTATTTGCTGCCTGTGCTTTCTGGAGATTTCTGCACAATAACTCTGGACCAACTTGCTGCCAGTCTTCATACCAGCGCACCTGGGGTTCCCTGAAGTATTCCGCCTGCGCTACCACTAGTGCAGTCTTCAGATCTCGGCAGATCACTACACCAGAATCATTAATCACGTTCAGAATTCCTATAAGGGTTTTTCTTTTAGCCTTCTGGCTGTTTCTCCCCTTTTGGAGGGCTTGTCCCGAGAGAGCAACCAGTGGTGCGCTGTGATCTATCAGCAGCCGCGGTGGCTGCCTCTTGGAGCAGGCCTTATCTCTACAAAAAAAAGGAGCCATCGGAAGGAAGAAAGAAAGGCAGATTCAAGAGATACCTGAATGTTCAGGTGAGGAGGAGGGGATTGTACTGGATTTGGAGGGTGTAGATGGCACTCGTGACAGTTTGCAACGTCAACATATTGCAATGTCTACCGCAGAACAGATTCAGGAGTTAGTAGCAGCTGTTCAGGGCTTGACTCTGGAGGTGCAAAACCTAAAGTCTGAAAACACTGTACTCCGCCAGATGGTTTCCGCCAGGGACCCTCCTCCAACGGATTTGCCCCCAATGGCCCTCTCTTCTGGAAAATATGATGGTTCTCCAAAGAAATTAAAAGAGTTCATTGAGGCATGTACTATCCATTTTGCCTTTCGACCCTACGCCTATGCATCTGATCAGGCTCGGGTGGGTTATATGGTCTCGAACATGACTGGTAACGCGCTAGCCTGGGCTACTCCTTTGGTTACCGCCAAAGACCCAGTACTTCTGGACTACGAAGGGTTCCTCTCTCTGTTCAAGCAAACGTTTGAGCATTCAGAAATATCATTTGTAGCGTGTGAAGAATTATTAGGCATCCATCAAGGAGCTATGGACTTATTTACCGTCATCTCTGCATTCGAAAGGTTGGCATCCCAGGCCGGGTGGGCAGAACAGGCCCGAATCCCTAGTCCGGCATCGTTATCTGAGCTCCTGTCAACCGTCCTCCAGATTGACTTCCGGCTAGGGGAGCGAAGAACAGAGAAAAGGAAGAACCGAGCCATGTCCGCTGCTGGCCCGTCACCCTACGTACCTCCTCTCACCATGAACAGGACATCTAAAGAAGAACCAATGCAGATAGGAGCTGCCAGGGGACCTTTAATTCAAGAAGAGCGGAGTCATAGAAGAGATGCTGGGTTATGTATGTACTGTGGCTCCGATAAGCATTTGCTCCAAAACTGCTCGGAGGTTCCTCCCCGGAGATCAGGAAACGGACGACCTCGGACCTAGTAGGGACGGGCTGCCGAGGTTTTTCTAACAGTCCCTTTGCGACCCTGTCTGTGGTGCCTAAAAATGACTCGGAGGACTTCTGTTTAATGGTGGTCAAACTCCAACTACATACCCTGGAAAGGAAGATTGAAGCTCTCGCTTTGATAAACTGTGGTGCCGCTGGCAACTTTATCGATGCCCTTTGGGTGGACCAGATGAACTTGCGTCATCTTAGGCGCAATGAAAACCAGAAGGTAGAAGGCGTGGATGGCACGCCCCTCTCCTCCGGTCCCATTACCCACACTACAGAACCGCTGCAAGTAACAGTGGGCCAACATACAGAGAACTTGGCCTTTGACATCCTCCGAGCAGCCCATTTTCCTGTTATCCTAGGGGTCTCTTGGCTTAGGAAGCACAATCCAACTATTGATTGGAGCAAGAACTCCCTGGCATTCCTTTCTTTGTACTGCCAAAGGAACTGTTTTTCTGCTCAACCGAAGGACACTATACAAGTGCTGCCAACCTGCAAAGATCTACCCAAAGGAATCTGTTGCATTCCGCCAGAACTGAAGCATTATCAGGAGGTATTTGTGAATAAGACCATTCTTGATCTACCTCCTCATTGTCCAGAGGAATGCGCCATCGACCTGATCCCCAACGCATTGGTTCCTTTTGGGCGGATGTTCGCTTTATCCCTAGTAGAGAAGAAAGCCCTCAAGGAATATTTAGATGCCCACCTACAGAACGGTCTTATTCAGCTATCCAGATCGCCCGCTGGGGCTTCCTTATTCTTCATTCCTAAACGAAATGGCTCGGATCTCAGACCTTGTATAGATCATCAGGGTCTCAACAAGGTCACCATAAGAGATCGTTATCCCATGCCCCTGATTTCTGATATTTTGGAAGCGAGGGATTGGTGGCTGCCTACGTCGTACCACTGGCTGCACTGGTGGGACTTGCCAGGCCTGTCTCACCCTCCTTCTCCTCCTGTGTCTCCTCTATGCTGCCTGTTGTTGTTGTTGTAGTTGTTGTTGTTGTTGTTGCTGCTGTAGCAGTGCAGGCATGTCCTCCAGCCCCATGATTGCAACAGCTAGTGGGATCATTTTGGTGTAGGAAGGGGTGTGGTATGTGGGTGTGCTCCGGTTGTACTGGGACAGGCTCCATTGACTCCACCTGTGGTGATTGTATGCAATGTGGCAGTTGCCTACACTGCAGGTTGCTATTTACGGGTGGTCCGCGATGCCTGTATTGCCGCTGCTGTGCAGGCCCTAATTACCGCCTTCAGGATTCTGGTAAGTGCATGCCCGCATAACTTGTGATGTCCTCTTGTTAGCGGCATGACGGTATTTCCGCTGTGAAGGGGCGCGTGTACGCGCGCATGCTGGTAATGAGGGGCACGGTATGGGCGGTGGCGGTAGTGCTGGGTTGTCAGCTCGTAATTGCCCGGATCCGTTAACGATGCCGGTAATACCATTTCGCCTTCCTTTTTTCATTACCTCCTTGCTCGTAATGAGGCCCAATGTATTTGCATAAGCTTCTAAAGTAGTTTATCCATATCTGACCATTATTAATAGCTTTTCCCTACCGTTCCAAGAAAGAGCTCATGTCAATTACAGAATCTATAAGAGACCGTTTGCTTGCCATGTGGTCTATTTATTCTTTTTTATGGTTGATGTACATTCCCTCAGTCTACTGATGTATTTTGAGTGTAGTTAAGGGTTTACTGGCTCCTTGAGTTTTAGGTTAGACAAGCTTCACATTTTTTGTTTCACATTTTTAAAGTCCTGCCAAAACCTTTGTATTGAGTTGGTCATTGTGCTTCACGTCTTTTTTTTTGTTGTAACGTAAGTGAGTCTGTTGCTGACCTGATTAGGTATTTTATTTATATTACTGACAGCATGGTCTATGTGTCCGGTGAACTGTTTGTAGGTTTTATTGAGAAAGGCGTTGGTTCTGTTTCTTAGTTGGTTAAAGTGGAGAGTAGCCACATTTTTATCTTTACTCTCTTCAGTCTAGAAAAATGTGTGTGAGGAGAGATTGTAAAGTTCCATTTGGAGGAGCTGTTCTCATTTGGTTGAGACTGAGAGGGGGTTAAATCAGTGGTAGCATAATCGATTATGCTACTGGATGGGTTGAATTAAAAGTAAATTGCCTGAAGGTATGACCGTTCATCCTCGCATTCAGGATTTGCAGAACTACACTCTTAGACAAGTCCAATAACTCTTGCCATTTTATTTGGTGGTGATATCCTCGCCATTTCTGTGTTAGTGGGCTACCCTTGTAGTGTACATGCCCCAGGGATGTGTGTTTGTTCACCTGTATATCTATCTATATTTATTTTTATATGGCACAGTTCGCCGGAAGGCCGCAAAGCGCTCACAGGGACGGACACGTAGCATGACACAAAACATGAGTACAGCAGGGTTCTGGTATCCTAAGAACAGAGGAGGATGACAGTTAAGATGATCCTTCATCAAACAGCCAAGTCTTCAATTGTTTCTTAAACAAGTTAAGAGACACACAGTTCTTGATGGAGAGCGGAAGGGAGTTCCAGACCATAGGTGCCCAGATATGAAAATTAGTACCACCAACTCTTTTAAGCAGTTTTCGAGGTTGATGGAAGTCATAATTATTATTAGACATAAGATTTCTTCTGATGGGTGCTTTTTTATCTTATAAACTAGGTAGCTCGGTGCAGTACCTGCTAGGCATTTAAAGATCATAACTGCACCTTTCAATGTTATCCTTTGTTCAACCAGGAGCCAGTATAGCTTCCTGCTTGTTGATGAGATCTTGGAGCGTTGGCTTAGTCCAAAGACAGCCCTGACTGCTCCATTTTGTATTGTTTGCATTTTTGTAACGTAAGTCTTAGAAGTCCCATTAGTAGACTATTGCAGTAGTCGAATTTGGAGTTTATTATGGCACCAGCAATCAAATCAAGATTTTGCTAAGTCAAATATGGGCACATTTTCCATAGTAGATTAGAGTCGAAAGCACACATTGATTTCAAGCATGACACATGCCTCTTAAAAGAGAGATGTGAGCCCATGAAGACTCCTAGCATTTTAACATGATCTGATACGAGGATGCTGTTATTATTGATTTTAAAACTTCCATATTGGTCATCTATATATATCAGGTATATGTATTCATAGTCCTGTACAAGATAATACAACACTAGCTCATGTACATTGAGGGTGACACTGCACACTGTTGCAGCAGTATTCACAAATTCTGCATGAAAATATGCATCCACTGATTCCACTGTGCCATGTTTCGCATCCTTGTCAGCGTACATACCTCCCTCTGGTACAGGCTGCAGCTCAGTGGGCTCAATTGCCTACTCCTCTATATTCTCTGATACATCCTGGCAAACTTCTCTTCCAATGGTGGGTGCCCGCTTTGCAGTGGCACCAGAATGGGCAGCCTGAAGGTGGGCCTCAACCTGGTATTATGCCTCCACTTTAACCACCCCTCACAGGCATAGGGTGCAAGGAGCTCCGGTAAAAAGGCTGATGCCTTCTCGTGGGCAATTGGGCCACGCAAGCACACCTTGCTCCTTTGAAACACACATTGGGCCTTATTACGACCCTGCCGGTCCGATAACAACGGTGCCGGTAAGCTCACTGGCAGTGTTGTTTCAGTACCGGCAGAGTCCAAGTCTGTGAGCCGGATGCCTTTCCGCCGGCCAGGTCTGACCTGGCGGGCGGGACGGCACCTGCTCGCAGACTTTGACGGAAGCACCGGCCCTGTGGGACTCAAATGGGAATGAGGAGTTACTTTTTCCGGCGTCTGGCTTCGGGGACCGCCGGGGTTGTAATGCACCAGTAATTCCCAAAGCCAGGTGCCGGAAAAAAACACAACTCTGGCGGCAGCCATGTCGTTTTTACCGGCAAGGCTACTGCCGGGATCGTAATGAGGTCCATTGTCAAGGATGATGACATTGTTCATGTTTTAATCAAGGGCACACTGCACAGCCTGCTGGGGGTGGGATGGACGGGCAATCACTGCCTGTGCCACTCACTTGTACATAGTATCTAGAGATAAACCTTAGGAAACCTTGTGAGAAATATGAGTGTATTCTAGCTACAGCACACAAGTTAGAAGCCTGTCCAATGCATCTATTTTGGCAGAATGAAGGTGGATCCCTGTACCCACCAGTTCACAAAGTTTGCAGTTTGGTGAACATTCAGTAGTCCTTGCACTATGTCAGGTCTCGTGCTTCTGCACTGAGTCTGCTCAGCTACCATTATGGTACAAGGTCACAAGTGCCGAAATGCGGTCCTGGGTGAACACTCATCTGCATGCGCAGTTCCAGGGTCAGGTTTATCCAGCCCCTTAAAGACTTGCCCAGGTCATCAACAATAGAACAAGAGAGCAGCATGGAATGGCTCAGCAGAGGTTCTGCACTTACTGGAGGTAATCTGAAGAGCTACATGACCCCCCTGCACCCCCCAACATGGCAGCATGCACTATTGTCATGGTTCATTTTGTAAGATATGGAATAAAAGGTTTTCAAGAGTCACAACTTTACACCACAGTGGTCGTAGTTACTGAGTATATGAGTCTCATGACGCGTGGAGAAGGGTACAAGGAATCTCAGCAGTTATACAAATGTAACCCTGGCCTGAATTAATGTGGATGCTTGTGGTGCAATGCAAGAGAAGATTTGTGAGTCGTGCCCACCTGAGTAGCAGCTATATCCCTTGTTTCTTCTAAAGGACCAAGCAAGTGAAGTATTACTTTTAAGTGTATTGTAAACTGGTCAGTCACTTAACTTCTCAGGTTGGGTGGAATGGCCCTCATTACGAGTTTGGTGGCATCCCATTGGTAATTCCAGTGGGATGCCACCAAAATGGAATTAGCATTCCTGCTGCCTGTTATCTCGGTATTCCCGGGATATTACGGGTGGCGGGAATGCCGGTAACTTCCCATTGCATGGAGTCTTATACGACTCCATGGAGGGGATTGCCGCAATTACCAGCACTGGTAGGACAGGTGCCGGCCATTGCTGCATTTTCTTGTCAGTGGGGGCCTGTTCTACCAGAAGGTCAGGCCTGGAGGTAGATCCATGGCCCCCACTGGCAAACTTGCGTTTCCCTGGTCTGGTAAAAATGCTGGTGCCCGGAATTACTGGCGATTTTATCAGAATTTTGTCCAGACCAGGGAAACTGTAATGAAGCCCATGAAAGTTGATTCAAACACACTCTGATGCAGGAGTGAAGGAGAACATTCGGATGAACACTCCTTGAATAGTTCTTTTTAGAACCTTAAATGGAGTGGGAGCCTGACGTTCCCTTGTTCTGTAAACACTTTGTTTCTGGAGCACACACAGTCATTCCTTTGTCCAGTTCACAACACACTTCTGCTGTACTGTCCTATACCCCATGTACAATACTTAAGCACTGCTACATTGCACACCTGCCCCTTTTCTTTGACTTTATTTTCTAATAACAAATTACTAAAAAATGCTGATAGCATTGATTTGAATGAATAGATACAGCCTGTTCATAGGATTCCTCCATACCAGCACCCAACCTCAATGAATCCTGGAAGATTGATGTTTGATTTCCGAGTTATCAGATACAAAATGAAAGTCTTATCTTGTCCGCAGAAATTTGAGGAGGGTGTATACAATAGTTAGGGTATGCTGATGATATATTCATTATGGACTCTACCCCAAACGGGTTATTGGTTCAATTTGATCTATTGAATACTTAGGCACCACAGAATGGATTAAAAATAAACACTGAGAAATGCAAGAGCATGGCTTTTCCTCCCACCAAAACTAACTATAAGGGTATTCAAGTGGACCTTTAATAAGTGTAATGTGGAGATAGTCACAGAATTATATTTAGATATAATAATAGATAAAAGGTTAAGTAGGCGCCTGCAAGTACAAAGCACTCTATTATATTAAAGGTTCAACAACAAACAGGTGCACTCAGTGCTTTTTCATGTAAGCATGGGAGCATGCAGTGAGTGCTATTATTTAACTTTCTTGTACCAAATCCTTCCATTAATCACCTACTGGGCAGAAATGTGGGCTACCATACTTGGAAAACACCTAGATTTCTTTGAGAGTAAATGTATAAAAACTTTGCTCAAACTTCCTCCATTTAATTCAATTACATATGTCTACTTAGAATTTAATTTCTGTCGGCTTTGCTCTACTTTGAAAGCAAGAAGACAATTTTAATTGAAAATATGACAATGCTGCACGAGGCACTTTGCTTCATTTGATTGTTAGAGGCTACAGAAAATGCACTTAGTTCTTTAGGGGATGGGATGTGTTTTGGACAATATATACACACCACTTTGGAGTACTTACTCACTTGTATCAAAGGGCAACATCAAATATGACTGCTGTAAAAGGATGACATGATTAAACATCACAGCTTTCAACATTGAACAGAATACTGTAGCATTGTCTACTAAGGTTAACATTGCCTATGACATACTTTCTAAACTTGACAAACCGGATACTCCAATTTATATTGCCTCTTTCCGCAGCAACAATATCCTTTGGAAAGATCTGAAGATCAAATGTAACTTGGTCAAATCATTTGTGATAACTGGAGCTAAATTAAAAATCCCTAGAGCAGAATGTACATGTGGACTAAGTGGGTATCTCACAATGGAAAACAATAAACATCTAGTGCTATACACTGATAGTCTTGCACTGATACAGAGGAATTCATTATTAGCCTATGATAATCTCTATAAAAACAATCTATCTACAAGTAACATTTGGGAACACTTAATGGCTGATAATTATATAAATGTGATATATCATTTTACTGAAGTCTTGGATGATATCAGAAACTTATTGGATCTTCCCCCTGTTTGCCTGCAGCGCATATCTGTGAACCCCATTGTGTCATGGCCAGAAATATCAAAAGTCCTATTAAAGACATTGTCTACTCGATGCTAGCTTTCTATTCTTTTTTTTATTGATATAGCTGATATTAAAAAAAACTTTTCAATATTATCTTTACAACATTAAAATATTTACATGGTACAGAAAGAAAATAAAATAAAATAAAAGAAGGAACATTTCCTTTGATCAAGTAGTCAACCAATGGAATGAAACAATACAATACAATTGATACGTCAACCAGCACAGATAATTAGATAAAATCAAAGCGATCAGAATCAGTATAGTCAACATACATATTTAACAAATACGTTTCCCCTTGTCTGCCCCATTTTGTCATTTAGTTCTCTACAAAATCTAGCTTCAAAAATTTCAAATAGTTCACAATCGAATAGCCAACAGTTTGACTTTCTGTGTGGAGCAAACTTGTACACAAGTCACCAGTGTTAAAATTTCAAAAGGTAAAAAATGCTTTTTGAAATTCATACATGTAATAATTCAGCACATTCTGTGATTAGATGCCTCAACGTTTCACAATGTTTATGACAAAAATGACATTTATCATCTACTAGAGGACCCATTTTTCGTCGAAACATGATTTCATTTGTATAACACAGATTAAGTCTGAAATGCATAAAATCAGATCTATATGTAAGACTGGGAGATATTACCAAATCCAAGGGAAGGTCCCCATATTTGTTCATGGTGAGTGGATTTAGTTGAAAGACATTCTATAGCATACATTGATCTCTTGTTCTAATCCAGTCCATTTGCCATAGCCTCGTTTTCGCCTTGACTGGGTCCATAAGCAAAAGGTTACGTGAAATATCAGTCTCGTGCACAATATTCTGAATTTTAGATCTCCATGGAGCAATGAATTTATGACTACATTTTTTTTACATAAACAGATATCATAGATAGCAAATCAACAGATTTTCTTGAGAGCATACATTTGCGATATAGAGCACATAACTTCCAGGTATATATAGCATACAATGATAAAAGGCCTAGTTTGTATCTCACAACTGGCATAGGTTGTGAGTTGAGCAAGTTTAGAACTGTCTTCCAATATTTACTCTCAAGTTTTTGCCAAAATTGATTGGATCTATAAATGTTGGATTCTGCACCATATAGCATAATCAGTGTGACTTTTTGCTTATAGTACGTAAGCAAGGGTATAATTGAAAATGTTGCCGTACTTCCCATTTATTATTCTTGCTTGTAAAGTTACTGAGGCTAGGTTATCTCTCAGTTTCTCTAGGGACGGCAGTTCATTGAGATGATTATTTATACTTAAACCAAGGTAAGTATACTCTGTAACTATTGTAAGCACTTAGTTCTGCAGACGCCATCTTCAAAATGTTTCCCCTTTGCTCGCGGGGCCAAATTGTATTACCTCTGTTTTCATAGTATTGATTGTCAACCCATGCATAGTTTTTGACATCAGAACTAGATCGTCCACGTAGAGCAGCCATTTAATTCTCAGATTGCCCAGCTACGGTGAGTCAGAAATTAACTTTGAGAAGCATCGACCTATATCAGCAATAAAAAAGTTAAAGAGAGTGGAGGCAAAGGTACAGCCCTGTTTTAGCCCACAATCTTTTCTTATTGGGGCAGTGAATAGTCCAGCTGTGGTCAGACGAATCTGTACTGTCGTGTGCGTGGGGAGATGATATTTACATTTTAATATATGCATTGGACATTGAGCATCAAGCAGTTTTTTTAACAATAGTTCTCTTGGCACGGAGGCAAAGATTATATGAAAATCAACGAATGCCATGTATAGCGATTGCTTCCTATATTGTTAATTTGCTTTAATCTCGTAGATGGTAAGTAAATTCACAGCAGTCCCTACTCCAGGAATAAATCCTGTTTGACAGGGATCTCACAATTTTCTTTCCTCCTGCCACAAGTCAAAGTCTTTCAATAATAATCCTGCAAAAATCTTCCCCGGCTAATCTAATAAAGCAATCGGTCTATAGGAAGCCGTGTTACACCTATCACCTTTCCTAAAGAAAGGAATTATAAGTTGCTTCCTGAGGATGGAATACAACCTGTTTGCAAGACCTTTTTAAAGATTAGATATAGAATGTTTGCCCAGGCTTCAGGGTGCCGCTTCAAAACAGCATTGGATAGACCGTCTGGACCAGGAGCTCTTAATGAGCTCAGATTGACTATAGATCACAGAAGGTCATCTCTGTCAAAGAAAAACTAATAAGATGATACCACGCTGTCAATGTCACAAAACTTGGTTCGCCACAATTGACATCTTCCAATGAATCCCTTGCTGTTAATCTTGAAATACACAATTCGTCATTAGTTAGAATAAAAAAGGGAAGTTATACGCGCACAATACATGTGGGTGAGTATATCACTACTACAATGGGGAACATTTTACTTGCAATTGAATACTACTCTTGCTTTGACTCTTAAGCTTATATAGACCGGTCTACAAACCAATGTGTTCAGATTGTGAGTTTCAAGATTAACAGCAAGGGATTAATTGGAAGATGTCCAATGTGGCGAATCACGTTTTGTGAAACTACGTTCAGGTACGCTTTGAATATCGTAGAATAGAACATTTACCAATAGAATTCTTCCATGCATGGATTCTTACTGTACCTAATGGTTACGTTATAGGAGAGACTATACTATGGCATTGGGGCCAAAGCTGATTGTGAAAAATCGACACAACATCTTACTCACCATCTAGTGACTGAGTATTATTAAACAGGTATGTGATCTAACACACATAACAATTATTCATTAGTTGATTCGAGACACTATGATCTATAGTCCATATGTGAATTGTTCTTACTGATATAGTGAACTTATCACATTTTAGGTGACAGCGCCCGATACTACTGAACAGGGTAGGCAGCAATGATTAACTTGAGTGCACCTATTCAATTCGGAACTTTATTGATTCAATACTTCATTCAGTCGCCAACTTTAAAAGTTATTTTTTAGAAATCTTATTTACAATCTAATGTACAAGATTATTCCAATAGTATGAGGATTGCCACACACATGGGTGTTTATATTATAATTGGGAGAAAGGCCGTTGGGTTCCACATCCTTATGACATGCCTAATTACATATCACACACTAAATTTGAATATATGTTTGTTGAACAGTATTGGGACTCAGGTCCGTTATTCATTATGGATTCTTTTATTTTCTTTTGATTTGCATATTTGAATCTACTACCCGCCTCTGTCCTGAAATGCGGTTTGTTTGGTTGTTTTATCTTTTTTCATAACTACATTGATGAATACATGCAATTGTTCTGTGTATCAGCACGGATATTTTTTAACCATGGGTTTTTAAAATAATTTCTTAAACAATTATGTAATATTACAGCTATGCTACTGTACATGATGTGGAATAAACCTTACCCCATATGTTACAGAATTGTGTGACACTATAATTTGGTTGAAAGAACTACTAATCTGAGCGCGAGTTGCCCTCCCGGATTTCCAATTTCGTTGTTCGTTCATTCCAAATCAGAGTGGGTGATTTGTGGGGAGTAGGGTGACTGCTGCCGATTCACAACCTCAACACACTCTAATTTTGAGAGTGGTAAATAGCGCTCAGAAATTTAATCGAACCCACTCACCGCATTCAAGTGTTCATATACACTTATGTTCTTGGCGGCATTTTTGTAAAATAACAAATATGTCGTTAGTTTTCAAAAATGCTGCTGAGATTTCAGGTTTGCGCCCCTTATAACTAAAACAGGCGCAATCCTGAAGGTGCACTGCCATGGACGCCCAGGCCCACTTGAGAATACTGATGAAGCCTGGGTGTCCTCAATTGGTACAGTGAATCGTGCTCTCTAGCACATGCTCTTTGGCACGTTCACTGCGCCAAGTTAAGAATCGGGCCCTCAGTAAGAGATTGAAAACACTTGTTACATTGATTTTCGGGATAAAGTATTCAGGAACATGTGATGGTGATGATCCACTCCTGAAAGGGAGCATCATTGTCGGGTTTGTCACATCAGGCAAGTGCAAGAACATTGAATCTGGAATGGCGGAGAAGCAGGTGATTTATATGATCAATGAATGGGAAGATTTTGCATTCTATGTATGTAAGGGTGTACGAAAAGGCCACTAGTAGCTCTTGTCATCTGCAAAGTTTTTCGGGTTTGCATGCAATCATATGAATATATTTAAAATATGCTTCAGTGATGGTTGCAGTAGGCTCTGCAAACCAAATGTATTCAAAGGGCGTGGCATTCTTCTATGGCTGGTTAAATGCACATCGATGAAGCTGAATTAGAGGGTTGTGCAGTTGTCTTTAGGATCAAAAGTGCTGGCATTCTGAGCAAGATTTTGTGCGGCACATTTTCGTATTCTTGGGTTTTGTGCAGAAGTCACAGAGCTTGTGTATTGATGTTGTCTGGCCCAGTGATGCTCTCATTCCCGGTTTTGAGGTTGTTCTTGAACCGTGAGAATTATTTTTGTGTATGCTAATCTCTGACAGCACTTCCCTACCCTTAGAAGGACAGCCTTTAAAATCTGGATGGACAAAGCATTGCTGTTTTCGCTCCCACAGAGACGCCTACCTAGCGAGGAGCCAGAGAGAGACTGCAAACTCGAGATTGACGTGGTATTGGAAAGTCTTTCTATCCCCAACACAAAACCCCTTTCTATCACTGGCAACATAACTCTCTTTACCATTTTTCAGTCGCCACACTACCCTGTCCCCTTTCTGGGCCAAAATGCTGCACCCTTAGAGAAATGGACGCTCCGCCTTCTATAATTTGTGCTCCTGGTTTCTTCATGAAGAACCCCCTGCTGGGTTGAAGTATTGCGTTGAATCACAATTTGTTGAGAGATAAAGTCCACTCCTTATGGATTCATGCCATTAGGTCTTTATTATCACTGTGGGTGCCAAAACGTGTTGCGACCACTCAGGGGTCTTTATCAAGGCTGTCATCATCCATTATACATTGTTTGTTCACATATTCATAGAATGTTATGTCCAACCCAGGTGTGGCAAGTGCAGAGTGATTTAGTGACAAGTGTATGTAGTGACACGTGCATAATATGAAAAAAGAGGGGCGGTTTGTTGACAGTCCGTTGTTGACATTTGTTCATAGTGAACACATATTAATCAGCCCATTTTCATCATATCGTATATACAATATAGATTTAAATAACAGCAGTATGGATTATATACAAGTAGAAATAATACACATCACAAATAAGAGAGACACAGTAGCACCGAGGAAGGAAAGAAAGGGGAAACTGTGTTAGTTCGCAGTTGGTTTAAGTTGAGTTTAAATAGCATTGCTCAGTTGGTTTAAGTAGATTAAGTTACTGATGTAAGCTTACCAAATGTTATTTATTCTGGACATTAAGTTGATTTGGCGTATAGCCAATGGTCGTTGTATGCACTGAGTAGTGCTTTTGGGAAAAAGGAGAAAATGTGAATGAGACATATGTTTGAGACTATGAGCCTGGTGGCTTGTTGCAGATAGTATTAATGCAACTAGGACAGATCAGTTACACCCCAACTGGTTAATATGGTGTTGCGGCATGCATACTGCATGTTGTACCATTAGAAGATGTTCTGCCTAGGTTAGAGTAGGGTTTGCATCTCTCGGTCTAACCACCAACAAACTAAGGGAGGTGAAATGGGAGTCTGCGGTCTTCAGATTTGAAGGGAGGATAGCTCAGCGGCAGCGTGCACGTCTTGGAAGCAAGATGACACGAAGCGACAACAGGTTCGATCCCAGGGTCCGCGCTTAGAAACCTCTAGGTGTTTAAGCGCGTTATAAATACGTAACTAAGACAAAAACAAAAAAAACACAATTATGCAACTAAGAAAAACAAACAATTCCTGTAACAGCGCCTCGATGCCTGCGGGCTGTGTGAGCGCTTTATAAATGTAAAATAAATAAAACAGCCCTTCCTCTGAACCAAACGTTCTTTGATCCCATAACCCTTAGCTTGTAGCACATGGTAATGAGTTTCCAGACTGCCACTTTCCTTCATCTGCCAACTTGTAGATACTTGGTTTTGTTGTTAGCAGGATACAATGTATCTATTTGAGAAAGAGCCAGAGAGAGAGAGAGCGAGCATGCGAGAGAAAGAGTGAGGGAGAGAGAGAGGGAGAGAGAATGTGAGAGAAATAGTGGGATTGACTTGCCTGCACATGGCCAGGTGTAGGACTGCAGGGCTGATGGTTGTTTTACTTTGTATGGCCTATTCCCCCCTTCCCTAACTAATGCACTCCCATCTAAGATCTCCTACCACCTTACACACCACCAGTGGCGTCACTACACATCAGCAGTGGTGTCACTAGAAATCAGTATTAGGGGGAGACGCGGGCGCAAAAATACAACATGATGCGCTGGGGTGGTGGCACACCAAATAAGGGTCAACAGGCCAAATTGGTTTTTAGTATACCTATATTTTACCAATTTGGTTAAAAAAACATGTCATTAAGCATGTTCAGAATAGGTTTAATGCAATACAAGTTGTGCATCAAGTTAATATACATCCTAAAAAGTTAACTCATGTTCACCAGTTGCAAAAATGCCCTTGCAGTCAGCAAGAGACTGCATTCTTTTACTTCAAGCAGACATCATTCCCTGCACAGCTTCAAATAATGTGTTGTTCGAGGTGGCATTTAGCAGAAGAGATATCACTTCCAGCTCAGCTTTAAATAATAGCTAGTCATAAATAGTCTGTTTAACAGAAGAGATATCTCTCATACCTCAGTTTCAAATGACAGTCATGGAAAGTCTGTTTAACAGATGAAATATTACATAAAGGCACCAAGCACAAGGGGAAAGGAGGAAACTGCTCCCTTGGTTCTTTAGCAATGGTTGCAGGAATCTCACTTTGGCCTTGCAGAATTGTTCATAGTTTCCAGTTTCTGGCTGCACATCCCAGTGGTGGCTGGTACATTTTTTAATTCGAGGGATGTAAATATTTCCCCCAAATATGCCAGTGTGATGAAGCATAGCAGTGGAGCCTGGACCAATTAAGAGGTGTTGAGGGGCTTCCCACACAGAGAATTCTTTTAATAATGGCTTAAAAAGGTGCATACATTGGCTAAAATGCCAAACAGTTAACAATTGGTTTTGTACGGCAATGCATGAAAAAATCCAATAGATGCAAGTCACTAACAGTGCAGAGGAGCATTTTGCCAACACATTTTCAGGTTTTGATCACAATATATGCCAGTATAAAAACATTTTCATGCTGCCTGCACCCATACATTTCCTTGCTCGCTACACCAATATATGACAGTATTCTCATTTAAGCACATATTCATGTTTGCGTTACGTATTATGGCAGTGATGATAATATAAGAAATCATGTCCACTCTTGTTTTGCCAAAATATGGCAGTATCGCCGCTTAAAAACATACTCCAGTTGGCTTGTACCATTAAAAATGCCCCGCCACAGTATTAAAATATGTCCAAAGTGGCTGCATCAAAATTCCATTCTAGCTGTATAATAAAACTTATCATGCTTGCTTAATCAAAGATACCCAAAACAAAATGTCATGCGACAGTAAGAAATGACTAGGCTGGCTGCACCAAAATGCAAGCCTAGCCACGCAATAACACTTATCATGCTTTCTTATCAAAGATGCCCAATACAAACTATCATGACACAGAAAGAAATGCCTAGACTTGGTGTATTCAGATGCCAGTTTAGCAACATAATAACACTTACCATGCTTGCTTTACCATAGATGCCCAGTAAAGAATGCCATGCCTGCCCTATGGGTCCCTCAGCACCTCATACACACACACACACACACAATGCGATTATGCGAGGTGCTGGGGGGCACAAGGAGTAGGCATGGTATTTTTTACTAGGAATCTATCAAAGATGGGCTGTAAAAAAAATCCATGCCTGTCCCCCTGGGCCTCTCCTGCGCCTAACACAGGGAGCTGATTTGGGCTGATGCTCAACCCCCCTCTTGCCAAAATAAGCTCCACGTCCCAATACAAACACACGTGCACACACATTTACACAACCTTCACACGCAGCATGCAGTTGCTCATTCACATGCAAATTCATCATCATTCACTTACTAATTACACACAGCACAAGCATATACACATACATAAACATATTTAAATTAACATACCTTCTGCCCCGGTCCTGATGTTCCCTCCCAGCCCTCCAGCTTCTCCGTAGCATGAACAGGAAGCAGGAAGCAAAGATAGTTTGCTGGTTCGTGTACATGCGTGCAAGAGCCGGAGCACTGATGAAGACATGACCATTCTGTTTGTATGTGCGAGGAGGCACAAAAGCGCTTCCCATCGCACATACAAACAAGCAATTCCTCAGCTAGCATCCACAATGGGCCATGCAATATTGGGGAAGCAAAATGCCCCCAGCTTTGCATGGCTCATTGAATATGCAAGGCTGTGGAACCAGAGACATCTTTATGGGAGGACAGAAGGGGCACTTGCTCTGGGCCCCCACCCTGGAGGGGCCCCAAGAAGCAGCCTTATTTTAAAAAGTCAGTTTCCCTAAGTAAACAAAATTAAGTATCACACATCAGGATTTTCTATGGTGTGCTGCTAAGGCTAAAGATATGTTCTGTCTGTTGTTGACACGGCTATATTCAATGTGGTATACATAGTTTGCGTAGCACAACACGTGGCATTCTCACTTTTCTGTGGGGATTATATTGATCATGTGCAACAGCCAATGTTTAAATACATACTGGCACATTTCATTCCCCACGATGGTTCAGAGAATAGCTCAGGGTGTTAAGCACTCGTTGCAGAGATATGCATTCATATGCAAGATTGCAGTACCAAAATCCAGCAAGACCGACTCAGCATTTTGAATGCATGAAGTTGTTAAGCCTGCATGTATATCTACTATGTTTTATAGCACTCCAGCTGTTATCACCAATGTACCTGCACCAGATAGCAGTTGCTATAGAAACTAACATAGTGTCAGTATGGTGAAGGTCTAGAAATCGGTTTGTTTAGATGGGGAGTTGTAAAACCTAGGCAGGCACCTCCAATGATAACAATAAAGTGTTAGAGGTGTTTATGTATGAAAATTCCAGACTGTGGAACCAAAGCGTTCATGCTTGCATCCTGGCCTTGCCAGCAGACAATAGTGATCCTGGACACATCTTATATCACTGACAGTGCTCTACTGCCTTTTATGAAAAGGTTTGCTTCTCACATACTGGAGGCATTGTTTGGCCAATTACCTGATCTTTCCTATCATGTAAGCCATTTGAGTGGAAGGAGTTCTAAACAGAAGAGAGCAGACCAGATATTGCAGGTTTCTTATAAGCATATTTTAAGGTCTGTTTATTTGACAACAAAACGGTTTGTTTTTTAAATACCATTTCCCAAGCTTGTGCTTGGGGTGTATTTAAAGCTTTAAAATACAAAAGAGAAACCTATCTGAAATCTTTTAAGATCACAACCATTAGTATGCTGGTATTTATATACTTTCCTTGACGGTGAAACAATGAAGCTAGAATCATTCCCATTTTGCATAATGGTTCTATAACATTTTGTTTTTTTTAAATGTTTATATTGGGTTATGTGATTTTTATATTTTCCAAGTCAGTTCTGTAATGGGATTATTTTAGTCAGGGTAAAAACTAGAAAGGAAATTGGTAAAGAGCAGAAATTGCAGAGGGGGTACGAATCCCAGCTTCACCTCTCAATCAATGTGTGATCCTGGGTATCTCATTTATCCTTGTATTTCCTCACCTGTCAAAATTGCAAGTCCATAAATCTTTCAAAATTGTCAGCCCTTCAGAGTAATTTCTTTCTTAGGGTATGATCTTTAAAAAAGTCTCACTCATGGTTTCACTGGCTATATATAGTGTTGCGTCCTCTATAATGATAGTGAGCATTGATATATTAGACATCACAGCTACCTGTCTCTTTGCTCTTGAATGGCAACACTGCTTGAAAACCATGTCCCACTTCTAATCACAGTCTGTCTGGATACAGACACCTTCCTGGCATCTTCACATCGTCATCCACTCTCTATGCTATGGTATGTGGAGTTTTATCTTTGCTTCCCATTGGTCGCCTGTATCCATACTTGAGCACTTTTGCTGTCTCTGAGGCAGCTAATCTGAGCCTTTTGACTATTCTGGATTATGTGCACCTTTGTCATAAAATCTGTGTCCTGCAGTTATACTATGTCCAGTATATCTTCCACGTGGCTGCTATTGATGAAGTGTTTGCTGTACCTATGCTAGAACACAAGTACCCTCATCGTGGTCTGCTAATGTTACCCTTGAAATGCTACTTGTGTATCACTCTGATTACACCATGAATGAAGAGGTTCAGGTATCTGAAAGGGAGTTTACCATGCTTATTTTGATCTCTGCGAGGCAGCATATCAAGCTATGGGTTGTTATCATCATGGTGTGCAGCACACTAGATATTCTATATCCCTTAATTCCTTTGGTCTGTTGGAGGGGGGCCCCAGAGGTGTCTGTGCCCCAGGCCCCCAAGGTGCTTAAGATGGCCCTGTGTGGAACAGAACTGTCAAACGGAAACCGTGTTTTCCTTTAGCAGTTCAAGCCAGCCAATGAGTGCTCCCTCAGCTTCAAAAAGCAGCTGAGGGAGCACTCAGTGTTTACACTGAGCTGGCTCCTTTGCTCCTCCAGAATGGGTGAGAGTGCCCATGGGTCGGCGCCCTTCGCGCATTATGGAGAATCCACCACTGGTACACCATCAATGAATCGATTCACAGGGTCATTGTAGCTGGAGATTAAATACTGTTGACTTTGAAGTCATGCACATGAATTGTGCTGTTTTAATGCAGTGATTTTGAACACATTAAGGGATCCATAGACATGTCCTACAAGTAGTAGGCTACCAGGGCAGCACAGCAGGTTGAGTGACTGTTGCTAAGATATTATATATTTAAACTGTAAATCTTATGACTTTTTACAATTACTTTAAAGAAAACAAGTGCCATAAAATGTGTTCAGCCTTTGGGTGGGTTGGGTGGTAGTTTGCTTATATTGAGGGTGGGGGGACATCTGCCCCCATAGTGAAAATCAAAAGCTGGCCCCCATGAACCCACAGTTTATTTACCTAATAACTGCTTTCAGCACAATAGAAGCATGTATTTGTGATTAAGCAGGTTGACAAGCATATAACAGCTTTAGAAATATATCCTGTGATAAAATACAAAGGAAGGGGCACAACAATCACAGGGTATTTGTGTGGTAGTCTGACAAAAAATTACACACATTTTAAAGAAAACTAGTGATTTTAAGTTTACACGTATGTTTCAGTTTGGAAACGTCTTTTTTGTTTATTTCTAGACAAGTGTAAGATGCACATTTGGAAAACAAAAGTGTGCCCAGCATGTAGAAAGACTGCTTTTATCAGTGATGACCCCCTCCCAGTGATATTCATGGCCCATTGATTCCCAGGGTGCCCTTTCAGGCCAGAAGAAAGAACTCAGGCAGAGTAAACACCGCTGTCAGCTGGGGAAAGGAGCACCTTTAAGGCTTCTGTAAAGAGTAATTTGCCGGGGGCAATATGGCAGTCCACCAATTAGGGGGCCAAAGCAGCCAATAGGGGGGCAAATGCCCAAATGCACCCCATGTGCCCCTCTCTGGGGATGCCTATGCACAACTCACACATCCCCCCACAGATGGCTGCCGCAGGTGTAGCCAGTAACACATCATCACTAACCGAAACCACAACTATGCTTTCTCTTTAGCCGTATCACACTGCCCCACATGAGCAGCTAACAAGACCTAGATCTTGGGCTCTTCCCTATGGACAACAAACTCCCAAGTTACTTCACCAAACCCATAGAAGGTAGATTGGCACACGAGATCTGGGTAATTCCGGTCCGCCTCCATCAGCACTACAGATTTTGCATCTGCCTCTCCCACTGTCCCACTAAAGAATATCCTTTTTTCTTCCAGAGCCATGTGCAGTGAGGCCACCAATAGTGGCAGAAGGGCACTATACAAGATCCCTTATATTACATTACACCACATTACATAATGGGGGTGTGTATTGGATATGGTTTTAACAGGGAAGATGCAGAACAAATGGTCTAATGTGCTCCTGAGAGTGCTAGTCGGACACCCAGCGAATAACGCCATCTTAGATGATGGTGTTCTGGGGCATTATGCGCAACCAATTGCCTCTTCCTGAGGAGTGAGGGTGTTGTTGAATGAACAGACTTGGGGTCATTGGTGGAGGATATTCTTTGTTGTGCTTGAGGGCTTTCAGATGTTTGCTGCATCCTGGTTCTTGTAGTGATGTTCCAGGTAGTGATGTTCACATTGTGATATAATATGATATGGCATTCATAATGCGCCAATACACAAGTGTTTCACGTTGTGTTGGACAGGAGTTGTGAGGTTAAGGAGCCTCATGTCTGGGTGGATGCAATTGTACTGTGTGACCTGCAGTTCAGTCTACCTGGTCTTTGTATGTGGAAAGAGATTCAAATTCTCGAGAGCTTTGCCATGGTATGGGATCTTGATGGCTCAGGTTTCAAACAGGCTGATAGCGTTGTCATTAGAATCTTACTAATGCCTTTATTTGTCACATGCAAGGTGAAACGCAATTGCCATCCTTCGTTGTTCACCGGGCGGAACAAACATGTTGATGGAATGTTGCAGCAGTAGGGGGAGACATGGTGGTGGACATTGAAGTACTTTCCGATTGAAGTAGGTCTCTATTGCAGACTTAGTTCAGTCCAGTTTGAACAAACTAAGACTGCAACAGAGAATAATAGGGAAGTGGGAAGGAAGGGATTTGCAATGTGGTGTCCCAGTTCGAGATGCAAAATAGTCTCGACGGCTTTTCCTGGTGTAAGTTTCACCAGCTCCTGGAAAAAGTAATGCATTACTCTTGAATAAGTTCCCAGGGATTCACAACATCACTTCAAAGTGATTGCAAAAGACTGACACATGTCCTAATGCCAGGTGTTCTGGGGGAAGTTACACTTAGCTGCGTAAGGTATGGATATACAGACCAACAAAACTGAATGTTATGAAGGGTGTGTTTGGGAGCTGGTCATTGGAAAATCTGTATGGGGGGAGGTATGCAAGGCATTTAAGGTTCCATTTGAATATTGTAGATGTAAGTGTCGGCTGTGAGTTTTGAGGCCATTGGGAGTGTATGCAAATGCGCGCATTATGTAAGGAAGAAAGGCGGTGTGGCAGAAAGGTATTTTGGACTAAGAAAAAAGGGCATAGGGGGTGGCGCTGTGGAGCAGCCCAAGATGGCTGCCTAGCCACTGAGCTCCGTGTGGGATCGGTAGAAATCTGCTTACATCTGCGGCCACAGCGTGCGTTTCTTTCCTGTTACTTGCAGTGCCGCTGCCCTACATCACTGTGCTGCCGCCGGGGGGGCTCCGGCTGTTCTTCGTCCCTGGGGAGCCCCGGACTGGACCTTCTGCCGGTGCGGCCCTCTTCATCGCGGAGGCCGCGGCGCTGACTTGGATCCCGCCCCCGCCTTTCGGCCCGCCTGCCCCTCCTGGCGCTCTGTTGGGCGGACTGCGGCCCGATCGCGTTCCTGGGGACTCCGCGGCGAACCGGTGGTCTGCGGCTGGGGCCGTCGCCGGAACGCGCCCCGGCCTCGCCCGCCCGCCCATCCGGCTGTGGACCTTCGTCATCATCCCACGCAGGGTGTCGCGGCCCTGGGGAGCGTGGAGCGGCTCCCCCCGAGGTGAGGAGTGGCTGCCAGTGCCAACTTGGTCCCCTCCAAGGGGGGGATCGTTTTGCCCTCTTTCCTCCCCCCCGCTGCTCCTCTGTTCATTCTTCCTGGGGGGGCGGGCGGACTGCGGCCCGACCTGTACCCGTAGTGTGCAGCGCGCTGCGGCGCCCTCGTCCAGGCGAGCCCCGGCGCCTAACATCTCCCGTCTGGCTCCGCTCCCCGGTGGCGTGGAGCGGCCGCCCGCTCACGTCCTGCTGGGGGCTGTACAGGGACCCCTCCCTGGAGTACTTACACCTGGCCCTGCGCCCCTCGACGTGGGTCCTGCCCAGGGCGCGCACCTCTTGCCCCAGCAGCCTGGTAGACACTGGCCCCAAACCCCTGTGTGACTCTGGCGTTTCAACGGGGTGGCAGGCGGAATAACAACCAGTAAGGCATATCCCGCTCCCTCACCTGTGCCGCGACGCCACCCCCCAGATGCGGCTGACCCTGTGGTCTTAGCACCTTCTCATTGGCAATCCCTGGAACCACCTTACACCACCGTACCAGTTGATCCCTGCATACTCATGCCCCTCCTGGGCCCTGCTCACATCTCGGCTGGAGTAATCCCAACATCTACAGTCTGCACCCCTGACCTGGGACCATACTCGTCCCCCCTGTGGCCGGGCCCCCTGTCTGCATTGTCCGTGGACCTATAACAACAATGCCTGGCAAGGTCAAGGGGAACCATAGAGGGGGTGCCATGGACAGATTCGCTAAAGCTGTCCCGAGGGGAGAGGCGGAGCGGGACTCGCCCATCCAGGATGATTTGGAAGTTGACCATCACCCCACTCCCGCACCCCCAGATCTGACCACGCTTATGGAATCAATGGCCAAAAACTTTGCGTCTTTTCATGAGAAGTTAGACGACATCAATGCCAATGTTGCCTCCCTAAAAACGCGGATGGATCAGGCGGGGACCAGAATCAGCGACGCTGAAAATCGTATATCTACCAATGAGGACGAAATACATGCACTACAGGACACAGTGGCGTCCCTGTCACGTGACATGCGCAGTGTGAAAGCGAAGTGCGACGACCTGGAATCGCGCTCTCGCAGGAATAATCTGCGGATCGTCGGTGTCCCTGAGAATGCCCTCAGGGGCCGCATGGAAGACGCTGTGGAATCCCTGCTTAAGGACCTCCTGGGCAACCCAGTCCTGTCCCCATGCTTTACCGTTGAGCGCGCTCATCGGGCTCTGTCACCGAGGCCCAAACCGGGCGACATCCCAAGGCCCATTATAGCCAGGATCCTCAACTATCGGGACAGAGTCCTCATCCTCCGGCTGTCACGAGAGAAAGGGGACCTGCGCCTTGAATCTCACACTATAAGGATCTTCCCGGACTTCTCAATAGCGGTCCAGCAGGAGAGGCGTCAGTTCATCGGAGTAAAAAAGCTGCTCAGGGAACGGAACGTTCTGTATGCCATCCTGTTCCCGGCTCGCCTCAAAATCACACATAATGGGAAACTTTATTTCTTCACTGTTCCAGAGGAGGCTGTGAAATTCATTGAGACGCACCTACCGCTCCCCAACCCAGCGGGGGCCCCGGGTGATGAGGGGTGATGTGTGGTAACACAGGCCGGTCACTACTTCTCCATCTGGAACATCCGTCACCTTGAACGTGCATATGGAAACAGCACACTACAGATCCATCGCATCAGGCTCCCCCAGCGCCTGACCGGGCTGAGACTAGACCCAACCACGGCGGACAATGCTCCCCCTGCGTCTCGGAGCATCGTATTGGCTACGAATCCTAGAACTTCCTTCACTCTGGTCTCTCCCGCAAAGCTCTGCTGATCAGGGGCTCCTGTCTTTAGATCCGTTCATCGCAGAACCTACTCATGACAGCCTTGTCTGTCCTACATCTTTGTCTAAGTACCGCCCACACGGCTACAGCACACCTCGCTGCAATGGCAACGGTTTTGGTTTATTGGTTGTCACTGCTTCGGTGCCCCTGTTGGGCACAGAATGGGCCTTATCCCTGTTGGATTTCGCCCTCCGAGCTCCACCCTTCGGGGAGAATCGGACCTGTTGGTGACACATTTTTTTGGGGACAAGGGACTTACACTGCAAGTTGGGGGCGGGCAGTGAGGGCGGGGGGAGGTAAGGGTTGTTACCCGGGAAATGTTTTAGAAAAAGGCAGTGGCGGAATGGCAGGGCGATATACACCGGCTCACCTATATTTGTGCATGCTCACTCTTTTATTTGAAATTCAACAAATTTCGTGGGATGTACATTAAAAATGTAGAAATGCATGCAACCGTCCCAATCACAATCACCCTGGGATCGGGGGTTCTGGGGACAGTGTTTGCGGCACACGAGGGGGGACACTGGTGCGAGTATCACCCAGTGGGAGATTGTCCTGCATGGGTATTGTGTTTAGTGATATTTTTCTCTGATGCGCTAAGATGTCAGTGACGATAATGTCGTGGAATGTCTGAGGCCTAAGTAATTACACCAAGGGCCGCAGGATCATGGCTTATGCCAATAGACACGGCTGCAGGGTATTGCTCCTGCAAGAGACACACTCCACTGGTCCACTGGCCAGAAGCATTGCGCCTACCTGGGGACCCCACAGATATTTTACTTCTTACTCCACACGCGCCAGAGGAGTCCTAACATTGATCCACAAGTCTCTTAAGTTTGTCCTCCATAGGAGCTATATAGATCCTTGCGGAAGATACATTGTACTGTATTGCGCCATTGCTAATAGAGATTACCTGCTCGTAAATACTTATGGCCCCAACGTCGACTCCCCCGAATTTATTGACCAGGTAGTCTCCATACTGCTGGGATACACAGATGTGCAAATCGTCTGGGGCGGGGATATGAACTTTATTCTGGACACCTCCCTAGATAGGACTGGCACAGCGCCCAGGCCCCCGTCGGGCGCAGCGCGCAGACTCCTGTCCCACTGCAAGACACTTGACATTCATGACGCATGGAGAGCTTTACATCCGTCAACACGGGAATACACCTTCTACTCATCGGTCCACGACAGTTCGTCCAGGATCGATTTATTCCTACTATCTGGTCCTATGCTAGGTAGGGTTTCCAAGACATGTATACTCGCTCGCACACTATCTGATCACTCACCGATCCTGTTGTTTGTTGACATGGGCATGCCAGCCCCCACTATTAACACATGGCGCTTTAAATCTGCGGCCCTACAGGACATAGTTTTTAGAGCAGACATACTTGCAGATATCCAGTCCTACTTTGACAACAACTCACCACAGGACACCACCCGGGGGATCCGCTGGGACGCCTTCAAAGTCTTCATTAGGGGGGCGTCCATCTCTAGGGAGTCGGGGGTACTCAAATCCATAAGAACCACCCTATCACGCACTGAAACTAAGCTACGTGAACTGGAACGGGCCCACCCGGCCTCCGTTGACCCTGGTATACTCTCCCAGATCAGTGAAGAACTCAAGATCTTCAATGAACAGGCAATCAGGGAAGTGCAGTACTTCAGTCGTCCACAGGCTGCACGGAAATACGGTGAGGGAGATAGACCCGGCAAGACACTCGCTGCCCTGGCCAGGGGGGAATGGGGCCATGCCCACATTACCAGTGTTAAGGATAATCATGGAACGACTCAGTGGTCCGACCAGGACATACTGGAGGTCTTCACAAGCTTCTATTCCAAACTATACTCTCAACCCCCTGAGCATAGCGAATCCCATATGCGCGAGCTCTTAGACCAGATACCCACCACTATCATCTCCCCGGCAACGAGAGAACAGTTGGACTCCCCCATTACACTAGATGAGATAGTGGAAGCCATATCAAATCTCCCGAAGGGGAAAGCTCCGGGCCCCGACGGGCTTACGGCTGAATTCTTTCAGGAGCATGTGGCCATTTTGGGACCCGAATTGCTAGAGGTATGGAATGAGGCCCTCCGGCTGGGATGCCTTCCCTCGTCTCTACGTGAAGCCGTTATTACGGTCCTCCTCAAGCCTGGCAAACCAGCAGATGACTGTGGTTCGTATCGGCCCCTTTCACTCATGAACTTGGATACGAAAATCTTCGCCAAGGTGCTTGCCAATCGTTTCATTCCTATAATGTCATATATGGTACATGAGGACCAATCCGGCTTTGTCCCTGGTAGATCCACATCGCACAATATTAGACGGCTCCTTAACGCCATGGCTCGTATCAGTCAAAACGTGTGTGCGGTGGCGGTCACCTTGGACGCCCAGAAGGCCTTCGATATGGTGTCCTGGAAGTACATGTGGTTGGTCCTGGAAAACATGGGCGTCGGACCCGGGATGATCGCATTCATCAAACTATTGTACACATCCCCAGTCGCCAGGGTTCGCGTCAACTCCCAAACATCTGCCTTGTTTCCTCTCTCTCGTGGCACCCGACAGGGCTGCCCGTTTTCCCCGATCCTGTTTGCCCTTGCCATCGAGCCCATGGCGGACTATGTCAGGGAGCGGCACTCATGCAAGGGGATACGCCTCCAGGGTGCACCCGAAATTATCTCACTCTATGCTGACGACATCCTGCTTTTCGTCAGGAGCCCAGATCTCCACCTTGATCCTCTCCTTCGGGACATCACTCGTATCGGAACATACTCAGGCTTTACTATCAATTATACCAAATCCGAAATTTTCCCCCTCACACACTCCACGCTCCAGCCGGCCACTGAATACCCACTCCGCTGGTCCCCCAACGGGATTAAATATCTGGGAGTTCAGGTGTCGTTGACCAAGGAGGCTCTCTTGACTAGCAATTACCTAGCAGTGGCAGAATTGGCCGAAACCAAGATTGCGCGCTGGCGCCCTCTCCCGTTGTCACTTGCTGGGCGGTTATCACTGGTTAAGATGATACTGCTTCCCAAATTATTATACACATTCACAAATGTCCCCATATGGCCTGGCAGGAAATACTTCACTGATCTGCACAGGCTGTGTGCGCAGTTCCTATGGCACTCCGGTGCTGTGCGGAAAAAGTGGGGGGATATGACTCTGCCCTACGACAGAGGCGGGTTCATGGCCCCTGACCTGATACGATACTGGATAGCAGCGCAGGCACAATTTGCCACTTACTGGTACCCCGGACCCTCCCCTCGCCCGCACGTCAAGCTTGAAAACCTTGCTGCCTCCAGCGCCAATATCATGACTCTAATTTTACATCGTCGGTACGTACCTGACTCACCTATAGATCCAGTCCAGACCACACTATCAGCCTGGGGTCGGTTGTTTGCTGCAAGCTCCGCGGAACACCCATACTATAAGTGGCTCCCCGCCTGGCAACTCCCCGGGTTGGAACCCACGAATGACATAGCTCTGGCGCGTCACTGGCGGTCCCTAGGATACCTGGCCCTAACTGACTTCTATCCGGATGGGGTGTTTATAACGCCACAGACTTGGAAGCCATCCCACTCTGGTACACCGCTGGAGCTGCTGCAATACTACAGACTCCGAGCAGCGTTCCGGACCGCTTGGCCTGTGTTCCCTAACGAACCCCCTGACCATCCCGCTGTTGCCTATATCGCCAACTCTGGTGGGGCCCGAGGGGTAGTTTCATCGCTATATAAACTTCAGCTCACAGCTGCCACACCACCGCCCTTACGGGCTCGGGACGACTGGGCCTCTGAAATGGGGGTTGACATTACAGACCATCTGTGGGGTAAATTGTGTTCCCATACCGGCAAGGTATCCCTGAATTTCCGGTACCGAACAATACAATACAAATTGCTGAATAGGCTATACTATACCCCGCGTAGACTCTCCAAGTTTGCCCGCTCTGAGATGCGGCTCTGCCCCCGCTGCGGAGCGGAAGACGCTGGCCATTTCCACATGTTTTGGGATTGCCCCCAACTTGCCCCATTCTGGGATGAGATCTTTAAAACACTGTCCGAAATTTGCGATGTGACGATTGAGCCCGACCCGATGGGGGTGTTGTTCGGAGTGTGGGGTGATGAAGGGGTCAGAAGGGAGGCTAAACTCTTGAATATATGTTGTATAATAGCCAAAAAATGTATCCTGCAAAATTGGAAATGTGCTGCCCCTCCCACCTTTCAGAAATGGCTGAATCTACTGACCTGGTCCCGAAACTGTGAGGAAGATTATATTACTACTCTCCCATTCCGTTCCCGGCCAAAAAACATTTGGACTGCCTTCAACAGTTATCTTAACGGTCTCGATGTCCCCTCCCCCGGGGTTGGTTCTCCCTAAGTCTCCACTGTTATGTACGGAATTCTCTGCAACACTGTCTTGCTTCCCTCATATTGGGGGTCATCCCTCACTGCCTATGTACATCCCCATGTATTACATTTGTCTTGCACTGTTATATCATAATCGGCCTAATATGTGTGTATGTCATCTGCCACTGCCAGCAAAAATAAAAGTTTAAAAAAAAAAAAAGAAAAAAAAAAAAAAAAAAAAGAAAAAAGGGCATAACGCTTTTTGCAATTTCTTTTTTTGCCTGTATGACATTCCGTATTAGTGAGCAACTGTGAAGCAAACCATTCCATGCCAGACCACCGATCTTGGGTCAGATGTCAATTACACTGATTTTCTTGCAGTAGCAAGTTACACCTTAGTTTTGTCAACACCATTTTTATTAAGCTATTTATAGAACAGTATGCACTTACGTCATCAAAACTCTGGGAACTCCTATGCAACATAGAAAATAGAACCTCATGATGCCTCGCCACCACACAGATATGAAGTGTGGGCTGGGAGGATAGTTCAGGGGAAATGCTTCTATCTAGTTATTAAATGAGTCAAAATTCCCATCATGGATGACCTCCTTCAGAAACTTTAAAATATGCAAGGTCAGAGGGATTCAGCCAGCTCTCTGCAAAGTAGGCTGTGTCACTGGGCTCGTTTGCAGACTAATGTGCCAGAGACAATAAATAGTGATCCCGAGGAAAATGCGCTTTGTGCTCTGAGGAATACTTCAGGGCAGGTAAATGATGAGTACCGGGTAAATGATGAGCACCTGTGTAAATGATGAGCACACTGGTACATGATGAACACCCTGGTAAATGGTGAGCACCCTGGTAAATGATGAGCATCCGGGTAAATGATGAGCTCCCGGGTAAATGCTGAGTACTCGGGTAACCGATGAGCGCCGTGGTACATGATGAGCACCCTGGTACATGAGGAGCACCCAGGTAAATGATGCGCACCCAGGTAAATGATGAGCACCCTGGTACACGATGAGCAGCACCCTGGTACATGATGAGTACCCGGGTAAATGATGAGCACCCTGGTAAAAGATGAGCACTCTGGTAAATGGAGAGCATTGTTTCACAAGGACTTTGCTGGAAATGATTTTAAAAATGTCTGTGTTCACAAAGAAAACATGGGTGGCCTAACCTGCAGTGCGCCCTGCTTTCAACATCTGGATCGCTCAAAACAAAATGATTTTCAAAGCCATGTCTTGTGATATTTTTCAAAAATGTACATTAACATGTATATCTATGAAAAAATCGAAAACTCACATACATTGTCGTTTCTTCAAGGTAGATCGAATTTAGATAAAACATTTTTTTTAACGAAAACTCCCAGCCCGCCCACATTTCCACGGGACCAGATACATGTCAGATAGCAGTATTTACCTCGTATACGCACCGCACACAGAAACTGAGGTCGGACCAGGTTAAAAATGAAATCGTGCAAATACATATTTTTGGAACTTCAATTACCCTGCACCCATTTTTTCAACATACTTGAATTACATTAATTGTCACTTAAAATCCTCCTCTTCCAAATATCTAAGAACCATAATATACACCATTGTAGGAATGTCTTTACATGCAAGAGGGGTCCTCGCTGTTACATTTTATGTAGCGTTTCATGCCAGATTCATGCCATTTTTAAGCGCTACACTAAATACTAAACATTTCAACCTAGAGGTTGCTAGATTTTTATATCTTTTTCAAATACCTTAACATTAAAGGTTGTCCTCTTCTACAGGGCTCACATTTATAATTGTGTTGCCTTACATTTCTTTTAGCAGGCAGGCACTTAATGCCCAAAGGCAGCCAAGATACCTGGAAAGCCCTATTTAGACGAGGGCCGTTATTACGCACCAAAAGCATGAGCAGAGAATTAAAGTTGCACACTTCTAAATCCGTATGATGGCATAGATTTTGGACATTGTCTGCCATTTAATATTGGAAAGAGGCACACATCTTAGCCTTCTGAAGTTGCTTAACCCAATCTCTCTTACAAATATGAATGTAACATGTTTCTGGCATGTGAAGGTGAAGGTGAAGTGAGAGCCTTAATTTGCATTGAAATTCAGGGGGGGTTGGCAGGCCTGGTACAAGGCTGCACTTTCACTGCTCCTGTGGGATTGAGAATTGGATGGCCGAAGCACGACCCAGGACAGTCCTCAACGCCCAAATGCCCCTGCTGCACACCTGCCTCGCATTGCCCCTTTCGGCTTCCTTGTCATGTTTCCTCAAACATACTTTAATGTGGTATTTGTATGAGGCATGGGCGGTAGATTTGAAAAAATAAGTGCACGAATGACTCAGAAAAAGAAATTGCAAACGAATGTTTGGCACAGCGAGGACATTATTTACATATGGTGACTTATTAGACCCATGATGGCATTGCAGGGGCATTTGGGAATGCACCTGGCATGTGATAGCTGCTCCTACACATGAAGTGTATAGTGCCAGGCCTATGATGGCTTTATCACGGGCATTTGTGGTGGCACTTGGCATTTGATACCAGAACCTAACTATGTGAGGGCATAACTAATTCATAATTACTTCACAAGGGACATGATAGCATTACCTGGGCACAAGCGTTGTCTGCAGATAACAGCTTCTGCCCATGTTGGGGTACAGTTTACATATGATGATTTACCAGGCATATAATTCCCTTGTTGAGATTTATGTGATTTTGCGTGGCATAAAATGGCATCACTGACACAATCATACCTTACATACGGTGACATAGCAGGCATATGAAGGCCTTATTGGGGCATATGCGTTATCAATGGCAGCACATGCAAACCTATATCTTACATATGGTGCGGCGCGTGGCATATGCTGTAATTATTGGGATTGGGCATGTTAGGGTGCACATGGCATATCATGGCAACAATTCGTCAAGTGGGGTTATAACTTACCATACAGTGACCAGGCCAGGCATATACTGGTATTATGTGGGATGTGTATCTACTCTTGCTCTATGACTGAAAAAACATAAAGTTTATTCAAGGTTATTCAAGCATTTCTCCACACCACAGACTTAAATGATTGCGAGGCAATGTTGACATTCTCATGTGGGAAAGGATTTAGCTTATGCAAGCAGGATTTACTTGCTCTGTGTGTAAATTATGTCAACCCAGTACCGAGCACACACTCCTTAATAAAGCTTGATAGAGTTAAGGAGATGAAACAAATGTATTTTGTTTCCCTGCATTTCAGAGTGCTTTCACGCTGTTGGCTACTGTGGATGAGAACTGGAGGAGTGATACAGAACTGATGAAGGGTGACACCGAACCAGAGGGTTATTATCCTCCAACTAGTTCCAAGTGCCATCAGATAGACAACGAGAGCGAAGATCAAATTGTTTGTGTTGTCACTTGGAAACCCAAAGTGGCTATATCCCTGAAATTCAGAGTTATGAAAAGATTGGCAGCCCAAAACCCGCAGAGTAAAAACAATCCAAATGGTCAAAATAACTACTGCACCTCTTTCCAAGTAAAACAAGGTTTATTACATGCAAAAAGAATCTCAGGTGGTTCCGTAGAACCAAACTGGCACAGAGCTGGTCTTTGCTCAAGACATCACACTTTTTATCGTGGAAAAAATGCAAATTAACATTATTACACATATTCATGAGTACAACATAATCCCACCACCCTCATTGGCTACCACCTATAGAACATGATAATCCCTCCCTATAGACCGTTGGCCGATTGGCCACATCTACACTAACCTCATTCCCCTAGACACGTGGTCCCCTACATCATCACTGCCGAACCAAATAGATGATTTGTGGGTTCTTATCAATAAGTTCGTAAATTTGGGACCATCATGTGATGTGCACCCTCCTGCTCCAGAAGCGATCAAAGAACCTTGGTGAGGCCAACCCTGCTTTTGATTAGACAATAGCTTCCTCATTAGCCCAGACACCATGGCGCACACAAGCTGCATCCCGATCTTATACTGAATTTATTGGCATCACCTCTGCTCTTCCTCTCCCGAACCACAAGATGTTCCAGACACGGCTCTTTCCTTATCTCCTCGCTTCCCCCAGGTGTCCAAGGATAACATGCCCTGGGCGCCTTTCTTGAGTCTGAATTTCAAGGATTTATTCACTTAAGTTGTGTGTCTAGGTGCAATTCGTATGGGTTGGCAATCCCTGGGAGAGGACAGTATTGTTCTAAATCTTTGCTTTGCTCATTGGCATTGCCAAGCCTCATGCCCTATTCCCATGAACTTGTCCTTCAAAGGGTACATCCCTTCCTGCTCGTTTACCAGCTAACATTCCATTCCCATCACATTCAGGCCTCGCTCCTGTATCCAATTAGTGCTTATGTCTGCACCATGGGTGCCTCAGACATCGGATTCTCTCCTGGGGAGCGGGAAAAGCGATTTGTTTTTGGAGCTGAATTAACAGAGCCGCAGCTCCACTCCAAGGCCTGTGTTTCTGATCTGTTCATCATGGATTAGGACTTATTACTAAAATGGCATTACTACTGTCTAATTGACATACCACCCTCGCTGTTACCATGCTACGTTGCTGACTCCATCTTGCGCTAATATCCATCCTTCCTGCACATCATGCTATCCTACATCACTACAGTACAGCAACTAAACACTGGGCCTATAATGCTGATGTGTCTATAACCTCTCCAACCGCAACATAAGTACATTAGTACATCCTTTGCTCTTTCTGTGTTGCTATATGCGGGTATCTAATATGTGTCAGACCTCAATAATACCATGTGTTGGGAAGGAAATGACCCTTTCCTACGCCCCTAGGCGGAAACGCTGCACGGACATAAATGTGCAGATTTAGATGCGTAGATTTAGTGTGCATGTACAAAGAGATGTCACTTTTGCAGTTATGGTTTACACATCCAGCCATGCATGGCTGCGTGGTAAACCCAGGCCTGACAAAGAAACTTGAATAGGCCCAAGCCCTGATGGTAAAAAGGCCTGCAATGCTAATTCCCATAGAAACTTCTCTTTGTTCCGTAACTGTTGCGAATGCTTTTTATCCCAGATAGAAATGCACCCTGGAAGGCCGCGAGATAGCACCAGGCACCTCGCTGTGCGCATCCATAACAGCCAGGCCAAAAGCAGACCTCCAACCCCCACCCAGCCATCCTGGAGTTATGACACCCACAACTAACGCATCCCAAAACCCCTGAATTCTCTGATAGTAGGTGAGCTCAGACCACCAACCAGAAATGCAATGGTCATAAAAGATCTGAAAGAACACAACCATTTCACTATATCCCATAGTGACACACTTTGTAATACGAGGTACAGGGAGGAACACATTATAGTCCAAAACAAAGGTGGAAGCCGTGGGTGCGGAAAGTGTGATATGAACTGAGCGAAGAATGTGCGGGTCACCATACATCGTGGGCCTCCCCCTGTGCCAGTCCACGGGTTTCCCAGGTGCACGCCATAATGATACAGTAGCATTGTCTTGCAATAGTAACTTATGAGGAACATGACCTTCATTCCCTGGACAGATGAGCCCAGCTGACCCCACGTGATGGAAGACGGACAGATGGGGCTGGGGACAATTGCAGCCTGGCATCCCCTATGGAGCAGGCCCATGTATAGGGTCTCACCAACCAGCCACGCAGGTTTTTACTGTATGTATGATATATTTATGATGTTGTGTTGCCTTAAAACCTTCTGCTTGTACCATATTTCGGGACAGCATTCTCAAGCAGCAGAGTTCTTTGCTGGCATACTTACTTGTGTAATATTAAAACTTGTTATCCTTGCAAGAAATGTCTTGGCCTTTTTCCGGCAGTGGGTTGTATTTCTTCTGGCATGAGCGTTCAGGGATGTGCCTTCACATGTAGGTGCTATCTGTGGTCCTCTGCTCCCATTATGTTGTCCTCTTTGCCTGGCTGGGATGCTGTGCGTGCATCCCAACAATCACCCCGCCCCCTTTAGTTAATACTACATTAGCTAACCCTTCTTCCTTCCTTCTATAATCATCATCCTAAGGTACCCATGCTTTACACATGTGACTTAAGCTCCCCCATCCCAGGCGTATTCTTCTGGGGTTCCAGTCATGAAACAGCACCCTCCATCTCCTGCTAAATTGACCCAGCATTTGATATAATTCTCTGGGTCTTGTGGGGTGTGTGGTCTCAGTCCCAGGGGGGTCCAAAGGCTGCTCTACTTTTACCATCCATGGCCTTGCATCCCCATTGCACCTATCAGTCTGGCTGTACTTGTGTTTTGTGAGAGGAGGAGCTTTACCCGCCCACATTGAAATCATAATCGTGGCACTCTTCGGTAGAGTCTTTGTACAGCATCTCAGGATCATTTCACAGGAACAAAAAAACACTAACAAAAATATTAAGATGGGAACCAATATTTTGTACTGCTATCGCCAAACTTGATGGAACCCAGGAGAAAGTGGCATCAAACCAATCATCGGCCTTCACTCCAGCTTCTTTTTCCATTGCAAATGGCTTTCCATACAAGAAAAGATCAACCTGAAGACTCTTTGCCTTACTCACAAAGCGCTAAACAACCTAGCCCCACCTTATGTCACTGACAAATTCACATGAAGACCCTCCACTCGTACTACAAGATCCAGCAACACCTCTTGTCTTATGGTACCTAGATACAACCTAAAACGAGCAGTTGGTTCCAGCTTCCCGGTCATGGCCTCCCAACTATGGAACACACTCCCACAGGACATCAAATCTATCCAAGTATTTGCAAAATTTAGGAGTAGTGTCATCGCCTGGCTACTAAAAAAGAATTAACCCAATTGTTCTCTGATTTATGCATCCCTGACTACTCTGCAAATGTACCCTCCTGTCCATGTATGATTGCATCTACTCTGCGTTCATGACTGAATTCATGCTTGTACGATTTGTATTATCTGAATTCTTGCTTTGTACTATGTGTCACATGTACTCTGTGTCTGAAATGTAACATGTCACCGTCTTCTTACTCACTAGTGCCCAGATATCCCTGGATCAGGTGCGCTATACTAGTAAAATAAACAAACAAGCAATCCTCTAATTGTGAAGGGCCCCTATCGCATGGAACAATGATCTGTTGGAAACATCATTATGGGAGATTTATGTGCAGCAAGACAGTCCAATTTTAATACAAACGCCCCTTCCACTGCTGTAAGTAAATACAGAACCTATTGGTTCTGGAGGGTCATAACCCTAATTGCTCTAAACTCACTTTTGATTGAGTTAAGGCCCTGCTGTTTGGTTCACCATCTGAATCATCTCCTATCTAGTGATCTGCAGCCATTTTGCATTGGCTGGAGTCTGGATACCTGGCACCAGGAGGGAGGTAAAAAACGTTTCTGTCTTAGTGAACAGCCGGTATTCATCCATGATCACTTTTAGTTTCTCCGAGGAGTCTTTAGACTGGAAATTAGATCTCTTCAGGCAACAACCTCTTAGTGAGCCACCAACATACTTAACTATTGGGGACTTTGTTGGTTCTGCGGCCGGCACATTTATAACTGATAGATGGGAATCAGAAACTACTAAAACCGTGGAGTGTAGGGTGGTCAGCAAACATACCCCCCTCCATGATGGTGGGAGGTGTACGTATGCATATTGTCCACATACCCAGTACAGTGAAAGGCTTTAAAATTGCATTGTGAAATCTAGGCCTTTTCCCCACTATAGAGGACTATCAGACATAGGTGTGTGTTTTTCTGTTATTTAAATTGCATTGTGAAAGTCTTTAAAATTGCATTGTGAACATCTTCAAAAATGCACTGTGAAACCTAGGCCTTTTCCCCACTATACAGGACTCTCAGACTTAGGTGTGTTTTCTTCGTTATTTAAATTTCATTGTCTGGTAGTGCTATTCTTTGTTTTTTAAAATTGTATACAGTTTATTACAAACTTTTAAAATATGATTAGCAATCACATACCTCCAATCATCTCAGCAAATCTCTAGTTAAAACTTAGAATACGCTATGAATCAATTCATTAAAACACTATTCGTCCACAGTTCCAGCTAATGGGAGACAACACGAAACTTGTACTGTCGACATTCACAATGTCTCCTTCATAATTACATTTGCAAAACATCAGTCTTCAATCATTAGCCTCCTTTCCAGTTCTTCTAAATAGAATGTTAATGTGAAAGTTAACTGTTTATCTCTCCTTCCGCCATCTCCATCCATCATTCCTCACCATTTAAATGTGGCCTTTTGGCAATTTCACTGCCCATGTATTTAGTTCTGATGTCTCTAAGATTACTGCAATACAGCCCTATATGTATCAGTGTTTCTTCAGTCGTATTACAGAACCTGCATTTGGAGTCATCCTCATTTCGCTTGCTCATCAGGTTGATCACTTCTTTTGTACGAAATTGATTCAAGCGTAACTTCATGAACATTTTTCTCATCTTGTTACATGGGAATCTTTTGCAGTACTTGGGAAGCATGTATCGTGCTCCCCTTCCAGGTGCGGCTTGAGCCATGCATCAATGCATGGCTCTCTGCTCCGATGTTTCGCACCAATCTTGGTCCCACAGTTTTTTTTTTACTCCATTTGGGTTATTTATAAAAGAGTCCTTGTTCGAATTTAGTTGATTCAGGAGTAGATTGCGTATTTGTTTCCACTTCTCAAAGACCGACTCTAACTTCGTTAACTGGGTCATTTAAGATTTTATACTGCGGGAGTTTGTCTGCTCTGATCACTTTTCGGTAAATAGAAAGCATGTTCCAGAGGACCCTTGCATTAATTGAAGTTAGTCCTAGCTCGTATCTCATAGAAGCTGTTGGCGTTCCTCTAAGCATTAGTAGGATTCTTCTCCAGAATATGTTTTCACACGCCGACCATGTTGAGTAAGGGCATCCCAACATTGTTTCGCATCCGAATATCAGAGTAGGTATAACCTTCACTTTGTAGAATTCTACAACCGCTTTTAGTGAGAATTTTCCAAGCTTTTTATTTATTAGGGCTCGCCGGATCGCCAGAAGTCTACATTTCCTTATGATTCTTTTAACCATTGGTTTGTCTGTAATATAGGAATTAATTAGGACGCCAAAATATTGTGCCTGGCTTGTGCATTTTAATTTTTCTTGTCCGATCTTCCATGTATATTGCTTACCAGTTTATTTTTTAGATCCCTTTAGACTTTGTGATACAAGGATCTCAGTTTTTGCTGAATTTATCACCAGAACGTTTTTTTTCTGTGTATTGTTTCCAAGCAGAGATCTTACGCTGCTGTTCTGTGGTTTTAGCCTCCTACAAAGCATTCATCTAGCAAACTTTTCTACCATTATCTAAGCTCCTCGTCTTGTCCAATTGTCTACTATTGTGTCATCTCTCTCTGTCTCGTCTGCTTGCGCCCCTCCCTGTGTCCTTCCCTAGTGCTCTACCTGCCCCATGACCCACCCCATCCCACACTCTTCCTCTTCTCTCCTCTCCCTACCTACTCTATGCTGTTCTCTGTCTCTCCTATATTTTCTAACTGCTTCTCTATCGAATATCCTGCTCTCCTCACTAAATCTGGTAGGAACAAGTTTAGAAAGGACATCCTGGTCTCCGACCCAGGCCTCCCTATCGCTGATACGTATAACAGTGCTTCCTCCAGGCAAACCTTCACCGACATCCTCTGTGTCTTTCCCTTGCCAGACCTATGGACTCTACATATTGTCTCTGTGCTCTCGCCTTTCTCTTCTTCTCCCATTAATGGTGGCACCCAGTGGGAGGCCCTCCTGACCTCCTTCTACTCCTCTAAGGTCATCATTAATGTTTACTTTAATAGTACCGTCTTGGTCCAAGGCCCTCAAGCCAACCTTCTCCTCTTTGATAGATGCTTCCTGCGCCCCATCAATTTCCTTTCCTCTCCTGCTGTCTCCTTTGTCCCCTCCACGCCTTTCTCGCCTCCCCATGCTGTCTCTTCCTTGGCTACTTTGCCCTCTCCTCCCTCTCCTTCTGCCACCCCTCGGGCTTCTTCTACACATCCGCAGATCATACCTCTGATTTGTACCCCTCCCCGGAAGTCTTTCAAGGACGGCAACCTTCTCCATATGGCCACTTTAAACTCTCACTCAGCTGTCAAACACGCCTCTGACATCTGCCGCCTCCTGCAGGAACTTGACTTCAATCTCACCGAGACATGGTTCACGGGCTGCTCTGTCACAAGCTTTGACACTCTCCTCCCTGATGGCTATAAGATCATCTCTGCACCCAGATCCAACCATTCTGGAGGGGGTGTAGCCCTGATCTTCTCTGAGTGGATTCCTGCCTCTGTCATCCCTACGAAGGCCTACTCATCTTTCGAATGCCTCATCTGCAGGCTCTCTCTCTCCTGGCCATTCCCTTACTGCGGCTACCATCTATCGGCCATCTGGTCAGATCTCCTCCTTCCTCTCCGAGTGGGCGGACGTCTCCTCTTCCCTCCTGGTCTCGACCACTCAACTCCTCCCTCTTGGTAACTTTAACATCCACCTGGATGCTTCCTGTCTTTCCTCTGGAATCTTTCGCGACCTCTGCGACTCTCTCTCACTCTCTATTCACCACTCTGGCCCGAAAGGGCACAAGCTGGATGTTCTGATCTCTTCAGACCCTCCCCTTTCAATTCCTCTCACCACTCCTCTCTCCTGGAGTGATCACTTTCTCATTTCCTCCCAGCTCACCCTCTCTACCCCTCAGGCCAAGCCAACTCCAGCACTGCCACCTACCTTTTCGGTTATCCAACCCATGAAGCGTGTGTCAGTTGAGGCTTTCACAAATATTTCTTCCCCCCTCTTGACCCCTTCGCTGACTCACACCCTGACACAGCCCTTTCCAGGCTCCACTCTGCTATATCTGATACCCTCAATGTTCTTGCCCTTCAGGAGGATCCGCTTGAAGCCCAAAGCCAATTGCAACTCTTGGTACGACTCAGACCTCGTCACCCTTAAAGGCAAGTGCAGGGTGGCTGAGAGGAAATGGCATGCTTCAGGTACACCCTCTGACAAACTGGCCTGCCACCTGCTCCAAAGGCAATACTGACTCTCTGTCCTCACAAAGAAGAGAGCCCACATCCAAGCCCGCGTCTCTGCAGCATCTAACAACTCAGCTGAACTCTTTAAAATCTGCAAGGAGCTGGCCAATCCTGCTGCAGTCTCTACCTCTCCTGTCCCCTCCCAGGCCCTCTGCAACGCCTTTGCTTCTCCCCCTCCTCCCTCTACTCCCTGCTCTTCCTCTGGCCCTTCTTCAACCACCTCTCCTCCCCCCTTCTCTGCATTCCCCTGTTCTCCCCAGAAAAGGTTTCTAGACAAGTCCGATCTATGAAAGTCTCGTCAAAACAGGTTCACCCCTCTTCCTCCAAAACAATCAAGGGCCACATTGACACCCTAGCGCCTGCTCTGACTGACTTCTGCAACCACTCCTTCACCTCTGGAGTCTTCCCTTCCCGCCTGAAGCACTCCCTTGTGCACCCTTTTCTTAAGAAACCCTCTGCCAACCCTTTCTGCCCAGCTAACTATCGCCCAATCTCCATCACTCCTTTCCTGGGCAAACACCTGGAAAAGCTGGCCATCTCCCAGCTTAATATCACACTGAATCTGTTGGTAGTCTTCATGACCATCAGTCTGGCTTCAGAGCTGCCAGAAGCAAGGAAACTGCTCTCTTGAACATACGTGAAGACCTGCTATCCAACCTTGATTCCAACACCCCCTGTGTCCACATCTTACTTGATCTCTCTTCTGTCTTTGACATGGTCAACCATGCCATCCTGTTCAACCGTCTCTGTGATAACTTGGGTATCACCGATCAGGCCCTGGCTTGGCTGACTTCTTTCCTCTCTGATTGACCCTCCCAAGTCCAACTTGGGTCCTTCCTCCAGGGGTCTAACCACTCTCCCTGGCTGTTCAACCAATACCTGGCACTTCTTACCCACCGCATTGCCGCTCTCTGACCCAACTTTCAGTGCTATGCGGATGACACTCAACTCATTTTCAGGCTCCCTTCCCCCACCTCTTCTCCTTCTCTCATCTCTGACTGTCTGCCATCGAGGAGTGGTGTGCCGCCAATGATGTCTGCCTTAATGCCAGTAAGACCGAGATTCTCCTCATCGGCACACTTGCACCCTCCTTTCCTGTCACTCTCTGGCTGGCCTCCCTTGGCCCTCTTCCTGCTCCCACCTGTCAGTCTAAAAACCTCAGGGTCATCTTCGACTCCACTCTCCTTCTCTCCTCACATCTCTGACAATCCCTGCAGGCATTCTCGTACACTAGTGGACCAGAAAGACTGCTGGTACGTTGCTACTGGCACACTTATTTCGGGACTGCCAGGTTTGTAACGAGGCCCAATGTCTATAAAGCCATCCATAGGCTTTCTGAGGCTCCTACAGCTGGGGAACAACTGGTGTAGGTGCGTGGTGCATGATGCAATGGCATGGGTCAATGGGCACTTCTGTTCATTAAACTCTGCAGCTTTTCAATCGGCATGCTTCTATATTGTAGTAGGCCTATGCATCAATATCATCAATCAATGTTCGGAAGGAGAGGATACATCAGTCTCCAAATGGCAGGTGGTCATATGCACAGTTGAGGGCATAAACCTTGGCTGGGTATGAACTCTTATGCTATGCATTTATTCACCTACAGCTGCAGACTGTCCTGCACTAACTTGCTGACTGTGGGAACACTCCAGGCCACTGCGATCCAGCACCGAGTCTTCCTTCCTTGCCCAGGGATGCATTATAAGGGGAGGCATGCACTCGCCTCTCATGAGCCGGGTTTCAAAACAGAGCTCCTCCATGATCCCGCCACCGTCCACTTGATGTCATTACACTGCTTCTTCAGCCCCTCCACCTGCCTGGGGTTGATCAAGGCAGCAGCCACGTGGTGCCAGATCCTGTTCCATATAGCTGGCCGCTTGCGGGGAATGGGTTTCACAATCAGTTGAACAAACAGCTTCGGCACCTACTTGGCCACGTGTTTTTTCAAGACTGTGAGCTCCTACTGCAAGAATCTCAGCTCATGCAGTCACCCAACATATGGCAAATTGTATGCATTCTCCATGATGTCAGGTTTGCAGCAGGAAGGGCTTGATTTTAAATGGACTGAGCTATCCAAGATGACCGCCGCTTGCGATAATGCATTGAGGGTATACTGCATGTACTTTTTTTACACATCAGGTATTCCTTATTGACTGCATATGTTGCATTAGGTGTACTGACCTTGTGGAGTGAAATTCGTAACGGGTCAGTGCAACTCAGAGTTCAACATGCTGCGCCTCTCATTACCGCTTGTTGATTTTGGAAAACAAAATTCTGCATAACTCATGATGCCCTCTGAGTGTCTCTGACTCTCTTCACCCAGCCCGTCACGTAAACTCCCTTCTATTCTGCTTTGGATACTGCCATTCCGCTTTACTCACTGCATAATCCTGATATTTCCAAATATGCAGTTCAATGTATTAAAGGCATGGTCTAGTAAAAATGTTTATTGTCCCTACGGGTCGGCCATGTTTTTTTAAGCCTAAGTGGCTCGATTTTAGAAAACGTTCCTATGGACCTTACCCGAGTTTTCGTCCATTAAACGCACGCGAAAACAAGCACCAGGGAGCCGCCATTTTCTGATAATCCTATCTTTTCCCCGATCGCCCTGGCTGACCTGCTTTTGCGGCACTAAATCAATTCCCCCGCCCCTGAGCCTGACATTATCAAAACATTCATATTCCCCGCCTCTCCCCGTGACGTTACTGTGCTGCGTAGGCAAACGCGCCCAGTCGTCTTCTGCGCAAAGTAGAGTCCAACAAGTCTTACAGGACAAGAGGGGTGATCGATACCGCATCTGCAGCCGGCACTTTTCCTTGGACATGTACACAACTTCTTGGGTAACAAAGAAGAATAAACGGCGAACAACACGGAAATTGCGCCAAAAACGCTATTCCCACTCTATTCGTCCACATTCCGCCACCGGTGAGTTAAGTGTCCGGATTTAGCTTTAGGCCTTGCGGTAGTGTGTAGGTAGCCGAATGGATTAATTGATATTGTAGGTGTTCTATCCCTTGTAATAATTTCGATATTGATATGAGTGTATAGTTTTTTGAATAATGACATCAATATATTCTTTTTCGATTTCATAACCCACAAACGCAATGTATATATATATGGGGACAGGGAACTGTGCTGTGTTGAGCATTTTTCAAGTATTCTGTCGGCTTACATGGCTATTTTTAATATTGGTATTTCATTATCAATCATTAATTGACCTTTACAACTTCTTGACTATCCCTTCAATCTGAAGCAAGAACATTCAACATCCTTGACGTGGTCGCAGTTATCAACCACTTCTAGCGCGTATCAGGTAATCTTACTAGGCTAATCCGCTACATACTTGTTTTATGCATGTCAAGTAATAGTTTTATTCTATCATGTAATTACTTTACCGAATGTTTGGTTACTGCTTTCCAATTAATATACACCTTAGTTATCGTCCGCTGGTGTTTGTTTTCAGTTCTAATTAGTGTTATCCATACTAATGCCAGTACTGTCTTTCAGGGAGATGCTGAAGCATCAGCCACATCTACAACATTTCTAGATGTTCTTCAACAGCAGGAAGTATGGATACTGACAGCTCCATCGAGCGTCATCATCAGAGCTGGAATTCTTGTCGTTTGATTGTTCTACACAATGTTTAATTCGTGGTTAGCCGTTGATATGTACCTGTGCTGTTGACCCCAGGTTTGTGTTATGTTTTCACAATTGTAATCCTCACTAATGCAAGTACTATGTTTCAGGCAGTTGATGGAGCGTCAACCCCTGCACTTGATGCAGAGCCTGACTTTCAAGTATACAAATCGGCGCAACAGCTTTCGGAAGTGCGCACTACATTTGCAACATCCATAGATATTCTTCAGCAGCACGAGGTATGGATAATGACAGCTCCATCATGCGTGATCATATAACGTCATTCCACTTGCTATACTTTCTTCCCTATTAACGCAAGTGCTGTGTTTCAGGGAGACGACAAAGCTTCCACCACAATCACAACATCTCATTTAGATGATGCAGATGTAAAGGAATCGTTGAAATAAGTCGATGAAATGTGATCATATTTGGATTTTCCTTGATTCTTTTGGACAATGCATCATTTGTGGTTATCTCTTTACATGTACCTGTGCCGTCGACCCCAAGTGTGTGTTGTGTTTCCAATATTGAAAAGCATACTAATGCAGGTACTGTGTTTCAGGGAGATGCGGATGCCTCCTCTCCAATACAACCATTCATGGCAGTCCATGCAGAGCCAGAGGTATGGATACTGACAGTTCCATCGAAATAGATCATCACTGGTCGAATACTTGTCGTTTGATTGTTGCACACAATGTTTAAATCGTGTTTGGCTATTGAGATGTACCTGTGTGTTCGTCCTCACGTGTGTTTTATGCTAAAAATATTTTGATACATAGTAATGAAAGTACTATGTTTCCGGGAGACGATGGAGCCTCATTCCGTGCTGTCTATGCGGATACAGAAAATATAGTCGTTGCAGCGCAAGAGGAAGGGAGGACATGCGGAAACGAATCGGAGCTACAGCGTGCAGATGTTGAAGGTCGAGTCAAAAAAGTTGCAAAGAAAAAAAAACAAAAAAAGGTTAGTTACAAACAGTTCATAACTTTAAAAAAATGTTTGTGCTGGGGACTATTTTATGTTTTTCTCCAGTCAATTCTACTACACTCCATCTTGTGTTTAAACTGAACATCCCTTTTCCAATCTCTCCTCCAGTTACCCGTGGGTGTCAGAACTATACACACACAGACAGTGAAGCGAAAGAGAGATGTGGCTTGCCAGACCGTGTACACTATGGAGGAACTATTAATTGAGGCGAGGCGTGTTCAGGCTCGAGATGCTCATGTCCAATGGCCAGAGCATGAATTAACTGTGTTTGGAGACTACAGCAAAGTTGCATTGGACCATAGCTACAGTGCGACCGCACCACCACAAGAAGATGTTATTGAATGTATTGAAGATAGCTCTGAAGTGGTTGCAGATCAATGTACACAATCTACACCCGCCAAAAATTTGCCACCAAAAAACCTGTCGACATTGTTGTGTTCTCCCATCAATGTTGAAGTAATAGATGTTGAAATGACAGAGAATGAACCAGCCGCAGCAACCATAGACGCATCAGAACTTGATATCAGCGATATTACTTTCCAATGTGTTGAAATCTCCACAACGTCAAATGCCGAAACAACGTTGACGCAGGATGACAGTCTAATGAAAGAGAGCAAATACATTGTATTCGACAGTTGTTTGATGGAAATTATAAGCATGCTGAAATGTGTACATTTCATTAGAGGGAAAGTATGTGGGAAGCCATTGATTAATGTGACTCGTCAAATAAAAGGCAGTAACGTCAAAATAAATGCCGCCTGTAGATTAAATCATAGGTTCTCATGGTCCGCACAACCGATGCTGGGGAAACTGCCAGCAGGCAATCTGCTGTGTGCAGCTGCATCACTTTTTAGTGGCTCCAGTTTTAGAAGGTTAGAGGCTTTCTTTCAGTTTGTGGGACTCCATTTCATTTCTAAAGCGCTGTACTACATATACCAACGTGATTATCTGTTTCCGGCCATTAGTGATGCTTGGAAAATTGAACAATTGTCTCTAGCAAGTACATTCGAAGGCAAACGATTCAGGCTAGCCGGCGATGGACAGTGCGACAGCCCTGGATTTTCTGCCAAGTACTGCACCTACCACTTTCAGGACATGGATAGTAAGATAATTGTGAGTTTGGTGGTCGTGCAGGTAACACAATGTACATCCTCAGTGGCCATGGAGAAACTAGGTTTTATAAAATCAGTAGAATATCTACAATCGAGGGGAATGCACATCGACCTCATAGCCACGGATAGACACGTTTCAATTGCCAAGACAATGAGAGAGCAGTTCCCACATATTAAACATCAATTTGACGTATGGCATCTTGCTAAATCAATCAATAAGAAAATCTCGGCTGCAGGGAAAAAAAAGGTTTTGAAAGTATTTTGCAGTGGTCACATTCTATCACCAACCATCTTTGGTGGAGCTCAAAAACTTGTGAGGGGTCAGTGGAAATACTACTTGAAAAATGGCGGTCACTGTGCCAACGTTCACCGCTGGAAAGCAAATGAACATTTCCACCAATGTGAACATGGCCCTTTGTCCCCAGAGGAGGCACGGAAGAAGAAGTGGTTGATTCCATCTTCAGCGACACACAAAGCCATTGAGAAGATTGTTTTCGACAAAACTCTATCAAGAGATTTGAGAGGACTGACAGAATTCTGTCACACAGGAGATTTGGAGGTGTTCCACAATATGTGCCTCAAGTACAGGCCAAAGCGCTTGCATTTTAGCTTTCGGGGCATGAAACATCGCACTCTACTAGCGGTCTTGGCCCATAACAGCAATGTCGGACGTGAACAATCTAGGACTAGGGGTAAAGTAAGGATGCCTCGCTACACTAAGGTGTTTTCAAAACGAAGTAAGCAATGGGTGATCAAACCAGTCTATGATGAAATGCAGTTCGACTTTGTGAAAAGCCTTATTGTTGCTGTGTTGGAGAAGCACAGATATGGAATTTTGGACGTTTCTGTGCAGAGCAGTGATCCATTGCCACCGAACATTGCGACTGTGCCATGCCCACCCGAAGCACAGCTGATTGTGAAGTACAAATCCCGGTTTAAATAATTGCAATACGATTGTCTTTTTGTAAATAAATGTTATTGTACAGTGTACCTGTAAACCTAACCCCTACCTTCACCATCATGGGTGGCGAACAAGCTGGGTGTCATCTTTGAATTCTCTCTATTCACCTCAAATATGTGTATGTATATATTTTTCTCATGTCTCATCTCATGTAAATGTAAATGCTGCGCACTGTTAACGGATGGGAGGCTTGCGTATTGCAAATAATAAAACAAACAAACAAACAATAAATTTCACTTTTAACTCAACTCCTGTGGTACTTTATACTTTCCCTGACCTTCCGCCAAAAATTAAATGTCTCAATTTGGGCTGCAAAGCTCGCAGACAACGGGGACAAAATTGGGGCACTTAGAACGCGCCAGCCAAGCGGGCCGTGGCATTTGGGAGAGAAGCCAGTTCGCATTTGCACATTGAGGCGCACTACATAGACGGATTCTAAACTTCAAGTTCTCACAGATGCCTATACTACGTGATGTTGCAAATAAAGAATGCGAAGGACAGCGCCCAGATGAGGCCCACAAGTCGCACTGGAAGTATAAGGGTCTATTGTTTTTTGACCTTGACAGGGACCATGCTGAAAGAACTACATTTGAAGGGAGTGCGCAATAACGTAAGAGACGATAAGGCAGAAAATTCAGAAACTAGACCGAGTTTCATTTTAGGTCAGTATACGAAAAATCGTTGTCAAGAGCACGGTCCGTTTTACAGACTGCATTACGAAGAGACACAATGGAAATTTCAAATATAATGTAAGTAAATCTTTACACGCTTTTATATCGGAATGAAGATTTAATGAATGGATGCATGAATAAATGAATGAATGAAGAACTAGGAAAAGCAAGTAAAACTGTTCGTAGTGGGCACATGGGCATGCAGGTCCACTGGTCTCACCGATCCCGGTCCTTGGCCCAGCCACTTTTCCCTGCACTGCCTACCTGCACTACGGGACTGTCTCTGTATCCTTCAGCCCCTTCTCCCAGCATTTACCTTGCACTTGCCACGAGCTGGCCCTATTATTTAATTTGTATTCAACTAACCATGTACAGCCCTTCCCCATGCGCGATCAGAAAGACACCTGGCCTAGTAGGATCGTTGTCTGTCTGCCCTTGTTCCCCACCTGCCTCGTCACGCCTAGAAACACTTGAGTATAGGCGCGTTACAAATGCCATATCATATATCATATCATTCCTCACGCATGTAGACTAACTGTCATTTATCATTGTGTGTTGGACTCGATTTATCTTGTTACTTTTCGCATTGATTTTAGAGACGAACATACTCCATTGAACTATCCTTGCAAGCAAATAGTTTCTGATCGGCCGTAATAAATAAAATGAGTAATATTAATGAAGTTCGGCTAGCGAGACTAATTATCATTTTTTGTTTTCATAACAGGTATTTGATCCCATTCTTCCACTGCCATCTGTTTGAGACACCGGCGGATGGATTCTTCAGCAGACACCTGCAGCTTCGTGTCAACAACTGGAGCACGATCACCATATTATGGGACGATCGCCAAAGGCCCACATGCCCTTACGCTGTACTAGTGGCTAGAAGCAACATAACAACCTTTAGGCTGGACTAGTGCCTAGTTGATGGAACAGCCTTGCGGTTCACCGTGCTTCCAAAGTGATTCTTTTTACGAACATGAACACCCTGTGTACCATAAAGGAACAGCGCGTGACTCAAGATGAAACGGAACAGTTATTGCGGATACAGATAAAAGAAAATAAATGGCTTCCGGAGTTCATATGGCAATTGCTGAATATTCTCTAAACATTTACAGGCTAATTCATAGAATCCAGCGCACAAGTAGCGCACGCGGCTGGCGCACAGCGTGCGCCTGCGATAGTCTGCGCCAGGCACGTGCGCTAAAACAGATTTCCGCGCACAGCGTATTCATGGATTTCAAGCTCCCAAACCAGCCGTGGCGCAGAGAATCGCAGCGAGCCTGCAGCAGCGCCAGTAACGCCCCCAAGAACGCCCTCGCGCAAGGAAAAGCCATCAAAATCGCTAAATCATCGCTAAGGGCTGCGCTAACCCTGGACCACTTCACAGGGCAGGCAAACAAGGAAAGAAAAGCGGGCAATCATCAAATCAGGAGTACGCGGGAAGTACTACACGCGACTAGGCAGGGAACGTGAATTACAGGGGTAGCGGGAAGTTCAACACGCGATTGGCCAGGGTACGTGTATTACAGGGGTACGCGTGAAGTAGAACACGCGATAGGCCAGGGAACGTGTATTACAGGGGTACGCGGGAATTATCACACGCGAACAGCCAGGGTGCGTGTATTACAGGGGTAGCGGGAAGTTCAACACGCGATTGGCCAGGGAACGTGTATTACAGGGGGACGCGTGAAGTAGAACACGCGATAGGCCAGGGAACGTGTATTACAGGGGTACGCGGGAATTATCACACGCGAACAGCCAGGGTGCGTGTATTACAGGGGTAGCGGGAAGTTCAACACGCGATTGGCCAGGGAACGTGTATTACAGGGGGCCGCGTGAAGTAGAACACGCGATAGGCCAGGGAACGTGTATCACAGGGGTACGCGGCAATTATCACACGCGAACAGCCAGGGTGCGTGTATTACAGGGGTAGCGGGAAGTTCAACACGCGATTGGCCAGGGTACGTGTATCACAGGGGTGCGTGGGAATTATCACATGCGAATAGGCTGGGTGGGCCCTCACAGGTGTACCCTGTACACCCTCCACGGCCCCTGCAGGCAGCCCACAAAACAGTGGACTACCCTGCACACCTGATCATGTCCCCCTGCACCCCCATCCACCAGGGGCACCCTCCACCAGGCCCCCACCCATGTCTCCCACCACCCCCACCCCCCAGCAGTGCAGGGGCACCTGCCATCAGGCCCCCATCCATGTCTCCCACCACCCCCACCCCCCATCCACCAGGGGCACCCTCCACCAGGCCCCCACCCATGTCTCCCACCACCCCCACCCACCAGCACTGTGGGGCACGTGGCCAGCAGGCAGTCAGGCAGCAGCCGATGGCAGGTGGGAGCGTGCTCAGGGCTCTGGGGGACTTAAATTTGGCCTCCTGGCCAGGAGCGTGGTCTTTCGTGTTTGAACGCGTGGACAGCCTGATAGGGAGTGATTTTGCACGTGAAAACCCCACACTCAGCGAATCGCGCGAAAACCCGTCACCAGCATATGTGCGTCAATAGTTACCTGCACGTGCAGTGTCAAAGCGTGTGATTGGTGAACATGGATCTACACGCAGGAGTGACAAAGCGTGTGATTGGTGAAAAGTGAGCTACACGCAGGAGTGTCAAAGCGTGTGATTGGTGAAAAAGGATCCACACGCAGGAGTGACAAAGCGTGTGATTGGTGAAAAGTGAGCTACACGCAGGAGTGTCAAAGCGTGTGATTGGTGAACATGGGCCAAGCACGTACACGCCGTAAGTGACGCTGTACGTGTGGGCCTGTATAAAAGGTAGTGTTGAACACCATTTCCTTGTACGTGCTTTTCGTGGAGAGCGAGTGGGTGAATTCTGTACTTCTTGTCGTTTCACACGCGATTTACTTCACGGCGTTTCCAGTTCGTACTCCCTGTTACCTCTGACAGCTTTTTCTCTTTTTCCTCTTGTACTGGTTTACCTGGGCCTGTTCCCTCAAACAGTGTCCCCTTCTACTGTTGTCCTGTCTCCTCAGACAGCGTACACATCTTCTTTTGGCGGGGGTGTTGCCAACCAAAAGCGCTCATTTTTCACGCTCTTTTACCTGGCAGACGGTGAGTCACGCACGTATCTAACATCTGTGCTTGCCCCGTGTGTAGCCTACCCCTTCAGAGGTCAATCTAGGCTGCGTGTGACACGCATACGTTCATTGTGTTACTGGATGCCACAGCGTAGTGCAGGGTTTTCCATCAGCACACGTGGTCTAGGAGGGGTATTGTGCACGTTCCTTAACTTTTTTGGGGTGCCTGTGCGTTGCGTGACCCGTCATCTTTCCCCAGGGGTGTCATATAGCCTTGCCACTGCACTAGGGTACGAATACCATCTGGTACCCAACCCCTTTGACACCCAATTGCCCAGGACAATTGTGCACACCGACTCCCATACGCACAATACCATCAGTGCCATGGTTGGGAGGCGTGCAAGCCGTAAGGGTGGCAAAGGTGGCCGAGCCACACGTGGTGGCCGTGGAGGATCCACTAGGGGACGTGGTTGTGACTTGCAGGGTGCCCCTGTCCCCCCCAGTCTGGAGGAACAGTCAGGGACACCCATGCCCCCCCCCCCCCAGTTGAGAGTCATGTGGCTGATACCATCCCTGATCAGCCCTTGTTGGACCAGGCCATTGTGGCACCAGACCTGTCTGAGGGTGATCCCATCGCTGACATCCAGGTCAGCAGGTCCACTGCACGTGCACCGGTGCACATTGGTGTCATCAGGGCACGCGCATCTATGCCAGATAGGTCATCTGCTGGCCCCCGTAGCCAGGGTGTGGCTCCATCCACCCCACCTCTCATACATCCTGCCAAGACTGTGTCGGTCCTAGTTCATGCACCTCAGATCAGGCCTGACCCCATCCCACTACCCCCAATGCCTGCACCTACTCCCATGCTGAGTGGGCAATCCCACACACCCAGTACTGAGTCCACCACGACTCCTGCCCCTAGTGTCCACAGCGGCGTAGGACACTCTGGATCCCCACCCCCTTCCAAGCGCAAGAGGAAGAGTGCACGTCCGGCACAGGCTGATGCCCCAGGCACGGCTGCACAGTCCGGCCCATCAAGGAAGCCAAGCTTCACAGACGCCGAACTGAATGCACTTGTTCAGTATGTGTCAGATCATGATAGGGAAATGGTCATCGTTGCAGGGTCCAAGACCACACATGCCAGACGCCAGGCACACTGGCAGACCATTGCTGACAGAATAAGTGCCCTTGGAGTAGTGAGGCGCACAGCTAGTGATTGCCAGAAGCGCTGGAATGACCTTAAGCGCAGGGCAAAGGATAAGCTGGCCTCAAGTCATGCCGCAACCTTGGTGACTGGAGGTGGGTCCCCAGCACAGGAAATAGAACTCACACCACACGAGTCCGTAGCTGGATCCTACGTCACCGAGGGACAACTCCAAGGTGTGGGAGACCTCCCTGATTACGAGGCATCATCCGGTGAGTGCACATGCATGTGTGTATTATCCATGTGCATGGTGTGTGTGTGAAGCATTCATGTTGGGTGCCTGTCAAGGGGGTGTGTGGCAGAGTTGATAGTGGCACCCATGTGCCTCATCCAGTATGTTCAGTGCAACACCATCTGGCCACAGCACTATCCCTACTGGCAACAGTGCACATATGGGCCGACACCATGGAAGTTGCCCTTGAATTGTCATTTTGTCACTACATTGTTGCTCATACTCCCCTGTCTATTCATCTGATGTCTTACATACCATTCCTATCCTTTCCCCCAGCCATTCAAGTTTCATCTTCACATGCCTGACATGCAATGATACCACATGCTAATGCGTCCTCTGTATATAAATGCCAACCAACATGCTGTCATACTGTGGATGTTGCCTTGACATCCACCTCCTACCTGTGGGCTTTGGTACCGTCTGGTTTCGAGCCCCATTCCCTCACACTCCATGCTGCTCTTCATGGTCTATCTTCCATGACTTCTACAGTTCAGACCATCGTGCCCTACTCACGACACCTGCTTGCCAAAAGTCAAATGAGGGCACCCTGCCCTCCAATGCGACCCACCCTATTGCTGACCAGTGCATCTGAGCCTACTCTAAGCTAACTCTCACTGACATCTGCTCATACATGCCTTTGCCTGTCCCATAGACCCTTCACATGGTCCCTGTCCTCTCTCCTTGCTCCTCTTCCACCATCATTGGTGGGACCCATTGGGGTGTACTCCTGGCCTCCTTCCAATCCTCAGAGGCCACTATTGATGTGCATGGTAATGGGAGCGTCTCAGTCCAAGGCCCTTAGGCCAACCTCAATCTCCTTGAGAAATGCTACCCACATCTCATCAACTTCCTTACCTCTCCTGCTGTCCCCCCTCCTCTCTCCTCATCAATCCTGCACTGCCTCCCTGCACCCTCCCATGAACCTTCTCCGCCTCCCACTCCAACTCCTACACATGCTGCACCTCTGATCTCTAGCACTCCCCGTAAGTCCTACAAGGCTGTCAACCTCCTCCACAATTACACTCCTTTCACTGCGGCTGCATCAGGCATTCCTCCGATATCTGTCACTTACATGAGGTTATGCACCTTGACATCCTTGGTCTCATGGAAACATGTCTGACGGCCAGCTCTGTCTGCATCCTTGACCCTCTCCTTGGCCCGCCACTACTGTGCAGGGGGGGTGTGCCCTTGGCTTCCCTGAGGGTATTCCTGCCACTGTCACTCCTACTTAGACCTACTCCACTCTGGAATGGCTTGTGTGAGGTCTCTCTCCACCACACCTTGACATTCTCAAACAGTGCGTACTGTGTCTGGGAAAACTGGTCAAATGTACTACTTCCTTTCTGAGTGTCCTCACCTCTCCTCCTCACTCATGTCCCCAGACACAGAAATCCTCATCCTTGGTGCTGTACGCATCCACCTGCATGCTTTTTGACGCCCCCACGTGACCTTTCTGTGACCTCAGCAACTCCCTCTCACCCTCTAGACTCCCGTCTGTCCCTACTCATTCTGCAGGGCACACTCTTGATGCTCTGATCTCATCTGACTTTCCCCTCTCCGTCCATCTCTGCACTCCTCTCTCCTGGAGTGATCACATTCTCCTCTCCTCCCAGCTCACCCTCACCACCCCACAGGCAAAGCCACCCTCACCACTGTCACACACCTTCTTGGTATTCCGACCCATGAAGTGTGTGTCAGTCGAGGCTCATGCTGCCAAAATCTCCCCCCCATCCAGCTCCCCCTTAGGCTCACTCCCATCCTGACAGGGCCCACTCCATGCTCCACTCCATGTCAGGTACACTGGATGTCTTTGCCACGGTCATGACCACCTGTCTGAAGCCCCATGCCAATGCAGAGTCCTGGCATGACTCGGATCTTGTGAACCCAAACCACAGGTGCCGGGTGGCAGAGAGGGAATGTCCTGCATCATGGCCATCCTCTGGCAAACTGGCCTGCCACATGCTCCAAAGGCAATAGCGCCTCACCCTTTTCACCAAGATGAGATCCCCAATCCAAGGGCACATATCTGCGGCATGTGACAACTCTGCAGGACACATAGAAATCTGAAAGGACCTTGCCGAGCCAGAAGCAGTGTGTACCTCCCCTGTCCCCTCCGAGCCCACAGCACTGCATGAATGTCTCTGTACCCCTATAGGCCACCCCCCCAGCACTTGTCTGCGCCTAACACCATCTGCCCTTGACGTCAAGTCCTACTTACCTTGTACAGCACTTCCAGCCGCCACTTCCCCTTGCACTTCATTGTGCCACCCACCCCTGCACTTGCGTGACATGAATGACACCAGCACCAGTAGGATTGTTGACTGGCATCCCCTTCTGCCCCACCACCCCTCAGTGCTCCGCTGTACCTTCATACATTACTTGACCGGTGCTTCACGAATGCAATATGAATCCTTTACAGGTGATGGGGAGGTGGAATCACATTGTTTACTGCATTTTGTTGATGTAGACAAGGCACTGTGCATCGTTGCCAATTTGGACTAGCAGATCCATGTACAACATGTATACTTATTGATGTGACGATGCAATGTCAGGACCAGAGTGGTTGAAATCCAAAAAAGTAGCCCTCCTCTCCCTCTTCACTTGGTGGCTATGTCACATGCCATGTGTGTGATGGCATGTGCCTTTGACATGGCAATCAACGGCCAATGTGTGATGGCAGTGCTAGGCAGCAAGGTGAGCAGGCGTTGCTCTCCAATCTGTACATTGTATGCCCTGAGCCTCCCCTACAGACCCAGTGATGGTGAATGCATAGGAGGTCTCCCAGTCATGTTGGACATGTGTCGTAGAACTACTGCCTCTGTTGTTCATCAGCCCTTGTTGCATGCCATGGTGCTAATGCCTGTTTCCATTTTTCTCTTTCATGTCTTTGCAGGGGACGAAGCACTTGTTGATGCTGGGGATGTGGTGGTGGAGCCGTCCCAGGAGGGCAACCCGGGCCGACCTACCACAAGTGAGGGACGTGGTGTGTTTGTGGGTGCAAACCCACAAGTGCTGCAGGCCGTGCTGTCGAGGGGTGTCTCTGGGGGTTCCTCCCCCGAGCAGTATTCAGGTGTAGACTCGGAGGATGACACCTATGTGCAGTCGCAGGTGAGTGTTCTTGGGAGAGAATCTCCTCTGTCCGACCCACCTGCAGCCGGGCCATTGCCCTCAATGGGGATGTCAGTGTCGGCAGATCAGCCTCCGGTGGTTACGGATGCAGGGCCACACCACCCAATCTCTGATCCTGTTCCTGGGGCTGCAGATCAGAGAGGGAATGCAGTCCTGCAGCCTGAGGCCTTGCCGGCACAGCAAGGCGCAGTCCGCCTTGCCCCAGGCAGGTGTGGTGCCCGTCAACGTGGTGGCCGTATGCCACCTGGCAATACCGTTTGGGAGCAATCCATCTACGGTATGGCCACCCAACAGGCAGCATCATCCGAGATGATTGCACAGGCCATGGATAGGGTGGCCACTTCCATTGTCCCCCCAGAAAGGCTGATGGAGCGACTGGAGCAGGCTACAGAGTCCATCTGCCAGGCACACAGGGAGGATATGTTGGCGTCCAACATGGACAGGCGGGCGGCACTGGCGACTCTGCGGGAATCACTTTCCATGGAGTCCCAGCGCCACAGGGAAGGCCTGAGGGAAGAACTCCGTCACCTCAGGTCGACCCTGTTAGAGCTTGAGGCTTCATCCCATAGAAGGACAGAGGAGCAGCTGGAGCGTCTGACACGGACGCTCTCGGCCGAGATGCAGGCAACTCGTGCGGAGGTCAGGTCATCCCGGGAGTTACTGCATGGGGACCTCCGCATGATTATAACCCAGAACCAGAACTACCAGACCCGCCTGCTTGCAGCCATGGAGGAGCAAACTCGTGCTTTGCGTGGGCTGCCTCCCATTGTCACACCATCTTCTGAGGCAGCTCCCCCACCTCCAGAGTCAGCTGCAGGGTCTGGCCAGAGCCATAGCGACTCATCTCCCACAACAGAGTAGCCGTGTGGGCCACAAGCCTATGTGGTGTTTTCCTTTCCCATGATCCACACAGGTGGATTGTGGCGTGCATCCTGTCCTCGGACCTCATAGGTGCCCCCCCCCCCCCGCCGGCCCTTTCATGGCCATTTTTTCTCATTTTTATTTTTATTTTGCAAGAGTGTTGCCTTGTGTGGGTACCTGGGCATACACTGTATTGTGGCTGGGCACATGCAGGCTTGTCCTGAGTTTGGTTTCGATGCTTGGGTAGCAGACATCCACACCCCTCCTGCTTCCGTTTCCATGGGCTTGCAAAGGGTGTGCCCAAGTGACAGCAAATTACACTGTGACATTGGACTCCCATGAGCTGTTGGCCAGTCCATAGTCAATACTGTGTAGACATTCATAGTGTTCATTGTTGTTGCACCTAACTATGCATGATGGTTTGATATGTGCCTCTACTTACATATGTTGCTCATGTTTTGCAGGTATTTCACACAGATCTTCACAAGGGCATACTCTCTGGAGTCAGACTACATGTCGGTAGATGTGCACTGACACTTTTGCATGGCGCCATCACTGTACATCTGGACGGTGAGGACATACCAGCAGAATCAGGTAATGACACTACCATTGATTACATGCAATGTGTCTTGTTTGGGTGGGCTTCAGGGTGGGTTGGTGTGTAATTTGATTGAAAATACTCTTACACAGGTGTGTAGTAGTGGCTCCAGGGCGGTTAGCTGCTCAAGTGCGGCTATGTTCCATTTGGGGCACTGCTATTTGTGACACTGGTGTCATGTTGTGATGGCCAGTTTGTTTGCTGTCACATACCATGACATGGTGTCCTCAGTGGCGGGACTGTGAAGGGAATGGGTGACATGGCAATGTTGTCATGTAGTGAATCGCCTGTGGCAATGCATATTAGATTGATGGAGTTGTGTCTTTGCGTTGTGATGCATTGCTGGTGTATGTGTAGCTAGGGGTGCACACATATTGACACTTCCATGTTAACAATCTCAGGCTGATGTGTATCTGACTGTTTATTGTCAAGTAATTTTCAGACATTGTCAGGTAGTGTCATCATTGATTGTCAGATGGTATGTGCCAGAGCAGTGTGCACTAGCCAGCACTGTGATTCCTAGGTGAAGAAGTTGGCCACCAGTTGCGTACGGGCTGCCTCCCCCCGTGCCCTTTCCCCTCCCATGCGCAGCGGGCGTGCATGTGGTTGTGGATGTGGGGGCACCACCATGTCCACGGGCAGGCCCCGGCGTGTTGCAACGTTGTGCAGGACACATGCTGCCACTATGATCCTGCACACTATTCGGGGAGCATATAACAGCTGCCCGCCAGAACGGTCAAGGGAGCGAAAGCGTGACTTGAGCACTCCGAATGTGCGCTCCACTATGCCCCGTGTTGCAATGTGGGCTGTGTTGTACCTTACCTGGGGTGGCGTGGTGGGGTTCCGGATTGGGGTCATCATGTGGGGGCTGATAGGGTAGGCACTGTCCCCTGCGGAGGTGGTGATGGGTATCATTAGTGGTGTTGTGTCATGACCCAGTATCTGACATGCATGCATGTGCAGTGGCATTCATGCTCACCAAGCAGCCATGTATCTCCATGCTGGCCAGCCTCTAGGTCCCGGCATAGGGTAGACATTCTGTAGATGAAGCTGTCGTGGGTGGACCCTGGATAGTTGGCATATACTGATGTGATTATTCCCTTGGCATTGCATACAACTTGCACGTTGATGGAATGCCAGTGCTTGCGGTTTCTATAGATGTGCTCTGTTGCCCTGGGTGGACGTAGAGCCACATGTGTGCAGTCAATTGCACCAAGCACTTTGGGGAATTGAGCCACACCATAGAATTCCTGGATGCACGTCCGCCTTTCTGCATGAGTCCTGGGGAGATATATGTGCCTGCGGACTGATGGCCGTGCAGTGATGATGTTCAAGACCTGGTGTAGGCAGCGTGACTGCGTGGCCTGTGACACACCACCCACTATGGCACTTGTCCGCTGAAAGGATCCAGTGGCCAAGAAGTGCAGTACATTCAGGACCTTCTGCAGGGGGCTGAGTGCTTGGGAGCACAGGGTGGGTGATGTGAGGTCATCCTCCCACTCACTGACCAGGTCCAGAATGATGTGTGCTGGAAACCTGTACCTCCCATACACCTGGTCATCAGGCATCCCGAATAGGCTGGTTCTGGGTGTGAATATTCTGGCCCTGACTCCCCTCCTCCTCCTCCTTTGGTAGCCCACTGCCACTGCTGCTAGGAACGGTATGTTCATCCTGGCATCTGGCTTGTTTATTGAAAAGTGCGCAAATTAATGCCTTGCGCGTGTTGTAGGCGAGCGTGTGAGCCTCGCACCCCTGGAATCGAGTTCCCACTCCAATCGCGTGTGGAAATTCCCACGCAGCAGGCATACAGGTGCGCTGACGTACTTGCTTGTGTAAGTGGCCGCGCGCCCCTTAAATACACGTACTTAGGCCAATGGCGCGTACGCGCACTTTTGGCCAATTACACGCGATGAAATACACGTACATAGGCCAATGGCGTGTACGCGCACTTTTGGCCAATTACACGCGATGACACTCTGACGTGCTGTATTTCCACGTGTGCTCCGTCTTCACGTGCTGAGTGGGGAACGCCCGTGCGGATCACGTCAGACGCGCTTACGCGATGAGGGACTCTGGTCCAATAGAATCGCGTATGCGTGCTGACGCACTTACGCGCTAAGGGCCTTTCCTCGGATTTCACGCTGACGTGCAGGAATTTCACGTGCCAAATCACTCCGTATCAAGCTGGCCACCCGAAAACACACGGAACACCACGCTCCTGCCCCGAAGGCCGAGTTACTGCCCCCCCAGTGCCCTGAGCAGCCTCCCACGTGCTATCTGCTGCTGCCTGCCTGCCTGCCTGCCTGCTGCCACCGTGCCCTGCCATTTGGTGCCTGCACATCAGCCATCTGCAGGGGTCCACTTGCTGTGTCCACCCCTGCTGGAACTGAAGACTCCCAACTGGGATTACATCGCTCCACAGCCCAGCCCCAGGACCCAGTTGCCCACCCACACCTGCCTCTGGGGTTGCCATGTCGGGCACTTCTACATCTGGCACCAGTGGCAACCCCAGGCCAGAGGGGCAGAGGGGCACCAGCTTCACTGCCACCGAAGTTGGTGTCCTGGTGGAGCATGTCCTGGGGCAGTATGATGCCCTCTTTGGATCGTCCCGCGCCAGCAAGGAAGGACGGGAGAGGATCTGGGCCGACTGTGTGGTTGCCATCAACGCGGAGGGGGTGGCAACCCGCAACGTCTTGAAGATCAAGAAGCGCTGGGAGGACTTGAGGTCCAGGACCCTTGTGAAGGCCCGGCGCCTCGTGGAGGGGGGCCGGGGCCACATGAGTTCCATCCAGAAGAGGGTCCTGGAACGCGTACGCCCAGCGCTCCACGCCCAGATCCTTGAGAGGGAGACCCGTCTGGAGTTGAGCGGTAAGTGTCCAAGCATCACTGTGTGAGACAGGGCATGTTGCGGTGTGCTGGTTCTATGATACTTGCCTGTATGTGTGCCATGGGCCATGTATGCATGTATGTGTGCTGGGACATCATGGTAATGCATGTGCGACCAGTGATGTGTGACCCACATGGTTGTTGCATGTGTTGAAATGCGGCATGGGGAGCACTATGCAGATTTGGGACATGAGAGCATGCCAGTCTCTGTACCTGGACATGGATGGGGGTGAAGGATGGGTGCTGATGCCAGGTACATATATGGTAGCCATGTCTGTGTGCCTGACCTGCATGTCTGTGACTTGTGCATGCCATGGATGCATGACTCATGTGTGTGACAATGCACAGATTCAGTGACGCACCCAACTTACCCTTGTTTTGCCTGTGTTCGGTGTGATTGTGGCCAGATGGATGTGACTGAGGTGAAGTGTGTGCATGTGATATGCATGAGCCATGATGCATGTGAGTTACATATCATTGAATGTTTCAAGAGTCAATTGGACATGCATGGAAATGTGCATGGCATGCACCATGCCTGTTACTGTGTGTGTTTTGCCTGGACTGACCCATGTGTTGTGGAGGGACATGATGGAAGTGTACTTTGACAGGGGTGCTCATCTGCTATTGCTTCCTGTCTAGGGGACCATTGTACAGTAGCCTGATGCTTGTGTCCTTTGTCTCCCTCTACGCAGCGGCTAGTGAAGAAGAGGGCGGAGACGGCACTGTGGAGCAAGGCGGCGGGGATGCCCCCACGGCTGCAGCGGAAGGGGTGGGTGAGCCCCCACAGGGGCCTGCTACGGCGGGAGACGGTGAGGAGCCATCCAGGTTGGTGGTTTGCACAGAGGAGGAGGAGGCCGACACTGGTGCACACATGGGGCCTGGTGGGAGCATCCCTGCTGGTGCAAGTGGTGCAGTCCAGGGCCAGGGGCAGGAGGCAGCACAGGTCACCGTGGAGGTGCCTGTGCATGTCGCTGTCCCTGACCCTGTGAGTGCACCACCATGCACCAGCAGGGATGCCCCGTCCCAGGCCCGTCCGCAGGTAGAGGGGATGTCCATGTCAACTGACTCCCCTCCACCTGCGGCCGTGGGAACCCCTGGCCGCGTGGAGCAGGTCCTGATTGGGGTCGCGATGCGCACGGCTGTGATTCGTGATGCCGTGCGTGCTTCCCGGGAGGAGCACGCACGTCATCACGAAGTGCACCGTGCCGACGTGGCCCAATTGGGATCGGCCATGTTTGGGGGGTTCCTGCATGTGTTGGCCAATCTGACGGCCCTCTCCTCCTCTGTGCAGGCTATCCACCGGTCGTTCTCCTTGCCGTCTTCCGGCCCAGATGCCACCATGGCCCCCTGTGGACCTGCCCCGACCAATGCAGCGAGCTCGGTGGGGATCCCATCCCTGCCGCAGTTGGGAGTCGGAGGTCCAGCAGGGGTGGACGACACAGCAAGTGGACCCCAGCAGATGGAAGATGTGCCGGCATCATCGGGCAGGGCACGTGCACGACGGCGTCGGTGGTTACCATCAGCCTGGATGCCGTCGTGCTGGCAGAGGCAGTGGCGTCGGAGGCAGCAGCGGGCTCGACGTGGGAGGCATCATGGCTCAGGGCCATCAAGATCGGAGGGGCAGGCATCGGCCGGAGGGCAGGGCAACCCTGGCATGGCAGTGTGTTCCGTGTGGGAGGAGTTTGGCCAGCGGATAGGTGCGGAGCGGCAGCGGGCGGAAGAGGAGCGGCTCGCCATGGCCAGGGCGGAGATCTCCATGCATCAGGCATTGAGGCGGGCTGAGTGCCTCGAGGAGGCTCGCAGGGAATTTGGTGAGCACATGGGGTTGTCCCTGCGAGACCTCGGGGCCAGGACTGAGTCCCGCCTCCAGGACATTGACATGGAGTTCGAGGATGCCCTGGCCAGCATCACCAAGTGAGCCGCAGGACTAGCCCGCTGCCTTTGTATATAGTTTTTTAGTTAGTTAGTGCTAGGTTTCCTTTATTTCTTTTTATTATTTTGGACCGCTTGGACAATGGCCACTTCTTTGTACATATTTTTTTAATTAGTTAGTATTAGGTTTCATTAGTGGTGTTGGGCTCATGGACCCTTGAACATTCCTGTATATATAGTTATTTTTTGGGAGGTACATTTTTTTACTTTCATATTGTTTACACCATGTCGTAATGGTTTTTCTTTCATTTCATACTACATGTGTTTACTTTGGACAAAATCTGTTGATTTTTCTATCCTTTGTTTTTTGGTTTCTCATTTTTGTTCCCGGACATGGACCTTTTATTTGCTTTGCCAGATAGTTGTATTAGTTTACTTGATTTTTTTTAAAATACATTTTTATATTATCTTACACTTGTGTCATTTTTTCTTTGGTTTCTTACATGTCATGATATGGGTTTTGACATTCACTTGCACCCATTGTGTATGTGTGTGTGGCGGACATGTGTTCTTTTGCATACTTGCCTTTGGGGTTGTGTCATGTGATTGCATTCACTATGTGGGTGCATGCAATCCTTGCCTGGGTGTTTGTGCTGGGTATGCTGACCATTACTGCCATTATTGTGTATCGTCAGGACCAGGGGCCAGGGGGACATGGGTGGGGGCCTGGTGGAGGGTGTCCCTGGTGGATGGGGGTTGGGGGTGGTGGGAGACATGGGTTGGACATGGGTGGGGGCCTGGTGGAGGGTGTCCCTGGTGGATGGGGGGTGGGGGGTGGTGGGAGACATGGGTGGGGGCCTGGTGGAGGGTGCCCCTGGTGGATGGGGGGTTGGGGGTGGTGGGAGACATGGGTTGGACATGGGTGGGGGCCTGCTGGCAGGTTCCCCACAGTGCTGGGGGTGGGGGTGGTGGGAGACATGGGTGGGGGCCTGGTGGAGGGTGTCCCTGGTGGATGGGGGGTGGGGGTGGTGGGAGACATGGGTTGGACATGGGTGGGGGCCTGCTGGCAGGTTCCCCACAGTGCTGGGGGTGGGGGTGGTGGGAGACATGGGTGGGGGCCTGGTGGAGGGTGCCCCTGGTGGATGGGGGGTTGGGGGTGGTGGGAGACATGGGTTGGACATGGGTGGGGGCCTGCTGGCAGGTTCCCCACAGTGCTGGGGGTGGGGGTGGTGGGAGACATGGGTGGGGGCCTGGTGGAGGGTGTCCCTGGTGGATGGGGGTTGGGGGTGGTGGGAGACATGGGTTGGACATGGGTGGGGGCCTGGTGGAGGGTGTCCCTGGTGGATGGGGGGTGGGGGGTGGTGGGAGACATGGGTGGGGGCCTGGTGGAGGGTGCCCCTGGTGGATGGGGGGTTGGGGGTGGTGGGAGACATGGGTTGGACATGGGTGGGGGCCTGCTGGCAGGTTCCCCACAGTGCTGGGGGTGGGGGTGGTGGGAGACATGGGTGGGGGCCTGGTGGAGGGTGTCCCTGGTGGATGGGGGGTTGGGGGTGGTGGGAGACATGGGTGGGGGCCTGGTGGAGGGTGTCCCTGGTGGATGGGGGGTGGGGGTGGTGGGAGACATGGGTTGGACATGGGTGGGGGCCTGCTGGCAGGTTCCCCACAGTGCTGGGGGTGGGGGTGGTGGGAGACATGGGTGGGGGCCCGGTGGAGGGTGCCCCTGGTGGATGGGGGGTTGGGGGTGGTGGGAGACATGGGTTGGACATGGGTGGGGGCCTGCTGGCAGGTTCCCCACAGTGCTGGGGGTGGGGGTGGTGGGAGACATGGGTGGGGGCCTGGTGGAGGGTGTCCCTGGTGGATGGGGGTTGGGGGTGGTGGGAGACATGGGTTGGACATGGGTGGGGGCCTGGTGGAGGGTGTCCCTGGTGGATGGGGGGTGGGGGGTGGTGGGAGACATGGGTGGGGGCCTGGTGGAGGGTGTCCCTGGTGGATGGGGGTTGGGGGTGGTGGGAGACATGGGTTGGACATGGGTGGGGGCCTGGTGGAGGGTGTCCCTGGTGGATGGGGGGTGGGGGGTGGTGGGAGACATGGGTGGGGGCCTGGTGGAGGGTGTCCCTGGTGGATGGGGGTTGGGGGTGGTGGGAGACATGGGTTGGACATGGGTGGGGGCCTGCTGGCAGGTTCCCCACAGTGCTGGGGGTGGGGGTGGTGGGAGACATGGGTGGGGGCCTGGTGGAGGGTGTCCCTGGTGGATGGGGGGTGGGGGTGGTGGGAGACATGAGCAGGTGTGCAGGGTAGTTCCCTGTGGTGTGTGCTGCCTGCAGGGGCCGTGGAGGGTGTACAGGTAATGCCTGGGAGCACACAGCCAATTCGCGTGTGGAACTTCCCGCGCACTCCTGCAATCCACGTACCCGGCCATATCGCGTGTGGAACTTCCCGCGCACCCCTGGAATCCACGTAGCCGGCCATATCGCGTGTGGAACTTCCCGCGCACCCCTGCAATCCACGTACCCGGCCATATCGCGTGTGGAACTTCCCGCGCACCCCTGGAATCCACGTACCCGGCCATATCGCGTGTGGAACTTCACGCGCACCCCTGGAATCCACGTAGCCGGCCATATCGCGTGTGGAACTTCCCGCGCACCCCTGGAATCCACGTACCCGGCCATATCGAGTGTGGAACTTCCCGCGCACCCCTGCAATCCACGTACCCGGCCATATCGCGTGTGGAACTTCCCGCGCACCCCTGCAATCCACGTACCCGGCCATATCGCGTGTGGAACTTCCCGCGCACCCCTGCAATCCACGTAGCCGGCCATATCGCGTGTGGAACTTCCCGCGCACCCCTGGAATCCACGTACCCGGCCATATCGCGTGTGGAACTTCCCGCGCACCCCTGCAATCCACGTACCCGGCCATATCGCGTGTGGAACTTCCCGCGCACCCCTGCAATCCACGTAGCCGGCCATATCGCGTGTGCAACTTCCCGCGCACCCCTGGAATCCACGTAGCCGGCCATATCGCGTGTGCAACTTCCCGCGCACCCCTGGAATCCACGTAGCCGGCCATTTCGCGTGTGGAACTTCCCGCGCACCCCTGATATCCACGTAGCCGGCCTTTTCGCGTGTGCAACTTCCCGCGCACCCCTGAAATCCACGTACCCTGCCATATCGCGTGTGGAACTTCCCGCGCACCCCTGGAATCCACGTAGCCGGCCATATCGCGTGTGCAACTTCCCGCGCACCCCTGAAATCCACGTAGCCGGCCTTTTCGCGTGTGCAACTTCCCGCGCACCCCTGAAATCCACGTACCCTGCCATATCGCGTGTGGAACTTCCCGCGCACCCCTGCAATCCACGTAGCCGGCCATTTCGCGTGTGGAACTTCCCGCGCACCCCTGTAATCCACGTACCCTGCCATATCGCGTGTGGAACTTCCCGCGCACCCCTGAAATCCACGTACCCGGCCATATCGCGTGTGCAACTTACCGCGCACCCCGGTATGCACGCACACGTTTATTTTTTCTCTCTGCGCGTGTCTGTGTTTGTGGGTACCCCTTTGTACGTCTTTTGTCCTGGAGGGCCACAGTATTGGACATTGATCATGTCTGTATATAGGTGCTATTTGTTGGCGCACCTTTTAGCGCACATTTCTTGCAGGCGCAGAGACGCTACCGCCTGCTTTCTTGTGGCGGTCGTGTTTGTGCCTGTTTGTGCCTGTGCGCTGCTTTGAGCGTGCGCTTTTTTGCCCTATTCTATTCCATGAATACGTGTTGTATGCGAGCGTGTGGGCGTTCCGCGCACTTGCCTCCTGAACTTTCCCCGTGCCGCCCACATTCTTCCCCATTCCGAGTGTTGTGCCCCATTTTATTCCCCATTCCGAGTATCCCGCCCTGTGTCCCGCCTACTTTAGAGCTGTGCGCTGCGCTCGGAGTGATGGCGCAGTGGCCGTGGCGCACGACGTTGGTTGACCTGTGCGCCGGCCTGCGCCGCGCGTTTTTTCCGCGCACGTCCTCTGCTTTTCTTGCGCAGGGACTTCCATGAATCGACGTGCGCTGGTTTCCCTGTGCTTTGCGCTGATTTTCGGCGCAGCGCACGTATTGGCCCCTCTGCGCCGGGATTTTCGGCGCACATTTATTCCATGAATCGGCCTGTTAATGTCAAATAAATGTACTTTACCAAATGTACCGTGTTGCTGTTTCATTTTAAAGTACAGTTTCATATTCCGAATTGTGGCGCGCTGTGTTGTGAGTTGATCTGTGTTGGTTTCCGGATTCTGTCCAGCTCATCCAGTGGATATCCGCAATGTCTGACCCATTCTCTTATTCGATCAACAGTTTTCGGGAATTCATGCATTGTAGTGCCTTCAGATTTAGCATGGGCCTTCGAAGGGCAACCGCTAATCGAACAGGCAGGCATTGTTGATAAATCTGAAAAGTAAATATCGACATTATTATACAATCTTCAAGAATAAAGATTTGATACAAAAGTAAATGAATCATACAATGATCAATGCAAGGTTTGTTTTGGTCACAGGAACTATACAGTTCATTATGTGCGGCTTAGTATTTGCATAAATTGCAGAAATGCATAAATGATGTGACTAAAAACTGAACATGTGACTCATCCCTTGGATGTTCTGTATTGCACGAGAAGGAAACATGCTTACATTATAGACTGGACCCCCGAAGGGTGCAATTCGATGACAATAGACACAGATGAAAATAAATAGATCTATTGATAGCATAGCAATGGAAACTCAAGTCAATAGCAATGAGACCAATGAACCTAGCACTATTGTGTACTCAACTCGTAAATAGATAGAAATTTAAAAATCTGCGAAATATGACTAGGATACATGGCCTTACCTTGACCAACAAACAGTTGGATTCAGCAAGCAGAGCAGTATGTTGCAGGAGAATAGGTGGGTGGCCACGGGTAGCACACTGATGGGTTTGCTCTAAGCGGTCACAGAAGTTCACGGATAGCACGACGACGAGCAGATTAGCGTAGATCTCAGTGGTTGCCAGGTAACACGCTCAGGAGTTGACTTGAAAAGCACAAAGATGTTCTCATGAGACATATCAATTGGTTTATAAAGTATTAGAAACAGGGGTGTGTTTGTGAATGAATGACGTATGTATGTCGTGGTCTTAGGGGGGCGGCCTGCTTAAAGGGGAGGCCTGGCTGGAGACACGGGGTCTGAGGACGCCATGTGACCGATGGCCCCTGGGCGTGGGACACCTTTTGAAGTGTACATGTAGTTTGCCACCTTGGCCTTTCGCGCCCCTGACAGCCCCCCATGCCAGCGGGCATCCACCGGCGCGAACCGCCTTTGATTCAGAGGGTGGGATGGATGGGCCTGGGCGTGCAGATAAGGCACAGGAAGACTGCTGAATGGAGACACACTTATGTGGATTGCAGGGGGGCGGCCTGCCTCAGGGGAGGCCTGCCTGGAGACACGGGGTCTGAGGAGACCATGTGAACAATGGCCCCTTGGCGTGGGACACCTTTTGAAGTGTACATGTAGTTTGGCACGTTGGCCGTTTGCGCCCGTCACAGCCCCCCATGCCAGCGCGCATCCACCGGCGCGAACCGCCTTTGATTCAGGGGGGTGGGATGGATGGGCCTGGGGTGTGCGGATAAGGCACAGGAAGACTGCTGAATGGAGACACACTTATGTGGATTGCAGGGGGGCGGCCTGCCTCAGGGGAGGCCTGCCTGGAGACACGGGGTCTGAGGAGACCATGTGAACAATGGCCCCTTGGCGTGGGACACCTTTTGAAGTGTACATGTAGTTTGGCACCTTGGCCGTTTGCGCCCGTCACAGCCCCCCATGCCAGCGCGCATCCACCGGCGCGAACCGCCTTTGATACAGGGGGGTGGGATGGATGGCCCTGGGGCGTGCATATAAGGCACAGGAAGACTGCTGAATGGAGACACACTTATGTGGATAGCAGGGGGGCGGCCTGCTTCAAGGGGAGGCCTGGCTGGAGACACGGGGTCTGAGGAGGCCATGTGACCGATGGCCCCTTGGCGTGGGACACCTTTTGAAGTGTACATGTAGTTTGGCACCTTGGCCTTTTGCGCCCCTGACAGCCCCCCATGCCAGCGCGCATCCACCGGCGCGAACCGCCTTTATATCAATATACAGTATATCGCCTTTATATCAATGATAGTATATCGTTGCTTATCAATAACAAATGCCACATACCGGAGATTCTTGTGAGCACAGACCCACACTTCAAAAGGTGTATTATAGTGGTCAAGACCCTAAGGCCTGTATAATCCAATGGTAATTGTTAGTATAGATATATGTGTGACTTTTATAGAGACATAACCTACTGAAAGACTTTGAATAAGTGTTATTTAGTGCATGCATTATCGAGAATATGTTATGTTAGCTGAGATAGATAGTGACCACCCTGCTTCACAGCGACCAGACCTTCACCCATTCGGGGCACAGATGTCTGACGTCCATCCTTGAATGGAGACACACTTGATTCATTTAAAAAATCGAGACAACCGTTGTTAAAATATATGTGGTGTTTTATTTTGTATCTTATTTTCATGACACAAAAATACAAGACTTTAAAGATTATACAGTTCAGGTTGCAGCACAGCGAGAGAAAATCCCCTGTACTGACCGCTGTCACTCGGGAACATTTCTCTAATGGCACGAACGGCACAGGCAGGTATCACTCTTCGAACGCGGTGTCCAAGCCTCCCGTGAAGCCACCATGTAAAGGAACGATAGGCCACCAGCCTGTACCACATGTGAAAAGGAATGAAACAAACTGTTTTTAAATGACCAAGATAAGTTTAATAAACGTTTGTTGTCAATGACAATTCTTGTAACTAATGGCATTTTACACGGACAAATGCTACCTAGACAATGCACACTATTGAACGACTTACATGTGTTACAATGATATGTAGATGTAATTTTGGATATAGTAGAAGAACATGAAATAGGAGTGGTATGACAAGCAGAGTATACTTACTCGTTACTCGGATTACGAGGACCAACAGTTGCTCGAAGTTCGTGCATAAGCACCATCATTATTCTCAACACGGCCCGTGTGAGGCAGGCTGCCCTGAAGTCTGGCAGCTCGGTGATGCATTGCGGTCGTGGCTCGCCTTCCGAAATGTAGGCCAGGCATCCCGAGTTTTCTCGGCAGCAGCAGTCCTCCTCCTCAGTTGTCATTAGCTCGCACCGATTGCATGTGCACCAGGTGGAGATGCCGTCCATTCGACTAGGCCCAGGCTCTTCATCTGTTGATTCGTCCTGCCAACTGCCGTCCGAATCCCCATCGTTTTCGCGTTTTTCCCTTTCCAGTAGTTCCTCCTCGGTATACTCGGGCTCGTACATGTAGGGCATTATTGTAGCCATTGTGTGTTAAACAACCTAAAATAATTTATAGCGGTGGTACTGGTATCTATTCACACGGGCTACAAGCAGCGAAGGTAGCTGACCAGAGCACTGAAACAAGTCACAGCATACTCAAAGTAACACAGAGAGAGGAATGGAATCGAAAATCTGCTGCTGTGTGTTGTGAAACGGTCTGTTTATACTTATTGAGGAAAGAGGCGTCCTGCCATTTCCATGGCGACACGTCATTAGCTGAAGCGCAGCGAATGTTGACACGAGACGTGCTTTGGCGTTGGGAAATGGGCGGTACGAGTCTGCTGATGACAGGCTCAGGGGCGGGGGAATTGATTTAGTGCCGCAAAAGCAGGTCAGCCAGGGCGATCGGGGAAAAGATAGGATTATCAGAAAATGGTGGCTCCCTGGTGCTTGTTTTCGCGTGCTTTTAATGGACGAAAACCCGGGTAAGGTCCATAGGAAAGTTTTCTAAAATGGAGCCACTTAGGCTTAAAGAAACATGGCCGACCCATAGGGACAATCAAAATTTTTACTAGACCATGCCTTTAAGCCCTGCATCTCTGATCTTTCTTTCTGCGCTACTTTGAAAAATTCTCAGTTCCTCCCTGAACACTTTCTCCTGTGGAGCACCTCAGGGTCCTGTTCATCAATGTCCTATTTTCTCGCAATAGCCTCTACCCATTATGGATATGATGTCATCATTCGGTCTCAACTCATACTTCTGTGTAATATGATTCCTAATTCATCCTTTCCTCTGCCTCCTTCACTCCTGAGATTTCAAGCAAAGGCTTCTCTTGTCTCGAGTCTCGCAAGGATTCACCATTTTAGTTTTAATACTTCCAAAATGAAAGTCCTATTCTTTTCATCCAACACTTCTCCTGATCATGTACTCAGTGTATTATTCTGGTCGATAACTCACAAGTAAAGAGTGGGCTCTGATATGGGGGCATTCCGCTTTCTAGAAATTGTGGGCACTTACTTTGTTTCCATTATAGAGAGTGACTTTTTATGCCAGAGTCGCATGTTTCTCCCATGCACCCTAGGTAGATCCTTCCTAATAGGAATTGACATACATATACCCTTGTTAACATACACTAGGTGTGCTAAGCCTTATTGCAATTTTCGGCATCCCGCTTTCCACAAGCTGGAATCCCACTTCAGAGCACGCCTAGCCTTTCATCCTTCTGAGGAATGGAAGGCCATTAAATGGGGTAATATTAACACCTGTTATCACAGGGAATAGAAGAAGCAGGAATCTAGCATGAAGCGCTAGTTAAAAACAAAAATGGTTATCTGTCTCTGTCCCTCAATCCTTTTTCACCTGCCACATGAAAGCTTGCTATTCTGTTTCATCGGCAGCTAAATTTTCAAGAACAAATGGCTTAAGTTACAGAGACAGTCTGCATTCAGCTCTATACCATCAAACAAATCAGGCCACTCGCTCAGTTCACTCCTTCATCTTCTATAAAACATCTTCTTCAAACTTTGGTTTTCCCACACCTAGCTCAGTAGCTTCAACTTCTTCCTATCCTCCACCCCTTTAGAACACTCTCCCTCTCAGCGACTCCCATTCCCCTTGCCCTCACATTAGCCCACAACCTAGGGATATTGTGTGCCAGCACCCTCTACAGTAACTCTGCACTTTTTTGAGCCTGGTATGGAAAATGTCTAGTAAATACGACCATCACAATCATTATCTACTTTTACTTTTGTCATAAGTAAGGTACTGCCTGTGTGTCCATGCTGAATGTAAAATCATGCCTCAAATCTTCGATTCTTTCTATAGCTTTTTGTTCTTCAATGTGACGCTAATGTATTTTATGTTACTATTGTTACATTCATGATTTTGCGTGTTTTTTCTTAAACTGTTCTATAGCTAAATATGTTACAGCAATTTGGGCAAAAGAGCAATATAGCAATATAAACAAAATAAATAAATAAATAACATGAATACATGATTTGGCAGAATCCACCGAATCTTGTGTGTGTTCAATGTTGTGTGCCCAACTCTATTTGAACGGGAACTGTTTTGAACTCAGATGTTATTTTTATTTCAGATGAAGAGCAGTTTCTAAGTAGCTCAAAAGTTAAGTCAATAGTATGACGTTCGTTCTTTGCATGGCGTGTAATCTTGCTTTTTCAACCCCAGGAATTCCTCTCAGGATATGTTTTTGCATTCTTTCTTTTGAACTTTGCTCTTTAACTCTGATTTTAGCAGCAATTGACTTTGTCACTGAACCCATTGCATTCCACCAAACCGGTAATTGCACGTGTGCATCCCACTGATTGCTTGTTTAAAGTTTTCTACCTTTTGTGCAATGTACTTTTGCACTTTGAATATTGTGCACTGACTTCCCTATACACTGAAGTCCTTAAATAACTCCATTTGCTGTTTTCCCCAGTCCTATGCCAAGCAGAAATATCGAGTTAAAATCTCGAACTAAACCCCTAGATAACATTGATTGCAATATTTTCGTTTATGCTTACCATTCAATATCTCTTTTTTCCATTTTGTTTGTAATACAATTGAAATGACAGTTATTTAAAACATAGAGGATAGCTACCTGGCTTTCTCTGTTGTAACAGTGTATTCATGCAAAATAGCACATCTCTCAGAATATTCTGTTTGTCTCAGGCAATCTGGACTGAGAATTCCTCGCAAATTCTGGGCACTATCCAGAGGTATATGCTCAGAATCTTCTTCCCTGACATAACCTGCCAAATGGAAGGCTGTCTAGTGTATGACTCATCTCCCCTTTCAGTTGCTGGACCCCTCCTTATTCGCTTCCTTCCTCTTCCCCTGTCCTTTCCCGACCGCCCCTTCTTCCTTACAGTCCACCTCTTCCCTTAGCTGTTGCTGCTCCTCCAACCCCTCCACTGTCTGTCCCACTTCCCCTCCAGCGTACCTCCCACTGGCAAGCCCTCTACTCACGTCACCCCTCTTCTGCCCTTCTCTTCTTCTGCACCAGGCCTTCTCCCAACGCTTCAGTCTTCCCACCGGGCATGGCTCTTTCTTCACTTCCTGGCAGTTGGGCTGCCCCACCAGGAGTGCCTCACCTGTTACTGTTCCTGTTCAGGAGGCCATAGATTGAAGAACTATCTTCTAAGTCTTTATATGTTTGGCTTTGGTAGTAGTGGTTCAGTTGAGTTTTTTTCCACTTCTAGCTTTTGTTCAGTTTGAATGATTCTTGTAGGTATTCAGATGATGTCATCTGGTGTCCTCGGGTTACAGAACAAATCATCTTTATTCTTCTGTCAGCACCTGTTTACAATCTATTAGCATGTCTTAGATAGATTTTTTCGAGTTGTCCAGAAAGGGGTGCTTAGGTATGTATCTAACAGTCTACTTTTAGCACTTTCTCTCTGTCATCAACTGTGCTTATTGGTTTCTCCCCAACCTTTTGTGTTCCCTCGAACGGTGACACGTAATCAGAATTTCCTTTTTTCCCCAGCATTCCTGCGTTTGATTTTGTACCACATTGAGGCTATATCAGGCTTGCCAAATGCGTTTGCAAGTTGGTGAAATTGGGTGTGCCAGGTAGAAAATGTCAAAATCTGGAAGTCTGAGACCACTCGCTAACACCTTGATTTATAATTGAAGACTTTTGGGTCTGAGGTTTTCTTGATGCCAGATGCACATTTCTCCTGTAAGAGTGTGATCATAAATTATTTCTACTCCATCTTCACAAGTTTAATCATGAATACATTTTCAGTATTTCTTCAGTATCTTGTTACTGCCTAGATAGTCTTTGCTTACCAGCAGTTAGTACAGCACTCAATCCATGCCTCTTATAAGTTAGGATTTTTAAACTTGCTGTTAGTTCTTGTAAAAAAGACACCGTTTGTTTCAATCCCCCTCTGTATAGCTGCAAGTAGAGTTGAAAAAGTGAAATGATTCGTCTGCATCCTTACATTTTTCCCTTTCATGTCCCTTTTACACTTTTAACATTCTCCACCTTTTTTTCGATTCAGCTTCATATTCTAACATCACGCTCCCAAAACTCTCTCTGGGAAAACCCGCCCTACTTGACCTCAAGATACAACTAGGGGAGATAATGGACGATGAAAGCCAGCACTTCTACGGCTGCTAGCTCTCTCTAGTTGACAATGACACACTATGCAAACAACTCAAAAACTCTGCCTACTTCTCCTCTGAAGCCACATCGTGGATCTCTTCCTTCCTTGAAGGGAGACGTATGAGATTGTTCTCGAAGCAGGCTTGCTCTGCACCTACCACCATCCGCTGTGGTGTCCCTCAAGGATCGTGCACCACCCCTACTCTCTATAACTTCTTCACCCTACCTCTGTTCAATGACCTTGATGATCGCGGCATAGCATACACAAACTACTCTGACGACACGCAAGTACTTATCCTTCTGACTGGCTCCTATTCACAGGATGCAGCTACACTCTCCAACATTTAGGCAACCATCCAGGGTTGGATGGCAGCTAACGGACTGTGGGCCTCATCACGACTTGGGTGGTAACGGTAACGCTATTAGCGCGGGCGGTATTAGCCCTACCGCCGAACTCCCCGGCGCTTATAGCGCCGGATCACGAGTTCGGCGGTAATGTAAGTCCCCATTCTCCACTGAGCCCATTCGTGAATGCCCCATTCCCCATTGGGCTCAATGGGGAATCTTTGCGCTAATACCGCCGGCGAAATCCGCCAAAAGCCCTGATTCGGCGGACCCTTAAACCCAGCGGTAATTGCGCTACCGCCGGATTTAAGGGTTACCGCCGAAGTCGTGATGAGGCCCTGTGTCTCAATGGTGACAAAACTGAGATCCTCCTGGTCGGTACAAACAATACTCGCAACAAGTTGGATGCTCAATACAAGACCTTTAACATTGATAACAGTATTATCACAGTGTCATCAACAGTCAAAACACTAGGCGTTTTCATTGACTCCTCTCTCTCCATGACGTGTCAAGACAGCGCCATTGCGTCTTCATCAGCACTTACCACCAAAATCGTTAATGCTGTCAAACCTTACTTGTCCACCAAAAACTGCCTATCAATAGCCAGGGCCACTATTGGGGTCAAACTGGACTATTGCAATGCCCAATGTTGATGTACTATCTGCTTAATGTGAATGTGTCCTACTCTGTGGTCCTCTTGTAACTAAGTAAATCAACTGTAACTGTGCCACAATGCCCTAGGACCGCCTGTGCACTTTATAAATACAAATAAATAAAATAATAAATACCTGAAAGTTGTTCAGTTGTACATAGGGATTCATTTCACCCATTTTTATTCTTGGCAAAAAGTTGTATACTGTGCCTTACCTACACTTGTAACTAACCTGAAGGCTGGATGATATACTGACAAACACAAGTTCATTCTAGCCTCCGAACTGGTGTTTAATAAACTAGTGGTGGTGAGGGAGAGAGGATGATATTATGCCTGTATAGTTGACACAGTGGCTAGATTAGATTCAATGCACCACATTTATTCCAGAATGAGGGGCTGAAGGAGGAAAGGTAAACAGAAAAAATAAAGAGGAAAAGTAAACAGAAAAAATAGAGGGTGGCCATTTTGATTTGAGAAGATTAGCAGAACTACGTAATGATAGTTAAAATAACACCTTCCACAACAATAATTGAGCTAGTGCACTCCAGGAAGTTAGAATATATAATACATTTGCAAAGAGCAATTTTGATTACTGTGTTAAGAAACAGAAGTGTGACATGTGATATAAAATGTAATATAATAATAGTGAAAAATCAATTATTGTACTACAAATTAGAGCCATTAAAAAAGTGAAACAATTATTAAAACTGGTTGGGATAATATACAAATTACAATCTAATGAATCATTGGCAGAATATGGTGGAATTAATTAAAACACATGATTTGAAATCATTTCTGGCACTAATTAATTATGACAATTTAGATGTCAATCTTGCCCGATTAAATCCAATTGCTTGGAACATATATTGGGGAAATGCATGCCACAAAATCTAGAACTCAGGAGGTCTTCAACCGGGTTCCAACAAAGATACAGACACATGCTCTCTCTCAAACCTTCAAGGGTTGGGGATCTGATGTAATTTGAAATGCTTTATTAAAATAGATACAGATAATATCTAAGTTGTGATAATACTGCTGACATGGCAGGAGAGTATCCTAATTCGAAAAAACACATGCTAGGGAAGATCCTTGCCATTATTGTTTCTATTGTTACTTGATATGACAGTGAATCATTTTGTTAAAATATTATTGCAGCAATTTTCTTGCTGTTTCAGACTTGATTTAGAAAAGAATTGCCCATGATGACTCTTTGTTCAGCTCTCAAATGTTTGACAAATGAGGCTTTTCAAAGGGATGGACCACACAATTTGTGCCTTTTCTAAACTACACTGATGTGTTTAATCGTGCTAGAGAAGGAAGGCTAGGCAAACGTGAATTCCTGGGGGAGTGTTGTTGGTCTCCAAGATATGTTAATACAATTGGATACAAATATGAAGGTCCATGGTAAGTTAGACACATCGGGGGCTTTGTCAAGAAATTGACTTACTAACAGAAAACTGAAGCAAGGATTTGTTCTTGTCCCCTGTTTATTCAGACTTCACACACTGGACTTGAACTAGATTGTGGGGAAAAGCAAATCATTTCCCTTATGTTTTGTTTAGAACACATCTCCCGAGTGTCGTCTGCAGATGACTTGATTCTTCTGGATTAAACCTAAATAAATCTGCAGCTACATTTAGATGCCATAAGCCTTTGCTCTACAGTGCATAAACCTGTAATCAATTCACATAGCCAAAAAGAATGTCTTCCTCATCTAAGATGGCAGTTCATAACAAACAGTGCTTGTTGCTATCTAATGAAATAGAGGTTCTAAGGGACTTCATATATCTTGGGTTGGGTTGATCATATGTGAGAAACTAAAGTGGAATAAACATCAAGAAGCTGTTATGAATAGAACTGGTCACCACATGGCTACATTGACTTTTGTTTTATTTTAAGCGTGGAGGTTTCAGGCCTTTATCATTAATTATGGCTAACAAACTAACATTTGTCCAGCTGTTTTATATGGTGCACAGCTGTGGGCAACAAGGCATATAACGTGGCTAGATAGGCTGGAAGAAGGGTTATGGGAGCCCGTTTTAGAACTTCAAAAGGAATGCTTCCATCAGAGCATATCTGATCCGACATTTATGGCTATCCTGGTTAACATTAAGCTGGTGACTTACGTACCGCTTTGAGGAGCTGGCAATATAGACAAAACTGTGCCAACATGTAAACAGAGCTTACTGCCAATTCATATGGAACTGGAGGGCGTCATTGCATATACTTGTGTAAAAAGGCTTTAAAGAAGAAATGTTGGAAATAGGTATTGCTCAAAATGTGTTCTGCCAATGCCCCAACAATATTAAGATTGTTCCCTCTGAATTATGTCCAGAACTCTATTTGGTTTTATTCCCTTGTCTGGAAAGGGGTAATGATGTTATGAAATGTGGTTAAATCTTTTAGAAATCAGAAAATTATCCATCTCTGTGGGAGACACAGCTACTAGAATCTCTGCAGTGTTTATTGATAAATTACCTGTTCCTAATGGACCCATCCCTTGGTAAATATATTTTGGATTCATTCTACTGTTATAAGGATCTTTTCTGGATTAGATGTTTGAAGAGAAGGGAGCTATCCTTAGATTTAGCCATACTGGATGTTTGGACATATATACAGAGTTTACTACAGACTAGTGAAAGGAAGGTGCTGTCATGTGAGGGATTTATAAGCTACAATTGCCAATTCCTTCCCTTAAATTGGGACCTATAGGATGTTTATTAACTCAGGATATTTGATCTGGAAGCTGCCTATGCATGCAGATTTTATTATAGCTGTTTCACACGTAAGGTCTCTAGTTCATGATATTACATCATTTTGAAGAATGCATGTGTCCTCATTATTATGTTATATTATTCCATTGCTATATGCATGCATATAAGGTTAACAGCAAATTAATCTAATAAAAGATTTAAAGTAAATTGAAGGCATCATACTAAAATTTGTCGGTCGACTTTTGTCAGGGAGAGCACCTGCCATCACGCTTGGAGCCCCAGCCTTTTTCAGCAGCCAATCAGTGCCACTCGCTCTGGACCCTCGTCCCCTTTTCTCCTTTGACAACTGTATTCCTTTCTAGATGCAGTGGTTGATGCACAAAGTCACACAAAGACTCTGGTGGTGGGTTGCAGGGCAATGGATTAAGGCCCTTTCAAGGTTGATTTATTTGTTATGAGGCCTTTACCATTATGGTCCTGTTGGAGTTTCCAGTATAGATTCATCTGGGACAATTCCTCGCTAACCTAAGTGAAACTGTTTGGAGCTATAGTACATGAAGCCTCCTGACTATTGAACACCACATGAAAACAAAAGCAGTGTTCTCTAGATCCCCTGAAATCATTATAAAAATGATTGCTAGCAGTAAGTGATTTTTTTAAAAACATTATTTTATTTGGACCTTTTGTTTGGTGCCATCTAGTTGTAGGTACCAGCACAGAGAAAACGGCAACATTGTTGATACATGGAATACAGGGACAGAGAAAAAGTAAAAGCAACATGTGTTAATAATGAAATCGGCTTGATGTTACATGAAAAACAGATGGTCCTTGAGATATCATGTTCTAATGTTGGCAACCCAGATTTCCAGATAATTCGTCCATCTTCTGAATTTGGATTCAGTTTTCAGGTTGACAACGGAGGCTGTTCCAGTCTTTATCTCCCAGGTTTGAGATGGATCTCCCTCCCTATTCCAAGGTGTTCAGAGGTCATGGCTTCTGGACGATTAGGGGCATATTTGTGGGCTGTATTTCCTAATATATGGATGGAGATAGCTAGGACTGCTTTTCTTCCAGGATTCAATGTGTGATGTCAGGAACACAGTGTGTGTGATCTGTTTAATGACTAGATGCCCTTTTATGGATTTCAAACCTGAGGAAGTTTGCTGCTATGATTTGAGACTGAGAATGAATCTTTCAGACCTATTTCGGATTAGTTGCAGTTGTTCTACTTAGCATTTGTTGAGTTCAAGGGGTCAACTGTTACAATAATCAAGGCACGAGAGCATCAGTGCTCTCGTCGTGTCGATCGTTCTTGTTGGCTATATCAAAGTAGTGAATTATTTTTTTTAGTATGTGAAATTGAAATTGGGATTATTGAGCAACAGAATCGATGTGGGATAGGAAGGAAAAGTTGTCAAAAATGATCCTGAAATTCTTCATCTGAGATGAGGGACATCAGATGAGTCCCCCAGGGAAGGGAGGGCCATTTGAAAGATAAGGATCTGTGTTGGGGATGCTGAAGAATATGAGACATTCAGGCAGACATTTCATAATTTGGCAAGTCTTGAATTGTTTCACTATTGGTGTCAGGGTTCCATTAGATGTCTCTTTGTCTGATCATAGATCGGTCCCGCATAAAATCAAACATTCCAGAATCCACAGTAGAGCGAACAGTTTTCACTCTAAAGCGGGACTCTCCTTAGCTCCTCGGAATCATGGTTCGTTTCTTTCCCCGCTCCCTTTCAGGAAACGCTATGGGTTGCCTTCGAGACGCTGGCGCCCTTTGCATTCACGTAGGTGTTCAGGCCTACGACGCTGTGTTATGCATGTGGTCAGCTGACGGGTATTTAAGCCCCACCCCAGCGCATGGCGGTGCTTCTGAATTTGTACATTTCCTAAGCTACGCATCTTGTCACCTTGTCTTCTGGCTCCTTGAATCCCTGGTTTTCTTTGTGACTTTCCTGCCTTGTTCTTGTCATTGCCTTCGACTTACCTGCTCATTGCCAGACCCGGAACGGCCACGGACTGCATTTGCCTCATCCCTCAAGTCTTACCTGCTCATTGCTAGACCCGGAACGGCCACGGACTGCACTCGCCTAATCCCCCAAGTCTTACCCGCTCATTGCCAGACCCGGAACGGCCACAGACTGCATTCGCCTCATCCCACAAGTCTTACCTGCTCATTGCTAGACCCGGAACGGCCTCGGACTGCAATCGCCTCATTCCTCACATCTTACCTGATTATTACCTACCTCGGAACGTCCACGGACTGCCTTGTCTCATTCCTCACGTCTTACCTGTTGCCAAGACCTAAGTCTCTTAGATTGCTTCAACTAAAATCAGTGCTACGTCTTCATTCTCTTACCGCCCAAAGACTTTAAGGAACAGAAAGGACTTTCGCGCACCGGCGCAAGGATCAAGGGACATTAGCGCAACAGCGCAAGGATCAAATTACTTTAAGGAACAGAAAGGACTTTCGCGCATCGGCGCAAGGATCAAAGGACATTAGCGCAACGGCGCAAGTATCAAAGGACATTAGCGCAATGGCGCAAGGATCAATAGACTCCTTAGGCGTCCTTGTGCCGGCGGGAATAGGAAACGGGGCATTGTGTTTCTAGGACTACCACTTCCTTCCCAAAACTACATCTGCTGTTTCTACCCAGAACACTCACTTGGTAAGCACATACAGTTTCGTTCTTCTTTTTTCTTACTCTTCTGTACTCCTGGTAACAGTTAACTTTCTTGTTTCAGGATACTCACCAATCTAGCTTGGAACTATTCAGTCCCATTCTGATTTTGTTGCTTGTGAGTATCAATTGTTCACCTTGTTTTGAGATTACATTGCCTTAAGCCAAATGTTAATACTCGGTTAATTTTTCTTGCAACCAGCTGTCTGAGTACTAGGGTGTACCAATATTTCCGGCCAATACTCACCTCAATCTGTCCTTTTGTACTCTTGAGGGGTATATTGTCAGAAAGACTCAATTGCATCACGACGTGTCAAGCCACCACTACTGGATTTAGTCCTTGGGCCCTAACAATTGGACACCAGTTTTAAGATTTTTGGAAGGCCATTATTAAGAAGAATGCAACAGTGGAGTTCAACAAACAATATTCTGGCTGATATCCTGTTGGGTTTCTGAGTGGGACTATGGATGGGAGAACAAGCCGTAAACTTGTAATTACCTGTGCCTTTTCCATTCATGTTCAATAGGAGCCAGTCTATTTGGCCTTCATGGACCTGAGCACAGCCTTTGATAAAGTTAATAGATTCAAACTCTGAGACTTGCTCAGGTCCTTAGACTGCCCTCCTGACCTTGTAAATGCGTTGATAGTGATACATACCACCAATAGGGCATGTGTGAGAAGTGGAGGACAGGGTAATTCAACACAGTATTTCTCGGTTTCCTCTGGAAATCGCCAGGGTTGCGTCTTGTCACCATTGTTATTTTCACTGTATATAAATGATCTATACAGTGCACTGGTGAAACTGAACACTTATGTCCCTAGATTCGGGGCACAGCCCTTGCCGGTCTTGGTCTATGCCGATGACATGGTGCTTGTAGCTCGTAGACCTAGGACGTTACAAAAATAAATAGATAAATATACATGATATAATAATTCTTTGGACCTCAAGGTTAACACGCAAAAGTCTGTTCTAATGGCGTGCTGGAGCGGCAAGAAAACAATCAAAATGCCTAAAATGTTAAGCAAGGGAGACATTATTCCAAGGGTAGGAGAATTTGATTATTTGAATTTCTGTTTCTCTTCAAATCTGACGGGAGCTAGTCATATTATGAAGCAGCTATTAAGAATGGAACAACAGCTGGGGGGATTATTTCATTGTATGGCTATGCGCAGAGGTCAGCCTATTGATCTGATACTTAGGGTATATTCTGTATGGTGCCTCGTTATGGGGTTTTGGTAACACTACCAAGTTACAAATTATGGAAAATGAGTTTTTTAAGAAGCTCCTGTGTCTCCCGAGATCAGCATCTAATTATGTGACCCATGTTGAGCTAGGCGAGTGCTATTTAGAAGATGAACTATAATTAGAATGAGTCATTCACTGGCTACATGTTTGGGCTAATTGATTGCAAGTTTGTTCACTGTAAAGCAATGGTTTATGGAATTTAGATGTAGCTGCAGATTTATTTATGTGTAATCCAGAAGAATCACATCTGCATGCGACACCCAGGAGAAGTGTTCTAAACAAAACATAAGGGAAATGATTTGCTTTTCCCCAGAATCTAGTTCAGGTCCACTGTGTGAAGTCTGAATAAACAGGCAATACTTGCCCAGACCATCATCAGTCAACTGTTAAAAAGAAATGGTGCTCTTAAAATCCCATAGTTTCAACACATTAAAAAGCCTAATGCACAAACACATTTTTCTTCTCCAAACATAATGGACAAAAAAAGGCTTCAACAATATAAAGCACTTATAATTTCGCAGAGTAAAGGATACACGAGAGTCTATTTAATTGATATAGCGGGTATCTAATTGTGTTGTGATGTTTTAAGACTGATGTATTTTATTCTGTGCATTTGTTTTATGGAAAGGTACTTCCAAAATAAACATATGTGGGGTACATTTATCCACCCAGCAGAACTCCCCTACATCACCAAACTGCATTTTCAGCAGTACTAGCAGAATGGCTGCGCTGGCTCTTTTGTGCACCATTGCATTGCACTAAAACTGCATTTTGCAGTCACTGAAATAATGGCTGCACTCTCTTTGTCAAGCACATATGTGGCGAGATGGAACATGGAGCACCCCAAGAATGGCTGCCAGTGTTTTCCTTATGTGCACTAAAGAAAAGAATTGAAAAGCTGTGCTGCAATGCTGCCAGCTTCAAAATTACCAATTGACAAAAGGAAATATTTTGCATTTAAAATGACTGCATCCTGATGCTCTTTTCCACCCTTTCAATGGTACACAGTTTGTTCCAGTGAGACCCAGCTATGTCCATCCATATGGTTGTGCTACAGCAAAAGGGGACATTTCTCAGTGAATGACAGGCTGTGTCAGGCAAGATCTGTGAAATAACAAAGAACTTCACTTCAAGCCGTATGGAAAAACACTTTATTTTTGCAACAAAATATCACAGCTAAACTCTTCACAAGAAGCCCTATCTCTCTTTGCTTGTGTCAGTTTCAGTGGACCCTTGCTTTGAACAGATTTATGTGCAGGAGAAATTGACAAGGGCTACAAATAATGTTTAGAATCAAGATATAAGAGGAAACGCACTGTGAAGTGACAACCAAGGAAAATTAATGGGTTAATGTGAACGAGCACCACCTAGGTTGATGTGTTGGTTATTCGGTTAGTTCAATGTAAATGCGATTCAAGACGGGGTGCAAACCCGCTGGTGAGGTGCCTCCGTGAAGTAGCACGCTAAAGTATACGAAAAAAGTGGACCAAGGCCGTGAGGCCAGCGGTGCGGGCTGCACTCCCAATAACCACAGAGTGGTATAACTGTTTTCAGTCGGTCAATCGGAGGTAATAATCATTCAAATACTCTGTTAATATTTATGAAGAAATAGAGTTTAATTTCCTTAGTGCTCTACAGTTATATATCACTGTTTTAGCAGATGCGTCACATGAGCCCAAATTGGCCTAATCATTTCGGAGTCAATATCCTTCCTCAGGGCCAGCTCATGTACTCTTCGATGTATCAGAAACCTATCATCGGTTTCAGTCTTGGTGTGTATCCAGTGTCAGTACTTCTACTGTAGAGTAGCACGGAAAAACTGCTCAGTATGGCTGACTAGAGAGGACTGCAGCGCTTACAGGCTGCGACTGCTTCCCATCACCTGGCAACCAAGGAAAATTAACCATGTGTAAAATGGTTCTTTTTACAAACAATAAAAGGTCTGTTTAAAAGTAAATTGTTGAATTAAGGCCCTGTCCTTCCATATAAATGTGAGGGGGGGGAGGCTTTGTTTTAAAACATATGTAGGGTATTTAATTCCAACAGTTTTGCTTTCTGGTTCAGGAAAAAATAAATAAATACATAAATGTACTGAAGCCACAGAACAGTTTTTTTCCTGGCCTGGCTTCAAAGGACTTTGCTTCAGTGGAACAGGATCTACATCCCTTCAAGTGGACAGCCCCCGTGGCATCTGAATAGGAAAGGGTGGTGGATCTCGCACCCTCGTCAGACTCTTTGGCAGTGATCCAGCCTGGCACAATGGATATCTGGGACACATAGGTGTGACTTTTTAGCAGCACCTCCCCTCAACTCAAACTGGGGCGCTTCAAAGGCAACTCCAGAGGCACATTGGATTCAGGCTGGCTAAAGCCTGACATTTTGCTGGGGGTTGGGAAGTATGCCCTTACTTGGAAGACAAAAGCTAGCCCATCTGGGACAAAAGACTGTTCTGAATTAATAAACTTTAAGATTTTTATTTCTGCAACCGGAAAATGCAGAAAGGCGACAGTTTAACAGTTTAAATGTAATTTTTGGGGCTTTAAAACAAGACATTATTGATTTCCTTAGCATGTGGGGGACGCAAACGGCAGAAAAATGTAAATCATAGGAAAAGTATACTTGATGCAACTTTGAAATTTAATGCAAACATGCTTTATGATGATAGGTACTATCATGGTCATGAAGTCAGGGCAAAGGCATGCAGGGGTTGCATGCACAGGAGACCTGGGTGGACACTGGCCTTTGGCACCAGGCTCATGAACGAATGTAAACAAAAACATCCATTTAACACCAAAAAGCTTTTATTATGGACATAGCACTTCAGATGCATTAACCTTGACATTCCATCCATTAAGCAGGATGCATTAACCTTGAACATTCCATCCATTAAGCAGCTCCAAGTGTATTCTTGCGGGTGGCTGCTAATGGATTGCCTTCACATGTGCTCACTCTCTAGGAGTGGCAGGGTGTGGCTGGTAAACCGGCCCTAATGGGCGTAACCATGATCTCAGCTATATAAGCTGCCCCGATCCTCAAGACAGACGCTTTGCGTTATTCTGCACTTGCAAGCAGCGTAACGCTCACCGTCGCCTGAGGTCAGACTTGCCTTTGAAGATCCTGCTTCCTGGACATCCTGCTTCCTGCCAGCATACTTACCAACTGGGGGAAGCTGTTCTTACCTGTACATCTCTTTGTCGAACCAAGTATTCATCTACACTTTCCAGAACGCCGAAATCTTCATCTTGGCACTGCGGCACGACATGCTCCATCGTGGACAGCAGCGCCTGCAAGGAAAAACAGAAGACAAGGTTAGACATTGAAAAAAACAGTGAGTTTAAGGTTGCGCTTCGCCATATTTCACGCTTTTCCTTAAACGATCCCTTAGCTGCTGTCGAACATTGCAGAAATAATGGACCCTTGAGGGACCCCACATGGTAGAATGGACATGGAAGATTTTGATTGCCAACACTTACCCCAGTTGAGCAATCTTTTAATTAGTTTGCACACTAGTCAGGGGCCATTCCACCTACTTCCATCTGGAATGTTAGTCCTTTCATTAGGATTTGGTGACTGTCAGTGCCATAAGCTCGGGTTAGATCAAGCAGTAAGGTGGCCAGGGGCTTGCTTCTGTCTAGTGACTTCAAAATGTCCTCTTTCATGAAAGGCAGGCTGGTCTCTGTATTTTTGTTGGGCTGGAAACCTGATCCATTTTCATAGCGGATGTTGTTTTCCTCTCTCTGGTAGATTATTTGGTTGGTGGTGATTTTTATCTAGGATTTTGGCAATAAACGGAATATTAAAAATCGGCTAGTAGTTTTCAGAGATCTCCGGGAATTTGTTATGCTTTTTAGCACTGGGGTTATCATGATGATTTTAAGTAATGGTGGGATGACCACAGTTTCTTAGGAGGCATTACCGATGTTAGCTATCAGATTAACCACAGTGGCTATATGTCTTTCAAATAGGTGGCAGAACATGGGGTGTATTGTTCCCCTGATGCCTCAAGCTTCTTTGTTGTCCTGAGGACTTCTTCTTTTGAGCTCTTGTCAGCAGGTATTTTCTCACAAGAATTATTATTCAACCTTTTCTGGGTTTTACTGTTATTCTATATTGGAGAGATTTTTTGCTGAAAGTCTGTTATTAAGATATTATTATTTTTCATTTTCTTTATTTTTATTGTCATAAAGCGTGGACCTAGCTCGAGAGTAGTGGAGCACTGTACAGAGTGTGGGCAGCCAGCACTTTGGCTGCCATATTTTAATAGTAGTGCAGTACTGTGCGGTCTGTGCGTCGGTATGTGCATCCATTGGAATTAGTCCTTAGTCAGGTGTTGTGCTATGTTTTTAGAGATTTGCGAAATTGCAGAATTGTGGGGGCATTCCAAGTTGACACTGGGAACGGGTTTCAGAGGGTGGGTGCATGAAAAGATAAGGATTGTTGGTGGCTCCTCTGTTTGCGGACAAGTTGTTATTCAAGCCCGTTTATTGATTTGCTGCATGAGGAGCGTGTGCCACCATATATGTGGAGCTCAGCCGCCAGGTACCCTAGTGTGCTATTTGTGATTGCTTTCTAGATAATACATACAGTCTTAAACAGTATCCTGGATTAAAGTGGAAGCCAATGTAGTTTACGTAGGATGGGAGTAATTCGGTCACATTTCTGTGGACCTGTAATAAGATGCGCAGCAGCGTGGTGGACTGCTTTTAGGGGAGCTAATTGAGAAGCTGGGTGCTCTGTCAGGAGAGCATTTCACCCATCAATGTGCAAGGCCACAAGGATCTGCGCACTATGGTCTGGAAGTCCTGAAGGTTTGATTTTTCGAAGGGCAGAGATTCTATGCCATGCTATTTGGCGTTTCTTGGCTATGTGTTTCATCAATGGTGAAGCTTAAGGATTTTGCCAAGACTGGGAGTTGTGGATCAAATCCTTCTAGGCGCATATCGTTGAGCCATTGTTGGACACGTTGTTTTTTAGCGGGTGTACGAAATAGGATGAATTCAGTCTTGAATGGGTTTAGTTTAAGGTACACAGTCAAAATCCAGGACTAGTTGATGGCTAGGTAATCGGAGACGAATTATGTCCTGCATACTCTCATCTACAACTGAGAATCGTCTGCGTATTGGTGGATGGCTATATTGGGATATTAGAGTAGAGTGCCCAAAGACTCCATGTAAAGGTTAAAAAGATTTGGTGAGATGATGGAGCCTTGGGTGACTCCACAGGAGACCTGGAGTTGTTTAGAATGCAACAGGTTAATTTGAACAACCTGGTGTCTGCCTGAGAGGTAGGAGGTAGACAAATTCAGGGCAGTGCCAGAGGATCCCATCCTGTTAGCAAGGAGGGAAAGAAGGATGCAGTGGTTGACGGTGTTGAATGCAGCCGAGAGGTCAAGGAGGACAAGGAGGCTTGAGTCGCCCTTATATATGATTTGGAAGGCATCACCCACCACCTGGATGGTGGCTGTCTCAATGCTACAATTGGGGCGGAACCCTGATGGATAGTCATTTAGGAGGTGGGGTTGTTTGATTCTGGTGAGTCAGGTTTGTAATGGGTCGATAGTTGGCTAGGTCGTCATCATCTAGGGTCGTTTCTTTCAAAAGAGGCTGTATGGGACTAGTTTTGAGGGTGTCCAGGAATTATCCTTCTGCGAGGGAGGCATTGATGATGCTGAGGAGGGCACTGAACGCTGGTTCTGTCAATTGTTCAATAATGGAGGCCCGAGTATAGCGTCAGAGTAAGAAGTAGGTTTGATGGAGGCAAACTTTTTTAGGGGATCCGGAGAAACGAGAGGAGATAATTCAAGTCAGAGGGGCATTGTGCGTGCTGAGGTGCAGGGCATGCTAATGCTAATGCTGTGAGAGGTTGATTCGATGGTCTGTCAGATTTTGCTTATTTTTTCAATAAAAAATGTGTTGATTTCATTGCACGTTTCTTGAGTTGCTGGTAACTCAGTGTTGGGTGAAGGTTTGGTACCCAAGCTTCTCCTCACTGATGAGGCCCAATGAGATTGAAACATCTCTGGGGATGCTTGTGGGATCATTTTGGGGTGGGACCAAGCCTGATTTGCATATGGTCTTTACCCTATTGTAATGGCTTGACAGGCAAAGAACGGTGGTCTGGAGGGTTGCCCAGAGCAATGCCAGAGGTTAGGATTCATTCTAGACCTTTCAGCCATCACCTCTTTTGTTTTGCTGTAGTCACCCGAGTGGGACGGGTATGCCCAGACATGGGTCTTGTGCCTGCTGTGTCTAGAGACCCAAGCTACTCCTCACTGATGAGGCCCAACACGACTGAAACGTGTCTGGGAATGCTTATGGTCTCGTGCAGAAGGGATGTGACCAAGCAGTTCAGGCCCATTTCTCCCATCTCCTCTAACTGCTACTCTATCGACTATCCTATCGCTCTCACTAGGTCTGGAAGGAAAAGGTACAAGAGCGATATCCTGGTCTCCAACCCTGGCCTCCCTATCACTGGTACCTACATCATTGCTTCCTCCAGACAGACTCTCACTGTCATCCACTTTGTTGTTCCCTCTCCTGACCTATGGACCCCTCATATGGTCTCTGGTCCCTCTCCTATCTCCTCCTCTTCCATTAATGGTGGCACCCGGTGGGAGGCCCTCTTGGCCTCCTTCCATTCCTCCAAAACCATCATTAATGTTTATCTGAATGGGACCGTATTGGTCCAGGGCCATCTGCCAAATCGCCTCCTTTTTGATAGGCACTTCCCACATCTTATCAACTTGCTCTCTTCTGCTACTCCTTCTAACACCTCTCTGGCTCCTTTGCCAACTCCTTCCTCCTTTGCATCCCCGGAAACTAACTTCTCCTCCTCTCTGACCCCCGTCCCACCTCCATCTACTGCCTCCGACCACTCTAGGGCCCCTCTCCAACCTCAGCTCTGTGTACGTCCCACCTGTACCCCACTCTGGAAGTCTTTAAAATGTGGAAACCTGCTCCACGTCCTGCGTCCCTTCCTTTCTGTCAAAAACATGTCTATCATAGCCTTGGATTTAATCGATTCAAGGCTAGATTACTGTAACAGCCTCTTAGCAGGCACTGGCCAATCCAACCTGACCGCCCTGCAGGTCACACAAAACGGTGCGGTCAGAGCAGTGTTGGGCATTCCCAGATGGCACTACATCACTGAAGCCAGACAAAAATTGCACTGGCTTCCGATTAAGCACTGTGTCTCTTTTAAGATCCTGACACTTACGTTTAAGTGTCTGACTTCTGCAGCACCCAGCTATCTTTCTGAGCGCATTCAGCGATATGTACCTGCACGATCTCTTGTTGAATTCAAAAAGAAGCAAATACATTTTCTATTAAGGGCTACCTAGACCTAGTGCCTGTTTTGTTCTTTGACTCTGCTTCCTCATTTTATCTGTCCTTTGTGCGCATTGAGGCCTGCGGGCGATGTGGCGTGTTATTAAGAATTCAAATAAATAAATAAAAATACTCTCATCTCTCGCTCTGCTGTCAAACACTCCTCTGACATCTTGAAGACCATGACCTGGATGACCTCGCTCTCACCGAGACATGGTTTACGGCCAGCTCTGTCACAAGTTTTGACACCCTCCTCCCAGAGGGCTACAAGATCCTCCCTGAGCCTACCAGCCCAGAGGTGGAGTGACCCTGTTCTTTCTGGAGTGGGTCCCTGCTTCTCTCATTCCTATGCAGGCCTACTCCTCCTTTGAATGCCTGGTCTGCAGGCTTTCTATCTCTCTGGCCTCTCTCTGACTGTGGCCACCATCTACAGGCCACCTGGCCATGTTGCGCTCTTCCTCTCAGAGTGGGCTGACCTCTCCTCTTATCTGCTTGCCTCTATCTCTCAACTTCTCCTCCTCTGAGACCTCAACATCCACCTGTATGCTCCTAATCCCCCCTGTGGGCTCTTCGGCAACATCTGCGACACTCTCTCTGTCTCCATTCTACCCTCTGGTCCGACACACTCTGCCGGACACACCTTGGATCATCTCATCTCCTCAGACATACCCTTCTCTAACCCTCTCGCCACTCCTCTCTCTTGGACTGATCACTTTCTGCTTTCCTCTCACCTGAAACTCTCTGTCCCTCAGGCAAGCCCCACCCAAGCACTGCCACCTACCTTCTCGGTCATTCGGCCCATAAAGCGTGTGTCAGTGGATGCCTTTGCCTCTACTTTCTCTGCTCCTCCTACTCTTGCGACTGACTCACACTCTAACACACCCCTCTCTAACCTGCATCTTTCTATCTCCAACACTCTGGGCATCCTTGCCCCTGTCATGAGAATCCGTATGAAGTCTACATCCAAGTGTAACTCTTGGTATGACTCTGACAAGTGCAGGGTGGCTGAGAGTAAATCGAGGGCTTTGGGTGCATCCACTGACAAACTGGCCTGCCATCTGCTCCAAAGACAATACAGACTCTCTGTCCTGTCCACGAAGAGAGTCCACATTCAAGCCCGCATCTCTGCGACCTCTAACAACACAGCCAAACTCTTCAAAATCTGCAAGGAGTTGGCCCATCCTTATGCAGTCTCCACCTCTCCTGTTACCTCCTGTGCCCTCTGTACGGCTCTGGCTTCTCACTTCACCACGAAAACTCAGGACATCCTGTTTTTGATCTCCTCTTCTTCTCCCTCTACCTCTCTCGGCCCCCTCTGGCTGCCTGTTAATCTCCTCTTTTCTGCTCTTTGTCTCTGACAACACCTGACAATGTTTCTAGACAAGTCTGATCTATGAAAGTGTTGTCCAAAAAGGTGCATCCCTGCTCTTCCAGAACCATGAAGGACCCTGTTGACACTCTCGCTCCAGCCCTGGCCGATTTCTGCAATCACTCTTTTGCCAATGGATCTTTCCCCTCTCTCCTCAAGCACTAGCTTGTGCACCCACTCCTTAAAAAGCCTTCTGCTGATCCTACCTGTCCGGCAAACTATCACCCAATCTCTATCACTCCTTTCCTGGGTAAACTCCTGGAAAAGCTGGCCATCTCCCAGCTTAGTCTCCATACTGAATCTGTTGATTGCCACCATTACCAACAGACTTGCTCGAGAGCAGCCAGAGGCAAGGAGACTGCTCTCTTGAACACCTGTGAAGATCTGCTCTGTAATCTTGACTCCAGCCTTCTTTCTATTCTCATCCTCCTTGACCCTTGCTCTGCTTTTAACATGGTTAATCATGCCATCCTGATCAATCGACTCTAGGAGAACCTGGGCATCATGGATCAGACCCTAGAGTGGTTGACCTCCTTCTTCCTGGACCGACCCTCCCAGGTCCAACTTGGGTCCTTTCTCTCTTGCACTTCTTTCTCCACATGTGGTGTTCCCGAGAGATTTATCCTTTCACCCTGGCTCTTCGTTGTTTCCTTGGCCCGTTTGGCCCACCTGATCTCTACCTTCTCCTCTAACTTTCAATGTTATGCGGATGACACTCAGCCCTCTTTCAGGCTCCCCTTCTCTGTCACTCATTCCTGACTGTCTATCCGTGATTCAGAATTGGTGCGCCTCCAGTGATCTCTGCCTTAATGCCAGTAAGATGGAGATCCTTCTCCTTAGGGCCCCCGCTCCCGCTTTCCCTCTCTCACTCTGGCCGCCTTCCTTGGGCCCTCTTCCTTTGCCTTCCTGTGAGGCAAAAAACCTCAGTGTCATATTCAACTCCACTCTCTCCTTCTCCCCTCACATCACAGACCTTGCCAAGAAGGCGTGCTACCAGTATTCTTCCTTTTCTCACTTTCCCACAGAAGCTCACTGTCTCCAGAGACCTAGTTCTCTCTAGGATGGACTACTGCAACAGCCTCTTTCTCAATCTGCCTTCCTCTACTCTCCACCCTCTGCAACTAATCCAGAATAGGACTGCAAGACTTATCTTTGGCCTCAAGCCCAGGGACTGCATCTCTCAAGCCCTGAAATCTCTCCACTGGCTCCTGGTGGCTGCAAGGATGAATTTCAAGATCCTCTGCATTGCCCACAAGGCTTTCTGGGGCCAGGGCCCGCACTACATCCGACTCTCTCTTCCAAAATACCTTCCTTCTCGAGCCGTTCACTCAGCTACCTCCAACTATCTGAGGGTCAGGTGCTTCTCCGGGCATAGAGTGGGGAGTAGAGCTCTCTCCTCTTCAGGTGCCTCACTCTGGAATTACCTCCCTGCCCCTCTCAAACTTGAGTAGTACCACCTGAAGTTCCGGAAGCAGCTCAAGACCTTCATTTTCTCCTCTGCTTTCTCTCTCCCTCCCCTGCTGACCTACCTGTTTGCTGCGCCGACTGGTAGCTTGGCTAACCTCAGAGTCTCACTGGGTACCAGGCTCCTCCATGATCAGTCATCCATGCACTGACTTAGGGCCTACTGTGCACTTAGGGGCTGTAACTGTAACCTCTACAGTCCCCTTCCTGCTTGCACTTACCCAAAGATGCGCTGTCCTAGTTACACTTACTCAGAGCAATGCTGTCCTGATTGCACTTCCCCCTTGCCTCTCCCTGGTTCTTCCTCTCTCCCTTCCCCCAGCACTTTGCGTTGTTGCACTTGCATAATCTGAATGACACAAGGGGCCTCATTACGACCCAGGCGGTAAGGGGTTTACGGCAGCGTAAACAGCGCCGACCCTTACCGCCTGAGTACGAGGTCCCTTAGCGCCATGGCGGATTTAACACCTGCTTTTAGCAGGTGTTAAAATCCATGGCGCTAAGGGACCATGGAGTTAATTACGCCACCGTAATTTACGGTGGCGTAATTAACGCCTTCCCCACTCCCATTATGCCCTATGGGGCAAAAATGGGAATGGGGAAGGGTAAATGGGGATTGGGGACTTACCGCCCCGCCAAGGTCGGAATGGGGCGGTAAGTCCGCCAACCACCATGGCGTAAACGTAGTTTACGCCATGGTGCTAAAGTCACGGCCCAGGCGGTAACTTACCGCCTGGGTCGTAATGAGGCCCAAGGTCTAGTAAGATAGTTTTCTTGTCCTCCCTCCCTTGTCTTGTCACGCCTAAAAACACTTGTGTACAGGCACGTTATAAATGACATATCTTATCATATCATATCAGGTTTTATTGCATTAGCTATTGTCTCAAATCTAGGTGCTATTGCATTTACTATTGTCTCTAATCTAGGTGCTATTGCATTTACATCTGTGCCCCCACTTTAGTCACTTACACATTCTGTCCAGGTGTCTCAAATCTAGGTGCTATTACACTAACTATTGTGCCCTCATTTTAGGCTCTCTCCCCCTTTGTCAAGGTCTCTCAAATCTAGGTGTTATTGCATTTACTACTGTGTTCCCATTTTAGGCACTTTTCTCCCTCTGTCCAGGTGTTTCAAATTTAGGTGCACAAGTCTGTGCCATCTACAGCACACTCAGCCAGAGCATCTTGCTCACACACAGCCATTCACCACACGCATCCCACAACAAAAAACAAAAGAAACCCTCTGGCAAGCCATTAAGCACTGCACCCGGCACACCATTGCCAAGCTAGCACCTTCATTCACGAACCCCAGCTACATGCCAGAACACCTCCCTTTCTCCATCCCCGGGACCGGAACCTGCTTACACTCTGACCTCTTACACCTTCCCCACTCTCACCACACCCCCTCCAACTCTTAGATCAGAGGAGCTATTTGGCACACCATGAACTGCCCTTCCCTACCCTGCTCCCACACACCTCTGCACATCCTTCTCCCTCGTCCACCCCCTCCCTCTCTCACCGGTCAACCGTGGAGAATGACCATCACGTCCCCACTTCTACACACCAGGCTACATCTAACTCGCAAGCCAGGGGAGTGCTCTGTTTCTCCAAACAGCACAACCGTGCCTGTCACTACTGCAATATCTGCACCTCCCCGTGGAAATTTCCCTCCCAGATCAGTCCCCCGCCCTTATTCCTCCCTGCCTTAGCTAGAACCCCATGGGCCCCCCTCGCTTCACACCATGACAAACACTCATATGTGGGGAGTTCTGCATCGCTCCACTAACCCTGTCCCTCTATCGATACCAAATCATCCCTCCCTTCCACCTCTGACCCTCCACCCCCAACCCCCTTACCACAAAAACCTGGTATCCCCTAGACAGCCCCAACCCAGTCACACCACCAACCCCCCAAACTCCCCCGAGTCAGGCCCCCTTTCCTCATCACCTGCTATGCCCAACCCAACCCACACACATGCCCCACCTGCCCCTCTACGGTATAGCTTCACCCTCCAACTCCAGACCACCCCATTCAAATGCTTTCCCTTTCTCTCTCCAGAACTATCACTTCAACCATTTTCCCCTCAACCCTCTCTCACACACCCCTTGCACCCAAACACACAAAACTTGGGAACAAATACCGGCTTTCACCCTCGACTCTTCTTGCCTCACCTCCCCTCGATTGGTCCTCCCTCCCCACCGTCCACAGCCCGGCAGTCAGGACCTCCCTGCTAGCCACTCCCTGACTGTCCCGCTTCGAACACAACCTCTTGCCTACCACGTCTACACCTCCGCCTCCCTCCGGACTCGCACCCCATCCAACAGCTAGCCGAAACCCGCACACAGCACCAGCACCACTCACCTCCCATCCCATCCCACCTCCTTCCATCTCACACAACCCAGCCACCACTGCTCACTCTTCCCACTCCGGACCCATCTCTCTCACCCGCCCCCCCAAACAATATCCCCGCTCCAAACCACTTCCACCACCCCTAATTCGGGTTCAGTCATTCTAACTATTCTGGCACTACCGCCCACACTGCCTGCCCTGGCTACTGACACTTCCCCACCTGCCACTCAGACCTGTCAAGTGCATCTGGCCAGGAGTTTCAGGGGAACCACCACCTCCCATCAAGTCACCTGCCTCCTATTCAATGCCCGCTCCGTGGCCAAAAACAGACACAGCATCTTTGACCTCTGATCCTCTGACAATCCCGATGTCATCTTCATCAATGAAACATGTTTGGCAGACAATTTCAAACCAGTCGCACACAAGGCGTTCTCCCCTGACTACTCTCTCATCCCCACAACAGACTCTCCAGAGGTGGCAGAGAAGCCGTCCTCCACAAACCTCACATCTCCATCTCACTCACCGAAACCCAGCCATGCACAACTAACTGCAAATCCCTTCTAGTTAGACTCTCCCTGCTGCCCACAATCTCACAGAGTTTCCTACTCATCTACAGGCCACCGAGATGCGACAGACATTTTGCCAACACTCTCTGTGAATTACTAGCTATCACTCTGGTCAACCACCTAGCACTCCCACTATTGGGGAACTTTGTGTATCTGGTTTGATGTGCCCAACAATCCCATGATCCAACCCCTGATCGACAGCCTAGAGGCACTAAACCTTTGCCGGCATACCATAGGGCCCACCCACACTGGAGGCCACACACTTGATGCAATCTTCAGCTCCTCCATCCTCGTCTCTGTGTCCAGCCCCAAACCCCTCATCTGGACAGACCACTCAGCCTTACTTTTCTCTGTCCACACACCACCCCCACCACCCAAGTCCCGTCCTGTGTCACGCTCACTACCCCTTCCAGCAAATCAACTACAGACCCATCTCCAACACCCGATTCTTGGTTAAACTCATCGACCGCACTGCCTATCACAGCTCAACCTTTCCGCAGAATCCAACAACCTACTAGATCCCGCTCAGACAGGCTTTCGACCGCACCACAGAACTGAAATCACACTGATCTCGATCTGGGATGACCTCAAGTCCTTGGCAGACTCTGAAGGATGCGCTGTACAGGTTCTCTTTGATCTCTCAGCAGCTTTTGACACCATTAACCACTCAATCCTCCATGAGAATTAGCACTCAACTGGATTGCAAAGTTCCTCAACAACAGGAAACAAATCACCTTCCTCCCCCCTTTTCTCACCTCTGCTCGCACTGTGAACACCGGAGTACTCCAAGGCACTGCCTCTCACCCCACCTCTTCAACCTCTACATGGCCCCTCTGCCAGGGATCATCTGCTCACACAACCTCACCTGCTATAACTACTCTGACGACACCCAAATTATCCTGGATAACCCTAAAACTAGCTCCGATCCACGACCCGACCTAGCAGCTTGCCTCAGAGATATAGATCTGTGGATGACAAGAAACCACCTCATTCTAAACTAGGGAACACAGAGATCATGGTGTGCAGTAACATAGCTCTACTCCCGCAACCACTCCAATGGCCACCCTCCCTCGGCACTCCCCCTCCTACCTCCAACACAGTCAAAAACCTTGGCTGCACAATGGACTCAGGCCTAACCCTGCCCCACCCGATAAACAATGTATCCAAATCTTGTCACTACCACCTCAGGCCTCTGAGATGCATCTTTCCTTACCAGACCTACATCAACAGACTGGCTTCTATTATGTCCATTGTCCTGTCCACACTGGACTATGCGAACTCTATGTACTTGATTGCACCAGACTACCAACTAAGCAAACTCCAAAGAGTACAAAACGCAGCTGCCAGACTCCTTCTTGCAATCTCACCTGCTCTCTGCAACCTTGTCCGGCTCACTGTTGGACAAAGGGCCACATTCAAAATGATATGCATCACCCACCGAGCAGTGCACAAGGCCGGCCAGACATACCTTTAAGAGAAGATTACACCCTACCACCCAACACGCACCGTAACCTTGGCCTTCCATAAAGCATTGAAAACCTGGCTTTTCACTAATCCATGAAAGGGACCACCAAGGGCCACCAAACCCTCCACCAATAGCCAGATGTCAGCTAAAACAGGACTATTTGAAAAAAATAGGAAAAGTCAGACCATGGATGCCGACTAATTAAGCCAGCGCCATAGGAGAAAAAAGGAACTGTAAGGGGCACAAAATCCCTCTCTAGAGACTAGCAGGCTATGGGCTAGGCAGTTGCGCTGTACTCACCCTGGCTCGACTAACAGGGGCCTGGCAGTCCCCTTGTGCCAACAAGTTGGCTATGCCCCCCCAGCACTCCAAATTCCATTGCACAAAACTCCAAGCCTAAGACATTACTTCACTATAATCGTATGCTGTGACCAGGAAAGCCCACCGTCACCCGACCATACATTCCCCATGCTGATGGCTGCTTGTATATATCAACCTGGGAACTAGAGCTCAACAGCACCCATAAACAAGCTTACTCATTATCTTCCCATAAGGAAGCATAGCGATATCACTCCAGGAGATGCCAACACAGAACCTCATTGCACTGATGGGTTCAGAAAGTACGGTTTGGTCATATCGTGCCACCCATCAGGCACACAAGGTGGTATGATTAAAAGAGGCAACCCTGGCCTACCCAGAAATAAGGCCAAGGAATTCCGCACCAGAGGCGCTATAGCGACTCTGCTTGGTTGGGCTCTCCTGAGAATCATGCAGTAACCACAAGCGTGTCAGGAACTACCCAGCCTCTCGCCAGGGACCCAGAAAATGAGCCCTCTGACAACAGAGCCTCTGGAAAAGGACAGCCCAACCGGGCTAGCACCACATACTCTGCACCAGCCAGAGAATCTCTCTCAGAGATCCACTATTGCAAACCACCAGGACAAACAAGGCCAGCTCATCCAGCTCTGAAAGTAACCAGGAACAGGGGCCTCCTACTGGTAAGCACAGACACTCACTCCTACCAATATGCTCCACTTTACACCAACAAACAATAGAACACAGTTATACTCCTTGTTCAATTTCGGCCTAGCTGCACACATACCTACACTTCTCCTTGAAAACCCCAACAGACTGTTAGAACGCAGTTATAACCTCGAAAAAAACAGCCTAGCTGCACAAAAAATGTTTTACACAGGCCCCACAGCAGCCAGAATGCAGATTCTGAGACCATCTAACGTGCTGCACACATTCCACTGATCTCTCACAACTCCTGCACCACACCTAGCATTAGAATGTGGCCAAACCCAAATAAACCGCACTGGCTGCACACATACCCAGTACACCCAAGCACTATATGCTACCCTACTTTCTCCACTGCTCTGGAGTATGGTCCCCAAGGCCGTTCAACCCACAGTGCTTTGAGATCATACCAATGGTATATAAGGTGCTATACAAGTGCACAAGAACATAACATAACACTAAGACGAACCTACGATTTCTATATTAAACTGAACTTGATGAGAAATCAGCTCACTGGAGAAGGGAGTCATTCGCCTGTGCCTTAGTTGGTTAGATTCGTTTTGGACAGTGGACATATCTTCCTTTTTGGTCTTTCTGAAAACTGACGAGCACTCTAGTTAGTTTTGGTTAGGTAGGGAAAATCTATAGATTGGGGAAAGTTAGGAGTCGTCTTCTCTTTATTTAAAAAAATATAACATACAAATTAAAGACCCTACGCTGTGTCATTCTTCTAACCCGCAATACTGCATAATAATCCTGTTGTCCCTTTTGCAAAGTTCATCCCTTCTTTTTTTAGACAATAGTAGGAGGGATGCGGATAGTAGAGTTTTAAGTGTCTAGGTGCAAGCGATGTCCATGGTAAGATTGGGGTTTTCTTTGGAAGGATCGGTAACAGTGGGACTGTGGAGGGGGGAGGCCAAGCAATTCCTCAGGTTCAGTAGGGGGCTTCTGGTTTGGTACCGCTGTACATGGTTATTGACACAAGTTGTCGCCTATGTTGAGCATCGACAATTGCCAGAAGTGATTTGGTGACTTTATTGGAGTTACTGTCAATACTGAATTAGAGAAGAAAACAGATAGTCAAAGGCTAATGCAGCAGAGTAGATGGTTGTTCTTATGGACTGTAGTGTGATAGGCATGTATGTTGACCAGCGTGTCAGAACTCTGTAACCCTGGGAGTTGTGGAGTGATGTGTGTGTAGTCTATCTATTGTTAAACTGAGTGGGGTTAACTGTGTGACTGCTCAATTGGTAGTGCAGCTGAATGTAACGCATCAAGTGGGGTGTACTGTATTTCATGTTGTGGAGTTCCTCATGACATTTAGGGATTTTAAGTCTCGGGCGGGATGTAACTGAAGAATAATTGTGGGATCGTTGTAAAAATTGGAACTCCTTAAGTGGTTGCCTCAGGGGAGAGGATGATATGACTGGCCCTTCAGGACGAGACAAGTAGTGGACGAGACAAGTAGTTGGTGTTATAGAATCATAAATCAGTTACACCTTGGAACGTGGCACATGAAAATGTCTTCAGAAAATCATAGGGGGCATTTAATTTACAATCCCGTGGTAAATTATAACTCAATTTTAACAGAAACTGTGCAGTGCCTGAATGGGAGCTTGGTTAAACCTAATTGGGGGTTGCATTGGTTCAGGGTTCTGCAACCTGTGGCTCCCCAGATGTTCTGGCCTACAATTCCCATGATCCCGCATCATGCACTATGCCAGTTAGGGATGATGGGAGTTGCAGTCTAAAACAACTGGAGAGCCAAAGGTTGCAGACCCTTCCATTAGTTAATGGGTGCGGTGCTGCTAGGCAAATCTCACGGTTTCGTTCCAAAGGGTAGAAAGTGGGTCTTAGTTGGTGGAGGGACGGTATTAGTTGGGCCGGAGATTATGTTGACTGTCAGTACATGACTGATAATGTTCCTATCAATACCTTTATACCTGAGGTGAAAGAAAAATGTGCTCATGATGTTTCTTCACCAAATAAACAAAATGCACTGAACAATCAAAAAGCCAAGACTGCAAAACAGTGTTTCAATCTATTTGGACGAAGGCTGCTAAACCATCGAAGTTCACGCAATCTACAGTGACTGATCACTTTCTGGTAGTAAAGCTGACCAGGCTTAGTAAAAATATGGAGGACTGTAGGGAGACAAAAGTGACTATAACAGATTCAAGTAGTGTTAAATAGGGCCCTGTGCCCCTGGTGCTCCCTCGTGGAGGCTAAATGTGGAATGCAAAACCAAATATGCTTCCTTGGGGGACACTGAAGTTATTACACTGAAATAATTAATGCAGCGCTCAGAAATAAGAGCGTGGGGACCAAAATACCAGTGAGTGGTGACGGTGAAAGAATTACAGTATGACTCGCAAAGTGAGTATAGGACATCAAAATTGCAAAGGTAATGTTTTTCCTAAACCTGCAATAGCTAGGGATGGGTTTGGGCTTCATCCCACCTTGTAGTTAGCACGCGTATAGTAGAGTAAAACCAGATGAGTGTGTGCAGCGGTAAGTTATTCATACAGGGACAATCGGTAGGGATACATGTGCTTTGGGCTAGCATGATTGCTTTGAACTATCAATACTCTCAAAGTTTCAACTGTGCTCTTGAGAAGGCTCTGGGAGGACAACCCAATAGGCACTATTTATTATCTGTAAACATTCATTTGAGCAAAACGATTATATACAAGAGATCAAGAGAAATAGGTTCCCACTATTTAGAGACCTAAGCAAAAAAGAGAGGTCATCTTGGACTGGGAACACTCAAACACATTCACTGATAGGTCATGAGAGATAGAAGTCGATGGGAAAATACACGAGGTGATTGAGACATGTGAGAAGAAATATAGGAAACAGGCATTACATTGAAAGTACTGCTGTACGGCAGGAACACAATGAGGCATATTTGACAATATAAAGGCAACTGGCTGTGTACATCTGGATAGAGTAAGTAGGAGGTTGGGGTGCCCGTTCCTACCTAACAGGCATCCTAATCTCCCAAAGAAACAAGAATGTAGCATCAACATCAGAGATTCTTTAAAACAGGGTGGTCGAATAGGTGCTCCTCAGAAGGCAGGATATCAAATCAGTAACTCAAAGTCCCCTCATTCACGAGTAGAATTGAAATGTTGATGCTGATGTAAAATGTAACTCAATCAATGTCCATATTTGGGAACCTGCACTTGCAAAACAGTTGCTGGCCCTAGACCTTTGCTCTGACTCCAATGTCTGCAAACATTGAGATATGTTCAAAGGCCTGCAATGGCTCCAACAACTCTGTGGGAAGAGATTGACAACCCCACAGGGTAGTGGCAGTGATCGAAACTAACCACCTACCGACGACAGGTGAGGCTCCTTCACTATAAACAGACAAAGGTATTTACAAAAGCAGACCACAGACTAACAATCCCACAAAAAACAAGGGATCGCAAGGCAGGAAATTAGAGAAATAATAAATCTACTTGAGGAAATGCAAGTTGATCTGATTGATTTCACTGATAACCCTAGGCCTAAGTGGGATGAAGATGATAGCAATTGCGAAGCCATGTTTTAAAGAAAGAGGTGGCGTTAAGTACTTGAAGCCTAGATGCTTAAATGGAGCACCCAACGTGCTGCACTAAATAAACCACTATATACACGCTGAAAGAGAACTAGGAGCAGAACCTGAAAAAGAAAAAAGCTGAAACATCTTAAAGGAAACCTAAGTGACAACTCAGTCATAAATTATCAAAAAGTGATGGGTGGGCCACACCCTCCACTATGAATACAATCTACCTATTACTGCTATGCAGAATGCGTATTTGTAGAAGAAAAATGATAACAACTAAAGATATAAAGTTTGCTGCTGATATTAAGTTAGGAGGTATAGAACAGAGGTAGTTTGACAGCCACCACACCTGCTGTTCCCTGGAGACCATGGCAACCAAGACTATGAATTTAGAAGGACATACTTCTCCTCTCTAATTCAGCGAGGCAGTCTTGGTGGCGAGACAACCATGTTGAGGATTGCTGGTGTTCCTCGCTATAGATCTGGCTGCTGTTGTTGTTCAGGTGGCTCCAGGCTCCCCCGATATTTTGTACAGATGGGCTTTGTGTTCTTAAGCACCTTGTACAGAGGTCTATGGTTTAGGTTAAAAAAAATGAAATGTATGCTTTCCACCTCGAAGTAGAAAAACCGCAGAAAGGAAAGCTTTGTTGGTTAAAACCCTAACCTTTGGTCACTGATAATTTGAGAGTGGAAAACGGACATACTACATTGGATTATCCTCTTCTATACATCTTTAGAATAAACAATGCAGCTTCATTAATTATTTATGTGATTGTGTCACTGAAATTGTTACATAATAAATTAATGTACGGTAATCAGAAGATTGGAGTGTGGCCATGGTCCGCTGATTTGATCTATTAAGGGAGCTGAATGTTTTCCAGTAGTAGGCCAACAACCAGGACATTTGCCAAACACTGATACCAGTACTAATCCTAGGGATTTTAAATCAGAGAGGATTGAAAGCAAGATTGAAACACTATGTATATATGTAGAACAAACACATACTCGTGGAGACATGCGCCAAACATCAATGCCTGTTTAATAGTACTTTAAAGTAGGAGTGGTGCCCCTCTAATGATCACACGTGTTTCGGCGACTTGCCTTTATCAAATCAGGGTTAATTACAACAAATATCCGTGGTCTTTATATGTTGACTTGTGATAAATGGGTTTGATCCCAGAAAAACAGCATCCTGTTCATCCGAGAGAAAAGCCAACACGGATGAAAAGGATGCTGTTTTTTCACGAAAACATCATCAGAGAGGCACCACTCCTACTTTGAAGTACTAGTAAATAGGCATTGATGCTTGGCGCATGTCTCCAAGAGTATTTCTTTGTTCTATTTTGTTTGAGCAGCTTTTGGCTTTTCGCCGCTATACTCCACTGAGACACAACAAGATTCCTGAATAGCTAATGATCAGTAACAATTGATAGACAAGGAACTTGAGATAATAAACAATTATTAAGGAGTCGCTGAGCATACCAGTACCAAAGACAAAAGCCCTTGCCTTCTACTAACACATGTATATATGTAGGTATGAATGGGATTTATAAAGCATGAACCAAGCAGGGAAGCAACGGAGCGCTGCACGTAGGGTGTTGCTACTGTTCAGACTGTAGATGACCAGGGTTTGCACAACTCTTCTGAAACCCATGGCAGGGAAGCATGGCTTGACGTTGCTGATGAGTGCAAGCTGGTACCATGCTGCTTGCGTCTCCATGTTGAGGTGTGTTTTGAATGAGAGGTCACATTCAATAATAAACCTGAGAGGTTTTGCCTTGGGAGAGAGTTGAGGCGGGAATCTATTAAGCTTCATGTCAGTCAGCCAACTTTGAACATGTTTGGTGGGGCTTCCTAGGAGGATTAATTTGGTCTTTGTGGTTTGATCTTCAGGTACGAGCTTGTTGTCCAGGTTTGGATGAAGGACAGACAGTGCTTAAGTTGATGGATGTTCTTGATGCAATTGATATTTAGGTAAAACTGTGCGTCATCTGCTTATTGGTGCATCTTGATGGTAGTGTTGGCAAGACAGCCCCCCAGAGGTTTCATGTTTCAAGTTGAAGATGGGAGGGGACATGATAGAGCCTTGTGGAATGCCCATGTTACTGAGCCATGCTGGGTTCTGTTTAGGCCCATCTGGACAAGGTGCCTCTTTTGGAGAGGTAGAAGGTGAACCATTGCAGGTCTATTGCACAGAAACCCATGCAGATGTCGAGGATGTCGAGGAAGGCTCCAGGATCAATAGATTTGAAGGCAGCAGAGAGGTAGAAGTGAATGAGAAAACTGGTGTCCCCTTTGTCAAAGTTATGTAGAACACCAATGATAAGATGGAGGGTGGTGGTCTATGTGCTGCATTGTTATATGAAACCTGATTGGTAGTCCTATAGGAGAATTGTCTGAGTGATCCTTTCGTGCAGTTGGAGGCCACGATCTTCTCAATCACTTTGCTGAGGAAAAGTAGATGTGTAATAAGACGATAGTTGGCCAGGTCATCTGGGTCGATTGATTGATTGATTGATTTGTTAATTATTATGCGCCTATACACAAGTGTTTCAAGGTGCAGTGTGGTGAGTGTGGGGATCTTCAAAAGCGTGAGGATCTGCCAAATTTTCAGTGCACCTGGGAAGGTGACTTGTGTGAGGGATAAGTTGATGACCTTGGGGAGTGGTGCGAGTGCTTCAACGTTGATGACCTTCACAGTGGAGGAGGGAAGAATGTAATCTCGGTTGTTGGTGGGTTTGAGGACTGTAAGGTTGTTGGCCAGGTCTTCTTGAGTTATTGTCCTGAATTCCATCCATCTTGATATGTTGCGGACTGTTACGCGTGGTATGTTTGTGGTGTATTCGAAGCTATCAATGTATTGGGCCTCATTACGACCCTGGCTTTAAGTATTTAACGGCGCCGTAAAAGGTGTCGGCGCCGTTAAACCCTTAATGCCTGATTACGAGGTCCCTTTGCGGGACCCGACCTTAACGGCTGGTTAAAGTAGGGAACCGCTAAGTGACTTTGGTGCTAATAACGGTACTGCAATTTGCAGTACCATTATTAGCGCCTTCCCCATTCCCATTGAGCCTAATGGGGAAAAAATGGGAATGCGGAAGGGCCATGGCGGCAAGGGGAATTACCGCCCCACCAACCTCGGAATGGGGTGGTAATTCCCCATTCCGCCATGGCGGACACCGGCATGGACCATGGTGCTAATAGTCGTAATGAGGCCCATTTGTCTTGTTTTGTTTAGCTTGTCAGTGAAGAAACAGTTCATAGTGTTCCATTTCTTAGTGGATTGTGGTATTGCAGGGTCTGTCAGTGGGTTGTTATATTCGTAATTACTCACCGACCCTGAACAAATACTAGACTACTCGGTGCCTCCATTACAGATCCTAGAAAGCTTTTCTGAAATCTCAGGAAATATAAGAGTGCCTCACAGAAATGCTCACTCAAAAAATAAAAACCATACGAAGGAGAAATGCCCATCAGCCGAAAATGAATTTGTAACACAAATTCAAGCTTTACTTGCCTTACTTAAAAATAGGACGGCCCTGGGATGGGAAAAATGTAAGTTAGCAAATAATAACGACAGTAAAACATTCATGCAGTAGTAATTGGGAGGTAAGTGATTTTATCCCAGACATACACATAACGGAGAACATCTAGTCTATACACTATGAAGATCTGCACAAATCAAACAAGATTCAGGACTTTTTGAAACTAGTACAAGGTTGAAGGCAAAAACAAAATAACACAAAAAATTGCCCCCATAAAAATACATGATGTAAAAACTGCAATATGAGCGCAGAAAAAAAACAAGTCCTCAATATTGACTCTATTCGATTGATTTCTTTGTATGGGATCAATGCTTTTTGGAGCCCGCTATTATTGCACGTATCCAATAACATAATAGAAACAGGACACTTACCAATGTCTTACAATTCAACCACAGTATTTCTGATTTACAAAAGGGAAGTAGATTACTCTTCGATATCCGTAATACCCTCCACATTGAAGTTACTAGGGAAGATATTTCTAGGGAGAATGGATAGTTTGAAGGACAAAAAGAAAACTGGGGTTAAGGACAATAGATCAATCCTTCAGACTAGCCCTGTTCACAAGGAACTATAGAGATTAAAAAAGAGTGCCTAGTTACGTTCATCTGATAGCTTTATTATGGAAAAAACATTCATATTACATAAAGCAATACAGGTGTCTCTGCAATCAGCAATAAAGCATTCATACAGAGCATTTGTTACACAAAAATGCAACAGCAAAGGCTCATTTACACAACATATTACATTAAAACCTTTCTTAACTAAAGTGCTCTCTTAATGTATATTTTCACAAACCGGAGAGATGGCCCTCAAACTCAAAAGAGAAATTTAGGCTGGCCGACATTGCATGAAATTCATAGACTTTAAATAGGAATAAGGTATCTCCTAAGTCTGCGTAAACTGGGAAAAAGAAGAAAAATACATTAACAACTCAGGTGAATGTGCACAAAAAAAGGGCAGGTTGATTGAATGCTATCTCTCCTATTAATTTGTAAGTAGTTCAGGTCGAGGCAGTAGAAATGAGCTCCAGTAAGAGATTAAGAACGAGAGACTGTACTTAATCAATCTTTATAAATGTAAAAGTCGTGGACCAGGACCAATTTTGCATGGATTATTCATTAATTAACGTCGTAGGTAGTTTCCCCAATTCAATGCTTCATGGATTCGATATAGAAGTAGTGAGGAGGGTATTACTAGACCAGATGAGATTGAGATACAGGCAGGGGTGTGCTTTTGGCCCACACTGTTCTCCCCCTTTAAATAATGACTTGAGCTAGTCTTCCATAGGGCAGGATGTTGCACCTTTGGGGGGGGCCCGCACAACTCTGCCCTGCTCTTCTCTGGAGACACGGTTTTCTTGGCACATATAGAAATGTCTCTTAGAGGGTTTTTGAAAGGGGTGTGGGTGTATTGTGAGGAAAGGAAACTGACCATAACTGTTTACAAAAACAAGTTTATGGCTATGGGAATGAAGTCTAGAGAAACCCTACAGTGTGTGAAGAAGAGAAGGAATTAGAGCAAGTTGCTTGTTTAGAATATTTGGCCATTTGCTTTTCTAAACCTCTTCCACTGCAACCACAAATAAGTAAGACCAGGACCATATTGTCACAGAACTGAAAAGCATGTAAAAGCCGGTCAAGTGGCACAGCGAGTAGAGCGCTCGCTTTGACATCCGTGCAGATAATAATAAGCAGCGCTCAGATATCAGAGGGTTTGTAGCGCTATATAAATGCCAAATTATTATTAAATGTAACAACAGATTTGGGATTTGAGTTTTATCCCTGAAAATGTAGGTTTACATGCTAGTCAATCTATGCAGCTAACTAAGGGGTCACGTAAATTAAATTCATACATTAACCCGATACCTTTGGGTCTGGTGCGCATTATAAATACATAAAATACATTGTATAAATACAAAATACAATACAAATAAATGAATAAACAAACAAACCACAGACATGTGTTTTATGGCACCTTAATATAACGTCCATTTTCAGTACAGGGGCATCACATCTTTTTCAAACAGACCAGGATGACATCTCTTAATTCAGTGGATACACATATGCATCCTACAGGAAAATAGCCCTTCGAGAAACGTTTTTTCAGAATGTTATACTGCTAAAGGGGTGCATACTATGAAATGGCTTGTGTATACCAAGTATGTGGTAAACAAAGGCCCTCATTAGGACTCCGGCGCTAAACCATGGTGCTATTAGCACCATGGTCCATGCTGGAGTCCGCCATGGAGAAAGGGGGAATTACCGCCCCATTTCAAGGTTGGTGGGGCGGTAATACCCCATTCACCAGGGCCCTTCCCCATTCCCATTTTTGCCCCATAGGGCTCAATGGGAATGGGGAAGGGGGCAATTACGGTACCGCAAATTGCGGTACCGTAATTGCCATCAAGGTCCCTTTGCGGGTGCCTACTTTAACGGCTGGTCCAGACCAGCCGTTAAGGTCGGAAGCCGCACAGGGACCTCGTATTAAGGCGTTAAGGGGTTAACGGTGCCGCAGCCTTTTACGGCGCCGTTAACCCCTTAACGCCAGGGTCGTAATGACCCCCACAGTTGGTTTTCTCTATTTGTGGACAAATTCCATGATGTTGCCGAAAAATATATTATTGACCTAAAAGAGACATTTTGGGAAAGAGATGGCCACCCAAGCAAGGATCATGCTGGAAATAGCACCATGTCACTGCAATATCTCGAACACATACGACTTGTTGGAGCAGGGCATGACCTTTAGACTTGTGGTATTATGAGCAGCAAATTATTTTGCATCATGACATCAAAATGAAAACCCTTTGTGGCCATGCAAATGTGGCATTACCCAAAGTGTGAAATAGCAATGTGTGGTGATAACCTTCGCCAGACCTGGGGACACCTGGGGTGTAGTAAACACGGATACATATCAAGTATAATTAGATAATCAGTACAGAAGGGCAAAAGACAACAAGTCCATGGTTCTTTAGATCGTGCTCTCATTTTATTTTCATTGCAATGAGGCAGAGTCCAGAGCCAATGCATTTCGGACCAATGAGTCCATCCTTCGGGCAGGTTCTACAAATACATAAAATTAACACAAACTCAGTGACTGACCCTTATGTGCACAAACGTAGTACTAAAGGATGCAGTCCTTGTATGCCCATCAGTGTTTTCCAAAGTCTGTTTTCGGATATGTCTGGTAAACCTGGCTTAAGCCTATCTTTTTCGTGACTCCGGTTTCTTTTTCTTGTTTTTTACCATTATTTTAGATATTTGGTCCACTTAGCTCAGAAGTTCATATATTGTACTTGCTACTCTCTGTACCTTTTCTTCCGCAGGGCCTCTTGTTTGCCATTACTCCAGTGGTTCATATATTGTACTTGCTACTCTCTGGACCTTTTCTTCCGCAGGGCCTCTTGTTTGCCATTGTATACTTGCTTTCAGTCTTTGCAGCATGTACAGGAAGCGAGCCATGTCTTTCGTGCCTCGTACTTAACGCTGCCGCTAACTGCACCAAGGTCGCGCGCACGCCACCTGCCACGCCGTAAATACCTGCATGGCGCAAAGCTACGTGAATCACAAACCAAGCGGACATGCTCCTAACGCCATCACAAAGCCCGTTAAGTACCTTACCGACATGGTGCTAATTACGCCATCGCGAACCAACCGTAAATGGCCATGTGCAGTGTATCCAGCTGCCACAGGTGCACAGAATCAGCACAGGTGAAGGCAATACAGACTCAGCAAGTACAAAAAGAGCACACCCCACCCCTTCCCACACCCAGTAACACTCCACAATGATTCCAATAGGACTAGCAATGTTGGGGCTGGAGGACCTGATAGCAATGCAAGTGCTACAACTACAACTACAACAACAACAACAACAACAAAAGGCAGCACAGAGGAGACGCAGGAGGAGAAGGAGGGCAAGGCAGGGCCAGCAAGCCCCACCAGCACAGCCAGTGCCACCACGCAGGCAGCGCCCAATCCCACGCATCAGAGCCAGTCCATTCAACCTCACTGCTGAGTAGATCCACACCCTGTACCGTTTGGACCGGGACACCATCACCGCCATCGTAGACATGACACACAACGACATTGTCAGCATGATAGAAACACCCACCGCCATCCCACCCCTACTGAAGGTAGTGTCCGTGCTCCACTTCCTGGCCAAAGGCACCTACCAGCACACAGTGTGGCACTTGCATGGCATTTCACAACCATTATTCTCACGTACACTGATCCAAGTGCTCGATGCCCTCCTCAAGCACACAGACGACCACATCTCATTAACACGGTCTGACCAGGAGATTGCAAACACCAAAGTGGGTTTTCATGCACTAGCCGGCATACCTCGTTGCATTGGTGCCATCGACTGCACCCATGTGGAATTGGTGGTCCCACATGCCATGGAGGTACCGTACCACAACCGTAAACTATTTCACTCAATCAACGTGCAAATGGTCTTTGACTCCAACAGGATCTTCACACATTGTTGTGCCCGATTCCCCGGATCAACCCATGATTCAATGGTCCTGAGGAACTCCACAATACCACGCTACATGGAGCGACATGCAGGGCCAAGATCCTGGCTACTCGGTGAGTCTCATGTCATGACCATGGAAATGTGAAGTGGGTAGGTGATCGACGTACCAATGCATACTTTACCTGGCTGAAAGGGGGGGGTGATGCATACTTCACCTGGCTGAAAGGGGGGGGAATGATGCATACTTCACCTGGCTGAAAGGGGGGGAATGATGCATACTTCACCTGGCTGAAAGGGGGGGGAATGATGCATACTTCAGCTGGCTGAAAGGGGGGGGGAATGATGCATACTTCACCTGGCTGAAAGGGGGGGGGGTGATGCATACTTTAGCTGGCTGAAAGGGGGGGGGATGATGCATACTTTAGCTGGCTGAAAGGGGGGGGGATGATGCATACTTTAGCTGGCTGAAAGGGGGGGGATGATGCATACTTTAGCTGGCTGCGAGTAGCAGAGGCAATGGAGTCAGCTCATACCCTAAAGCAGCACAAACGTCAGCTGACACCTGTAAACATAATGCCTGATGTAAGCAGCCCTACCATGTGAATGAAGGTGTGTCCCAACCATGACACAACCATCTGCAAGTGCATTGTACCGATTCGGACCACATTGACTTCAACGAAATGCACCTACATGCACGGCACCAAACACCATCAACTGAAAGCCCTGTCCCCCATAACTGCGCACAAAGGAGGCACATGACGGACAGAAACATCAATGCACCATTACACAGACACCAAGGCCCACAAAATGTCCCTATCAGCATCAGTAGTGCTCATTGGGGTCATTATGAGGCTGACAGCAATGTTGCAATGATGTGAGCGTTGATATCACAGGACACGTGCCAGGTCACCAAAACAAACGCCATGAACGAACACAGTGGATGGGCACTCACAAGGCACTTGACCCCCCTGCATACATTGGTTGATGGCATGCAAAACAGTCCATGAGAGCCATGAACATATACCGGTCACATAGTGTGAATCCATTAGTGCATTTAAAAGTGGTACAACGTAACATTTGAATGCATGCCATAGTGGCACGTCATGTTTTGAATTAGATGTCATGACTGACACATACATTGTTGCCCACATACAGGTGATGCAGGCTATCCCCTGAAGAGGTAGCTCCTTACACCAGTCCGGAACCCACAGAACCAGCACGAGGACTTCAACCGTGCACATACACGTACCCGTGTGGTGATTGAGCAGGCATTCGGCCTACTGAAGGCACGGTTTCGCTGCATCAGCAGGTCTGGTGGGGCACTCCTGTACCGCCATGAGAAGGTGGCAAAGATCGTCATGGCATGTGTCATGCTACACAATATGTGCATCAGGCGAAATGTGCCCCTGCCCCCTGACGCAGAACTGCAACCACCTGACGATGAGGATGAGGAGGGTGGGGATGGGGCAGCACCTCAGGGAGGCGCCGATGAACAGGAGGGGCGTGAAATGCGTCGTACTCTGATCAACCAATGTTTCTAGCACACACGGATGGGGGGTGTCACATGGAGATGACAATTGGGGCACTGTGTGTGTCTGTTATATGGACACTGGGGACTGTTCACCAATAAATCACACATACGCAATGAGCAATGTCCACACATGTGAATTGTGCAAAAAGGAAAAGTGTATTGTAAATATGATTTTGTTTAACACATCCACTCCCCCCCTGAACTCCCCAACACACCCACTCCCCCTCCCCCTGAACTCCCCAACACACACACTCCCCCCTCCCCCCTGGAGTCCCCAACACACCCACTCCCCCCTCCCCCCTGAACTTCCCAACACACCCGGTCCCCCTCCACCCTCCCTCCTGAACTCCCTACAAATGTGTGAGGAAGTCTGTGATGCAGTGGCTGATGTTGGATTTCTCCACTGGGTGGCCACTATTGGCAGCCCCCCCCCCCGGGCCCCCGGGGCACCCCTGCCTGTGCTACGCAGGTTCCTGCCCGATCGGCGGACGGGGCTGCTTGGTGTTGAACTGGCACAGAGGAGGTATCTGGCTGCTCATTGGGACGCACGTCCCGAATTGTCTGAGCAAGTTCGGAGATCACGTGCCGCAACGCGGCAAGTTCAGCACAGATGTCCTTTGTGGAGGACTGTATTGCAGCCTTCACTGTCTCTGCGCATTGCTCCATTGCTGCCCTTGCACCCCCACATTCTGCCACATGCTCAGTTAGGGGGGAGGAGAGTTGGTGCTGCCGGGTGATGATCTCCTCCAACGACTGTTGATTTTTCTGGCCCATGGATATTGCCAGTGGTATTTCCATTGGGCTGCTCACCTCCTGCACATCATGCAATGAGCATGGAGAGCCTGGCCAATCCTCATCATCTAATTGCCCCTGTGTGGCATCTTCATGCGGGCTGCTTTGGGACAGGTAGGGGGAATGAGGGTGGGCAGTGGGGGGGTCCAACATCAATCTCCTCATCATTCCCTGCATCACTGTCCGAGGAAGCTGCAATGGCAGTAGTTTCCCCGATTGTGCTGCTTCCTGCTGAACCAGTCCCTTTTGTGGCCACCATTTGGGGTATGTCTGCTGCTGCTGCTAGTACCGTGCTGCCTGCTGGGGTGCCTGTCAGTGCCCTGTCCTGTGTTTTTGCCACAGATTTTCGCTGCTGTGGGGTTTTGGTCTGTACAGCAGAGGTGGAGGGTTGGTTTGCTGGCACTGTGGGCCTGGCCTTCTTGGCAGGTGTGGTGGCAGTAGTGTCTTCATCATCGAGGTCGGAATTTGAGCCTGTGGTGGAGCAAAGGAGGGAAAGTGTTATTGATGGGTCTGCGGACATTGAGCGGGCATTGTGATGACTGCCATCATTTTGGTTACTAGATGCCGCACATTTGAGGCAGGGGCATACAGATTGTCTTCCTTTTGTGTGGAAGTAGCATGGAGGTATGTGGGTGCCTACAGTTAGGGTGTGCATACTGCATGTGTACAGGGTTGAGGTTGGATGTGGCTGTAGGCAGTCTCCTGCTGATGTGTTGCATTTACACTATAGGGCAACATTGTGCTTCACATGAATGGACTACGTTTGCATGGCTTGATTTGAGGCACCTACCTGCATCGCCTGATGTTGGGGCACCTCTCTCCATTCCTCCTACCCCTTCAATGCTCTCGATGCCGATTGTAGTGGCACAGATTTCCTCCCAGGGCTGCAATTTTATTGGGGACTCTGATCCTCCCCCGGTTGCCATGCCCATGTTCCTGTTTGCAGATAGGATGCTCCTAACGCGGAGCCGGAGATCATCCCACCGCTTACGGCACTGTCTCGCGTTGCGGGGTACTGTTCCCACAGCACTGACTCGCTGTGCAACTAGGGCCCATATGGCCTTCTTCTTTGCAATTGCCGGTCTGGTCATTTGCCTTGAAAACACTACAGCGGCGTTCTCCTGGAGGGTCTCTGCCAACATGTTCAGCTCTTCCCTGGTGAAACGGTCCTGCCGCTGGCGCCCACAAGTTTTCTTCACAACTTTAGGCATTTTCTCACAGGAAATATGTAGCTGATGCTTTTTGCCGGTTCTCAGGGTCGGATGTCCACTGGTTGCGGAGGATGCCAATGGATTGTGTTTTTAAAGATGGCCGCCTGCTCTTTCCCATTCCGCCGCGATGACGCTACCTCCGGTTCCGCTTATTTACGGTCACCGCTAATTGCGGTGACCGCTAATTACGGTCACCGCTCAGATCGGTGGCCGGAGTGGTGGTAGTGCACCTTGCGCGGCATACGATGCCGGTAGGTGCCGTTTTGGGGGCATTAACGCCATGGCGTAGTTTACATTACCGGCATGGCGCAATGCTCGTGCCCGATGGGTCGTGATGTGCCGCTTTTTACGGCTTCGCTCCAGCACTGACACGTTAGTTGCGCCATGCCGGTAATGTAGAATACTTACCGCCAGGGTTGTAATGAGGGCCATAGACTATTCATGAATGACATAATCATTAAGAACATCTGTAATAGCACCGTTGTTCAAGCCATTTCATACAGGCGTATTCTTCATATACCTGAGGGTGCATGAGGTGTCTTTATTTACCCCCGCTTCATTCTTTAGGCAAGCGAGCAAGGTCCCATTGGCTTCCCTACATTCATCGCCACACCATTTTTCACATTGAATAGCAGACTTTTAACTACACCTCCTGCTTAGGTGACATGTGGGTAGATAACAGTTGTAACTCTATGTGAACAGAGGATAGCACAGGGGCAACACACTGGTCTTGGAAGCAAGACCACACAAGAGGTTCAAATCCCATATCCATGCTTAGAAACCAAACTCAGGTATGGGATCAGGCGCTTAGAAACCGATCTCGGGTACGGTATTAGGTGCGTTATAAAATAATAAAGTACTTAAGACAAAGTCATGTATGACTCCTGAATTAGACAAACGATTATTTTTGCAATATGCCCTAGAATATCGTTATATATTGATGGGATACAACTATCCGTGTCAAGGAATTACTACTTTATTGCACGTCGAGCTTGTGGCTATTGTCGTACTTCTACCTTCGGACGATAAACTCTTCTGTTGCCAATCTGTATTATCAGGTATTAGGCAGAGAGGCCTGCGATCACTCTCTGTGCGTTCTATGACTCCAAGACAGGACATATCTCTGGGCGCGTTCCTCCCATAGTGTGGCCCGTGCTTCGGTCGTTGTCACCACTTGGGTTCTCCAGATTACCAAATCATACACCAGACACCACAGTGGAGATGTTCTTTTTTGGCTTGTTCAGGGCAATATGTGATGTTTCTTTAGCTCTGGGAGGGATGTACCCGGGACTAAAGCATCTTTGAGTCCTTCCAGAAGCTGTGACAGCAGAAGAACTGTGACTGTCAATTTTTTTAATACAGCACAAATGTCTAATTTATTGCCACAGTTAATGCAGGGGGTACTTTTTGGGGGTGCTGCTCCCGATTCCATGTTATCATTGTGATACACTGTCCGTTCTATTACATCTCCCAAAGATTTGGCATTTTTCCCTGTACCACTACCCACTAATCGCATAGGCAGTAATATGTGTCTGTCTGTCATCCTCAATTTTGCAAGTTGTATTGCTTAGGATCGCAAATCTGTTGGTAGAGGGGATAGTGGAGGATATCACAATGACCTCAACCTCTATGGGTGCCGACATATTCAACTGATAATCATGGGCAGTGTGTCTATGACTATGCACATACTGTGTCCCTTATTGCCAGATGCAATTGCTGGAAGGCTATTGTTCCTCCCACCCTCTTGCCCTTCCGTTTTATCGGTTTCGTAGATGTCTAGTTGGTCATCGCGTGAATTCTTTGGCGTTGTCTTGTTAAGCGCTACTTGGTTATCCTGGGTTGCTTTGCCCTTGTTCCCAACTCCCCCTTCACTGCTTCTTCCTCAAGGGTGACAGTCTCAATCCCTTCTGCTCTATCACTGACTACACAGTTGGAAAGGGGCATCTTTCTGTTGGGAACCTGCTGACAGCCATCCAAATCATGCATGTTATTGTATTGTATTTTTTTTTTTATATAGCGCTCTTTCCCCACTTGTGTGGCCTCAATGTGCTTTTTCCTCGGTTGGAACGCCCTTGGTGACCGTAGTCGATGTGGTTGGAAATTCTATGGAGTTTAGTTTAGGAGATGCATGTGTGCGTGTTGCCATTCTAAGACTTGGGTGGCTCGCAAGGCTCGACTAAGCAGCCCAAGAGAGGTCAGACACATGGGTGGGTGCTTTTGAGGGTTAGAGATAGATTGCTATTGTAGACAGAGGCTATGTGAGGCCAGCTATACCGGGTTCCTTTCGGGTGGTGGTCTCTGTATGTTAGTGGTAGAGGTGTTGAGGTACATCAGGTGTTTCAGTCTGGACGGTTATGTGTGAAACTAGACCGGATGTGCTTACCCATAGCCGTATTTAATCGTGCATGGATGCTTGGCCGTAACAAATGTTTGATCTCGGTAATGAGTACATTAGCAAACATTTTATAAGATTTCTTAGGTAATTGATTGTGGAGAGGATCGAGTTAGCCTTCCTTTTAGACACTATTATTAACCAATGGTTATGTGAAAAGCCTTGGTTCTATGTGGCAGGCTGTTGATTCACAGAGTGTCTATAATAGGCAAGCCGCTTCCATAGGTAAAGTGCAAAAGTGCCGTGGGAATAATGGGCTAATAACAGGGCACAGTGAGTAGAAACAATCTACTGCGCCATGATAAAGTGCGCAAGTGCAAAAGTGCAAACAATGAAATGAATGCCTAATGCAGAAATCAGACCCGTCATACAATTCAAACATTGTTAAAACCTGAAATTCATGTCATCAAACATAAAACAGTACAATGGATCGTTAACCATTATATCATAAAAGACATTAAAACAATAGTCCAATCAATAAAAAATCTGTAACAAATCCATAGAAAATCTTGTTCTAATCAACCCACACTAAAATAGCAATGGCTTAAAGTGACTTAGGGTGCCATTAATGTTTTTTTATGGTATATGGGCGAGGAACGCTTGACAGCTTGGAGGGCTGCCTGAGTCCGTCTCCCTCCCTTCGCACGCCAACCTTTCAGGCGATCTGGATAGGGGTGAGGAACGACTGCCTTCGTCCTTTTTCGATAACGGCTATGAAACCCTTGCCAAAAATGAGGTTCTGTCTCACGGGCCGAGCATAGATATGTGTAATTGTTGGAGGAACACATTCCTTTTAGTCCCTTTACCGGAGCGTCGCGCTACTCCAGCTGCAAGTATGGTCATCACATGGAAGCCGCCCTGGCGTTCCTCGCCAGCTCTGCGCTCCCACACTCCGACGGGTGTCTGGAAGTCAAAAGATTAGTGGCTGGATCTCACACTCGATTGCCGACCAATGGCGAACAGCCTCTTGGCGCCAAACAGCCACAACCTTGCACCACATGCGGGCTTCACCGCTGCGCAGTGAGCTCCTTCATTCAGAGCCCGGGGGGGGGCCTTGCCAAGTGAAACAATGCCTCCGTTCGAGGCCCTGAAACAGTCTTCTGGCAACAAACAGCCATACCCTTGCACCGCCGGGGGCTTCAAATAATGTTTTATTATTGTTTTTAATACTGATGTGATGGATTAATTTTGTTAATCTCGTTTTTTTTTGCTGCATTGTGGCTCATAGCTGAATACAGTATTTCTTTGTGTCTGTTTCTCTCCTGTTTTCTTTATCTGTATTCTGGGTTCCTCATGGCTATTGATACAGTATGTGTTCTTTGGTAATATACCTTTGGTTCCTCGGCTCTATTTCTGGTTCTCAGATTTTATTGTCCTGTTTCCTGTGAATCTTATTGGTCTGGTTGCCGAGTTAGCAGCACAGAGGTTTTGGTGGATGGGTTAAGACTTGGTTTGCGAGGATGTTTGGCAAGTTTGATAAATGATATGTGAGGGGATCGCTTACTGAGTGAATCAAGTGCCAATGGTGATTCCTAATCTAGAGGTTTGGTACCCTGGGCTACGGAGGCACATCCATAAAGAGGATGAGTAGAAACATGCATGGAGTATGGGAATCACTTTCTGGAGGGAGGCCTCCATCTTTCTCCTTTTCTTCTAATCCACTTTTCTCCATGTTTTTTCCCCCCGCAGAGTGCATGAGGCATTCTGTATTGCCACATATCCTTAACTCCTCCCACCCACATTTTTCCACAGGGAAAATAAAACAAAATGCCTAGGAGTACCAAGTGGGCAGGAGCAGAATAATTCAACCGATCATCCTACCAAATTGGTATGCAGTGGCAAAAATGTTGGTTCCTCAGGCAACGGCGTCAACTGCAACAGTACTCCATAGTGGGTAATCGACCCAACCAAATGTTTTAAAAAATATGCCAAGGATTACAATTCTGTGTGCTGTAGTACATACCTTTCACACCCCAATAGCTTCTCATTCTGACTGCAGTGCTTAAGGGTAGTATACACAGTACTAAGATACTAATAACACGAATACTAATGCTAATACTAACACTAATAATCCAAATACTAAGACCCTCTCTATTTCTAATTGGAGTAAACACATTTCTCACCAGAACTGTCCTATCCTACCGGCTGGTGTCTCCACCCTTTAGGTCCACCTAGCCCAAAGGGTGTGAGTACATTCTGGTATAAACTTTGTAATTCATTCTGAGACTATTTGCTTTGTAATGTGGACTTCCCTTAATGAGAAGCAGTCAACTAGGATAGCTTCTTTGGTTCTATTTTTCAAAATCTTTAAAATATATGTTCTTTCACATAAAGGGCCTTCAAGTGGGTTCAGATCAACGTCTGCTCGAATTGCATGCACTGGGGTGGAGTTTGGGAGCCCCACAAATATGAGAAGCCCATGTTTCAAATCTAATGATCTCCTTTTAGTACTTTCCACCCCACACACAACAGTCATTCATCAGGCTGGGTATGGTCTAAACCGGATAGGCTCTGATAAAGGGTCACATGAGAGCACTCCCTCCAATCACTGTAACAAGGGACAAGCCACTTTGTTTCGTTTTATTCTGCAGAGGTGTAAAGGTGTGGGATGGGGAGCTAGGTCATGTCCTATGCAAATGCAAGATAATGTCTAAAAGGCTGGTCATCTGTCCGGCTATTTTCGTAATGAAGAAATCATACCTTCTCATACCTCAGATGGGATACTAAGTGTGGCCTAAGCAAAACAGTCCATAACCAAAAAATGTGATGGGTGGAGGTTTTTAATTAATCTTAACCATTGGCATTGGGCAACCTTCCACATCACCCATTTTTTAGCGTGTCTGCACCACTGCAGAAAGGGACCAGCCATATAAATATGAGCACTGGATCTGCCGCTTCTGGAAGCAGACCATCCTGAACTGCTAGGTACAGTTGACCACACCCCAGCTAGCCATGTCATTTCATAAGACCCCTAATAGATTTCTCAAACCCCCCGCCCCCATATGCTGCCAGATTACCGGTTGCAATATTCTGAATTTAGCACTTGCTCTTTCATGTGCCAGCCTTCCTTGCCACTAACTAGACTAACTAGACTCTCATGCGTTCTTTCCTAGTCCAGCGAATACTCCATTCCTTCCTGTGAGGGTGGTGGAGAGATGCAATGCGTTGGAATGGCATCCCCAAGTTCGATCTGACACGATGAAGGCAACAGACCTGGGCCATCACCAGATGCCAAGAAATGTGTGTGGGTTGTCATGTATTTCCCTGGGGCAGTAGTAATGGGAGCAAAGGGCGAGGGCAGAGTGAGAATGTGAACACTCTGTTGCTGCCTGTTTCTGGCACTCATGCACTGACAATGCAGGCCCATTTCCACCACTCACCACCGTTTCCGTCACTTTAAGTTCAGAGGGTGAGTTGTGAGCGAGAATAGCAAGTGCTAAACAATGTTGACAAGTGAGGAGGAAATGCTGAGGAGTGAGGAAACAGAGTGTTGAGGGCAAGTGATAACCGCAAGTGAGGAGTGAGGAAGAAGAGTCAGCAGGGGCGGCTCGTCCATAATGGGCAAGGGGGTGCTGAACCAACAGGTCTTGGCCCCCTCTATCTAACCCATTATGGAGGAGTCAGCCCAGTGAAATACGAGAACTCCTCCAGCCGTTTTCTTCAGCTGAGGGAGCGCTCTTAACTGTCAAAGGGGAAATATAGTTTCCCTTTGACAGTTACAGTTCCCTAGCCCTGCAAGCTCAATAAGCCATGAAAGGTGGGGCATTTTGCTTCCCCAGCCTTGCATGGCTCATTGGACATGCAGGCTGGGGAACTGCATGTCTGTATGTGCATGGTGCCGCTCCTGTGCCTCCTTGCACATACAGACAGAGCAGGCTGGAGTGGGGCGTCTCATCACCCACGCTCAGGACCCTACATGCATGTGCAGAAACCAGGAAGCTTCCTGATTCCTGTTCATACTACCAGAGGCCTCTCTGCTGGAGAGGAAAGCCCTGCAGCAGACGGTACGTTTGTTTATGTTCATGTTTTTTTTATTTAAATTAAGTGTATGGATGCGTGCATGCTTGTGTTATGAGTGAGTGCATGATGGACAGGCGTGGTATTTATTCACTGCACATCTATGATAGATGTGCAGGAAAACATACCATCCCCGCCCCCCAGGACCCACAGTGGCTGGCATACACACATAACCACATTGATTGCATGTGTGAGGAGCTCATGCCCCAGGGGACAGGCATGTTATTTTTTTTTGCTGCCATCTATGATAGATTCCAGTAAAAAAAAAAATAAACATACCTGACCCCAATGCCTCCCAACGCCTTGCATACACACAGTCATATTCATTGTGTGTGTGTGAGGCACTGGGGCCCATGGGGCAGGCATGGCATTTATTACTGGGTATGCCTAGTAAAGAATGCCAGCGCCTCACATGCAATGTCAAGCCTGAGCCCTAAGCTCCCCAGCACCTCGCATGTACACACAATTGATTATCTATGCATGTGAGGCACTGGAGGGCAATGCGGGAAGGAATGCCACTTATTAATGAGCATCCGATAGAGGACCATTAAAAAATACCATGTCTGGCCCCCCCAGCACCTCAAACACACACAATTAATGTGTGCCTGCGAGGCGATCAGGGCCTCAGGGGGCGGGCATGGCAATTTTTCCTTGACATCTATGCCCAATAAAAAATGCCATGGCTGTACCCTGAGACTGCAGTTCCTGACACACATCTGTCCCTGGGCCCCTCAGCTCCTCACAATCACACAAACACATTCATCATTAATGTGATTATGTCCGAGTGCAAGGCTCTGGCACACCATGGGGCAGGTATGGCATGTTTTATTGGGCATGGTTGAAAAAGCAAGCATGGTAAGTGTTATTATGTAGCTAGACTTGCATTTGAATGCAGCCAGTCCAGCCATTTCTTATTGTGGTATGACATTTTGTATTGGGCATCTTTGGTAAAGCAAGCATGATAAGTGTTATTATGAATCAAGACTGTCACTTATTGTGGTATGACATTTTGTATTTGGCATCTTTGATAAAGCAAGCATGATAAATGTTGTTATGTAGCTCGACTGGTATTTTAGTACAGCCATTTTGGACATGTTTTCATACTTCAGCATGCATTTTTAATGGTAAAGTCAACTGCAGTATGTTCTTACGTGGGGATACTGCCATATATTGGCAGAACAAACATGGACATGTTTTCCTAGAGTGTCATTATTGGCATTATGGTCTAAGCAAACATGAGTATGTTCTTATATGGGAATACTAGGACATAATGGTGCAGTCAGCATGGAAATGTATGGGCACAGCCAGTGTGAACATATTTTATACTGGCACATATTGTGCAAAAAGGCATCATCAAAATGTGTTTTAGAAATGCTCTTCTGCACTGTTGGTGACTTGTATCTACTGGGTATTTACATGAGTTATCATACACAACCAATTGCAAACTGTTTGGCTTTTTACCCAATTTTTCTAAAGAGTGTGCCCATTATTTTTCTCGGGAGAACTCTCTTGAACCACCCTTTATTGGTGCATGCTCCCTCACTACGCTCGGTCACTGTGTGCGATCTGGCACATATATTTACACCCCTCCAGTTAAGAAATTCACCAGCCACCACTGAGAATCAGGAGCAAAAGGGAAAATTCAGGTCATGTTATGTTATGTTACTTGGCATTTATATAGCGCCTTATGTATCATTGATATGATCTCAAAGCGCTGGTAGGTTATACGCCCTCGGGAACCGTAGTTCAAGTAAGTAGAGAGAGAAGGAGCCATAAGGTGTGTGTGTGCACCGGATATGTAGCCGGTGGGGTAGTTGCATGATAGCTGCTTCTTCGCGGTAGGTGTAGCGGTTGGGAGGTCAGGTATATGTGTTAATTCTGGAGGGATGACACCCAGACTGATTTGTGGCTGCGTTAGGCCTGAGGAGACGCTTAAGCTAGCGGTGTGCTTAGCTGATGTTTAATTAGGATGATGAGGAGTATGTGGCGGGTGTTAGTATTAGAACAGCTATACCAAATGTGTCATAGTATCGCTGTGTTCTAGTTGCGTGTTGGTGTATAGGAGAGAGTAAGCGCGGTAGTGTAATATGCAGGTTATCAGTTCCATCCACTCCATCTGTTCCATCCACTCCATCTGTTCAGTCCCCTCCATCTGTTCCGTCCACTCCATCTGTTCCGTCCATTCCATCCGTTCCGTCCACTCCATCCGTTCCATCCACTCCATCCGTTCCATCCACTCCATGTGTTCCATCCACTCCATCAGTTCAATCCACTCCATCTGTACCGTCAACTGCATCTGTTCCGTCCACTCTATCAACTCCATCTGTTCCATCAATCCATCTGTCATCCATTCGATCTGTTCCATCCACTCCATCCGTTCCATCCACTCCATCCGTTCCCATCCACTCCATCCGTTCCATCCACTCTACCTGTTCCATGCACTCTACCTGTTCCATGCACTCTACCTGTTCCATGCACTGTACCTGTTCCATCCATTCCATCTGTTCCATCCACTCTATTTGTTTCATCCACTCCTTCAATTCAGTCTACTGTGTCCGTTTCATCTGCTGCATCTGTTCCATCCACTTGATTCAATCCATCTGTTCCATTCTGTAAAACTACTCATCCTTTTCATTTGTTCATTCTACTCGTTCATCACATCCGTTCCATTGACTCCATCTGTTCCATCCATCAACTCCATCCGTTCCATGCGTTCCACCCACTCCTTCGGTTCCCATCCACTCCTTCCATTACATCCACTCCTTCCGTTCCATCCACCCCTTCTGTTCTATCCACTCCTTACATTCCATCCACTCCTTACGTTCCATCCACTTCATCCGTTCCATCCACTCCTTCCGTTCCATCCACTCCTTCCGCTCCATCCACTTAATCCGTTCCATCCACTTAATCCGTTCCATCCACCTCATCCGTTCCATCCGCTTCATCCGTTCCATCCACTTCAACAATTCAATCCGCTTCATTCATTTCATCCACTTCATCTGATCATCCACTTCATCCGATCATCCACTTCATCTGTTCATCCACTTCATCTGTCCATCCACTTCATCCGTTCCATCCACTTCATCCGTTCCATCCATTTCATCCGTTCCATCCATTTCATCCTTTTCATTCATTTCCTCCGTTTCATCCACTTCATCCGTTTCGTCCACTTCATCCGTTGCATCCACTTCATTTCATTCATCCACTTCATCCGTTTCATCCACTTCATCCGTTCTACTAGGTTTATCCGTTTTAATTACATTGGCCAATTTAGTTTTCTGTTTGTACGATCAGTCTCTATGCTGGATTGTTATTTTTGATTCAACAACCTTGGTTTCTGTTTATTGTCATTGTTTGTTCTGTTTGTACTAAAAGTCGATTTAAAGAGAAGAGCCACGTTTTCAGTAATTTGCAGAAAGACATGAGGGGGGTCATTCCGAGCATGGAGGTAAGGTCCAAACCATGCCGGTAATGATTTACCGGCATGGTTTTCCGCTCCATGTCATTCCAACCCCACAGACGTAAATTACGGCACCGTAAATTACAATGCCGTAATTTACGTTCCTGGGTCGCGCGCGCGCCCCACCCTGGCGAAATTAATGGCATGGCGTAAACCGGAGCTGATTCCAAGTAAGGAGCACACGTAAATTACGGCCTCCTCAAGGCCGTAAAGTACCTTACCGGCATGGAGTACATACAGGCATCTCAGAGAAGGATTAAAGAACCCTGAGCAGTGGGACCCAGAGCTACAGGTGCACACATGCAACACAGACAGAGGCCAGGAGTCTGCCACAGCAGAAAAGGAACACACCCACACACCACCCCCCTCCCACACCAAGACGACACCAACCGAACAAGCAAGGCCACAACTACACAAACCCCTACAACAACACCACGCCCCCCCCCACTGAGGAGACACAGGGAATAGAAGGAGGGGGGAGACAGGCCCTGCATGCAGCACCAGTGCAGCCTCCGTTACCACCCCAGCAGCCCCCATGCACACGCAGCATGTCCGGCCGCTCTAGGAGAAGTCCTACCAGATAGACACCCCTGACCACCTAGACTGTGACACCGTCACCACCATATTGCGCCACAGACACAAGAAAAGCGAGCACTATACAAATGTACAGTGCCAACCCGGCACAAGTGATGGTGTTGCCTGTGCCCCACACCCAGGCCAAAGGCACCCACCAGCACACAGTGGCAGGTCACAACCGTCCTTCATGCGGCCACATATACAAGTGACGTTACACCTCCCCAAGCACACAAGGGTCCACCAATCCCCAACATGGACCACCCATGAGATACACAACAGTAAAGCTGGACCTAATGCAAATGGAGGCATGCCAAATGACAATGGTGCCCCTGACAGCACCCATAGGTCGTATGTGGACCAGCTTGGCATGCACGTTGCGGACAGCAACTGCAAACAATACCACTCCCCCTACGTGCAGATGGAATGCAACGCTACCAAGAACCGCACATGGGTGGGCCCGACACCAAACAACTACACATGACTCAAAGGGCCAGCTGATCACCACGCCACCGCGCAACATGGCCCAACATGCAGGACGACCTGTCCGGCTGGCTGTTGAGTCGTCTGACTGGTGCACTGGTGCCACGGGATGGGTGCCCGCATGAACCAACTGCGTTGAAACGATGAAGCCATTGTACAGTGTTCACCCCGACAACAAACCTGCCACAAAACCAGTGCAACGGCACATGTGAACAGATTCCCACTGTGCCAGAACAAGGCACCCACATCACACTACATCTCCACCAACTGACAAGGGCTAAGCACACTACACCAGCACCACTCATTGGCGGACACCACAACCGTAAGCGCATATCGGAGGACACACTGCACATGCACAATGTGGCATCCCCCAGCCTTGCACCGCATTGGAGACCCATCCCTGGGAGTGGAATTCACGGAGGGCAGCAGGGGTACGATAACACGTCACCGGCTTGGCACCCCCATAGGAGTGTTGGGAATCACCATAGAATGGATCAGAGCAGGATGAATACCATGCTCCACAGACTACAGCCATCACACCAAAATAAGAATAAACACAGTACACAGCACCACAATGATCCAACGCCAGGGCAGCAGCATGCTGTCATGCCCGCGCCGCTGGCGCATGCATTGGCAACCATCATGGACTACTTGGTACTCATTTATCCTCCTAATACTCCTTGAACAACTCCTTTTCACGCCTTGGTCTTTTATTTCCATTTGCTCAACTTTGGTTCTTTCTTATTTTAATCAATTAACTACATTTACCATAATGCACCTGGCTGCAGTCCTCAATTCCTGGCTATTCTCATTCATCGTTATTGGGACCACAATCCCCAGAAGCCCTAGCGGCCAGTGCTGCTTCCACCTGCTCAGGACCAGAGAGGGAGGAGGCAGATTGTCTTCAGGTGTGCTGCTACAGGTGCTGTCAATTAGCCTGCCTCCGAACAGGGCAGGGCAGTATATAAGCAGTTGCCTGCAGGAGCACAGTGTCTTGCTTCTTGAGTTCTCCCCGCTTCTGTTTGCCTTGACCCTTTACCTTGTATGCTGTTCCTGTTGCTGCTTTATCCTGTTTTGTTCCAGTGCCCTTTCCGGGCTCCCTGCCTTGCAGCCTATCACGCTATGCTGCCTTCTACCTACAGCCCTTGTCTTCTGGGCTTCCTGCCTTGCAGCCTGCACCTCTTCGCTGCCTACAGCCCTGCTCCTCTGGGCTCCCTACCTAGTGGCCCTATTCTTTTGGGCTCTCTGTCTGTCGCCTACTACTAATCTCTCTCTGTCCTGTTCTTCTGGACTCCCTGCCTTTCAGCCTACTACAGTCCTCCGCAGTCCAATACAGTTTGCCTGCACCTAGTGCCACTCTTGACTGCAGACCTGCTTCCTACTTTGCAGCCTTCTGTTTTCCTGACTGCTGCTCCTTGTTCTCTTCCTTGAGTCCGCTGTACTCCACCTTAGGTTATCTATTTCAGTCTAACTGCCTTTCCTTCATTTCCTTCTGCTAGATTGCTCATTGACTTCCTTTTCGCTGGATATATCTGTTCTTGTCTTCTCATGTGTCTTATGTAATCCCTATGTAGAGAGCTTGCCTGTTGGTTTCCGGCAGGCAACCTCTGCCCCTTCCTTTGTCCCGTTTTCAGTGCTACAGACACCCACTGCTGTTGTTCCCAGCCATGAGCATACCGCGTGGGCCTCTGTTATAGCAATCAGTGCAGAAGGCTGGATTTTCCTATGATTCGTGGAACACTCTTTCCCATTTCAGCAGACACCCCAAGAGGGAATCCAGTTTGTTTTGACCTTTGTATCTTTTGCCCCTTTTGGCTCACAGCTACTGTTTCCTGCTCTTCTTTCTGGTTGAACTTCCTGCTGTGTGTGCTTATTTGCTACCTCACCTCAGCACAGCCACCCAAACCCTACCTGGGTACCCTGTGCCACTCTTGACAGAGTGCCATTCCTGACACCTGCAACAAAAGAACATGTACCTCAAGATGTCCACACCATCGTTCACGGACCATCATGTAGAGACAACACCCCACTGCATTACATTTCATCGTACACATATTTGTGTCCCTGACCGTGGCCAATACATCCATGGACATGTCCAGATGGCCATCATAGAAACCCTGCCATTACATCTGAGTACTGTCCTCCACCATGACAGTCCACACACCAACCTCATTTGGCGACACATGCAGCTGTTGTTGGCTGTACCTTGACAGCAAGCCACATGACCCCTGTCATGAACCCCCTGAACAGGGCCATGGGGCAACCAGACTATAGCCATACACGTGCATGCTTGTAGATGAAGCAGTCACCAGGCTTGCGTGATGCACATATGTGCCGGCGAACAAGGACTGGTGGCTGACCCCTCAAATGATATTTGGTGTCAAATGGGCCCATGCCACATGTGCAGATGGACAAAAAGTGCATCCCTACGTGAGCGGCTATCACCCCTGACATGGTACTGCTACAACCACAGGACGATGCGGTGAAGGCGGAGGGTGAAGTGCCAACAAAGGTCCATTGAGGCTGTGCACTTGAGGGCCATGTAATGCTCTGTACTTACAGCGGGCAAGGTCTCCAGGACACAAGTCAGTAGGGGGTGTCATGACATGGGCACACAGGGCAACGGATTTGTGCATACTTGTACACCATGCACTGGCAGTAGTCAATGAACAAATGTGCAATGATGAATGTCCACAACGGTTGAACTTTGCAACTCCAATTGTGTATTGTGATGAAAAAAGGAAAACAAAATAGTGCTTCCATCAGCAACTGTCCATGCCCCCTCCCCTCTCCCCCCCAACTCCAGAACAAACTATCACCCACCTCCCCCCTCCCCCCCAACTCCAGAACAAACCATCACCCACCTCCCCCCTAACCCCCAACTCCAGTGCAGTCGACCCATGTAGGGTGTGGGGCCCACATGTGGCAGGATTGGCGAATGGCTAATGTCTCTTGCCCCCCTTGTCTGAGGGAGGCAAGTCCCGGTGACGCAAGGAACGCCGAGTGCGTCTCTCCGGGCTGCATTGCGTGGCCTCACTTGTCGCGGATCTGCCCTCCTCGGTATTGTTTTGGCCTGCCTCAAGGGCATTTGCAATGTGATTCAGGACATGGCATAGCCGGGTCATGTTGTCCATCAGGGAGTCGCACAATCTGGTGGTGCAGTCAGTGAGGGACTGCCGCATTTGATTTAGTTCCTCATGCAGTTCAGCCCGGGCCTGGCGATTGTCATCAATATAGTTATCAATGAGATCGCTCAACTGGCGCACTTGGTGCTGGTCATGGGAAGGGGGACCATCTGAGGATCCACTGGCACCAGCATGCCCTGCAGGGGGTGGTATGGGTGGACTTGGGGGAACGACGTCATACCCCTGTGGGTCAAGTTCAACATTGTGCACAGGTGATTGTGCATCCCCGGAGTCACTGCATGACGCAAGGGTCACGGGGCATGGCTCCGGCATGTGCATGCTGTCCTGGTCGTCCTCCAACATGGGCCCGTGGATGGGTGGCAGGCTGGGCTCACACTCATCCGGTGTGGTAGCAGCAGCCTCCCCTGAGACGCTCGACTGTGCTGAGCTGGGGGTTTGCACAGTTTCTGCCGCCGATGCTGGGTGGGTTGCTGGTCTGCCGGCTTCAAGTGGCCTTTCCGTATGCTGGGGGGGTGGTTTTTTGGCTGCTGGCTTCGGCCTGGCCCTGCCAGTACCCGCGGAGGTGCTTGGGCGGCTTCCTTGGGGCTCTGTGCTGTCATGGTCTGTGCCTGTGTGGGTAGGAGAGAGGGACAACATTAGTGTATGTGCAATGTCCTATTTGCATACATGGTTACATGGACATTTCGGTCATTTACGGTTTGTTCTGTTTGGGGGGTAGCTATAGCAGTGGTACAAGTGCATGGTGATGACAAATACACATGTCTGCGAGTGATTCATTGTGCCCTGTTCATGTACATTTCGGCTGCTACTATGCCTACCACGCTAGACAATGTGCATGATGGCCTGTGCAAGTCAATGCACTATGGTAGATGTGCGTTATGTACTCGCACTTGGCCCAGCATTAGGCGGCACTTGCCTCAGCATTTGTTGGATGGGAGGAGGGCAACACGAGAGGGTGCCTTCGATGGCCCCTGGGTCAGTTTACATCATGCAATGGACATTGGCAGTGTACACTGTCGACACTCACCTCCTTCTCCAGAAGTCGTTCCCCCGCACTCCATGGTCCCCACGCCCTCAATGGATTCCGTGCCAATGAGCTCCGCACAGGTCTCCTCCCAGGGCTTGAGTTGTACTGTGGTGCTTGGCCCACCTCCCGTTTGCAGGGCCTGGCTGCGGTTGCTGGATAGGAGGCCCCGCACCCGCAGGTCGTCCCACCGCTTGTGGCAGTCCCGGGGGCTGCAGGGGGTGTTGCCAACAGTGCTCACCCTCTGTGCCAGTTCCGCCCAGATGGTCTTCTTGCGGAGGGTCAATTCCCTCCGCATGTCGCCACTGAAGACTACATCAGCATGCTCTGCCAGGTGGTCTACCATGGCCTGGAGTTCGTCGGGGCAGAATCTCTGCTTGCGGATGCGATCCGCCGCCCTTTTTGGTGCTTTCGGCATGTCCCGCGGTGCCTGATCCGGTTCCCAACTTTTTTCCCTCACAGGGCTGCTGGCGGCTGCGGATGGCAATGGATTGTGTTTTTAAAGATGGCTGCCGCTCTCCTTCCCGTTCCTGTGCGATGTCGTAATTTCCGGTTCCTTTTTTTTTCAGTTACCGTAATTTACGGTCAACGTAAATTACGGTCAAGGTAATTTACGGTCACCGTTATACTTGCTTACAGGGCGGTGTTGTACTTTACGTGTCGCTGCATGCCTGTAGGGGTTTTTCGGGGGGTTTTGCGGCAGGTTGCACGGTCCTTTTCCGGCATGGCGGAAAGCGCGTGTTCGAGAGCTCGGAATAGGTCGTAATTTTCGACCTACAACCAGCACGGTGTCGGACTTTACGCCATGCCGGAAAATTCCGATACTTACCGGCATGACTCGGAATGAGGCCCGAGGTTTTCGGTGAGTCGGATGTGGGGTGGAAGTGAGTTCCACAGAGTGGCGGCCAAGGCTGAGAATGATGATCCACTTAACTTGACTGAGTTGGGGTTTGATATCACTAGGAGGCGCCCATAACTGAGGCATGAGGGTGACTAGTGAGGATTCAGGAGGCGAGTGAAAAGACACTGAACGATAAGGTCCTAAAAGTGCAATGTATACTGTGGGAGAAGAATGATTAAGGAAGATGAGCAAAGATGTTCTAAAATATATGCAAGTGCCCCTTGACATGTGGGGAAGAGACGCATAAGGGGTTTTGCAATAATGGTCTTCTGGTACATTAGTGTCACTTTGCTGACTTACGCTCATTGACGTGGTGAGTGACATGGTGTGTGCAGCGCAGCAATAGTGATTATGAAATATGTCCGAAGCATTACATCGTAAAGCTCTTGTCTGACTCAGGACCTGACTCACATGAACTTCCGTGGGTTCCTCAATAGCAGGCAGTGTCTGTACATGTCTTTTACACGAACACGCCCGCTCACTGTACACTCAGGGCCTGATTCACAGAGCGTTTTTCAAAGGGATTGCGCCATTATAAAACACTTCTGTGAATCAGGCCCTCAATGTCCTCAGCAAGTGAAAGGGTTTTTTTACAAAATGTTTACATAGCAATTTCTACATCTATAAGCGACCCTCTTTGCAGGTTAGCATGTGTAACAGTGCAATATAAAAGTGGCACCCTTTGAGCTTTGCCACATCACGAATTTGTGATAACCCGGATTCCAGGATATCATCTGCTCACTCTGCAAGGTGACATTACCACAGAGGATGCACATTTCTGGGGGAGTGGTGCCGCTGACATTACAAAATCCTAAAGGAAATAGCATTTGAAGAGTTAGAAATGGTTTATTCCGTAACACCCAATTTGATCTAAAAACAAAATGTCCGTATGGATGTTTTGATCGAATTTGTTCGAGAGAAAAATAATCAAACATGAGGAGCGGGGGCACTGGGGGTCCCCCGCTCCCTATGTTCTTTGGTATTTTGGGGTTTCGGGGGTGCAAGGGTGTCCCCTGCTTACATAGCATTGGCAGCAGTGGACCAACGCAAAAAACTGGGCCCAAGCAATTAGGCTGCGGCAGTTCGGCCGCGAACAAACAACCCAGATCTGTGTATTCTAGATCCAGTTGCTGATATATGAGTTTTTGCACATCTGCCAAATGCTGTATGGAGAATTCATGTTGAACCCATCTGTATCTTGAAACTGTCCACTGCTGCCTCTTGGTTTTACTTGTTGTTTTTATCTACACAGTAGGATACTTTCCCTTGCCCTTTTCTGTTGTACTTATACATTCCTTTGTGCCTCCTGAGTGCCTGCTTCGCCTGGCCCTGCTTGATGCTGCCTCTGACTATTTGGTGAACGTGCTGGGAAGAATTGGAATTTCTGTGGACTTTGGAGGAATATCTAAGTATGCAGACTCATTGCTAGAGGACTTCACATTCACTATCTAATGAACTGAAACTTTTCCCACTCTCTGTATTTCTTTAGATATTGTGAGATTCGTACCAGCGGGAGGCCACGGCCCCTTGGAGTCCTTTCCTCTGCATATACACAGGGACACGCGCACCCGCACACTCGGAGTGCCTCCTGAGTGCCTGTTAGCAGGCTAGCAGGCTTCAGGAAGAGCAAACTCCAGGTCCGGTGTGTCTTGTTGGTTTCCCTATTGGTGCTTTGTGACATTTGTGCACTATTTCAGTTGGGGATTGAATTGGGAGGGTATTAGTAGCAGTGCCACAATCAATCCCTTTTCTGGAGCAAAAAAAAAAGTTCAGTGGGGTGGAGGTGGGTGGGACAGGGGAACTGTTGCCCAGAGTTGATACGATCTGAATTAAAGGAGCGCACAAAATGCTTCAGAGCTAATTATACTTTTGCCTAATTTCCAGAGTTTTGAAGGAAGGAGCTTGTAAGGTTGTCCGTGTCGAAATAAAGTAACACGGAGAAGGGGTGTGAAGAGTGTATGACACGAGAGGATGATTCAGTTCCTATAACGGAAGTGAAAGAACTCCTCATGGCTCCGTCTAAGGTGGAGAGGGGCGGCGAAGTAGGTAATAGTGTTGGGGCTCAGGCTGAGGGAGGGCCTGTAATGGAGATTGATTCCCGTGATGGCCTTGTTGCAAAGGATGACCAGGAAATCATAAAAAAGGGGAAGAAAAAAATAACAATAATCTAAAAATAATTAACGTAAAAGTGGCGAATAGGCTTTACCGTAACTCTTCGAGAAGTATGATAATGGAGGTGGTGGTTGATATTCAGGAGGTGGAGTCTATTCTGTGGCAGAAAGAAGGCGAGGGGGCCAGACAAATACAGAGTGAGCCATCCTCAAAGAGCTTACCTGCCCTGAATACCTCAATGGATGAAATGAAACATAAGGGAAATAATTATAATAAAAACAATAACAAAATAAAAGAGACCCTAGGAGGTGAACCAAACAACCTGAGCAAAGGGGCCCCCATGTGTCATCTTTTTAGCAAAAAGCAAGGAAGAATGGGGAATATAGGGTGGTGTACTAATCCCTCCAAGAAGGATACCAGTTCTAAAGTTGTGGAAAATGTGGCTCCAAGTACAGCTTCATGCGGAAATGAAATAGGTGAGAAGATAGATCTATCCAGCTCGCCAAAGGGGCCGGAAGAGGGGCAGAGCATTTCCCCACAGGTAGCAGACTCGGCTGAATGTGTGCCGAGTGCAAGCTTACTGATGGGTAATGGATCTGTTGCGTCCACCAGCAAAAGGGTAAATGAATAATAGAAGTCAGCATTACATACTTAAGAGCAGCAGGTCGAAGTTTTGATACGAAACACACTGTCCAATCTGTTAGGAATCGATCACCAAGTACTTTATCCAGGGGTGCGCCATGGGGGTGTAGGTAAGAGGGCATCACATTTTTAACAAGAGGTACAATTCTTAGGGAGACATATGAAACATTGCGATGGAGAAGATACTCCAAAAGGAGCTAAGCTAGGAGGAGATAAATTGGGGGGTGGGACAGAGAGGTTTTGCAGTGGAAGGCCAGTATTTGGGGGAAGAGAGGAAATCAATCTTAACAAAGAGAATTCAGAACCTTTGGTGAGTCACAGGAAAGAGATGCAACTGGGGGAGAAGGGGGGTTGGTGGGGATGAGAGGAAACACAACTTGGTGTATAATAGTAAATTAAGCACCATCCCATGTAGACAACCCCATTTCCCGGAGGACCCTAGCGTTATCCTCCATTATATGTTTACTTACGGGGGCTGGACGGGTCATTTCGACAATTTTGGATCCTACTAAATGCAATAGAATTTACTCAAATCTCAGCCCAAACTAATGTCATTACAGAGGTACAGTGGGAGGGACATTTTAGCTCATTATATGCGGTGAGTAGGTGTACTCAGCAGGGAGTGGAAGGACTGAAAGATTCCCTGTGGGGTATTGATTTTACTATAGAAGAAATCAGAGCTCAAATTGATAAGGCCAGTTCTTGAAGACCCCGTGGCCTAATCGGCTGTTATATGCCACACTCAAAGGAAGCCCTGAACTATGGGCCAAGGCTCTTTATCTGTTGTTCTCAGACATAATTTTAACTAAGTGCATACCCCAATCCTGGCATATCTCCCTAGTTGTGCCAATTCATAAGAAAGGGGATAGATCTTCCCCGTCCAATTACACACCCATCGCCTTGTTGGATGCAGAATCAACATTTTTTTGCGGGCATCGTCTTAAAACATATAGAGGACTGGACGGAGAGATGTAACATCTTATCCTGCCAACAAATTGGCTTTAGAAAAGATAGGTATGGAGGTTGGAGCTCTGCTTCTAACAATCCTGCAGGTAAAGGCGTGGAAAGCCAATAGTATACCTATCTTTGTTGCAGCAATGGACCTCTCCCAGGCCTTCAACCTTGTCGATAGATCATTGCTATGGTGGAAATGATCTAATTGGGGCATCCCTGCAGGGTTTCTCTCTATTGTGATCCAGCTACATGAAGGTTCTATGATGCAGGTGTGATTCAATAAAGAAGGAGCATTATCCTCCTCTATTAACATTTCCAACGAGTTGCGTCAAGGATGCATATGTGTGCCTACGCTATTCAATCTTTATATGGCCGATGCAGGAAGAGAATTGGAGAAGGCCGCATTTGCATCCCCCAAGATAGAGGGTGAGAAGTTTTTTTGGGTAGCATATGCAGACGACTTCTTGCTCTTTGACTACACTCAGAGAGGACTGCAGCACCTGATAACTGCTTTTGGAGAATATATTACTAAAAATGCTCTGAAAGTAAATGCAAATAAAACAGTAATTATGAGACTGGGTAGTCATACAACCATATGAGGCACTGCCTGGTGCTTGAATCATGAGAGGATAGCGGTTCAAACATCAATGCTGTACCTGGGGTATCCCATTTTTGCAAATAATAAGAAAATGTACTATACGCAGTATTTGGAGGGGAAAGTTACCAAACAAATTACCCAGATAAAAAAGGTTTACTGTAAATATGGAACGTTTTTGTTACTTCCAGAACTAAAGTTTTATAACCTAAAAATACTTCCCCAGTTATGCTATGGACTACAATTCTTTCCTTTGTGGTCAAGAACAGAATTGGTGAAATACAAAGCACGAATTTGAAGGTCCATGTTTTTCTGTCTTCCGAAGTCAATCCCTTATGTTGCCATTTGCTTTGTGTTAGGAATATTGTTGTTAGAAAACCGGATGTAGTGGAGGAGATTGTCTCTCTGCAGAAAATTGTGTATGAGTACTAACTCAAGATTAGGACAGGGGCTCCACCAGGGAACTATAGAGATGGGATTTTGTTTCAGAATTAAAGACTGAATGCAGCTTAATTTGAAGGAATTTGGGTCTAACTTTTGAATCCCTAAAATCTTATGCAGGGAGAGTTAAAAAATTACTCCAATATGCAGACTGGGCGAGAACCACAGAAACCGTATTGAACACAAAACTTTGCTTTCAAATGGTTTCACAATATAAAAAAATGGGAGAGCTGGAATCATATCTCTTGCAATTCCCCGATAAAAAAAAAGCGCCGGGTTCATGAGCTTTAGGTTCAATGTTATCATGACGGGGAGATTATTGATATAAGAGAGGTTCTTCGGCCTGGCACTTCTCCCTGTAGATTCTGTAAATCTGTTGTATATATAGAAACCCTCTGCCATCTGTTAATAGAGTATGTTGCTCTAAAGAATGAGCGTTTTACTTGTTTTAACCCATTTGTAAAGAATCCCAATAGATTGGATGTAGACCTACTTTGGCAGGAAATGTTGCATAGACCCTGAGTCTCATTGCAGATTGTGGTAATAAGATTTCTTAAATATACCTGCAATCTACTGGAATAGGATGCAATGATTTTACTTTCATACATATGTAACATGTATCTGGTATTCCGTTAGACACAGACATGCCATCGTGAATTCTTGGTTGAGCGATGCAACTTGTAGATCCACAATAAAATTTGAAATTTGTATTTCTCCTTTGTTGACTATTATGGACATTTCTGTTTTATGTGCATGGTGTAATTTAGGGAATATTTTGTTTTAGATGTGTTTGAATTAGGGGATATGCTTTTAATCAATGTAATATTAACTTAATTGAATGAAATGATCAAGATTTGTTTATGAGGTTCTATGTCTAATATTTAGTAATTATGGCTAAATTGTGTTATTTTCTTTTTCTTATGTTTTTCTTTTCTTTTCTACTTCTATGTTAAAACTTTAGTTAATTTTAAACTTGTGTAAAGATTATAATTTTAACTAAAACAAATAATAAATGAATGAATGAATGAATGTACATTCCTATGTAGAAACCAAAGCACCAGGTCCAATAGAAGCACCAGGTCCAATAGAAACTATTTGCAACTGGTAACTCTTTTTCTGCCAGGGAAAAGGTAAATAATGGCCAATGGACATGCTGATCTGAAACTGCTCACTAATCTATCCAGGCCAGCAGGGTTGAGTATCAAATTCCAATGCCTGCTATCCGTGCAATCGCAAAGTTCAAGTGTACAATTCATGACCATTTCATTAACATAGTATTGGAGAAATTGGCTACTCAACAACACATGGAATATAGAGAAACCAAGCATTTGCTTCATGACAATCAATTAGGGTTCCAACCCTCGGGGAGCACAGGCCATCTCTCCTCCATATGTTGGATGTTTTTGTGACTAGGTTGGATGAAAATAATCAAGCTAGCCCTAATCCTGTTTGACTAAGCAGCATTGTACAATGTCAACCATTGGACCTTTCTGTAGAGGCTTCAGCCCTCTCTGGGTACAAAGGGCATGGCTCCAAAATTGATAACATCCTTCCTACAGGATAGAATATCTATTTTAATATCTGGTGCTTTCCACTCTGAGCATTTCACTATCACGGTCACAGGCTTATCTCCTCGACTCTTCAACTGTAATAGGAGGCCTTTAAGGATAGCCTAGAGCCTTTCTCAAAACCATTACAAATGTATGATTATACAGATCGTACACAAATAGCCTTCCAATTGTAGAACCTCCAAGATACACCACATAACAAATTATCTTGTCTGCTCTTTAAACAAGTTTGCATTATTGATAAACACCTTTGCCTTAATGCATCAAAAACAGAAATCATCTTATTGGTTATGGGAATTCCCCTCACTCTACATTTTCACTGGCTCAACCAGTGTATTTTTTATTATTTCGAAGAGCAAGGATGTACATTTTCAAACAGAAATGACTTACAATAACACATTTACAGATGGCGGAAGCCTTCCCATAAAGGGTGCCTGTACTATAGCATAAAGATAAGAGAAAGTAGTGAGCCATTTTATGTTGGTGTGAATATAATAGAACATACACCAAGAGCATAACAAAACAAACAGAAACAAATGTTTATAAGAAAATAGGTGACTTACAAAGGTAAAATTAACCTAACAGAGCAAGTGTTTTAAACTAAAGAAAAGTACTAATTAAATATAAAAAAGTACATTATTAAACATCACTGGAGGCAGTCGTCGGGTCAGGTAGGGAGAATGGGAGAGAGGGCAGAGGGAGCTCCCGCAAGTTTTGAAGAGATCCACAGTTGTGCTGGCTTTGATTGTTATGGTCAGCTGGGTTCCAGTGGAGTGGGGCAAGTAGGGAAAAAGAGCGGGAGTGAGAGGAGGCACGGGGAGGGTATGAAACGTTGAGGTTGATTGCAGAGCAGGATGAAAGGCAACGAGATGGTGAGTAAACTAAGATACAATCAGACAGGCACTGTGAGGCAAGACCACTGACAGATTTGCAGACTAGGAGAAGTAACTTGAAAAGAGAGCACTTGTGCATAGAGAGTTGTTAAGGTTTTCAATCAGGCGATACACCCTGGTCTCAGCCTAGTATGCAGCGAACAACTGAAATTCTTATTTTATCATATATATATATATGTTCAATATTTGAGAGATACACTACTCACATCACACCTCCTTTTCAAATACCCCAGGTCACAATGGACCAGGAACCAGGCTGGTAGGTAAAGGTAATATTTATTTATTTAGAAATTCAAGAAAATCACACACTTTTTAATTTATGGGGCATTATCACCAATGGGGTGATAAGAACAATATGAATGTAAGCAATGCACTTAGTTTAACCTTCTATTGACACAACTACAAAACCCCAGGGAATAGGGGCACTTTTGATTTTAGGTAAGATAGCACTGGAGTTAGAATTTCCCCCTGCAACGTTCCCTCAATCCACAAATAATCAATTTTAAGTGGAAGAACAGAAGCAGCAGGTAACCAGGAATTATAAATAAGAAACAGAATAGAAATCAGATTTTCCCTCGCCAAACAAGGGAGAAAAACGGATTTAAACCCTGGAAATGCTAAAATGACACTCAGAAATGGATGGATAAACAATGAATGTGTCTAAAACTCTTGAAACAAAAACAATTATTTACTGGAGCAACACTGGAAAGATACTAGCAATCACAAGCAATGGATTGAGCAAAAGCATACAATTCGAAATTGAATGGAAGATTGAAAACCGTTTATAACCAATATGACACGTTGTAAAATTACATACTTTTGCAAATTCCGCCTGCATTTGCCCAAACGGTTTTTAATAAAAACGGGGGAAATATTGTAAATCTGGATGCAGTTTTGGGTTGGGGTGTAGCTATGGATCCTAGGTACAATGTACAATATGAAAGTGAAATGAGGTCTCTAGCTGTTAAATTGAGTAAGTTATGCCAGATAGAATAAGGAGCGTTTTTGGAAAAATAAAGGCACGAAAAAAGGAACAGAAATCAATTTTGACAAGGACAGTTTTACTTTACGCTAGGGCATTCAGGCTAGTCTACCGGCTTGAGACACAGTAAGCTCCGGAGTTTATCTGCGGAATCAACCATAGCACCTCCGCGCCCGCCCTGGCGGACCCAGTCCGATCACCCAGGGAGGACTAAGTGCTAAGGATTTCACAAGACTAAATTAATAAAGATATTGGCGCTAGCACAAGGAATCAAAGGCAGGATTTCAAGAATGATTGTATCAATATTGCAGTTATCAGGATAAGAATTGGATGACTTAGAGGTTGGGATGGAACAAAGCAAGGCAAGGTTTACTATGTTTCTATGGTTGCTATTGATACTCACAGTCCACTTTTAGTTTGGATTTTGGACAGTCAGCGGCTCTGGTCGCCACACGGGTCTGGTCTAACACAGGGTAGCCGGACAAACTCAGCAGGACAGAGTCAGTTGGGCAGGGACTGGATACCAAATGATAGTTCTTCTGGACTGGCAGTTCTGTTTACTGGATCCTATAGGGCATCAGGATAGCAGGATAGCAGGATAGCAGTGAGTGTCAGCAAGCCAGGTAAATTCAGGCTGCTTCCCCAAAACACCACAGTGTTTCCCTTGGTTATGGGGATTATTTTAGAATTGAGGCCTAGCTGAAGCAGGATCAGCAATTGCTTGGCCTTGTGGTTTGGATCTGGAGTTTAGATGGCTAGATGCAAGATGAAGACAGGAACAGACAGGAAAAGGACGCCGGCGTAGAAATCAGGAATCCGTGTGCGTCCTGAGTGCTAGCCAGGGGCCCTTATTTATAATGCCAGATGACATCATTACAGTATATCAAAGGGGCAGGATTCACTACCGAGGCCCCTAACAATAGGATTGGGCAAGGGCATAGTGTCTGCCTTGCTCACAATTGGTTGGATATCAGAAAAGTGATGTCATGTTTATGAGGGGATTTTTACCCTATATAGAAATTCCCACATTTCCTTTACTGAAAATCCGATTTTGCCAAAAACAGATATTTATGCAGTTGCCACCTCTTAGTAAAATAGATACACAGGTTACATATTTTGTGCAGCACAAATTAGTCCAAACCTCTAGTCTGTGCGACCTTGTTTAGTCTTTTTGACACATTTTGGTAATTTTACACATTAAAGATTTGGCCCACAATTCCCCAATTTTATACACAGATGCGAATTGTCCCCAGCGGCGTATGTACAAAATTTGACATTTGCAACATGGATGCTTTTCTGGTAAAACAACATATATCACTGTTTCTGTTCAGAGTGTGCCACGACATTCTACCAAGTTTTCAAACACAGCCGACAATTCCACTTTTACGCTGTGAAAATTCCACATTTTTACCAATTTTGACAGCTGAGATATGTCTTTTTATAGTTCTTTATAAAATAGTCTTAAGCCAAATGGGAGTCATTGTCTGTCATTTTATTCTTCCCAGCTAACACCAACTGGCAGTTTCGTTCAAGCAGGATGGGGGGCCTCTCTCTTAACTGAAGGTTTTATTGCCCTTCACACTTGACAGGTGAGTGTCCCAGGACTGCTATTGTCCCAGCCTGGAGCAAAGACGAATGTCTGATGAGCATGTGAACTGTCATTGTCCTATCCCATTCAACGTTTTTCAAGCTGGTACTTCACACCTAAGTGTCCTGGATTTAGGGTGTATCTCCCTTCCTAGGAGGAGTTTCATAGCTGGCAACTGGAATTACAGGTATCCAAGATCTTGCAACTCCAGCCTATGTGTTTTAAATTTGTTTAATTTCATACTTTAATTTGGTTTGCAGCTCCTCAGATTGCCACTGTCTTGGCAGCTGTAGTCATTTTCCTTGCAGCAGGACTCTTATCTAAAGTATAGATACAGTTCTCCTTGACCTGGTTCAGAGGGTAAAAAGTCTCTTTGAACTGCTGCTCCTGGATACATTTTGTCAAGAAATATATGCGTGTTTCCCGTGCGAGTGAAAATGAATTGCTTTTGATTTCTCTGAGAGTTGGTTTTAACTGGGCCTTTTTACTCACAGTGGTTTCAGAATGACAGATGAAATTGGCATCAAAACAGCATTTTGAAAGGGTGAAAACCGTTTCATTTTTAAGGGGATTTTGGCTTTTGAAGCAATGGCAGGCTTTCCTTTTCACTTGATTCCATATATGTTTCAGAACACACTGGCCTATTTTTCAGTGTGTCTCCTTGTTCCATTTTTCCAAAGTGTGTGAGGCAAAATGGTGCAGACATTTTTCTGTTGTTGCTGCCAAAAGCAGTTTTGAGGTCCTGGTGCGCACAGGAGCCAGCGTAGCCAGGTTACTGTTTCTTGCGCACAGGCAGCTCAGTGATGTGAGGCAATGCCGTTGAGTGGGTCAGTATATCTCACAGAGTCAACCAGCACGTTGTCGGTAGGTAGAAGGGGTGGAGGATATGGGTAGCTTGTAGAGAGTGCAGGTAGAAAAGTTGAGGACTTTGTCTAGAGGGAGGAAAGAGTAGAGAGGAAGGCCAAGCAGTAGGCTTGAACAGTAGTCCAGTTTGCTGAGCACAAAAGTGGCAATTAGTTTTTGTAGAGTGGTTAGTAAGAAAAGGACACATTTTCCAAATTTTGAGGAGGTTAATACGAGCACCATAGGCAGTGGTAGTTATGAATTGTTGCAGTCATAAGTGGTTATCAAAGTGGACCTTAAGATTGCGATGCTTCGGTGAGGAAGCAAGAATTTCAGGCGGCAAGTAGATAGGTGAGGGGAGGTATGGCATTGGGAGCTGGGAGAAAAAGTACTTCTATTTCTGAAGAGCTGAGCATGAGGCAGCGGAGAGCCACCAAGTGATGTATTCCAGTGAGACAGTGTATAATCTGTGCCGAGATGGCTGGAGTAGGAGGGAAAGGAGAAACATATTTGAGTGTCATCAGCAAAAATGTGATAGTGAAAGCCAAAGGATGAGATGAGTCTTTCTAGGACAGAGGTATAGATGGTGAAGAGCAGAGGATCCTTGGATACACCAATAGGGAGATGGGTCGGGTCAGAGGTTTGCAACTTCCAAGAGATTTTAAAGGTACGACCTTCCAGGTAAGAGGCAATCCATACATGAGCAGATATGCGAAACCCAAGTGCCTGGAAAGTGAAAAGGGAGATAGCACCTCGCCCATCAATGAGGCCATACATAGCCATTTTCTTCAACAATACGATCACATTGAACAGGCACTAAGGGGGATTTTTAAAAACTGTTGTATGCATGTGATGCCTGTATGCCTGCTTGTTGTATTTCGCCCCCCTGTTGTATGCATGTGATGCCTGTATGCCTGTCTGTTGTATTTCTACCCCCATTGTATGCATGTGATGCCTGTATGCCTGCCTGTTGTATTTCGCCCCCTGTTGTATGATTGTGATGTCTGTATGCCTGCCTATTGCATTTCGCCCCCCCTGTTGTATGCATGTGATGTCTGTATGCCTGCCGGTTGCATTTCGCCCCCCCTTTTGTATGCATGTGATGCCTGTATGCATGCCTGTCTTATTTTGCCTCCCCGTTGCATGCATGTGATGCCTGTATCCCTGCCTGTTGTATTTCACCCCCCATGTTGTGTGAATCTGATACCTGTATGTCTGCCTGTTGTATTTCGCCCCCCCCCTGTTGTATGCATGTCATGCCTGTATGTCTGCCGGTTGCATTTCACCCCCCCCCATTGTATGCAGGTGATGCCTGTATGTTTGAATCCTTGATCTTGTTGTTCCCTCCTCTCTCCTCCCCTTAATATATTCTATGCACTTACTCTAACAGAAATGTCGTCTGACCTAGTACAATATTAGCTTGTTTGATTCCTCCCCTCCCGCACTTGTTTGTTCCTTTCCCTCCCCCTCCAGCACTAACTGAGATGTTGTCAGGCAGGCCTAGTACCCCCCCCGTACCTCCACACCTCTTGTCAATCTCCGGCACAACCAGAAATGTAGCCAGGTCTAGTACGATAGTCTCTTGTCTGTTCTCATTTCCCAGTCCCCCTCCATCCCCTCCTCATGATTGTCAAAGCTCTTGCACTATCTGAAATGTCGCCAGGCCTAGTACGATAGTTAATTGCACATTCTTTTTTTTTTTTTTTTAATTTCACATTCTTAATGTATCAAGGCCTTGTAAGAATGTCATTGTATTTTCCCCAGTTCCCTCCCTTGCCTTGAAGCGCTTACACATGTGTGTATAGGCGCTATACAAATAAACTATCATTCATTCATTAATTCATTCATCAATTCATTCATTCATATTGTGCTGCCACTACAAACCCTACATTGGCTTCCCCTGAAAGAAAGAAGTGAATCGAAATCCCTTTGTTTTATACACATACATATCTTGGTGGCACCACCTCATTGCTCAAACATTACATCAAGAGGAATGACCCTTCCCGAGAGTTTAGGTTGACAGTGGCTAAAAGACGCTCTATGCTAAGGTTAAAAAAAAAAAAGGGACCAGAACAAAGGGCCATTGGATCTGCAGGTGCCTCAGTCTGTAAGCAGCAGTTCCTGAGCATGATATTTAAGAAAACCTCTTGAAATTCAGAACACTGCTAAAACATAGCTCTTCAGACAATTGTATCCTCCTGACTGTCCAACCATACACACTTCTTTCTCCCAGCATCCTCTATTTTGATCCTGATGAGACCGTCTCCTGGTGTGCGTTCCTGAGCAGGTGCTGGAACCCAAAGTTTCAATAGGCAGAGGTGACTTTTGAATCGTCTGCCACCCTGGTTCAAATTCTTATAATGGTGTATCCTATATATTACGCTCTAAAAATATTCCATGGCTAGTTATGACATGGTGGTCCTGGGATAAACCAATTATAAAGCTAAAATGCATTTGAATGTCTTATTAGTGGCAAAGGGCCACTTTAACTACCCTTAGTTCTTTTCTATTAGGGCTCAACTTCGTCAAGCCAGGTGTTTCGTCATCAAACCGGGAGTCTAGATTCTTTTGGTGCCAAGACGTGGTCAAGTCAGGAAGCAGCGGTGATTATTTATAATTTGATTTTTTACATTTATATAGCGCACAGACAGCCCAGAGGCATTGTGGCGCTGTTACTTGCAGTAGACTTAGTTACAATACGCATAGGTTAGTGCATTGGAGAGCAGAGATGTAATACATGTTACGCATAGAAACTTACACAGTTCATAGTATCCCGGGTAGGAGATGGACGTCGTGTCAGGGGGTAATGTGATCAGGTGAATAGGGTGGCTTTCATGGTCCTTCGGGAAGACGACGAGTGATGGTTCAGCTCGCAGGGCAGTGGGGAGGGCATTCCAGTGCAGGGCAGCTAAGTAGGGGAAGCTGGTGCCACCTGCTCTTGCTCTTTTTACCATGGGTACGGTGAGCAGGTTAGCATGATGGGTGCTGTTCTGCAGTGATGATGGCTTGTGGATTCAATACGTGGGAATGGAAGGTGGTGTCAGATCGGCATCATTGGAAGACTCAGCAACCTTGTGTGGGAAGAACTAGAAAATTGTACATTGTGTTTCTCCTCGCATTTATTATGCTTGTAACATTAAATCATTGTTCTCAAAGAAATATTGTGTTTCAGAACCCATTGCGGTATTAAATTGTGAATTTTACTTTACTTGTTTGACTTTTGAATATCTATATGTTTAACCGCCCTTGTGGCGTATGTAGAAAGTGTGCAGGGGACAGGAGGATCCCAAATTTGGGTTCTCTTTTCTTTCTTTGAGAACTAGAAAATTGCCTTTTGCGGCGCGCTGGCTTGACGGGCACAACATGGTGTCATGGTACTGCAGTGGAGATGGCTCAAGGAGGCTAGTTAACAGGAAGGCGGTGTCAAGTTGGGGATGCTAAAAGACTTGGTGGGTCTTAGATGTGGAGACAGCTGAGGTTTGGCATTGGTGTCGAGTGAAACTTAGAGGTGCATGAGGCGGAAGTTCCCTTGCAGCAGGTGGGACAGTGTACACAGTGACAAAACTGGCATCAAGGTAGTTTGCATATGCAAGGAGAGCCAGTGGTCACTTCTTTGGTTCTTTGGTTGCTGAGCGACCCAGTCCAGGGTATCAGGGGCAAGGTAATTCCTTCTCTCTGCCCTTTTTAACCAGGAAGGATTGCTGAGCGTGCTTGCATGGTCCTGTTACTTCTAGTGAGATTTAACTTTCTGGCAGAGGAGTTTCGAATAGGCTGTACTGCCAGTCAGGTTCCAATTGAATCGTGTTTAACACAGTGTCCAAAGAAAAATTAACTAAGGGGAGGACCTCGTCCATCTTGTGTAGGCAAAATACCACTGTAAACTGATCCAGAGCAAGCCTGCTGTTAAAGGTCCAATCAAAGCTGCTGTAATAAAAGCCCTTTGACTTCTGTTATCATACCAAGGGCGTTTTGACAGAAGGAAGTGAAGTGGGGAGAATACGTTTGGGAGCCCAAGCAAATTACAGGATAGAGAGAACCCTGCATCGACTGAAGTTCTCTCCTGGGCTAATCTATTCCCACTCAATTCCTCCATCTGCCTACATTAAAAGGACCTATTAACCCACGCCCGATGAGAGGTGGCCATTGCAATGACAGGGCTGTCCTTGAGGTACTTATTCCGAGATTAACCCCCAGGGACTGTCCTGTACCCTGGAGGAAGTGGCACATTTTCTCAAGGGGTCGTTCTTTCGAAAAATAAGGTGACTTTAGCGGTTGCCTTGCAGCAGCCTAGATGGTGTCCAAAGTGCCCAAACCAGTGCTGAGGCAGTTCAGTGATGTAGTGTAAGTGAGGGTCGCTTTCTTGATTCTTTTGGTTGCTCTGTGACTCATTCCAGGGTCTCATGGCAAGATGTGCCCTTTCCAACCAGGAAGGTTTGTAGAGAAAATGTGCAGGGTTCTGTCACCTCCAGTGAGCCGGCTCCCTTGTTCCAGTGTCTCAGTTGCAGTAGGCCAGGTCCAAACAGTTGGTCATCATAAACAGGCCTACGGAATGTTAGGGAGAAGAGCTTTGCTGGTCTTCACCTCTCTGGCAGACGACTTTGGAGCAGACTGTACTCACAATATGTTTCCAGTGAGTCCTTTTACAAGCAGTTTAAAAAATGAATCAACCAAGGGAGGGTTGCTGCCGTTATATGGGAAAGTGGACTGGTCCATTGCAACCCTAGTGTTAAAGGTCCAATCCAGGCTTCTGTAACATATGTCCTTTGCTGTCTGATGTCATACCCAAAGTGCTTTGTCTGCAGGAAGTGGGGAGGGGACAGGAAGTTAGGGAGTCCTAGCAAAATACATGGTGGTGAAACCCCTCTGTGGACTTAAGCCCTCTCCTGGCTCCACCCTCTTTTCTCTGTCTACCTACATCAAAAGTAATTCAGTAATCATCACCCTGGTGAGCAGTGGTCATTGTAATGGGAGGGCTGCCTTTGAAGTACGAGTTCCCAGCTGGGCCGTAGGGTGTGGGTGTGTTCCTGTTCCCTGGAAGATGTGACAAGCTTTCTCGGGAGGATCAAGGGATAGGCTTTCTGGATGGTTGTTGTGGGTTCAGCCAGCCCAGAGAGAATAATACACACGAGGCCCTGTCATGAATGAGTCTCTATTCACAAAGCTGACAATAAAATTACATTAAATGCTTGTTGGTGTATAATTGTGTAATGTCAGTAGCCACCGTGACAACACCAGTCTGTTGGGGCACGCAATTATGCCATTTTGAACCAGAGGCGCACACAATAAAAAAAACACCTATGCTTATAGGAACATAGGTTCCAACAGCTCTGTTCAAGAATGCACATGTGACCTTTGAACCTGCCCTTTATGGCACTTCAGGGAAGCTGCTGGGATGTCAGTAGATTGTCACAGCAAGGTTTGTGGCTGATGTATGCTTTTGGGCATGAAGCATTATGGAAGTGGTGTCTGATTAGCAGATCTTACCTTCAGAAAGAAAATGATATGCATCAGTTCATTTTAACATTACAAATCAAACAACGCTCAAGCTATACCAGATGGCATTCTGTCACAGTATCATTAAATGTGTGGGACCTGAGATGGTATTAACCTCTACTTGATGAATTGTATTTTCCTTGACCCAAACCTAACACATCGATTACTGAATTAAGTTTGCACTGCTGTGTGTGAGCTAATGGGAATTTTGCATATCTTCTGTGAGTGTTATCTGAATTCCTCCACAAATGAGTAGTGAATCCCCGATGTATGCATTGTTTTCACAGATGTTTTGTTAAAGCGGCTCTGCACAGCAGTCGATGCAAATAAGAATTGCAAAGGCCTACCTTTACAGTCCACCAACCCTATAGAATTTTCCTGACAACCTATTGACGGGACTAAGGCGCACCGCTCTGCTCACCACAGTGCTCATTCAGCTCGCTGGCGCCTTGCCTGGTGAAGAGACCAGTTTTAGGTTTCCACATTGGTACAAGAGTAAATGATAGCCCTGCATGTTCTCTCCTTTATGTTGATTTTGGGGCACTAAAAGTAGCTGTTCCGTGATTTGACTTGTTTCCACTGCTAGCCTAGGCCTCTCTGGAACATTCCGCACAAGGGCCTCTGTGTACCAATGAAGGCCCAATCAAGGCTTGGAAACTGGAGGTGTGACTGTTCGTACTCTACTATGGTGACCTATTGCGACCAGTCTTCCTCGGATACAGGAATTCGCCAGAATCCCTCTTCTGTGCCCCTTTCTGCTCCTTTCCTGTGGCCTTGGTCCTCGCGCGCCTCTCTGCGCGGTCCATTGCCCTTACTTCAAACTGAGGAACTTTAGTCACATATACAACACGCACGGCACGTAAATCGTGAACACGTACAAACTCCAGGAATTATTCTTAAAGGAGGAAAAAATCAACAAGACTTAAAATTGCGAAGAGCGATGATTGACAGGAATGTACAGATGCATTTGTTGGCATCCATTTCCGGTTGGTCGTTAAGAACGTAACAGTGCATAGGAAAAGTACTGTATCAGATGCATACTGGAGAATGCCGGATCCAGCTCGCCGGGGCTTTCTGCTGCGGAGGCGAAACAGAAAATAACTTTGAATTGACCGAAGCTCAACGTTATATATTATTCAAATGAAAGGCTGTAATGCTGCCCCTGTGGCTTAATGGTTGGATAATCGTGGACGTTGGGTAAAACGACCTGTAATTTATTTTTCATTACACTCTACAGAAAACATTCCAGTGCATTTATGTTTGCATAATAGATCATGCCATATTTACATATTTCCCTGGACTTGCTGAGTTGTCTCAGTTTAGTTTTATGAACCAGGGCGATATGAGCGAAAGCCGCAAAACTACCTGGAATACCACAATTATCTCACGCTATTGACCCCCCTTGTAATTGCGGATGATCTTGCCTGTTTTTTTTGGGGTTTAATTAGAGTTTACCTAGTAGATGTTCAGTGAAGGAAATAAACATTTAAATACCCCTGTTTTAAGAAACAGTCCATCTTGTGGAAGAGATGTTAATTCTGTAAATTCCTAAGGCCGGGGCATGTACTGCACTCTGTTTGGAAACAGCGCTGAATCTGGGTGGGTGGTGGATGGTAGGTTAGTGGGTAGCGATGAAAAATACAAGATAGCTTTGCTGTTGTGTTGCAGGGATCAGATTGGAAATACTCTTGAGTTTTGTGTGCGACCATAGAGGTCATTTGTATACAATGAAGTACCTTGCTTGCCCATGGTTCTAGGATGCATTTGCTGGAAAGTGCCAGGTAAAATGATTTCAGTGGTGTTGCGTTCTGTTGTTTGATGGCTGCTGGGATGGTGATTCAATTGCTGTATGCGAGTGGCTTAGTTGGCCTGCGCGTAGTCATTTTGAGAATGGCATTTGAGAAGTGTAGAGCAGGGAGGTTAGTGGAGGGCCTGATGGGCAATTTAGAACATTCATCCGTCATGGCCATGACAATGACCCTCATTACGAGTTGGTCGGTCAAAAAATAAGGTGCTGGTAACAACCTGTACCGGCAACTTTACGGACTGGCCAACGACAAGTCTGCCGGTAAGGGCTGTGATCTACCGCCATCCCTGACCTGCAGTTGGATCAGGCCACTACCGGTAGACAATTGCTGCAATCACAGGCACCAGTATCACTGGTGCCTGTGGTTGCGGCATCCCATGGAGTCCTATGGGACACCATGGGAATGGGGATTTACCTGCATCTCCATCCACCTGTAATATCCTGGTAACACTGGGATATCGAGTGCCAGAGATGACCCAGTAGTTTCCCTGTATCCCGCTGGAACTAGCGACAGAATACCAGGGAACTCGTAATGAGTCCCAATGTCTTGGGAGTGGTGTCCTTTGGGTAAGGAAGTTGTGAGGAGGTATCCAGAGGAACTCTGGAGTGGGCAGGCATTGCTGGCTGTGGACAGTGTTCATCGTCTCGTCCTTCCTGTTAGTGGGGGGAACAGAGGCCAGAGCGTAAGACGCAGAGAGCATGCATCAAGTCCGTGGTACTAAGGAGATAATGGCCAAGATTGAGAATAATTCCGGGAGGAGCTCTGAGAAGAGACTCCACAGTTGGCAAAGTCCTGGGAAGGTCCCTAGGAAATCTCAAAGCAAAACACTGTAGGGCACTAAATGCATTGGGCACCAGGGTGCAAAATCACAGTGGGACTCCAAGGAGCAAAAACCTCAGAGGGGCACAATTACAGTGGGACACACATGAGCTAAATCAAACTGGGGTAGAGGGGAGCAGAGCCCAGTTGGCAGACCCACAGTGGCACACCTGAAAGAAGTATAGTGTAAGGTAAAATGCAAAATGTTGAGCACATCAGTGAGGGCCTCAAACAATTAAGCCACATATAGCAAGGCATTACATGGCCTATGTGCCACACACAATGGATTTATCTTCGGAGCACAAGAGGAACGAAGGGTAGCAGGAGAGTTCTGTAGATGCCCCTTACGGCTTAAGGCACAACAGAGGTAAGGGCTGCATGGGGCCCTATTACTGAATGTTTGCAGCTGCACAGTTACATTAGCATTAGTGCAAATGCAGTGGAAAGAGATTTGCACTAGAACTTAAATAAACGTTATGCGCAAAATGCATGTAATCTTATCTGAATGTTTGGTGACAAAGGTAGTACGACGGTACCTTGTGCATGCTATAAACTGCCTTTGCTCATGCACAATTGAATTGCCACCAGCACAAATGTAGTGCAAGCACACATTCAGTTTCGCTAATTCCATTGCACACGGACAAAGGACATTTCCATATGCATACCATACTGGAATGCCACCAACGTGACATTAAGATCAATGTTAAGACTCAATGTAAACGAGATGAGAAATACAGCAAAACCCCAGTGGATCCATTTCAAAGTAAGCTCAGCATTATTTACTGGTGGGACAAGAGCTATGGATCCTGGTGGGCTAAAGAAGATGTTATATGTCAAGTACTGTAGGATTTTGAACAAACTTTGCAACAGTGCCTTGCTGTTTTGCACGGTATTTGAACCAGGGCAAAAATTGCCCTGGTGCACGCATGCACTGTAATCAGTGCTCAATTTGTGGGGGGGGGGCTTGCCGGGGCTCCGTCCCAGCACCTATTTCTGAGCCCTGGCACTTATTTCTGATCCCAGCTGTCGTATTTTGGCAACTTTACTATTTTACCTGTCAGTCAGTCCTAGTAATATAGCAATCAACCACAAAGTGCACCGGCCAGGGTCACTACGTACTGGGCTGGCTCATTGTTATTCATGAATCTGATGATCCAGGGTGACAGGGTAGGGCTATTTATCGGTTTAATGAATAACAATGAGTTGGAAGGTGATAATGCTGGGCACTGATGATGCCCACGCCCTGCTCCACTCAACATGCATGACAGTGCTGCAAGTTCTGTACAGTAATAACTGTCAGGGTAGGTTGACAACAACAGGTCGGTCACCAGCCAGCAGCCCCAACACAGGGGCAAGGTCAGTGAAATGACCCATATCGTAGAGAAGGGCCTGTCATGAGTGGCCGCAGGAAGATCTTGCTGCAGTGTTTGACAGGGAAGTTCATCAGTTTAGCAAGGACTTTTTCCGCATTTGTCCATCAATTTACCATGGGAGGAAAGCATGTTTGCTCATGTATTCTTCGGATAAATTGTTAACATGTTCCACCTGCCATCGATAGGATCGGATCATAATGTTAACGGTGATGTGTTTCAAAGAAAAACTTAAAATATATTTGAAGACCAACTAATATGTTAGTTAGGTACGCAGATTGATATCTGTAAATATCACAATGCATCAATCACCCTTAATGAACCAATGGGAGTTGCAGCTTAAACCTCAAATATGTTGGCACTGTATGATGCAGCCATAGGTGTTGTCAATAATGGGAGCAGGCACTGCTGTGTCACATGCGTGCTATAAAATATTTGGACCCTGGCACTTATTTTCTTACAAATTAAGCACTAATTGTAACAGTAAGTATTTGCACTAGGACCATTGATGCTTACATGCTCCAGTGCAAATGTTGTTCACAACTGCCCTTTCAATGGTGCAGAGTTTTTGTAACATGGCACCAGGCTGCAAAACGCCTGGTAACCATGGAATACCTGCTATCAAAAAAGATGGGCAGCCTCCTGATGGATTTGTCGAAGTGCAGTTTGTTCAGCCACAGAAAAGATTTTGCCATGTGTTGCTAGTGGGTTTAAACCTAATCAACTTGAAAGGACTGAAGGTGTTTAAAAAGGACAAGACCATGCCCTCATGACACCTATAATGTTCTACAATGAGGTCCTGACACTTCTAGACTATACCCTACTATGGTCTGTGTCCACAAAGGACCACACCTGACTGAGCTCGCTCACAATTGGGACCCCAATGTGAAAAAAACACACAGTTTGGTATAGCATAATTCAACAAATTAACAATTGTTCTAATGTGAGTATTTAAATTATAACCTCAAACAACATTTTATAAATAAACCAATTTTTTGTTAAATAAATTCATTAAAAGAACATGTATGAAAACATTCAGTCATGTTACCCAAATGTAATCAACAATAAAATGGTTGGTACTCAATAACGAAAATCACACAATTCTCAACAATAATTGTACTGAGAACACCAATGGGAAGAACAACAGTCCTACATAAATGACACTCAAAAACTGCTAGCACTTGGTAGAGTCAAACATCTATCTGTCTAGCATTAAACAGTTCATATAATTGACAGATTCCTTAATTATGGATCTTGAATAGACTACCAATGTCCTATTCTTACTGTTTACCAAATAGAACAGTATCCATAATTCCAACATGTTTCATTCCCATTTGAATCAGAAGATGATGCAGAGAAATTCATCAGGGGAGAAAAAAATCTTGTGCCATGAAACATTGGTTTGCGATGTTCACCATTACAACACTGGGTTCACAATCTTGAGCACTCCTCAGGTGGTTCTTATTGCTTTGTAATTAAACAATGACCTAAGAAAATAGTACAAACAGCTGTTGTTAATGCTGTTGTTTAGTTTAATTAACCGCTACTCTACCATAACAAATTAATAACTATGGTGAGGCTTACCGCAAAACCTTTCCAATCACATATGTATGCAGCAAGTAAAAGTTTCTTTAAAATAGAAACCAGATCTACAAAATAAGGAAAGTCAGAGACGACTTAGTACTAACCGTGGAGAGTGAAATACATATGTTTGTAAAATTTCAATAATTCTATCAAACCAACATTAATAATCAGTCATTCTATTAAAAAGAGAAACCTATCTCAATTACTTAAAAAGACACCCAAACAGCACCTGGTATCAAAAACTCAAACAAACGGTGTGGACAAGAGTTTTTACAAAGCTAAGGTATTCAATTACCCTCGCAATGGAGTTTCAAACGATTCTAGATTCAGATAAAATGTTTTAGCCGTTTCTGAACCATAATTACTTAGCATGCTAGTACAGTCTCATTAATGTTCCACTGTAACACAATATGAAACAAGACGAGAAGGTTTTTCTTTGGTGTATCTTTCGTGCGCATACACTATCACCAATCTAATTCTTAACTTTGGTAGAATCATACGCTAGTGGTTTTAAAAACAGATATTAGATAAGGTTGGGTACATGCTAATATGTGTGATTGTTGAAAGGATTGTCTAGGAGCCACCTGACATTTGGGCCACATTACAAGTTGACTGGTACACATTAAAAGTGCCGGTAATAATTTTTACTAGCACTTTTACTGGACCGGCCAACTACATTTTTGCCGGTAGGTGTTAAGGATTTAAGTCTGACCCCTACCGGCAAAAAACTGCCTGTATTAAAAGCAGCAAAATTCCTCCATGGAGTCCTATGGTACTCCATGGAATGGAGATTTACCGTGTATATCGGCACTTGTAATCTGCCGGTAATACCGATAGACAAGTGCCAGTAACAGTAATTGCATATGCCGGTACTCCGGTGGATATTCCGCCGGAATACCGGAAAACTTGTAATGAGGCCCAATGTTAGCAGTAGCACTATTTTCAAGAAAAACTGGCACAGTTGCTCTTGTGAAAGGTATTTGCCAGATTGTCGTGTGCAGTGCCGGATTAAACCCTTTGGAGGCCTCTAGGCAGTCGAATTGCCAGGGCCCCCCTCGAAAATTATCTCCTAATACATTTTTAATATTCTTACACCGCTTTATTTTGATCCGTTGTTGCGGGACCCCTAAAAGGAGTGGTCCCATAGGTACGGTGCCTTCTTGGCCTAATGGATAATCCGGCACTGGTCGTGTATGATATAGATGTAATTGTGACAATATCAATCCACCCTCATTATGGTGGCCTCCCTAACTTGGCAAATTCAGCATTCTGTGAGGGAGATTTTTACCTTTAACAGTGGTTTCTACCATTCGACACCTGCTCTTAAGACTATGTGTAATGGTCTCAGTTCCGATCCTTATTGTGAAGGGTGTCCAGTCAACTGGTCGACAACAAACTGGTCGACTGCAATTTGGTCGACACCATTTGGTCGAATGCCAAATGGTCTAATTTTTTTTTTTATATATGTGTTTTGTGGGTTTTCGTGTGGGGAAAAAAAATAAAAAAGAAAAAAAAGGGGGTTGGGGGGGGACCCCCCCAAAAAAAACCAAAAAATGGGTAAAAAAAAAAAAAAAAAAATTCGACCATTTGGCATTCGACCAAATGGTGTCGACCAAATTGTCTGTCGACCAAATGTTTTCGACCATTTGACTGGTAACCATTGTGAAGCCGCCCACTGCTCCAAGACATGACAACCAGTCCACTTGCTGTTAGACAGCATCCACGCACTGGTGCCGCCTTACACATTAGACGACTACAAAATATTGACATTGATCAATACGCTTATTGGTGGAATAATCAGAAAAACCAACGAGCAATCTGCATGATTCTCTAGCCAATGAGTTTAATATGGATAGCAGTACTCAGAACTATTTGACTTAGTTATACATTCTTGGGAATGCCTATAGCCAATCCATGTGGGGGCATGGGAGAAGATCTTTTTTTTCAAAGTCAATTTTTATTTACATTTTGGGGGCAAGTCACGACATAACTGTGTGTGCTGTGATGAGAGAACATGGGAGACTTTAATAATATTAGATAGATAGTAACCTCTTTAGTTAGGAAAAGTTTGCATTTGATGTGGGAAACCCTGGTACACCACTTAGTAGATTATACTAAGATGGTGCTTTGTGGGAAAATGTAGGCCTAATGGTGCAGTTTGTTGCATTGTTAATGGGCAGTAAAAATGTAATAGCAAGGGTTGCTCCAACTTATGGAGCGTGCTAATAATTGTTGATGTGCACATGCGATTCAGACAATATGATCCGCAACCCTACAATGATGAACGAAGCACAGAACACACAATTGTGGAACAGAGTTAGCGTGCAGAGTGTGATGCTGGGGAGATCACACACAGCTGAACCTTGGACCAGGTATCTGACCACTACTTGTATTGATCCCCAGAGGGAAAATCTGGCACATGTGCTGCATGCAAAGGAATAACCGACTGGCTCAGAGCCGAGGGTGGTGGGGAGAAAAACCTTTTGTGCGACATCAAAGACAAGATTTTCCATACATTGGTGATTTAACAAAGGTGCAACGAGAGGATTCACACATTTGATCCTTCAACCCTATTCCTCTGGAAGCCATGTGTCCGGACATTAAACCTTTACAGCCGTGCACTGAAACTGTGAGGATTTACTTTTCATTGCAAGAGGCAAAATAACTGTCGAAGGTACTGTCAGTGCGGTAACGCACTATCGTCGACTTTACTTGAAAATACTGTGGGCCTGATTCATGGAATTATTTGCAAGGTTCAAAGTGACTTTGCACTGCTGAAAAGTTACGTGCACTGCCGACACAAACCCTGATTCATGGAACTGTGCAAAGTGTATTTTTGCAGTGCAAAGTCATTTTGTATACAAAAATGACCACTTGCTGCTAGCTGCTCACTTGGCTCCCCTAAAAGCAGTCCACCACACTGCAGCACGTCTTATTACGGGAGCACTGAAATTTAACCAAATTACCCCCATCCTATGCGAACTACATTGGCTTCTACTCCAAGCAAGGATACTGTTCAAGACTGTATGCATCATCTACAAAGCAATCACGAATAGCACACCAGGGTACCTGGCGGCTAAGTTCCACACATCGGGTGGCACACGCACCTCATGCAGCAAATCGACCAACCGGCTTGAACCACAACCCGTCCGCAAAGAGAGGACCCTTCAAACAATCCTACTCTTGTCATGCACCCACCCTCTGGAAATCGATCCTGGTGTTGGCTTGGAATGCCCCCACAATTACCAATTTTTGCAAATCTCTCAAAACTTGGCTCTTTCAACAACACCTGGCCAAGAACTAATTCCAATGGATGCACATACCGACGCACAGGCCTCACAGTACTGCGCAACTGTTAAAAGATGACAACCCAAATGCCGGCTACCCACACACTGTACCGCGCTCGGCTGCTCTCGAACTAGGACTGCGCTTTAAACAATAAAATACATTTTTTCAAATGTAAGTGGTGAGAGAGGAAAAATGCAACACACCTTTACTGCTATACTGATGACTGAAGTTTGGAAGTACCTGCGTACTGTGTGTGGATCTGTTTCTGCCAATACAGGCCTGGTTGATGGTGCCACACACAACATAAGGTGTCTTTGTAGTCATGAGAGGCCCTTCCATTTCTGCACATGGCTGGCCACTGTGATACTGAACTAAATGTAAAAGTAGAACAACCAGTGCAGTCATTCATATCATGCCCACTTAGAAATGTTATCGTGGAAACATAATTATTGTAAAGTGGACGCTTTACAATATACCTAGAAGATGAACATAGGCATACGCTTTAACATGAATAAAATAAACCATATGCATGCATGCCAATTGGGAGATGCAAGTCCCATTTTGGTTTTTACTTTTCATCTGGCGGTCCTCGATTTTCCCACTCTGGCTGAAGCACTACAATTCCCAGAATGCTAAGTGAACAAGAAATAGACTACCATCTTCAGAATGGAATGGGCCCTGTTGGCATCAATGTGGTCCTTCGTCAGTGACGTCATATATTGGTACTCAATGCATATGTTTTTTTTAACATCTGTTTATTACAGTTTTCAACACAAACCATGATACAATGGCACCAATTCCAATTTCACTTTCAGAGGAAAAGAAATCAGCGCTACAACTCGATGCGTAGTTTAACATCACCATACCCTTCTCATTGTTTTCGTATAGAGCCAACTTCTGCACGTTCCCAGAGAACAGGATGTTTAACAGAAGGCCCGTATCGGCAGCTCTTGGCTGAGCTCATCTCACGTGTACACAGAGGGCATGTTTTCTAATGGATTAACTGTTCTTGAGCAGCCACTCCAGGAGGCCTTGTACACAGGGGAATGACTTTAACATTACCCAGGATTCTCTTCATTTTTTCCCTTGTGTTTATCAACAAATATTTCTCAAAGAATTATCAAATTAGGTGACAGTAAAAGCCCTCAGGAGGCCATTGCTAATGTAAAAGGGATCACAGTACAACAAGCAAAAGATTGTGTAAACATCAAAGAAATTACTCTTTTGATCGTTGTCCTTATAAAGCTCAAGTTAGAAACATTTATACAATATTTAAAGTTGATAAGCATGCGAATAGCTGAGGTGTGTTACGCAATTCAATTTTGGTCCTAAGTGAACCAGGATGTCATCTAATGAAAAATGCTCATGTACTACCCTGTGCCATTGTTGTTAGCCTCTCAGAGTGTCGCGCTGTAAAAGGAGAGGGAGGTGGGTTGTTGGTGGGACAGCGGGAGAGGCAGGTGCAAAATCTCTGGTGTTAATGGGTGAAGGTCAGAAGTACCCAGAACCTGAGTTCAGTGCTGGCTCTGTGGGTTTGGTGCTGATCATTTGAGGGAGTTCTGATATGTGGTAGTGGTTTGGGTGTGAGTTAGCCGCAGATGCATTGTGGGAGGTGATAGGACTAGAATGCAGAGCTTGTAGCTCAATTAATGTTATCATCATTATTATAATTGTTCTTTTATAACGTGCATAATACCAGCGAGTGGTTTCAAAGCGCGGGATCGAGATTCGAACCTGTGTTGTGCTGCATTGTCTTGCTTCCAAGACAAACGCTTTGCCCCTGTGTGGAAAGTGATAGGCCTGCAGTGGCCCTCTGAGAGGGTCTGGGAGGTCGTGTGTCGTATAAGGTTATGGAGATTCGGAGATGAGACGCTTAGTCAGAGGGTAGCAGAGGAAGACAGATGAGGGGAGCATGTAGGTCATGTGAGAATTTGTGGGTTCTGCTCGTTGGCATAAAGTGATAATGGAAACTGTACTGAAATTTCAGGGGAAAAAACATTTCTTGATAATGTTCGTCCTATAGTTGTTGCTGCTAAGACACCGGTCACAATGTGAAAATCCCCCTGCTATCCCGTCTGATTAAAATACTGAGATGTGATGCACTTCTCCTGAACTAATGAATAACACACCTATTCAGGATTCAATTTTGTTGAAACTCGCCCTGCATCACTTTTATGGTTTTCCAGTATTGTGCTGAACCACAAAAGCAGGGCCTGCAGAGATTCAGCATCACACTGGCCAGTGATGCAGTATGCCACAACCCACTGAAGCAGCGGGTGGTGGTCTCCCTTACAAACACTGGGGCCTCAGTTCTGCATACAAGCTACAGCTGCACTGTATGTACATGCAGATCTGCTACGCTACATATCTTTCATTACTGGGGCATCGGTCCCCGCCTTGAGCTTGTTGCCGTCGTTGTTGACTGATAGACATCAACTGTCAAGCTTGAGGGATTCAAATCCCACCCAGGTGTTATTCAATGGGGTCTTCCTCAGGGCTCTTGCTTGACCCATACCTTGTTTAATCTTTGCTTGAAACCACTCCATAATCTTCTGAATTCAGAAAAGTTAGTTTTGCACACTCATGCCGATGGCATCTCATGATGGCTCATGAAGTTAATCTGGCGTTTATCCAGCATGTTTTGGTAAACATTGCATACACCTGTTGTCTGCACTTACCCTTGCACTTGCCACTTGCTGGCCGTTACTTACTTATTTTTAATTATTCCCATGTGCTGCACTGTCCCTGCCCCCCTCCCACGCACTTGCGCGATCTGAATGATACCTGGCCTAGTAGGATTGTTGTCTGTCCTCCCTTTGTTCCCCTCCCTCGCCTTGTCACGCCTTGAAACACTTGTGTATAGGCGCGTTATAAATGCCATATTATATCATATTATATCATACTGGATGGATAGAAACTGTCTTGCCCGTAATAATTTCAAGTCAGAATTTCTTCTTTTAGCTTCAAGAAACTTAAATCTGCATCATTTGCGACATAATCATGTATTCCTCTCTATTGTACGAAGATGGACATTGGATAAGGTTAAATCACTAGGTGTGTTTTTTGATACCTTGTCTATTCTGTAATGTAATATGTAATTTAATAACATTTATAAAGCGCAAACTAAGGCCAACGTCATGTAGGCGCCAAGAAACAGCAAAGGCGGCATAGAGCCACTCCAGAAACAAAATCTTCAGCTAATACAGAACCTACGTTTTCAAGGCTTTCCAGAATAGTAAATGGTCATCAATACTGCACAGATAGTTTGAAAGCGAGTTACACATACCATGTGCAAGAATTGAAAAAGCACGGCCTCCCATCCGATTTCTTCGGAATCGAGGTACTAAAAAGAGTTTCTGAGACTCTGAGCAGAGACACCGGGAGCCAGTGAAGTTGATGGAGAAGGCCGAGGGAGTGAGACATCCAACCCACTCCCAAGGCCAACTGGCAGACGCTGTTATCTAAGAATCAAAAAAGCTGGTTGGCCCAAATAGGTGCCATTGCAGTACTCAATGGCCCCAAGTATCGAAGCTGCATCCACCTTAGCGCCAGACTCAGGGGGGGAGAAAAGGCAAAGTCTTCCTCAAAATCTTTAGCTTAGCAAACCCAAAATTGCAAACTGATGCAATGTGTAGCCCCCGAGAGCCCGAAGCCTGGACTTTGATGCCTAAACTTATAACAGAATTTACAGGGGGTGGGCGTGGATCCAGTGACACTGGCCAGAAATTGTCAGTCTAGGTTGCCTGAGATTCGATATCAACTGTCACCATAATCTCAGTCTTTGCGCCGTTCAAATTCAGCCAGTTTTTGCCTATCCATTCCCCCACTGCTGTAAGGCAATTTCTCAGTTGAGATGGAGAGTTGCTTTTTGGGGAATCTAGCTGATAGAGAAGCTGGGTATCGTCGGCATAGGTATAAGACCGTACCCCAAACTGACACACGTTAATGCCATAGTGAGTTCATCTTCTTATCATCTTATGTTTCTGGGACAAGCCCGCCCCTATCTAAATTAGTGGTCTGTAACCTTTGGCTCTCCAGTTGTTTCAGAGTACTATTCCCATGATATCTGGCTGTTAACTATGCTGGTTAGAGATAGTGGGAGTTGTAGTCCAAAACATCTGGAGAGCCAAAGGTAGAGCTGGGCGAGCCTGGCTGGGCTCGGGCTGGCCCGAGCCCCACTTAGGGCTCTGGCCTGACCCCCCTCTCGGCCATTGCCTGCCCAAAGCAGGGGTTGGTCACAAGCCCCGCTGGGCTCTCGCCCACTCTTATTTAAAAAGAAAACACGCTTGCGCCTGACTGTATTCCAGCCTCCTGACCCGAAGAGTCCGGTAGAGCATATCCTTCTCCACTCTCCTGGCTTCCTGCATTTAAAAGCACATGTTCACCTCTTCTGCCGCACCATGGCCACACTGTACTGTCCTTTTTTCTTAGGTTATTCACAATGTTGGAAACATTAAATTAGTGACTTAAAGCAACTCTGTTGTTTTTAAATGGGCACTTTGTGTTGCTCACTTTATCTAGCACAGATGTGCAAGGCAACTGGTGCTTTGCAAGCTGTTTGAGTTGGAAATGTTCCAGCATGCACATAAAAGGCTACGACTGCCACTGATAAAAGAAGTGTTTGCATTGACATTTTTACTGGACAGAGAGTCATCAGGTTCAGGCATCATAAAATACATAATATTGCATTAAAAGATAAAAGCATAGAAAATGGAGTCCTTCCATATCTCACATTAGTACATCAAAAGCAGGGATAACAAAGCTTAGAAAATCAAATAAAAACAAATACTAGGAGAGCTCTGCTCGCAGCCTAGAACACTTATTGGTTTCGCAATACTAGAACAGAGTGGGCATAGGGCATCGTCACATTGTCAGTGTCTTCCTCCTCTGCAGCCATGCTCTAGGCAAATAACGGGCAACAGCACACATTACTACAGGAATACAACACTGACTTAGAAATAGCTGTGCCAAGTGATTAGATACTAGCCTCCAGCAGGATAGGTCTCAAATGTATCCATATTAGCCGCAGGGTCGACTTGCAGAGGAGAGGAAAGTGTGAATCTGTCTCCTTACCAGTACCACACATTGAGCATTCATCAGAGTTTGAGCCCTTCCATGTGTGCGTAAAAGCAGCAATGGGCAAAATTCCTAGTCTAAACCTTGCATACAGCGATCTTTCGTAAGCTGGCCGAATTATATCTAAGTAAGCCTTAGGGCCAGACTCCTGCTCATGTGCCAAGTACTCCAAGCCCAGCTTTAGCCTCGAGGCATCGAGCAAAAGATGGTCCCATGCTCTTTGCTTTATACAATGTTTGAGCCAAGTCAGGTTTGAAGCACGGATGCTCTGTGGATTTTCCTAAAACTCGCTCGCTTTCAGGTTGATCAATATGTTTTCCACATGGGATAGATATCCATTTCAAGCTTTTGTCGCCATCAAGAGACATAATATGTAGAAATGTTGCAACCTTAGTACATTAACGACCTGCAGCGCCACGACACTGTGTGTGTGTGTCTGCCTCGCTGTGACTTGGGAAACTGGCCGTGCTTGAATGTCCAGCCTGAGACGATGCTATAACTGGCTCGGGAGAAAGAAAAAGTGTCAAGGGCTCCTTTCTTGAGCCTTTGCTCTGGAACCTGCAAGGGCAACAGCCCTGTAGGTATAGGTCCCAAGGGATTAAGCAGGCATGTGTCATGCAGGGGTGGGGCATGTCATACAGGGAGGGCAGATAGGGTTGCCTTCCCCCTGCGAATAACACCTTAGGACTAGTCAGTTCCAGTTTACGCAGATTGCTTGCAGACTCCCGGGCACCCCAAAGTGGAAGGAGCTGATGCGCTCCTCATAGCAGGTAAATGACAAAAGCCCTAGAAGACATAAGTAAGAGAAAAATTAGACCACAAGGAGGCTGCCAACTGGACAGGTTGGGGCCTCTGGTCTGAGAAAATGGGTCTCCTGAGGTGTGTGGGCTGTCAGGCATCTTTCTGACTATAAAGTACGGGCCAAGAGTGGCCCGTTATCATTTGTTCCCTCTCTGCACAGAGAGGGAATCCATAGGGGCTACGAGGTTTGGAAATAAAAACCACCCTTCCCACTCTGCAAAAGTCATACATAAGATAAAACAGGCAAAATATACCAGTGTTGAAGCTAGAGGATGGGCCATGGTAAACGACAAAAGAAGACAGCCCCATCGCTGTCCAGCAGTCGCAGGGTGGCGGCACGGATCAGGCTCCAGTGGCCCGCTACTGGATATTGGTATCAGCATGGGCACCCTGCTATACTGACCACATGATGCCCAAAAGCACATTCTGAGAAATACAATTTCTATTCTTGTTTATATATAATAAAGTTTGCGGCCTCTTATTTTCCCACCTAACTCACTCTCTTAGTTGGTTTCTTATTTTTTCTGTTATTGCAATACATTTTTATTGTCACTGCAGTAGGACACTACCCTGCTTATGAACTAAAGGTACGTTCTGTAGAAATTCAAAGAACTAGTGGTACGGCGTACCAGTGATTTATACTTCACTTCCATCTTAGAATGTCGTGAATTGCTGCCCCTCCCCCCTTTTTGCAGGCACTAAGGCTTCATTAACACTGTCCATGAAAATGCAGTGGACGGCACAAAATACAAGCCCTACAAATGTACTAAGTAACAAGGTCAGCATCAATTTATTTTGAACTCCATACTAAAGAATAACAGGCACTGTCCTAATTATATACCATACCTGGTAAGATAGCTCAGAGGGTTGAGCGCTTGTTGCTGCAATTTGTGATAGGCAGGTTGTAGGTTCTCATCCTGGCAAGACCTAGATCAATGGGTACTGACTTCGGGGTACATTTATCGACATGCAAATATGCTGTATGTACAGCGCTTTGAAGAAAGCGTTTTGTGGAGCCATTTTGCGGGAGGTGGCCCGTGGTGGGCTCCTAGAGCCAGACCTGACCCCTCAGGCTCGTCCCTGGCTTGGCCCTACCCATGAAATCTCTGGATCCCCCACCTCTAGCCAAAGGTTGCAGAACACTGATCTAAATTAAGCAAACTATAGGTGCTAAATTGGACGGTTGTAATGCCCTGCTTTGGGGAGTAAATAATGGTGTGACTAGCCGCTGTCAGGTGTTGCAGAATAAAGCATCTCGTATTGTGACCAGCACTCGATGGAGAACCCATATATATAGCCAGTGTTGAGAGCACTCCACTGACTGCTGGTAGTAGCCCGAGTCAGGTTTAAAGCATAACACCTTGCACACGAGGCCTTACACGATCTTGCCCCTGGTTATCTGATACAGACTGGTGCATTGGGATATTCCAAGCACATATGTACCCTCTAAGGATAAACATCTGTGTACTTGTTGCACCACGTTTTAAGAAGTGATGGGCAGTGGTCGAAGTGAGCGGGAGCGGTCGGGAGCGGTGCTCCTCTACTTTTACTTTTAAAAGAAATTGTTCCGGAATGGTTTCGTTTTAAAGTAAAAGTGCAGGAAGACGTTGCACCTTACACTTTCTGTGCGCTGCACTGAACGTTCCCTTAAACAGCAGGTGCATGTATTTGGGGGTTTGTATTGTGTGTGGGAGGGGGTGTGGTGATGGAGTTTGTGGGGAGTGGGTGCAGGCTAGCAGGTTTTGTACACTTTGATCACTGGGGATGGGACGATTCTTTACCTTTTTTAAATGATTTGTCTTCTGAAATTTGTTGCACAGAAGAGCATCTTGTAGTCTGAAAAAAAGTGGAAGAGCCATTTATTTGGACCTCTCGCCTTGTGACTGCTATACATTCCTGCTTGGTGAGTGGGCCAACACCTTGTGGTGTTTCAAAGCTTTGATGCCCTTCTGAGCTGATAGCACTATATAAATCGGACTTATGCAATGCAATGTAATGCTAGTTGCACACAAGTCTTGGATATCATAGGCACCATAGTTGATATTTAGATCCAAAACACTGGTTTAGTTGCACATAAAGGTGCTCAGAATGCACATATTCACCTAAACTCCATAGTCATCATATAGGTGATAAATACATATACAGCGCTTACCTCACAGATGTTATCCCCTTAACTGCAGAGCACATGATCATACACACCCTCCCCAAGATCTGTCAATTGCAGAAATCATGGCGCGGGCCCGCAATGATCCATTTTATGCTGCAGTAGCAGCAGCAACAAGGTTGAAACGGTGGTAGCGCGTAGCAGACCGTTCCTCCTATCTGCCTCGGTGCCCGTTCATGCATCGCCGCCATATCAGAAGCATTAAAATCTGTTGTTAAAAAACTGTCAGACCGCCAGGGTCCAGGCCTACAACACAACACAAATATGCCATCACAATCAAGGACACTGACACGTTGCCACTAATCGCTTGACAAAACAAAAACTGGCAGTGCAGTGTCATTTAAGAAACAAGTGAATACTGTGTTGTCTTAATCAAATGAGTTAAGTAAAGAAAGCTACATTGTCATTGTATGTAAACACAATGATTGCACAGAAAACAAGTGTATCTTATGCTTAATGCTGCTCTTATCCTTCATGCCCTGTTACAGTGCGTACCATCCCATGAGGTAAGTACTATTAGCAGCAGAGTAGAGGCTGCTGGTCTCCATAAACAGTATTTACATGTGGATTTGTGCATCGTATCTGTGCAAAAAACTTCTTACCGTACGGTTCAGTGTGATCGACTATGCATTAGAACATTGGAATGTTGGCAGTTCCATTGGAGGCAAAGCAGTGGCAGACATCAATAATTGCTTTTATGTAGTGATAACTGCCACGTTTGGAGGGTGGTGGGGGCAAACAGGGTGCGTAACAGCCCACCAGCCCAAGTCCAAGTAGAGCAGAGCCAAGCGAGGACCTCCACGAGGGCGCAGGACGTTTCCACCACTGAATATAGGCGTTATCACTATTAGCAGCTGTTAGGAAAGATTTCAATTTCATGTGTAATTTTCCCTCCAGTTGTGTAGCCCCCAAATGTTTGCTGATGTTAATCACAGGGCACACTCTTGATGCTCTGATCTCTTCTGACCTTCCCCTCTCTGTCCCTCTCTCCACTCCCCTCTCCTGGAGTGATCACTTTCTCCTATCCTCCCACCTCACCTTCCCTACCCCACAGGCGAAGCCACCGTCATCACTGCCACCCTCCTTCTCGGTCATCCGACTCATGAAGTGCGTGTCAGTTGAGGCTTTCGCTGCCACCTTCTCGCCCCCTCGTCCCTCTTCGGCTGACTCCCACCCTGACACAGCACTCTGCTATAGCTGATACTCTTGATATCCTTGCCCCTGTCATGAGAATCCGCCTGAAGCCCAAAGCCAAATGTAACTCATGGTATGACTCGGATCTCGTCACCTTTAAACGCAAGTGCAGGTTGGCAGAGAGGAAATGGCGTGCTTCCTGTGCATCCTCTGACAAACTGGCCTGCCGCCTACTCCAAAGGCAATACCCGCTCTCCGTTCTCACCAAGAAGAGAGTGCTTATCCAAGCCCGCATCTCGGCGGTATCTAATAATTCGGCCGAACTCTTTAAAATCTGCAAGGAGCTGGCCAACCCTGCTGCAGTCCCTACCTCTCCTGTCCCCTCCCAGGCCCTCTGCACGGCACTGGCCTCTCACTTCATTTAAAAAACTCAGGACATCCTGTCCTCACTCTCCTCCTATCACCTCCCCCCCTCTATTCCCTGCTCTTCCTCTGGCCCTTCTGCAGCCACCCCTCTTCCCTCCTTCTCTGCCTTTCCCCTTATTTCTGCTGATGAGGTTTCGAGACAAGTCCGATCTATGAAAGTCTTGTCAAAACAGGCCCACCCATGCTCCTCCAAAACTATCAAGGGCCACATGGACTCCTTGGCTCCTGCCCTGGCTGACTTCTGCAATCACTCCTTCGCCTCTGGAGTCTTCCCATCCTCCCTCAAGCACTCCCTTGTGCACCCCGTTCTTAAGAAACCCTTGTCCGACCCCTCCTGCCCGGCTAACTATCGCCCAATCTCTATCACTCCCTTCCTGGGCAAGCTCCTGGAGACACTGGCCATCTCCCAGCTTAATCTCCATGCTGAATCTGTTGGTAGCCTTCACGACCATCAGTCTGGCTTCAGAGCTGCCAGAAGCACGGAAACTGCTCTGCTGAACATCTGTGAGGACCTGCTCTCGAACCTTGACTCAAACACTCCTTGTGTTCTCATTTTACTTGATCTCTCCTCTGCCTTTGATACTGTCAACCATACCATCCTGCTCAACCGTCTCCATGATAACCTGGGTATCACTGGTCAGGCTCTGGCGTGGCTGTCCTCTTTCCTCTCCAATCGACCCTCCCAGGTCCAACTGGGGTCCTTCCTCTCTGACATCTTTTTCTCTACTAGTGGTGTCCCCCAGGGATCTAACCTCTCTCCCTGGCTGTTCAACCAGTACTTGGCACTTCTTGCTCTCTGCACCAACTTTCAGTGCTATGCGGATGATACCCAGCTCATTTTCAGGCTACCCTCGGCCTCCTCTTCTCCTTCCCTCATCTCTGTCTGTCTTTCTGCTATCCAGGAATAATGCCGCCAATGACCTCTGCCTTAATGCCAGTAAGACTGAGATTCTACTCATCGGCATACCCACTCCCTCCTTCCCTGCAGCTCTCTGGCCGGCCTCTCTTGGCCCTCTTTCTGCTCCTACCTGCAAGGCTAAAAACCTTGGGGTCATCTTCGACTCCACAATCTCTTTCTCTCATCACATATCTCACATCTCTAAGAAGTCACACTACCAGGTTCACCTCCTCAGAGGTATCCTTCCTTTCCTCTCCTTCCCCCAGAAGCTCACTGTCTCCAGAGCCCTGGTTCTCTCGAAGCTGGACTACTGTAACAGCCTCTATCTAAATCTACTTCCCTCTACTCTCTGCCCTTTGCGACTCATCCAGAACAGGACTGCGAGACTTGTCCTTGGCCTCAACCCCAGGGACTGTATCTCTCCAGGACTGAAATCGCTACACTGGCTCCCAGTGGCTGCGAGGATTAAGTTCAAAACCCTCTGCATTATCCACAAGGCCTTCTGGGGCCTCGGGCCAACATACCTTCAACTCTCTCTTCCTAAATATCTTCCTTCTCAAGCTCTTCGCTCATCCACCTCCAATTCCCTCAGGGTCAGCCGCTTCTCCAAGCAACGAGTTGGCAGTAGATCGCTCTCTGCAGCAGGGGCCTCCCTCTGGAACAGCCTTCCTGCCTCTCTGAAACTTGAGGAGAACCATCTCCGGTTCCAGAAGCACCTCAAAACCTTCCTCTTTGCCTCCGCTTTCTCTCCCCCTCTACCGTGTTAATATTACTGTAACTGCAATGAATCTGAAAAGGGGCCACTCACCTCTCCTCTGCACTGCCTCTGCCTCCCTGCCAACCCCTGCACTTGTGGGACTGTCTCTGTATCCCTACAGCCCCCTCTCCCAGCACATGTCTGCACTTATCTTGCACTTGCCACCAGCTGGCCCTTATTATTTATCTTGTTTCTAACGAACCTGTACTGCACTTCTCCTCTCCCTTTCCCCCTTGCACTTTTCCCTCCCCTCCACCCTGCACTTGCGCGATCTGAATGACACCTGGCCTAGTAGGATCGTTGTCTGTCTCCCTTTGTCCCCCTCACCCCCTGCCTCATCGCGCCTTGAAACACTTGTGTATAGGCGCGTTATAAATGCCATATCATATCATATCATATCATATCACCATAGTCTGACTTTAACAGAGGAGCCCAGCATTATTTTTAGGGGGAAACTGACATTCCCTTAAGACAGTCAGTACTGGGAGACTTTGTTTCCCTTAGTCCTTTCCAATGTTGCAAGTGTACAATGTACCTTCCAGTACAGTGCACTTGGGTCTATTAGTCATTTCCAAAGGCACTAGATACTCTCGAAGGATTTTATTGGGAGAAGTGCAGGTGTGCCTTGGACAGGGCTGGTGGCAGATTATCATTTAGCATATTTTTAACCCTTTCCTGCCAGGTAAACTGTGATTACCGCGTTTGGCGCAAACAGGTGGCCTGACTCCAAAATGGCCATGCCACGAGGTTCTTAGTCCTGTCCTGTGACCATCGTGCCCCTTCATCTTGCCCAAGTTGAGCCGACCTGGGTCAGTCGTTATTTGGGCATGAATTTTCCTGTGAAGCGCCAAGCTTTCACAGGCTTCTGCATGCCTTGTGTGTGTGCCTCATGGATGTGGGCTGGAATGTCTGGTTCCAATACACATCTTGGGTGCCAGAGAGTCTGGAGTGCTGTGAATGCCTGGGACTACTGTGGTCCACGTATGGTATGCCTGTATGTGAGAGATCTCCCATTGGGTCCTCTTTGTTTTGGCGCGAAGGGGATTCTGGATAAGAGAAGGCTCCAAACACCCATGCCATGTCGATCTCTGGAGTTCGCACTGAATGACGGATAGGATCCGAGAAGAATCGAGGAACCGCTGGTGACCCAGTGGAAGGTTTGACACCCTGAGCCCACTGTCGTCCCGTGGGGCCACTCTGCATCTGGTCATCCGAGAAGGTCTGTGAAGATGCTTCGACCCATTGGAATAGTGAGACCAACTATTCTCAGCACCTTCATCAAACCCTGCAAGTAAGCTCTCTCGGAAGTGTCCCTGAGCCAACCAGTGGACTGACCAGCTTACTCAGGCTCTTTGCCCTGATACTGCCGCTGTTTCGAGGAGGCCCAAGAAACTTGGTACATCGCTAGCTCTGTGTTCACGGCACTCTCACACCGAATTTCGTACACTTGTTGTGCCCAGGTCTGGAGTAAAGTGAGTGTGCCCGAACCTGAGTATGCGCGATTACCATGTCACCCAGCCTAGGTGACAAACTTTGCAAGTGTGCTGCACTTGTGCCCTTCTTGCCCCTGAAGCCTGCTGCAGTGAAGCTGGCCTGATCCATCCACCAGGAGCAGAGAAATTGCCACTGTCCCATTTGGGAATCATCTCTGTATCTTCGTCGCTGAAAGCCGCAGAGCTGCCAAATTGCCACACTTGAACCTGCAACCGAAGTGGACTTGACAGCCGAAGTTTGGTCCAGAGTGAGCCAGGGGTCAGTGAGTAATCGCAACCTAACCAGTGACCCCTAGCGCCTCCATCAATTTTAACTCACAAGTGGCCCCTGAGGGCCCCTCTCCTTTCCACTGCTAGTGCGAACTAGCAAACTATTCCCAACTCTTGGAATGGACTCCGCCCTCAAGTGGAGGCCCTCCTCAAATAGTGGGAACCTATCCTTCATCACCTCACCCACCTTCCTGAGCTGCTACAGACCCTTGAAGAGACCCCGTTTTGCCCATTTGAACTACTGTGTGCGCCAGCAGTGCAAGTACATTTGAGCAATAGGCTCGACTCTTCTTAGGGATTGGACTGCCTCTTAGTTAGGAGTGTGTTGGATGCAGAAGGGACTAAAGACTATTTGCACTGCCTGTTTCCTCCCCTTTTAGGTTATGGACCCATTTCGAGCATTAACCCTTTAGACCCCATTGGTCTTGTATATATGTATTTAGGTAGGATTGTGTTGGTCTAAAAGTATTACTGTGATTTGATTTGTGTGTTGAAACTCAAAGGCCTTGAAATAAATGTATTTGTATTTTTAATATATATACACCTGAGTGTGAGTGATTTGTAAGTGTCCTTTGTTCTATGTGCTCATTGAGGTCTTTTAGTCACCCTCACCCCTCCTGAGACCTAATCTTGACCGCCGCCAAGCTACCTTGATTGGTCTGGCTTGTCCCGAAGGTTACCCTGTACCAAGAAACTAGGATGGCCTCCTGAACCTCTGCCCACCAGGTCAGATTTCAGAAATCCATCTTAACAGCAGCCAAGGGCTCCATCTGTGTGGTAATTGCAGTGTACATTGTTTAAAGAGATATGGGCCCTGTACACATTGCATATGCCCAATTTGCATTAAAAACCCTCCATTTAAAATGTTGATCACAATGTAAAGCAGTAACAGGAGAAAGTACCTTTTCTATTTCCATGGTGGTATTCTGGAAAGAGGAGGCATGGAGACTGGTCAGAACACGTAAGTCAGATCAGGGCCAGGGGAGCAAGATTTCATTCAGGAGTGGGGGAAGGCAGTTGGGGGTAGGTGGCAATGTGTGATGAGCTACGGGGAGTGAAAGGGAGGGTGGAAAGAAAATGATGGATTCCGCCCAAGTTCCCAGTCACCTGATTGGTCTGACGCTCTCTACCTGGGTGCCAATAAATCTTTTGTCCCAACATTCCAATCTTTCTCCTTTGGTTTTCCTTGTTTTAAATGCAACATTCTGTCCTCAATGAGTTGAATGTTCTGATAGCAACAATAACGTGCCGGTCCTGCTATTACCAGATGGTAACATCCCTCAGTCCTCCCATACCCCATAACTGCTAAATTCAAATATCTTCATCCTGAATTTCCATGAGGAGTCATTGTAGGCTCCGCCCAATTCTGCAGTTAAGTGGTTAAAGGCAAGAGCAACAGGTATCACCTGGTAGTGGGTCTCAGAATGGGGCATTATTGCTTAAACCAGCAATGCTTGCTATGCATAGTGTGCTAAACCCATAGGTAGGAGGAAGCAGCTTGAAACACAAAACACTTTTAGATTCCCAGTCAATTTATATATGTCAATTGTGAAATTAGTTGGCACTGCATGACTGGTTGGATGAGTTTTTGTTGAGACTTAGTAAAGGGTGTATACGGGAGTGATTAAGACTGCCAAAACAGAGAGAAACACAGAGTTCACACACTTAGTGCCTCATGGTAATGCTTACAGACAGGCCCGGCCTTAGGGGGGGCGAGCCGGGCGACTGCCCGGGCGCCACGCTCCCCAGGGCGCCATTAGCACCCGCCACGCCAGCTCAGGGGTGTCTTTCAAGGGCTCCCCTGAGCGGGCGTAGCGGGAGAAGGAGCAGCAGGCGGGCGCATTCAATGACAATGGGGTGCTCAGCACCCCATTGTCACCAAATGTGCCCCTCTGCCGTGGGCACCTTCACCAACAAAAGGTACCATTAGCCCCCCACCACACAAGCTCAGGGGAGTCTTTCAAGGCCTCCCCCGAGCTGGCATAGTGGCAGAAGGCGTGGCAGGTGCCTCATTGTTAGTCAATGCGCCCGCGGCAACGGATGGCATTTAGGAATAATAGGGTGCTGATGTATCGCCGGAGCGAGGAGGTTTCAAAAACAGAAAAAAAACACTTCCTGGCCACGCCCCCTGTTGACCAGGGGCGCGGGGGAAGGGTGGGCGCCAATTCACTCAGGGCGCTGCTGCCCCTAAGGCTGGCCATGCTTACAGATGTAGACCCTGATTCAGAAAGATGTGCACCAGAGCAAATCAGGAGATGCTTGTGAGCATCTCGGGTTTGCAGTTGTTGCATGGTCCGAGAGGATAGCTCAGGGGCAACATGCTCGTCTTGGAAGCAAGATGATGCCAGGTAACACAGGTTTGCTCCCCGATTCTGCGCTAAGAAACCTCTGGGTATTAAGCATCTTATAAACCAATTATATATGATATATATATATATATATATTGGATGAGATTGTTTTCCTACAGTCAGAATGGGAGGCACTCCCCCGTTCGACAGAGAATCACCAGGCAGCTCGTTTACTGCAGATAGAATATCTTCTTTATTATGTAGACCATGACTATAAATAAAAATCACAAAATACGTGGTGCTCCATACTTAGTGGCACAGAAATGACACGTTTCGCGGTTACCTCACCGCTACATACATGCATTGTACCTGATTTACAAAACCTAATACTGGAACAAATCTATGGTTGCCTGGAGCATCTCTGAGATGCTTGTAAGCATATTTTTGTGAATCACATTTCCACATGAGCGTCTCAAAGATGCTTCAGGCCCCAATTTAAGAGTTTGTGAATCCGGTATAATAGACTATGCCTTGGAAGCAAGACGATATGGAGCACCACAGGTTCGATCCCTGGGTCCGCGCTTAGAAACCTCTGGGTATTAAGGGCGATATAAATAACCTATCATATCATCATGTGCAAATCAGAGATGCTCATGTGATTCTTCTTGTGTGCTCCAGTGCAAGCCTTTGTGAATCAGGCTTTTGCGATTTTTTTTGTTTGGGCTATTGGGGGGAACGTGCACCACTCAGAAGCCAAAACGATTGCATTAGAGTAAAAGTAGGGAGAAATTGAGGACGGACCCACAGCTTGTACTTGCTGTTTGGTTAGTTGGCCACCCATTGACTGCCCACGGTCAAACTAATCCCTATGGCCATTTCCACCCAGTTCTTCCCCCTCCCCGATCCAAAACACCTCCTCATGGGAATTCTTTGTGCTCGCTTTAAATAAGCCTTACCATCAAACTATGCACTGGAAGTGCATGCCAATGTTTTTCAAAGCAGTCTTCCGAGAGTTAATGACTTAATTTGAGCCGTAATCCAGCTACTGGTGTAATAAAAATTTCTTAACCAGGTCTGGCTTCCGCCACTCGATTTAAAAGCACTAAGCACATCCTTCACTGAAGTCCTGTTAAAAAGAAGGTTTGGCAAAGCCAACAGTTTTGGCTTGTACATGACTATAAGCATATGCAAAGCACTAGATTGCCATGCTATTAGATGGCCAGGTACTCATACCATTTTGCACCTGCTACCGTCAATTGCCAGTTAATAACACTAAGACAATGCCTATCAAATGCCTTTGCCCTGCCTACACAAATCCCAAACTGTTGGCATTGCCAACGTTTCTTCAGAAGATGCGCTCCAGCGGAGCGGGCTGGGGGTGGTGCTATTTCTTTGTTGCACCACCAGGCTTTCTCCTGTGGAGTAAAGGAACTTCTGTGAGTATCGGCCTGGGTTTGACCTAATCTCTTTCTCTTCCTGCTTCAAATCTTGAGAGAAAACACTATTCACAATCACATAGTTAGAATCTGTGAGATAGAGACCCCCTTAATGTGCAGCTGGGTTGTGCTCGAGTGCTCCCTGTGCCCTGAGCCTCAGAGGACAAATATGCCACCAATAGGCATGTTTGGAGGAAGCTAATGTGGGCGTTTTAGACAGCCACAGGCTTGGTGGAAGTAACCATCGAAGTGTTGGGCAGGTGCCAGTCATCCAGAAAAGCAGCCTGGAGTCCTGGCTGGGGGAGGGGGAGCATCGGAAGGAAGAAAGGGGCAATAAAGGAGTCCCTAAAGAGACAGAGTGTAGGGAACTGTAACACCAGGTGGTGTACCAGGAGCCTGGACAGTATTTCGGCCCACCCAAAGTATTGCTGATAGGGTCCTAGCAGCTCTGCAGTTTCGGGTGGTCTGTGAGTAGCCCCTCCAGGATAAGCCTGTGAAGCACTGGGGGCAAACAGGCTTATTGCAGAAAGATGGGATGGAAGCGTGTTTCTTAAACTGTACCACCTGAGGAAGGGGTGTTTCTAAAACTCGGGGATCATAGCCTTGCCTGGTATCCAGGACACAACGTTATGTAAGTGTCATTGGAGGATCACAATGGTCCTCATTACGGGGTTGCCCCATAACACTGTATCCGCCACCTGAACTCCCGGTGCCACGGGGATATCATGGCAGGTGGTGCGATGGTAATTACCCATTCCTGTGCACTCCTACAGGACTCTACGGGAATGGGGTCACTGAAGCACCGGCACCATTGCTAACGTTTCTGGTGCTTCAGTGAAAACACTGCCGGTCGGGGCCTGAATTCCCCACAGGTCAGACCTGCCGGGAGTTCCGTGCCCCTACTGGCAGACTCTTAGTTTGCTGGTCCGGAAAGGGTGCCGGTACGCTGCTACCGGTACCCTTATTTCCGGACCGCCAAACATGTAATGAGGCCCAGAGATGGAGAACAGTTATAATTAAAATATGTTAATGGCACTCATGTAGTCTAAACTGTGAAGGTCAGTGGTCTGAGACATTTTGGGGTAGAACTCTCATGATCCCTCGCCATTAAATATGCCGGCCTGGGTGGACGGAAGTTGTAGCCCAAAACATATTGGAGAGCCTCTGGTTGCAGCGCCTTGGTACAGGGCCTCCTGTTTACTGATGTGCACTATGCATAAAGATAACTTAGCATGTGGCACCGCTAGTTAAGTTACAGGTCGAGTCCAATTAGAAGAACTGAGTTAAAACGCAGTTGTAGGAGAAGGAACTGTGCCACAGTTGTGTTTTGGGCACTATCCGCTCTGGAGTATCACACAGTGCCTTCCACACAGGCAGCGAGCGTGAGACAGAGCCAAGGTGTGCAGTAAGTCATGTGACCCTGAAGAAGTAACAGAGCTACCACGCTGCCCAACACAGCCGCATGACACACAGCAGGAAAAGGGACAGACTCAAGGGAACGGCGAGGGGAAGCACATGTGCACACACTCCGGGCTACTACGGGAAAGTGAGTCACATCCTGTCACCAGGACATGTCCCTGGACACATATCAGATGCAGCCCTCTGGCAAACCCTGTGAAGAATAACAATGTGAGACATTCGTACAAACCCACTCTGCGAAGGGAAACAACTTACCACAAAGGACCTACCCGGGAAAATAATAAGGGCGCATATTGTGGAGCTGTGGCATGTGGCACGTTGAAAGCGTGAGTACAAGTAGACAAATAAATAAATAAATAAACCCGTGTTAAGCAAGCTCCCGCAGGCACAGTATCAGGCAGAGCGTAGCCAGGATTGTCTGACAAGCCACCGCAGTGACATTAACATGTGTAAATGCCCACAAAGCGCTGCTGAGCAGATTTTAGGTGGGCCTTGCCCGCTCAGGCCCTACGCCTCTGTTAATGCATAGGTCATTGTAGAGCGAAGGCCCTGTCGAGCGTGAACCGTGTCCATGGTCCTCTACCTAAAGACAGACTGAAGTGAAAGTACTCTCATTTTCAGATTTAGCGTGGCCCACCCATCAGACGGCTAAGCAGAGGACGGGACCGTCACGTAGAAACAGAGGAAGGACCATCTGCTGGGGGAGAACATATGTGTCAAGAACAGTAAATGGGTAAACCATAATGTCAAATTCTAAGCCCAGCAGTAACAGGAGTCTCAAAGTAATCATTCTCAATTTAGCATCTTCGTATGGTCCATATGCCGATCTGGTACTGTGAGGATTACAAGTGATGAACACACTGAGCTATCTTAATGATTTGGATGGCCACCAAGCCAGGCCTACGTGTGGATGTACACCATGTCCTCTGCCGTTGTTCCATCAGCTAACAATTTTAAAACTATGACAATAACTTGCTTTATACAAAGTGCGAGCTTCTGCTTACTTGCCTTTACGTAACTCTGTAAATAACAGCTGTTAACGCTGCCTAACTAAGTGGTATTCTTTTTCTGCCAGATGCGCACTGCAGTCATGCCACTAAAATACTGGGAGTAGCGGAAGTGACAGGATGTGACATCACACGAAGGAATCACCAGAAGGAACATCAAATAGCTGGCAGCATGCTTGATGAAATCACAGAAAAGTGGCAAAACAGCTACAAGAAGCAGAAGCATAGGGTTTTGGTGACCATGACATAAATGAAGAAACCAAAAATGGTGTGTTTCTTTGCTCACTATTCAGGGAGCCTGTGCATATTTGGATTTCTGACATACAAGCCGTCCCAAATGTTGTTGGAGGCCTCGGAAAGTAAGCAGAAGGGGTTGCTGGCTTGGCTTTCTTGAGCATGGCTTCAACATGCAGCGATTACATTCCAGACACACTCGCTGGCGCAGCAAATACCTCTCCAGCTATCTCTCCTCTTGGCACTGCGCCGCATAGAACACAGTCGAGTCCCACAATAAAGTTGGTCTAATTGTACCCATAGCTGCCCCACCGTTTCCTTCTGATGCCTTCCTGAGCACCTTATCTATCCCTTGCCCTCATCCAAACTATTGTTCCTCCCTACAACTACCGAATGTTCTATCATACTCCTCCTCCTTTGCCTCTCTGGCAGGCAAAAGCTCGTCAATGTCACAAACTATGGCAGGAGGCACTATACAAATGCAAGATAAGATAACATAGCATAAAAGCATTAAACTTCAAAATCCCAAAGAAAAAGACACATGTCCGGCAATGAAGTGTTAAGGGGAGACTACTCTTAGCAGTTGAAAGACTAGGTGGCCCCTGAATGACCTCATGACATCAGTTACAGTGCCAGAGCATTTCTGGCCAGCAGTTCCTTGAGGCTTCATGTGGGAGGCAGTGGTGCTCCGGAGCGGCATCGCGCTGACCCTGTGATTGGGTGCTAGAAAATCATTAGGGGCTTCCTTCAAAAACAATCAGCATTTGGCACACACGGGCAGGTGTGACCCTCATGAACTCCTAAGTGACAGCCATACATATGTGTGTAATATCTATCTAGATGCACAGTCAGAAATAATTGAAGAACTCCAAGTGTCACCGACACAAACCACCTAGAAACATAGCACTACACAGAGGTGTGCACTTAGAGCTGCACTTCTCAACACCTCAGGTTTCACACCTGCCTCTCCTTCAGCTACCACTAGCTCCTCCTGCCCACCCCCTTTATTTCAGAACCATACACCAAGGGGACACCAAACTGGCAGAAAGACTGCCCTTTTGTAATGGATGTGGTATCTACATGTCCCACTCTTAACTTAGCCAATACATCTATTTTCGCCAGAAATAGAGAATATAAATAAACCAGCTAGAACTTCCTTCTGTCCTATTCCTATGAGCAATCTGGGCCCCTGAATGCTTGTGTCTGGGTAAGTTTACCTCTGACACATAGTGCGAATATTTACACTTTTTAATAGAGATGTGTTCTCTGGGACCTCATTAAATCTACTCTTACAAAACGACTGTACAGGATATGACCAACCAGAACATTATAAGTGGGCATCTTTTTAGCAATTGAATGAAACATTTTGGAAAAGAAACCAGAGGGAGTAAAGTTTCCCGAATGCTCAAACTGTTGGACCTCAAACAATATATTGTTTTGGCAGCAGAGGGAAACTTGAATTTGCATATCAGTCTAATCCTGTCCATAAGGGAAGGCTAGCCCAAATTTCCACTACATCCAGAAAACCTGCTCACTTGTTGTGTTCTCTTTGGACATCACGAGCAAGGTGCAGCTACGGGGCAGCTGCCGCTCTAGCCACAGAGGGCAAGGGACCATGCCTGGATTCCTCGACTTGGTAGGAAACCCACGTAATTCACAACGAGCCCACAATGTGAGAACTCCTCCAATGGGAACAAACACACGCTAAAATGGCTTGTTGTATGCGCTAGAAGCAATTTAGAAAGGTCCTTGATCATAGTTAAGCAGCCTCTGCGATATCAGTGGAGAATATCCAGTTGCATATAAACCTGATCAATATTATCCCCACTTCCCGAGGCATGCTACAGCGGAATTATGTTTAATTTTCTAGCGGTGTAGAGCCAAATTAAACTGTAGGAATTCTTGCATAGTTGTTTCATACTTGGAATGCAAGCTCAAATAATAATTAGAGTTAAGTGTCACACTGTTTGGATCTCCAATTGTTCACATCATCTGACTAAGTTTAATAAAAATCTAAACATGACGAGAGATGGGAGGTTCATGGTGGACAATAGTCTGGCAAGGTTGTATATATAAATTGAATGAAACCCAATGCAGACGACAGTAAATTAGAAATAACCGATTCACAATATTTTAGCTTTAGAATCCCTGATATTAAAATTGAGGCATATAGGAAATGGAAAAAAGAAATTTCTCAAGCTCTAGAGCCCTATGGTGTTTCCAAGATAATTTATGAACATCTTTCGAAGAAGTTGTTGTTAATATTAATATTCAGAAAATGTGGAAAGGAAGAATAATCTCACTGGTCTTTAAGAAGGAGGTTAGACTAGGACAGTCTAACTGTCCGATCATCTTACTTTTAGATCTTGGGGGAAAGTGGGTATTTTAATGTTAGTTTCCGTATTTGGAGGCCCAATTGCATGAAACTCAAGTTAATAGTCCTGAGGGAATCAAGGGCCTTTAGCAATAGTCAAGGTCAATTAATCCATTTTAGTGCCCCAAACCGAGGGGTATGAAAGCTATACGCACTTGTCCACTAGCTCAGATTTAAAGAAACGATCATCATGTTCCCTTTTACACTCGGAACTCCAAGCAAAACAGAAAAGGAAGATAAACAAAGAGAGAATGCATACAAAGATGGCTGCTATGTACACCCATCACAATTAGCTGTGTTGGAACAGTAGTAAATCAAGTCCTATTTATTTTTTTGTTGTTTACAAAAAAGTGCAATAGCACATAACAGTATAGCAGACGCATACAGATAAGAGATGCCACGACCCAACCGGAAAATCCTATAGGGGCCACATAGACCATCTGGGGTGCCAGAATGTCAGGAAGATGTATGTGCCAGTCCCAGGTGGTATCACTGGGAAGTTAGAATCATCTAGCATGTCACCAAGCCCTACAAATAGGGCCCTCAACATTTCTGGCACCTACCTCCATATAGTGCCAGTATTCCGAGGATTCTGATTGGCTGAGCCTCAGCATTTTTTGGACCGGGTTACACATTCACGTGAAGTTCCCTACCAACATATACTTGACCTGGTATTCGGGGAAAAAGAGAATATCTCTACCCCACAAAAATAGCTTATTAAGAACGTTTCCACTGCTATTAATAGCACTACTGGGAGAGTTTGTTTCCCTTAGTCTTTCACTTTGTTGTTATTCTTTAGTAACATTCTAACAGTGCACAAAGTACCTTACAGTACAGTGTGTGCTGGGTTCCTTTTTTAATTTTTGAGACCCGAGACACCCTTGAAGGTTTTTTGGTGAGAGCTGGTGGCAGCTGTTACTTTTCAACTCTTTTCAATGGTCCAAACCGCTTTTACCGTGTTTGGCTCAGGACAGTCCTTTGGCCATCTTGCCCCTTTGCGTTCCCCAGGTCAAGCAGATCCGGGAAATCCCTTATTTGGTCATGCAGACCCCTGCGCAAATTGAAGCTTTTGCGGGCTTATGCATGCCTTGTGTGTGTGCCTCAAGGATGTGTGCTGGATCTGTCTTCTCTAGTTCCAATACACATCCTGGGTGCCAGGATGTCTGGTGTGCTGGGATGATTGGGACCACCATGGCCCTTGGTTGTTCCACGTCTGGAATGGCTGTATGTGAGCAGATGATCTCCTATTGGTTTCTCTTCGTTTTGGCGCAAAGGAGATTTTGGATGAGAGGAGGCATCTTACACCCATTCTAGGTTGATCTTCTGAGTTCACACCAAACTTAGTAAAGGAGCCAAGTATCCTGAATCAAGGAAGCAGATCCGTTGAACTGCTGGTGACCCGCTGAAAGGTTTGGCACCCTGAGCCCGCTGTTGTCCCATCAGACCCCCTGTTTCTGATCCAATCTAGAAGGCCTGCAAGGGCGCTTTAACCCATTGGAATAAGAGGACTAACTATTCTCGGTTCCTCCAACTTAACCTGTAAGCAAGCCTCTTCGAAAGTGTTCCTGGACCGCCCAGTGAACTGACCAGCTTGTACGGGACCATTACCCTGAAACCACTGCCGTCTTGAGTTTTTGCTTGAGTCGTTGTAGACTGTAAGCTCTGGGTACAAGGCACTCTCCTGACGATTTTCATACACGTAGCATTCCTAGGTCTGGAATTAGGAGAGTACACCTGAACCCGAGCATACACGGTCACCATGTCGCCCAGCTGTGTGGACGAATGTCGTGGGTGCCTTGCTGCTGTGCTCCCCTGTGCCCTAAGACTCGCTGCAGTGGAACTGACCTGATCCCATCATCAGGAGCAGAGAAATCGTTACTGTCCCACCACAGAATAATTCCTGAAAGCAGCACAGCCATGCAACTGCAGGATTTGAACCTGCGACTGAAGAGGACTTGAATGCTGAAGTTTGGTCCAAAGTGCACTGAGGGTTGGTGAGTACTTGCAACCCTTACCTGTGGCCCCTGGGGCATCCAACCATTTTTACGCACGAGTGTCCCTTGAAGGCCTCGCTTCTTTATCAAGGTAGTCTGTGCTACCGAGCTATTCCCAACTCTAGGATCCTGTTCTGCCCTCTTGGGGAGACCCTCCTCAAATAGTGGAAACATATTCTTCACTGACTCACACACCTTCCTGAGTCACTACAGCACCTTGAAGGGACCCCATTTTGACTTAACCGCACGATGCGTGTGCCAGCACCGAAGGTACTTGTGAGCTCAAGACTCCACTCATCTTAGGGACTAGACAGCCTCTTAGTTAGGGTTTGAATTGTGGAGGATTGCCTAAACAATATTCGCACTGTGTGACTCCTTTCTTTACAGGTTGTGGATCAATACGTGTACTATTCCTTTAGGCCAGGGGTGCACAACTGATTTTGACAGAGGGCCGAAAGTACCTTACATGAGGGCTATAGTGGGCCGAAAAGTAAATGTGGGCGCGGCGGTAGGCGGGGCGTGGCAGGAGGCTTTTTAAACCCCCAATTTGTACTATTGTAACAATTTTTATTTGCATTTCAAACTTACATTTTGTACTACACATTTTCCATTGTTATAATTTATTTCTATTTAGTTATTGTATCTCGCCTGTTTAATTAACTTATATATATTTTATTGACCCTAGATACACTATGCCCCATGGCACCCTCACCGCCAACCAAACACTATGCCCCATGGCCTCCTCACCCCCAACCAAACACTATGCCCCATGGCCCCCTCACCCCCAACCAAACACTATGCCCCATATGTCCCTTACCCCCAACCAAACACTATACCCCATGGCCTCCTCACCCCCAACCAAACACTATGCCCCATGGCCTCCTCACCCCCAACCAAACACTATGCCCCATGGCCTCCTCACCCCCAACCAAATCCCCCACCCCATGGCCCCCTCACCCCCAACCAAACCCCCCCAACTCAGCACACACACAAACATGCACCAATACAGGCCCGAACCCCCACCCCCCAACTCAGCACACACACAAACATGCACCCATACAGACCCGAACCCCCCACCCCAGCACACAAACATGCACCCATACAGACCCGAAACCCACACCCCCCAACTCAGCACACACACAAACATGCACCCATACAGACCCGAACCCCCCACCCCCCAACTCAGCACACACACAAACATGCACCCATACAGACCCGCACCCCCACCCCCCAACTCAGCACACACACAAACATGCACCCATACAGACCCGAACCCCCACCCCCCAACTCAGCACACACACAAACATGCACCCATACAGACCCGAACCCCCCACCCCCCAAATCAGCACACACACAAACATGCACCCATACAGACCCGAACCCCCACCCCCAACTCAGCACACAAAAAACATTCAAATCAAAACATTCATACACATCCAACACACCCCCATCCCCGCATCTCAACATACACACAAAATACATTCAAATACAAACATTCACACCCCCCCACATCTCAACATACACACAAAATACATTCAAATACAAACATTCACACCCCCCCCACATCCCAACATACACACAAAATACATTCAAATACAAACATTCATACACATCCGACACCCCCCCACCCCCGCATCTCAACATACACACAAAATACATTCAAATACAAACATTCATACACATCTGACACCCCCCCACCCCCCGCATCTCAACATACACACAAAATACATTAAAATACAAACATTCATACACATCTGACACCCCCCCCACCCCCCGCATCTCAACATACACACAAAATACATTCAAATACAAACATTCATACACATCTGACACCCCCCCCACCCCCGCATCTCAACATACACACAAAATACATTCAAATACAAACATTCATACACATCTGACACACCTCCCCACCCCCGCATCTCAACATACACACAAAATACATTCAAATACAAACATTCATACACATCGGACACCCCCCCTACCCCCGCATCTCAACATACACACAAAATACATTCAAATACAAACATTCATACACATCCGACACACCACCCCACCCCCGCATCTCAACATACACACAAAATACATTCAAATACAAACATTCATACACATCCGACACCCCCCCCACCCCCGCATCTCAACATACACACAAAATACATTAAAATACAAACATTCATACACATCTGACACACCCCCCACCCCCTGCATCTCAACATACACACAAAATACATTCAAATACAAACATTCATACACATCTGACACCCCCCCCACCCCCGCATCTCAACATACACACAAAATACATTCAAATACAAACATTCATACACATCTGACACACCTCCCCACCCCCGCATCTCAACATACACACAAAATACATTCAAATACAAACATTCATACACATCCGACACCCCCCCTACCCCCGCATCTCAACATACACACAAAATACATTCAAATACAAACATTCATACACATCCGACACCCGCCCTACCCCCGCATCTCAACATACACACAAAATACATTCAAATACAAACATTCATACACATCCGACACCCCCCCCACCCCCGCATCTCAACATACACACAAAATACATTCAAATACAAACATCCATACACATCCGACACACCCCCCCACCCCCGCATCACAACATACACACAAAATACATTCAAATACAAACATTCATACACATCTGACACACACCCCCACCCCCGCATCTCAACATACACACAAAGTACATTCAAATACAAACATTCATACACATCTGACACACCTCCCCACCCCCGCATCTCAACATACACACAAAATACATTCAAATACAAACATTCATACACATCCGACACCCCCCCTACCCCCGCATCTCAACATACACACAAAATACATTCAAATACAAACATTCATACACATCCGACACACCACCCCACCCCCGCATCTCAACATGCACACAAAATACATTCAAATACAAACATTCATACACACCCGACACACCCCCCCACCCCCGCATCTCAACATACACACAAAATACATTCAAATACAAACATTCATACACATCCGACACCCCCCCACCCCTGCATCTCAACATACACACAAAATACATTCAAATACAAACATTCATACACATCCGACACACACCCCCCGCAACATACACACACAAACATAAAGCAAAACAAACCCGACACACAAACACAAACAGACCACTTACCGGAGATGTGCTGGAAGGCAGGTAAGCGACAGGTAAGCTGGAACGCTGGAACCGTTCTACGGCTGGCGTGGTCCAAGGCTGAAATGCCTTCCGGCATCAAGCCTTATGGACTACGCCAGCCGTAGTGCTGGCCCTCCATTGGTGCAGCACACACGCATTACGTGGCTCGTAGGAGCGACGTGATGCGTGTGTGTGCTGAGCCAATGAGGGCCAGTGTTTTCACCGGCCCGGAAGACAACAAAGACTTTCCTAATGGAGGGTGGCCGCGGGCCGCCCTCCATTAGGAAAGTCTTTGTGCCTCGCGGGTCGGTCAAAAGGGCATGGCGGGCCGCAACTGGCCCGCGGGCCGTATGTTGTGCACCCATGCTTTAGGCCATTGGTTACAGTATATATGTTTGCTAGATTAGTGTTGTGTTGGTTTTGTTATTACTGCTGAATATTTACTTTGTGTTTTACTTAAAAGGCCTTTAATAAATGTATATATATTTTTAATATATACCTGCCTGAGAGTAATTTGTGGTATCGTTTGGTGTGTGTGCTCATTGTGGACTTTCGATCACCCTCACCCCTCCTGGGACCTAGTCTTGACCGCCGCCAATGCTACTGTGATTGGTCTGGCTTGTCCAAAAGGTTACCCTGTTCCAAGAAACTAGGCTGCCCTTCTGAACCTCTGCCCACCAGTTCAGAGTTCAGAAATCCATCTTTTTTAAAAAAAACTTTATTTTCAATACAGTAGAAGACATCCAGCAACAGAGATAGTATACAAGTAGGATACAGTCATATGCTATTGTGCAATATCATTGTCAATCAATTTCCACAGCCAGTATAAAGTTCAATCATATAAATAGGATAAGTGGGCTCAGTCAGTAAAACCCTTCTGCTTACACAAAAATTCTCTGAACGGTTCCCAAATTTGCTTCGGCCTACAAGACGGTGTATTCGACGATGTTTCTTTGTAGTCATTAGCATGCGTCATTTCTTTGAGCCACATATTGACTTTCGGAGAAGTTTTGGATTTCCCCTTGAGTAGTATACATGTCTTTGCTAAAAGATAACCAATATAAAATAGATGCCTCCTTTTAATCAAAATTTTACCTATATCTCCGAATAAGTATTTGGGGAATGTTAACACCAGGGGGACATCAGTACATTCATTCAATATTGCAGCTATTTCAGACCAGAACTGGACTACTCGAGGGCAGGACCAGTACATCAGCAATGGAAGCATTATATTTGTAACATTTGGCACTCACTGCATGGCGAATTTGGAGATCTTATCCGGGGTATAGTGGAGCATGTTAAGTACTTTAAATTGAATTGGCCAATGTCTGGCATTTAGGGAAACACCTTTGGTGAGACGACACCAGTGTGCCCACCTAGCATCATCGAGTGGAGTGCCCAAGTGACCCTCCCAACCCATCCTGCTAGCACTGGGAAGGGAATGTGTATCCTAGCATCACTTATATAATGTGGAGATCAGCCCTCGTGTGTAACCGGTAGCCGCCACAGTCTCGAGAGGCTGACACGTGTCCGATTCCTTTGGGAAGGATGACCATTTTGATGTTATAGCAGCCCTCATTCGATAATACGGTAAAGTCCTGATCGGGCTGGAATCCAGTTTTTCTGAGAAGATTGGTAAAGATACAAAGGTACCATCAAGAAAGAGATCCCTCAGTATCATAACACCCGGAATATCCCACCCACTCTGGATAGAGCTATCATATGTCAGGGGCAACCCGGGGCAGCACCAAAGTGGGATGGAACCAGCATAAGGTTCAGAAACCTGCAGCCTCCTGAACACCCTCGAACAAGCATTGACAGTAGTTCGGGCTGGTTCAAATGTGCAAGAGTCTGGGTGGTTATTGGCAAGGACAATAGTGCGCAAGCCTGTTGGGGAGGTGCTGAATTTCTCAAGGTCTGTGTTCAGGGGACGGGTACATGGGGTATACCAATGACTGGCGAAATATGCCTGAGCAACCACATAGTACAGCTCAAAATCAGGAGCCTGGAGGACCCCCCTTTCATACGGTTTGGTCATAGACTCCCATTTCATGCGAGGGGTATCTTCACCCCAAGTGAAGCCTATTGCCATTGAGTGGATCTTAGCGAAGAACGCCCTCTCAGGCCACACTGGGATATTGACAAAGTAGTATAGTAATTTGGGGACTACGATCATCTTCAATAGTGATAGTCTACCATACGAGATCGGAATTCTGGCCCATAGTTTCAGCTTATCCGCAAGTGTGAGCATGTATTTCCCGTGGTTCTCAAGAAGTAAGGTGTTACGTTGTCGTGTGATCACTATACGGAAATACTTCATCTTATCAGGCGTCCATCTAAAGCCCTGGAGATCAGCCGGAGGGGTTGTGGCTTCATTCAAGGGGAATAGTTCTGATTTAGTCTCATTTATACGGTACCCCCAGAACATGGTGAATTTGCGGACTTCTTCTAGCATTGGGGCGAGGTTCGCTGCTGGGTTTCTTATGTAGAGTAGGGAGTCATCCGCATATAATGAAATTATGTGTGTGGGGCCCGTCATACAGAGTCCACAATGTATATGTCTAAGGTGCAAGATCCAGGCTAGCGGTTCAATGGAGACGGCAAACAGCAACAGCGACAGAGGGCATCCCTGCCGGGTGCAGCGCGCGAGTAGAAATATAGGGGATATGAAGGATCCTGTTCTGACTCTCGCTTTCAGGGAAGAGTACCGAAGCCGGACACATCAGATACATAACTCGCCCAGGCCCATGCGGCGAAGAACCGAGAACAAAAACTGCTGTACCTTCTTGCCGGGATTGGATGCTATAATAGACGGACCTCTCTGCTAGCTCCCTGAACTTCAAGAGATTACCCTTTATGCAGCCGAGCAGAGCTTGATCACGTGTGTGTGCATACTTATCTTCAAGTTTTTTAATAACAGCCTCAACCTCTGCAAGGTTCCTTCTGGTCTCATGCAACATCCCGGAGGCAGTGGAGATGATCTCACCTCTGACCCAAACCTTGTAGGCCAACAAGACCGTACCAGCATGAAAAACTGATGCAATGTTCCTATGGAAGAATTCCTCTGATTCGGTATGTAACCGCTCAAGGAGTGTCGTGTCCGACAAGCAGGATGGGGGCATGCGCCAAAGACGGCGCGGCACTGACGAAGTGAACCACTCAAGGGACAATGTGATAGGAGAATGGTCGGAGAGAGTGCGTAGGTGGATTGCAGTGTCAACGACATGTGACATAAGTGAGGAAGGAATCAACCACAGATCTATCCTGGAATGGGCGTCTTGGACAGTAGAATAGAATGCGTAGTCGCACTTGTACGGGATGCGGCTGCGTCAAGGGTCTGTTAGGTCTAGGTGACTCATTACACTCAACATTATACGTCCATCTGTGGTTAAATCCCTCTGCGTGTCCCTGGAGCGATCCAAAACGAATAAGGTTAAAATCGCCCCCCCGCCCCAAATTATGTGTGAGTGGCGGTCGACAAGCAGGAGATCGAGAATCTGACCATAGAATTGGGGGTCATCTATGTTTGGGCCATATGTTTTGACGAGTGCACCCTGACCCCAGCCAGGGAGCCCCACACCATAACGTATTGTCCCAACGAGTCGATGCTACGTTAGGATTTCAGGAACTGTACGGAGCGGTGTATCAGTGAGAGAACCCCACGAGATTGAGAAGAGTAGCTAGTGTAATATCGCTGGGGGCCGCAGGGCTTGAGTCTCCTGGAGCATTATTACCTTGGGGGCCCAGGGATTTATATATGCTGCCACTTTGCGGGCCTTAATGGGATGGTTGAGGCCACCAACATTCCAGGATAGGAATGTAATGCTATTATTTGCCATATGCCGGGTCAATGAAATTTAGGCACAATAGCTGTTGAATAGCAAACGGAAATGAAGCACCACTATCTCTAGTGGAGAGGTCTTCACTGATTTTCAACAAATACCCAAACAGTCCCAACAGGGCCTGAGAATCTAGCACACCTGGGACAAACAAGTCTCAAACAGACACATTTGCAAACATCCACTTTGTGTCCCCCCACCCACATCATCACCCCCAACTCAATGATGCATACCCCATCATAAAACAACATTCAACCCTTTCTGGGGTGCACTGTGAGCCCGTCTCGAACCATCCATGGTGACCAACGAGCATGGGGCAGCCCCAGTAGTAAATGAGATTATGCCCGTGTTGTGAGCCACTGGTTGGGCAATGTAGTGCGCAAATGTCAATCATTGTCCATAATGTCTGGGTCATCATTGCGCGGAGAGGAGCCTCCTCCGCGACCTCTCTTCAGCAATGGTATGGAGATGTTAGACTCTCTGTAGGACACCACATCCCCCGGATCCTCCAAAAAATGGGCTTTACCCCATGCTGTAGATGGAGTTTGGCAGGGTACAGGAGGGCATACTGAACTTGACGTAGTAGTTTCTTAACAGTGTCAAATGATTTGCGCTTGAATAGAACAGATGCCGCAAAATCAGGGTAGATATGGATATCAGAGGATTCAAAGGGCAGGGCGCCCATCTTCCTGGCCATGCACAGAACCAGGTCTCTGTCGCAGTAATTGAGTAGCTTGGCACCGTGGTCCAGGGGGGTGCCGGTTTGGGGACCGGGGCAAGGACACAGTGCGCCCTCTCCACCAAGAAATGCTGCAAGAACCTAGAAAGATCAAAGAGTGTCTTGAGCAGATTCTCAACCAATTGCTCCATCGGGCCGCCTCAGGGATACCAATAATACAAATGTTGTTGCGGCGTGAGCGTGATTCAAGGTCATCACATTTGTTGCAGACTTTACTAAATTCCTGTTGTAGATGAACAATATCACTCACATGTTTTGCAATGTGATCCTCGGATTCGCCCACTCTAATCTCGAATTCCGTGATATGGGCCCTTTCTTTTTCCAATTTGGACTTTAGCAAACCGATGGTAGAAACTATATCATCAAGTTTGACATTCACTGCCAGGAAGCCGTTCTGTACGGTCGCTAGTAAGTGATCGTGTCTCGCTGTCGAGGGAGAAGTGGGTCACTCGTCTGCCGGAGGCTCCACCTCTGAAGCAGGAGACTTAGCCGGGGTGCTGATGTAAGTGTCCATAGGGCCCGTCTTCCTCGATGCAGCTCCTTTCGTCATGACTGCAGTAGTATGAAAGCCAAGGCCGGGAGGCGTGGGATGAAACTGTGGAGCTACTTCCCTTCAGGTGCCGTCCGCACCCATGGCAGGGTCCGACCAAGTGCAGCTGGGGGCAGCCATCGGGGATTAAATGGCCAGCTCTGTTCAGGTTAGTTTTGAAGATCAATGGACTATTGGATGGTGGAACCTAGCAGACCCAAGACCAAGTGCAGTATCAGAAGTTGCAGAGGATGACTGGCCGGAAAGGTAAATATTTCGACAGCCACCAAGGAGAGCACCCAGGGGAGGAGCAACAGGCTGCAGGACCAGTGCACATGATTGAGCGCCACAACCAGATCACCAAATACTCAGCGTACAAAGGTCTGATCAATCTTCGGGGCAAGTTGATTAACTCTGCAAGGTGGGACCACAGCAACAGTTCAGGATCAATGAAGGGAATCTCGGCCTCACTATTACAACAACCACAGGCATGGGCATCATGCCCGGGCCGTGGCCGGTGCCGCACAAGCCTCACACAGAACACCTCGACGTGCAAGTGCGAAGGCCCAACTAATTAGTATTAGGCATCTGCCCAGGCTGGGGGCTGCAGACTGGGGTTAGAATATTCAGAGCGTCGCAACACCGCCACAACACCACACGCAATGCGCCCACGTTATGTTAGTAAGCTGGCTCCTGGCTAGGGTCTACAGGTGCCAAAAAGTCCAGCTCAGTGCAACGCATAGCTGCTCCAGGGGTCAACGGGCCACCAAACCCCACCAGCGTTGTTTGGGAAGATCGAGAGCAGGGTCTCAGTAGGGTCAATACTGATGTCTGTGGAGTACAATCACCTGGGTGATGAGGTGCCATAGGTGTGTGTAGAGGCGACTACGGGAACCACATGAGAGCCGTGCTATGGTAACAAACAATGTCCCGGCACGCTGTATCAGTATCAAGCAAGAGGGAATATGGAGCCCCGATCCCAGCGCTGCCAGCCGTTAGGCCCAGAGTCCATGCCCCAATACAGTTTTCACATGCTGCGCCGGACCAGAGACCCTGCACCATGAAAGATATGCATCACTAGAGGGCACTTACTTGGACCAAGGTAGCCACACGCCACCAGCACTCCCACAGCAGGGATCACCATGCGGGCCATCCAGAGCAGCGTATCTTAGCAGAGTAGCAGGATTGCGGGGGCAGGCGGCCACCAGGGGCGGTCCGGGCCAAAGGTCAGTCCCGGGGCAAGCCGGGCGGCAGGGATCTGCAGTCAACCCGCACGGCCACCGCACCGTATCTCCAGGGGTCCACATAATCCAAGCCCCGCAGCAGTCTCCAGATGTACAGCCCACGGTAGCCTCCACCACGACAGGCGGCAATGCTACAGGGTACGGCCGGCTACACCAGGACTCCCACTCGCAGTGTTAAAAAATGGCAGTGCACCGCGCCGGTCAGGAGATGCGACAGAACCGCGCCAGGCACCAACACCAGGCCAGGCACAGCGACGCCACTGCCAGACCCAATCCTCTACCAGCTGGCCCAGGGGCAGAGGGGAGCACCACCAAATGGATCCTGCAATCTGGGGTATCGTCTCAACGAGGACGGCACCATCACAGTGTACTCTCGCAGCCAGCCTACCGGCAGCCAAATCAGCAGAGTGCCCAGTCAAGCAGAAGCTCCAATGCCTCATGGGTACAGCCACCCGTCACCTCACTCTCTTTCCGCTCGCTGTCTGGGAGCCAGAGGCGTTGCTAGGGGGCAATGGGGGTTATAGCCCAGGGTCTTTTGCTTGTAACCCCGGATAAAAGCTCAAGTACTACAACCAAAAGGCTACTTAGCCACGAGTCCCGACAGTCCCGACATTAGCTTAGCCCCAGATCTTTTCCAGACCTAGCAACACCCCTGCTGGGAGCAGTCTTTGCGGGTTCGCTCCTGCGCTCCGATTAACACCAGGATTTAGCCCAAGGGCACACAAGCTCTTCTCTAGCATATAGTTATCAGCAGGCAGTAGTTTACACAGGCAGAAACAGATTTATTTGAAATTTGGATTTTGTGGGGCAGGAGCTCCTCACCCAAGCGGCCAGCTTGCTTGGCTGCTCAACAGCGCCCCCCCCCCCAGAAATCCATCTTTCCAAATTGGTGTACAGCGGTGGGATAGGATTGAAGGTACCCAGTGTTGCGCACTGGTAAAGGTACTCGGATTACACTTAACACTTACCCAGGACACATAGTGACCTTAGTAGTAACGTAACAGTAAAGACCAACAACCTATCTTAAAACATGGAAGCAATAACCAACATAACCATGAATGCTTCCAAGTCAGAAACACTGAGAATGAAGTGGACTGAGAGAGTGTTAAACGGTAATTATATAGTGCCTCCTTAGTATTTATATCGGCCTAAACCCAATCGCTTTACATGGAAAACCACGTTGCAAAGTTCTGATTTTTTGGTTAACTTCGCCGCCATTTTAGGATTCATCCGCCATTTTGATTTCCACTCGTGTGTTCTTCATTCTAAAATGGTGGTCTGTGTTTTCGACTTGCAACCAAGCCTTCCGACCTTTGAGTTCTGTTAATGTTTAGGCTGTTCGAGAGCCGACTGTTTAAACTAAGCAAAGAGACCTTGCGCTCCATATGAACTGTCATCTAAGTGTTGTCTGTGCTCACAAGCCTCATCCTTGTATAAACGTTGGGACAATGAAGAACAAACCTCGAACATATGTTTTGACTGAACTGCATTGTAAAGGAATGTGGAACAAGGCTTCCTGCGGGATCCAAGAACGTACATCACCATTGAGTCTTCATGGAAATACAAACCTATGTAATCCTTTGCATAATATTGTATAATCTGTATGTGAACTAGCCACGAACTCTAGACCACACATTTTTAACATGAAGAGAGGCAATATTACATGGAATTGTACAAAAGCATGAATGTTTTGATGTCCAGCACTCTCTCACCTCTACTTGTCGGCTGGTACACACTGCGAGGTGTTGGGAGCCAGATAGCTATCTGTTTTGCTTTGTAAACTGTACAGTAATAAAAGATCTGTGAATCTTTTAGCCCGTGATTGGTGTATTTCCTTTGTGGTGCTCAGCCTCGATATTTCTTTGTTCTTTCAGATGGCGCCCGAATAGGGACCCTCAAGATTGATGCCACCTCATTGAAGGAAAGACGCGGCTATTGGACCGGGATCGGATGGTGAGAAAAGGGGGCCCCTTTTTGGATGAGATGCAATACCTCAACAGTAATGCACGATCCAATCACTGGACGGTGAGCACGCAGTCCGAGACGGCATCTTGATGAGGGTCCATATATTGAGGCGGGCAGTTTTGCCGAAATCACCAACCACGAGGGTCCTTTGTCCACTGTAATCCGATCGTACCTCCTTTGTCCTTTGTAATCAGGTGAGTCGTGCCCCGATTCCTAAGTATCCTGATATTTGGTTGCAGATTTGTCCTCATGAGAACAATCAACGCTAGGTAACACCATAATCTGACATGCCTGGGAAATTGTCTGCCTGTTCCAGGGCGTTATTCCGCAGAGACAGACAATCTTTGATATTTGGCCGACCGGCGCCACAGGAGGGGTCGCCGGCATGTCTATGTACTGTAAGAACGGCATTTGGTAGTATAGTATTCAATGATATTTGGCACAGACAAACTAGACATGTTTCTGAATTTCAGTGACCAGTCAATGGTAGTTTTGTGATTGCCCGAATAGAGTATTTAGAAACTATATTTTTTTTTAAGGAAAAAAAATGCTAGACCTGCAGTGTTTGATGTAATACAGAATTGGAAAAGAGAAGCTATGTAGCAACTTAAGAGTAAACAGAAGCATGCATGTCGTCATATGTTAAAATTCTGAAAAGAAAATCATTATATGATCAACAGAAACAGTCAGAGTCTGTTAGAAACATGGATAGGGCTTTTTCAACTTGGTATACAGAAAATATATCCGTCTACAGATTTTCATGTCTCAGATGAACTAACTGATAAACTCTTAAATGAACGTAGGCCTGGTGCCACTGCACCACCTCCTTATGTACCTATTCCTGCTGTCTTACCTGTTTCTGCTGTCGCTCCTTCTCCCGTAGCAATTCCTGTTCTTCCTGTTGTTCCTCCGCCACCAGTTATTGCTTTGTTTCCTATTGTTGTTCCTCTGCTTGTACCTCCACCTTTACTGACTGTTACTGTTCCAGTAAGTCTGTCTTTGTTGCCAGTAGTAGTGTCTCCACAACCTGTTGTACAGGATTTGTCTACTCTCTCTTTCCCAAGCGGTTCTGCTCCACTTGTAGCTGATAAAGGGGCGAGTACTGAATTAAAAGTTGTAACGCGGAACACAGTTTCCAAAGAGAAGAGGAAAGATTTGAATGCATGGGCTAAGCAATGTATAGAGAAAGGTGAAAAATCTACTGTCTTAAGCTACACTCCTTAATCTTGAAAGTATTCCCAATCAGAATGTCTTTATTGAGGGGATAGGGATACATTTGGCTGTAATGTGGAATAGATTGACGGACACAGATGTCCCACAAGGGTTGGGGGGTTTGAATGTTTTAGCCTATTCAAGGGATTCTGCAGAGAAAGTACATGAGCATGCCAAAAGGGTTTTTGAGTTACGAAGGAAGTTAGAACGGTTACAGAACGATGAAATAGATGGTGATAGTTTGGACGCTTTTTATGTGCAGAAACGGTTCCTTCCTCCTTGTAAGTCAACGAGTGAAGAAACGCGAATTTGCACAAGGGATGTGCTTAGATGGATTTTGAATGTGTCGATATCTCCCATAGAAGTATATGCTACGTATAATGAGTATACTCCAGAAATGCAGAGTAAAGTGTTACAGGTAATGGTAGAATACCTGAAGGATGAGTGTATAAAAAAAACAAGATTTGTTGTCCCGCAGAGTTGATGATTGTTTATAAGAGAGCCTTTTTGCACCCGATACTGTTACTACCACTTTTAGCGCTCGATTTGGCTTTATTGCTCAACAAACATTCGGAGTTGCCTACTTCTCAGTTGCCTGTGACGGGGGTCCTCCGACATTTGTTCTTAAAGTTGAGATTCAGATAGTTAAAGGGACTAGAGGTGGCAATACACAGTTTCGAGGTCAGTCTGTTCCACAGAATAAGGCACAGTTGGATCCTGTATACGTGAACCAATGTGCATATTGCAGACAAGAGGGTCATTGGAGAGCACAATGCCCGATTCTTCAGCAGAGGTCGGATAACACATATGGTGTCATGGGTAGACGATCCAGAGGCTGCCCTGAGGTAGGGGGTCCTGGTAGGATCCAGTTCGCTCAAAATTCTCAGTCACTTTCGTAAGATAATCAGCAACCTAGTATAGATGGCAGAAATATTTTCGATAATCCTTCAATTGCCTATCTTTCTGAAGATCTTGTCTTCCACAATATATTGTTTCGTTAGGACAGCCCAAAGCAGGGTCTGGAACCGATGCCTATTTCTGTTAATCAGAGAGGTCCCTACGTTGGGATGAAGGTGGTGGCATCTACTTTTGATAGATACAGCAGCACAGAAGTGTTCCATTGATCATTCGCAGGATCCAGGCATTCCACTGGCAGGGCAGAATAATGTTTCTGTAGGGTTTTTTGGTACACCAGTGGTTAGTCCGATTTCTCTGCCGGTACTGATTTCACTGGCGCCATTTACTGACTACTGTCCATTTCTTTTTGACAACGAACTGTGGAGAGAATTTGTTGGGGTTGAATCTGTTGAAGTAATTAAATGCGGTAATTCATTGTTCTTCGGATGCAGTCGTTTGACAATTTCAACTCAGCAATTTTCTGCCTCACAGTGTCCGACTAGACCTTTGCCGCCAGAATTTATTGAAGTTCTGGCGTGTTTATGGGCGGTTGACAACAATGATGTTGGTATTTTACAAATTGAGTCTGTTAAAAGTGTTTTGAAACCAGGAGTTAAGTTGCCACAAATTCCATAATATAAGATTTCAGTTGATGGTGAGCAAGTTTTGAAGTGTATCGTTTCCGATTTTGTGCATCGTGGAGTAATCAAAGAAATTGCAGGAAGGTTGTGCAATAGCCCAATTTTACCGGTGTACAAGAAAGGGGATAATGCGATTCCATTCCGTTTTCATTAACAATTTGCGCTCTATCAATAAGATTGTTGCTCCACAATTTCCAATTGTGCCTGATGTAACGACGATATTGACAATGATTCCCGCTTCTGCTACTCATTTTAGTGTGGTGGATCTTTAGAATGCCTTCTTTAGCATTCCCATACACGTCGATAGTAGATATGTATTTGTGTTCACCCTAGGGGGACGCTTGTTTACATTCACCCGTGCACCACAGGGGTACACGGAGAGTCCAAGCATTTATAGTGGGGTTTTGAAAGAGCAGCTCGATACACTTGAGTTGCCTTCCACTTGTACATTTTTTGCAGTACATTGACGACCTTCTCTTAGCTGCAGACTCAGAAAGTGCTTGCAAAGAGGGTACTGTGTTATTGCTTATTCATCTAGCAGAACATGGACATAAAGCTTAAAAAAGTTTCAATATTGTCGACAGGAGGTTGCCTATTTAGGCTCTCTCCTGTCAAAGGAGGGAAGAAGATTGACACCTGAATGAATAAAAAGCATTTCTAGTATGTCTGTCCCAAATACACAGAAAGAAGTTAGAGCCTTGATAGGAATGGCTTCTTACTGTAGATAGTGGATCCCAAACCAATGTTGGCATTGACAAAGAAGGGCATTTCTTTGCCACTACCATGGAACTTGGAACACCAGAAAGCTTTTGATCTGCTCAAGACTGCACTGTGTTCAGCACCAGTTTTGGGCATACCAAATTATGATAAGGCCTTTGTGTTGTATGTGCAGAATGTGATGAATGTGCTTTGGCTGTGTTAATGCAGGAAAATGGGGGGAAGAATAGACCGTGCAGTTATTTTTTCCTCCACACTTGATCCTGTTGCATGCGCTTTGCCGAGATGTTTGAGAGCTGTCGCTGCTGCTGCTGCGTCCGTAAAGCAGAGTGAGGGTATGGTTCTAGGCCATACTTTAACCGTCATGGTACCTCACTCTGTAGATGTTCTATTAAATAGAACGCAAACACAACACCTCACTTCCGCACAATCAACAAGATATGAACTGATCCTATTTGCACCGCATATTCAAATTGAAAGGTGTTGCGTATTGAATTTGGCTGAATTGTTACCTCTCCCGCAAGATATTGCTTGCAGTGATCAAATGTCACATGACTGCCTTTATACCACAGAGCAAGAAACTAAAGGCAGGATTGATTTAAATGATACACATTTGAATGATCCAAAAGGGGAGCTGTTTTGCGATGGCTCCTGCTTCAAGCTTCCGGATGGTACACCCACTTCTGCTTATGCCATTACTACACTAAGCATGATTGTGGAAACCAGGAGAATTTCGCATAACTCCGCGCAGGCCGCATAGATTATTGCACTGACTCGAGCTTGTGAACTTTCCGAAGGACTTAGAGTAAATATATTTACAGATAGCCGGTATGCCTTTGGGGTGGTTCACAAACTTTGGTAAACTATGGGCAGACAAGGTTTTTTTGACCTCACACGGAACAAAAATCCAACATGGCACCTTGATAGTTCAGCTACTCTCAGCATTCGCGCTTCCTACTCAACTAGCAATCATGAAGTGCGCCACACATCAAAAGGTATTAGATGATGTAGGGAGAGGAAACGCTTTTGCTGACAGGATATCTAAACGGACCTCTACTGATTTATACTCAGAAATGTATGTCTGGAAAGAAACTACAAATATCTGTACAGTAGATGAAGGGATTGACTCGATAAAGAATATTCAAGCTGATGCCACTTTAGATGAGCTTAAACACTGGGCTGAGAGTTTTAGCATGTTTGGATGAGGAAGGGTGTTGGGTAGACAGTTCAAAAGGAAGATGGATGCTACCCGATGCATATGTCATTGCTATGATCACAATGGCTCATGGTCCCACTCATATACGTGCTAGGAAAATCCGTAAAATGCTAGAATCTGTCTGGGTGAATGGCAACATCAAAAAAGAAAAACGCTGAGCGTTTTGTCCAGAATTGTATGGATTGATTACCGCATAATGCGAGGAAGGGTATGTCGACACCTAGGGGTAGTTTCGCCCCCTGTGTGCCTTTTGAAGTGATTCATTTCGACTTCATCGCGATGGAGCGCTGTAATAACTACAAATATGTCTTGGTAGTCATTTGTGCCTTTAGCAAGTGGGTTGAAGCCTTCCTTGTGAAAGATGCTACAGCAATGACAACGGCGAAAACCATGCTTAAGGAATACTTTCCTAGGTTTGGTTTGCCAAGGGTCATCTGGTCGGATAATGGTCCACATTTTATCGCTGCTGTTATTCTGCAACTATGTGCGGGATTACAGATTGATAAACGGTCCCATTCGGCTAGACACGCTCAGAGTGCTGGACTTTTAGAACGCCATAATGGTATTTCGAAGAACAAAACTGCTAAGGTCTATGCCAGCAATAATTTGTAATGGCCAGATGCTTTACCTATAGCGCTACTGTCCATGCGGACGACCCCACAGACTAGAACTGGACTCTCCCTGGATGAAATCATGGTGGGGAGGCCAGCTAACATTTGGAGCCTGCCAAAACCTAAAGTGTTAAAAGATGTAGAGCATTTGCTTCTTACTGAATACTGTGACCAGTTAACTTAAAACTTGTATTTGATTTATCAACAGGTGCGAGAAACCCTCCCAGTTAAGTATGAGGGGCCAGGTCGCAGAATTCGAACAGTTGAATGGGTGCTCAAAAAGTCATTTGAGAGAGCATCCAGTCTCGGACCGCGCTGGAGAGGACTGTTCCAGGTCCCGTTGGCCACACAGACTGCTGTACGAGTAGCAGGAAAGAGACACTGGATCCACACGACACATATCAAGAAAATACTTTTTCCTTTGCCAATCGACGAAGAAGAAAAGAAGGAAACCACTTGTTCTGTTTTTGGTGATCAATCTGTCTTGAAGAACATCAAGGGTGTTTCGGAGATACTTCCTGAGCCCGTGGGGCCTGGGGAGACAGCTGCTTTGTCTTTGAAATCTTCTTCGGATCTTTCTGCACCCTTGAGCAATCTTTCCACTGTTTCACCACTTCCATCAGGAAGCAACAACACTCTGTTCGCAGATAACGCAGTGCCTGGAGTCTTAAGGTACGATCTGCATCCACGGCACTAGACTTACAGCACAGCACGGCTGTGCCCACGGGAAACAACTGTTTGCCACTCTTTTGCTGAAATATAAGTAAGTGGCTGGGACCGGCAAAGCTATATCCAATCAAGATACATCACGTGGTCAGGTAATCACCAACAAACGAACTTAAGGAGTCCATTGCAGAAACCTTCCGAAACAAATTTTTGAGGAACAATGCCTGTCGCTATTCCTACTCGTACGAAGCAACCGATCAATTGTGTGGCTAACAAAGACATTGGACATAAAAAAGAAAATCATGGTCCTTGAGGACTTATTGTTTTTTCCTGAGTTTGTTAATTGGTCTAACAGTAATTATAGCTTTAGGGTTTTGGTATTTTGACGGGTTGCGCCCACTTGAAACTTTGATACCCACTGATAAGTGTTTCTATTATGTCCTGCACACTCTATCTTCTAGGGATTCCCAACACAGATAGGGTTATTACAAAAATACACTTTGTTAATTATGAATGAGATCCATATAATTTTGAATAGAACTAATAAATGGATATGTTCTCATTTGCCACAACACGGGGAAAAAGGGTTGGGCTGGTATATATTCATCCTTTGCTTTTAAACTACTGTATGCTACACCTCTCGAGGGCACTATTCTTTGGTCGTTGGAATGACAGCATGTTAGGGAATTTTGATTGGACTAACTTGAATGAGTATGAAAGGTGAGTCCTGACCCCTTTTTGTAAATAGGAACAAGCTTAACGTTGCTTCTATTAGGCCTTCTGATAGACTTTCTAAACCTTTCCAATCATTAGTCTCTTTTCAAAATGGCTCCCGTAGGCAACCGGGGTGCCATGCCTCCTTCTTACATTATTTATCACAGCCCCTACTCTGTTTCCTTCTGCATACAAAGGGATGGTTCTCAGTCAATGGGTACTTTTAAGGGTTGTACTAATATTGTGAATTTGATTAGTGAGGACAGACCTCTGTATGTAGATGATTCCGTTTATTTCATTTTTGGCAATGAAGATATTACTGTCAAGGATCTAATGGCAATCAATATATTTTACGAATATGATTCAGGATGAATGGACATTGAAGCTTGGAGTTGGAGTTGCAAATATATTTAGTAAGCTATTGGCTTAGGCCAAAAGGAGGGTTTGTTAAAAGGTAATTATATAGTGCCTCCTTAGTATTTATATTGGCCTAAACCCAATCGCTTTACACGGAAAACCGCGTTGCAAAGTTCCGATTTTGGGTTAACTTCTCCGCCATTTTAGGATTCATCCACCATTTTGATTTCCACTTGTGTGTTCTTAGTTCTAAAATGGTGGTCTGTGTTTTCGACTTGCAACCAAGCCTTCCGACCTTTGAGTTCTTTTAATGTTTAGGCTGTCCGAGAGCCGACTGTTTAAACTAGGCAAAGAGACCTTGTGCTCCATATGAACTGTCATCTAAGTGTTGTCTGCGCTCACAAGCCTCATCCTTGTATAAACGTTGGGACAATGAAGAACGAACGTATGTTTTGACTGAACTGCATTGTAAAGGAATGTGGAACAAGGCTTCCCGCGGGATCCCAGAACATATATCACCATTGTGTCTTCATGGAAATTCAAACCTATGTAATCCTTTGCATAATATTGAATAATCTGTATGTGAACTAGGCATGAACTCTATACCACGAATTATTAACATGAAGAGAGGCTGGACAATATTACACAGAATTGTATAAAAGCACGAATGTTTCGATATCCAGCACTCTCTCACCTCTCCTTGTCGGCTTGTACACACTGCGAGGTGTTGGGAGCCAGATAGCTATCTGTTTTGCTTTGTAAACTGTACAGTAATAAAAGATCTGTGAATCTTTTAGCCCGTGATTGGTGTATTTCCTTTGTGGTACTCAGCCTCGATATTTCTTTGTTCTCTCAAGAGGCTTATCTGCTCAAGGTACAAAGAGTGAAATGATCCAAGGGATCATGGATTGGCAAGAGGTGCAACTCGATTCCATTACCTCGGATGAGAGTGCAGAATGTGGTGGGGCTGCTCTCACTGACAGCTCTAGCAGAGCTGTCACTGCACTCATGCATGGGGCCCTGAAGAAAGGGATGGTGTAGCGTCCAAAGTTTTATCTGTCAGCTTTGATGCAGAAGCCATGCTTGAATTGAAGAAGCAATAACTATTGTTTAAACAGAAGGAGCTGGAATTCAACATGGCAAAGCTGAGAGTTCAGCAGTCAGAAAAACAGAAGGACATGGCTCACCAGTTGGAGCTGGCCAAGATTCAGGCTACAACTGGCTTCTCCAAGGGCTCTGGACATGGGTCTGGGTCCTCCTCTCATCCAAGATTTCCTAAAGATCTTCTCAGTATGTATGATGAGAAGAATGACATTATGGACTGGCTCACCGAATTTGAGTATGCATGTGAGGTCCAAGAGGTTGTGGATGCTGAGAAGATTGCATGGCTGCTCAGTCGACTACCCCATTCTGGCTGCAGTGCCATTATGGAAATGTCTAATACTGATAGAGTTGATTTTGCAAAATTGAAGCAAACTCTCATCTTAAAGTTTGGGAGGACTCCTGCTCAATACCTGAAGAGATTTAGTGAGTAAAAAAAGAAAGAAGGTAACACTTGGGTGTCCTATGTTACTGATGCCTTAAAAAACTTGACTAGCTGGGTTGAAGGCTATAAGGTCACCACCTTTGCGGGTAGGATATGTTTAGTCATGCTTGAACATATTTTTGCATCTTGTTCTCCTGAGCTTAAGCAGCACTTGGCTGATTCAAAGGAGATATGTCCTAAGGAGGTGGCTACTGCAGCAGATCTGTGGGTGTCACACAGAGTGTCCCATAAGGACAAGACTACTGTTTGTAACCAGGAGGAGGGGGAAAAGAACAAAGATAAGGAGGGTGGGGATCTGATCAAACATCCTCTCAAAAGAGCCACAAAAAGAAAAACAAGGGTAAGTCCAAAGAGAATGTTCAGGGTAGTGGGAGTATATATTCCCAGACAGAACTCTGGTTATAGTAAGCCTCCCTCTGTCCCAAGACCCAGTGGATCTTATGTGGCTTGTGGAGCAAATGACCATGTGAAGAAGAGGGCCCAAAACCGTGGGGGTCCACTCTGTGAGTCTGGCCTTCCCCTCCTATGAGGAGGAAGAGATCACAGGGTCATCATTCTCCTCAGACTCCATCCACAGTGGGGATATAATCTAAGGTCGTCCTAGTTTCCCTGGGTTCCTGGGAGCCTAAAGTCTCAGAGGCTTCTGCTAGCATTCCAGACAATACTTAGCACTACTTTAAGGACAGGGTACTAATCAATAGAGTAGATACTCTTGCCGTTAGGGATTGTGGGGCAAGCAGAGCTGTGGGGGATTCCACATTGGTAAACCCAGAGGAACTTGCCAGAGCTCCTTTGATGCCAACCATGTTAGCTGATGCCCCCCTCTCAAGTTCCCAGAAATGCTTGTAAATCTTACTATAAATGGTACTATGGTCAGGATTCTAGTGAGCATACAGAGGCACGTCCCAGCTAAGGTCCTGCTGGCGAATGATCTCAGAGACTTAGGTCTTGTGGGTGACCATGTACAAGGTCACAAACAAGGGCTGCCTTAGCCAAGACCAATGCAAAGCCCAGGCCAAAGGGGAAACACAAGACTAAATGAGTCAAGAAAGACAAGAGAGGGAAAGAAAAAAATCCTCCTAACTCACCTACCGCTGAGGTGGAGGTAGTTGGCCAAACACCTGAACCTGACAAGGAAGAGGTGTTGCTGAAATTCTTAATCCATATGACCATTCTGAACTCCAAAGTTTATTGGTTGAAGGTGGTCCTGACAGGGTTGAATTTAGTAAGGGCCAATGTGAGTGCCCATCTTGGGAAGGCCTAAGGAGACAGGCCTACTCCCAGCTTGAAGGTGAACCTCCTGGGAAGCACAGGATGTATTGGGAAGGTGAGATCCTCTACAGTCAGCCCACAGTGACTACAGAAGAGACCATAGGAGGTTGGTGGTTCCCCTTCATGTAAGACCCTTCATCTTGCAGCTGGCACATGAAGTCCCCCTTGCTGGTCACCTTGGCACCAAGAGAACAAAACAAGGTTTAGCCATGCGCTTCTACTAGCCCAAGATTGTGTTCCAGGTATAAAGCCACTGCATAAGTTGTGCCACATGCCCGTTATGTACAGAAAGTGGCACAACAATCTAAGCTCCATTGGTACCACTCCCAGTTGTGGGGCACCCATTTGAGAGGGTACGGACTGACATTGTTGGTCCCCTTGATCCTCAAACATCCTCAGGCAATAGGTTTGTCATGGTGCTGGTCGACCATACCACTAGGTATCCTGGTACCATCCCATTCAATACTCTAACTGCCAAGTCAGTTGCAAACGCTTTACTTGGCATATTCACTAGAGTTGGCTTCCCTAAAGAAGTTGTGTCTGATAGGGGCAGCAACTTCATGTCCAAGTACATGCAAGCCATGTGGAAGGAGTGTGGGGTAACATACAAGTTTTCCTCAGCATATCACCCCCAAACCAATGGATTAGTTGAGAGGTTCAAAAGAACCCTCAAAAGCATGATTGGTGCTCTGGAAGAGCCCCAGAGGAAAAAAAGGTATCTCTTTCTTACATGCTTATTTTTTGCCTAAAGAGAGGTACCTCAAGAAGGGGTTGGCTTCAGCCCCATTGAGCTTCTTTTTGGTCACCCTGTAAGGGGACCCTTGGCTATAGTCAAGCAGGGGTGGGAGATGCCTATCCCCCCTACCACTACCAAAGTATTGGACTATGTGCTAGGTCTAAGGAAGATAATGGTTCTCCTGATGGCTCAGGCTAGTGATAAGTTTAAGGCTGGGCAAGCTCTGGAGAAATACTCGTATGACCAGAAGGCTTCCCTTGTCAACTATACCCCAGGCCAGCAAGTCCTGATTATGAACCTTATAAGGCCTAGAGCTTTACAGGATAGTCAGACCCTTAATCAGTAGTGGAGCCACTGGGTGAGGTAAACTATTTAGTGGACCTTGAAAGGTCTGGACAGGCTCCAAAAGTGTTCCATTTGAATAAGGTGAAGGCTTTCATCCATAGGGTTCAAATAGCTGCACTGCTGTTGGCTTCAGGCATAGAGGAGGAAGAGTCAGAACCTCTTCCTGATCTGTTCCAGGGCAGTCCTTCTGACAGCTCCATTGAGTGTGTCAAAGTGGCCCCTCACCTGACTTCTGTTCAACAGGATGAGGTGAGAAGTGTGCTGAGGCAATTCTCCCCCTTGTTTTCCCTAGCTCCTGGTTTACCACCTTGGTGCAAACCTTGGTGCAAACATGATATTGAGACAGGAGATAGTATACCTACCAAAACTAGGGGCTACAGGATGTCAGATAAGGTGAGATCTTACATCAAGACAGAGGTCAACAAGATGTTAGATCTTGGGGTGATTGAACCCTCTAGTAGTCATTGGTCCAGTCCTGTGGTTCTGGTTGCCAAAGCAGGTTCCTCTGACTTGAGGTTCCATGTGGATTACAGGGCTCTGAATGCTGTCACCAAGACAGATGCACACCCCTTACCTCGAACTGATGAGCTAGTGGATACCTTGGTTGCCTCCAGGTATCTCATCATATTTGACCTCACTGCAGGGTATTGTCAAATAGCCTTAACAGAACATGCCAAGGAGAAGACAGCATTCTCAACTCCAGAAGGCCTTTACCAGTTCAGGCTAATGCCATTTGTGTTGATAAATGAACCTGCCACTTTCAGAGGCTTGTGAATCATGTCTTTAATGGGTTGGATGAATTGTGTCTTGCAGTTTTCAGTTCCACCTGAGAGGATCATGTGAAACACCTTAGAATTGTGTTGCAGGATCTTCCGAAGGCCCACTTGACCATAAAGACCAGTAAGTGCCAGATTGGTCAGGGCTCAGTGGTTTACCTTGGGCATGAAATAGGTGGAGGGAGGATTCAACCTCTACTACCCAGTAGAGTACAAGCAGTACAAGACTGGCCTACCCCCACTACACAAACCCAGGTGAGAGCCTTTTTAGGTCTCACCGCCCATTACGTAAACTTTATGGCAGACTATGGCACCATAGCTGCCCCTCTGACTGCTCTCACTACTTCTAAGAAACCCAAGAAGTTCTCTTGGTCTGAGGTGTGAGGGGAGGTCTTCAATGGCTTAAAAGACTCCTTGTGCCAGGCCCCTGTTCTCAGGGCCCCCCGACCACAAAATACTTTTGTTGTGCAGACAGATGCCTCTGACCCTAGGATAGGTGCTGTACTAACACAGGTCGATGAGAAAGGCAAGGAACACCTGATTGGATTCATAAGTCGCCAGCTTAAGGACAGAGAGCTCAGGTGGTCCACAGTAGAGAAAAAATGTTTCTCTGTTGTGTGGACCCTAAGGAAGCTGAGGCCCTACCTCTAGGGGCCTCACATCACTGTGCAAACTGACCATAAGCCCTTGAAGTGGCTCATGAACATGAAGGGAGATAATCCTAAATTGCTCAGGTTGTCCATAACCCTGCAAGGGTTTGACTTCACCATTGAGCATTGACCAGGTGTCCAACATAGCAATGCTGATGGGTTGTTCAGAATGTTTAACAGACCTGTACAAGAAGCTCACCCAGTGGTGGATTAGCTCTCACTGTCCTTGGTCTGGGAGGGTTGAGTGTTAGGAAAGATTTCCATGTATGTGTTATTTTCCCTCCATGTGTGTACTCCCAACTTTTTGCTGTTGTCGGACATACTAGCCTGACTTTTGCCAGTGCAGCCCAACCTTCTCCTGTACACCGCTGGGATTTGGCTCCTTTCTTTATGGGGAAACTGACATGCCCCTAAAACAGTCACTACTGGTAGACTTTGTTTCCCTTAGTCTTTCACTTTGTTGCTATTCTTTAGTAACATTTTATCAGTGCACAAAGTACCTTACCTTACAGTACAGTGTGCTGGGGTCCCTTTTTCATTTTTGAGGCCCTAGACACCATTTAAAGGATTTTTGGTGAATGTACGAGTGTGCCTTGGACAGAGCTGGTGGCAGATGTTACTTTTATGTATTTTCAACTCTTTTCAATGGTCCAAACCGTGTTTACCATGTTTGGCTCAGGACAGTGGCCGGTCCCTAAAATGGCCCTGCCACAAGGTCCTTTGTTCTGTCCTTTGGCCTTCTTGTTCCTTTGCCTTACCCAGGTCGGGCAGACCTGGGAAATTCCATATTTTGTCATGCAGACGCTGCACAAACTGAAGCTTTTGCGGGCTTCTGCATGCCTTGTGTGTGTGCCTCCAGGATGTGGGCTGGAACCTTCTAGTTCCAATACACATCCTGGGTGCCAGGATGTCTGGTGCTGGGATGACTGGGACTTCCGTGGTCCTTGATTGGTCCACGTCTGGAATGGCTGTATGTGAGCAGATCTCCTATTGGTTTATCTTCATTTTGGCGCAAAGGAGATTTTGGATAAGTGAAGGCATCTTACACCCATTCCAGGTCGATCTTCTGACTTCACACCGAACTTAGTAAAGGAGTCAAGTATCCTGAATCGACAAAGCAGATCTGTGGAACCGCTGGTGACCCGCCGGAAGGTTTGGCACCCTGAGCCCACAGAAATAGCTCTTCTAGGCATGGAACTATTGTGCACAATTAATTAAATATTGTAAAACATGAAGCATGATTTACAAACTAACCCGGCTTTCCACCGTTGAGTTCCTGGAGGAAATCTGGAGTAATACCTGCTGGTGGCCATTCCTCCGGCAGACAATACACTGGTTTACGTTGCTATGTATGGGGACCTGTGGATCGTCCACTGGCTGGACAGCCACTGGACAACCACTGGTGGACATTCCGCCATCTTTCCTCCAGGAATGCACCAGGTGAAAGCCAGAAAGTGTAGACTTTAAATGAAGTCTTTTTAAACTGGATATAACATGAGGATTTGATTTACTCCACACTCTAAATCAGCCCAATATATTTCCCAGACTATTGAGGGGCAATGTTGCCTGGCTGCGACGAAAAACAAAATTGAACCCCCTCCACTGTTGCATCTCCTCTTTGGTTCTTGGCTGTATGGAAGACCTGGTGGCAGTTACATGGCTGGCAGCAGGCAACCAGAGTAGTTACCTGTGGGAATCGGCTCTCTGCCACCTCAAGCTATCTGTGGGCCTACATGCATGTCTTTTTCTTTTCTTTACTTGTGCATTTCTTTTTTAAAAAGAAACCTTAATCACATTTTAACACATTGGCATTACATTTTTATACAATAGCCTACATAATTCATATAAAAATACGTGTTCAAGTATATTTAAAAAGTAGAGAGCAAAGTCCAATCTGTTAAAAGGTTAAATTGGGAAAAAAAGACAAAAGCAGGAAAAGAAGAAAGATTCTGACTCTTGGATTCTGGTCCCCAAGGATCAATTTCAAAACGTCCAATCAGGGCTGACCAAAAGAAAACTTGAAACCATTTGGAGACTCTCCCCATCAGTCGAAAATAAACTCAACCTCTCCAAAGCCTCCTCCCAATACAAGAAAGAAATTATATTAGCCAAACAGGAAACTTATAATACTAGAATATCTAAATCGAAATCTAGTGTCAGAGAACTGTTCAGCATTCTGAAAGAATTGGAAACTCCCGTTGTACCTCAAGAAAACTGCACCAAGGACAAAAAATGGTGCTCTAGTATACAACTTGCCTTAACAAATAAAGTAGCTAATTTACAAACTAAAATTGCTCTCAAGAAGGCATCCCTAACGCCTCACATCCCTCAGAGTTTAGCGCCACCACCACAGCCTAATCAAGAAGCCCGATTCTGTTTTTCTAAGGTATCGACCATTGAGGTAGAAAAAGTCATTCTGGGACTTAAACCGTCCAACTGCAAAGGCGACCAATGCCCAGCACAACTTATCAAGGATGCTGTGAGAGAACTATCGCCCTTTATAACCAAACTTATCAACTCCTCCTTTACCACAGGCACAGTACCGAATAACCTAAAAGAGTCTTGGGTACTGCCACTATCAAAGAAACAAACCCTCGACCCTGCCATTCCCACAAACTTCAGGCCCATCACAACTGTGCCCTTTCTTCTAAAAATTCTAGACAAAGTGGCTTACATGCAAATACAAAACTTCCTAGAATCCAACCACCTACTCGGAACCCGCCAATCAGGATTCCGCCCGCAACATGGGACTGAGACAGCTCTAATAGATCTTAAGGCCCAAATAGAGGAATGCAGAGATAATGGCCAAGCAGCCCTTCTCCTCCTTCTGGACCTATCAGCGGCATTCGACTTAGTTGACCACACAGTCCTATGTAGCCACCTTGACTCTGCAGCCCATTTCTCAGAAGAGGCGATAACATGGATCAAGTCATTTCTGAGTAACCGGACCATGAGAGTCTTCGCTCCATCAGCCTCGGCAGACCCAATCCCTATAACATGCGGTGTACCACAAGGATCTTGTGTGTCACCCACCCTCTACAATGTTTTCACGAAGCCCCTCTTTGATGAAATGGATCATCTGGGTATCGCCTACACCAAATACGGAGACGATACCCAGTTCCTCCTCCCGCTCTCCGGAGTTTACGCCAAGGATCTGGCCCTAGTGAACAGAATCTATAGCATCGTTCAGGCATGGATGGCCATACACGGCCTATGCCTGAACGATGATAAAACCGAGCTTATCATCCTAGGCACCCCAACCTATATATCCAAACTCAGCCCTGATTATGCCAACTTCATTATTGATGGGAACAACATAAAAGTAGCTAACGAAGTGAAAACCCTAGGATTCTACCTAGACGCCACCATGAACTTTACCAAACAAGTTAACTCACTACCCTCTGCTACAGCATACACATGCAAACTTATCAGAGCTAGTAAACAATTCCTCTCCACAGACAGCTGCATTACACTTGCCAGAGCCCTTATACTATCCAAATTGGATTATTGTAACAGACTCTACATTGGGGCTAATAAACAGACCATCCACAAAATTCAAGTCCTCCAGAACAATGCCTTGAGAGCAGCACTCAAGATTAACAGAAATGAGCATATATCCGCGATAAGAAGAGAACACAAATGGCTTTCTACCTCTGATAAAATTCAACTCAAAATCGCCTCCCTCACCCACAAATGCCTCAATAATAAAGCACCACCCTACCTCATGGACAGGTTATGCAAAAGAACCTCTTCCAGACCAACAAGAACAGCTAACGCAAACTGCCTCAAAGTTCCGCGCTTCAAACTCTCCACTATAGGAGGACATAGCTTCCCAGTCAAGGCTGCGCAGCTATGGAACTCCCTCCCCCATGACATCAGAGAACCTCAGCCCTTCGCCAATTTCAGACAGAACCTAACTAGGTGGCTGAGAGCCAATGACATCTAACGACTCTAACCTGCATGACCCTTTAAATGCTCCTCCCTTGACTCCCACTCCCTGCTCCTGGAACCTACTTACCATGCGATTGAAGCTCCGTGCACAGCACATCATTCTGACATTGGTGACCTGATATGTCACACTGTACATAACTGTATATCACTACCTTATGACTATGCAGAAAACATGTACCCTGTTATCCTTTGTTCCTTGACCCTGACCTTACCTTGTACATACCTGCCTATATTGTAACATTGTTGATGTCTGTATTTTTTTCCTACTTTTCATGTACTTGTAACTAAGTTGAGCATATCCATGTCTGTTTGCGCCCTGATGCCCCAGGGTATGGCGCGCCATATAAATAATAAACTAAACTAAACTCCTTGTTGGGCCGAATGTGTTCAGAATGATTATACAGCGACCAGAATTGCTTATAGCCAGATTGAGGTCAAGGAATTCATATGCCCTCATTTCGTTTCCAGACTTCCTTCTAGATATGCTAGGATGCATCAGTGATCACCAAGGATTTTGCAACGTCGAGGGTGCTCCAAAATTGGTCCAGTTTGATATGATCAATGCGGCTACCCAAATCTTTATAACTTTTCCAGTATAGGGGCTTCAAGGCAAGGCAGGCAGTTAGTAGATGACAGCCTGTATCCAGTCGGGGGAGCATAGACATTTGCACTCCTTCAAGGGTGTACCCTGCCAGACCCCACAGTACTCCTTAGTAGACAGGGTATGTAATCAAAGGTATAATATAAAGCGTTTCAGGTCCTTAGAGCAAATATTTTTCAGATATGCCATGGGGGTATATGGTATAAAGGCCTGTTGAGAATATTCGCTGTATCTCTTTTTTTGAGAGAGATAATCAATGTTTTTTATCCTGTCCCATTGCTTTCTCTGTTTTTTAGGACGGATTCCAAATCAGGCGAGCTGTACAAAAGCGACATGGGGAGCTGTAACTTTTCTGGGTGGGAGGCTGCACATTGCTGCAATTCCTCTACAAATCTGCTATTGGTCTGGCCGGAATGTCACTTTAGGATCTACAGTTCCTTGACCCTAATAGAGACCAGTATAAATTTATCAAAAGACCAGCCTAATTGTGGGTGATGCCCTCCTGTCGGATTTGTAATTCGGTTGACCATGACACTGATGATGGGCAAAGGGGGTTGGGGGGAGCTCATTTCCCTGGAACTCTTTGTCTTGCAAATGTCCGCTGGTTGAGGAGATAAAGCCAAGGTGAGCTCTGCCGGGGATGCAGGAGGATCAAGACATAGGAGCATAGGGTGCAAGGCCAAGAGCACAAAAACAGTGCCAAAAGCAGGCGTAAAGATGTTATTCCTATCTTAACATTTATTTTCATGCTCCGGGCATGTATGTGATTTTTGGAGGTCATGGAGGGGCACAGAACAGGAGTTCTGTTTCTGGCTGCCTTTTCCCCTCCGTGGCCTAAGACCACTTGGTTTTACGGCTGCATGGTATTTTCAAACTGATGTAAAACAAATGGATTCCTTTGGAATCCACCTACTTTTTACATCAGCAAAAACACAAGTGGATTCCATAGGAATCCATTGTAAATGCTGCCTGGCATGCTTACATGTCAAGCAGCATTTACTCAGCTTGCACTGTGAAGTTCAAAAGGGAGGTATAAAGTTGATTTTGCCAGATTTGCACACCTACTTTTAGCACTTTGTAATGCAAATGACAAAAATTGCCAGATGGGATCTGTTTGCAGATACGTGAAACCTTAACAGGTCTCATACATGCACTTTACGCTTTTGACGAGCACGAGCTTCATTGTGTTTCACATCTCTGCCTCCCATCCTGAACAAATATACACAAACATGGTAGGAGGTCATGGGTGAATACACGATCTGTCAAAACAGATCAAAATTGCACAGTGTGGACTGAAGTCATGGAGGTGCTTTTGTGTCTGCGGCCATAGGCACTGAGTACATGGGGGCAGAGGGGGCAAATGCCCCTGTTCTCCTTCAACAACGGGGACAGAAGTGTCATTGTGTCGTGCTGGTCTACTTCAGGGAGCACAGCCTGGCTTCTGGCTCCTCTCCTGCTGTGCTCAGGCTTGGAGTAGTGTTAGCTGGCATCTTGCCAAAAGTGCAAGTGCTGCTCACTTCAACTGAATAAATAATGGACCACTGAGCCCGATTGTTGAGGGAGGGGGCCAGCTAGAAGGGAGGGGAGGGGAACAGCTGAAGTTGTTTGTCCATGGGTGTGGTGAAGTAGGTCATCCTAAAGCAGAATGCTGCAAAGATCGCTCAGCAGGTTAGGGGACTGTTGCTCGGATGTTAGATGTTTAGACCTGTTGATTAGCCTTATAGCTTCTTTTTTCCAATACTTGAAGTAAAATGTATTGTAAACTGGGGATGGGCGTGGCTCCTTGGCTTCGAAACAGTGTGGGAATGTCTGCCCCTGAAGTGAAAATTGAAATATGGCTCCCATGACGGGTTATTCAAAATGACCCTTGAAGAATTCAATAATATCACATAATATCCCTTTAAGTCACGATGAAGTTAGAGTTGAAAGAATTTAGTGAGTGAATTTAAGCATTGGCGTCACTAGAAGGGCCCTGGGGGGCCAGTGCCCCCCCTGACATGCTGTGCCCTCCCTTATGCCCCCCTACCTAAGGCAAGCAGTGACTGTGTTGTCTGTTCTTGGTGTTATTTATGACACTCACTGAGGCAAATGTCTCCTTTTGTCTCAAAGAGAGCAGTGATCCAGCAGCTCACAGCCCCTCCCATCAGAATGCAGCCAGGAAACTGCTAATGATGGGCCATTAGTCACTGAATGGTTTCGTGCCTGCATTCTGATGGGAGTAGAGCTGCAGTGGGGTGTGGGTAGTTGGTGTGCACAAAAGCCTATCTGCAGGAGTGCTTGTGAAGTTGCACATTACCTTTCAAAGGTGCCCCCCTCCCCCGCCCTACGTGTATCTGTGCCCCCCCCCCCACTACTTTTGTCTATGGCCCCCTCTGTTCCCCTCCTAAATTTGATTCCTGGCAAAGCCACTGAATTTAAGACTACAGAAAGAATGCAACTGATGGCATCGAGTGGCAGTTTCTTAAGCAAGTATATATTCAGATATGTTCTATGCAATGTGTCCATGACTTGCTTAAACTACTCTTGCTTTCTCGTCATTAACTGGATTTTACTCATGCGCTATATTTTTTTCACAAGATCATGGATCAAAACGCAGCCAACAGGCTCAGTGCCAAGCTCGAACGAATAGGCGTGTCCGGTTGGTCCGGATCCAACTTCTCGCGATATTAAGGTCATTAGGAGGAAGTTTTGTAGTTAAATCTCTGTAGACACTGTCATAAAGCTGTCATGCAGAGGTCTAGCAAAGGATGACTCACTTTAAGGTATGGCTCACCTGTGACAGCTCTAAGGGTGTGGCTTGAGTCATAGCCCGGGCGAGGCGAGCAACTGGCTCAGCTCTGAGCGTTCGCTGTGCACGTGGGCCATAGGATGCAGACATGCGCACCAAAGCACAGCTCTCGCAAATTGCCAGCGGCGTTGAGCCATGAGGACATCCTGGCTGTGCTGCTGACATTTGCAGCAGTAATTGTGTTATTCGTTTATTGCTTTTTGCGGCATGCAGGGAAGGAAGAGGTGAAAGAATGTGGATGTGTGGGAGGAGGAACTGCACTCAAACAACATTGAAGCCAGATGTTCCGAATAGTAGGAAATCCTTCTATGGAAAGCAGGAATTCGAGCAGCAGGAAACGCAATGACGGCATGTTTTCTTCTGCGCTGACCTTTTACTGGTTTCAAATCACCAATATGGAAAACTATTCAGCGGAATATAAGTCCAAAACTTAAAGTAGTGATGCATCACTTTTTTTTAAAATAAGCACTTTAAAAACATATTCCATTTAATTTTTACTGTCCTATTTGCAGGCCTTTTACAAGTTATGTTTTAAAAAAAATGAAATCGTAACTCAAAAGGATACTTTTAGTAAAAGCATCAAGAACATAGTTGCATATTTCCGTACCTGGTGTTAGAGTCCATTTGAATTTTCTGGTTCTGCACAGCACACATATAGTGCTGCATTATACTTTCTAAGAGCAGCAATTACTGAAACCCAGTGCTTCAGCTGTAGTCTTTCATAGGGAATTAGAGCCAGGGCCGGACTGGGAACGAAAAGTGACCCTGGAAAATGTTTTCAAAGTGGCCCCACATTCCGCTGAACTAGCGAGCACAGCGTGTGAGCCCAACCCTTCTATGAGGGTATTGGCAGTATCCTCCAACAAAATGTTGAATAAAATTAGTCAAAATGAGTGCATTTAAAGCATGTTTTAAAGATATATGGATTAAAAAGTTAGTTTTAAATAAGTTTAGGATCTCTCAAAGTAGATCTTTAATGATAGAGGGGCCTGGGACAATTACACATTTTGCAGAAGTGAAAAAAAAAATCTGGTATTAAAGGTACCCAGACAACATGCATCCCTAATCCATTTCATCCCATTCCTGTGCTGGTAAGTGCACACAGATAAAAGACATTCTTAAATGAGCATTGGCAATGCCATCAGTTTTGTCTTTTGTGTAGGAATCGGAAAGGCATTTGCCAGGCACTTTTGTAGTGGTACTTACTGTCTATTGATGGTAGCAACTGCAATGTGGTGAGACTACATGGGCATATAATAGCACAGTCTGATGAATGCCTAATATTGATACACAAGATCAAACTGTTGACTTTGCCAATGCTTGTTTTAACAGGGTTTCAGTGAAGGACAGGCCTAGTACTTATAAATCGAGTGGCTGAAGGCAGACCTGGTCGACATTTTTATTTCACAAGTAGCGCTTTTACAGTTCCAATAAAATCATTAACTCTTAGACGACTGCTAGCTCAAATACAGCATAGGAGGACGTGTTTTGGGTGGAGAGGGGCAGAAAGCGGGTAGAAATGGCCATAGGGATTAGCACAGCCATGGGCAGTGAATGGGTGGGTAAATAACCAAACAAGATGTATAAGCTTTGTGTCCCGCCTCATATGCTATTTCTTCCTACTAGCTGTACTCTAATGCAATAGTTTCAGCTTATAGGTGGCACTTAAAAGGTTGACTTGGTATGAGATCAGTGAGTCATGCCAATGAAGCACCCACAATGTTCCAACAAAGTGGCTCGGCACCTGTGCCTTCAACCATAGTGGTTTGCTTTTCGGTGGCTCCACTTCACCAATGCCAATGTGTTTGGAGAGTTTGGGGCCTCATTCAGCACCATACATGCGGCGAAGGGGGTGTTTTTTTTTACCTGTGACCGTTTCATCTTTTTGATTGGAATCACTGTTTTGTAGAAGTGAGAGGGCTGAGTAGGCGGGCTAGACACTACTCATCCTTGTACTTCTGTGGGGCAGTAGTCATTTTGGCACTAGCGGGAAAGTGCAAGGCTGCTCCGACCTCCGGTGGAACGAGTGGTTGTAGAAAGGTCAGATGCACAAAGAAAGGTGATGAGTCAAAAGGACCAGTACGAGGTCGCTCTCACCTCCCAGCAGGTGGATGGCACAGAGTGTGACAGCTTGCTGACCACCAACCCCACATTCAAACAATAGCTACATTTTTCATTACATAAAATTAATGTTTAGCTGGGTCAATTTGGCAGACTGTCACATAAGACATCCTGGTGTGTGGTCCTAGCTTCAAGTCCACTCTATTCTGCCTTTACCTATATTTAGCAGGGATTTCACCAACTACAACAGCAGTGAGACAGGACAGTGATGTCAAGAAGCTACAAGAATTCTTTGATAACAATAGGCCTAGCACAAACTATTTACTAAGTCAGACAACTCAAGATACAAAAGATGTGCACAGATGCTAGGTCCACTCTAGTGGGTAATTACACAACTCAATCTATCAATCTCCACAGCCCACTGACTAATGCCCGCATTGTACACAGCAGACAAATCGGTGCATTGCATGCCGCACACTCGCGAATTGTAATTCCCTGCACAGGACACAACGCTCCCTGTGAAGGCTCTTCCCTGTTCAAAGTAAATCATCCATGCAAGAATATTGCGCAGTGTCACCAGGCCAATAACTAACATGGGGTCCTTCCACTTGACTGCAGTTGAAAGTACCTATGCCTTCTCTGATAATCGCTTTGCTTCCAATCCCATTGGTTTCCGATTGCCTTTTGTTTCCCGCCTCCCGCTGGCAATTGAAATGCGTGGGCCAATTCCTTGCTCCTGTAGAATGTGTCCAAAGGTTGCCGATTATCGCCCCAATAGCCGGCCCTTTAAACCCCAAGTCTGGCCCCTTGCTAATATAGGTACATTGGCTACAGAGAAAACCAATAACCAGGACGCCAAAAATAAATAAAGTGCAAGTATTAGCAATGAGTCATAAAGAAAACAGATGAGAAACGCCATACGATAATCAATGAGTCCACCCAATTACCAATCGGTCATCCAGCAATGCACTGCAAGAAATGCCAGAGGAATAGGTGGCTTGGCCAGCAACATGACCGACTGAGCTATTCCTTGAACGTGACAGAGCAGGAAAGTGCACCCATTTATAATGCCATTCTCATCATCAAAAATTAAATAATATAAATAAGTATAAAATTGCTACTATAAAAGGCCAATGTATAATCATACCATCTCCCACTAAAACTTCGATCTATGTGCTTGCTCTGGCATTGCCACATCCTTTGTGCCAACTCAAGGCCACGCAAATAAAGGCACCACGTGCACAACAGAGTAAACAAGCACTACCACAACACTGATACATTACCATTCGTATGCTCCGTTATATCTGCAAAATAAATAAATAACGAGTGGTAGCCGTGAGTGTGTGGTGGGCGCGACTGGCTCTGGCACCATGGCAGCGCATGGCAACTTGCCAAAGTGTGCGTGCCATCCCTTTGCTGTAACAATGTATAACCATTTGCTGTTGATGCTCTCATGCAGTGTTACAGCCTGCACAGGCCCTGCTAGTACCATTATGGCACTACCTGGCAAATGCCTATCTCATGCCTGCACAAAAGCCAAAACAGTTGGCTTTAACAATGCTTGTTTTTAAGGCATACTTCTAACACTTTTACCAATTATGGATTCATATGTTCCCATCGGGGCTTCGTGTCTGGCCCGCATCACTTTTATAAAAATATGAAATATTATTTATTTATTTATTTATTTGCATTTATAAAGCGCGGCAGTGGCCCATGGGCATCGTGGTGCTGTTACAGAGGGTTCGGCTTGACAGGACAGCAGTTAGACAATTAACATTTGGTGCATAATACTTCAAGTTACAAGAATTAGACAAAGAACATACGGTACATATAGCGGCGTGTACTTATCAAAGACAAGCCATGTTTTAGCAGAATAGTGAGGTTTTTAGCATTTTGCGGAAGGTAAGGTATGAGGTATCATTTCTTAGAGCTGTGGGCAATGTGTTGCAATTTTTGGGGGCCAGGTGTTGGAAACTGGAACCTCCGGCTTCGGTTCTCTTAAAAGTTGGTACGTAGGTCTGGTTGGCCAGGTGAGATCTAGTGGGTCTGTTGAAAAGGTTGCGGGTGATTCTTTCTGAGGTGGGGCATCGGAGGAGAGGCACCTGTGTATTATGGCCAGTGTTCAGAAAAGGATGCGTTCTTTTATAGGCAGCCAGTGTGCATCTTTTCTGGCCTGTGAGATGTGTTCTCGAAGGGAGAGCCACCCCCAACCCCAAGTCCCCCTTGGTTGTTTCGGACACCCCTCCAATGAAACAATTCACCAGCCACCACTGCTTCTATCCCACTAACAACCCTCCTCCCTTACAGGGCTAAACGCAGACAAGCCACCAAAATGGCAGATGGGCATCATCATGAAAAAGGGTTCTACATCCTCTGAAAGACTTTCATTTTAAAGTCTGCATTTTGTTTGTGCACTTTTGGTCGACCTGAATTACACCCGTTATTTTTGTTGTGTTATCTACCTGCCCCCTTTAACTCCCCTCTCCATCCCCCACGCTCCCAACACCCATCTCCTACTCTCCTACCCACACATATACATACATATGTATATGCAATTGGTCGATTCGACTAAAAGTGCACAAAGAAACTGCAGACTTTCAAAGGGAAGTCCTTTAAAAAGCGTGATAGGATGTCTGTAGATTAGTTTGCAGTGATGCTAACTTCTTCCCTAATGGAAGAAGAGTGAACCTGGAGTGTGTGTGAGAGTGTGTGCGTCAGTGTGAGGAACTTGCAAAGTCTTCAGATAAGAGCTTCAGCTTTTTTTATGTGGTGGGAGGAGATCTAGTCCTCTAGCGATGTTGGTGAACTTGCAACCTGTGTGCACGGGTTATAACTGTTGACACTTGATCAGAAGAACCGTAATAGCATGCAAAAATGAAGTGCAGCGCATGTGGTCACTTGGTGTTCCATTAGCGAAGCCCAGCACACTGGCCTTTATGTACCCCGTTCTTAAATGGACACCTCTGTCTGCAGCAGGTTGTGTTCGTAAATGCTCCCCTTGCAGAAACGGTCGGAGGCGGAGCAGTAGAACGAGGCGGAACGCCATTTACGCCCTGCTATGCCGCTGCTGGAAGATTTACAAAGGCTCTGCAGGTGGAGCGAGAAAGAGGATTGCACATATGTTTCCTTCTCGTACTGCATGCTAGCCTAATATAATGTATTCCTATGGAACCGGGAAGAAAGTCCATTGCACCCCATCTGCAAGGCGGAATGTGCTGGCCGCCTGTACATCTTTCACAAAACCTGTTTTTAGGGTAAAGGTGGGGGTTCACCTGTTTTTACACCTTATATTTGGGCTCTGTTTGGAAATTCCATGCAGGGGTCGCAACAGTACCTTATGCATGTTTTGTAAAATGAGCCCATGTGTTCTCTGTAAAACGTGCTCCCGTTTTTACAGCTGGGCGCATGCTCATTGAAATGCCTAGGAATATAGTGCTTGCCGCCAGCATCTTGCTGATTGTTTGTCTGCTGACTGCTCCAGCCACACAGGTCTTGAATGAATGGGATTGAGCGAGCGAGAGCGACCCCGGGCGCAGGAGAATGTGTGGTCCGGTGTGAGGGGCAGAGGAGGGGTGGACAGCCTAAGGGAGAGCAGAAGGGTTGCTGCTGGGGGAGCGCAGGGCTCAGACAGACCTCGTGTGAAATTTGAGCTCTGGACACACAGGGTGGGGGAAGGACAGGACCAGTACAATCTTCGGGTTTTAAACAAAACATTTGGCAGGAGAGTTTGGCAGCAGAGCTCCGGCGCAGGGGAACATGGAGGCGACATCTTAGGAGAAGCACACAAGACAAGGGAGAGCGCGAGACAGTGCGAGTCAAAGAGAGATGGATCCGTAGACAGAGTGAGAAAGAGAGCGGGAGAGGTAGGGGGTGGGGGTGTAGAGAGAAAGAGAGGGGGCAGAGTGAGAAAGTGACTGGGCCCTACCTTGTTCAGTCTGTCTGTTCCACAGTTCAGTGATGCAGCCTGAGCTGCAGCAGGGGGCCAGGCGCACGTGCGGTTCCTCTGGTGCCCAGCCTAGGAGGCCATCATGCGCAGGCACAGGTGTGGGGCGGGCCCAGTCCAGCCCAGCTGCTGGGAAGAAAAAAATTGCAGCGCTTGCCTCGGTCGCACTGTGGTGGCAGCCAATTCAAGGCAAACCACCCAGGCGGAGCCAAGGCAAAATGTGCGATCGATGTGTTTAACAAATTGCATAGTTCTGCTCAAAAAGAGGCCATGCAGGCCTGAGGCCTACCGGGGGATGTCCCGGTGGGGCAGTCCAGCCCTGATTAGAGCAATCCCCAAACCTGTCTACTTATGCCAATGGCTCTAGGTTAAAACAACGAGACTGCACGATCCAATCAGGTGACGTGGTGGACTTCAGCTTCTCTGCTATGAACCTAGAGGGCTTTACACCCCAGCTGGCCGGGCCACCTGCGCCAAGCCCCTTGGGGTGACACCGGTAGACACCTCCCCTTCAAGCAGCACATAGCAAGGAAGACGCAAACGGCCTGGTACCAACTTTCTCTCCTGTGGAAAATCAAGCACTTTATGCCAGAAAACAACTTCAGATCCGCTGTCCAAGTCGTTGTCCTCTCCTATGAGCATGGTGGCAGTACCCTTTTGAAAGGCTTTCCAACAACTACCTCGGCACCCCTGAGATATGTGAAGGATGAGAAAGGGTGGCCACCACTACAAAATAATTACAAATATACCTATCAAATTTGAAAAATCATCAAAATTGTTAGTTAGATTAAAGGAGCAATCTGGTCAACACCAAAAAACGTTGGCATAAGTGTGCCAATACACACAAGAAAAGGCTCAGAGTTCCCTCTAAGCCTATCAGAATGCTCTCTCTATATATCACCCGACAACAGGTTTCAATTCAAGCTCTGTAATGTGTTTCAAACAACTTTGTACATTACATAATATCTCACACAAACATTACAATTACAATATATATGACTCAGTCTTGTAGTACTCCATAAAAAGCAGTACACAAACAGGCCCAGTGTATTTTAGCCAATGCATTTCGGATACAGGTCAGTCTTCAGGGCCAAACTCTACCTCTTAATAGGTCAGCTTGCATTCATGTGACTGAGTCTTCAGGGTAACCTATTAAAGGTTAATTGCCATGTTGCACTTAAGGATTCCAGTCTGGTAAACCGCATAGTTGGATGACAACTCAGCCTGCATGCTGCCTGATACCATTTCCAACTTTAGAAGGAAGAACACAGAGGGAAGAGGAGGAAAAGTGAGTTGGAAAAGGTATCAGGCAGCATGCAGGCTGAGTTGCTGTCATGCAACTATGCGGCTTACCGGGCTGGAATGGTCGAGTGCAACATGCCAATTAACCTTCAATAGGTTATCCTGAAGACTGTCACATGAATACCAGCTGACCTATTAGGACACGCATGTGTATCCGAAATGCATTGGCTAAAATAAACTGGGCCTGTTTGTGTACTGCCTTTTATGGAGTAATAAAAGACTGAGTCATGTATATTGTAATTGTAATGTTTGTGTGAGATATTATGTAATGTACAAAGTTGCTTGCAAAACATTACAGAGCTTGATTAAACCTGTTGTCAGGTTATATATAGAAAGCATTCTGGTAGGCTTAGAGGGAACTCTGAAGCTTTTCTTGTGTGACCCCATAGATATGTCCCACATGCTGCAGCTCGATTCATCAAAGGTCTCCACAAATGCTAGCACATCACCCCAGTCCTCAACGAACTGCACTGCAGTGCACTGGCTCCAGCTGCAAGCGCGTATCGTCTTCAAATCCTGCTGCATAATCTATAAGGCTGCCGGCCTAAAGTCCCCATGCTACATCAATGAGAAACATAGCATCTCCGGAGGCCTATGATTTACCAGAAGTAAGGACATGTGTAGACTTGAACTACATGGGTGCTGCAAGGATAGAAATAGAAGACAGGCCTTCTATGTATATTCCCCCACATTCTGGAACCTCCTACTTGTCCACACAACACTCTCCCTCTCACTTCTACATTTCAAGAAGACGCTCAATACCCTCCTCTTTAAGGAATGTCCCATCCCTAACATTTTGGTCTACACAACCTCCACTCCCCCTACCTGAGCCTAAGTGATCTACTCCTCTCCTGTTTCCTCCCATGGTTGTTTGTAGATCCCTTGATGCAAAATTGCCTGCCCTCTTCCTCCCCATTATTAGATCCCTGCTCCGATGCATCTCTGTTCCCTCACAGTGTCCTTCCCCCTATGACTTTTAAACAGCACTGTTGACATCCGAAGCTCGCTCAGTAAATACCCAAGTAATACAAATATTAACAGTAGTAATAATATGTAGAGCTCACCTCTGTCCTGACTGCTCATACACAGGTTGTTCATTGCCTTCTGCAACGTCTACCATGAGCTGGCTGCACCTTTTAAAGAAAAAGTTTGTATTCCACCCATTAGTGCTGGTCTGGACAAAAGACAACTATAGATGTTTATTCGAATGCCCTGCCTCGGCCCCCAGTCCATGAGGTCTTTGTGTAATCCATAATGGTCCAAACAACAAAAGATATGTTAGGGGTGGACCCCCAAGGCAGGCCGAGCTGTGCTAGGAGTCCGCAGATGCTGAACTCACGGAAGGCTAAACTCCTTCCTTTGCCCAAAAAAAAAGCAACGTCCACACAAGTAGCAAGGTGTAACTGAGGTTTATTACAACCAACAAACCACAGGGATCACATGCGTGGAGGGAAGCCCAGGCACATCTCGCTATACTCAGGCTCGCAGGCCAGTTATGATGACGTGTGACATCATAATTTGAGTCACATTCTAGGCCCTTCTAGAAAACCTAACTCCACTCCAGATAGGTTGCTGAGTGGTAGTTCCCAAATAGGAGCCTATATAGAAGTTGTATTATTGGACAAGGCTTTGTCAGGTGTTAGGCTTGGACCATCCCAAAAACTGATACTATTTGTCACAGTATGCAGACCCCGTGATTGGTCAGTGACCCCAGCTACCCACCCCTAGGGCCATTGTTTTCTGATTGGCCGAGCTGTGGGCCACCAAGCCTGGGACAACCTTAGTTCCCAGCATGCTAGACACCTGTTCATGGTGCATGTGCAATTATGTGTTCGTATGTGAAACAATATGTCTAAACCATAACTGCCATGAGAGTGCTCCGTTTCCCAATACAGAACTGTAGCATGAGTGTAACAACTTTGTTGCGATCACTGTGAGATGGTTTGCTTTTCCAAGCCACCAATTCTTGACTCCTCATCAGCTCGGGCGATTCACGTGCTTGGAGACCACATTTGTGAGCACAGAAGCTCTGAATTAGTCTGTATTTGTCAGGGAGCGTGCCTCTCCTGCAGCCGGTGTCACTTTGTTTGTTTTTTTTGTTGTTTATTATTTGATAATGCGCACCAAACCCGAGGGTAGCCGGGCACAGCAGGTACAAGGTTACTTAAGCTTAGGTTACATACATAGGATAAAAATCAAACCAATACAATACATACAAGACAGTACAAGCAGTTGGAGTGAAGAGCTAGCATATTACAGTATTACAAGAATGTACAAGGTAAGAAAGGGAGAAAGCAGCATCAGCATTGTCTTAGACTAAGGTACAAGGGTATCATAGCTGTAGGGTGCCGCGTGAGTTAATTGTCATTGGACCAGAGCCAGTTTTTTACCTTCCATCTGAAGTTATAGTAGGGTAAGCTAGCTCTCATTGCAGTGGGCAGTGCGTTCCAGGCCTGGGCAGCTCTGACAGGGAAGCTTGCTCCACCCGCTTTAGATCGTCTAAATCTAGGCGTTTCGAGCAAGAAGTGGTTGGTAGCCCTAGTGTGGTGGCTAAAGGTTTTTCTGGTCAGTCTAGCTGAAATATAAGTGGGTGCTGCGTGGTTGAGCCCTTTGTGGGTGAGCGACAGTGTCTTGAGCAGGATTCTGTCGCTGATTTTAAGCCAGTGGTGGTCTTTTCTGATGTTGGAAATGTGTGCTCTACGGGGTATGTCAAGGGCTGCTCTGAGAGCGTTATTTTGAAGGATTTGCATTTTATTTATAATGGATTTGTTGGCACCTGCATAGAGGGCGTTGCAATAGTCCAGCTTGGACATTACTAATGCGTTGGCTAGCATGATGCAGTTGGTTTTAGAGAGGTAAGGTCTACAGGTCCTGATTAATTTACAGGTGTACGCTGTGGAGGATGCCAGGGTGTTAACTTGTTTATTTAGGGATAGGGTAGAATCGAGGTAGAAGCCTAGAGTTTTTACCACAGTAGTCACCTTAATTGTGTTACCATCTATGTTGGAATTGCGATAGTTGGGACTCAGTTTTTTTAAGTTGGAGTCGGAGCCCAGGATCAATAACTCAGTTTTGTCGTCATTTAGGCAGAGGCTGTGGGAGGCCATCCATGCCTGAATGAGGAGGTAAATTTTGTTTACTAAAGCTGTGTCTTCGACAAAGTTGCCTGATAGTGGTATGAGGATCTGCGTATCGTCCTCATAATTAGTGTAAGTTACCCCTAATCTCTCAAGTTTGTCGAAGAGAGGCTTAGTAAAGATATTATACATTGTCGGGGAGACACATGAGCCTTGTGGGACACCACAAGTGATCTGGATTGGGTCCGCTGCCGCTACAGGGGAGAATACTCTCATCGTCCGATTAGCTAGGAAGGATTGTACCCATGCTGTAGCTTCACTTGAGAAGTGGGCGGCCGACGCTAAGTGGTTGCATAATACTGCATGATCCACCAGGTCAAAGGCCGCTGATAGGTCAAGGAGGAGGAGCATAGCTGTACTACCTTTATCCTTCAACTCGTCGATTTGTGTTTTGAGGTCGATAAGGGCCGTTTCAGTGCCGTGCAGAGGTCTGAAGCCAGATTGCCGTGAGCCTAATAGTTGGTGTGTCTCCAAATAATTTGGGATTTGGAGGTAGGCTACTCTGTCTATAATTTTAAGGAGAAATGGGACTGTAGTAATGGGCCTGTAGTTAGTGGGGATTGCTGGGTCAAGTGTCTGTTTTTTGAGTAAGGGCAGTATCCAGGATTCTTTAAGGTTAGTAGGTACCGTATTTGTATTGAAGGAGGCGTTGATAAGTTTCGAGATAAAAGGTGCTAGATCTCTGGCTGCATCCTTGAGGATTTGCGCGGGCTAGTTGTCACCTTGGCAGTTGGACGGTTTAAGGGAGAGAACGACCTTTTCAGTTTCTAATATAGAGATATTAGTAAACCTGAAGGGTTTACAGTTGCTTTGGGTGGATGTGCTGGGTATTTTTTTTTTTTTTTTTATTTGTTTCACGCCCAGACCCTCAGGTGTCACGGCGTGGTTAAAAGACAGCTTAGCAATTAGTAAAATTCAAACATTACATTCGTTCCATTACATGATATAAATTACAGAATATTCACAACATTATACAATAGCCTAAATATTCACAGCAGTATAAGATGGATGGGGTCCTATCTTTGGGTGCATATATTGGTTGAATAACCAGGTTTTTAACTGTTTCTTAAAGATCGTGAAGGAAGATGCTTTTTTGATGTGGATGGGTAGGGTGTTCCAATGTTTAGGGGCTAAAGTGGTGAAGCTGCTGCCCCCTGCTCTTGTGTTTTTGAATCGGGGGGGTCCAGATGGAGTTTGTCATTGGATCTAAGTAGCCTCATGTCGGATTTGGGATGCAGAGTGTTATTGAGGTAGATAGGTCCTTTTTTGGTAAGGCATTTGTGGGTGATGCATAATGTTTTGAAGATAATTCGGGCTTTGATGGGGAGCCAGTGGGCATTTTTCCTAATCTTGGATATGTGGTCTGATTTTTTTATGCCTAGAGCTGCCCTCAGGACTTTATTTTGCAAAAGTTGCATTTTGGCTAGGTTGGTGTTAGAGGTGCCCAGTAGTAATACATTACAGTAATCCAATTTCGATAGGACCAATGCTCTGGCTAGGGTGAGGCAATTTGCTGGGGTCAGAAATTGTCAGCTGAGCGCAATTAATTTAGAGGTGTAGGCCGTGGTGGTATGAGGTGGTACCACCACCATGAGGTGATTTCAATGGGGTGGTATGAGTTCCGCTAGGGATCAGGGATGCTTTTTTCTTAGCAATTTTCGATTGAAAGTTAGTGTTTTTTTTTGCTAAGGCATTTTGGATGCTAGTGCACCAAGATTTGTCCTTGGGGACATTGTCTGTAGGGGCTATTGGGTTTTCCAGTTCCCGGAGAATGGTGAAGAGCTCTTTGGAGTTCGAGTTGGATTTATTGATTCTATCATTGAATGATTCTTTTTTAGTTTGGATTATGTCCTTCTTGTATTTTTTGGCAAAGTTGGCAAGTGTAGTTTTGTTGTCAGCAGAGGGAGTGTGCCTCCAAATAGCTTGGAGTTTGCGTTTTTGGATACGCATTTCTTTGAGGTGGGGGGTGAACCAAGAGTTAAGGTGCGTTTCACGTTTACTTTTATGGAATTTGATAGGGGCAATCAAGTCTAGGGCTTTGGCCATGGAGTTGTTAAGTGATTCAACTAAGTCGCTAGGGTTGGGTTCATTGGAGCTGATTGTGAGATCTGGTAGGAGAAGTGGAAGTAGTTTTTCAGCTTTGATTTCTTTTTTGCTTCTCGTTGGCAAGGGCGGTGCTATTTTATTCTTGTTAGGTTTGGGAGGCTCGATGCTGGCTGTAAAGCATATCAGATAGTGGTCTGTCCATATTTGAGGTAAGACACTAGAAATGGTGATGTCGCAGTTATAGTTGGCTATCCACTCTAGTGTGCGTCCTTTTGTGTATGTAGGAGTTAGGACATTTTGGGTAATGCCGTGGTTGACTAGAATGGATTGGATAGACTGGATTGGATAGACCTCATCAATTTACCCTTCATTCTAGAATGGATTGGATAGACTGGGCTTTGGTTCAGGGAAAGGAATGTAATTTGCAACATTGCGTGGTACACCATTTCGCCGATGGCAGCTTAGGCGTCATTGGTCCCTGTGTGGAGCTATGATTCGAGGAAACTCCGATATAGCAAGAGAATCCTATGCCTGCAGTCTAGTTGTTTCACGTTGCCGTCAGGAACACGTGCTCAGTCATCTGATCCCTCTTAAGGAACCCGGAACTCCGCTCCAACGCTTCGCTTCTGCTGAATGTGATGCTCCAATTGTATCTCGTCTCGGCCTGCTCACTTCCTCTCCTTCGATCGGTCCAGGGAATTCCCTCGTCCCTTCAAGCGGGGCCCTCCATTTGATATTCCGCTCTAGTCAGCAAGTCCGCCTAGTGGAAGTAAGTCCAATTCCTACATTTGGTCTATCTTTTCTTTGTTTAGAACCATACATATCATTCTTCATTTGTCAGTTGTTACCCTCCTCTTTGGACTACTACTCCTTCAACTGCCCGGGAAGACCCATTCGAAGGATCTAACTCCAGTCATATCCAAAGTTAGTTTCACACTTTCCTCATCAATTTACCCTTCATTCTGCTCTTCTTATACTTACCTGTTATTCTCATTCTGTAGGTCTCTTTCCACTTCGCCACATAGAGAAGGGCCATCCTGAGAAACAACCAGTCCTGACGTCCGGAGTCTTTCCTTACAAGAAGACTGATTCAAGATCTCCAGGGTTTTATTCCCCAGAGGGTTTCCCTGGGGTTCGTGTTTCCCCTCACTGATTCTTTTAAGTTCGGTCCTACGGGGGGAACAGGGATTCCGGGGTGATTCTTCTCTTCTGCTGTTGCTGCTCCGAACACGTTGGCATCCGATCAGGTTAGTGTTTGTACTTCTAAAATATCCTTTTTGGGATTTGTTAATACAATACCGAGAGGTACTAACCTCAACGGAGTTATAACTGTTACAGTAAGCGACGCCAGAAAATAGCTGACAAGATCGGGTGGCAATAACATGGAGCAGCAAATGCAACAATTGATGGCCGCTATGCAGTCTATGTGTTACTCACCACTCCAAAATAGGCCGAAGATGCAGAGGAAATGACCTTGGAGATGTTGGTGGTATAAGATTCAAAATTCAGCCTTCCATCCCAGCTCCCCTGAGTACAAGACTCAGGCTTCCTCAAAGAGGGGCTCTTTTCCACAATGTACCTCTCTGCTGTTTCAGTTGGGACAGACAGAGGTGTCAATTGAATGTAATTTTGGGACTCCCTTGGTTACGCACTCATAACCCGTTTATAAATTGGACAGCAGGGACTCTTTTTTGGCTTCGTAATATTGTTTAGCCCATTGTATATCTCAAGAGGCGGTCGGAATTCAAGTTCCATCGAAAATTTCCAATACTCCCACAACTTCTTCTATTAATCAGTTAAAGACAGTGCCTGAATGTCATCAACAGTACCACAAAGTTTTTTCAAAACCCCTTTTTCCCTCTTTACCACCTCATCGCCGGGATGATTGCCACATCAACCTGCTCCCCGATCAGCCTCTTCCATTCGGACGGATGTATGTCCTGTCTCAAAAAGAAAAAGCGTCTCTCAAGGAGTATCTTCATTCTAATCTACAGAATGGGTTAATTACTGAGTCCAAATCTCCAGCTGGGGCCTCTCTCTTTTTTTATCCCAAAGAAAGACTCAGAGGAGTTACGTCCTTGCATAGACTATCGGGGGCTCAATAAGATCACCATCCCAGATAAGTACCCGATGCCACTGATTAAAGGCATCCTAGAAGCGGTTCAAGGAGCAGCACTTTACCCCAAACTAGATCTTCGCAGGGCTTACCATCTGATCCAAATCGCCCCCGGAGACGAATGGAAAACATCTTTTTGCACACCTTTTGGACACTTTCAGTATCAGGTGATGCCTTTTGGACTGGTAAATGCACCCACTGTTTTCCAAAGGTTTATGGATCATTTATTCTCCGACATTCTTCTTCATTTTGTAATCATCTATTTGGATGATATACTAGTGTTCTCTGCAAATGAGGAGGATCATATTCATCACGTGAACATTGTCTTGGAGCGCCTTCAGGCTAATCAACTGTATTGTAAGGCTGAAAACTGTGAGTTTTATCAAGCACAGATCACCTATCTGGGATTCGTTCTATCAGCTCACGGTATCTCCATGGACCAGAGGAAAGTTTCAGCCATTCTAGATTGGCCATCCCCCACATCGGTTAAAGAGATCCAACGATTTCTAGGATTTGCAAACTTTTATCGAAAGTTTATTCCTTGTTATTCTGAGACTGTCTTACCCATAACAAGGTTACTCAAGAAGGGCGTACGTTTCAAGTGGGATGAACAAGCTCAACATGCATTTGATACTGAAAGGCCTCTTTACCTCTGCATCTATCTTGGTCACTCCAAATCAGACTCGCCCATTTATTGTAGAAACTGACGCTTCTCATCATGCGCTAGGGGCGGTCCTATTGCAACAATCAAGTACTGGTGACGAAAGACCCGTAGCCTATCTTTCGAAGACATTCACTCTTTCCGAAGAAAATTATTCAGTACTTGAAAATTAGCTTCTGGCTATAAAGAAAGCCTTTGAAGAATGGAGACACCTCTTATTAGGTTCTCCCTTCCCAGTAGTGGTACGTACGGACCATCAAAACCTTAAAGTACTTCAGCAGGCTCAAACCACCAATAGCAGACAAGCAAGATGGGCACATTTTTTTCTCCCATATCGGATTGAGTTCACCTTTTTACCAGGGAATCAGAACCTACGAGCGGATGCTTTATCCCGTAAGAATCCTCATACTACTAGATTCTGTTCTGAAAAAATGTTTCCCCAAGCTCGATTTGTCTCCATCATTTTTGATTTTCTCCAAGCCCTTAAATCTGAAACCTCAAATCAAAGTCAACTGTGTGAAGGATTAGCTACTTCTTACCATCTAACCAGAGATCACGGATTGTATTTTCATGAAGGCCAAGTATTGATTCCTATGTACCCATTACAATTGGAGGTTCTTCGGATGTGTCATGACACCCGTGCAGCGGGATATCGAGGCATTCAGACTACTCTTGACTTGATTAAACATCACTTTTGGTGGCCTACCATTCAGTCGGATGTCACAGATTATGTAAAGGCATGCAGTGTTTGCATACAATCGAAGACACTACGGTCTCCTCCCTTCAGATTGTTGGCCCGCATGCCTATACCAGAAAGATCGTGGCAAGTCATCTCTACTGACTTCATAGTCGATCTTCCACCTTCTTCTCTGAACACTACTATTATGGTCACTGTCGACTATTTCACTAAGATGGCCCACTTCACTCCATTACCCAAGCTTCCGGGAGCTGCTCAGATGGCTAAGATATTCATCTCAGAAATATTCTCAAGACATGGGGCCTCATTACGACCCTTGCGGAAATGGAAAAATGATGGCGGAAATGCAATACCGCCATCGAACACCGCTCGTTGCGATCATGACCCGTCACCGTAAAGTACGATGCCATTAGCGACACCGCAGTGAACGGCAACGCTAACTGCACCAAGTACGCGCACGCGCGCCTTGCAAAACCGGAATCACCGCCATGGCGCAACGGTACGCGAATTCTGACCCTAGCGGACATGTACTGAACGCCATCAAGCACGTCGTAAAGTACCATTCCGCCATGGCGAGAAATACGGCATCGTGAACCAACCGTAAATGGCCCACTGAGTGCCTGTACTCCACTCCCTGGCCACATTGCACAACTCCTGGCAGGCGCAATGTAACCACACTATGCAACCAGTGAAATCTACAATTCACCCATGCATGCCAACGTAGAAAAGCATGCAGGGGCTCAAAGCGCCCCGTGAGTGGGCATCCATGTACGGCATGTCACCATAGCCGTACTGATGCAGCACAGGCATGTGAAGGTACAATACATCAAAATGAAAATCAAGAACACATGACACAAAACAACAGTAGTCCCCCATCGCTTGCCACCAGCGCAAGGCAACATCCAAAACAGCATCCTGAGGGGGATTGCACCAGCCCTGTACTCTTGCCAGTAAACAAACCAACCATCAGCAGAAGCATGTACCACACAAGTTGGCAGAGTGACTGAGCAGCCAGGCTCATCCCAAGAGGGGCCGATGGGAGCTGCAGGGCACAGATGGCATCAATACAGAAGCTATTCCAATGGACATGACCCCAGTCCCCCTCCAACAAACGCACGCAAACACAGTCACCTGTGACCAGCCACATTCGGAACATCCCATCATTCCACCAATCGACCTGGCTGACAGGCACCAGTCGGCCAAAAGCCAATCCCCCGCCCCTGAACAGCACATCATGTAAACAGTCACAATGGCAGTCCCTATCCGTGACCATACTGTGCTACGTAGGCAAACGCGGCCAGTACTGTACCACACAACTCAACTCAGAAGGCGGAACACAATGCAGATCATCTCGCAATACATACCGCCACAAAGCGAAAATCGCCACATCACCTGCAAAGAACAACGCAACACGACAAATATCGGAATACAATTTAAATGCACATCCAAATGACAAAGGCCCCACAGCAATTTGCAAAATAACACCAAAACAACCATCATCACCGAGGGCTGCATCTGCAATAATTGACCAGCTTCCACTTGTGTGACGCCCTGTACCATCATGGCACACAGGGCCTACATCAACGTTCCAAAAGGCAACATGGAAGCGGCAAGAACCGCAGGTCCGTCCCATGAGGCAGGCACTAGTCGAGCTGAAAGGCCGAAATGTTGCACCTAGCCACCAGTACAGCGTAAGGGCATGTGGCCCATTGGCGATCGTCCCATAAGATCGAAATGGTGCTCCACTGATTCACCCGAAGCTGCAGGAGTCGAGAGTAAAAACCATCTGGAGGAGTGGCGTAGAGATGGCATCTGCAATAGGGCAGGAGATACCTGTCACCCAAAAGAAACACAAATTAACCGATTGCATTACGGGACTCATGATGCATTACAATCTTCATTCAACACACCAAATCCACACCCATATGCATGCTAGCCCACTCCAAAGGAATATACACACCCCTAAATCAGTATCGAATCATAACGAAATCAATCGAGGTAAATACACCATTGGCAACGTCGGTTACTGTGCATGCGTCCGTCAAGATAGAACCCATGACATGGGATTAGTAACGTGCCTAGACACAAGTGTATGAAGGCGCGTCGAGACAGGGAGGATCCGACAAGGGCAGATAGACGTATGTCCCACTATGGCAGCCTTGCATCACATAGCGCAGGGGAAGGGGAGTGAATCAAAAAACCCATGTACATGGCAGACCCTAAACGGAATCATCAGTCCATGCATCCATTCATCATTCCCTCATCCCGCAATGAAAACGCATGAATATTCACTCACATTATATGTGAAACTTCCATCGCGTCTGTGCGTAATGCAGTCTGCAAAAACCACTGTGCCCCTGGCCGGATCTGTAGTGTTGTGAAGCAAGATGGATTTGGGAACGTCCTGCCTTATCGTCCACTACGCTATTGCGCATCCCATTCAATTCATATCATTCATTGCCTGCTCGTTATGGGCCATGTCCCAAGGACATTCTACAATAGAACGTTACATTTCCAGCCAGACCTGTGGGCGTATCCTCGCCGCTACTTCAAAACCAAAAATGCTGGCCTTCGAATTCCTCACTTGCAACATTACGTCGAAAAGGCTACTGTGAACGCTTGCATTCACAATTACATCAATGTAGTGCGGCTGTGTGTCATAATGCTAACTGGCTGCAATCACAAATGGGACGCCACGCCCGTCGGTGAAGTACGTTACTGTGCTGCATGAGGGTCGGCCATCGATCAAGCCCTACATACCACTGACTCTTCACAGGTATGTAAGCGGCTGCAATCATAGCATGTGTAACAATGGGAGCATAGCATGAAAATCAATCAAAGTACATCACACTGCCATCGGGATTTGATACATGATTCCAATCCCAAGATGCCATGCGGCCAAATGCAGCCTTACGTGCGGGACGTGCTCGGCCAGAAGGGATAGCATCTGCCACAGAATCATTCAATCAGCACAGGTGGAGGCCATACAGGCCGACAGCACATATATAGCAGACCCAAACCCCTCCCACAACCACTCCCACTCCAAGATGCTACCGGCAGGACTAGCGATGTTGGGCCTGGGGGACCAGATAGCACTGCAAGTGCTACAACTACAAGAAGACGACGAACAACAACAGGTACAACAACCGGGCGCACAGGGGAGACGGAGGAGAAGGAGGAGGAGGAGGGCAAGGCAGGGTCAGCAAGGCCCACAAGCACTGCCACTACCACCACGCAGGCGGCCCGCAATCCCACGCCTCCGAGCCGATCCGTTCAACCTCACTGCTGAGCAGATCCACACCCTCTACCGTTTGGACCGGGACACCATAATCGCCATTGTGGACATGACACATGCTGACCTCGTGAGCATGATAGATAGCCCAACCGCCATCCCACCCCTACTGAAGGTGGTGTCTGCACTCCACTTCCTGGCCACAGGCACCTACCAGCACACAGTGGGACAGTTGCATGGCATTTCACAGCCACTGTTCTCACGGACACTCTTCCAAGTGCACGATGCCCTCCTGAAGCACGCCGACGACCACATCACACTACCACGCACGTACCAGGAGATTACCAACGCAAAAGTGGGATTCCATGCACTTGGCGGCATCCCGGGTTGCATTGGTGCCATCGACTGCACCCATGTTGAATTGGTTGTCCCACATGCCATGGAGGTCCAGTACCGCAACCGGAAACAATTTCATTCAATCAATGTGCAAATGGTGTGTGACTCCAACAAGATCTTTACGCATTGTTGTGCCAGATTTCCAGGATCTACCCATGATTCTATGGTCCTGAGGAACACAAGAATACCACGCTACATGGAGCGACACGCAGGGCACAGATCCTGGCTACTCGGTGAGTCTCATTCCATGCATGACATCGTGGCCCATTTGATGCGTCAATGACCTTGCAGGAGGGGGGGGGGGCTACTTAGCACTATCATTCCACTGACACCCTTTATTCGTCTCATACAGGTGATGCCGGGTATCCACTGAAGAGATGGCTCCTTACACCAATCCGGAACCCACAGAACGAGCATGAGGAGGACTACAACCATGCCCACTCACGTACCCGTGTGGTCATTGAACAGGCATTCGGCCTACTGAAGGCTCGTTTCCGCAGCCTCAGCAGGTCTGGCGGGGCACTCATGTACAGCCATGAGAAGGTTTCTAAGATGGTCATGGCATGTGTCATGCTGCACAACATGTGCATACGTAGGAATGTGCCCATGCCCCCTGACGCTGTACTGCATGCACCTGAAGATGATGATGATGATGAGGGTGGGGATGTGGAGGCACCTCAAGGAGTCCATGAGGCACAGGATGCACGTGCAATCCGACAGAGCATCATAGATGCATGCTTCTAGCAACCACGCATGGTGCCTATTACACGGAAAGGGGACCTGTGGCACTGTGTGTGTGTAGTACAGGCACATTGTGGACTGTACGCCTATGAAGGCCTCGTACGCAAATATCAATGTCCACACATGTCATTGGATGATAATGAGATGCTGTATTGTTAATGTGATTTGATTTATACACCCTATGGACCCGCCACCCAGTGAAGCCCAACACACCCCCTCCACCCTACTACCTCCCCCCCCAACACCAGTGTCCAAATATGCATGCTGTCCGTGGTTGGACGCTATTGCAAGCCCCCTCTACGGGTATCAGGGGCACCCCTGCCCGTGGAGCGCAGGTTCCTGCCAGATCTGCGTTGGGGGCTGCCCTGGACGGAACTTGCCACGGATGATGTCTCTGCCTGCTCGCGTCCATGCAAGTCTCTGAGGGTTTGTGAGAGCTCCGAGAGCACACGGCGCACAGCAGCAAGTTCAGCACAAACGTCTTTGGACGTCGCATGCAGTTCCCCCCTCAGGCTCTCGGTGCTTTTCTCCATTTGTGCTCTCAGGCTCTCGGTGCTTTTCTCCATTTGTGCTCTCAGGCTCTCGGTGCTTTTCTCCATTTCTCCCCTGAGGCTCTCACTACTTTTCTCTATTTGTGCCCTGAGTGTCTCGGTGGATGTTTCCATGGCTGCCCTGGAACCCCCGCATTCATTTGCATGGTCCTTGAGTAGCGTGGACACTTCCTGCTGTTGCTCGATCAGCAGGTCGAGGGACTGTTGCCTCTGCTGGGCCATGGACATTTGCGGTGGTGTGACAGGGGGGCTGCTCAACACATGTTGCCTTGGCACAGGACTTGTGGGGGTTGGCCAGTCGTCGTCTTCAGGGTGCCCCTGCGTGGTTTCGTCATGGTGTAGGGGATGGGACATGCAGGGGGATTGGGAAAGGTCATGGATGGTACCTACGTCGCCAGCACTGTTTTCCGTGTCGGAGCATGCTGGCATGACAGCTGTGTCACCTATGGTGCTGCTACCACCAGAGGCAGTGCCATCAGATACGTTCTTTGGGGGGACCTGTGGTGCTGGGGTTGTGGACTTGCTGGCTGCTGGGGTGCCTGTTGCAGTCCCCTCCAGTGTGCTGCCACTTGATTCCTGCTGCTGCCGTGTCTTGATCCTTGCACCTGAGGTGGAGGCTCTTGGGACGTTGGTCCTGGCCCTCTTTGCAGGCGTGCTGGTAGGGGTGTCCTGCAGCTCGTCGTTGGTATCGGACCCTGTGGTGGAGTAAAGAGGGGCGAGCGTTAGTTATGGGTCTGTCGGATTTGGAATGGCAACGTATCAAATGCATTGGGGTGGTACATGAGGCTGATTTGGGACTGGGCCTTGGAGGTGGTCTCATTTTCGTGTGGATTGAGGATGCATTCATTTGGCTGCCTGCAGTTAGGGGGTGCATGCTGCACATGTAGGGGTTGTTTATGGCATCTTGATTGATTTGTTTATTCATTCTGACTTTTAGAGGGCGCTGTCAGGGCAAAGTATGTATTGCACTATGGGGTCACATGGTACTGCACATGTTCGTGGTTTGTGGATTTCGCATTGTTTCTCTTGGCCAACCTACCTGATTCTCCGGATGTCGGCACTCCTTTCTCCATCCCTCCGACTCCCTCTATGCTCTCCATTCCTATGGTGGAGGCGCAGATATCCTCCCAGGGGGTCAACTTGATGGGCGACTCTGAACCCCCCCCGGTAGCTGTGGCGATGTTCCTGTTCGCAGAAAGTATGCTGCGTACGCGGATCCGCAGGTCGTCCCACCGCTTGCGACATTGCTGTGGCGTGCGGGGTGTTGTCCCCACCGCACTTACGCGCTGTGCCACCAGGGCCCATATGGCCTTCTTGTTGGCAAGGGCCGTCCTGGTCATTTGACTGGAGAAGACGACGGCGGCATTTTCCTGGAGGGTCTCGGTGAGCACGGTCAGTTCCTCTCGGGAGAAGTGTACCTGCCGCTTGCGGTCACACGCTTTCTTGGCTACCTTTCCCATATTTATTTTTTTAACTGGGGTTGCTAACGGGTTGGGATGTGTGTCAGGGTCGGATTTTTAATGGTTGTGTTGGGATTCGGTTTTTATAGTTGTGCGGCGTGCTGTTTCCCGTTCCGGCCACATGCTTTTACTTCCGTTTCCGTATATTTACGGTGGCCGTAATTTGCGGTGCCCGCTCGTTACGGTGACCGCTCATTACGGTGACCGCTAAGATGGGTGGCGGTATTGCACCTGGTGCAGCGTACGGCGGCGGTAAGGGCCGTTTTGGGGTCATTTCCGCCATCGCAGCCTTTCGGATTCCGCCATGGCGTAATGCTCGTGCCCGATGGGTCGTGATTAGCCGCACTTTGCTCCTTCGTGCAATGGCGGAAACGCTATTTACGCTGTTGCGGTCCGGTCAGTCACTTTCCGCCAGGGTCGTAATGAGGCCCATGGTCTTCCAGATACTATCATTTCAGATAGAGGCCCTCAATATACATCCTGTTTCTGGAAGGGAGTATGCCAAGCCTTAAGCATCAAGAGAGCTCAAAGTTCAGGATATCATCCCCAGACCAACGGGAAAACTGAGCGCTTGAATCAGACGTTATAAGGCTACCTCCACTGCTTTGTGTCGGCTGCTCAAGACAACTGGGTAGAGCTTTTACCTTTTGCAGAGTTCGCCTATAACAATGCCAGGCATGCAGCATTAAAGACAAGTCCCTTCTACTGTTCTTATGGATATCATCCTTCATTTGTGCAGTCCATCTCCTCAACCTCATCACAAATTCCTGGAGTAGACAGTTTGATAGCTGATATACAAGAGGGACATCGAACAGCACGAGTGGCACTGCAAACTGCACAAGATCATGCCAAGAAATATGCTGATAAACGCCGTCAAGCCGAGCCAAATTTGAATCCAGGGGACAAATTCTGGTTGTCCTCTCGCTTTCTACCCAAACATCTGATCCCTTCCAAACTATCCCCAAGATTCTTTGGACCTTTTGAGGTACTAGAACGGGTGGGGTCAGTGGCAGTGTGATTGTCCTTACCTCCCTCTTGGTCTCGCATTCACCCTGTTTTCCACTTGTCCCAGATCAAGCTGGATGTACCAGACCGTTTCCCTCGGTCCACCAAACCTTTACCTTCTTCCGTTATGACCTCTTCTGGGGATGAATATGAGATTGCCGGTATCTGTGATTCCAGATATCGTCGAGGCCGTCTCCAATTCCTTATTGATTGGAAGGGTTACTCCCCTGCTGACAGAACATGGGAACCGGCATCAGGATTACATGCACCTCGATTGGTGCGCCGTTTCTTTCACCTTCACCCGGGTAAACCAGGTACGCCTCCCCTGAGGAGGGGGCATACTGTTACACCATTTCGCCGATGGCAGCTTAGGCGTCATTGGTCCCTGTGTGGAGCTATGATTCGAGGAAACTCCGATATAGCAAGAGAATCCTATGCCTACAGTCTATTTGTTTCACGTTGCCATCAGGAACCCGTGATCAGTCATCTGATCCCTCTTAAGGAACCCAGAACTCCACTCCAATGCATCGCTTCTGCTGAATGTGATGCTCCTATTGTATCTCTTCTCGGCCAGCTCACTTCCTCTCCATCGATCAGTCCAGGGAATTCCCTCGTCCCTTCAAGCGGGGCACTCCATTTGATATTCCGCTCTAGTCAGCAAGTCCGCCTAGCGGAAGTAAGTCCAATTCCTACATTTGGTCTATCTTTTCTTTGTTTAGAACAATACGTATCATTCTTCCTTTGTCAGTTGTTACCCTCCTCTTTGGACTACTACTCCTTCAACTGCCCGGGAAGACCTATTCGAAGGATCTAACTCCAGTCATATCCAAAGTTAGTTTCATACTTTCCTCATCAATTTACCCTTCATTCTGCTCTTCTTATACTTACCTGTTATTCTCGTTCTGTAGGTCTCTTTCCACTTCGCCACATAGAGAAGGGCCATCCTGAGAAACAACCAGTCCTGACGTCCGGAGTCTTTCCTTACAACAAGGCTGATTCAAGATCTCCAGGGTTTTATTCCCCAGAGGGTTTCCCTGGGGTTCGTGTTTCCCCTCACCGATTCTTTTAAATTCGGTACTAGGGGGGAACAGGGATTCCGGGGTAATTCTTCTCTTCTGCTGTTGCTGCTCCGAACACGTTGGCATCCGATCAGGTTAGTGTTTGTACTTTTAAAATATCCTTTTTGGGATTTGGTAATACAATACTGAGAGGTACTAACCTCAACTGAGTTATAACTGTTACATTGCGACCTTGCCAGTGGCTTTGTTTTCGCCACAGTGGTTCTGCTTGAACAGCATTCTGTGAGGCTTGAGGTTCCTCTAAGATGATTGTGGCCTACTAGATTTTCCTACCCCATGGTCTGGCTTCTACTATATGCGTCTTCCATTGTGTCCATAGGTTAGTGCGTCATGGCTGTCGGGTCCCTCGGGTGCTCTGCCAGACCATAGGGTTATTTGCATGTAAGCATCTGCAAGCATTTACACAAGCCCTCCTTGCTTCTTGCATTCCTGTGTTGCTGCAGCAAGCCTAATGGCAAAATAATAAACATGCAGAGAGTATGTATATGTCACTGTCCTCTAACTCATGGAGGAGCTGTATACATGTATTCTTTGTGTAGTTGGGTGTGTGAGTGTCCCGACTGTGCGGATGGCACATGTGCTTCAAGTCTGACGTAGCTATTTCGTTGTGATGTCTCTAACAACTTGAGATGGCTTCTCAGTGCTTTAGTCGATTCTGTTCTGTCCATGTAGCAGTTTCCAGCTCCTTCTTGTGTATCTTCGTCCACTCTGGGTAGAGTTCATACTGCTGCAGGGTTGTAGGGCCTGCTGAGAGGGTATCTTTCGTGGTAGTTGTCCATCACAGGAGCAGTGGGAATTGATGTGAGCTCACATGATCGGCGGCCATATTGCCTTTGGTGCTTCTTTCGCTTGGAGGGTCTTTTGGGACAGAAGGCATATTCTGATCTTCCCTCTTTAGATGTAAATAATAATAAAAAATAATAAAAATACAAAGCGATTAAAAGTTACATTACTACCCAGCTATTTTTTGATGCCAAACTCCACAAATGTGTTCTGTGGTGTAATACCATTTACACCACGGAATACATTTAAACAATCACTTTGTGACGTGGACCCATATATAGATGTGCTGTTGATTTTGGATGGTGCTCTACACGTGATTTTGACCGTACAAGTTGGACCATACCTGCCATCATATCCTACATATTTAAACAACCGCTATGTCATGCACTTTTTAGATTGAGGGACCATGGAGTCTGCACTTACCAATGTGTACTGTGAATTTACAAAAGTGCATGTACTAACCTCAACTGACCTGGACGAAGGCGGCCATATGCAGTGGACACAGCCAAAACAAATTGGTCCCCATTGTTGCACAATTACAGCAAGCCTGAATGTTGATCGGCCTGACTTTGTGAACAGTTGTATTGTGTTGCTTTGATTGCTGTATTCATTTTTAGGCTTTCCTACATGCCTTTTGTACCTGGTCAGTGGTTTTCTGATCTTTCACACATTGGTGACCTCAAATACATATATGTCATGATTCTTTGTATATATGTGTTGTATCAAAATTTGGCAGCAATTCTCACATGTGCTCAGCGTCCTACAGTGTGTATCCGAACAGTGTCATTGGTTATATAAACTGATTAATTCCGTTTTTTCTGAGATATATTGATTTGTTTATATATCGTCTGCTTCCTCCAGAGCATCATTTCCCTTGTTACAAGTGGGACAATAGCCACAATGCTGCCACTTTGATTCTCTAGCATGAAGGTTAACACTTTACCTTTAGGGCATAGAAACTACCTCAGGAGGTCTCCATGGAATGGTGCCCCAGAGTCAAGACTGACATCACAAAGCAAGCCTCACACCAGGGCGATCCAGCATGAAGGTTAACACTTTACCTTTAGGGCATAGAAACTACCTCAGGAGGTCTCCATGGAATGGTGCCCCAGAGTCAAGACTGACATCACAAAGCAAGCCTCACACCAGGGCGATCCAGCATGAAGGTTAACACTTTACCTGTAGGGCATAGAAACTACCTCAGGAGGTCTCCTTGGAATGGTGCCCCAGAGTCAAGACTGACATCACAAAGCAAGCCTCACACCAGGGCGATCCAGCATGAAGGTTAACACTTTACCTTTAGGGCATAGAAACTACCTCAGGAGGTCTCCTTGGAATGGTGCCCCAGAGTCAAGACTGACATCCCAAAGCAAGCCTCACACCAGGGCGATCCAGCATGAAGGTTAACACTTTACCTGTAGGGCATAGAAACTACCTCAGGAGGTCTCCTTGGAATGGTGCCCCAGAGTCAAGACTGACATCACAAAGCAAGCCTCACACCAGGGCGATCCAGCATGAAGGTTAACACTTTACCTGTAGGGCATAGAAACTACCTCAGGAGGTCTCCTTGGAATGGTGCCCCAGAGTCAAGACTGACATCACAAAGCAAGCCTCACACCAGGGCGATCCAGCATGAAGGTTAACACTTTACCTTTAGGGCATAGAAACTACCTCAGGAGGTCTCCTTGGAATGGTGCCCCAGAGTCAAGACTGACATCACAAAGCAAGCCTCACACCAGGGCGATCCTCACTGGTGTCCTTTTGAAGCTAGCAGGGATTGGAAGGGGACAGAGTTAGAGGAGCTAAAGAGGGAAGGTAGGCCTGGAGAATGGTCCATCATCTTGCTTTCTGTTTGGGTTATTTTCCTTTGCATATCCCTTCCATTTCCTGAAAGAAAGGTATCCTGCGTGTGATGTCCGAAGGCAAAGGGCACTTGTTACAGCAACAGGGATTGGACTCCTTAAGCAGGCGTGCTTTGAAACAATTCCTTGTGATAATTTGCCTTTAAAGCAGTGGGGCACCAGATCTTTCTTTGATTCATTTCTGAACTTCCACAAGAACAAGAGAGATCCATCTGGACCTCTGTTGGCGATACAGTCTGTCCCAAAGTCCACTGCCAGTGAGGTGAAGGCAGAAGGCATCCAAAGCTGAGGAGAGCACTGTCCCCTAACCATCCAGAGGGAATGCTTGGGGTGGCTGCTGTTGGACCAAGGACTAACTGTGCCTGCACTGGAATCAGGACCCTGTCACTGGAAGTGAATGTGCCAGCCAAGCTTCCTGGGGCGGTAGTGCCTTAGGCTACCTCTCTCTTTACACAGATAGGAGTAACTTTGCAGGTGCACATTCCAGATGTGTACCCCCAGCATGATGTTAGGCATTTTTTGTCTCTTGTATAAGCTTTACTGGAGAAAATATTTTTCAGTATTTCCCACAATTCATGTGCATTATTTCAACTCGTACTCACACATCATTCACAGCATGCAGTATTTGTGGATACTACTTTCAGAGTTCCATTGTTATTATCGCATATGCTATCCACGTGTCTAATACTGCATACAGTGTCTACGAGGTGGCCTATTGAAAGATGCAGCATTCCAGATACTGCATGTTTTGCAGCTATTGCCAAATTCAGAATTAGAAGATTAATTTCGAACTCTTTTGATAAAACATATGTAAATCATCTAATCAGTATGAGAAATTAACATTATGACAGAATGCCTTCTGCAAGTGTGCACTCTCCTGGGTTGTTCATTTTTTTGTGCTACAGTATAGGTGGTTTCTCCGCAGGAAAGTGTTCTCTTCTAATCTGGCACACTTTCTACAAATGCTGTATGGCCAAAAAGTAGTGCCACCGGTTCCACGTAATATGAGTTCCGGCTCAGTGAGTGTGTGATGTAGTCACTGTATTCATTAAAATTGACAAATGTATGCTCTGCATGATCTAAAGACATGCACGCATTTGAAGGATGAATTGGCCACATTTCAGATACAATGATAGTATGTCCCTTCACATGTGCACCGCCAGAACCGGCGCAGCTGCTTTTCACGTTCTTCATTTTTAAAGGCTCTTTTGACACTCTGGAGATAGACTAATATCATACAGCTGTCTGTTTCCACTTCTTTTTTTTATTTTAAAACTTTATTTTTCGCTTGGCAGATGGAGTTACGCAATAATATCAAATCAGGCCATGCAAACATCAGGACCCAGGACGCGGGCAACTCCACACTGAATTAAACGACATATACACCTATATCCAGTACTGTGGACCGGAGCATCGGTCATAGGGGCATGAACCTGCCTGACAACCCACACACTAGTATTTCCATAACAGTTGTTTTATCAGTACAGTGCTGTGCCAGATATCCACGGAATTCACACCAAAGGTCTTTCGGTTTGGACGTGCTAGGTAGGGTGCTTATATAAACATCTTCTCAACCCTCAGCCCAAGTGAGGTCCGACATCTAGTCCTTCCCTGTTGAGGGATTCACATCCTTCCACTTTCACAAAATACAGCATTTTGCCATCATGCACCCTATATTAAGAAAGGATCTAACCCTCCACTCGGGAATGTCTTCCCACAGGCCAAACAGAACACTTGTGGGGGAGATTCAGCGGTGTGCGGTTCATGATATCAGGCAGGGTATCCAAAACATGCCTCCAAAACCCGGCCAACCGGTGGCAGCCCCAGAACATGTGCGTATGATCAATCTTCTCTACAGCAAGGGCACCTACCATCCATGCCCAGGTAGATCCTACCAACTCTACTTGGGGTATAGCGCAATCTGTTCAAAAATCTTGTACTGAATACGTTTAAGTATGGAATTTAATGACACCGTTTTGGCCAAAGCACACATCCTTTCACACTGCTCTTCTGTGATCTCAACTCCAAGCTCTTTCGCCCATTGCTGCGCAGCCGTGGCCACCCTCCTACTTGACTTGCCAACAATCATCCCATATAATGTTGCGAGTATTCTGCGACACCCAAATGAATTAGAAATGTATGCTAAAAACTCGTTCTCAGGGGGCTCTACGGGGTATGCCTCCCACCTGTTAGACACTGCTGCCCGTAGCGGGTAGTACGGCAGAATTTCCATCATTGTAACCCTGTGCCCCTTTTCCAGGCACCCATAGTAAGGAACTCCCCGACCCCCGGGAACAGATCCCCCAACGCCTGGTAACCCAGTTTCTCCAACACTCCCCAAAGGGCCCTATCCCAAGTAGGGCCTAACACGGGGAAATGCAACCCCTTGTAATAGGGGTGGTCTTGCACGGTCAGCCGGAAGATAGTGCGCATATGCCCAAATAGTGGTGTGCACGGGGTCAAATGGGCAGTCACCCGTGTACGTGGTGTCAATAAGGAGGGTTTTAATATTGGCATTACAGCAGCCAGGTGCTCCAGTCGGACGTGCAGGGGAAGCCCCTCAGTTCCATACCAGTATGTTGCCAATTGCGCCTGCACCGCTAACCAGTACATCTCAAAGTTAGGTGCCGCGAACCCACTCCTAGCATATAGTAATGCCAAGTCTACCCACTTTTTCCAAACCGCTCCTGCATGCCATAGAAATTGGGACCGGGAACCGTGGAGTTTAGCATAGAAGTCCCTGCCCGGACATATGGACACATTGGTGACCAGATACAGCAGCTTGGGCAGGAGAACAATTTTCACCAGTGCCAACTTGCCCGCCAACGAAAGCGGGATATTCCACCATTTCAACAATTTATCACAGACATAGTGCCTGTGCACTTCATAGTTTGAAAAGAGGAGAGCATTCTTACCCCTAGTTATCCAGAGCCCTAGATATTTGAAACTGTCAGGTGTCCACTTCAGGGGGTACTTTCTGCAAGGCCTAGCTGTGCCGTCTGTCAGAGGGGACATTTCCAACTTAGTAAAATTAATCGTGACTCCCGAAAATGAGTCACACTTTGTGATGCCCTGCATGATTGGGTCCAGGTTTACATGGTTACCTGGATCCCTGACATACAAAAGTACATCGTCCGCATAGAGGGAGATGATTTCCGGAGATTCAGACAGTCTGATACCTCTCATCCTGTGGTGCATTCTTATCATGTCTGCCATGGGCTCCACTGCAAGCGCAAACAGCAGTGGCAACACGGACAGCCCTGACGCATTCCCCGCCCCAGAGCCAATGGCTCAGATAAATGAGAATTAACGAGGAACCTAGCCAAGGGCTGGGAATACTGAAGCTTAAAGGCATGGTCTAGTAAAAATGTTTATTGTCCCAACGGGTCGGCCATGTTTTTTTAAGCCTAAGTGGCTCGATTTTAGAAAACTTTCCTATGGACCTTACCCGAGTTTTCGTCCATTAAACGCACGCGAAAACAAGCACCAGGGAGCCGCCATTTTCTGATAATCCTATCTTTTCCCCGATCGCCCTGGCTGACCTGCTTTTGCGGCACTAAATCAATTCCCCCGCCCCTGAGCCTGACATTATCAAAACATTCATATTCCCCGCCTCTCCCCGTGACGTTACTGTGCTGCGTAGGCAAACGCGCCCAGTCGTCTTCTGCGCGACTCCACACAGAACCCGGAAACCAACACAGATCAACTCACAACACAGCGCGCCACAGTTCGGAATATGAAACTGTACTTTACAATGAAACAGCAACACAGTACATTTGGTAAAGTACATTTATTTGACATTAAATGTTTAGAGAATATTCAGCAATTGCCATATGAACTCCGGAAGCCATTTATTTTCTTTTATCTGTATCCGCAATAACTGTTCCGTTTCATCTTGAGTCACGCGGTGTTCCTTTATGGTAGACAGGGTGTTCATTTTTGTAAAAAGAATCACTTTGGAAGCGCGGTGAACCGCAAGGCTGTTCCATCAAATAGGCACTAGTCCAGCCTAAAGGTTGTTATGTTGCTTCTAGCCACTAGTACAGCGTAAGGGCATGTGGGCCCTTGGCGATCGTCCCATAATATGGTGATCGTGCTCCAGTTGTTGACACGAAGCTGCAGGTGTCTGCTGAAGAATCCATCCGCCGGTGTCTCAAACAGATGGCAGTGGCAGAAAGGGATCAAATACCTGTTATGAAAACAAAAAAATGATAATTAGTCTCGCTAGCCGAACTTCATTAATATTACTCATTTTATTTATTACGGCCGATCAGAAACTATTTGCTTGCAAGGGTAGTTCAATGGAGTATGTTCGTCTCTAAAATCAATGCGAAAAGTAACGAGATAAATCGAGGCCAACACACAATGATAAACGACAGTCTACATGCGTGAGGAATGATATGATATATGATATGGCATTTGTAACGCGCCTATACTCGAGTGTTTCTAGGCGTGACGAGGCAGGTGGGGAACAAGGGCAGACAGACAACGATCCTACTAGGCCAGGTGTCTTTCTGATCGCGCATGGGGATGGGCTGTACAAGGTTAGTTGAATACAAATTAAATAATAGGGCCAGCTGGTGGCAAGTGCAAGGTAAATGCCGGGAGAAGGGGCTGAAGAATACAGAGACAGTCCCGTAGTGCAGGGAAAAGTGGCTGGGCCATGGAGCGAGATCGTTGAGACCAGTGGACCTGCATGCCCATGTGCCCACTACGAACAGTTTTACTTGCTTTTCCTAGCTCTTCATTCATTCATTTATTCATGCATCCATTCATTAAATCTTCATTCCGGCATAAAAGCGTGTAAAGATTTACTTACATTATATTTGAAATTTCCATTGTGTCTCTTCGTAATGCAGTCTGTAAAACGGACCGTGCTCTTAACAATGATTTTTCGTATACTGACCTAAAACTGAAACTCGGTCTAGTTTCTGAATTTTCTGCCTTATCGTCTCTTACGTTATTGCGCACTCCCTTCAAATGTAGTTCTTTCGGCATGGTCCCTGCCTCAAGGTCAAAAAACAATAGATCCTTATACTTCCAGTGCGACTTGTGGGCCTCATCTGGGCGCTGTCCTTCGCATTCTTTATTTGCAACATCATGTAGTATAGGCATCTATGAGAACTTGAAGTTTAGAATCCGTCTATGTAGTGCGCCTCAATGTGCAAATGGGAACTGGCTTCTCTCCCAAATGCCACGGCCCGCTTGGCTGGCGCGTTCTAAGTGCCCCAATTTTGTCACCGTTGTCTGCGAGCTTTGCAGCCCAAATTGAAACATTTAATTATTGGCGGAAGGTCAGGGAAAGTATAAAGTACCACAGGAGTTCAGTTAAAAGTGAGATTTATTGTTTGTTTGTTTTATTATTTGCAATACGCAAGCCTCCCCTCCATTAACAGTGCGCAGCATTTACATTTACATGTGATGAGACATGAGAAAAATATATACATACACATATGTGAGGTGAATAGAGAGAATTCAAAGATGACACCCAGCTTGTTCACCACCCATGATGGTGAAGTTAGGGGTTAGGTTTACAGGTACACCGTACAATAACATTTATTTACAAAAAGACAATCGTATTGCAATTATTTAAACCGGGATTTGTACTTCACAATCAGCTGTGCATCTGGGGGGGAATGGCACAGTCGCAATGTTTGGTGGCAATGGATCACTGCTCTGTACAGAAACGTCCAAAATTCCATATCTGTGCTTCTCTAACGCAGCAACAATAAGGCCTTTCACAAAGTCGAACTGCATTTCATCATAGACTGGTTTGATCACCCATTGCTTACTTAGTTTTGAAAACACCTTAGTGTAGCGAGGCATCCTTACTTTACCCCTAGTCCTAGATTGTTCACGTCCGACATTGCTGTTATGGGCCAAGACCGCTAGTAGAGTGCGATGTTTCATGCCCCGAAAGCTAAAATGCAAGCGCTTTGGCCTGTACTTTAGGCACATATTGTGGAACACCTCCAAATCTCCTTTGTGACAGAATTCTGTCAGTCCTCTCAAATCTCTTGATAGAGTTTTGTCGAAACAATCTTCTCAATGGCTTTGTGTGTCGGTGAAGATGGAATCAACTACTTCTTCTTCCGTGCCTCCTCTGGGGACAAAGGGCCATGTTCACATTGGTGGAAATGTTCATTTGCTGTCCAGCGGTGAACGTTGGTACAGTGGTGCATCAGTGACCGCCATTTTTCAAGTAGTATTTCCACTGACCCCTCACAAGTTTTTGAGCTCCACCAAAGATGGTTGGTGATAGAATGTGAGCACTGCAAAATACTTTCAAAACCTTTTTTTTTTCCTGCAGCCGAGATTTTCTTATTGATTGATTTAGCAAGATGCCATACGTCAAATTGATGTTTAATATGTGGGAACTGCTCTCTCATTGTCTTGGCAATTGAAACGTGTCTATCCGTGGCTATGAGGTCGATGTGCATCCCCCTCGATTGTAGATGTTCCACTGATTTTATAAATCCTAGTTTCTCCATGGCCACTGAGGATGTACATTGTGTTACCTGCACGACCTCCAAACTCACAATTTTCTTACTATCCATGTCCTGAAAGTGGTAGGTGCAGTACTTGGCAGAGAATCCAGGGCTATCGCAATGTCCATCGCCGGCTAGCCTGAATCGTTTGCCTTCGAATGTACTTTCTAGAGACAATTGTTCAATTTTCCAAGCATCACTAATGGCCGGAAACAGATAATCACGTTGGTATGTGTAGTACAGCGCTTTAGAAATGAAATGGAGTCCCACAAACTGAAAGAAAGCCTCTAACTTTCTAAAACTGGAGCCACTAAAAAGTGATGCAGCTGCACACAGTAGATTGCCTGCTGGCATTTTCCCCAGCATTGGTTGTGCAGACCATGAGAACCTATGATTTAATCTACAGGCGGCATTTATTTTGACGTTACTGCCTTTTATTTGACGAGTCACATTAATCAATGGCTTCGCACATACATTCCCTCTAATGGAAGGCACACATTTCAGCATACTTATAATTGCCATCAAACAACTGTCGAATACAATGTATTTGCTCTCTTTCATTAGACTGTCATCCTGCGTCAACGTTGTTTCGGCCTTTGACGTTGTGGAGATTTCAACACATTGGAAAGTAATATCGCTGCTATCAAGTTCTGATGCGTCTATGGATGCTGCGGCTGGTTCATTCTCTCTCATTTCAACATCTGCTACTTCAACATTGATGGGAGAACGCAACAATGTCGACATGTTTTTTGGTGGCAAATTTTTGGCGGGTGTAGATTGTGTAAATTGATCTGCAACTACTTCAGAGCTATCTTCAATACATTCAATAACATCTTCTTGTGGTGGTCCGGTCGCACTGTAGCTATGGTCCAATGCAACTTTGCTGTAGTCTCCAAACACAGTTAATTCATGTTCTGGCCATTGGACATGAACATCTCGAGCCTGAACACGCCTCGCCTCAATTAATAGTTCCTCCATAGTGTACATGGTCTGGCAAGCCACATCTCTCATTCGCTTCACTGTCTGTGTGTGTATAGTTCTGACGCCCACGGGAAACTGGAGGAGAGATTGGATGTTCAGTTTAAACACAAGATGGAGTGTAGTAGAATTGACTGGAAAAAAACATAAAATAGTCCCCACCACAAAAAACTTTTTAAAGTTATTAACTGTTTGTAACTTACCTTTTTTTGTTTTTTTTTCTTTGCAACTTTTTTGACTCAACCTTCAACATCTGCACGCTGTAGCTCCGATTCGTTTCCGCATGTCCTCCCTTCCTCTTGCGCTGCAAGGACTATATTTTCTGTATCCGCATAGACAGCACGGAATAAGGCTCCATCGTCTCCCTGAAACATAGTACTTTCATTACTATGCATCAAAATATTGTTAGCATAAAACACACGTGAGGACGAACACACAGGTACATCTCAATAGCCAAATACGATTTAAACATTGTGTGCAACAATCAAAGGACAAGTATTCGACCAGTGATGATCTGGCTCTGCATGGACTGCCATGAATGGTTGTATTGGAGAGGAGGCATCCGCATCTCCCTGAAAACACAGTACTTGCATTAGTATGCTTTTCAATATTGGAAACACAACACACACTTGGGGTCGACGCCACAGGTACATATAAAGAGATAACCGCAAATGATGCATTGTCCAAAAGAATGAAGGAAAATCCAAATATGATCAAATTTCATCGACTTATTTCAACGATTCCTTTACATCTGCATCATCTAAATGAGATGTTTTGATTGTGGTGGAAGCTCCGTCGTCTCCCTGAAACACAGCACTTGCGTTAATAGGGAAGAAAGTATAGCAAATGGAATCACGTTATACGATCACGCATGATGGAGCTGTCATTATCCATACCTCGTGCTGCTGAAGAATATCTATGGATGTTGCAAATGTAGTGCGCACTTCCGAAAGCTGTTGCGCCGATTCGTATACTTGAATGTCAGGCTCTGCATCAAGTGCAGGGGTTGACGCTCCGAAACTGCCTGAAACATAGTACTTGCATTAGTGAGGATTACAATTGCGAAAACATAAAATACACCTGGGGTCGACAGCACAGGTACATATCAACGGCTAACCACGAATGAAACATTGTGTAGAACAATCAAACGACAAGAATTCCAGCTCTGATGATGACGCTCGATGGAGCTGTCAGTATCCATACCTCCTGCTGGTGAGGAATATCTAGAAACGTTGTAGATGTGGCGGACGCTTCAGCATCTCCCTGAAAGACAGTACTTGCATTAGTATGGATAACACTAATTATAACTGAAAACAAACACCAGTGGACGATAACTAAGGTGTATATTAATTGGAAAGCAGTAAACAAACATTCTGTAAAATAATTACACGATAGAATAAAACTATTACTTGACATGCATAAAACAAGTCTGTAGCGGATTAGCCTAGTAAGATTACCTGATACGCGCTAGAAGTGGTTGATAACTGCGACCACGTCAAGGATGTAGAATGTTCTTGCTTCAGATTCAAGGGATAGTCAAGAAGTTGTAAAGGTCAATTAATGATTGATAATGAAATGCCAATATTAAAAAGAGCCATGTAAGCCGACAGAATACTTGAAAAATGCTCAATACAGCACAGTTCCCTCTCCCCATATATATATACATTGCGTTTGTGGGTTATGAAATCGAAAAAGAATATATTGATAAATGTCATTATTCAAAAAAGTATACACTCATATCAATATCGAAATTATTACAAGGGATAGAACACCTACAATATCAATTAATCCGTTCGGATACCTACACACTACCGCAAGGCCTAAAGCTAAATCCGGACACTTGACTCACCGGTGGCGGAATGTGGACGAATAGAGTGGGAATAGCGTTTTCGCGCAATTTCCGTGTCGTTCGCCGTTTATTCTTCTTTGTTACCCAAGAAGTTGTGTACATGTCCAAGGAAAAGTGCCGGCTGCAGATGCGGTATCGATCACCCCTCTTGTCCTCTAAGACTTGTTGGACTCTACTTGTCATGATCTCTGCTTCCAAAAGGTCAGGGTTTTCCCAACTCCCTTGGAAGCAGATCCATAACCCAGGTCCCGAGTGCCAACCAGTCCCAATTGGGACCTTTTGGACCCAGTCCTGGCGCCAGTGGCACCAGGCTCATAAATATGCCCAGTCCCAGCGCTGGAAGCGCCGGGCTCATAATGCTTGGGTGGACTTACCTGCAGCAGACCATGCTGCTTACTTGCCTGCCAGTTGAGCCTCTGATCCTCTTCTGTTTGGAACTACTTTTCCTGTTGGGTGGGGCAGGAGCCACTCCCTAGGTTCAGAACACTGGAACTCTTCTGGAAAGCAGGAACTCTTTTCTTACCTAGGCGTGGCTGTGGAAGGAGACACCTAAGCACTACAGGAGGCTATTTAAACCACACCCGATGGATGAATCTTGCTTTGCGTTATTCTGCATCCTCTGCAGCAGAACGCTCATCGTGTCTTCTGCATCTGATCCTGGGCCTAAGGAAAAAGGCTTACCATCCTGAATCCAGTCTTCAGCAACACCTATGAAGACAAGAAAGAACAGGTTAGCATTACGGTCTTCAGTGACAGCGCTTCACTTACCTGGTCCATCGGCTGTCACCAATGCCTCGCGCTGCATTCCGGCATCTGAAAGACAAAGGCTTACCTACTCTTCGTGCGCTCCGGAGGTCTTCGCACTGCATTCCGGCATCTGAAAGACAAAAGCTTACCAACTCTTCGCACGCTCCGGAGGCCTTCGGCGCTGCACCCCGCATCTGAAAGACAAAACAAGGTGCGTTTAAAGACATTGGGGAACTTTAATACTCACGTGCCATTACTCCTTTCCACATCTAACCCAGTGGGTATTCCGGCACCCTGCAGCCGCTCCGAACTTGTACCTGCAAAATAAAAAGACAATTAGAGCGCATCGTGAAGCAGGCAACAAGTGCTTACTTACTTGCTTCCAGGCGCTTCTATTCATCACACGGGCTCCATCTTCAACTCACTTCAGCCCGTCATCCGCCATCGCCGGAACCCTGCAAAACAAGAGACATCATTACTAAAGACTTTTAAAGACATTAGAATTACTCGAAACTTACCGTTCGTGCAGTAAACGACGGACAGCAGTCCTCTGAAGTCAAGAGGCCTGCTCCCCTTATCCAGTGAAGAAACTGGTTACAGCACCCTGCCCCGAGGCAGATGGAGAGCACGGCGTTCACTTACCGAAGGTGAGAGCGTTAACCTTTGGGGTTCTACAGGAGAAGAGAAAGGGAAGAAGAGAGAGACATTCAATAACCCAGTTCATTAATCCCATATTTTCTATCTGCAGACATCTTACCCTTCGGGTCAGACATACAGTGCACAGAGGTCCAGCCCAAAGAGCCAGCCGTGTGTTACACATCACCTTTGAAGATACGGTATATGCCCAGCCAAGACCGGCGCCTCTACGGGAATCAGGTGAGCGTTACAGAACGCAAAGCCTACCGCAAAACTCCCGTCCAGGCGCTATGGAAACCTCGGATACCGACCAGCTATCCCAGTTACTTGGGGAACTAAGGGCAGAAGTGCATGCAGCCCGTCAGGAAATGAACGCTCTAAGAAGGGAACTGATTATTTCCAAGGAGCGAACAGATGATCTCGCTAGACAATTGCTACAGCCACAAGCCAGACAGACCCCGTTACCCACATCTGGGGGATATCTTCCTTCTACATCCTCTATGAATCCAGTGCAGATCAACCTACCTGGGAATGTACCTCTGGCTCCGCCCGAACGATTTTCTGGTGACCCAAAGAGGTTTGCAGTATTTATCAATCAGTGCCGGTTGCATTTCTTATGCCGGCCAGCAGCCTTTCCAACTGATCAAGCTAAAGTAGCTTTCGTGCTTTCGTACCTTAGTGGCAATGCGGCAGACTGGTCGATCCCTCTAGTAAATCAAGATGATCCGGTCCTCCATGATTTTCAAGCTTTTCAGCTCAGTATGGAAAAACTGTTCTCAAGACATTCACAGGGGCAGGCCTTGGACAATGAGCTTCTTTCGTTGCGACAAGGTAATCAAGACCTTTTGGCTTATATTGCGTCTTTCAACAGACTGATAGTGGAAACTCAATGGCCTGAGGACAAAAGGATTACGCTGTTTTATAGAGGTCTACGTGGAGAGCTCAAAGATGTGTTAGCCCAAGTAGTGAATCCCCCACAAGATTGTTCGGACTATATAGACTTAGTCGTTCAAATAGATCACAGACTGCAGAACAGGAAGGCCGATCGTTCCAAGTTTGATGCTCGAGTATTTTCCAAACCGCCAACTCCTTCCAAAGGAGTAGACTCCGGGGAACCCATGCAAATAGGGGGCTTGAAAGGTCCTCTAACACAAAAGGAGCGGGAAAGGAGAAAACAGTTGCAATTATGCCTCTATTGCGGAAACTCAGGGCACTTTCTTCGGAACTGCCCGGTGAAACCTGCCAAGAAGGCAGTAGGAGCTGCAGTTACCAAAGTTACAAACTCTGAGCAGGGAAACGACCTCGCCCGACAAGAATAGAGGTCCTCTTGCCGAGCGTGAAAACCAGTTCTGTGACCTCACATTTCGTGATACCTATGGTCCTCATTAGCCCTGATAATCCGGATCGATTACATGCAATTGAAGCTTACGTCGACAGCGGTGCCATCGGCAATTATGTGGATCATGAAATGGTTTTGAGGATGAATCTAACTCTTTGTCCCAAGGCTGTAAAGGACGTCATTACTACGGTGGATGGAACGGAGATAGCCTCCGGACCAGTAACGCATACCACTCAAGAAGTGACGCTAGTAAATCAAGATGGACACCATGAGAAGATTGTGTTCGATGTGATCAAGGCTCCTCAGTTTCAGATTATTCTAGGAATACCTTGGTTAGAGAAACACAATCCTCTGATCGATTGGCGAGCAAGAACGGTCCAGTTTCCAGAATGTGTCTCTACTTGTCACCCTCCACCTGGTGTTGCACTGGCAGCAATTTCTTCAGAGACTCCCCAGTTACCTCCCGAATACCTAGAATACCAAGATGTTTTCCGGAAGGATCAGGCTAACTCTCTACCTCCTCATAGGTCTTATGACTGCCAGATAGACCTGATACCTGGATCTACTCCTCCTTGTAGTAGAATTTATGCCCTCACCGAGCCTGAGAACCTTCACCTTCGACAATACTTGGATCAATACCTGGCAAATGGGTTTATTCGTCCTTCCAAGTCCCCTGCTTCTTCAGCTTTGTTCTTCGATCCAAAAAAGGAAGGAGACCTTAGAACTTGTATAGATTATCGCTCCCTGAACCAGATCACCGTCAAGAATAGATATCCGTTACCTTTGATCCCTGAACTCCTGGACCAAGTCAGAAAAGCATGCATATATACAAAGCTGGATCTTAGAGGAGCCTACCACTTGGTACGAGTAAAAGAGGGCGATGAATGGAAGACGGCCTTCCGCACCAAATATGGGCTATTTGAATATCAGGTCATGCCCTTCGGACTTTGCAATGCCCCGGCCGCCTTTCAATATTTTATGAACGATGTCCTCAGAGAGCTCATAGACGTGTGTGTTGTTGTTTACATTGACGACATCCTCGTTTATTCTTCATCGGAATCTGAACATCAGAAACATGTGAAAATGGTCTTCGAAAGATTGCGTCAACACAAACTTTTCGCTAAGTTGGAAAAATGTGTTTTCAACGTGACTGAAGTTGAATTCTTGGGATTCATATTATCACCTAGCGGAGTGCGTATGGATTCAAAGAAGGTCGATGCAGTTCTCAAATGGCCATCACCATCCTCCGTAAAAGGTGTGCAAAGCATGTTAGGCTTTGCTAACTTTTACCGCAGGTTTATCCCCGAATTTTCTCGAATAGTCCAGCCCATCACTGCCTTGTTAAAGAAAAACAAACGTTTTGAATGGTCTACCGAGGCGGAACAAGCTTTCCAGGATTTGAAGACTAAATTTATCTCTGCACCAATCTTAAAACACCCTCGCCCCGAACTTCCCTACATCATGGAAACTGATGCTTCAAGCCTTGCCATGGGGGCAGTTCTATCACAAAAGGACCCGGTAACCAATCAGTTGCATCCCGTGGCATTTTGGTCCCGCAAATTCTCGCCTCCTGAAATCAATTACACGATTACTGACAAGGAACTTCTGGCTATCAAGTCTGCCTTTAAGGCTTGGCGGCATTATCTGCTGGGGGCCCGACACACCGTTACTGTGATTACGGATCACCGAAACCTGCAATATTTGAAAAACCGCAAAAGCCCAATCCTCTAGACAACTCCGTTGGGCATTATTCTTTGCCGAGTTTGACTTCATAATTACCTATCGACCTGGTACAAAAAACGGTAAAGCTGATGCCCTTTCTCGGATGGGAGTGGAAGAACACTTGATCAACCCTAAACCTGTACCAATCATTCCCGAACAAAGAATTCTGGGTGTAATCGCCACACAATCCATAGAGGAAGTTAAGGATAAAGCCAGGCAACTTGTAACTCCAGCAGACATACAGAATTGGCATCTGCAGGGAAAGGACTTTGCAGTAAAGGACAACTTATTGTATTTCCAAGAACGATTATACCTGCCCAGCACAGATTTACAGAAAAAAGTAATCTCTTGTTATCACGATTCTTTAGTGGAAGGACATCCCGGTATGGCCAAGACCTCAGAAAAGATCAAGCGCTACTTCTGGTGGCCGTCTTGGAAAAAAGATATCAGAGACTTTATAATGTCCTGTGGAGTATGCGCCCAAAACAAGAGTCAAAAGGAAAGACCAGCAGGCCTCTTACGCCCTATTGACATCCCACCTCGCCCTTGGCATACGCTTTCTATGGACTTCATCACCGATCTACCTCCATGCTCCGGATACAATATGATTCTAGTAATCGTGGACTTATTCTCCAAGATGGCGCATTTCATTCCGCTCAAAGGCTTGCCAACAGCAGCAACTCTGGCCCGAGAATTTCTCGAAAACATCGTCCGACTGCACGGTTTTTCTTCGGTTCTAATTTCGGATCGAGGTAGTCAATTTATTTCTCATTTTTGGTGAAGTTGCTGTCGGTCGGCTCAAATTGATGTGAGACTATTGACCAGTCACTACCCTCAGACCGACGGACAAACCGAGAGGACCAATCAAACTCTGGAACAGTATTTACGCTGCATGCTGCAACAAACTGAAAAAACTTGGAAAGACATCCTTTGGATTGCCGAATATGCCTACAATAACTCTGTCCATTCGGGAACTGGGAAAACCCCGTTTTTTCTTTTATACGGCAGTCACCCTCGAACCTCGGAGTTGGATCCACTCCAAGATCTTGAAACACCAGCAGTAGACTACCTGCATTCTACAATCACCCAAGCCTTTAAGGAAGCTGTTTCTCACCTTCAAAGGGCTAAAGAACAATACAAGAAAGGAGCAGATCAACATAGGAAGGAAGCCCCTCAATATCAAGTAGGGGATCAAGTCTGGTTATCCACCAAATATCTACCTCTAAAAGGGCCACGCACATTCAACCCAAGATACCTTGGTCCCTATTCCATCACTACCATAGTAAACCCAGTAGCGGTCAAGTTGGACTTGCCCCCGCACATGAAGATACATCCGGTCTTCCACGTCTCTCTATTAAAACCCGTGCAACCTCAAACCCGACTAACTAAATCTCCAAAACCCATCCTAGTTGATGGAGAACTCGAGTTTGAAGTCAAAAGCATTCTGGACTCCAAGATCTCCAAATCTAAACTATTTTACCTAATTGACTGGAAAGGCTACGGCCCCCAAGAGAGATCCTGGGAACCTGCTGAATATGTCCACGCTCCTCGCCTAATCAAAAGATTTCACCGAACATTTCCTGACAAGCCAAAACCCCCGGAGAAGCCCGGTTTGGGAGGGGCCTTGAGGGGGGGTACTGTCATGATCTCTGCTTCCAAAAGGTCAGGGTTTTCCCAACTCCATTGGAAGCAGATCCATAACCCAGGTTCCGAGTGCCAACCAGTCCCAATTGGGACCTTTTGGACCCAGTCCTGGCGCCAGTGGCACCAGGCTCATAAATATGCCCAGTCCCAGCGCTGGAAGCGCCGGGCTCATAATGCTTGGGTGGACTTACCTGCAGCAGACCATGCTGCTTACTTGCCTGCCAGTTGAGCCTCTGATCCTCTTCTGTTTGGAACTACTTTTCCTGTTGGGTGGGGCAGGAGCCACTCCCTAGGTTCAGAACACTGGAACTCTTCTGGAAAGCAGGAACTCTTTTCTTACCTAGGCGTGGCTGTGGAAGGAGACACCTAAGCACAACAGGAGGCTATTTAAACCACACCCGATGGATGAATCTTGCTTTGCGTTATTCTGCATCCTCTGCAGCAGAACGCTCATCGTGTCTTCTGCATCTGATCCTGGGCCTAAGGAAAAAGGCTTACCATCCTGAATCCAGTCTTCAGCAACACCTATAAAGACAAGAAAGAACAGGTTAGCATTACGGTCTTCAGTGACAGCGCTTCACTTACCTGGTCCATCGGCTGTCACCAACGCCTCGCGCTGCATTCCGGCATCTGAAAGACAAAGGCTTACCTACTCTTCATGCGCTCCGGAGGTCTTCGCACTGCATTCCGGCATCTGAAAGACAAAAGCTTACCAACTCTTCGCATGCTCCGGAGGCCTTCAGCGCTGCATCCCGCATCTGAAAGACAAAACAAGGTGCGTTTAAAGACATTGGGGAACTTTAATACTCACGTGCCATTACTCCTTTCCACATCTAACCCAGTGGGTATTCCGGCACCCTGCAGCCGCTCCGAACTTGTACCTGCAAAATAAAAAGACAGTTAGAGCGCATCGTGAAGCAGGCAACAAGCGCTTATTTACGTGCTTCCAGGCGCTTCTGTTCATCACACGGGCTCCATCTTCAACTCACTTCAGCCCGTCATCCGCCATCGCCGGAACCCTGCAAAACAAGAGACATCATTACTAAAGACTTTTAAAGACATTAGAATTACTCGAAACTTACCGTTCGTGGAGTAAACGACAGACAGCAGTCCTCTGAAGTCAAGAGGCCTGCTCCCCTTATCCAGTGAAGAAACTGGTTACAGCACCCTGCCCCGAGGCAGATGGAGAGCACGGCGTTCACTTACCGAAGATGAGAGCGTTAACCTTTGGGGTTCTACAGGAGAAGAGAAAGGGAAGAAGAGAGAGACATTCAATAACCCAGTTCATTAATCCCATATTTTCTATCTGCAGACATCTTACCCTTCGGGTCAGACATACAGTGCACAGAGGTCCAGCCCAAAGAGCCAGCCGTGTGTTACACATCACCTTTGAAGATACGGTATATGCCCAGTCAAGACCGGCGCCTCTACGGGAATCAGGTGAGCGTTACACTACTTTCCAGTTCATCCAGTGGATATCCGCAATGTCTGACCCATTCTCTTATTCGATCAACAGTTTTCGGGAATACATGCATTGTAGTTCCTTCAGATTTCGCATGGGTCTTCGAAGGGCAACCGCTAATCGAACAGGCAGGCATTGTTGATGAATCTGAAAAGTAAATATCGACATTATTATACAATCTTCAAGAGTAAAGATTTGATACAAAAGTAAATGAATCATACAATGATCAATGCAAGGTTTGTTTTGGTCGCAGGAACTATACCAGTTCATTATGTGCTGCTTAGTATTTGCATAAGTTGCAGAAATGTATAATTGATGTGACTGAAATCTGAACATGTGACTCGTCCCTTGGATGTTCTGTCTTGCACGAGAAGGAAACATGCTAACATTATTGACTGGACCCCCGAAGGATGCAATTCAATCACAATAGTTACAGATGAAAATAAATAGATCTATTGATAGCATAGCAATGGAAACTGAAGTCAATACCAATGAGACCAATGGACATAGCACTATTTTGTACTCTACTGGAAAATAGATAGAAATTTAAAAATCTGCGAAATATAACCAGGATACATGGCCTTACCTTGACCAACAAACAGTTGGGTTCAGCAAGCAGAGCAGTATGTTGCGGGAGAATAGGTGGATGGCCACAGGTAGCGCACTGATGGGTATGCTCGAAGCGGTCGGTCACAGAGTTCACGGATAGCACGACGACAAGCAGATTAGCATAGATCTCAGTGGTTCCCAGGTAGCACGTTCAAGAGTTGACTTGCAAAGCACAAAGATGTTCTCATGAGACATATCAAGTGGTTTTTAAAGTATTAGAAACTGGGGTGTGTTTGTGAATGAATGACGTATGTATGTCGTGGTATTAGGGGGGCGGCCTGCCTCAGGGGAGGCCTGCCTGGAGACACGGGGTCTGAGGAGGCCATGTGACCGATGGCCCCTTGGCGTGTGACACCTTTTGAAGTGTACATGCAGTTTGGCACCTTGGCCTTTCGCGCCCCGGACAGCCCCCCATGCCAGCGCTCATCCCCGGGTGTGAACCGCCTTTGATAGAGGGGGGTGGGATGGATGGCCCTGGGGCGTGCAGATAAGGCACAGGAAGACTGCTGAATGGAGACACACTTATGTGGATTGCAGGGGGGCGGCCTGCCTCAGGGGAGGCCTGCCTGGAGACACGGGGTCTGAGGAGGCCATGTGACCGATGGCCCCTTGGCGTGGGACACCTTTTGAAGTGTACATGCAGTTTGGCACCTTGGCCTTTCGCGCCCGTCACAGCCCCCCATGCCAGCGCGCATCCACCGGCGCGAACCGCCTTTATATCAATATACAGTATATCGCCTTTATATCAATGATAGTATATCGTTGCTTATCAATAACAAATGCCACATACCGGAGATTCTTGTGAGCACAGACCCACACTTCAACCGGTGTATTATAGTGGCCAAGACCCTAGGGCCTGTATAATCCAATGGTAATTGTTAGTATAGATATATGTGTGACTTTTATAGAGACATAACCTACTGAAAGACTTTGAACAAGTGTTATTTAGTGCATGCATTATCGAGAATATGTTATGTTAGCTTAGATAGATAGTGAACACCCTGCACAGGTGTCTGACGTCCATCCTTGAATGGAGACACACTTGATTCATTTAAAAAATCGAGACAAACGTTGTTAAAATATATGTGGTGTTTTATTTTGTATCTTATTTTCATGACACAAAAATAGAAGACTTTAAAGATTATACAGGTCAGGTTGCAGCACAGCGAGAGAAAATCCCCTGTACTGACCGCTGTCACTCGGGAACGTTTCTCTAATGGCACGAACGGCACAGGCGGGTATCACTCTTCGAACGCGGTGTCCAAGCCTCCCGTGAAGCCACCATGTAAAGGAACGATAGGCCACCAGCCTGTACCACCTGTGAAAAGCAATGAAACAAACTGTTTTTAAATGACCCAGATAAGTTTAATAAACGTTTGTTGTCAATGACAATTCTTGTAACTAATGGCATTTTACACGGACAAATGCTATCTAGACAATGCACACTATTGAATGACTTACATGCGTTACAATGATAAGTAGATGTAATTTTGGATATAGTAGAAGAACATGAAATAGGAGTGGCATGACAAGCAGAGTATACTTACTCGTTACTCGGATTACGAGGACGAACAGTTGCTCGAAGTTCGTGCATAAGCACCATCATTATTCTCAACACGGCCCGTGTGAGGCAGGCTGCCCTGAAGTCTGGCAGCTCGGTGATGCATTGCGGTCGTGGCTCGCCTTCCGAAATGTAGGCCAGGCATCCCGAGTTTTCTCGGCAGCAGCAGTTCTCGTCCTCAGTTGGCATTAGCTTGCACCGATTGCATGTGCACCAGGTGGAGACGCCGTCCATTCGACTAGGCCCAGGCTCTTCATCTGTTGATTCGTCCTGCCAACTGCCGTCCGAATCCCCATCGTTTTCGCGTGCTTCCCTTTCCAGTAGTTCCTCCTCGGTATACTCAGGCTCGTACATGTAGGGCATTATTGTAGCCATTGTGTGTTAAACAAACTAAAATAATTTATAGCGGTGGTACTCATATCTGTTCACACGGGCTACAAGCGGCGAAGGTAGCTGACCAGAGCACAGAAACGAGTCACAGAATACTCAAAGTAACACAGAGAGAGGAATGGAATCGAAAATCGGCTGCTGTGTGTTGTGAAACGGTCTGTTTATACTTATTGAGGAGAGAGGCGTCCTGCCATTTCCATGGCGACACGTCATTAGCTGAAGCGCAGCGAATGTTGACACGAGACGTGCTTTGGCGTTGGGAAATGGGCGGTACGAGTCTGCTGATGACAGGCTTAGGGGCGGGGGAATTGATTTAGTGCCGCAAAAGCATGTCCGCCAGGGCGATCGGGGAAAAGATAGGATTATCAGAAAATGGCGGCTCCCTGGTGCTTGTTTTCGCGTGCATTTAATGGATGAAAACTCGGGTAAGGTCCATAGGAAAGTTTTCTAAAATCGAGCCACTTAGGCTTAAAAAAACATAGCCGACCCGTTGGGACAATAACATTTTTTACTAGACCATGCCTTTAATAAATTGCATCTTGTTTTCCACATTTGTCATGGACAGGTATTCCCACGAAACCATATTGAAGGCCTTCTGTGCAGAGGTCACCCGGGTCAAATGGGAGATGACATTGAAAAGCCGCAGAAAATTCTAAACTGTGGACCTACTAGGAATGAACCTCGCCTGGTCACTATGCACCAGATGTGGCATCAAGGGGAGCAGACTATATGCTATAATTTTAGCAAATGTTTTCATATCTATGTTCATTAATGAGAGCGGCCTGTATGAACCACAGTCGTTAGCCGGCTTCCCCGTTTTAAGCAGGATGGTAATGGTGGCCTTGTGGAGTGCCACTAGCAGGTTCGCAGCCTCAAGTGTTTCTTCCCACACCTGTAGGAGGTGGGGGAATAGTATTGCCCTGTATGCCACATAAAACTCAGCGGTCATCCCATCTGGGCCAGGAGCCTTGTTCCTGGGGAGATTCCTGATTACACCCATGATTTCATCCATAGTAAACGCCATATTGATCTGATCCCTGGCACTTGCCGATAGTCTGGACATAGGTATACCCTCTAACAGGGAGTGGATAGCCCACTCCCCCCGCACTGGGCAAGCCTGATATAATGATTCATAGAAGTGACCAAACACCCCAAGGATCTCGCAATCTGAGCGCCTAAACTCTCCCCATCATCTAGGATCTCATCCACTAGTGGGGCATCATGCTCTATCCACAGCAGCCGGGCCAGCGTCCTACCCGGGGGATATCCCTCCCAGTAGCGCTGTGCTGCCACTGGTTTCACAAAGAATTTAGTCTCCTACTGCGCATGGGCCCAAAAGAGCTCCAGTTTAGTGTGAATTTTCGCCAGGACCCGTGGGTTAGGCACTGCACCATACGCTTTATCCAGGTCTTTAAGCTGGCATTCACAAACCTCAAGGTCATGCTGAATGGTCCCGAGAACCCCGAATTCTCTCGACATGGCCATCCCCTGAATATATATTTTGAACGTATGCCACAGCATGCCTGATACTGAGCCTCTGGAGTGTTGTGGATAAAAAAAGGTACGGATTTCATCCTCACTATCAGATTTGAACACTGTGTCATGCAATGCCTCTGACTTGAATCTCCAAGCCACCCTATTGTGCGCACCCCCAACCAATGTGAACTGCATAGAGACGGGGGAGTGGTCCGAGAACGTACGAGGCAGAATATCCACCCGACACACCCTTCCCACTAGTTGTCAAGAGAGCAAGACCAAATTGATGTGGGAAGAAATGTTGTGTACCGACGAATAAAAAGTGGGCTGTTGATATTGCCAGTATAGAACTCTCCAGATGTCATGCAGTTCAAGCCTCACTATTTGACTAAGTAAACTACGGGCAGCTCTGGATTGCAGTCTATATCCCCCCACCCCAGATTACTGGGACTGCCTGATATGAGTCAATCACTTTAGCTACATCCTCATAGAAACCATGGGAATCCACATTCGGACCATATGAATTAACTAGCACAATTTCAACCTCTTCAAGCACCCCATGCACCACTAGAAACCGTCCCTTAGGATCAATCTGCGTACCTTTCAATGTAAATTTAAGGGATTTGTGAATCAAAGTGAGAACCCCTCTAGATTGGGATGAATAGGACGTTAAAAACCTTGGTTGCTGGGTTGCCAGGGATGTTGAAGTCACAGAGGAAGATGTTGTTGACATGCGTGAGAACCATGGTGGTGACAAAGTCTGTGAAGTCTTTGATGAAGCAGTTGTTGGGCTTGTGTGGGCTGTAGATGAGGTGAAAAGTGACTCTGTCAATTGGTGTGAGTGGGAAGTTGCAGGATAGGCCTTCGAAACAGCCAATGTTGGTGAAGTTCAGTTGTGTGTATGACCATGATGCCTTGAGAATGATGGCAAGGCCTCTGCCGATCTTGTTTGGGTGGTCTTGTTGCAGAATTCTGTAGCTGTGGGGGTAAGGATATCAAGGATGTCGGAGGAGGTGAATGTCATCCAGGCCTCAGTAATGAATATGGCATCCAAGTCATGTGCAGTGACGATGTTGGCGATGTCTGCTGCATGTTTTATTGCTGAGCGGACATTGGCGAGCATCATGATGGAGTGCTGATGGGGTTTATGGTGTCATGGGTGAGGTTGCTGCGATGCAGTGTCCATGATGTTGCTTGTGAGTGGTGTAATGTATCAAGGAAGTTCTGTCTCAGCGATGATCATTTCTACTATTTTAATTTCTCCCTTCATGCTAGGATCTGCTGAACAGTGACTACACTTGGAGCTGAGGCCTCTGGGAATTGTTGCAAAAGTGAGAGGAAACTTCCCCAAGATGTCTCCCTATGTCCAGGTGACTTGGGAACCACCATTCCTGAATGATGATTTACTTACAAATGCCATACAAACCTTGACTCTGTTGATTAGTTGTTAGAGCAATAGGCAGATCAAAGTCCACTTTCATAGGGGAGAAGACTGTTCAGAGGGACACTTCCTTTACCACCCATGCATAACCAAAGTAACATTGCTGCAAGAACTTTGTAACTCACCTGCACTGAGGACCGGAGACCAGGAAATCAAAGAATCCAGTTTGTCGATAGCCTGAAAATACCCTTCCTTACTGCCCCCTATGAAAGAACTGCAGATTAGAACATCTAGCTCTGTTTAGACATACAGCACTCTTACGTACATCAAGAAAACTTCAAGCCTGTTTCAAGTCAATGATCCACCTTCGAACTCCTGATCAACACTTCACCCAACTGATAAGCTTCTGGACTTCGAGCCCCACTGTACTTAATGAGCCCATCCAAAAAGCCATGCAAGACATCCTGCTTGAAGCTGCCCCCATCATGATCCAGCCTCTTTAAGACATTTAACACATTAAAATGCTTGGACTGAATCTTCTACTTATGCTACACTAAAGACACCAGGTAGACTGCAAACCAATGCCGACTGCAGTACCTTCTGAATGCCAATGTGACAGAGCCGTTTGTTGATTCATGCAGAGATGCAGAGATGTTCGAATCCCATCAGTTCTGACCACCACCTTTGAACCACGCTCAAACCCATAAAAAAGTGTCATGAAACCCGCCTTAACACTATCAAACCTTCTTACAAAGACTAAGCCATACAATGCAAGGCTGCTAAGAGGATGCTGCAGCAGACTGGGGAAGTGCATCCAGCTGCTCTGCTCCTTTCATTTTGAAACTGCAACTCAGGGAAACAACTGGTTAAAATCCCCAATCTGGTGTGAGTCACACATAGAGTGCAGATGTTGCAGTGGCTGCAAGGCCGTGCACGAGTACTGCACTACTGGGAAGTACTAAAGGAAATAACTGGAACAACTGCGGACTTCAGGTAGGAACAACTATCCTGATGTATGCGCGAAAGGAAGCTGTGTATAAATTTTTTTTACATTTACTGAAGAGAGCTTGTCGTGGCAAGAGGTGGTAATTGAATTTGGAAATAATCACCTGGAGTTGGAAAGATAGAGGGCTATACCCTACTTTTACCTCTGGGAGTAATTGTTGCCTGCATATTGGTGTACAGCATGTTGTTTGTTTAACTGTATGCAAGGTCAGATGAACCATTCGTACCGGGGAATGGCACTCAGCCAATCAGGTGGCTGGAACATCAGGTGAAAATACACATTCCCTGCCTGTTGTCCCATCCACCCAAATCCCTTCCCCGGGTAGCATCTTTTTTTTTTTGTTAATGTGGGGAGGCAACAGGGCTCCTCTCCCTTTTGCCTCCCCACTGCACCCTCCTCCACAAATTCCCTGATCCCGTTTCCCACCCAATCCGACCATCGCCACTTACCTGTGGAACAGGAGTTCTGTGCTCCGGTCCCGGCGCTCCTCCGGTCTCCTGGCTGCCATAGACATGGACAAAGGAATGAGTCCCTTTTACCATAACGCGGCTGCCATCCTTTTTTCTTTTTCTTTTTCCTCAGAAGATCGGCTGCACAAGCAGAGCAAGCAGCGCAAATCTCCCAAGGAAATATAATGAAAGCCATTCGCACCTCAGAAGAACCCGGGTTTGCAAATGGTTTTCATGCCCACTCAGGAGGGTGGGCCTGGCTGGTAACGGCCACAGCTCGCGCTGAGGCCCTTGCTTTGCTCTGGCCTGCCTTAGCTTGGGCTGGCGGCCCGTGACCAGCCAAGTCCCCCCTCCTGAGCGCGGGCATGAATGCCATAGTCCAGGTTGAGTAAACAGTAAAGACTGAGTTCGACTTTTATTGTACATTCCAAATCACACGTCTGAATAATGTTATTTCTTCAGCAACTGTTGGGTGGTCGAGCGAGAAGTGTGAAACCTGACTAGAGGGGATGTGAGAATTGTTCCTAGGTTCGGAATGCTTGCTGACATTTGGGCCTTACAGTGAATGACTCATTTACCATTATTAACCAATATATAAAGTATTTCCTCTAGCTTTCAGGTTCCCTGACAACTCGCTGGGGTGACAATTCTGATATGTCTGGTGAGTGGGGAAGATGAACACTGCTAATATGCACAGTATACTTTTAACCTGGACAGGTTTTTTTCGCACTTTGAAATTAAAATGAACTTTTGCATTTTGCATTTATTACCCAATTCTACATGCTGTTTTATCCAAGCTATTATATTTAGTCTGAAGTATTGGAGCTATTTGTAATATTTTAAAATTGTATGCATGTTTTTGTTATTTTAAATAGTAGTTTGGTTTAGGAGATTAAGTTACTTGACCCTTGAACTACACACTGGAGAAAGGCGGGGGCGGAATTAGACTAAGGAAGCCCTATGAGCCAGTCAGGCATTCCCTTCTTAAGTGTTGTGTAGAACTAGTATATCTGTGGTGGTGAATTATTATAATAATGAAGAGGAAAGAAAAAGATTGGTGGTGCAAACATAAAGCGCCAGCAATAGGGACTCTGGATAATTTTCTATTCATGGTCTTTGCGGAAATTGACACTCATATCACGGCTGCTGAGCAGGACATGAGATCTACTGAGCGTGCAGCCAATCCACCAGCAATCTGTTCACCTATTGGGCAACAATCAAAATCCTACCCAGTTTTTCAAGAACCTATTGAACCAGATAGCTTTGAGTGTTAAGGGGAAATCTGAGGCTATCAGGAAAAAGTCAATAGTGAAGTGGGGTGGAATAGTAAGGCTGAAAAAAGGTCACAAAAGGGCTCAGGACTGCAATGAGGTAGGAGCTAAACTGATTCCCAAGGGCAATATAAAGGAAGGGAAAAAGACAAACCTAACCGAGTTTGCTGTTGATATCAAGCATATCAAAATTCCAACCACAAAATGTAATGCACCATCAACCCTAATGCAGGCAGTGAGAGATGGTATGCCTGCAGACTTAGCTATGTTGAACCCCCAGGACATGAGTGCGTCCTTAATCATATTTTTGAGTGGCTGGATCTTGAACCTTGAAAAGCAACTCATGAGCTTGGATGAACACTTGAGAATGTATTATTCAAAACCAGGGGAGTTGCTAGGTCTGGAAAAGACCCAGGGCTAAGCTGATGTCAGAACTGTTGGGACTGGGGGCTAGCTAGTCTTTTGGCTGTAGCTCCTGAGATTCTATCCGGGGCTACAACCAAAAGATCAGACCTTAGCCCCCTCACCCCTAGCAACGCCCCTGTTCAAAACTCCTAAGGCAATGAGGACAAACAGCATTCAGCCTCCAATAGAGGAGGTCGATATCGAAGAGGGTGGACCATCCGGCCTTTGGAAGATAGAGGAGAAGTTGCTGTAACAAGCACTCCAAAGAAATGCTGCCAGCTGGCCCCAATCAGTAATTTAACAAGCTCAGATTGTTTTCATTGTGTGGATAATAATAAAGGTAACCCTTTTATATAGCTCCTAATGGCCCCACAAGGAAGCCTGTTGCTTTAAACTAAGGACTCGCCTAAGGCTCGATTCACCAACTAATTATGGGCAAGGAAGCAGAGAGGAGAGTTACTGAACATAATACACTGGATTTTCCCCCAAAGGCTGCTCCCTTGGATGTAGTTTTCACCCATGTTCCAAAGTGTGCATCGATTAAGGAGTCCAACGTTTCTCTTATGAATTAAGTAACGCACTGGATTAACATTAAATTAATCAATTCTCCATTTAATCCACAGGATTTATACGGGTGGGTAGTATGAAGAAGATGGGCGATGGCCCTACATAGTAGCTACCAAGGGGAATGCCAGAGATACAAATTATTTGTTACATTTCATTTCAATATTACAAAGGATGCCAAATTGATTGTTTTTATGTTCTCCATGCTTTTCTGTTCTCCATGCTTTTAATTCCCCTCAGACACTGGACTTTAGGGCGATTAGGAATGATTATACTGGGGATTATGTCAACCCACAGATGACCCTTGCTAATGCAGTAAATTTAAGCTCGTGGATTTTCCACTTAACAAAAGATTGTTGACATTGGAGTTCCAGGGGGAGGTTGATTAACCAAGTCAGAGTTATGGGTATCCACAAGCATGGGAGATGTATCTAGTTATTTGAATCCAGGGATACTGGCTATCACAGTGAGAGAGGACATTGTTAGTGAGCAGGTGAATGCAGAGCTATTGATCACCTTGTTGTTATGGAAAATGTTGGGGATAAGTAGTGAGGACAATCTTTAGTATGTTTTTTACAAACAGATGGTGTTATATTTTTACAGGAGACTTGGGTCATGGAATTGCCCTACATGGATGGTTTATATACTCTTTCAAATTCACCTAAAATAAACAATATAGGAAAGAATTAATGGCGAATGGCTATCCTGATATCAAATGGTTTCTGGTCTGTATTACTTTCTCATAAATCTTTGTTCTGTCAATTTGTGAAAATAAAAAAGAAAACATTTCAAACAAGAACCCACTTTTACAGTTAGTGAATTGCTTTAGGCGTCTGAAAGAAGGGCTAATGATTGAATTCGTCCAATAATTAAAATATCACATTCTGAGATTTGAGGGGGAAAGCCTTTTCATTATAATGGATGTAGACCTCCATGTTAATATTGGAACTGGACCACCAGACTATCAATTGAATAACGAGAAAGCTACTACAATGGGCATTGAAAAGCTCAATATGGTAGATCCTAGATCTAATAATCAGGGCCTGATTCTCCTCACATTATCGATGGAACTGAATGGTTGACTAAAACCTGATGCCACTGTGAATATAAACTTCCAGAACGTGCAACGCAAAACAACAATTGATTATGTTTGCATTCCTGTGAAATTCTGGTCTATGATACCTTCTTTTAAGACAATTGAATTGCAAGAACAGAGAGAGACAATCTTTCCCTTGTGTTGGCTTTAAGTAATCCTGAAAAGGTTAATGGTGTGGCCAGTAATTTCAGAAAACGTGAGCGACTAGAAGACATCTGACATGCAAGCTGGTCTATAAGAATAATGTGGATACTTTGTTTCATCCTAACCGGTTAGATGGCTCTGCGGGTTGAGTGCTCGAATCCCAGCAAGGCCAACTCAGCCTTTCATCCTTCTGAGGTCGATAAAGGAGTACCATCTTTGATTGGGATGATAAGGGATGTAAATATGTTTTCTGTAAAGCGGTTTGGCTTAAGGCACTGTATAAATAACAAATCATTATCATTATAATTGGTTGCAGGACTTTGAGGTATGACTAAATGTGGAAAACAAGGGTCTTAATGTAACTGTGAGTTGTGTCAATATATTGACAGCTATAAACAAACAGACCAGGTGATCACTGAGAGTAGGCAATTCTCAGACAAGGAAATCCTGGGTAGATGTCAATAGTAAAGAAGCAAAGAAAGACTTGTTGATAGTTGTTAAGGGAGGAAATAGAGATATTGAGGCTATTTGTTATAGAAGGAGATACTACAAACAAGGTTTAATAAAATGGAAAACAGAGCTTTAAGAATGAACTAGCAATGAGATTTCCATGTGTCAACAGCAGACAGGGACTCCAGATGTGTTTGGGATTTGATCAAAGTTCGGATATTTCCAGAGTCTTGGCATACAGTACACTTGTGCCAAAATTTAATAAAGGAGACCGGCTTTTTTTTAAAAGCTACCACCCAGTTCACTTTTCGACTCCAATTTTAAAATATTTGGTAAATTCATTTTAGTCAAATTGAAGGGATGCTTAGTTGAGAATGATGTTTTTAACTCAAATCAGCTTGGTTTTAGAAAGGCTCTTCTAGGTCTCTCATCTTCATCTCCCACTTGCTCTTCTGGTTCCGCAGAAGACTCATAGTATTATTTACAGTGCTTAGATACGATATGGAGATTTATTTTTTCTGACGTTCTGTACTTATTAAACACCTTTCCAGTGGGGAGGGCTCTATGCGGTCATAAGACCTATCTAGCTGTTTTGGACGGCATGTCTAAACTGTAAACACTGGCAACACTGGCATAATCTTACATGCTCCAGAAGGAACTGTTCTTGAAAGCCATTCAAGGTTTTGAGCTGACCATCCTTATTATTATCCCTCATAATGCGGATTGCCTAACCTGCCCAAGGCTTAAAATCAGTTACTTTACTAATCTCTGGCAGTAAACCATTGTACCATAGGGAGGCCATTAGCGAGGCCCTTTTTCCTCTCCCGATTTTCTTTATCAAGTCTTTAAATGCCTTCTAACAAACTGTACAGAGGCTTTGCCTGCCGTTGACACCCTATAGTGGTCTATACCTCCTCCTTAATCTCCTGTCTAGTTGAATCTCTGTGCTGTTGTTGTCACTATAAAACCAGTCATTTGCCACCACCATCTGTGATGCCAATAATATTTTGTAGATTCTGGAAACCCAGCCCTCCAGCCCGCATGGATTTGCACAACATCTTTAAGGACACTATGGGGCAGTTTTCAAACTCCCCCTTCCTAGTGTATTGAATTCTACTCTCGGAATCATTGACAGTGTTGAATGTAATAAATAGAGAAACTGGTGAAAATGTGATACTCTTGAAGTGAGACATCTTGCCAATCAGCATAATCAGCAACAATGATCAACATGTGTTCCCTAACAAGGATCTATTCAGTAAAAGTTCCCAGTTTAGCGGGAGAAGCATATGTTCCATTCTGGCCACCTAAATCCCCAGATAGTTCAATGTAATGGGTTCTACCATTGGGGACAGACCTTTTTCTTCAGGGTGTCCTCCTCCCTCACTGTACAACAGGTTAATTTATTCCAGTTGATTCTCAGTTGAGCCTATCCCCTGTCTTGCCCTGCTGCAGTACCATCCTGGCACAGGAGTTCCCTGCAGACCCCTTCCAGGTGGGGCTTAGATATCCAGCAAGCCCTGTTGGGCTATTGCAAAAAGAAGCAGGTAACCATGGATGACTGCTTTTGTTTAAGAAGGTCATCCGACCTGCATGGTCCAAGAAGCCCGCCCCTGCTGCACTGCGATAGCCCGGCAACACCTAAAATAAGGCATTTGCTGCACGGAGCCGGCAGGTGACGTCGGCCCCCTTTAAAGGCCAACGTTTAAGACCAGATACAGAATCCCCATTCTTGCACTGCTGCAGTACCATTGAGGTACAGGAGTGCCCTGCAGACTCCTTCCGTGTGGGGCTTAGATATCCAGCAAGCCCTGTTGGGCCATTGCAAAATGAAACAGGTAACCATTCAAAAATGGCTGACTGCTTTTGTTCAACAAGGCCATGCAACCTGCATGGTGCAAGAAGCCCTCCTCTGCTGCACTTCGATAGGCCAGCAACACTTGAAAAGCCATTTCATGCAGGGAGCCGGCAGGTGACGCTGGTCCCCTTTAAAGGCCAACTTTTAAGGGCGGGTATAGAATCCCCTGTCTTGCCCTGTCATGCCATGGAAACCGCTGTACCCGCCGCTCAGACTATTGCCGGAGCTGACATCTTGGTGGTCACATACCTTGTAATCCAGGATGCCGCTTCACCAGAAATGCCCCAACTACCTTGGAAAGTTGACCATACCTTAAAGGAGAGTTCCGGGACTTTTTTTTTATTGTCCCTACGGGTCGGCCATGTGTTTGTAAGCATAAATCGGTAGATCGTAGGAAACTTTCCTATGGACCTTACCCGACTTTTCGCCCATTATCGCACTCGAAATCAGCCTCCATTTTGTGATAATCCTATCATTCCGCCGCATCGACCTGGCTCACCTGCCTTTGCGGCACTAAATCAAATCCCCCGCCCCTGAGCCTGACATCAGCAGACGCGTACTGCCCATTTCAAGCACGTCTCGTGTCAACAATCGCTGCGCCTCAGCTATTGACGTGTTGCCATGGAAATGGCAGGACGCCTCTTTCCCCAATAAGTATAAACAGACCGTTTCACAACACACAGCAGCAGATTTTCGATTCCATTCCTCTCTCTGTGTTACTTTGAGTATTCTGTGACTCGTTTCAGTGCTCTGGTCAGCTACCTTCGCCGCTTGTAGCCCGTGTGAACACCTGTACCATCTCTGTAAATTATTTTACTATCTTTACCGCACAATGGCCACAATAATGCCGTATATGTACGAGCCCGAGTACACCGAGGAAGAACTACTGGAAAGTCAAGCACGCGAAAACGATGGGGATTCGGACGGCAGTTGGGAGGACCAGTCAACGGATGAAGAGCCTGGACCATGTCGCATGGACGGCGTCTCCACCTGGTGCACGTGCAATCGGTGCGAGCTAATGCCAACTGAGGAGGAGAACTGCTGCTGCCGTGAAAATTCCGGGTGCTTGGCCTACATTTCGGAAAGCGAGCAAAGTCTGCAGGAAGGCGAGCAAAGTCCGCAATGCATCACCGAGCTGCCAGAGTTCAGGGAAGCCTGCCTCTCACGGACCGTGTTGAGGATGATGATGGTGCTTATGCACGAACTTCGCGGCACTGTTCGTCCGCGTAATCCGAGTAACGAGTAAGTATACTCTGTTTGTGATGTCAGTGATGCCACCACTATTTCATGGTCGTCTCCCACATATAAAATTACATTTACATATCATTCGAACGCATGTAAATTTGTTCCATATAGTGCATTTTCTAGATATAATTTTTTTCTAAGAAAAATGACATGTGTTACCTGAATCGACATTGATAAGAAAGTTTGGTCAGTTTAATACAGTTTGCATCTTTTTTTTTCACAGGTGGTACAGGCTGGTGGCCTATCGTTGCTTCACTTGGTGGCTTCACGGGAGGCTCGGACACCGCGTTCGGAGAGTAATACCTGCCTGTGCGGTACTTGCCATTAGACAACATTTCCCCAGTGACAGTGGACAATACCGCGGATTTTCCCTCGATGTGCTGCAACCTCAACTTTACAATGTGTAATGTTTATTATTTATGTTTAATTAAAATCTAAAATAAAGCCCAACATATATTTTAACAATGGTTGTTTTGATTTTTTAAATGAATCTAGTGTATATTCTCCTGGGAGGGTGAGGTATTTATAAACTCACCCCCCTGCATTCCATGTAGTAGATCCTGCAGCCATCCTCTTACATTCAGTTAGATGGCCTCTCCTTGGTGAGGCCCTGCGGCAAACGGGTCTTGTCTGCACGACCACCGCCCGATCCACCCCCCCGCCCTATCAAAGGCAGTTCGCACCGGGGTACTTGTGCTAGCAAGTGGAGCTGTCAGGGAGCGATAAAGGCCAAGAGGTGCCAAAGACCATGTACACTTCAAAGTGGTCTATAGAGCATGGGTTGTTGTTCCCATGTCTACCTCCAGACCCCGTGTCTCCTGCCAAGCATCCCCCCTCACGCTGGACGGCCCCCTGCAATCCACATAAGTGTGTCTCCATTCACGAGTCTTCCTGTGTCTTGTCTGCACGACCACCGCCCCGATCCACCCCCCCGCCCTATCAAAGGCAGTTCGCACCGGGGTACTTGTGCTGGCAAGTGGAGCTGTCAGGGAGCGATAAAGGCCAAGAGGTGCCAAAGACCATGTACACTTCAAAGTGGTCTATAGAGCATGGGTTGTTGTTCCCATGTCTACCTCCAGACCCCGTGTCTCCTGCCAAGCATCCCCCCTCACGCTGGACGGCCCCCTGCAATCCACATAAGTGTGTCTCCATTCACGAGTCTTCCTGTGTCTTGTCTGCACGACCACCGCCCCGATCCACCCCCCCGCCCTATCAAAGGCAGTTCGCACCGGGGTACTTGTGCTGGCAAGTGGAGCTGTCAGGGAGCGATAAAGGCCAAGAGGTGCCAAAGACCATGTACACTTCAAAGTGGTCTATAGAGCATGGGTTGTTGTTCCCAGGTCTACCTCCAGACCCCGTGTCTCCTGCCAAGCATCCCCCCTCACGCTGGACGGCCCCCTGCAGACCGCATAATGCCACGACATATACACGTCATTCATTCACAAACACACCCCTGTTTCGAATTCTTTATAACCCACTTCATATTTCTAATGAGAACTTCTTTGCGCTTTGCTAGTCAACCCGTGAAGGTGCTGGTTATCTGCTCTTCGTCTCTGTGAACTTCCGTGACCACTTTGAGCAAACTCGTCAGTTTGCAACCTGTGAACTGCTCCCTGTTCTACGACAAGAAACTACTCTGATCCCTGCATCTAACTGTTTGTTCGTCAAGGTAAGTCCATGTACCATAATCATTTTGCGTCCAATTTTTTAATTTATATCTATTTGCTAGTAGTCATCAAATTGCATCCATGTTTTCTTTTCGTTCACGACAGTACATGCAAGGAACTAGTCACATGTTCTGAGTTTAGTCAAATTACTTTTTCTATTTTTTGAAAGTTATTGAAATACTTATCCGCATGTGAATAACATGTATAGTTCCAAGAACCAAAACGGACCTTGCATTGAACCTTTTATGTGTCATTTAATGTTTTAACACATTGGTATTCATAGAGAATTGTTGATCTTTACTTTTCAGAACTTTCCATAATGCCTGCCTGTTCCATTGGCGGTTGCCCTTCGAAGACCCATAACAAATCTGAAGGTACTATAATGCATGTTTTCCCTAAGACAATAGATCAGATAAGAGAATGGGTCCGATATTGCGGATATCCAGCCTCTGAGATAGAAAGTAGAGTCCTAGAAGTCTTTGCGGACAAGAGGGGTGATCGATACCGCATCTGCAGCAGGCACTTTAGCCCAGACATGTACTCCACATCATTGCTAATAAGGACGAAAACACCGCGAGCGAGGCGAAAATTGCTCTCAACCGCTATTCCCACTCTATTCGTCCACATCCCTCCACTGGTGAGTCAAGTTTACGTATTTATCTCTCGGCATTGCGGTAGTGTGTAGCATTAGCTAACAATAATTTCCCCATTTATGTACCCACTCAATATGAAGGCTGAAGATTCTCCATCCGTGTCGTTATTGCAGTCATCAGCCACTTCAAGCGCCTATCGGGTAATCTTACTTAGCTATTCTGACACTGACTTGTTTTAGGCATGTAAATCAATAGTTTTAATTGATCGTGTAATTATTTTACCTAATGGTACACCACAGTACTCGTCCTCTAGTCTTTGTTTTCAGTTATAATTATTGTTATCCAAAATAATGCAAGTACTGTCTTTCAGGGAGATGCTGAGGAGTCCAACGCATTGACGACAACCGTAGATGTCACTCAGATGCTCGAGGTACGTTTCAGGACAGTTCCATCGATGGAGATCATCAGATCTTGCATTCTTGTAGCGTGATTGTTACACACAATGTTTCTTTCGTTTTTAGCCATTGATATGTCCTTCTGTCGTCGCCCTCGTATGTGTCTTCTTTTTTCAATATTGTGTTCATTACTAATGAAAGTCCTATGTTTCAGGGAGTCGATGGAGCATTAGTCCAAGAAGAAGGGGGAGCGTGCAGTTACGGGTCGGCGCAACAGCTTGCAGAAGTGTGCACCGCAGTTACAGCGTCCCTTGATGTTCTTATGCATTTCGAGGTATGGATACTGACAGATCGATCAAGCGAGATCAAATGACGTGATTACATCCGCTATACTTCCTTCTTTATTAACGCAAGTACTATGTTTCAGGGAGCTGACGGAGCTTCTTCAACAAGAACATCACCCCTAGTAGTTGATGCAGATCTCTGGGTGGTGACACTTCCAACGATGGAGCAAATCGAATCATATTTAGATATCCATTATTTATTTTAGACAACTGATCAAAGATTGTGCAGGTCTATTTAGATGAGCTGTTGACGCCTGCACAAAGTTTATGTTCTTTTTAACAAAATAGAAAACCATACTAATGCAATTACTGTGTTTCAGGGAGTTGCTGAAGCGTCATCTTCAATAATATCATCAATGGAAGTCTATGCGGAGCCCGAGGTATGGATCTTGACAGTTCAATCTAACTAGATCAACAATGCGTGAACTATTGTCGTTTGAATGTTCTACACAATGCGTTCATTCGTGTTTTGCTATTGAGATGTACGTATGGGTATTGGTCCCCAAGTACATTTTGTGTTTTCAATATTATTATACATACTAATGAAAGTTCTATGTTTCAGCGAGTCGATGGAGCCTCAGTGAGTGATGGATGTGCTTATCATGAAAGTATAGTCGTTGCAGCGCGAGAGGAAGTGGAGACATGCACACACGAGTCGGAGCAACAGCGTCCAGATGTTGAAGTTCGAGGAAAGAAAGTTTCAAAGAAAAGAAAGCAAAAGAAGGTTAGTGTCCTGTTCACTATATTATGTTGTCTTTCACTGTCAATAGTTCAATACTGTAAGTTGTGTTTAAACTGAACATCCCTTTTCTAATCTGTCCTCTAGTTGCGAGTGGGTGTAAGAACTAGATCTACACAGACAGTGAAGCGAACGAGAGATGTTGCTTGTCAAACCTTTTGGCAGGGACTTGAGACTGGAGATGCATCGTGCCAATGGGAAGAATATGAAGTGATTGACAACGGAGCTATACCACCACCAGCCATTGATAGTGAATGTCCTCCTGGTAGTTTGGATGCAGTCGTAGATCAATTCACAGAATCCACACCCGCAAAAAATAAGAGCACGCGAAAGTTGAAGACATTGTTTTTTTCTCCCATCTCCGGACAAGGAACAGATGTTGCAATGGAAGAGAATGAAGTGGACGACAATGAAACACCATCAATATCACTCAGCATAGCGGAAGACGATATCAGAGATTGTACCTTTCATGCGAGTGACATGTCCTCAACGTTACAGGCCGAACCAGCTGGGATGCAGAGTGACAGTATAAGGAAAGAGGCCAAATTCATTGTATTCGATAGCTGTTTGATGGATATTATTATGATGATGAAATGTGGGCATTGGGTTGGTGGGGAAGTATGTGGGGAGCCATTGATTAATGTGACTCGTGCAATTCGAGGCACTAACCTTAAAATACATGCCACCTGTACACAATATCATCCGTTCGCATGGTCTGCACAACCCATGCTGGGGCAACTGCCAGCAGGCAATCTACTTTGTGCAGCGGCCGCACTTTTTAGTGGTTCAAGTTTTAAAAAGTTACAGTATTTCTTTCAGTTTGTGGGAATCCATTTCATTGCGAAAAGTCAGTTCTACAAATACCAAACCGATTATCTATTTCCAGCCATCAGCGAAGCTTGGAGAATGGAAAAAATGTCAATGGAAAGTACATTCGCGGGCAAACGCTTCAGGCTAGCCGGTGATGGACAATGCGACAGTCCAGGATTTTCAGCCAAGTACTGCACCTACCACTTTCAGGACATGGAAAGTAAGAAAATTGTGAGTTCGGTGGTCGTGCAGGTGTCACAAAGTACATCCTCAGTGGCCATGGAGAAAGTTGGCTTTGTAGCATCATTGCAAGAACTACAATCGCGGGGAATGGTGATCGACCTGATAGCCACGGACAGACACGTTTCAATTGCCAAGACAATGAGAGAAGAGTACAAAAATATAAATCACCAATTTGACGTATGGCATCTTGCAAAAACAATCAATAAAAAATTGTCGGCTGCAGGAAAAAAAAAAGATATGCAAGGTATTTCACAGTGGTCCAAGTCAATCAGCAACCATCTTTGGTGGAGCTCAAAAACATGTGAAGGGTCGTTGGAAATTCTACTGGAAAAATGGCGGTCAGTAATGTTGCACTGTAGCAACGTACATCGATGGTCGACAAATGAGCATTTCCACAAATGTGAACATGGCCATTTGTCCACAGAGGAGGCACGGAAGAAGAAGTGGTTGATTCCTTCATCACCCACTCACAAGGCCATTGAAAAGATTGTATTTGATAAAACTATAACAAGAGATTTGAGGGGACTCACGGAATTCTGCCACACAGGAGATTTGGAGGTGTTCCACAATATGTGCCTAAAGTACAGGCCCAAAAGATTGCATTTTGGCATGGAAGGCATGAAAAATCGGACTCTTCTAGCGGTCTTGGCACATAACCATAATGTTGGCCGTCAACAAAGTAGGACGACCGGAACTTTAGGGACGCTTCGCTACAATAAGGCCTTCACTAAAAGAAGTAAACAATGGGTGATCAAACCAGTGTTTGAGGATATGCAATATGAGTTTATTGAGAGACTTATCGTAGATGTCCTCGATAGGCACATACATGGAGTGGTGAACGAACCTATGCAGGGGACAACTGCATTGCCACCCAACATTGCCTCTGTTCCATGTCCACCTAAAGCAGAGCTCATTGAGAAATACACATCACGGTTTAAATGATTGTAATTCGATTGTCTGTTCTCTCGAGTCTCCTCATGTTGCAGGCCCATTGCAATTAAACCAAACAGTAATATAAATCATTTTTACAAAAATTATAGAATGTTTCCGTATTACAAACACATGGCCGACCCATAGGGACAATAAAAAAAAAGGCACGCAGACAAGATGCCCTTACACTAACTGGAGCTAACTAGAAATGTGTGCTCGCTCAAAGTGAAGGTCAGCTGCTTTGATGTTTTGCTCGGGTGGCGGAAAGGCCCACGACCCAATATAAGGTTCTATTGTGATTTGACCTTGACAGGCCGGGACCATCCTGAAAGACTAAGAAAAGATAATGAATAAAATTTCAGAAACGAAACGATGAGCCACGTTCATTAGAAGAAGTAACGTCGGCAAAGAAGGAGTGGTGTTTCGGGTCTGCCCTACACAGAGACACAATGGAAAATGCAAATATAATGTAAGTAACTTTTGATGAGTTTATACCGCAATTTCATTACTATACAGTGGCTTTAAAGACGGGTTCAGTTGTACTTGTTCGTTCTATGTGGCATAGTGTTTTCTACCGCGCACTATCTGGAGGAGAACCATCTTCTTTTACTGAAGCACCTCAAAACCTTCCTCTTTGCTTCTGCTTTCTCTCTCCCTCTCCCCTGCTACAACTGGTCCACTGTCTGCGACCTCGGTCCTGGGCCCTTCCACTCTCCACCTGCACTGCCTCCCTGTCAACCCCTGCACTGGGGGACTGTCTCAGTATCCTACAGCCCCCCCTTCCCAGCACTTGTTCTGCACTTACCTTGCACTTGCCACCAGCTGGCCCTATTTATTTATTATTTTATGCTACTTACCTTGTACTCCACTCCCCCCCCTCCATGCCTCGCCACGCCTTTAAACACTTGTGTACACCCAGTAGCGCTGTCCTCGCTATGAAATGAATAATTTTAATAAGGATCTGATGGTGAGACTAATTTCATTTTTTATGTTTTTAGGTACATCATTCACTACTGTCTGTGTCACGAGTACCAGACACCGGCGGACGGCTTCTACAGCCGCCAGTTGCTTCTCCGCGTGAACAACGTTACCACCCTGACCATTTTATGGGACGATCGCCAAGTACAAGTATGCCCTTACGCGGTACTAACGGTTAGATGCAACATACCTACCGTTGTGGTGGCCTAGTGCCTCGTTGTTGGAACAGCCATGCGATTATCAGTGCGACAGAAGAGCTTATTTTTATCGTAAACCAACACCCTGTGTACTGCACACGAACATCGCTTCCCTCAAGACGAACTAATTTGGATCGAGAGCAAAGAAAAATGCAAATCGCTGAATATTCTCTAAACATTTGATGTCCAATAAACGTACTTTGCCAAATGTACAATCTTGCCGTTTGCTTTTAAACCACGGTTTCACATTCCGAATTGTGGTGCTGTATTGTGAGATGCTCTAAGACCCTGTGTACAGCAAAGGACCATCGCGTTCCTCAATACGAACTTTTTGGAACATGAGCAAATAAAAATGCAAATCGCTTAATATTCTCTAAACATTTGATGTCCAATAAACGTACTTTGCCAAATGTACAATCTTGCCGTTTGCTTTTAAACCACGGTTTCACATTCCGAATTGTGGTGCTGTATTGTGAGATGCTCTAAGACCCTGTGTACAGCAAAGGACCATCGCGTTCCTCAATACGAACTTTTTGGAACATGAGCAAATAAAAATGCAAATCGCTGAATATTCTCTAAACATTTGATGTCAAATAAATGTACTTTACCACATTTACAATCTTGCGGTTTGATTTCAAAGTACAGTTTCATATTCCGAATTGTGGTGCGCTGTATTGTGAGCTGATCTGTGTTGATTTCCGGGGTCTGTGTGGAGTCGCGTAGAAGACGCCTGGGCGCGTTTGCCTACGCAGCTCAGTCACGTCACGGATAGAGGCGGGGAATATGAATGTTTTGATAAAGTCTGTTTCAGGGGCGGGGGATTTGATTTAGTGCCGCAAAGGCAGGTGAGCCAGGTCGATGCGGCGGAATGATAGGATTATCACAAAATGGAGGCTGATTTCGAGTGCGATAATGGGCGAAAAGTCGGGTAAGGTCCATAGGAAAGTTTCCTACGATCTACCGATTTATGCTTACAAACACATGGCCGACCCGTAGGGACAATAAAAAAAAAGTCCCGGAACTATCCTTTAAGCCAATGCTCTATGCCAATACTCTATGCCAATGCCCGTCTCTTCTGGTCTCCATCATGCTGCTGCAGAGTGAGTCACCCCTTCCTTAATGGTTCCTAGAATCATCATCTCACCATATGGCAAAGGTAATCCCCACTCCGCTCACCCCTATTACCACAGTGCCTTGAAATGTGTGTCCTCTCGTGCGAAATAGATGCACATCTCCTGTGCCTCAGTTATCCCTACCCCCAAACCCAGTTAATTCCTCCCCCTGTACTATTATCGCCAACACTGCAACTGCAAGCAAATGCGCCCGCCCGCTGTTGCGGCCCACTCCCTGCTGACCTTCTATATACTTGCAGGGCCTGCGCGCCTCCTAATAACAAAGCTCCTATCACTAAACACGTAGGCATGCACAAAGTACCAACATGCTGCCCACCAGCTGTATCTGTCCAACCCCCCGGCCAACATAACTAAGATGAGACATGGTGCACTAATATTCAAAAAGCCATGCTTGCCAAAATGGACACCCTCCAAAAACAAATCAACCTCAAGTTATCTATGCTCAAATCCTCTCAGCAGCCTGCTATCCCCTACCGTACTGCCTCCCTTCACAGATGTCTCTCCAACGTGGCACCCCCATGCCTCTCACACACAATTATGAAAGCAAATTTGTTCAGACCTACTAGAGCAGCTTATACCCACCATCTTGTCCAACCCAAATTCAAACGGACAAAAGTGGGAGGCTCGAGTTTCCCGAATTTTGCAGCCAAACAATGGAACTTACTCGCACCGGTCTTGTGAGCCGAGCAATCATACTGGACCTTCCATAATTCACTAAATACTTGGCCGTTTGCATAAACAATGAACTGGAAATGTCCTGATCTACTGACTGACTGTATTTTTTTGTGAGTAACTGGTTCATGTAACAGCGCCTTGATTCCCTTGGATTTAGTGTGCTTTATTAATGGAGAAATTAAATTAAATATATAAATCCCATGAGCCAACAACACCCTAGACCACCAGGAGCTCTCTCTGCATACTCTGCCAGTGGTTCAACTATCAGAGAGGAAAGAAGTGGGGAAAGAGGGCAGCTCGTTATTGTTCCTGTTCACGGTTCTTCTTCCAAACTCCTCGCCAACAATGATATCAAGAGACCTCAATATGAAGATCACACTCAGCTGATCAATTGCATCAATAATATCTGTTCACTCTAGCACTGTCTGTCCCCCATCCAAGCCTGGCTGTCAAGCACCTACCGGATGCTCAACCCTGCAAAGACTAAATTCATTTTCCTACGGAACCAAAACAAGCATGAGCAAGTTCAGAATTATCTGACTGACATGTAGCTTGATGGATTCACACCCAGACTCTCAGTGCAAAATCTCTCTGCTATACTATCGACTGTGACTTTTCATTCAAAACATACATTGCCAAGACGATCTAAGTATCATGTTACCAGCTCAGACTCCTTTGCAAAGTCAAGACTTTCATCCCTGCCCCATGTTTCAGAACAGTTGTCCAAGACCTGAACATCGCCCACTGGGACGTTGGCAATGACCTACTCACGATAGCCCCAGATTCCACCATGTCCCCTCCTCTGGAAGCCATTTAGGCTGCTGCATCACGACTCATCACAGTACTATGAAAATTCGACCACATTAGCCCCACCCTACAAGAGTTGCACTGACTACACATTCAAGAGAAAATCATGTTCAAAATTGCCTGTGTCACATACAAAGTAGTCACAAACAAACCACCTCTCTACTTGGCTGAGAAACTCACCATCTCGGGAGACCAGTGCATCACCCGAAGAAAGAACGTCGTTAGGCAGCAAACAAAGAAATGCAAGTGGGAAAAACCAGCAAACAAGCATTTTACTGCTATGCACTCTGGAACAAGCAACCCATGAAAATAAGACTGGCCCTATCCATCCTATACTTCAGGAAGGACCTGAAGACCTCCCTTTTCAAAGAACATCCCACTGATCGCTCCACACAACCCTATTCCCCATTCAGGAGTTCCCCCTCCCCGGCTCCTCTGCTACCCTTGCACACTACTTGTAAACCCTGGGTGTCCCCTTTGTACTGCGCTCCATTGTGTCAGAGCTTGGTTTAGACTTGGTTTATATACAACAGGTTGAAGCCCATCTTCTCCAACAGGGCCCAAAGGAAAGACCATTCCATTATGTCAAAGCCTTTATGATAATCCAGTGATACCACCACTGCGAAGAACCAGGAAGGTCCATACTCACCTGGAAGCTGTTTGCTTACATCTTCACCTGGGGCTTTCCAGAATGTGCACAGCAATGTGTTAGGTCCTGGTCTTATTACCACCTGCAGTGGTTGGATGCTTTGCTCCAGTTCCTCCCAGGTTAAAACAACCTCTAGCACATGGCTCTGCTGGGATACAGGAAGATCACTCAGGAAGGGGTTGAACATCTCCTGGCCACTAGCCAGAGCGGTAGAGTACAGTATTCCCTACAAGGCCGCAAAATCAACCTGATTGCCACCTGCCTCCCTGCAAAGTGTGCCCAGTTCCGACAGAATTTCTGCAAACCATCTCTTTTCCTCATTCGTTTTCATAATACAGGCCACCAACCAACAATTTACTGTTTGTTAACTCTTCTACTGCTCAGTCGGATTAAATGTCTTAAATTAACAAGCAGCAATTATTTATGTTTCTCTTGGGCTCTTACGAGCACCTGTGTACCCCTTCATCCTGATTATGCAAGAATAAGGTGTCCAACTGTAGAATATACAGTTTCTCCTGCTCAATCTCCCTACTACTTTCTTTCTTCTACTTGGCCATCAGTGCCTTGGTCACTCCCCTTATTACCTTTTTATATGCGTCGCAGATAATACTTGCATCCCCCTGTGAGCAAGCATGGTCTTTCAGTTCCCCCATCCCTTATGGCACACCTAAATGGTATCATTTAGTTGCCACATTCCAGTTAGGGTAGAGCCTGCTAATTACAATGTGGCTAGTAAGGGGGAGTGATAGTGATTATGTGATAGTGAACGATGTGCTCCAGAGTGAATGGAACAGCAATCTTTATCCAGTAGTACCATACTCCACGCATTCATCAATCCCCTTGAGTGGACCCGTCCGGTCTCTAGGAAGGTCTACAATATTGTTGAAATCCTCTGCCATCATGGGCAACCCTCCATTTGCTTTCACTGCACTTTCATGCGTTGTGTAATGTACGGGTGCACAGCAGCAATAATGAGCATGATCCTTTCCATCACCAGTCATCCATTGATTAGCAAGTATCTGCCCCCATATCCAATTTATAGGAAGGAGTCAATCAGCGATGGCAGTCACTTTCTAACTAAAATGGCTACCCACCAGAATCCTCTGAAGAAATCTGAATGAAACACTTTATTATGTAGGTTACTTCAAATAAAGGACCAGCCAGTGCCGGCTAGTTGGTGTTACTGTAATAGAATAAAGGCTGGTGCTATCTTCATAACAAGGTAAAAGACTGCCCCGCGTTTAATCTTGTCCAAAGCCAAATAACATTCCGGGACATAAATGTCCTGCTCGCAAATAATCGCACCTGGAGCTGGTACCCTTTAATATGAGAACTGTATGTATCAAATCCAGCTGTGTACTTCATTTGCTAACATTACATCTGTGTTTTGAACAGGCATTCCACTCTGCAGTTTGCCCATTTTGAGAAACGAAGCAATAATCATGCAGTCTTGGATTGTTACCCACACCCCACCTTTCAAACTTCCAACCGTTAGCCCCTTCCATTCGCATACATATCTGGGTGAGATAATTCTGGTTCCCATACCAATCTGGGGGTTAGGGTATCCCTACCCTCCAATCATTGATCGCAACAAGGAATCCTCCTCCATCATTATAATCCTTACTGAAGTATCCAGAGTCCGGTTATCCTGACATCTCATGCTCTAATTTTCCCCACTCACAAACACAATCTCCACCTCTCCCCTTCTGTGGGCCCCCACCTACGCTCTCCAGCTAACACAGACTTCCATAAGGTATTGAACTACCAACCCTTCCCATTCTGAAACACCACACATTCTGCTGAGAAAGTTAACATTCATTTGATCCCACAGCGTCTTTTTGTGCCCATGCTCGACATGTTTTGGACCTCCCTGAAGGTCCAGGAACAGGAGGACCCACGCTCCCGCCACCCTCAGCTCCTCGTGTTGTCTGGACATTTTGGGAAGTTGAGCATTGTGGTTCCTTAAATTGAAGAAAGACCCCACAATGACCCTCGGGGTTGGTGGGAGCTTCCATTGGAAGAGGGCGAGGCCTCACAGGGACAATGTGCGCACAGCACAGAAAAGAAGGATGGCAAGACCTTCGTACCCAAATGGCTGATCGACCAGTCCTTAAAAAATAGTTTCATGGAGCCTCCCTCAATTCCTTCTAGGAGCCTGAAAAATTGGTATGTTGTTGTGGTGAGAGCCCCTGTGCATTCTCCACTTTTTTTCCTTTTATTACCATCACTTGTTCCCTCAACGATTCCACTGTCTCCTCCAGAGCCGAGATCTAGTCCTCACCCTCCTTGGTTCGGTCAGAAATCTTCCAAAGTTCCAAATAGAGAACATCCAGCTCTCGTTCCTGAAATACCTCCCAGCCAGAATCCTTTGGTCTTGGTACCTTATTACCACTGCAGCGGTGCCTGGCAAATGCCTTTCCCACAAAAACAGAATTGTGGCAAACGATCAGATTCTAGGTGAACCTCCCATGGAACCTGCCATATAACATTCTTATACAATTCCTCTTATCAATTTCTAATAATTGTTCAATTCACTTTTTGTCTCTCCAGTTCAAAAAATGACAGTTTTATCAGTTAAAACAGGCTTTTATTTCATGTAGATTCGATGCATTTCGGCCAGGAGTCCTTCTTCAAAGATCTGAAATAACAAAGGATTAACATTGTATGTAATGTGTCTGTACTCAATAACAATTGTTCTATCACAACCACGAGTAGCCAACAGTTCCAATGTTAGATCACATACTTGCCTGTAAGTACTGCTAAACCGGACATGAGAAAAGAAGAAAAATGAAGAAAAATACAATAATCCTTATTCCCTTACTGATATTCTATTGTCATTAGTGTTACTGCTCGTTTGGCATTATGAGCTGCCCATGATACATTTAAACAATACTCATTGCATACCTTCACCTCTATTTATGTTAGACGTGATGGTTTGTGCATGGTCTCTCATCCATTCCTTTGGTCATTATTAATGGTGACATCAGTAATTCAAAACCACAGACAACGGTCGTGCCTTTTCCGTTGTGGCAGCTAAGGCCTGGAATTAACTTCCTCTTGACATTCGCAAGACTGTTGATCACCTGGCCTTTCGGCGGAAATTAAAAACCTTACTCTTTTAGAATGCTCCATCTGCTTTGCTAAACCGTCCTGGTTTTCTCAGCGCCATGATGCATTGGGGCGTGCGCGTGCTCTATACATCCTGCTAACATAACGTAACATAACATAACAAACAAAAATCTTGTAACATGTTGATCATCATCAGACCCTTGCATCGCAATATGAGTTAAATCTGAGCGTGTTTACCTTCTTTGGAAAGAACTCCTTGTATATTCTAGCACTGCCAAGACGTCCCAGTGAAAAACGTAGAGAAACATGGTTACTAACCTGTCGTCTCCATCTTTATTATTATCTTCATTGTGCTCTGCGAAAAGCCAACGTGGTGATGTCATCCACATGAAGACATCATCCCGCTACTATGTGCCGTGTGCGAGAAGTTCTAATATGTTACTAGGTAAACATTGCTAAATACTACCCATAGGTGAAATCACCAATCAAAAGGTTTTTTGTAGAAGGACATGTTCTAATAAAACATGTATACCATATAATGTTATATCTGTGAATGGTCTCAGAAAAGTTTTCTCACCAATAAACTGTTCTTATTATGACCTGTATGTCTGCCATTGTTTCAAAAAAATATTTTAAACATAGCATCATACACATTACAACTCAATCTCCAAATATGTCTTCTTGCAGTTTTAACCCAAAAAGCAGTTCCAATTACACTACTCGTTCATTCCTCCTGGAATGACTGAATTCAGTGTCTATATCCAAAAACATTCTATCTGATTGTTTACCCATATCCATTCCACGTTGTGCCTTCTTGATTACTTTTAATACCTGAAACGTCATCTGTGGCATCTGGTGGCACAGTTCTACAAAATGTTGTACTACTGATAATTTCATCTTCCTTGTGAGTCGGTTGGAACGATGTTCACTCACCCAGGTCCTAGCTTTACATGTAGACTGTCCAACATAGTATTTCCCACACAGGCAATTTGATGCACTCAATGATATTCGATATTTCACAAATAGCAAAACATCTTAGTCTGATTTTCTTCCCTGTATTTGGGTGCTAGACCACGCTCCATTTCATGATATACCCACAGTTGACATATTGAAGACTTTCATTTTTTCAACTAGAGAGACAAAAGGTGAATTGGACAATTATAAGAAACTGATAAGAGAAATTAAATAAGGATGTTATATGGAAGGGCCATGGGAGTGCACCCAGTCTCTGACAAAGAGTTTACCAGAATTGTTTTTTATATAAATCATAACCCCTAGTGCATGGTAGTTTCCGGTGTGGACATAATATCTAAATAACCTTTATTGAAAAGTGAATAGATGTCACACACACTGAAGCGGTGCCAACTCAACACAGTCTTCTATTAAATGCCTTTCCCTTGCCTACACAAAGGCCAACACTGTTGGCATTGCCAATGCTTGTTTGGAATTTGGGGAAAGTAAGACATGTGTTCCTCCCTCCCACGGGGGACAACCAGGCAACACGTTTTTTTGACCTGGCACTCTGGGCCCTCAGCTCAGAGAACTGGGGCAAGGCAATCCAAATATCAAAGACCTGTCAAAGGGAAATGTGCTTCGAGCTCCAAGGTGGGTGCTTGGAGTCTGGCTTGAAGTCTTTGAAGTAGTAGTGCCTGGTGCATTCCCCTACATGTATGTTAGGGCGTTTTACACAAGTTGCTGTCTGTGACAGAACTTGAAAAAGCTCACCTTAGGTGAGGTTACACCCCCAAGTTTAACCTCTAAGTTTAAGGTCACACCTCTTAGTTTAGGCCTGTACTACCCAATGGTTTGGTAGCTATGGCTGAGCAGCCAGGCTTGATCTAAGGAGGGAGAAGGGCTGTAGTAAGCCACACAGTACTTAGAGCATGCACTTAGTTCAAGGAAACCCTGGCACACTAAGGTTGTCAAAGTAAGGTAAGTAGTATTAATACATTAATATCACAGTAGAATAAAAGGTATCACACTTTAAATCACAGTAGAATAAACAATAATATACTTTACATCAAATAAAAAGCAATAGAAAGGTAGAGAAACGATTGAGACTTAACAGCAAACAGTAGATCAACTCTTGTACTTCAATTAACCCTGCTTAACAAATCTTTCAAAGTCCATCCCCATACTAAGTGGGTCTCACCGTCAAGGAGGGGCACTGGGGATCCAGTGACCAAGGGCTGAGGAGGACAGAAGCAGGTAAGTAGTAAAAGAGCTGAGTCTATAAAGGTTTCTTCAGGTCTTGCAGGTAAGTAATAGTTATTTTCTCAATTTAGGGCCCGATGGGTGGCTCACCCCAATGGGACTCAGGGTGCCCTGGAGGGGGGTGCAAGTAACAGCTTACCTGCAGCCCTCCAAGAACACAAGAACAGCATAGCAAGACCAAGGTAAGTACCTAGGATCAGGACAGTACCTTTTCAATGAAAAGCTTGGTGCAGCAGGTTGGTCCACAAGGTGAGGCGACAGTTGTCCCCGGCTGGTATTTCTGGGCCTGGATGGCTGAAGAAGGATCTCTGGAGGGGACAGAAGGATGCACTTAAGCAGTGGGATGCCCAGCAATGGGTCTTTGTGGAACTTGGGTGTTAGAGCTCTTGACATGTTACGGTTCAGTGGTGGTTGTCGTCCGGGAGACTTTTCTTCGGTTCTCGGTCCTCGACTCAGCTGAGGGGACTTCAAAGAGTAGAAACATGTTCCTTCAGGCCCAGAAGGATGCCCACAAGTTTTCAGCCAGATCTGCACTTCACACGAGGTTGCATCGCAAAATGGCACAGGCCCGAGGGTGTTGGGAGTTTGCACCCCAGGAATGTTGCAGTTCTTCGTGGGATGGTGCAAAATGCAGGTGGTCTTGAGACTGGTTGGGACCACAAGTCCATGGGAGGAAGTCATCTTCAAAAGATCTTCCCTGTCGCTCGGAATTCAGGGTCAGGTCTTCATCGGTCACTCAATGGCTCTGGCGGTCGCTTGGATATGTCATTCTAATTCCTCTTCGGATCTTCAGTCCAGTGGTTGATTAGGGGTTCAGCTCCAGGACACTCCCCTTTTATGCAAGAAAACTGGCTAAGACCACCAACCACAAGACAAGCCTCTCATGCAGATCTGGGGTTGGCTAAGAGGGCAGCCAGCCTCCCAGTTTAAACTGGTTCCAGGCAGGCAAACTGCAGGACAAAGATCAAGAGAGTCTTGGCGGGCTTTCCAAAGTGAGCCAGGCAAACACAAAAGAACCATCAAGAGCTCCCCAAACAAGGCAGGTAGAAGAAGGCTCAAGAAACAACAAGTCTTCTTGAACAGGGCTTAAAAAGGTACAGCCATCATTTTAGAAAAATGGTGACCCTAGTGTCCCTGTCACAGCTGTGAAGGCAGCCTGCAAAAAAAGTCCACCAAAAGTTGTGTAAAAAGGTACACTGCCATCAGCCTGTAAGATGAACTTGTAACAGTAACTAAAAGTTACTGGAACAGCGAGAAAAGGGAGGTGGTGTTTCCCCTCAGCACTCCACATAAGTTGGGGTGTGCTGATCTCACAAAATAAAATACCGGAGGGACAAAAGGTGTCCCTCTGCCTTGGTAACATGTGTTCATAAAAGTACAGTAAAAAGGAAAGTTCAAGGAGCTTCCATGAACACTGCACAAAAACTGTTGCGTGTTGCAATAACAAAATGTAGATGCAAGAAAACATGGAGGAAAGCATAACTCCATTAGAAAGAACTCAAAAGAGGTAAAGAGGATTTGCAGGGTTAGGGTAAAAGAACGAGTGAGTGTGGAAAAAGGTTCCCACTCGCTCACGCCATTGGTCGGTGTTGTATAAAGGTTAAATGCATTATGTTTTGTTTGTTGCTATGGTGTCTCCGCTGCAGCTATGTTTATGCTAGGCATGCCATTTGTGATTCCAGAATGGATCCCTGCCTATTGTAACATTCTGGAATGATGTTACTTCAATATGTTTACATTCGAGTTTAGTCAGTTGTACCCTGGATGCTGCTTGTGTTCGGGGTCTTATGGTATGCTACTGAAGATAAGACAAATAAACTGTCTACCACATACCTGGTCAGGTGGCTTCTTTACAATGGCGACCAGGATGGGATGTCTGGCGTGAGCCCTGCTGAAGCCAAGACCCCCAACCGTGTCTGGAAGCAGTGTTTGTGAGGAGCGGTCAGTGAGATCCGACATCCAGGAGGAGTCCGCTCCGAGCCTGCAGTTTGGCGCAAGCGAAAGGTGTCCCCATCCACTTTTCCGAGGCGTTGAGGTGCGCCTGTCTCGAGTGTGGTTGGCACTCCCGGGTGGTGCCTGGAGGGTGCCCCACGGAAGCGCACTCGTTGGAGTAGCGCTGCTGGCTCCGGGGTCGATCCACGGCCGTCGCTGGAACTGGAATGCAGGGTGAAGCTGCTGTGCTACGGGGAGGACATCCTCTTTCCCCGCCAGCGTCCCAGCTGGTTCGCGTGCGATCTGCGGTGTTTCGGCGAGTAATGCCCTGTCACCAGCATTCCTGCCGGTTCGCCGGTGTCGGACAGCGGAGGGTTGTCTGCAGGTGGAGCTGCAGTTCCCTGGCATCAACGATGGAGATTTGGGCCGTACGTGCCCATCACGGGACCTGCTACGCAGCGCTGTCAGCTGCAAGCGACGTGGAAGTGAAGATCCGTGTTCGCGTGATACGCAGCCAGCCTGAATGAGGATGTGGCGCCAATGACTGATGGCGCCGTAACAAGGGAAAGTAACTGACGTCTCGCCCAGGGCCCCGTGTGGGAAGGCGAGCTAGGGGAGCATTGTCAAGGAGCATCACAGGTGAGGGTGTGTGTGTTTTCCCCGGCCCACGTGGAAAAAAAAACAAAAAAAACTGCTGGAACGGATGGTCCACAAGGAGATTGACTGGAGAGAGCCTTCCTAATTGGGAGTGTTTACATTCAAGGTGACGTTTGGCTGTGTTCTGGAAGTTGCCATCTGACACAATTGGAAAACGTGTTCTGCACGGTGGACACACCTCAATTGCTGTTTTAGTACTGCATTTTAGTTCTGGTGAAAGTTACTGTTCCTGCACAGCCTATCAAGGGTAGAAAACATGGCTCTGTCTGGAGTTCCCGGTCCACAAGTATTTATGCCCACACCAGGTCTGCCAAAAATTAAGTGGGCCCCTTGGAAGAAGGGTTTCCTGCATTATGTCAAAGCCACATGTGGAAATGGGATGCCTGTAGAACGCAAAGTAGCAATGTTAATGCATTTTCTGGGTTATGAAGGTCAGAGGATATATGACACGCTTCCTGATATTACTGAATTGGATTTGGAAGAGGGAACAAATGATTTTGACCTGGCATTAATCAAACTTGATAAGCATTTTGAGTCAAAAACTAGCACGGTATTGGAGCGATATCACTTTGGCATGAGATGTCAACATGAAGGAGAATCTGTTGAAGACTATATAACTGCTTTGAGACAATTATCTCTAAATTGTAAATTTGGTGGTGGATTAGAGGAACACATAAGGGATCAATTTATGATTCATTGTTCTAATGATAAAATACGAGAGGAGATTTGGTTGAAGGACGATCCTAATTTGGAGGAGGTTATTAGTATAGCAAAGAGGATCGAGCACACCTTACAGTGTGTAGCGAAATTGTCGATCAAGGAAAATAAATCAGCACCAGGTGTTGAGGTACTCAGGGTTGGAGACAAGAAGGGAGGTTGCCCCAAGGAAAAGAAGAAACAAAAAACCAAGCCCAATAAGCGTTATGAGAATACTCAAACTAAGGGTGGGGGCGGTGAGCAGGGTAATAGGCGTTTTCAAAAGGACACTGCCCAAATTAATGTAAAAAGGGAAGATAGACTGTGTTTTTGTTGTGGGAGTTCACGACATTTGTCCACATCTCCCATTTGTCCTGGGAGGCGTGTGAATTGTAGTTTGTGTAAGAAATGGGGGCATTTTGAGAATTGCTGTAAAAACTATCGAATTGGAGGTTGAAAGGGAACCCTTCTTATTGAAGAGTATGATGGTGCGTCATCTGAAGAGGCTGATATTTCAGAGAATGAAATAGTTGCTGTTCATATGGTAAAGTGCTCGGGGTCCGATGAGTGTGAGCATTCCTCAGCATGGACAGAAGTAAATGGTCATTCGGTTAAAATGCTTGCCGATTCGTGCTCCAAAATCACATTAATGTCCAAAACTGTCTTTGAAAATGTAATTGGAGGTGATATCAGACGTCTGGTTCCTTCAGATAAAATGCCTGGGGGATATAATGGAGACAAAATAGAAATTTTCGGGTGTTGTGAGGCAGAGCTCAAGTTCGAAGGGAGAATGACACATGGGAAAATATATATTACCAAAAGAGATGAAACATTGTTAGGTTGGAAAGAGCAAAGGGGATTGGGAATTAAGTTAGATCCCAATAGCGAAGAACAAGTTCTCAATGTGGTTAACTCTTCTGAGCCTAATAGCAACAAGGCCAAATGTGAAATGGTAGCTAGATACCCCGAAGTATTCTGTAACAAAGTGGGATGTCTCAAAGGGATGGTACACAAAATAGAGATAAAAGAAGGGAGCCGTCCAGTTGCGTCAAAGCTCAGACCGTTGCCCTTGTCTATGCGGAAGGCTGTGTGCGATGAATTGGTAAAATTGGAGAAAGAGGGAATTATTGAGCCAGCTAGTGCAGTAGAATGGATATCTCCCGTGGTGGTGGTGAAGAAAAGTAATGGGGATTTGAGGGTATGCATCGATTTAAGGGAACTCAATCGGTGTGTTGTAGCGGATCGCCATGCTCTTCCAAATATGGGGGAATTGTTAAGCAGGATAGGGAGTGCGAAATACTTCGCAAAACTTGTCATGGCGAGTGCGTATCATCAGATAAGCTTAGATGATGAATCGCGCAAATTAACTGCTTTCATTACTTATGAGGGAATATATCAATTTAAGCGTATGCCATTTGGATTGGTATCAGCGTCTTCCGTATTCCAAAAGGTTATGGACAAATTATTGAAGGATGTCGGTGGAGTGTGGTGCTTACAGGACAATGTTCTGATATGTGGGAAGGATGAGAGAGAGTTAAGAACAAGACTGGATCTGGTTCTTAAGATCTTTAAGGCAAGAGGGATAACTTTGCGTGGCGAAAAATGTGTTTTTATGACTCAAGTGGTTGATTATATAGGTCATGAGATATCTGAGCAAGGACTCAAACCAAAAAGGAATTTAGTTGAGTCCATTTTGAAAACACAATCACCAAAGAATAAGGCCAAATTGAGATCATTTCTAGGTACTATTGAATTTTATCATCGGTTTGTTGATAATTATGCTGATTCCATAACCAGTTTGAGAGCGTTGTTAAGGAAAGGTGTTGAGTTTGAATGGAGCAATGAATGTGAAAAAGAATTTGAAGCAATGAAAAGAAAAATTGATATGGCAAAACCCCTATCGATGTTTGATACAAGAAAGAAAACCATTCTGGCTGTGGATGCTAGTGACACATGAATAGGAGTAGTGATGTTGCAGCCAGATGTTGATGGTACGGAGATGATTGTAATGCATGCATCTAGTATGTTAAGAGACGCAGAATTGAACTATTCTGTGTTGGAAAAAGAAGCTTTGGCGTGCCATTGGGGCATAGAAAAAATGAAAAATTTTGTATGGGGTCAAGATTTTATCTTGAGAACAGACCACAGGCCACTTAAGGCGATTTTTGAAAGTAAAGGCCTCGACAAGCTTTCAAGGAGAGTGGCAGGTTGGGTAACAAGGCTACAATGTCATAAATTTGAAATAGAAGTAGTTGCTGGTAAAGATAATGTACAGGCTGACCATGCCTCAAGGGTGAAGTTGGAAGATAATGATAGTGTTAGATGAAGTAATGTGTGTGGTGAGAATGAAATGGTTTTTGCAACCGTGGAAGGAATTATACCGAAACAAGAGTGGATTCAAGTCCTAAAGTCAAATGAAATGTGGAAGCGGATCATGGCTTTTGTGGTGGATGGATTGCCAGAGAAAAGGCTCTTATCTGGTGAAGAAAGGGCAATGTGGGAGGTGAGGAATGAATTGTCAGTAAAAGGAGAGTTGTTGTATAGATGGGACAAGTTGGTGGTTCCAGGTTGCCTGAGAAGGAAATTAATAAACTGTGCTCACCAGGGACATATTGGCGTTTGTAAAACAAAAGAAGTTGTAAAAGCTGATTACTGGTGGCCAGGGATTGATCGTGAGATTGAGAAAGTGGTTGGTGCATGCAATGATTGTACCAAATCAGGAAAAAATGTGATAGCGGTGTCCCAACCTATGGGAATAACAAGCATTCCGGAGGGAGTGTGGCAAGATTTGTCCATGGATGTTCTTGGTCCAGTAGACATGGGTGCGGGTAGAGGAAGGTTCATTTTGGTTATGATTGATATTTTTTCAAGATGGACAGAATTTAAGATCATGAGGGAAGTCACGTGTCGGTGTATAATTGAATTCATGGAGGATGTGTTTGAGAGGGAGGGTTTACCCAGGAGCATACTCACTGATAATGGTCCACAATTCATGGGAAAATTATTCTTAGAGTATCTTCATAAATGCGGAATTCAACACAAAAGGACCCCTTTGTATTATCCCCAAGCAAACGGCATGGTCGAGAGAGTAAATTGATGTATTATGGATGTTATTCGTGGAGCGAATGCGTGTGGTCTTGACAGAAGAGTTGCAGTGAGAGACAGGTTGTATGCGTTGAGGATGGCTCCGCGAATAGAAACAGGGATTAGTTAATTTGAACTTATGAGAGGGCGAAAAGCAAACACTTGTGTGGCGCCAGCTTGGTTGGGCAGGGCGAGAGCAACAGATGTGGTTGTGGATTTTGTAAAGAAAAAGATGGATGCCCGAAAAAACAAATGTGTGGAAAAAGTAAATGAGAAACATCCAAGGAAAGTTACTGTGGTCGAGGTTGGAGATTGGGTGCGGATAAGGAAAGCGGTTATCTCTAAGAAAGGGGAGCCGCTCTACACAGAACCTGTTAGAGTCACACGAGTTTTCAAAAATGCTGTGTGTGTAGAAAGTGGTCAAATTTGGTGTTTGTCCAGAATTGCAAAGGTATAAAGATAGAAGTTTTAGTATCTGTTCAGTTGGTATATTTCTCACAATAAAGAAATGTATTCCTTAGGGGAGGGGTGTGTGTTGTATAAAGGTTAAATGCATTATGTTTTGTTTGTTGCTATGGTGTCTCCGCTGCAGCTATGTTTATGCTAGGCATGCCACTTGTGATTCCAGAATGGATCCCTGCCTATTGTACCATTCTGAAATGATGTTACTTCAATATGTTTACATTCGAGTTTAGTCAGTTGTACCCTGCATGCTGCTTGTGTTGGGGGTCTTATGGTATGCTACTGAAGATAAGACAAACTGTCTACCACATACCTGGTCCGGTGGCTTCTTTACAGTCAAACAATCCAAGAGCTGAGCAAAAAGGCTGAGGGACTCTCAAAAATTATACTTAAAAAGGAAATTCTAACAGTATTCAAGAACAAAACTAAAAAATCACCCACTCTGCGCCTTTTTAAGTGGAACAATTCTTAGTGAATGGGGACCCTTCGGCAGCAGTGGACCACCTGCTGTCCTCTAGATGCTTTGACTTACAACTCCCATCAGCCCTTGCCAGCGTATTCCAGGCCAAACAATCCTGGGAAAAGTTGGGCAAAACATTTTTCAGCCACATGGTGTTCACCACTACAAATCTGAGGTTTTCTCTGTCTGATTTGGAGAGATTAAAATGTTACCAGTGGTTTCTATGTGGGTATGTATTTAAAGAGAGCAAAGTGGAGACTCAAAAGTATTCTGGCCATTCTTGGCAGTCAAGTTCTTTACTCATCCCCAGCCCCCTGCTGTCTAATGTACCCGGATCGTCTTGCCATCCCAACCTTTGTCTTTGCAAAATGAGATCCGGGCAAGGCTTTCGCATTGTTTAGGAAGCCACCATTCAATTCACTGTTATTTCCTCTTTCCTGCACAAATAGTTCACCCGGATAGAATCCTCAACTTTCGCCAAGAGCGAGCTAAGCATGTTTCTAAGATGGAGGGATTTCAAAAGCTCTTTTGTAGTCACCCCAAAGCCTTCCTGCATCAACTGAAAGCATTTTTATCACTGTGTTGCTGCTCCCATTTGCCAGGGGATCAATCCCACCGAACCTCCAACGAAAGACGGTATTCATTATGAATTCCTTATGTTTTCTTTTAAGCGATGTCCTCGTCGTTTATCCCGCTTCTGTGTTTAAGCTCCTGCGCCATTTTCTTTGATTATTTCCCAGTCATGTTTTCACGGATGGTTTAGTTTATAAAATAGCGCTTTGTTCTTAAAGACTGCCTTGTGATGGATGACCAGGGCGCTCTCTGCGGCTCTCAGCTGAAGTATGCGTGAAGAATGTGCGGCATTTGGCGGGCAGCCAAGTCATGCCGTCATTGCTGTGTGCCGCTTTGTGGAGATAGCCGAGCCCCATTGAGTTGGCCCCATGACCTGATTCCAGATAATGGATCCCACACTGGAGCAGGTCTCCGATCGTGAAAAGGTTCTCAAATCAAAAATTGGGAACACATACCAATTCATGGCATATGCTGCTGGCAGCAAATAGTGCTCTATATCTTATTTTTACCTGTTGACATAATGTAGCAATTATCTGGCTATTTGTAGTTCATTTTTATTTAATGTCGGTATGGTATTTTTTATCTTTTTATGGTGGATGATTTCATTTCATTTTTTATGTACTGTATATTTTTGATCTATGACTCTTAGTGGGTCCTAGAGAGTTAGGCCTGTGCCTTATATATTAGGTAAGTATATTTATTTATTTTAATTTTATTTATTTATTTGCATTTTTAAAGCGCTCACACAGCCCACAGGCATTGAGGTGGTGTTACGGGAATTGTTTTTTTTTAGCTGCGTAATTGTTTTTTTTGTCTTAGTTGCGTATTTATAACGCACTTAAATACTCAGAGGTTTCTAAACGCAGACCAGGGGATCGAACCTGCGTTGCTTCGTGTCTTCTCGCTTCCAAGGTGAACACGTTGCTGCTGAGCTATCCTCCCGGGACATTACATTACATCGTGTATCAGTTCTGATAAACTACATGGAAGCATCAAATAAGTTATTGACATATAAATGCGTGTTTTTGTAATTGTTACATTTGGATCTGGGCCAGTCAACACACACACTATGAAAAAGATTTTCAAAAAATATGCAAATGATCTCACATTATATTTATTATATGTAAATGTGTCTCATAAATATGCATTTTATCCTACAGCGAGCGAGCCTAGACTCAGGTCGGGCTCATGTCTCATTAGAAACCCAATGCGGTGAGCGTTCGCTCTGGCATGGCCCTCCTGAGCTTGAGAAAAAATGAACTCAAGCAACAGGACCAACACAGAACTACCCCATTTCACCGCACTGGACGTTTCACTGCATCTTACCGCATGCTTTTGTTTGGGAGTGGTAGCCACCAATAGCAGGCGCACAGCACCACTGAGCTAATCGGGTTTCAGCCTCCTCCACCTTGCTCCGAAATGTGAGCTGAGGGGCGGGGTTTCCGCACATAGCTTTTTGTTAGTCAGCGAGGGGAAAGAAGCCTTTCCTGAAACCGGGGGCTTTTAAGTGTTACTGTGTTCGTGCAGAAAAATGCTAGTTTCAAGAAAGGCTTTCCTTACCTCAAGTGTTTTAAGTGGGGTACGAAATTGAGGAGGTGGGGCTCCCATTTAGGGGCATGGCTTGCATGATTTGCGTGGTGCAAGACGTGATGGGCATGGCCTAAAGAAGGAGGCAGAGTTCAGAGGGGGCAGAGCTGGCAGTTGAAGGCAGTCAGCGAAACCAGACGAGGGGGTGAGAAATAAAGCTGTTGTAATGTATGTTAAAGAAAAACAGCTGAAAGATTGTCCTGAGCTGTCCCTGCAGCCTTGTTGTAAATGTGTTCATCTAGCAGGTACGGTGCGTTAGACTACCTCCTGGCAGGATGTCCCCCACGGTATGCTGGCAGTTTCTTTGCACAACTGGTTCTAATCTCGGAAAGGGATCCGCTCAGTGGTAAGAGACTGCTTTCATGAGTGGACCACTGCCATCTGGCAGGGCTGCTCCGACTGCATCCTGGCAGCTTCTGTCGCTCAGCCTCCTCCCTGGATGTACACTGGCAGCTCCTGTTTGCCTGGCAAGGATCAGAGTAAAGATCTTCCCTGTGTGTGGATTGTAGCAGGCTCCCTTGTGCCAGACTTGATTCTTCCCACTGGAAGAGCTTCCCTTAGGAGAGACCCCTGCTCCGGGGGATGTTGAGGGGCTGTTTTCCTGAGTGTGACCTGGCAGTGCCTGTGTGCCAGGCTCCTTCCTGGCAGGGATCTCAGGGTGAACCCCTTGCAGAGCTAGCCTTAGCTCAGAGCAGTGGGTGCTTGGCATACCTCCCATTGGTGCTGCTGGCAGGGCTCCCCCTTGCTTGCTCTTCCTGTGCCTCTCAAGCAGGATTGCCCCAAGGTCCCCCACCACCCCGCAGCCTCCAGCCCCAGCTCTGCACCCCTTCACCCTGCCAGGGCGCTGCACTCTCCGGAAGTCCTCGGAAAGGTCCCGTGGAGCCTGCCCTCGGATGTCTAATGCGGCTTAGTTGGGCCGAGTGTGAACCGATAACTGCCTCACCCACGGCCCTTGATAAAGATCCTTCTTGTGTTCTTTTGCTTGTCAAGGGCTGCCCAGGAGAAAGCAAACATGTGAATTGCTGGCAAGGACAAGGTCATCTTCAGGGATCCTTTTAAATGTTAAATTCCAGACCTCCCTGGGAAGTGCTAATACAATTTCAATGCTGTTGAGTAATTTGCAGAACGGAAAGGGAAATAACTGAAAAACTTCACGTATCTTACTGCCTGTAAAATAAAAACGTGTTCTTTTAATGTGGAACAGGACACTTTATTCTCAAAATGTGCAGCAACAAGCTGAATGCCAGTTTCAAACAATGATGAAAGCATGCGATTGTATTTTGATAATGCAGACTGAACAGTTTACAGAAATCCCATGCTGCCACCACATGCATGTGTGTAGGTAGCACATTCAGCCCGGTCTACTTTCCATGCAGTCTGGACAGAGTGTTGGTAGGACAGTAGCTGCCAAGTCCCTGTATTTTGCTTTTTTGGCCACCAGTGTTGTAAATGGAGAAAATGTAACCTTATGGGAAAAGCAAAACTACAAGTCCCAGAATGCAAAGTGCAGTGGACAGGAGGCGTTCGAGCAGTATGGAGTTTACACAAATTTTAAATGGCATACATGACTGGATTGCCATGTACTTATGTTGCCAACACATCCTCTGTTGTGTTCCCTTGCCGTTTTAGAGTGGCAGGGCTGCCAGAAAAATGCGACAAAGACGCCTCAGTGACCTAATCTGCAGATCACCGACCCCTTGGCGTCTTTGTCCGTTGGCGAAGCTGAGGGCTCGATGATCTAATCTGCACTGTGTGATGCTGAGCAAATTATATCACTGAACACCCAGGTTCACCTGAGACTGCATCTCCCTCTCCTGACCCTCGTGCAAGGTTTGTAAGCCTCCGAGGGGTCACGAGAGAAAGTTGCAGTTTGTGGCTGTGACTGACAGAAGTGCCAGCCAGGGCAGGCTGGCACTTCTGTCAGTCACAGCTGCCTGACCTGCCTGCCTGACTGGATCTTGGCTGGCACATCTGCCATCGCGGCTTGGGCCGTGGCGGGATAATGTGTCCCACCATGGCATGGTTGGACCGGGGGCCCCGGCTCAGCCCCACTTTTTGGAGACTGCCAGGGCCCAGCACACTTAAAGCACTAGTTACCTCTCTGCCTAACAAAAATCAAATGCACACATCCGCCACCTCCCCACGAATGCGAGCGAACATATAACAAGTTTATATGTTCTTTCACATCCAAGGGGAAAGGGACTTATGTGTGCATTTGATTTTTGTTAGGCAGAGAGGTGAGGGAAGCCTTTTTTGAAACTAGCCGTGTTAATGCGTGCTGCATGTTATTGCATTATGTTTGCATGCATGTCTGTAAGGAGCGTGCATGTGATGTATATGTGAATAGGGGGCTGGGTATGCATGTTAATGAGTGAGTCAATGGTGAATGATTGCAATGAGTGAGTGAATGTGTAATTGTGTGTGTGCTTATGTGTAATGCTGGGTCACTGCCATGTCAGACAACCCTTGAGATAGAACAGAGGGGGCAGAGCCTCCAAGTTTACCCAACCCAGTTTCTGAAGTGATTCAGAAGGTACACAGCCACACTTCGTTGAATAACCACAATTTTATCTAAAAGACGGAAATTTAATCGGAAAAGAACAGCCGACACGTGTTTCGACCTCACGGTCTTCCTCTAGGGCTGTTGCGAAATTAATAGAACAAAATACAGCATATTGATGTGAAAAACACACATTGGAAATTATAGGATACATTACATAAAATGGCATCATTTCAGAAAGAGAAGAGCGCAAGCTTCAGATGCAGAAGATCGGAAAAATTCAGACAGTGCCTACGACCAATTAAAAAACAAACATAAATCAAATATGATAAATATCCATCAAAAGTCCATTAATGGGACAAGCACACAAACAATAAGTAAATGTCAATAAATCAGATCGGGAACAATTAGAGGAAGAAGTAACAAAAATAATGGGACACAGAAGCGGATTTAAATAAGTTCGTAACAATGAAGCTGCACTAGAATAGTCTCATTAGAATACGGAAAGAAGTTAGATGTCCCGACACACATAAGTGTGCCCTTCCCCCACCAACTCGGAAGTTTGCGCCTCTCCTAGCATTTGAAGGGTTAGCCCGCCCCGGGGCCCTCCTCCCGAAATGTCGGTTTCGTGGTGCCCCTGCTCGGAGCTCATTTTGGAACAGCGCCCTGCGAATGTCTGTGCCGCGCGCGTGCACGCGAGCCTCACTGAGTAAGCACTGACCCTGCTGCATTCCTCGCCATGTTTCCCGAGGACACTCGCTGAATCAGAGGAAGCTGCAGAGGCGTGGGCCGCCATACTGTTGCCTGGCGGGGGAGGGGTAGGGGAGGGAGCGGGGAAGGGCCTGGGAATACTGCAACTGGCACATCCCAGCCCAATTTACCCCATGCGGTTCAACGTTTCCAGAACATGCATATTGATAGATTTAGCACCACATGTTGTAAAGGGGCCAGGGCATTTAAAACTCACTTTTTCTTTCATGCCGTTCTGTTTTACAGTAGGCGGCACACAACCACTTTCTCCCAAACCCATATTATCACCCTTGAAGAACATTACCAGCCCGTGGTTGACATAAGTTGAGAGAGAATAGTGTCGGCTAAGTATTCGCACAGCAATATAAAGGTCTCCTTGGTGGGGGCATTCTGTACCCTTGATAATTGACCGCGCAGGAGAGGAAGAACCATGCAATTAAAAGCTTCAGGACCTGGCTTAAATTTGCCTTTTAACATGGGACAGCACTTGAGAGAAAATAGAAACATGTGCACGACTGCTCTGCATCCCACCCTCTGATAAAAGTGGGGACGAATGTCCCTCTCCGTGGTCCCTCTGCGGCCGCTACTCTTGCACCCTTTCATGTAGGAACACTGGATGTCCCATGTGTTAAATCCGCAAATGCGAATTTACATAATGCCGAATGAAAACACACTACTTCAATAAGACGCAGGCGCCGGAAGTTAATGGCGTTACCTTCTTTAATCGTCTAGTCCGCACTCTCAAACGTGGTGGCCGTGGGCTGCAACCCACAAGCAGAATAAAAAGGGGACAGGTGGCTGCCTGTCCTTACATGCTAAACAAATGGGCTTAGAAATAGGACATTACACACTGTGCTCACGTGGTAACTTCAGGATGTCAGCTGAGCAAATTATAATTAAACACAAATGTTGCACACATACCGGAAATACCATGGCCTGTTTTCTTTGCTCACTTCAGACCCTGTGCCTGCTATCAGATACGGGCCAATGGCACTCTGACCTAGGGGGCATGTGAGACGTGCGGTCACGTGCCTAGTCACCGAGGCTAAGCGTGGCGAGCCCTGTGCAAAGCCGTAGGCTTTCATCAAATGGTGGCCACTATCCTGAAGGGGTCTGCACTGATGAGTGCGGCGTGCTTACGCGAACCACTGGCCTTCTCTACATTGTTAATAAATGCAGGTCCTCACAAGCTGAACTAAGATCTAATAACGAACCACTCCTTCTGGCCCCTCCATACAATAGTTCCAGAGCAGGGGGGAGCAGCTTTCCAGTCTTGGACACATTCTGGAATACCCTCCCCACCATCATCAAAAATGAAGAATCATTTCTATGCTTCAAAAAGCTATTAAAACATGTCTCTTTAACCAATACGAATCTATCAACATCCACCCAACGTTAGTAGCCACCTTCTATCTCAGAAAATCAAGAATGATTGCTTCCTAATATTATTCCTTGTGACTATATGTGTAACTTACAGCCTATTGTCCTTATATGCCAGTAACTCATGCTTCCTTCTGTTGTTAATTGATAAATAAGATGTCTGTAACTACGCCGTGACGCCCATGAGTTTGGCAATGCAATCAAATAAATAAATAAAATAAGTTGTTTAATGCTGGACTTTGCATCAGCTACGCCCTGCTGTTTTGATATGGCCTGATTCCAGACTCTGACAAAAAATCTCCCCATGCACTACAGATTGCTTTAACATTTGCTAGTGTGCATGTATTAAAACATCCATGATAAAAATTGACTGTTGACCCCCACGAGCACGGTGAGCGAGTGGGTGAGCGGGGAAGTGTATCTGCATTGTTGCAGATGCAATGAATGCTGATAGGGCAGCACATTAGAGGAAGGACCCCTAAGCGCGTTTATTTTAAGAGAGCAAGGGAAAGATCAAGTCTGGACTTCCTCTTGGGTAAGGAAGCGAAACTCTTGTGGGGGTTTTATTCTAACTTGACTTTTAGGTGCTCTTCTGAAATGGGTCAGCGGGTGGGTGGTTCCTCCTGTGTGCTGTCCCGTCTACGTATGTTCATTGCAACGTTTCAGAGTGTTTGTTTGCTCATTGACAGGGGTCCTCTAGGAGCAAAGGTTAGAAACAATTCTTGCAAACTTAAATGACTTCTGGACCCCAGGTCCTTCAAAACCCGATTTATGACCCCTGCCTCTCGCCAACATAATTGCGTCATCCGTTATAACATGCACAGGGTTTATAAATTAGCAGCACCAGGATGGGGAAGAGATCGGGAGTTCACTGCCTATACTTTTCTTATGCTGGTAAGATCTGGTGAGGCCCAAATGGCTAAGATGAAACATTTTGTATTGCTAAAGATCTAGACACCCAATTTTACTCTGGCTATTTTAGTCCTACTTCTTGCTTTTATAGCAAATGAGGACTTCCCATGCTCCCACATCCCCATGTGAAACTTCTCTAGTAACTTAAAATGTTTTGGTCAGAGGCCACCAGGGGGCGCAGGCAAGATGGCCGTCTGAGCCGACAGCTCCGCACCCAGCCCCGGGAATTTTGTGGAGTTTAGCAGGAAGAAGGTGCCCAACTCTTGCAAGCATCTCAAGAAAGGCTGTGTGAACCCCTGCCCATCCAGGGGGTCCAAAACAGGAGTTTCTACGACACCCACTTACTGAGTTCAACCGTCTGAGGTCCCCGCGGACCCTCCCCCCGCGGTCCTGAACAACACGCAGGCGGTATGCGCCAAGGCCCACCGAGGCCGCAGCAGAGCACAGGAGCGGGGAAGCCTGCGGAGGGAGCACCCACTTGGAGCGAGGAGAAGCCGGAGGTGGGGGATCTCGGAGGCTCCACTGCACCCCATGGCCCCTGGTGCCCTGTCCCCAGATGGGCTGAGGCGGCGCGGAGCCGGCGCGAGGCCACACTCGACAGTGAACAAAGACATCAGAGGCGCTCACTGTACGTGCACCGAACCGCCCCGACACTCCACCCATCCACGGAGTTGAACAGGCCCACCTAACCGCACGCCAGAACTCCCCAGCCTGGGCCGTCGCGGGAGCACGCTCACACTTAATCCAGCTGGGGACGCTGGAGTGGGCACTGGAGAAGGCACACGCCAGGTGAGAGGCCCTCGGGACAGGACTTCATGAATAGGCCGCTTTCCCACCGGCATTGAACCCCTTGAGTTACTCGGCTGGCACAACCATAGACAGTCACTCCGAGGGTGCCCCCCCACCCAGCGTCCCTCCCCACACACTCAGCCGCAACCAACACCCCATGCGTTGGAAGGAGGCCCTCTCCAAGTATCAGTTTGCAGCCGGAGGGGACAAAATGGCCGCCGGGTCCCCATCGGTGCCGCCTCCCGACCTGGGGGCCATCCAAAATAACATCCAGATGATTTTGGGGGAGATACGTGGGATTCGAACCAACATGGGTGCTAAGTTGGCCGACCTTACCACTAAGGTCACCACCCTGGAGGATTGCGTGGAGGGAGTCGAGAACAACCAGCTCTCCACAGCGATCTTGGAGACGCAAATGGAGGCCAGATTCCAGGAGGTACATCGAAGGGAGGAGGAATTACGGTTCAAGGTGGACGACATGGAGAACAGGGAAAGGAGGAACAACTTGCGCATTTTTGGCCTTGTGGATTCCGAAGGGGAGAGCCCGCAGGCACTGGAAGGCAAGATCCACGACATCATAAGGATCTTCATGGGGGAGGAGGCCGACATCGAGATTAAATTTGACAGGGTGCATCGAGCCGGCGGAGGTGGCAGAGGCCCGAGGTCGGTGTTGGCTCGACTGCACTACTATAGGGACAAAGCCAGGATCCTGGAGAAGGCGAGGAACTTCGGTGATATCCAATACGGAGACTCTAAGGTGGCAATCTACCAGGACCTCTCGGCCCTCACCCTCGCAATGAGAAAGAAATGCAGGGCCCTTACCAGATGGATACAGGGTAAGGTGGTCAGATATCGCTGGGGCCACCCCTTCTACCTGGCATTCGAGTGGTCGGGGGAAAGACACCACCTGGTGATGGAGGAGGACATTGTGCGTACCACTGGCGACCTGGTGGAAGATCGTCCCGGTCCGTCCAGCGGAGCAGGGGGTGAGGCCAGGAACCCACCGCGGGGCCCCGACAGACTGGGACAACCCAGCGGCAAGACCAAGGTCAAGGGGGCACGCAATTTTAAAAAAAACAGGCACCCATCAGCGGCCTCTGAGGATCACCTCAAGTGATTATAACTTTTCATGATGTTTGTTGTTTGGTTCCATGGACCTCCGCCTGGGGACACGGGGGACCACGGGAGCAGGGTTACGTCTCACAAGTTTTGTTTAAAAGGTTCACACCCGTTCATTCTGATTAAAAAAAGAGAATGGGTTATCTACATGTTTGCACTACCCGGGGCTGGGGTAGAGTCCTTGGTGGTTCGTTGACCGTCCCCGAAGAAGATCGGGTGACATGGACGAACGGCTCAAGACGGGGGGGAGCGGGGAGGGGGGAGAACGACCTTCATCAAGGCCAAAATGGGAACGTTTAGAGGGGGCCACTTCAGCATTATCTTTGTTGCATTTGGCTAATCTAGACATTGCCCAGCATTCACCACCCTCCATAATAACAACATTTCCCCTTATACTTGCAATTCTCTTGGGACCAATAAACTTACTAGTAATGCATTTCGGAGATGCTCTAGGATTTTTAACATAAACCCAGTCTCCAACCGACCAAACCATTTCTCTTGTAGCTTTCATGTCATCAAAACGAACCTTGTACTCACTCTGAGCTTCCTTAACTAAATCCATAATTTTCCTTCTGTCAACATTCACACTCCTAGCAAGATCCATCCAACCAGGACATAACTTTGTCCCCGGGTGTCTACCCTTTAGAGACGAAAAAGGGGACACTCCAGTGATGGAATGTGGAGTTACACAGTAATTCCAGACCATTTCTCTTAAAATTGTCTGCCATTTGAGTCCCGATGCCATAGCCAACTGCAGACCACCTTTGAGAAACCTATTCATCCTTTCAACCAAACCATTCGCCCTGGGTTGATACAACGCTGTCCTGTAATGTCTGATTCCGTACTTATTCAAAAATTCTAGCATCCTGTCCGAACAAAACTGGACACCATTGTCTGAGACAAGTTCGGAAGGGAACCCCTCCCTGTAGAACACTTCCTCAAGGAAAGTGATCATTTGGGACGTGGTCGCCTCCCTTATGGCTTTCCATTCAACCCATTTACTATGATAATCCACCAGTACAATGATATACTTGAACTCTTCTCCCAACTCCTGAATGGGTCCCATCAGATCTACTGCTAACTTCCTCCAAGGCTCTGTAGGAATACTAACAGGTCTTAAGGGCGTTTCCCTGACACATTTGGTCTTATCACTTCTTTCACACTCTTTACATTTCCTCACTACTCTTTCAACTTCTCCATCAATACCAGGCCACCAAAACGATTGCCTTATGTGTCTCTTGGTGCCTCCCATACCCAGGTGACCCTGGTGAGCTATCTCCACCAGTTTGGCTCTCACAGCAGAGGGAGGTATTATCCTCAATCCTTTCCTAAGTTGAACCCCATTCCCCGACAAGTTCAACTCTTCTTTGATATTATAGAATGCATCAAATTTCTTTTCTACCAGATCCTTCCTGGGCCAACCCATTTTAACCCAGCTCTTGACCTGGCCTAACATCTCATCAAGATTATCCGCCGACACCCACTCCTCTTCACATATAGCATTGTGCACCATTTCACAAATCCCGACTGGAGATTCTGCATTTGTAATATTGCATTCTTCATTTTGAATAGACAGTCTGGACAGACAGTCTGCAATAACATTATCCCCACCAGGAACATATACCATCCTAAAATCACACCCCAACAAATCCACCATCCACCGGGATATCCTAGGGGACCCTTTTGTCCAGTCTGTACTGCCCAACAACTGAACCAGAGGCTTGTGATCAGTCTTAACCAGAAAAGATTGGCCCCAAAGAAAACATTTAAAATGACTTACCGCCCATGAAACAGCTAATGCCTCCCTCTCTACCACAGAGTAATTGTTCTCCGCTCCCCTCAATGGGCGAGAGGCAAAAGCTATGACATTTTCAACGCTCCCTTCATATTGGAACAAGGCAGCTCCGAGCCCCAACATGCTTGCGTCTACAGCTAACACAGTCTTCCTACCAGACACAAATCCACCTAGAGAAGGAGCCTCAACTATGCCCTCTTTTATTTTAACAAAGGCTTCTTGGCATTGATCCGACCACACATATCTGGATCCCTTTTTTAATAAATCTCTCAAAGGAGACGAAATGTTTGCAAATCCCTCAACAAATTTGTGATAATACTCCGCCAACCCCATGAACGAACGTAGCTGATCCTTATCACGGGGTTGTGGAGCATTCACAATGCTGTCCACCAAGGACTTCCTGGGAGCAATACCCTTTACAGAAATATTATGTCCCAAATAATCAACCTCTGTCATGGCAATTCTACATTTCTTTCTTTGTACTGTTAGCCCCGCATTTCTAAGTCTCACCAAAACAGCTCTTAACACAATATCATGTTCACTCATATCCTTAGCAAAAATGAGAATATCATCTTGAAACACGGTCACATTGTTAAGACCCTTGAGGACTGTTTCCATTACTCTCTGGAAAACAGATGCTGCCGAAGCTAAACCAAAAGGCATACGTTTAAACATAAAAACCCCTTCCGGAGTGATAAAAGCAGTTAGATGTTGGCAATTTTCGGACAGAGGCACTTGGTGGTACGCAGACGACAGGTCAATGATAGAAAATACTTTGGGCTCTCCCAGTGTGGACAGGATCTCCGAAATGTTTGGCAATGGATGTCTCTCCACTACAATATTCCTGTTCAGACTGCGTAAATCCACACACAACCTCAAGTTACCATTGGCCTTAGTAACTAGCACGACTGGAGACAACCATTCTGTGGCTGCTACTGGTTCAATGACTCCCTTCTTCATCAGACTGTCAAGTTCTTCCTTGAGCTGTGCCCTCATCTTTAAAGGAACTTGACGAACCTTGTGTACTACAGGTTGAGCAACTTTTTTTAACTTAATGTGATGTTCAAAATCCTTAAGCTTGCCAAGACCCTCCGTAAACACTTCAGGAAACTCTTTAGTCCAGGAATCCTCCACCTCAGCAATAGATACGGGAACTGGTGCACTAGCTTGCACTATTATTCCTAATTTCTTCTGTTCTTCCCAACCTAGCAACGACGCTCCTTTCTCTGCTACAAGTAACATGGCTTGACAGATTCTCCCTTTGTAACACACTTCTGAAGAAATTTGCCCAACAATTTTTATGTCAGAGTTGGCATATCCGCATACTCTTACGCCAGTGGGAAAAACACTTGCATCATCTTTTTTGAGAACATTTCTCAAGGTGTCTCTGGATATGATGGACCACGGTGAGCAAGAGTCTACCTTCATCGACAGTTCAACTCCATCAATGCTAAATAGGTCGACAGGGCCATTATCGTTAGCGGATACTTCTGATACTTGAAAAACATGCTTAGGGGTCACTTCCTGACCTGCTGAATTTTGATGTGTATAATACTCTGTCTTAATGTCCAACTCCCCAGTATTGTCCATTTTATACTCCACATAGTTGATCGACCTACTCCTGCAAACATTTGCAAAATGGCCTCTTCCCTTGCACTTGAAGCATTCCGCGTTCTTGGCCGGACATGATGGATAGTTCATTCCATGCCTGACGCTGCCACAACGAGGACACATGTTCTTTGTATTCCACGCACCTTTCTTTGCCATGGAGTAATTACCCCTCTTCTTTTGCTCCACCACACATACTGATGATTGATCAAGACTGGATTTGTCAATTTTTAGTTCCTTTACATACTCGGACGTTTGTTCAATGCTTCTCGCCATTTCGATTGCCTCTTGAAGAACCATGTCTTTTGTCAATAGTTTCTCCTGAATCCTAGGGTTGTTTGTGCATCTGACAAGCTGGTCCCTGATGAGCGAGTCTGTTAACTGCTCAAACTCACACGTATAGCTTAATGATCTGAGACATGCAACATAAGATTCCACCGACTCTGATTTTTCTTGGACCCTCTGAAAGAACTTATGCCTTTCAAAACTGATGTTCTTCTTCGGCTCAAAATGGTCTCGCAGTTGCTTCAGAGCAAAAGAGTACTCATCCATATCACCATATCCTTGATCTAGATTCCTTGGAAGACCATCATAGATCCTGCGCCCTTCAGTGCCTAAGTTGTGAAGAAGTAACGCTTTTTTCCGTGCTGCAGGATACCTGTCTCCACCCATGGCCACTAAATAATTTTCAAAAATGTCCTTCCACCTATCCCATGGTATGGTAGGACGACCTGGCTCGTTGACAAACGGCAGGGGAGGTGGTATAGAGGACATGTTGCGCGGTGGAAATGACAGCTATCTCTCTCGAGTTGTTTAAAGACTTGTTTTTTACCTTGACAAAAAATATAAGCACTTTTCTCTTGATGAATGGCAGCAACTTGAAGCTCAACAAAATTGTAAAACTATGTAAAATGTCACTTGGGAGACCGGAGTGTGCACATGTAAAAACTGAATAGGGAGACTGATCAGTATATGGACTGCACACTACTTCTTTGTTATGCGTGTGCTTGAAGCTTGACACTATTGCAAAATTTATGTAAAATGTCACTTGGGAGACCGGAGTGTGCCCATGTAAAGACTGAATATAGAGACTGATCAGTATATGTACTGCACACTCTTCTTTGTTATGCGTGTGCTTTTGACCATCCGCGTGTGCCTTTTAATAATACAGCACCAGCACAGTTCACAAGTTTACTGCCTTCGTTCGCAGCTCTTGGCGCCGCGAGTAACGCCACACCGTCGCTCCCTGCTCGCGAGCAGACGTCTGCTCGCGAGCCACTTTTCTACTGAAGCGTGGCCGGCGCTTTGATGCAGGCAAGGCTGCCGCTGATGCACGCTCTGATGTGCGCGCGATATCTCACACGCAGGAACTGGGCTCGCGCTCGCTCACTGTTTGATGCAGGCGGCGCTGCTCGTTTTCATAACATATTAGATGAGAGCGACTCTCCCACACAGCGCTTCTCATAAAACAGGCTCACTCACACCTGACCTGTTGGTAACGCCCCGTCTCGGATCCCTTCTCTGGCCTCCTCTCCCTCGGCGGCAACTTCACGCCTGCTGTCACACCGCCGGAGCAGGCACTTTGCACGGGTCACGCTGGGGCCAAGATCCTCGTCGCCAATGTTGAGTCAGGGATGTAACCACAGATGGTTAACAGAGTATTTATTATCAAGTTAAACAAACACAATTGACAGCAGGCGTCCTCCTGGGAAGACTATCCCAACTGCCTCTCCAAAGCAAAAGTACACAATTCCATATTCTAAATGGAACTAACAAGAGATCAGATTCCATATGGAATAACATTACATCATAAGTGCATTTTTACATCTGCTGAGTTGCAGTAACACATTTTTAATTACAAGACTAATCTCAACAATGACAAAGGCAGAGTACAGTACAGTATTAAACCTCAACTAATTAACACGCATATAGAGGAGAAACCAAGACCAACTAAAATCAAAGCAAATACTGTATTGAAACACGACCTAAAACACACCAGCAGTGACGTAACACAAAAAAGCTCGCTTACTATAGAGGACACTGTAAATACTGAAACACATTATCCAAACAGCACCTTGACAGATCCGGTATACCCTTTAACAGTTGAAATTGTAAATCAACAGAAGCCAACAGATGCCATTCTGGCTCATGTCGAAGAGACACCAACCCAAGGTGATGCGGAGCCCAATCAACTACAAAAAATAAGATCAGATGATTCTTGCTTACACCATCCTTAAAAGAGAGAGCATGGATTGCTAAACAACAGTGGCAGACAACATATCGTCCGACTCACTCTCTTTGTGATAACAATATACAGGCTCTCCCCCGAGGATAGCACGATTGTCACTGGATATAACACAGATAGATGCTCTAATGGATTGTCAAGACAAAAGACAAGAGCTATTTAATGGAAAAGGTCCAACTGTCCTTACGAAACAAATAAATACCTCTACGCCAAATAACCACAAAGATAGTAAAACAACAGTAAAAACATGTACGAATGAAGTAAACGGCTATGTGAAAAATCAAAAATCTGAGACTGAGGAATCTACATCGATAAGTATGCACTCAGACGGCATAAGGGACTTGATTAATTCTCCATTGAGAATACCTACCACAATGTTGGACTTGCAAAACACTTTAACTGCAGTTTTGTCAAATGCAATGATTCCATTCTTGAAAATACAGGAGTCAATGGTCGATGCTACAAAAGATCAAGCAACGCTATTAGCGATGATCATGACAAAACAATCCCACTTTGAATCTCTAACAAATAGCTTACAGGAAAGAATGAAATACGAGGGAGAAACGTCGAGGACATGGCAATCACGCTTAGCAGACATGGCAAGAGTGGAGCATATTGAAAAACAGAATCTAATGGAAACAGTGTCAATTATAACAAAAAGACTAATAGACGAAAAAGCAAAAAAAACATTCACAAATAACACCTCATCTTAACATATTAACACAAGAAACTCAAACTGAAGAAAAAGGTTGCCCAAATAAAAATAACATCGATCAAACAACACAGTATGAGTTGCAACCATTGATGATCGATATAAATTCACAGCTAAAACCAATTACAATAGATACTAATGAATCTCCAACCTTTGACATATTTGATCTTACAAAACGTGGATAGGACAGGATAACCTGACAAAACCAACTCACAAAAAAGTGACCAAAAAATCGCAAACGGGTTCCCGTGCATTTTGGAGAAATATACAAAGGGTGAACAAATCAATAAATGACAAAATACCACAAACTAAGCAGACTAGTGCAACAAAACATTCAGAGCTCAAAGCTCCAACTCTGGCTTTGGCTAATACATCCAGCTCCAAACCAATTTCCCAAATAGCTAAACAAGCATCAAAGGAACCATTGGACAACCTGTTAATTGAGATCAACCATTATAACAACAAGCAGACAACAAGCCAGGGCTCAGCTACAATTGGACACGATAAGAACTTGAAAATAAGTTCAGTAATAGCAATAGAGCCTCCAATAATTGGGGATTCATCAGAAGATACCTCTATCATTGCCAATGATCAAGAGGAGGAGTTGATTGTTATCGACGAGTATAATGACTCAATATTGTCCTCAACGACAAACTTGCAGGAATCGACAATCCAAGGGGGAAATGAATCCTTCAATTCTCCCATTATGAGACCGAAGTTTCAGAATCCTTTGAGTAGTACGTATGCCTATAGAGTGGCCCTCTTTCAACTATCGCCAAATTCAGAAGATCTGGTGACTTTAAACAGATCCAACATTCTCTGACTGTTGAAAGCAATCCCACAACTGGGAGATATAAAAACGAACGACATCGAAGTAATCATCTTTCCAAATAAGAAACACATGGAGGAAGCCCACATTGACTTCTACTCAGAAGAAATCATGCACCGTGTCTTAGCAGCAAACAATCTATTAAAAAAACTTGGCTTCAAGACAGAAGAAATATAAGTAACCAGACTGATGGCTAGCAAAACATATACGAATATTACACTGCTCGACCAAAGGCTGAAAAATAACAAAAAGAATGAGCGAAATCAAAATAACGCCCAAAGTAATCATTCGAATACTCCAACGCAAGCAAATGTAGCGGAAAAAGTCAACAATTCCAGACAACCAAGGAAAACATACTTATAACAACCAAAGAATACATTAAACGAGGCACATAAAATATCCCTAATGTCCTGGAACACAAGGGGTTACAAACATCTCTTCAGAAACCAATCCATAATGTTAGCAAAACCAGAAATAACCTGCCTACAAGAGACCTGGTTAACCGAGGAGATCCTATGTGAAGGTTATATAACCTGGTTGAACCCCGCAATACCGTCGAAGACAGGCAGACCGTCTTCAGGAATGTTAATTCTGATGCAAATAAATGTGACATGGTCTATAACCTCTAGAATGAACATTAATCCTTGGTGTCAATATATTACCATTAGCATGCCAGCATACAATCCCGAGCACAATGATAAGAACAAGACATGCAGAATGGAACATAGGAGTATCTCAACTTTTAACATTTATTGGAACCCGCTTGCAATCAATGACAATAAGTTAATAGGTGCTGTATGCGAAGAAATTGATTCCATCATACAAGCTAACAATCGAAATGAATTTATGATAGCTGGTGATTTCAATATGCATCTGTTTGATAAAGAGGGTAATAAATACATGTTACAAGAAATGTCACCACGGGCAAGGAAATGGATGAAAGAGCTAAGAATTCGCAATATTTCCTTAACCAAACAATCAATGAATGCAAAGGGGATACCATGCCCGACTTGGACACGACAAACTTCCACCTCAGTAATCGACTACATATTTGCATCTGACACTTTACAACAATTTATAACCGGAACCAATAACTTCCCAAACGAAGAAAGTGATCACCATCAAATCTCAATCTCATGGCTTGCTTACAAAACTTCTTACGACCAAATAAATTTACCTGAACTAGAAGTATACAACGGGCTGAAGAAACTAAGAATAAGAAACCATCAAGCCAGGGAAATACTTTCAACTTTTCAAGTGGCCTCTCGGGAAGATCAAGAAAAAACTGGACTATGGATGGATATTAGAAAAATATAAATATCCACAAACAAAATCAAAGAGTACTCCCAAAATCTCTCACAGCCATCAATACAATCAAAGAATCAAACAAGAAAAACAAGAACACCAAAAGAGAATACGGCACTTGAAAGCAAAGAAGGATCCAGACCTAAAAAAACAGATACAAAAAGAAAAACAAAGATACTCTAATTTTCTAAAAAGCAACAAGGCGATGATGAAACAACATGATGCTGAAACAATCTTGAGTGCTTTACAAAACAAAAACACAAGAAATCTGTGGTCAATGATGAATGATAAACCTACCCAACAAACTTTAATAGAAGAAGTCGAGCCACACACATGGGTAAATCATTATCAAGAAATATACAACAGCAAAACATCCATTTTGACTCCAAACGGAGAAAATGATGAGTGTACTTGGAAATTTGACTGGGACATTGAGGATATAACAAACAAAATCAAATCCTTGAACTGGTCACGAGCTCCTGGCCCGGATGGGCTTTCAAATGCAGTCCTCAAAGCAACACCAGAAGTATGGGCACAATTTTTCTTTCATCTGTTGGAACTTATAGTGAAAAGAAAAGAAATCCCTCACACTGACAGTTGCAATCTTGATCCCAATCTACAAAACACAGGAGACCGAAAGATGCCAAGTAACTACAGACCCATAGCCCTTCTAGACCCATTGGGAAAACTATTTGCAAGCTACCTACAACAACAATTGAACATCTGGGCAGCAAGGAATGGAAAACATGCGAAAAGGCAAACTGGCTTTGTGACAAAAATTGGAACAAACGTAAACTTACTGTTACTGAATATGATAAAAGTAGAAGCAAGTATCAAAAACCAACAGGTATATGCCTTGTTCATAGACTTGAAAATGGCATTCGATTCAGTAAACAGACAGAAGCTCTGGAGCAAATTAACAGCATGGGGTTGCCCCACTTACATCTTAAACCCAATCATCCAATTATACTCAAATACCTCGATTCGAGTTCGACTGACAAATGCTGGTTTGGTCACAGAAGCCATTCCTACTTGGAATGGGTTGAAACAAGGCTGCCCATTAGCCGCTTGTTTATATAACCTGTACACTAACGATTTTGAAGAACAGATTGAAAACACGAAAGCAAATCCCCCAAGAATTAACAACAAATCGATTCATGCACTAATCTATGCTGACAACATTATTATACTAGATAAAACGACATCCGGACTACAAGAATCTTTGAATAAAACACAAGATTACATGTATGCAAATGATCTCCAAATCAATGAAACTTATCAGTCAGAAGCGGAAAAAACAACATCCCATAAAAATCTTGCATGACAATAAAGAAATTATGATCACAAAGACAATAAAATATCTGGGCGCTCTCATAAATCCTTCAAACAATGAAAAAGAATGGTACGAAAACATCGAAGAAAAGGCTAGATCATTGGCCAGACAAGGTAGATTATTTCATTTAAAGTATGGTACATACTCAGCGAAGGCCACAATATTACTATACAGGCAAAAGGTCATCCCAATCATAACCTATGCTAGTGAATCCTTAATCAATGAGAAGGTTATTAACTGGTCCGTCCTAGAAGGTCTATATTGGCGGAAAACATTAGCTCTCCCCAAATCATTTCCGATTGCTAGGATCCGTTTTGAATTAGGTTTACAATCAATTGAATCTATAGTCACATGGAAACAGATGGACCTTTACAGAAAAATCCTTTCGGATGATCTGATTCCATCACTGGAAATTTTAAAAAGAAAAGAGCAAGCATTTCAAACGACAGCTCTTTCAAAATGAACAACAACAATAAAAAGAAAAATGCAAGCGGAAGAAATCACAGAAGAAATGTTGACAAAGAGACCCCAGCAAGCGAAAAGAAAACTAAAAACGAATGACTGGATAAAAACAATAGACAAACAAAAAATCTATAAGCGATTTCTTAAATGTGACACAGAAGTCAGAGCCTTAAATGAACTACCAGAATACCTAAGTCATTTTCCTGATAAGACTATTCGTGATTTATTTTTAAGATTTCGACTGAATATACTTACTACCAACCAGGGACTATCTAGCTACATTTGATAAAACTGGGTCTACCTCTGTGAACTGTAGATTTTGTAAAGAACTGCAAACACCAGAAACTTTATTCCATCTAATTATGGTGTGTCCGATGTTGAAAGAAAAAAGAGAACTATTCAGAAACTTCTTTAGAATCTCGAATAAAGCAATGACGACAGAAGAAAGATGGGCTAATCTTCTAAGAGGAAATGATCAGTGGCTAATAATTACAATAATCAAATTCTGGACTGAGATTATAAAATGAGTAGAAATGCACAGAGCAAATGAAAATTTGTTTCTCTTTTGTTTTTTATTCTTTTTTAAAAAATATGAAAGTGAAAAAGAATTTAATGTAAAGTTTGTAAAATCAAACCAAACATTTTAATTAAAAAAAAATAAAATGTCCTTTTGACTTCTAAAGAGGGGTGTGGGGTGGCTAGAGCTCCGAGGGTCGAGGCAATAGCATGGTCCGACCATGAGCTTCTTGTGGCGAACTGGTCACTCCCCCTTTCCCCCAGGTCGGCACGGTGGAGGTGTAATGATATGCTCCTGAGGGACCCGGTCTTTAGGGAATTCCTGAGAGGCTAAATGGAGGCGTATTTTGAGATAAACGACGATGGGGAGACGGATATGGTGACAGTGTGGGAGGCGGCGAAGTCCACCTTCCGTGGTCTCCTTATAGCTGAGGGTTCTAGGTGCAAGTGGGAGAAAGGGCTCATTGAGGCCAAGATACGGGCTGAACTCAAGAGCCTACGGGGTAGGCTTACCCAAGAGGGGGTTGACAAGGAGTCCCTCCTATCGGAAATGCGTAAGAAACACCAGGCTCTGCACACGGTCCTCATCAGGGAGGTGGTCAAGAAATTGAGATATACGCGACAAAGGTACTACGAAAAGGGGGATAGGGTGGGGACCCTATTGGCACGTAGAGCTAGGGGTTGTAGACTGGAAAGGAGGGTTGGACCTATTAAAGATGGGGAGGGCATGGCTCTCAACAAAAAGGCAGAGATAGTGGGCTCCTTTGCAACCTGTTATAGGGACCTGTGCACAAAACAGGAGGGGGAATCGCTGGAGAAGATCCGGGCTTATCTGGAAGAACATTGGCTTTCCCGCTTAACGGAAGCCGAGCTGCAGGGCTTGGAGGGGGACATAACGGTGGAGGAGGTGGAGGCAGCTATCAAGAGACTTAAAGCAGGGAAGGCCCCTGGGGGTGTTGGATATACGGCTGATTTCTATAAACAATTCCAGCCCATCCTGACGGAACCCTTGGCCAAATGGTTCAACCACATCCGCAACAAAGTGATGATCTCCCCCACATTCCTACAAGGCCTCATTTCGGTAATCCCCAAGCCAGGAAAAGACCTCAGAGAGCGCGGCTCCTACAGACCCATCTCCCTCTTGAACCTGGATGCTAAGATATTTGCCAGGATCCTGGCCACTCGCCTGGAGAAATGCCTGCCCTGCCTGGTTTATCCGGACCAGTCGGGCTTCATATTAAACAGACAAGCCTCGGACAACATGTGTAAAACCCTCCATGTGCTGCACTAAAGGGAAACCCGGAACAAGGGGGTCCTCCTGCTGTCCCTAGACGCAGAAAAGGCCTTCGACCGGGTGCGTTGGACCTTCATGGGGGAGGTCCTCTTGGCAATAGGGATGGGCCAGAGATGGTTGGGATGGATTGCTGCACTATATTCTGCCCCCACGGCTAAGGTGGCTGCCAATGGGATGGAATCAGAAGCCTTTCCCCTAGAGCGTGGAACGAGACAGGGCTGTCCACTATCCCCCCTGATATACGCCCTTGTCATGGAACCCTGGGCGATCTCGGTGCGTACCAATGAGGCCATCACTGGAGTACAGATGGGCGGCTCCCACTGTAAGATCAGCCTGTTCGCCGATGACGCTCTCCTCTATGTTACTAAACCGACACTGACGGTCCCTCATGTGTTGCGGGCACTGGAGCATTGTGGGAGCCTCTCGGGGTACAAGGTCAACCTGGGCAAATCTGTGGCTTTTATGGGAGGTCGACTACCGGACACCGAGAGGGAGTATGTGGAGGGCCTTCCCTTCCAACTGCAGAGAGAGGGGTTCCGGCACTTGGGAATCCAAATAACACCTGACCCAAAGGACCTCTTCCCGAGCAATTTCACCCCTTTGTGAACTGAGGTCAAAAGAGATGTAGAGAGGTGGGCGGTCTCGGGGTTCTCGTGGATGGCACGACTCAACCTGATCAAAATGGTGGTACTTCCCAAATTCCTATTCCTCTTCCAGATGCTCCCCACTCAGGTCCCAGCCGCGTTCCTACAGTCCATGAAACGCACCCTACTCAGGTTCCTCTGGGATGGGAAAAAACATAGGATCTCCTATGACGTCCTAACGAGACCCAAGGAAGACGGTGCGGTGGGATTCCCAGACTTCGATACATATTATAGGGCCTCCCAGCTGAGGATTTTGTTCGACCATTTCAACCCTGGGTCAGAAAAGCAGTGGGTAGCACTGGACAATAGGTTACTTGCCCCGGTAACGCTTGATGAGTGGTTGTGGGTCCCCAGAGCGCACATCCCCAGGCGTGTTTTGGACCACCCGGTACTGGGTGTCCTGTGGTCTGTCTGGAAGGAGGGGGGTTACTATAGATGGCTCACAACCTGGCCTTCCCCACTAAGTTGCATCTGGGCGCCACCATTCATAGCTAAGGTTGCGGAGCCGACCGCGTATCAGAGGTGGTGTGAGGCGGGTCTTGTCAGGGCTTGCCACTTGTGGGTGGGTGGCTCCTTCATGCCCCTTCTGGACCTGGAGGAGGCCCTGGGGCTGGGCAAGCTTTCACCTTTTCGTTACCTCCAACTGAAGGGAGTCCTCTCCGAACCCTCATGGGGGGACACACTCAGGAGGGAACTCACAGACTTCGAGAAAACGATCATCTCCACACAGGGTTCCAGGGGGGTCATATCTCGTTTGTACAAACTTCTCTTGCTTTCGATACCCAGGGATCCACCTCCAGCACGGATACAATGGGAAAAAGATTTTGGCACGACAATAGATGATAAAAGGTGGTCCAAGATGTGCATCCGGGCCCATCGCTCAACGACCTCCCCCCAGTACAGACACCAAGCCCTCAAGGTTTTACACAGATGGCACTACCCTCCACAGTTGATAACCGAATGAGTCCGGCCTATGACCCACACTGCTGGAAATGCAAAAAGGAAAAAGGGGACTACATGCACATGTGGTGGTCTTGTCCGAGGGTGCAGTCATATTGGGGAGAGGTCCTATCCTGGGTTAGGGGGGTGGATGCTGTCTCTAGGCCCCTCTGTCCCTGGCTTCTATTCGGTATTGTGGTATGTGATGACCAGGAGGACACCCAGGGCCACATGTTGCAGGTCATGCTCGTAGCGGCCAGGTGCTGCTTGGCCCAGAAGTGGAGGAATCCGCACATGCCTGATGAGAGGGAATGGGTAACGAAGGTGCGGACGATATATGACTTAGAATTTCTAACCCACGTCCTGGATGAATCCAAATCCAACATTGAGGAACTCTGGCTTCCCTTCTTTGAAAAGTATGAGCGATCGACCTGAGGGGTGAGCCCATGAACTGTTGGCCTGTTTGGGTTTTCAGTCCAGAGGAAATGGAGGACCTACTAGGTATCCGTTGTACAAGGCACGCGCCCCCCCTGTGGGGTGCTGCTAGGTTGAGCCCTAGACTATGTGTGCACTAATCTATTCGACAGTCCGAACTCGAAAAATGCATAACGCGTCCCTGCAAGATAAGCTTGAAATCGGCACCTGTTCACTGGCTAGGGCTGGGTGGGGAAGGGGGGGGGAAGGGTTATTGTTTGAACGTTTTTTCTGTGAATGACATCGGATTGAAATGACATGTTTATTGTGATAACCTTAAAAAAATGCTAATAAAAACTATATTTAAAAAAAAAATGTTTTGGTCACCATTTCCTAACTTTTGATAACAGGTGAGTGTGGTGTGTTGGGGTATAGTGGTGGGGTTGCTGTTATAGTGATGGATATAGAGACAGCTGCTGAACACAAATTGCCAATAATTAATTGCGGAGTTCACCACTGAGAAAACCCCCAAAGCTTCTAACTACAATCCCTGCATGAGCTTGGTGATGCACGATGGTGTCCCCAAGGAGGCTGGGTGCTGCCAAATCCAGGTGATGTCGGGTCAGGGTTGGCATGGTAGGATCCCCCGGCTAGCCCCACGTGCCCTAGGAAGGGGTTTGTCACTTTGCCACTGTTGATGCTGCAGCCCCTTTAAGGCAAATCACTAGACCCACAGGGAGTCCCAATAGCCTCCATCCACTCAGCCACACACACCCTCTCCTAACAAGAACATGCAAGATCTCCCTTCTAGGAAAAACGATTGCATGGTAAATAAGATATGCAGCCCCCCTCAAGGATAAAGGGTCCGGTCTCTCCATTTATTTTGTCCCTGATTACCCATGAGAAAATGAATTCATATGGCTTCAATGGCATTCAGCTTCACAACAACAGTCACTGTTACAGTTACATAGGGCCCACTTCAAAGGACCAAAGAAGTTTCCCCAGAGTCTTGCAATCCCATTAGTGAAATCTTACTGCGCTCTGGGGGGGGGGTGGCGCTAGAGAGCCCACGATCGAGATGGCCCTGCTCTTGTAAACTCCCGGGCAGCCGCGTGAAAGAGAAGGCTAAACCCAGAACCATTGGGGCCAAAACCAGCTAAAATGCAGGTGAAGCACGTCGGAACGACCGTGGGAGTGGACAGCCAAGCCTGGTGATGATTGTGAGCCCAGAAGCGTTCCCGCAGCGAAGTGTGCAGCAGGCATGGGAAGGCCAAGTGCGCAGCTTGCAGCTTGTCTCCTTCGAGTGACTGTGCGCGGCTTGGCGAGCAGCACTCCAGGTGCCGGGCCGTGGCTACCACTGTACACAACTGACAGTGCTCTGTCCCGAAGGGAGCCTGATCCAGTGCAGCAGAGGGAGTCCTGAGAGCCGGACCCACTGCCTGAGACACCCAGCCAAGCATCTGTGCTGGAAAGCTCCAGGAACTCAGCCTAGCAGGGCGGCCAATCAAGACAGTCAAGGGCAAGCAGCAGAAGAGAAGGGGGAGGGGGCAGGTCCCCTCCGATGAGCGGAGCACAACAGAGCCGCCGCTCACATCTCCGGGGACCGCCCGGGCTTGGGATCGTGCAGCTGAGGCCGGAGATCGGAAGACCAGAAGATCCCTGCTGGCTGGGACATTCCCCACGTGAGCGTGAGAGCGGGGACAGCACAGCAGCGGGGGAGATACCAAGGCAGACAAGTAAATTACCTCATCGGTCATGGCCACGGGGGTTCCAAGATCACCCCCATCTGCCACCCCACTGAAAAGCACGGCAGTTATTGCTGCAGGCACAGGGAAGAGCTTAAGGAGAGGTGAGAGGAGGTACAATATCTGCACAGGGGAGGTCCTGATAACCCTCGGGGCCAGGCTGGCAGCACGGCTTCGGCATACGGACTACGGGGGAACATGCACTCAGACACACAGGTGCACAGCTGTAACGCTCACCTGGTATCCACGGGGACGTCACTCAGCCTGTTCTGACCTCTTACGACCTCGAACCCTTCCCTGGAGTCTACTCGACTGGAGACTGGGCCTTGTTTTCTTGGAAAGTGTGCTCTCTGTCCTGCTTTCAGCGCAGGGGCGCGTTGATTGATGCAGGCTCGTTGCTGCCTAGTTACTTCACTGGCAAGATTCTCACCGGTAAGTATAATGAGTCTTTTGAACAGTTCTCTAACTTCGTTCCTTTCCTTCCTTAGATGATGGCCGGCGTCCGGGGATGGCGGTGTGCTGCTGAGATGAGTAGCACTGAAGGTGAGTGAGAGTGCGATGCACGATGCAGTGAGTAAGCGCGGTATGCGGCGCCTCTAGATGTTTCCACGCTAACCTTGAGTGTCTTTTCCCACTTGCAGATGGATGAGAAGTTCCGGAGACAGAGTTCCCCCAGAGCGGTTGGGATTCAGGTAAGCGTTTGAAGCTCGTACAGTCTTTAAAGATAAGCGAAGATTTGCTGACTGCTTACTAATGCCTTTTTTTCTGTTCTTTTCCCTTTTCCTTAGTAAGTGGCGTGCCGGGATGGGATGACAACGCCGAAGTGCCCACAGAACAGAAGGAGCGATGAATGAGGGGCAAAAGCGCCGCAAGGTAAGGCTGTTCCTAACGGTGTTCTTGTTCTTGCAGGAGCTGAGCGCAGAAGAAAGATGCAGGCCTACTGGAGACCGATCCGAACACGGTGAGTGTCACGTTGCAGGTGCAGAAAACGCAAAGCATGTTTCTCAGCCTGGGCGTGGCTTATATAGTCTCTGGGTATCCCAGGTGTCTCTGGGCTGAACCACACCCAAAAGACTAGACTGCACATGCAGTTCTGGGAACCAAAATATGTGGGGGCATCCATCTTGTCCCCATCAATGCACTACAAGTCCAATCCCCAATGTTATCCTAAGGGAGTGAGTGAGTCTGGTGCCACAAGCGCCAAGTCTGACTCCAAGTGGGTCTTTGGAGGGATGGAGAGGCCCTTGAGGGCCATGTAGGTGATCGTGGCCTGGCTTCAGCCTGACATCCTGGAGGGCTGGGGACATGAGGGGCAGGAATCATGACAACAGCAGCGCATAGCGGAGGTATCATACAAAAATATCGCCCTCATTTGTGCGCCCTCACAGTCACTGCGACTGTGGCGCACACAAAATGAGGGTGACATTTACTGCGCCCAAGCAGAGCAGAGGTTGCAGGGGTGTCCCCCACTCTTTCTGGGCGCAGTAATGGGGGTCAGGGGTTGCGGGGGTGTCCCCCGCTTACCATTTCGGAAAGCAGGGGACATGTAAAAAAAAAAGAAAAAAAAAAGCGCCCAGCGGCTTTAGCTCCAAACCACGTTAATGGGAAGAGCTGACACTGCAGGGATCACAGAGTGAGGGCGGCACATGCAGAAGTGTGCCGCCCTAATGGTAAGTGGGCTGGGGAGGGGTAATGCAGGCCAGTGGAAGCAGGCACAGGGATCCACATGATCACTGTGCCGTGCCGTAACTGCCGTTGGCATTTTCGGCATCGCAGTTGCGGGCGGCGCAGTGATCACATAGATCCCATAGCGGAAGGAGAACCAGAGACAATATTTAGAGACATTAGCTGGCCCCACACCACAATGGGACACAGCGGGCTACGTCGCACACAGGCTGTGTAACTTTGACAACCCACAACAGGCTCAATCAGCGTGTGCAGTGGAGCACATGTAGTACTACAGCAACCCACAAGGCTTGCAAACAGTGACACGGGGCCATAAAACAACATAAAAAACAGTGGAGGGACAGGAGAACCACAGAGAGGAGTAGTGAAGGTACAGGGGGGACCCCAAAGCCCAGCTGGAGAATAGGGGGCCACACCAACACCGGGGAGCAGGAAATCTGACTGAATCAACGGCTGCCTGCATGTGAAGCCTGTGGACGGGGACGACTGGTGCAGAGGAGAGCAGGCCAGAGGAGCCTCTGCCATAAAGGGAGCGTCACAGTCCCCTCCACGCCCAACAGAGCAGAGGGCAGCAGTGACGGAGCAGTGCAGGTGCCCTATGTAATCGGGCAAACAATTGGTGCCGGCTGTAGCGGATAGGGGCTGAGAACCTAGCAGACGAAGACAGGTCTGATGAAGGCAATTTGCAGACAACAGAGCTAGCCACAGCCCCTCGAGCTTAGCAAAGGGTGAGGGGCCTGAGAAGACGGCAACTTACAGAGGCTTTATGGCAAAGGGTGGTAAAAAACAAAACCACCTAACATTTACTCAGAAAGAAGGGATATGGAAAAATAACGACAACCAGAAGACCACTCTTGGATCTCCTTCAATGGTGGCCACATCATCCTCCACGGGAGTTGCGGCGGGGCAATGTGAGGGCCCCCGGCTTCGAAGCTAAGCCTAGTCCTTGCAGAAATGCGCTCTGGGTTCGCTGCCATCAACACAAAACTGGACGGCATGACATACAAGGTGGACAGGATGCAGGAGCGCATTGTTAAAGAAAGAAGCAGGACCTCCAAAGTGGAAACAAGAGTCAGCATTCTGGAAGACACCAGCAGGCAGCACAGGAATTTCACTGCAAAGTAAGGGCTATAAGAGACAAGAATGAGGACCTCGAAGCAAGATCACGAAGAAACAATATCAGGGTGGTGGGGATTCCGGAAACGGTGCCACAACAGAATGTGGAAGTATTTATGGAGACTTTTATAAAAGGCGTGCTGCAGGAACCACCACTATCCACCCAATTCCTGGTTGAAAGAGCGTACAGGATATCACAGCTTGCCCCGAGACCAGGTCAAAACCCATGACCAGTGATAGCGAAAGTGCTAAATTACAGAGACCAAGATGCTATACTCAGGAGGGCGAGGGAACTCGGCGACCTCACATTTGAGAAAAGTAAAGTGTCCTTCTACCCGGACTTCACCCCAGCCATCCAGAAGGCCTGCATGTCCTTTGCAGCCGCGAAGAGGGCACTACGCGACTGAGCGCTGGAATACTCTATGAACACCCCTCCAAACTGAGAGTCCAGCACAATGGAAGGGCACACTTCTTCATTGATCCGGCAGCGGTACACAAATTAATTGAAACTCTGCCGAAATGACCTGCCAGGCACTACAATATCAGAGACCAGTATCCCACTGCCGACAGTGAGCAATGGGCGATGAACAGGCGAGCACCAATGATAGAGACACCACTTCCAGGTGGTGATACAGGTCATAGCCCGATGGGTCATGTTAAAACAGAGCTTAAAATGTAACGAGTCAGTCCTGAGGCAATTAAGAAAAGTTATCTGATGTTAGGCCTCCTCTAAGGCTCAGGAGAAGAGGCCTCTTGGATGGTGGTGTCCGGGCCCCCCGGGCTGTTGCCCATGCTGATTAATGTGTTGGGTTGCTGTGTGTGGGGGGGTATCAACTGCAGGTTGGGGATGGGCAGTGTGGGAGGGGGAGAGTAGAGCGGGGGAAAGTTGGGGCAGGTTTGGAGGGGAAGGTGAAAGTTGCCCAGTTGGCAGTGCTGGGGTATCTCAAAAAGGTTCACATCTATACAGAAAGACCACAAGGCAGTATTTGGTACGGTTGGCAATGCGGGGACTACGTGCGTTTCTCTTTGATCCTCACCCTAGCAATTGCATGTAAGGTAATAAGTTGGAATGTACGGGGCCTGAATGATCCGCGTAAAGCCAGTAAAATACAATATTATGAAAGGCACGGAGCAAAGATAGTCATGTCACAGGAAACCCATCTCAAAGGGAAAGGGAATGAATGGGTGGCCAGGAACTGGGGAAACTGCAAGTACTTCACAACATATTCAGCATACTTAGGGGGGATGATGATGCTGGCACACAAGTCACTTGGATTCAGGGTAAGTGACACCACAATAGACCCCAGTGGGAGGTATGTGATTATATCGGGATGTGTGGGAAACATGAAGTTAACGCTAGTCAATATATACGGGCAAATGTAGATGACCCCGAATTCTTTTACACCTTGCTCAGGCACTGTCAAAAATATTTGCACACTAACATATTGTAGGAGGGTGATCTTAACGTAATGCTGCACCCAACCGTAGACAAGTCTAGGGGGGGAGACGAGGCGCACAAGGGCGGCTGAAACCATGCTAACCGCGATGGGGGCACTGGAGTTGGAAGACGTGTGGGGAATGCTACGCCCGGTTGAGTGGGGGTTTTCGCACCACTCTACAGCACACAAAATCTCAACCAGGCTGGATTATATACTGGTGTGCCCCCAGCTAATACATTGCATGGAGGGGTGTGAACAACTCCCGAGAACGTTCTCTGACCACACCCCGGTGCTATGGCTCTTGCGTCTAGATATGACGCCACCCCGCCCCCATTGGAGGTTCAAGCCAGCGGCATTGCTAGACATAATGGGCCTCATCACGAGTTGGGCTGTATCCCGGCTGTAATACAGCCTGACTGTAATAGCCCTAGCACCGATCGGTCCGGCGGTATTACCGCCGGATCACGGGTTGGTTGTTAATGGTAAATCCCCATTCCACATTGGGTCCATTGGATTCAATGGGGCATTTTCAGCGCTAATTGTGCGGGCAATACAGCCGGCGGTAATACAGCCGAAAACAGGGGATTTTCACCTCCAGAGAAAGGCTGAAGGTAAAACAGGCCATTTAGCGCCCAACTCGTGATAGGGCCAGCCCTTAAATGTGGCTGTGATACCGTTACTACCGCATTTAAGGGCTACAGCCCAACTCGTGATGAGGCCCTAGTCTTCAAGAGTGAAATACACAGCTTGATCAAACACTATTTTTAGGAAAACCCGGGCACTGTGTTGGGGAAAGGGAGTCTTTGGGAGGCGTTCAAGGTGGTACTGAGGGGGGGTTGCATGTCCACCGAATTGGGAGTGCTGAAACTGATCCGTAGACAGCTTAATGAAAAAGAACTCGAAGTAAAACACTGGGAAGGGGAGGTGGAAAGGTTGAACACATCGAGTTTGCTGGCTAAACTAAAGAAAGGATTGGTCTACTTCCAAGACCTAGCGGACCGAGAGTTGAAGTACTTTGCCCAACCCGTCATGGCCCGCAGATACAGGGAAAAGGGGAGGCCGTGTAGGCAACTGGCGACACTGGTCAGACACAAGTGGCGATACAGGGAAATAATTGCAGTTAGGACACCGGGGGAGGGGGATGGGAGTGGTTGTGAAACCAAGTGAGAAAGCGGAAAGATTCCACGCATACTATGAATCCTTGTATGACACTAGAGGCTCCCTACCGGAGACCGATCTCAGAAAATATATCAAAGCGGCAGCTCTCCCTAGGCTTAGTGCTGAAGGTGTTGAGGCCCTGGCAAAGCCTCTCATGGTTGAGGAACTGCTGGGGGTGATGCAAGCCCTTCCCTGCTCAAAAGCGCCAGGCACAGATGGTACAACAGCTGAATTTTACAAGGAACAGGGCCCAGAGGTAGCGCGACATATGCTGGGGGTTTGGGAAGAGGGATTTGGGAAGAGGGACTGGAGTCAGGTACACAACCACCCTCAATGCGGGAAGCAGTGATAACTTTAATTCTTAAACCAGGAAACGACACGCTAGATTGCTCCTCCTATCGCCCGATCTCCCTGTTAAACTTTGACACAAAAGTATACACCAAGGTGGTGGCGGATTGCCTGCTTCCATATATTACACAAATAATCCACCGGGATAAATCAGGGTTTAGCCCCAGGAGATCGACCTCACTGAACCTCAGACGATTGTTTGCAATCTTGCCACAAATAGATCCCTCCACACAAGCAGTTGTGGCGCTTTTGGACATGGAAAAAGCATTTGATTCCGTGGAGTGGAAGTACCTGTTTGGGCTGCTGAAACAGGTGGGGGTCCCCGCATATTTCTTGAAAGTGATGTGACTGCTGTATGCAGGCTCGAGTGCTCAGATAAACATAGATGGCATGTGGTCTGACGTGTTTGAAATAGGATGAGGGACCAGACAGGGGTGCCCGCTATCTCCCCCTAATCTTTGCCATTGCAATAGAGGTGCTGGCTTGCAGGCTGCAGAAATTTCACGGGCATAGGGGCTTGACCATGGGAGGGCCTAGCAAATTAGTCACACTGTACGCAGATGATGCGATTATTTATATCAAGAACCCGGTAGTTAACTTAGAGCCACTAACAATGGAAATAACGGCATTTGGTGAAGCCTCCGGATGTAGACTGAATTGCACTAAGTCCTCCCTGTTCCCCCCAAATGAGGCCACTACCTGCCCGCCGAATACAGAGGGGTTTGGTTGTGAACAGACCGCGGTCACATGCCTAGGAGTTAGGGTTAGCAGGGAAGCCCAATCCTTGTTAGATAATAATCACAAGAGATATTTACAGGCCTTACGAACCAATGGGGACAGATGGTGCAGACTCACACTCATGAGCAGAGTGGCGGTGGCTAAAATGGTGGTGGTCCCCAAGCTCCTCTATTTGTTTCAAAACATTCCGGTATGGCCGGGAACGTGCTACTTCCGCAAAGTGCGCTCCCAAATGATAAAGCTGGCCTGGTACCCGAAAACCCCATACATAAAATGGGAAGGGCTGACATTACCTTGGGTAAAGGGGGGGATAGGTGCTCCCGATGTCGAGGCATACTATTTAGTGGCACAATTATCTTTTGCAAGGTTTTGGATGACGGGGGCGCCGCCGACACCCCATGTTTGCATAGAGCGAGACTTGGTGCATCCCTACTCCCTGCAGGGCGTGCTGATATCCGGCAAGGTCGCAGACAGATGCAAGGTGGACCCAATGGCATTTATGGTGCACGCATGGAGGAGGGCTATGAAGAGACTGGGGTGGGGCACCCATTTGATCCAGGCATTTCACTATGGCAGATAGAGGTCTTGGCGCCAACTTGTGATGTATCTATAGTGCGTGAGTGGGAGGGAGCGGGAATAGAGAGACTGGAAGATATGTACCCGAATGGAGTGTTTGAATCTATGGAAAACTTTGTTGGTAAAATGGGCGGAGGAATACAACACAGATTGCAGTATTATAGGATGAAGGCAGCCTTCAGGAAGTGGTTCCCAATGTTCCCTGACATCCCACAGATGACACGGCTACTGCAATACATCAGAAATTCGCCTGGGTGTAGATGGGTGGTGTCAGCAATATATAAGACCATTCAGACAAATTCGCACTGCCCCCCCACATACCCCTCTCATTTTTGAAAGCAGGTGGGAGGAGGACTCTGGGTGGAACTTCACTGATTAACAATGGATGATGATGTGTAGCATCACACACACGGGGGCCTTTAGTTCCAGGCTGCAATTCATTCAACTTAAATCTCTTCATAGGGCCTATGTCTCACCTCCACGAGTACACAAGTACGATCGCACCAAACCTGCAGTGTGCCCGAGGTGTAACGCAGAACCAGCTGACACGCATCCACGGGATTACACTGTGGTAGGCTCGGAAACAAGCCAATCACCATTCAATGTAATCCTGTGAATTGCAATGCCGGGTACTAATGTTTTGATTAAAAATGTCACGTGTGCTTAGATAATTTGCAGTTAAGAAATGATGTATGGGAAGATGCAGTGTGTTTTAAACTGCAGGATAACTTGGCATTTGCACTGTAGAACCATGATATTACTAAAGAGTATTTGAAAAGGAAAAAATACTTCTAGGAACATACGAAGATATTTCTGGCTCCTATGTATTTATACCCTGCTTAGGTAATCAGATATAACTTTATGAAGTTTAGATTTAACTTCTTATAGACGCACACAATTATGAGTGAAAGAAGTAATATCCTGAGGGTAGTTCGTTTGTGTCAATGTTGCAAGACCTGTGAAGAAGTAGAACATCTAAAAGAAAAATGAGTAGTCAATTATTTTTCTTGTCTTGCTGCAGAAAACGTTTAAGTTCTTTTTCAGATACAGTTTGGATAAAAAATGTCCAGTGACTGTAGATGTCTGTCTTGTCAATCCAATGTTACAACTAGATTACTACAAACCTTGGAAGATTTTCGCTGATAGGCCTGCAGCAAACTTTACTATTCAGGGGTCTGCGACCTGCAGCTCTCTTGATGTTTTGGACTTCAACTTCCATGATCCTTCCTTATTCACTATGCTTATAAGTGCACACTATCATGATTTGAGGAAGGAATGGTTAAAACCACATTTTAGGAGCAAGCATATTGGGGTTATTAAGGAAGCAATGTCTATTGTGATAAATTCAGAGGATATTTCTTTTTTGTATGATTTGGTTGCATTTTTAAAAAGAGTGTTAGACCTGAGATCGCATATTTTGCACAATGTGTGCAAATAGACTTATGTTTTTAGCCGCCTTGAAGTTTAGCAGACTATTTCAAACTTTTATGCTTGGAGCTGGAAGAGTTTAAATTGGGTTTTATGATGTATTTATCTTGTTGATCTGATCATGTGTTTTTTTGTGTATTGTAAATGGAGACATCCGAAATAAATGTTGTTTGATTGATTTATTGATTGGCTATGCTGGTTCTGTCTGATGAAAGTTGCAGTGCAACACATTTGGAGATCGAAACGTTTCTGATACCACAAGTGAGCCCACACATTAGAAATGAATAATTTTAAAACAAAGGTTACGTGCATTAAAAAGAAATCTAAAAGCAGGGATTATGTGTGGCGCTTATTGGAGCCAGATAAGATGATTCATAATGTAAAAAAACCTGCGTGTTCATTTTGCGGACAGGAGGAAATGGAGTGATCATCGGGGGGCCCTAAGTATAGATGTCATTAACTTATTTACTAACTGATGAGAGCTTCAGAGAGTTTCAGGGCCTGTTGTTGTGGCAATAGTGTACTGCCTCTTATGAAAGCTTCTGAAGCCAAAATTGTCCATGCTGTTACTTACAGTTCTGAGTTATGGAGTATGGAAGGCCTAAAATGGTTGAAAAGGCTTGAGGATGACTTATCAAGAAGGTTATGTGGTTGTCTGGGGAGTGGCAAAGGAATGCATTTTGGTTGACCTTTGACTGCTTTCTCTGGGGTCTCTTGAGAACTAAAAGACAGTTTGGTTTTATAAAAGGATACACGGAGCTATTGAGGATTGTCTTATGGCACATATCAGTGGCAAGCCGTGTGAATCAAGTAACGCTAACCTATAATGTGGCAATAAGGCCCAAGATGGCGGGTCAATACTGCCCAAGGTAATGCCCCTGGGGCCCATAGTTACAGGCCCGAGCGTTGCGAGGGCCTTAAGAAAGGCCCCGGGGGCATTACCGTGGGCGGTATTGGCCCGTCGTCGAGGGGCTTATTGCCATTGGTACCCCGGCCTGTTAGACCGGGGTACTAATAGCCTTATTTCTGTTCCGAAACGCTGCAGTGTTTCAGAACAGAAAAAAATAGAATGGCCACCGGGAAAGGGAAAACGAAGTGCGTTTTCCCTTTCCATGGTGGCCATCGGGAGCGGACGCGCCGGGGACAGAAGTGTTCCCAGCGCGTTTGCTCCCTAAAAAGAAGAAAAAAGAAGGTAAGTGAGGTAGGGAGGGCAGAGAGGGGATAGTTTGCAGGGGAGGGGTGTGGGGGAAAGAAAAAAGGTACCTGAATCCCTGGCAGGGGACGATGCATCCTCCAGCCGTGTGGATGCTCAGAGCGGGTATTGCCCCGTTTTGAGCCTCCTCATTGGCTGAGGGGCTGCCACGCCCCCCGCCAGGAAGAAACACAGGCACGTACATGCATCCACGGGTTTACACTGTGGTAGGCTTGGAAACAAGCCAATCACCATTCAATGTAATCCTGTGAATTGCAATGCCGGCTACTAATGTTTTGATTAAAAATGTCACGTGTGCTTAGATAATTTGCAGTTAGGAAATGATGTATGGGAAGATGCAGTGTGTTTTAAACTGCAGGATAACTTGGCATTTGCACTGTAGAACCATGATATTAGTAAAGAGTATTTGAAAAGGAAAAATACTTATAGGAACATATGAAGATATTTCTTGCTCCTATGTATTTATACCCTGCTTAGGAAATCAGATATAACTTTATGAAGTTTAGATTTAACTTCTTATAGACGCACACAATTATGAGTGAAAGAAGTAATATCCTGAGGGCAGTTCGTTTATGTCAATGTTGCAAGACCTGTGAAGAAGTAGAAAATCTAAAAAAAAATGAGAAGTCAATTCTTTTTCTCTGCTTTTCCAGCGCATTCCATTTAAGAAGTTAATGATTTATAAACAAATTAATTTTGCCTTAGAGTTCTAAGGAGGAGGATTTCTCCCTCATTATGGGTGAATTGGACTATTGAAGACATCCGTGCTTTGAAGCAGATTAGTGATTGTGTATGAATATTTTATTTATGACTGATTTATATTTGAAGTAACATGTACTATAAATTGGTATATTGAAGTACGTAGAACGATTGATTAATGTTGGTGGAAATGATGGGTGATATTATACTGGTAGTGCATATGTATAATGTAAGTTTCGATTGTGATGATAGTTTTATATGGTTATGTATAAACCTTTTCTTTAACCCCATAATATGAAAAATATTTTTTTTTTAAAAAACCTAATTAAAAAAAGTGCAGGTAATCGAATTTTGCATTCAGCATGATTCATGTAGTATGCAAGATGTAAAGAGGGAGCAGCTAGCAATTCTTTATTTTTATATTTCAGGTGATGCTCTAGAGAGTCGTTGAGTCCAAACACATTTACAGGAAGGCTTTGGTGCCAGGAACATAAACCTATTCTTAGGTTTCCATAAAGGGTGTTGAGAGAATGATCAGCTTCAGTTTACCTAAGGCCATGCTGGTGACAAGGTTCAACACAATCACTCACCTAAACTGGTGAGAGACCACACCCCTGAAAAAGGCCACAAATGGATTGCATAGGAAATTGGTTGGGAAATTAGGAAACTAAAAATGAGTATGAAGTGTACACTCACTAAAGAAACATGCTCTTTCCATGACTGGAGTTTACGAATAAAAGTGCAGACATGGAAAATCTTTTCAGATAAATCCAAGGGAATTTTGGAGAAATCATTGCGACGAGTGGTGTCTGTAAGCCATCTGCTGATCTATATGGCACACGTCGTCCACCACTCAGATCTCTAGTTAACAGAGCAATGTATATAATGGAGGCCAGCCTACCTACTACTTGGGCCTGAATTTGCAAATTTGGTAGATTCAGCATAGGGGGCTGCTCATGAAAGCACTTTAAAATTGTCTGGATAGAGTATTTTAGCCTAAAACATAGGGAGCAAAGTTATAGAGGGTTTAAAACACTTGAAAAAAGCCCTTCGGCCTGAAATATGAAAGTAGAATAAGCTATTTCAGCTAGGTCGCACATGCCACAGCACATGCAGTAGCCCCCACTGGAAGTTCATCTCCAGTTCAGAGACATAGGAGCAGTGCATTATGGGAAGGCACAGTAGCTAAAACGGAAACCTTTTGCTCAAGAACATTGTCTTTGCCTGATAAATTAGTGCAGTTTTATACAGAGCATTTTGCAGCCCAAGTCAGACAGCTCTTCGTGATGCAGGAAATGTCGTACATGTTCATCCCTGTCTTTTGTTGAAAATGCTATGTATAAAATAGCACTGCCCTATAAGACAAAGCCAATTTTCTGGCTTGAAAGGCTTGCATTGGAGCTAATTGTTCTTTACTCCTTTGAATTCCGTTTCTTGACTGTTTGACCATGTGAAGCCTGCTCCCTTTTTTTAACAAGCTTCTCGTATTCACGCTAGTGATCAAGAATTAAGGAACAAACTTGCCAGTGTATTCTTGCATACCTTGAAAAAAACGTAGCATATCTTCCTTTTTCAGTGCTCTTGCATCGACAACGGCATGCAGCAGATTCCTCTTCGACATGAGCATTAATTCAATAGGTGCCATCACGAGTTGGGCGGTAGCCCTTGAATGCAGTGGTAACGGGGTTACAGCCGCATTTAAGGGTCTGCCCAATCACGAGTCTGGCGTGTTTACCCCCAGATCAGAGCTTCGGGTAAACACACCTGGAAAATGCTGATCTTCAGTGCAATTACTGCATGGTAATACCGTCAGCGGTAATTGCGCTGAAAATGTCCCAATGGAGAATAACGTTTACTGCCCCACCCGTGACCCGGTGGTAATACCATTAGACGGGTGGGCGATAACGCAAATAAAGTTGGGCTGTATCCCAGTCGGGATACCGCCCAACTCATGATGAGGCCCATTGTCTTTATTTCCTTGAGCTGAAGGCAGTGTCCATCCGGACCATGCTCCCCTTCTTCAATGGCACCTCATGCGCCTCTCCTGGCATGCACCGCCACTCTTGCCTAATCTTTCGGGATCTGGTCATGCTTGCTAATGCAAGACTACCCATGCCTACACTCATCAATGGCATTGGACTCGTCAATGTACATGAATTAAGCTTCACTGTAAAAAACCTAGTGTTGGTAACCCCTCTGTCTCAGTGAGTATTCTTCACCTTCAGGAAGTCTTTTCTAGCTGACTGAACTGACAGGCTACTATCGGTAAAGATCAGCATCTTTGACCACTGTTAGGAGAGTTCACCCATGTCTTGCTGCGCCTTCACAATCAAGTCACAGGCAATCTATGTGACGATTGTAGCATTCTAGACCTAGATGGATAACTAGGAGCAGGATGGGGGGCCCTCTTTGCCTAAACATTTTAAGAGATCAAAGGGCTTCCCCAGCACCTCGTGTGTGATCCTCTATTGAAAGCTCTCCATTGGATGCATCGTAGAGGATTCCGGCAATCCGATGAGACTGGTGTTGTTCCATCCCTTTTAATTGTTTTTGTTTTTATATCTACCTATTGTTTTAATTTCTGGCTATTGTATAGCACATTTTCATATTCTGTCGAAAGAGGTGGAGGTCTGTGATGTCTCAGATATGTTGGGAAAGCTAATTCCAGAGAAGACAGACAGGAACTGTGAATATATCTGCCATTCTGCCATTTGTGGCCTACTCAATAACCATAGCTAGAAGTGGTAGTGCAGTGACAGGACAGAAGTTAACATGGTCTTTTGGGTTGAGAGTGGGCTTCTTCAGCTGGTCCGATAGCACAGCGAGTAGAGTGCTAGACATCTGTGCAGAGCCTGCTGACGCAGTTTCAAATCCCGGCAGGGCCAAATTCAGCCTTTCATCCTTCTGAGCACCACACACTGTGGGTAATAATAAGCAGCGCTCAGATGCCTGAGGGTTCGTAGCGCTATATACATGCTAAATTATTATTATTATCCATTATCGTGAGCTTCTAGTAGGGCAAGTCCAGCGTTTCTGTCATTTTGATGACCCTAGGCTTCTGCTCGGTTTGTAGGAGGAGCTCATGTAAGATGGATAGGCTGGAACATTTACATACATAGTTTTATGAATGAGATCTAGGCATTTAAATGTACATCTCTGTCTCTGATGGGCAACCGTTGCAATAATAGAATATCTTTTTTTATATGGTCTGATGTTGGCTATCAGTCTGGTGCACACTTCTAAAGACCTTGTAGCTTCTTAATTGAAGTAGATTCGGCTCCTTCTATAGTAGAGTGTCAATGTTCTTCTTTTGAGGCAATGAGTTGAGTTTCTGAGTGTAAAAGTGTGAGGGAGAAGAAAGGTTTAATGTTGCTGAGTGATAAAGCAGCCAGTGTAAAGGGTGGAGTTAATACTGGCCTTAAAGGAGAGAGTGGTGTCCAAGATCACTCTGAGGCTTTTGGCATTGGAGACTTTGAAGATGTCAAGGCCCCAGATGACAAGATTCTGGCACATAGAACACACCAAGGAAAGAGCTTTGGTTGATCCTATTGTGAGGAATTTCATTTTGGCTGTGTTTAGATACACCATATTATCATTCATCCAGGATTGGATCTGGTTTAAGATTGAATAAATATGGTTTAGCTGCAGGGAGCCTTCTTTTGTGATGCCGATGTATATTTGGGTGTCGTCAGTGTAAATGTGGCAGTCCACCCTGTTAGATATGAGACTGTTGCTAGGGAGTCGCATGTATATGTTGAAGAGTATGGTTGAGAAGATGGAGCCTTGAGGGTCTCTCTTGAAAGCTGGAATAGCTAGAGCGGTGTTGGGACCTAGTCAGACTTTGGAGAATCTGTTGGAGAAGATTGATTGGAACCATGTATGTGCAGGTGATGTCACATGGGCTACTGGTGTAAGGTGATCCGGGAAGATGTGATTTTTTAGGATATAAAAAAAGCAGAAGGGTGATGAAGGACAAGGAGTGAGCATCTGCAGGCGTCAGCAATACAGCAGAGGATTTCAACTACAGCTACTGTTGCTTTGACTGTGCTGTGTATAGGAGGAATTCTGATTGTATTTAGTAGCAAGTATGTTTATATTTGAGATGTGACTGGTGCTTTTTATTTGTGGCCTACTCAATAGCCATAGCTAGAAGTGGTAGTGCAGTGACAGGACAGAAGTTAATAGGGTCTTTTGGGTTGAGGGTGGGCTTCTTCAGTCTAGGTTTGAACCAGGATAGCTTATGTGTCTCTCGGAAAGTGTCATGGGAGGAGCTGAGATTGCAGAGGTGTTAATAGACTGAAGAGAGAGTAGAACTGAACTCCTTAAAGAAGTGTGGAGAGCACCAGTCTGTTGGCGATCATGGCAGTTTGATGGTAGAGATATTGAACGTAACAGATTGAATGGAGGTGGGGAAAAGTAAAAGGAGTGCAGGTGTGTGGAAATGGATGGGTTTGTAGCACACATCTGGGGGTAATCTTATGTTTTATTTTGCTGAATGTGGATGTGAGAATGACATGCAGCTCAGTGAACCAGTCTAGCAATTACATCAGTGGGAGTGTTTGTGAAGTAGTTGGTCTGAAGTTTAAAATTATTTTGAACTGTTCTTGAGGTTTATTAGTTTGTTTGTTCACTTATTTGATTTGCAGGAGAATGGGTGATTGGCAGCTCTCTGACCTTCGTTCCTGAGGGAATTGCTTTTTCTCCATTTTATTTTCATCATGGGTTCCACATGTGTGAGGCTGATTGGTTTTGTTGAAAATAAAAAGTGGCTGGATTTGGTACAAGTGTTGACTGTTTTGTAGGGGGCAGTGTGAGAAACCTGAAGGTGTCTCAGGCTAGTCCCTGGGGATCTCTCTCTCAGGTGGCCAGGGCATGGCCGTCGCCTTTGGATCCAGACCCTCGGGGTGGACCAGTGCGGGAGGATCGCCTGGGTGAGGGGTCTTCGGGGAGTGGGACACCTGATGGTGAGACGCAGTATCCCCCTCCCTATAACACCTTTACCACATCCTACTCAGTAGGATACTTAGGAAACCTTACCCCCACCCCCTTTCCCTTCCAAAAAACTTTGTCACAGACAGCCCACTCTGGGAGAAAACAGACCGACACCCAAGCAGTGTACCTGACATGTCCCACTAATATGTTCAGGCAAGGTCAGGCAATTACTGGAAACCATTCACACATGACTTCCATTAAGCTTCCCACAGGGATAAAAGACAGAACACACTCTGAGTGAGGAAAGCACATAAAGGAACAGTGTTTCCCAGGCAGCAGCTGGATGAGGGGAAACAGATGGCAAACCAAGAAGGGTACTCAATAAGGGAGATAAACTGGACTTTTCTGGTGAGAAACTGTTACTTTCAGTAATCCTTCCAATTAAAAAGCATAAGGCCAGGAAACCCGATTGAAGAATCCTGCATTGTGTGTCAGAAACACCCGGGGCCCTACTGCAGGGCTAATCGACTCGGAGAGGAGCAGCAGCTGCTGTGATACCGTCCTTGATTCCGGAATCAAAGAATTGCGGAGAGATCAACACAGCCGGTGAGTTGGGGAGATCGATACAAGACCAGTCTGTGTTGAAGTCAAGGTTGAAAGTGGCAATATTGCATAAAGAATGCAAGAACGAAGATTGGAAATGCGTGTGATGAAAGACGCAAGGAAAGCCTAATAGCTGATCGATGTTTGAACTTTGAAAGAGAAAGATACATACAATACAGAGTGGTCCGGCACCGCAAATGTGCTCAATCGAAGGTCTCTATGAGGTATCCAGCCAAGAAGTGGCAGAAGTGAAAGTAAAGAGAAGATGGAAATGTTAAATAAAGTGAATCAAAGTTGTCCTGTGACGGTTTAAGCAAAACCCATCGGACAATCGAAAGTCTTGATTTTTGATACAAAGAGCAAAGCTTAGAAGTGAAACTACATGGTCCGAGCCCGAACGAGGGAGAGCAAGTGTGAATATTGTGTTAAAGGGGTCCGGGCCCGAATGAGGGTGACCCATTGTGAACATTGTGTTAAAGTGGTCTAAGCCCAAACGAGTGAGATCAATTGTGAACATTGTGTTAAAAAGGGGTCCGATACTGAAGGAGAGAGACCATGGTAAACTGTGAACCTGCAAACTTATGAATGGGAAAAGACTCTAAGAAAGGAACATTGGTGCTTATTGTTTACGTCAGATCCTTTGTAGTAAGAGAATTTCATTGGGAAAGAGACTTTGACACAGAAGTCCCTGATACCTATGTTTTGAACTATATCCTCGTGGCAGGGTCGCTAGAGTGTGTGCGAAGCTCCAGTGTGCTGCCTTGTCCCATGCTGAAAACTTGGGGAAGGGAATCCAACTGCTCAACTATCCTGACATATTATTTCTTGAACACTTTTCTTTTTGCCTACATTGTTGTCCCACAACATTTGTATTTAGAAGTAAGGATTGGCAATAGGTTTATTAGTATAGGCCCTTTTATTTTGACAGAGACTCCACTAGGACTGGTTATTATTATTTGATGGTCGTAGCCTGCTCCCATCCTTACATTTAGGATTAGATAGGGGTTCAACCAACCCATTGAAGTTCAATAAACACCCTTGAACTGTGATCACTTGTGTCTGTCTTCGCTGTTTGGTATCATGCCTTCCTTACAGCAGCCTGATTTAGAATGTATCACAATCAAGATTCACAGATGTAAGACTAACCTGCAAGATGCATCTGCTGTAAAGCTGCTAGAAAGGGAGTCCCTTTCACTCCAGCTAGCTTGCTCTCGTCAGAACTAAGAGAACTGCTGGAGCCATGGGGAAACCCTCTGGGGAATAAACCCCTAAGGTTCAGGTTGAGAGTGCTGCGCTGAACTGGGCAGATCCTGTGCGATGGTTTGTAGCAGGTAGCGGAAGGAGGTTGCAAATGGTCTATCTTTCTTGATGCCCGCTATGGTTACTCCAGAACTCTGAGCGCCCAAGGAAAGGCTGGTACTACAAACGAGGAATACAGATTTGAGAGGAAGCCTATCTTAGGAGGAGTTTGTGACCTACCGCTAAAGTGCTACTGGGGAGGGCCTGCGAGGCTGTGTGGTGGGGGCGTCATGCACAAAGCATAGGAGGTTGCCCGCTGAAGCGGAATACAGATCAATAGATGAGAGAAGCCCTGGGTGCAAGGAAAGGGAAAGAGCAAGCAGAACCGGAAAGTAAGTTAGAGTGAGCTTACAAAGTGTCTGTAGGAAAGTAGCGATGCAGTGTCGCCTTGACAACCAGAATCTTTAATCCTCCCTGGGCAGAAAACGGATGTCGCGTCACGTGGCTCATTGGCAGCCATCCTACAAGGTTCAGCAGTCACAGAGATTCTATGTCTCCAGCGTTGCCAAAAGGAGTGCTGCTGCAGACAAGTCATGACAGAATGTGAGTGATGGTGCCGTTTTAGTCATCCAGAAGCAGGGCAAGACCACTAGCCTGGGTAAGGGTGTGAGCAGTGGTTTGGAAGACTCTGTCAAAGAGCTAAGGGTCAAGCTCAGAATTTGGTCCAACCACTTTTGGTTGAGTCATCCGAGGTTAGAGGGGCAAGGGGGGTCTAGAAGAACCAGGAGATAATATAGGACGGGTGGGAAGATGAACGGAATAGACAGAAGAGATAAAAAGGTGAAGGCTTAGTCCTAGCAGAATGGCTTGGGCAATTCATGTGCTGATGGTGGCCAAGAGCATGGAGGGTATCCCAGAAGGTCTCCGAAAATGTGTTGGATACATAATTGAAATGTGGGGAGGCACAGGTAAGGCAACACATCTTCTTTATTGTGTACAAAGGTAAGCACCACCGGATACTCTCACAGCTTCTTCCAACTCCTCTAACAACCTTCCACTCCTTGCACCTTTCCTTTTACATTCTACATTCCACATTCTCAATTCCCTAAGTTATATCACACAGAATGCTATACATCTCCCCTTTTTACATTATAAAATTAAACATGCATAACTATGTACAAGAACCAAAGTGATTAAAATATGATATGATCTAAGTACATCAAAGAACACTGATGTGAATACAAAGAATATAGCAATATATAAATAACGAATATCAATGGAACATTGATATGAACATAGACAATAAAGCAGTATACAAACAACACATTACAGTGAATGTGCCCAACTTATGTTTGATAGTAACATGTGGTAAGATAATTGTAGACAAATGAGAAATAGCATCTTTTTTCAACATAATCTTTAAAATATAATGGTATAGCACAAACTCGCTTGACTGAGCCGCAGACTGACCTTGACCCAAAGATTTTGTCCATAATTTTCTTCATAAACACATCTCCTGACTTTCTCAATTTTTTGCCTTTTGGAATTCTCTCCCCTATGCCTTGCACCAATACATTTGAATACTCTGTTAACATTCCACACTCTCGCATCTGAGACTTTTACAGCTCCATGTAACCTCTCCACAACTTTCACAGAATCAAACCAATTCACACCTGCTTCTGGCCTAGATTGAGAACGTTTAATGTGCATCCAGGCCCCTCTCATAACCTCAAATTTCTTAACAGCCTTCCTAACTTCAAATTGAGCTTTATTACACATCTGCCTTTTGGTGATTTTCTCCTTGACAAATTGAAAATCAATATCCTCTGGCATGCTCTGCCCAATTGAGGTGGGCAAACTCTAGTGTTGGGTTTCCTCCCATCTCAAAAGGTGACACCACCGTGGTGGCGTGAGGTGTAACCCTATTAGCTACAACCATGTCTTCTGTAGCCTTTTTCCAATTACTACTTTCTGCAATGGCAGTTTTAATACTAGTCTTAATGGTCCGATTAAATCTCTTGACAATTCCATTGCTCTCTGGATTATATATATCGAACTAGTTCTATGCTCTAAGCCATTCCTTGTAAGAATTATCTCAATTTCCTCAGAAACAAGTTGAACGCCATTATCAGTCAAAATGTTAGAAGGATACCCTTCTCTCCTGAATATTTCATACACAAATTCCACTATTTCTCTGGTACAGATATTCTGCACCCAAGAAATCTCTACCGAATGGGAGAGCATATCTACTAAAACAATGCAATACTGCAAGGTTCCCTGACTCTTCACTGGTCCTAAAATGTCTAAAATAACTCTCTCCCAAGGTACTGATGGAATAGACATCAATGTCATGGGTTCCACTCTTGTAACACACCCTTTAGCTGCATCGTCACATATCGGACAATATCTGATTAGTCTCTCCACCTGAAAATCCATCCCAGGCCACCAGTAATCGCTTCTTATCAATTGTTTGGTTTTTGTCATGCAATGATGACCTTCATGTCCTATTTACAAAATGTTCTTTCTCACACCAATAGGCGGAAATAGATTGTGTCCCCTCAATATCATACCACCCTTACTTAATTAGTAACTCATCAAAAACGTATCTCACATCATCAGGAATTGTTCCTTTCCTGATCTCACTACCCTTGATGCCACACTAAAGACACTCCTTGACATCTTTAAGTACTTCATCTGCTAACATGGATTCTTGCAATTCATTTTCTGACACATCTTGGTTAATACTTAGAATGTGATCCTCTTTATCATCACTATCGTCTTCATCGTCAATCAGATTCGTCAACCTGGAAAGACGATCTGCTGCTCTATTTTTCACAACCGGCACATATTCCATCTCCCAATTGTAATCCTGTAAACTTGCAATCCACTTGCGTATCCTACAAGATACTTTGTCCAAGCCTTTCGTTGTCAAAATGTCCTTCAAAGGTTTGTGATCTGATTTAACAACAAACTTTACACCCCACTGAAAAGGACAAAATGTATCAATTGCTCACTTGATCGCCAGCAATTGTTTTTCAATCGTAGAGTAATTTATTTCTGCATCCTTTAGCACTCTGGATGCAAATGTAATGTTGCACTCCTTTGCCTCACTTCTCTGAGAAAGAACAGCCCCCAAACCATGATTTCTGGCATCTGTTGTAAGTATACTCTTCTTATTGGGATCAAATTTGCTTCGAGTAGGAGCTTTACTCAAAGCCAATTTAATTTCCTTAAACTCTCATTCACATTCATCATTCTATTGAAACCGCAATCCTTTTTTTTACAAGCCTTCTCATATTAACAGATTTACTTGCTAAATTTGAAATAAATTTGGCATAATATTCAGCCATAACGAGAAATAATAAAAAAGAAATCTTTGTCAGTGGTACTGGGAAAGTTTAAAATATTATTCACTAAATCTTTTTTAGGTCAAATAACATGTTCAGATATTTCATGTCCTAGATATTGTATGACAGACTTATGGGATTTGCATTTATCCTTAGATAGTGTTAAAACAGAATCTTTCTTTAACCTGGCATCATGTTCATCAACAGTTCTCCGATACACCAATACATCATCTTGAAAACACAACGCCCCCTTTATACCATGAAACAGTTGGTACATGATTTGCTGAAAAACAGCTGCAGCTGATACCAAACCAAAGGGCAAGCGCTAGCATTGAAACAACCCCTCTGGAGTGATAAATGCTGTTATATTTCTAGAAGCTGGATGATAAACAGACTTCAAATCTAAGGTACTCATGACTTTTGCACCACTTATTGTGCCTAACATTTCTGTTATAGTAGGTAACGAATGCCTATCAGGTATTACACATCTATTTACAGATCTTAAATCTATGCACAGTCTCAATTTTCCATTTAGTTTGTACACAATTACTAATGGTGACACCCATTCGGAAGACTGAAACCTTTCTCTCACACCCATTTTCTCCATCTGATTCAACTCATCATTTACAGCAGCCCTGATGACTAAAGGCACAGCTCTCACGTTTTTCTACCACTGGTACAGAATTGGATTTCATGAATATTCTGTGCATAAAATCTTTCATGTTACCCAGTTCGTCTCGGACTCTGTGCATGTTGAATAGGCATTTCAGGCAACGTAACACCATCCACTGCATAAACTGTCTCTTCAGCATTGGGAACACGTTTGATGTTCAGTCTCTTTTGATGTGAGCAACTCAAAAGTGGATAACTCCCTTTTGTAGAAACATACACTTTTTCTTTAGCAGATCTCTCCTTGAATTGCATGACAACCCAAAACCAACCTTCTAGATCAATTTGTTTTCCTCCGTGTGCTACAGGTTTTATATCCACTTCATTATGTATACTTTCACCTCTCATTTTCGGTTCGCAAATTATTCTGCGCAGCAAGGTATATTTGGCTCCAGATTCAATTACCATATCTATACTTATTCCTTCAATTTCTATGGTAGAGATAGGCGTTTCAATGTCAGCATCCTCATCCTCCACATTACTTATCTCATAAGTCATACCATCAATAATACATGTACATTCTTCCAAATCCTCACTCAGTTCGTCGCCACAATCAATATTTTCAGCTTTTGTCTTATAGCAGTTGGTGAAATGCTTCTGCTTGTTACATATATTGCACAAAGCTTTAATGCCAGGACATTTGTCACTGCTAGCAAAGTGATACAAACTATCACAGCGAAAACACCTTTTCCTTTTGTTTTCGTCTTTCCTTTCTTTGAACCTCCCTGATCTATTCTTTCCAATTATTTTTTTTGTTCCTTGTTTCTTTCTGGTGACATTTGTTCCTTGTATTGCCAAAACCTCCATTATTTGTAAATCTTCCACTTTCTTAGTGTCTTGTTCAGATCTTTTCTCTAATTCTTCCAGGCACTTGTGTGTATGTTCCACTTCTTTAGCATCTTTAATCACTTCATGAATAGATGGATGACTTTTCGCCATAGAGCTTCTCCCACTTTTCCGTCACTGCACTCTAACATAAACTGGTCTTGCAGTCTTTCATTCAAGGTATTGCCAAATTCACAAGAGGCTGCCAAACCTCTGAGAGCCTGAATATATTGTTCTACAGATTCATCCTTTTCCTGTTTCCTTTATCCAAGTGATACCTTTCAAGTATGATGCTCACAGATTTATCATAGTGTTTATTGAGCATCTTAATGCACTTTTCATATTCAGAGTTATTTGCTGATTCCTCATCAGAGAGTTGTGGGACATTCTCAAATTGTTCTTGGCCATAATTTCCTAGACAATGCATAAGGCGGCACTTCTTCCGCTCACTTGAAATGTTCAAACCATGGACTGCAAGCACATAATGAAACGTTTTTTCCAAAGCTTCCAGGGAATGCTGGACTCCCCTAAGTTGTCCCAAAAGAAATTTGGAGGAGGTACACCTTTCATGGTTTGTTTCTTCTGTGTTCTGGTGTTTCCGTGTGTTTTCTACTGGCTCGCTACTTGATGGTATTGCTGTTTTTCCACAACTTAATCGCTGCTGGGTGACTAACTTTAACAATTGTAGAGATTACAACCAATCCAAAGACCTAAATAAATGTACCAGTTAATTTGAACTGGTTTTATTTATTTATTTAAATCACACCTGCATATGTAATTGACAGGAATTGTGTATACACGGCATGTTGGTGTATCTCCTTTATTATTGTTGATTGACTGTAGCTTTGATGTACATTCTCCCATGTTCCGACACTATTTTCCTAGTGTCATCGCTCTCTCCATGTCTCTGCAAAGTTTTGTTTATGGATCACCTTGGCAACCAAAATGGAGGCACGCTATGCAGTGTCTTTATGTCCTTTTCTTTAGTGTCTCCAAACAGAAGTCACATGCTCTCCTGCGTGCGCTACTGCACCCGCTGTGCTTGCGCCACAGTATTTGTGCAGATGGCAAGATGACCAAATCTTCAATGTTGAATTGTAGATATATATATATTTTTTTTTTATTTTGCTTGCTGAGCGTGAGCGCAAGGGCATATGTGATGGGGCAGCACCTTCCTCCCTCCGCTAACTTCATTAAGGGCAGAGCAGCGATTTCATGGGGTGGTTGGTGATCTGATTACTCTCACCGTGGCTGCTCACTTTGTTATGGGATGGCAGGCCAATCACCCTCCCCGCGACTCCTCACCTCGCTAAGCAGTCTGTCTGACAAAGTGCGAGGGAGTTATCTCTGGCGATCAGGAAATGTGTTCAGAGTGATATAACTCCTGATTTCAATGAAGCAACCGTGTTATATGGTTCAGAGAGCAACGGCTACTCAGTGGTCTACCGTGCTGTTTCCTCATCGCCAATGAAATGTAGGGAGGCACAGGTAAGGCAACACATCTTCCTTATTGTGTACAAAGGTTAACACCATCTGTTACTCCCACAGCTTCTTCCAACTCCCCTAACAACCTTCCACTCCTTGCATCTTTCCTTTTACATTCTACATTCCACATTCTCAATTCCCTAAATTACATCACACAGAATGCTACAATCATCTATATACCTGTTCAGCTCTCTGGTAAAAAAGAGTGACTTTGTATTTATAGGAAAGTTGTAATTTCCAGTATTTTTCTGAGGGACAGTCAGTAGTAGCGAGGACAAGTGGAGGAAAGCTGGTGTTAGGGAAGCTTACAATAAGAGATTTGAATTGTTTAGGAGATGGGTGGCCTACTTTAGACGCTTTGAGGAGGCATGGTAAATAAGCCGTCAGACCTCCACCTTTTTTTGTGAGTCTGTGACCAGTGGTGATTTATTAAAGCTCTTTGAGTGATGAGATCACGGGCAGGTCAGGAGGAATCGTGCATCCAGGTTTCAGATTGTGTGACTACTAATCGAAAGCATTGACTGTGAGTCGCTCATGTAGAAATCAGGCATGCTTCTTTGCTGACCTGGTATTCAGGTGACCCTTCGTCTAGTTATGGGTATTAGGCTGAGCCGAGGAAGTTGCAGGTGCAGGAAGCATATTGAGTGATAGAATTATTTTTAAGGATCACTCTGATATGGTGCCCTTAGCGTTGTTCACGGATAGGAGAGTATTTTCCATCTTCAGACAGATTGTTGAGGCTGGGAGGGTGGGGTGTGTCGCTGTGTAAGAGTGTCTATGAGGGAAAGGGCTATGGATGAAGATGAGCAGTCTTCGTCTTGACTGCAGTAAGGCGCCCTTGAGATTTGCATTTTCCTGTTTGAAAAATTGTGTATTCTGCAGCATTGTGTATCACTAGTTCTGCTGTGCTCACAACACATACAGGCCCTTGTTCCAGGCAGTGATTCAGAAGGCAACAGCCTCCTTGCGCTCCTAAAAACATTGTGGTACTTCATGCTTAAAAACAGCTACTATGTACACCAGTGATGCTTCCTGGAACCAATAACCCATTGCAACAGAAAGACACAAACATTGAAAAATAATCCTTTAGTCTTGACTGATGCAAAACACAAATACACAAGATCCAAATACAACGCATCATAGAGTAAGTGATGCACATTGAAAGGTTACAGAATTGCTACTAAGCTAGTATTGTTTAGTTTACCCAGTTTACGCCATGTCAGCAAGAACAACATCAGCCTCATTCTGCTGTTTGAGGGGAACCTAAATGATCACTTCTGCATTGAGGATTGGGTTCTTTACCTACGATCCTCTCACTGATCATACCCCAGGATTGCAGATCAATGACTGACCTGGGCATGTTATGTTTTTCTCATGCAATGACCAAAGTCATTGCATACTAGAATGTTTATACATCAGCTAATCCCTAAAACGTGCACACCTTTCACTGTAACCATTTAATTTTGTGCAGATATATTTTTATTTATTTATTGGAAAGTTGTAAGGCGCCTGTACAACAAATGGTGTTTCAAGGCGCCACAAGACAAAAAAAGGGGAGAACAAGAGAGAATATAACAATAACGGTCCCAATAGGCCTTGTGACATTCGCATTGTGCAAGTGCAGTAACAAGAAGTGCAAGGGATGTGGGGGAAGTGCCACTGAGCGCAAATGCTAAGTGCTAGGGTGGGAAGGGAAGTGCAGGGTAAAGAGGAGAGAGTGCAAGTGAATGGGGAATGAGGGAGCAACAGGGGCTAGATGAGTGCTAAGGGGAGGCCAAGAGGGCAAGTGTTGGGGAATTGGATGTGGGGTGCAGGTGGTGTCGGTCCACATGCTAAGTGTGAGGAGGTGGTGCGATGAAGGGGGGCCTCTTGCCCTGTAGAACTCAGAGGGAACCAGACAACCAGCCACTGGGGCAGACAGGGGTGTTGGCAGGGGAGGGGGTGAGGGAAGGAGGAAGAGAAAAGGAGGGTCTTGACAAGATTCTGGAACTTAAGGAGATCTAGCTCAAGCCTGAGATGGGCAGGGAGACTATTCCAGTGGGAGGCTCCTGCGGAGAAGATAGATCTACCCCCCACTCTCTGCTTAGCGAAGCATCTAATCTGCAGAGAGTTGGAGCTAGAAGACCGAAGGTCTCTAGCAGGGAGGTATTAGTTGGATGTAGCGAGTTCCCAGGCCCCAAAATGCCTTGTGGATGATGCAGAGGGTCTTAAATTTGATCCTAGCAGCAACCGGGAGTCAGTGGAGAGGTTTTAGAGCTGGAGAGATGCAGTCCCTTGGCTTGAGGCTAAGGATACGTCTTGCAGTCCTATTCTGGATTAGTTGAAGGGGTTGAAGGGAGGATAAAGGAAGATTGAGGAAGAGGCTATTGCAGTAGGCCAGCCTAGAGAGGAAACTAGCTCTGGAGATATTGAGTTCTGGGGGAAGGTGAGGAAAGGGAGAATGCCTCTAAGGCAGTATAGCTGGTAGTGGGCCTTCTTGGAAAGGTCCAAAATGTGAGGAGAGAAGGAGAGGAAGGAGTCAAAGATGACACCAAGGTTTTATGTCGCACAAGAGGAGGAGGACCCAAAGAGGGCAGCTAGAGGGTAAGGGGAAGGAGGGTGCAGGGCTCCCAATGAGAAGGATCTCAGTCTTACTGGCATCAAGGTAGATATCATTGGCAGCACACCATGCCTCAATAGCAGTCAGACAGTCAGGGGTGAGAGAGGAGGAAGAGGAGGCAGAAGAGAGAATCTTGAAGGAGAGCTGTGTGTCGTCTGCATACCACTGGAAGGTAGGAGAGAAGGAGGAGATCAGATGGGCCAGAAGGGTGAGGTAGTGTTGAAGAGTCACGGCAAGAGGAGAGAGCCTTGAGACATGCCGCAGGTGGAGAATGTGATAGGGGAGAGAAAAGGGCCCAGTTGAACCTGGGAAGGGCGGGCGGAGAGGAATGAGGTCAACCATTCAAGTGCCAGGCCGATGGTGCCAAGGGTGTCATGGAGCCGATTAGTCAGGGTGGCATGATTAATTGTGTCGAAGGCAGAGGAAAGATCCAGAAGGATAAGAACAGATGGGGAGTTGGAGTCAAGATTTGAAAGCAAGTCTTCACGGGTTCAGTAGAGCAGTTTTAGTGCCTCAGGCTGCTCTGAAGCCAGACTGGTGGTCGTGGAGGCAACCAACAGATTCAGTGTGTTGGATCAGTTGGGTGATGACTAGCTTCTGAAAGAGTTTACCCAGGAAGGGGGTAATGGAGATAGGGTGGTAGTAAGCAGGGGAGGAGGGGTCTGCAGAGGGCTTTTTGAGGCAAGGATGCGCAATGGAGTGCTTGGGGGTAGCGCGAAGGAGCCAGTGGAAAATCGGCCAAAGCTGGCGCCAGGGAGGCAATGTTGTCCTTGCTAGTTCTGGAGGAGCAGGGGAGAACCTGTTTGGAGGAGGATTTCATAGAGAGGACTTGTCTAGAGACCTCCTCCGGTGCTATTTATTTTTTCTTTTTTTTGGTGCTATGGGTGAGAGAGAGGTGAGTAGGAGGGAAAGGGAGAGGGGGTTCAAAGGCGACCTATGAACAGGAGAGGGAGGAGGGAGGGGAGTAGAGGAGAGTGAGGCCAATGAAGTAAAGAGGGGCAGTGATGGCAAGGAAGAAGTGGAGACTGCAGTAGGATTGGCAAGTTCCTTGCAGATTTTAAACAGTTTACCTGTGTTGTTAGTAGCCCCAGAGATGCAGGCTTCGATTAGGCCCTCTTCTTCGAGTGGATGGAGAGTCTGTATTGCCTTTGGAGCAGGCGGTAGGCCAGTCTGTCAGAGGATGTGCATGATGCCCGCCACTTCCACTCAGAAATTCTGCACTTGTGTTTCAGAGATGCTAGGTCGGAATTATCCCCGGTGTTGCGCTTGGAGGCAGGTTTCATGCAAATCCTCATGACAGGGAAGGGTTGGGAAGGGGAATACAAGTGGCAGCAAAAGCATCAGCTGATACTAACCTCATTGGTCGAATGACGGAGAAGGGGACTGGCAGTGCAGGCAGAAGCTTAGCTGAGGTACATAAGAGATCCAGGTGAGAGGACAGGAGAGCAGGTTAGACCAGGAGAGAGGTGTGGTGAGAGGTTTGGAGATGGGTATGTCTGCTGAGATGAGAGCATCCAAGGTATGGCCGGCTGAGTGCGTCGAATCTGAGGGATGAATGATGAGGGAAAGAAAGTCACAGAGGCTGTGAGTGCAGTAGCCGAATCAGGAGAGTCAAGGTGACTATTGAAGTCTCTGAGAACGAGCAGTTTGGAGGTGGAGGCATGAAGAGAAGAGAAGAGATCACACCACTCCAAGAGGAAGAGGGAGACCAGACCATGGGTCCTGTATATGGTGGCAAGAGTCAACGAGAAGGTTGGAGAGACAACAAGCCTGCAGATGAGGCAGTCAAAGGAACAATAGGCCTGAGTGGCAATGATAGTAGCAAGGACCCATTCAGGGACGATCAAAGCCCCTCTGCCTCCAGACCGGTTAGGCCTGGGCTTGGAGAGAATCTTGTCGTCCTCCGGGATGAGTATGCCAAAAGCAATGAGAGAGCTGGCAGTGAACCACGTCTCGGTAAGAGCGAGAACGTCAAGGTCCAAGTCTTTAAGAAGGAAACAGATATCGGAGGTGTATTTAACAGCAGAGTGAGAGTTGAAAGTAGCTACATGAAGCTGGTTGCCACCTTTGAAGGTCTTCTGAGGAGGGGTACAGGGATGTGATGCGCCTGTCGGTGATGGAGACGGGACAAGGGGGTTGGCAGACAAAGGAGAGGCAGGGAAGGTGGAAGTTGATGAGCGACAGAAGACGTCTATCAAGAAGGAGGAGGTTGTGTTGAGAGCCCTGCACCATGACAGTGCCATTCCAATAGACATTGATGATGCACCTAGAGGATGAGAAGCATGCTAAGAGTAATTCCCTTCTGGTGCCACCATTAATGGGCAAAGAAGGGGAGAGGACAGATACCATGTGGGGAGTCCATAGGTCCGGAAAGGGAGTGGCAAAGAGGATGTCTGTGATAGCTGCTTGGAAGAAGCGTTGATGTAGGTGTCAGCGATGGGCATGCCTGGATTAGAGACCAGGAGATCTTTCTTGAACTTTTTCCTTCCAGGCTTTGAAAGAGTGGTAGGAAAGGTGATAGAGTAACAGTTAGAGTAAATAGGGGAAATGGAGAGCACCATGGAGGGAGAAGGCAGGGAGAAGGGACGGTGGGGAGAGTGAAAGGAGACTGCACAAAGCACGATGAACTCACCAGGGGACCTATCAGCAGTACAGGCACAGATGAAACAGGTGCACAACGTCAACCAGGTCACAGTGGGGTATTGGGCAGCTCCAGCAACAGAGGAGGAAGGTGACAGCAGGGGGAACAGTCGGCTTATCAGCCAGGCGAGAGCAGATGAGTCAGGAACACAAGAGGGACGTCCAGCCCAGTATAGAGAGTCAGGCGGAAGGTTTTAGATGCAAGAACCCGGAGGAACGCCAGCTTCCTGGGAGCAGGATGCAATGCCAGGCCCCTGCAAAGCTGGTCCTATCACCTGCAATAAGACAGTCAAGACACTTCCTACTCCACCACACCAATCATGAAAGCAGCTCAGACCCACTGTGCACGCAGGGCTGCAGATAGTAGATGAGGCACTACTTTCAGCCGTCAGGACTGCAGGCGGGACGAGATAGAATGCACACGCCACGGAGAGCCACTCCGGACCTCACAAGGATGTTCACTGCATTCAACACTGTGACCAAAATAAAGGAATCACATCTCCCACAAGGCAGCATACTGTGTATGACTCAGAGCACCTCACAACAATTAGACCTACAGCAGTCCGGGCGAAAAAGGTAAGAACAACAGATTGAGCTAGTACCCCAACTCTACAGGGACACTCACCACCAGGCCCCATAGGCCTTATCCAATGACTCACCCCCGGGAGTCACAGATAAACACTGGCACCTCCAAAAACCACCAAACAGTGAATGGAATGTGCGTCCTCTCCAGTGAGCCAGTGGCAATTAATCAATGTGATCACTGTGCTGCCCGTAACTGCACCAAAAAACAATGTCAATGGCAATTACAGCACAGTGCAGTGATCAGATAGATCACTTTGCCCTCAGACCCTGGCCCGCATTCCCCTTCCTGCCCCCCAGACCCTCCTCCCCACATACCTTTACAGCTGCACACTTCTGTGTGTGCTGCCTACACCCCGCTATCCCTGTGACATCAGTTCCTCCCACTAACGTGGGTCAGTGCTGACGCTGCACGATGCTTTTATTTACTTTCTTGTCCCCCACTTACCACAATAGTAAGCGTGGGACACCCCTGCAACCCCCGCTCTGCTTGGGCACAGTGATGGGAGTCAGTATTTTGTGCGCCCCAAAGTACAGTCACTGCGGGGGCAGACAAATGAGGGCGACATTTCGGTATGTTTCCGTGGCAATCAAATCAGGCGAGTGAGGATAGCATGGCCCATAGAGCAGCCAGCTTGCACAATGTAATCCACAGTTACAGCACAGCAAAAATAGGCTGTTCACTGCGAATGAATGTAGGCCAATTGCAATAACAAACCATAGCACTAGCGGCACAACGCCACCCAGTCGCCTCTTCAGTGAGTTCAGAAGCAAAAGTACGACCCGCGTGGCCTCTGATCCTTCCTTTGTCAGTTAAAGTCGATGCAGGAAGGTATCATAGGTTACAAATCTCAGGTGGTACTTGTGTGTTTCCCAACTCATGTCTTGTTACACCTTTGCTCCTTCAGCCCACGTTGTGGGAGGCCCCTATCTTCTATGTCCAATCATGATGGGTGCAGAAACTGTGCGTCTTGTTATACAGCGTAATATACTGTACCGCCCTGTGCTAATTATTTCATGCCTGCCCCACTACGGCAGTGCCCATCCAAGGGGTGCTTATTTCTGAATAGGATCTGTGCCCGTCCGGGCCGACTCCCCTACCGCGCCTTCTTAGCGGGTGCTCTTGTTGCTTCTGGCGGCCTCCGCGTGTGATGTGTGGTGTTGAAGGACCGCCTTCTTATTTCCAGCTCTGGAGTCGTTCCATCCCTGGTCTGTACGGTTGATGCCAGTAGCGCACCCATGTCGCGTTTCCATACACCAGAGATGTTTTCAGCGTACCACGTGCAGCGCTCCGCATCCTCCGTCGGGGTCCATGTGTGCTGCCTCATAGACCGCCTCACCGCTGCCGTCCTGCTATATTTATCATTCCAAATGCGTTAATGTGCAGCCCACTTTGTATACTGCGTAACTAGACTCTTATAACATGCGTGTAGAGTGTAGCCTAGGATGTGTGATTGCATCTCCGGATGCTTTAATCGTGGACTAGTCAGCTTTGCTGCTATTGTCTCAGCAGACGAGTATAAGGTACATGATGACGCTTCTTTTCTTCAGAGGAAGGTTTTAGAGCTTCAAGGGCAAACTGTAAGATAGAACTCCATGCCAGATAAGGGTAACCTCGCTGCAACTTGTCTTCCTGTTTTCTTTTCTCTCTTGACACTTTGAGCTTCATTGTGGGTATAGCGCTAACGGTAAAAAAATGTGATACATTAAATATCAGTTATTTTTAGAAAATACCACATAACTATTATTCCAATCGCATTGGGGTATTTACTGCAAGGGTATACAGAAAGTACTCTTGGGATAAATATGTGTGAAATACCAAGTACTGTTTAAAATGGCAGATTTTTCCTGCTGTCACCCCCTAGTCATAATGATGACGTTATCACGTATATCCCGCTTCACTCTTATGTATTCAATACTATTGTTTAATGTATCTGCCCCAGGTCCACTAAAACGGATGTTGTATTTTTCCTCAATCAGTTTTTTAACATTTCTTTGAAAACTTACTTTTATCAATGTAACTCGTGAGCCTGGCTCCGCCCAGTCTCATTTCATGACCCCTAGTTTTTGGGTTACTCTTTCACAAAAAATCCTCGCCCCTTACTCATGCTGTAATTTAAATGTTTCTTTGACATCCTGCCCGTCATGTGTTTACAGGCTTGCGGCCTGATTCGTGGAACTTTTAGCGTGGTGCAAAGTGACTTTGCCCTGGCAACAAACACCCTGATTCACAGAGCAGTGCAAAGTGTATTTATGCAGTGCAAAGTCACTTTGCACAGCAAACGTACTCTTTGCACCATGAATTAGACCCATTTAGCGAGTGGCAAAGAGTACTTTTGCAGTGCAGAGTGATTTTACACCACTCTGTGAATCAGGGTGTTTGCTGGCTTTGCCCTGTTTCTTAAGAACCTGCTTATGGTGAGCTTGGGTTAACCACCATTTTGGTATCAGTGAAAGGCCGACTTTTCTGCTGATCATACCTATCCCGTTTTAAGATTGTGAATAATTACCCTGGACTGTAACGCAAATTGCGCTCATCAATGTATCATCATTAGGATGCAGACAAAACACGCTTAAAACTTTTTTTTTTTACGCTGTTAACTTGACCGCAAGGGCCAAATTAAGATTTTGTTGGTATTTAAATACCACCAAACTGTAATACCGTTACTGCAGGGTGAAATTTGAAGGGTCTGCGGGATTCCCGAGTGAAGAGGATCATTTAGGTATCCCTCATTTGGAGCCCCATAGGGCCCCATAAATACTTCAGTTTACCGCTTGTGGTATTTACTGCATGTAGCCATTACTTCATGCGGTAATGCTTTTGCATCGAGGTAATTCATTCCACAAAAGCTTGCACAAAATATGAAACTTGGTGGAGCAGTGAAACATCAGATTCGGAAATACCCGATGTTTGTCACTACCACCAAACTTGTATTCAGGCCCTAAGTATTGTAGCACTTCATATTGGGAACAAAGTATTTAACTTCTTGAATATAACACAGCTTCCAAAGTCTGAATCTGCTTCTTACGGCATGATAGCTGTGTCCTGATGTTCCGCCGCCAGCAGCTCGGGAATTTTGTAATGTCTTTTCAAATCTCAACTGTCAGTGTCCGCACGCTTCAGTTCCGAACGACCTCCTCCTTGCGGTGCGTGTGGTTTAAACCAGGCATTACTTGGCAGCTCTCACTAGACCCACACCTATATAATGCCACATATGTCCGTGAACAGAGCCTTACTTTTCTGCTGGTCATGGCTTACCATTTTGAAACCAACATTCCTCGTCCCGCTCCCCTGTGCCTCTGTTTACCCACGTTGAAGTCATCAGATAGGGGTGTTGTGTTCGTGGGCTACGTGCAGGGCTGCATGCAGCTGGGTAGGTCACTTAAGAATGCTTTTGGGTGGGTAGGTCACTTAAGAATGCTTTTGGGGTGGGTCCACTACGCAGCAGCAGCGCGTGTGCTCAGCCACGCGCTTGAGATGCTTCTGGAAAGCGGCAGCTTTTTCAGCTTCCACGGGAACATTTTCGGAGGCGCAATGCATCTACGTTGGGCAGCAGTGGCAAAGCACAATTCTGCAGCGCCTGAGAGGCGGGGGCCACCGAATACAAGGAAACAGATTAGTCCAAGGCCTTTGTAAGTCACCAGCTGCGGCGAATTCAAGGGACATTTTGCAGATGAACCCCAACGTTGTATGAGATGCCTCTGCTTGGCAGAAAGGGTTAGAGTTAGAAATGGAGAAACATTTTCTGTAGGTAACTAGATTAATTGCTTTGGGCATGGCATAATTACGACCCAGGCGGTAAGGGGTTTACGGCAGCGTAAACAGCGCCGACCCTTACCGCCTGAGTACGAGGTCCCTTAGCGCCATGGAGCTTTTAACACCTGCCTTTAGCAGGTGTTAAAATCCATGGCGCTAAGGGACCATGGAGTTAATTACGCCACCGTAATTTACGGTGGCGTAATTAACGCCTTCCCCACTCCCATTATGCCCTATGGGGCAAAAATGGGAATGGGGAAGGGTAAATGGGGATTGGGGACTTACCGCCCCGCCAACCTCGGAATGGGGCGGTAAGTCCGCCAACCACCATGGCGTAAACGTAGTTTACGCCATGGTGGTAAAGTCACGGCCCAGGCGGTAACTTACCGCCTGGGTCGTAATGAGGCCCATGAATGTTACCGCCACTCAGTCCTGTGGCATTACCACAGGATTATGAGTGATGGCACAGTGGTGCTTGTCCGCATCAATAGGAGTCCATGAGGAATTTTTGGGAAATGACTTCTTTCGCTGATTTTCGGCAGCAGGGAGGATGATTTACCTCCAACTTTTTTGCTGGAGGTACATCTGTCAGCTTAATGCCGAAACTCATAGTGCAGCGGTGCGGTAATGTGGCAGTAAAGTGATGATAATGGAATTACCGTCGCTTTACTGCCATTTTTACTGCACTGCTGTGATCATAATGAGACCCATAGCTTCCAGTTGACCTCTTAGGGAAGCATTCTGAGTTAAGAAGCAACAGTAAAACAGGTGTTCTGTCAAATAGTGCCTGCTATCACTGTCCACCTAATTGTGGGTTTCTGAGGTGTTTTCCGCACGCAGAATTCCAGGAATACACGAGTGGTAAATATGACATGCTTATGGGTTGGAATACCTCGCCTTTTTTCCGCCACTCAAAAGATGGATGCCAAAATTGTCAACTCCCCCACCCTCACAAATTAATATTTTGGGCCTATATGCATATTGATTCACTCCTGCATCTTTACAACTTAAGAGACACAAATTCGTCGCAGGGATGCCAAAGAAAGTGATCAAGTGGGCATTTCACCCTTCTTGCTGCAGAATGCACAGAAGACTGTGATCCATTCAGGCAGACGTTTCCGTCCCCTGTCCATCAGAACATCTACAAGGGAGAGGAGTAACCTTAGATCCGACAAGTATATGATATGATATTTTATTTATATCGCACCCATACACAAGTGTTTCAGGGCGCGGCAAGGGAGGGGTACACGGGAGGACAAAACAACAGTCTTACTAGGTCCAGTGATATTTAGAATGCACAAGTGCAGGGGAGAGGGGAGGGGAAAGTGCAAGGGGCGGGGGGGAACGGAAAGTGCTGAACAGATGATCTAAGCAACAGCAGGTAGTGTGGCTAGCTGGTGGCACAAGTGCAATAACAAGGCACAGACAAACAGTGTCTAATAAGTGCAGGAAGGGGACTGTAGGGTTGCAGATACAGACGCAAGTGCAGGGGTTGCCAGGAGGCAGTGCAGGTATGCGGCTGAGTGGGCAGGGATCTGGTCCCGAAATCAGAGGTTAGCCAGGTGCCCAGTGCCGAAACAGACAGATCAGCAGGCGAGAGGAAGAGAGAAGGCAGAAGCAAAGAGGAAGGTCTTGAGGTGCTTCCGGAACCGAATATGGTTCTCCTCTTTGGTATGTCGCAATTGAGCCGGAGCATGTCTGAGGTTATCCATACATGACCTACCCAAGCTGTTCTGTGATGTGGAAACTCATTTCACTGTTAAATGAAAATGTAGATGCACAATGAACTCACTCAAGGTTACAGCGCCTCATGTCCCCAGAATATTTCTTCAGAGCACGTTGTGCAAATGATATAACATATGGTGGTAGGGTAGCCAACCGCTACGTCAGTGAATATAAGGGGTTCCGTAGATATAAGGGTCATTTTAAAGTTCTTCTTAAAGATAGTAGCTTTGGGGAAATGGAATTCCAGAGAATTGCTCCAGGACTCTTTGTCATGCTTGAGATGGATTTCCAGAGCATAGCCCTTTCAACCTTTTTTACATTTATTATCGGAGGTTTGGCTAGCAGAGGGGCTGGTTTTCTAGGTAGCATGTAGTCTAGTGCAGAGGATCCTGAAGTTATCTCTGTTTGCAATTGGGAATTCCTATTGGTCTTTACTAGGAGACGGCCTGCACCTTCTGATTAGTTCAGTCGACTGATTAATTGGGATTGTTTGACTTTAAACAACTTGGAGTTTGGGTGTCTACCTGTTAAGAATGATGATGCCCAACACATTGCACTGGCCAGATCTTGCCACAGGGATGGGCATACGCAGCCTTTTATTTTGTTGGAAAAGAAGGTAAGGAACTTCTTTGGCCCCTGTCACTGGAAAACTCATTATTTTAGATTCTCGAAGGCTGCATTTGGAGAGGGGGTTGACTTCTTGAGAGTGGGGTTCTCCCTGAATGTCTTCCGAGAAGGAGAACATCGCTAATCCTCGTTTAGTTTCCCTCTAGTTTTAGGTGGAGTTCAGACCTCTCCACTTACTTGTTTTAGATGATAACTTGTATGCAGAATACCTGGGCAGTGAGACGGGAAAACATTCACTGGGAGCAGTAAGGGAGAGCATGCAGTGCGGAGCATCATGAAAGATCTTTGTGACTATATTTTACCAGAACCATTTAAACAAGCTGCATTTCATGAATGCGTAAGGATTGAAGCCAAGCAGTGGAGGCGCGATGATTGCGATGCAACGTGGGCGGGGGAGAAAAGGGTAGGTATGAACCACTGGCTCACACATTGCACAGAACTAGAGTAGATGATAAGTTCACCAAGAGCAATTGAGGGCTCCTTGTAGATATTCAACCCGTTGAGGAAAAGGCTTCAGTGAAGAGACATTTAAGATGAACCAACTTTGCAAAATCCCTGAAATTTGGCAGGCGTGGGAAATGACGACAATCTTCATTCAGAGCCACTCCCCTAGATGTCATTTCTGATCTGATTGTTTATCCCTTCTCTGATCTCATGTATGTGCTCATGGGCTGAGCAACAGGGTAGCTCTGAATTAAGACGGTTGTCACTTCCCCCCAATCGGTGAATCGTTGAGGGTTTTGTTCATGCCAACTCGTATCTAAAGTTTTTCAACTGAATTTCAAGAATTGTTTTATGCTATATGTTATCCATCATGGCCCATTGGCCATGACATTCAGCGATGGCCAGTGGCCAGAGCCTTAGGACTTGACGGTTATACACTCTGCAACAATAAGGACAAAACGCCATGGACACTGTCCCCATTGCACCAATTAACCAGATCCCATTCAGCTGTCAAAACCATCACTCTCAGGCGGAGCATGGTGCAGAGTGATGAGAGGAGCGTGGTCTGCTGTCCTGCTGGGAATTATTGGAGTCTTTCCACTGTGGCTGCTATTCCCCTGGGAGGAGTTTGACTGCTCAAGCTGCCAAAACCACCAATATCGTGCGGAACGCAGAGTGACGAGCAGAGTGCGGTCTGCTGTGGTCCACTGGGAACCAGCAGACCGCAGGGAAAGTAAACAGATCATTACATCTTGCAGAGAAGGATGGAGAACTCTGGTTGCAGCACTGAGAGGAGGTAAGCCAAATTCGGGCATATGCACGTAGAGTTAAGATCTTAATAATTGCCAATTGACAATAGTGGAACTTTGTGGGGACAAATACAGCAGCACCTCCCCCAGTGATTTTTGTTTCTGTCAAACACTTACAGTTGCCAGCCTTACTTGATACCTGGGAAGGTACAGAACAAAGGAAAGAATCTAAGGCAAGCAAAGCCATACTGCAAAAGGACAGAAACGAGGTTACAAACAAATGGTGCTGACTCACATAAGGATGCCGGTCAAATAGCACAGCGAGTAGAGAGCTCGCTTTGACATCCATGCAAGTCTTGTGATGCAGGTTCGAATCCTGGCAGGGCCAAACTCAGCCTTTCATCCCTCCAGGTCGATAAATGAGCACCACACACCGTGGGTAATACTAAGTAGCGTTCAGATGCCTGAGGGTTCATAGAGCTATATAAAAAATAAAAAAAAGAACCCGATGCCATTAGTGGGGAAGAGGCACACATATGGCAGGGAAGAGGCACACATATGGCAGGGAGAGCGGGAGCCTGTCGAGGATTTCAACCGTTCTTGAACTGAATAACTGTAGCATTGTCCAGGATTCATTTCTCGTTACAAGACTCACTACAACCATGTGTCCATGCGTGTCTAAAGTAACAACTGTGCTGGAGCCCGTTCAGAAAACGATGCAAGAACCCGCAGTACTTCCGCCCCCTTCCCTCCCCCTCAACATACATAGAATGTCCACAACACCAGTACTTTATACGGACACTGATGAGAGTAAGAGTGCAGGGGTGGTACTGGTCAACTAACCCACACCACTGACCACAATTTAAGCTGTGTGGGTCTGGAGCGCTGCAATTTGCAGTTAAGAGTCTATTGAAGCTATGTGGGACAATACACCAGAAGATAAGTCCCAAGGAGCTGCAATTGCAAATTTAACAGAACTAATTAAGAATGACTCAGTGGTGAAAACTGGTCTCGCATCGAAACCAACTAAGCCTACAAAGGAAGTCCTCGTTGGCTTTGTTCACTGCCCAGGAGACGTCATAGAGGTGGCTGAAATAGAGGACGACTCTACAATATACTTCAGACGCGCAAACAGAGGCGGCTAGCTAAACACTGCCTGAACAGAGGAGTCAAATTAGTCGTGGCTGTTAACTCCCTTAAGTGTGTAGTACATTCCACCATTAACACCATCATGCACCCCAAATCACCGAAGACTAAGAGGAGAGAGTTGAGACGGAGAAAGGATCGCTGAAGGGCCCCGGAACAATTACAAGTTCGTTCATACAAGACATGGACACAGATTGTGTGGAAGAACTAGGAGATGATGCAACGTTAACCCCCCATGACTTATTTCAGAGGAATTTTAGTAGATCGCCTGTTGCTCTAGCAGCCCCAGTGAAAGCTAAAGAAAACACCTTAATCACAAGGCAATCCTGGTGGGTGGGGTCTTGAACGGCCGGTGCATAGATGATGCTGAATGTGCTGCCTATAAAAACATCTAGAGCAAGAGTATCATAAAATAAAAAATCAGGAATAGACAGGGTACATTATGGGTAGAATTCATGAAGGAGTGGGATTTGACCCTTGTAAATGGAAGAGTTAAAGGCGACTGCCCGGGGAAGGCAATATGGAGGAATGGCCAAAGCTGGGCTAGATTAGACTACCTTTTTGGTAGAAACGTGGTGCTAGAAAGGGTATTAGATATCTCCATTGCATTTGGTTATAACAGTGACCACGCAATATTGTCCTTGACCCTTCAAATGAATATTAAGAAATGTAACCTTTGGATTATTGGTGGTCTGGAGCCTAATCATGCAGGGAATCTAATTCATTGGGCAGTAAATAATAACAATAAGGCAGCGAATGCAGCGAATGCAGCGCTGCGGGCTGCTTCTAACGAAATTGAAATGCTTAGTTGTCTTACGGCTGATGAATTCGTAGACTGGTTAAAGCAAGTCGCAGACGGGGAGGGGCATGCAAAGGCAACCAACCGTTTGGCTATCTCGGGCAATGACCACGCAAATTTTTCGACGTGGTGATTCAGGAGAACTGTCAGAAATCCACTGGTTCTATGAGTGAGAAAGATCCCCGGGCAAGAACAATACAACACAGGTATCGTAACTGGCTCAGGTGCTGGATGCTATCCATCAAGAATGAGCAATGGCAGCGAATGCTAGGTGTGCTTAGAAGCCCAAACACTCGGTCAATATGGCAAATTCTCACAGAAGCTAAGGGAAATAAAACTAAGAGCGTAGTCAACTCTATTAAAGAGGAGGTCAGGGTTAGCCATGCAACTAGGACCATAGAATATGGATTAGACCCTCTCATATCTGACCCTTGCACAAATAAGCAGTGGCCGATTAACATTACTCAGGATGCCATAGTAGCCACATTTGAGAGGATTAAGAGGTCCAGGGCACCAGGACCCAACGCTCTGGCCAACATTGTACTTAAGAAGGCACCAGAGGAGCGGGCAATGATACTTATGATATTATTTCAAAGAGTGTGTATTGACCATCACACCCCTTCGTCAGGTCAGTAGTCTATACTGGTACCAGTATTTAAAAAGGAGATAGAAACACACAAGATAGCTAGAGACTACTATCCATAATAATATCCATGCCGGATGTAACGGGGAAGCTCTTTTCCTCCTCTGTCTTAAAGGAACTACAGGCATGGGTAGAGGCAAGAGAGGTACTCTATGTAAATCAGACGGGCTTCAGCCCAGGGTTATCTACCATACATAATATAAGATTGTTGGATAACTTCATTAAAGGTGTTTGAAATTAATTGCCCCCTCTACTCCAATGGAATACTTGAGGCTTGAGTTGGGTTTCGTCTCTCTAAGCACCCAAAGGTTGAAAAGGAGAGGTGAGCTGTATGTTAAATCTAAAATGGCTCTGGTGTGCTCTTTATTAAACACAATTGAGGGAAGTTACAAAGTGGAATGTAGGAGTCAAGGAAGGAACTCAGAAGATCTCAGCATGGAATTCTTTCAATCTATAAACTGCCTTCCCCAAGTAGAGTATTGGAAGAATTATGATGCAATAAAAAAATCCATCCAAGGAAAGGCCAACCTGTGGGTTTGGAACAAAAACTATATGCATTTAACTACCCTGCGTAATCACAGTAGTGTATGTAATGTTATCCACAGGTATGTAAAAACACAGACTCACTTATTACAAAGCCCAAGTCCAGCAGTATTAAACCTCATGTTTCTCCTGCGCACTAAACAACTTCCATTGTTAACTATTCGGGGATCTCAACTAAATATTCCTCCCGAGCTGAGGTATTGTCGCGTGTGCAAGTCGCCTGATAACCAGGAATCGGCAAACACTTAATTTACTGAATGTAAGACATTGGGATCAGTATATATGTGCATGTTTGAAAGGTTTGTGCACAATTGTGACACAATAAAGACAGAAGACATTGGGATCAGTATATATGTGCATGTTTGAAAGGTTTGTGCACAATTGTGACACAATAAAGACAGAAGATTTCTGAATATATTGCCTCAACTCGGGTTCAGACTCTTTGCACATTGCACTTTTTCGCGTATGGTTACATGCTGAAAAATACTTAACAGGTGTGAACTAACAAAGGGCTGGATTCATTAGAGGGTGAAGAGTAGACTTTCTCGGTGTCAAAGGCCTCAAAATAGGCTCTGTTTTAATCTTGATCGTTCTGCGAGAGAATTGTTTGGTACTTATGATGTATGCATGTTTTAATTATTTTTACTACTATTTTTCACTGGGTTTAAGAAAGCGTATTATATACCGATTGAAGATTAAATTGAATTGGAAATGGAGTTGTAATTGTTTTTTAAATTTGTAACTGTTAAATGCTTGTTCTTAAAGATTTTTTGTTAAAGTTCTTTATGAACTAAAGACAAATATTAACCAAAAAAAAAATTAAGATCCCATTCACCATAGCAAGTAGCCCTGGCCTTTGGCTGTAGACATTTTCTTCACTGCAGCAATTAGAATAAAAGACCATCGGCCTCATTCCAAGTCCGGCGGTAGCCATGCCGGTAAAACCGGCAGGCTGCCATCAGACTTGTGCATTTGTCCGGTGCCTGGCTTCACGGAAACAATGGGGGATTACGACCCCAGTGTTTCTGGAAGTCAGTCGCCGGAAAATCGTTACTCTCCATTTCCATATGAGTCCCATAGGACTCAATGGGAATGACGGAAGCACTGGCACCGTTTAAAACGGTGCATGTGCTTTGTGAAAGTCTGTGGGCGGCTGCCATTCCCCCCACCAGGTCAGACCTGCATACTCCGAATGAGGCCCCCTGACCCACTGGCCATGCTCTACGGCTTTGGCCAATGGCCCTAGCCTTTGCCTGTGGCCTATATCCGCTTCACTAAACAACCAGATCCCACCAGCCATGGCCTACGGCCAGAGCCACTGTCAGTAGTGCCACAATTAGGCTACAATTCCATGGGCTACTGGATATGGCCACCCGTTTCCGTGATGGTTTCTCACGGAAATTAATTTTAGTAGTGCTAATACTGCAGGATTAGTAGTAGTAGCACTGCTAGTAGTAGCAATGCTACTACTACTTCTGGTAGCAATGCTGCTACTGTTACCACTATTGGTAATAGTGCAGCTACTACTAGTGGCAGTAATTTGGCTAGTACTACTCACAGTAGTCCTACTAGTAATACTAGTGTTAGTAGAATTACTATTATTACTGGTAGTAGCAGTAAAATGACTACTATTGGTAGCAGAGCAGTGGTACTACTTCTGGCAGTAGTGGCCCTACTTTTGGCATTGGGACTAAGACTTTTACTAATACTAGCAGTATTGCTTGTGGTGCTACTACTATTGATGTGGCAGGATTAGTAGGTTAGTAAATGGGTTGATGTAAAGTAAAATAAAATGAAACTTTTACTTTGCCACTTCTCTGCAATAATGGATCTGCGGTCTGCACTTGCTCCACTCCTCTGGTGTCACTTTCTTTTTGTGGGCTTGAAAACAAAAAAAATGCATACAAAACTGCTGAAAATAGGGTTTGAAAGGTTTTGTCCTGAGTATATCCAGAAGCTAAAACACTAGCAGTAAAGAAAAACACATTGGGCCTCATTATCAGTATGCTGGTCTGGTGACAACGGTGCCGGTAAGCTACTGGCACTGTTGTTACTGGACCGGCATACACCGAGTTCTGTGTGCGGGTGCCTTCCCGCCTGCCAGGACTGACCTGGCGGGCAGAAAAGCACCCGCTTGCAGACCTTTAGGGTAGCACTGGCCCCATTCGGAATGGTGCCGGTACTACCGTCCTCCCAATTCCAATTGAGTTCAATGTGACTAGAAAGGGAATGGGGAGTAATTTTTTCCGGCGCCCAGCAATGGGGAATTACTGGGGCCACCTAAGTCACCATTGCCGGATGCTGGAAAAAAAATGACTTTGGCGGCAGCCGTGCTGTTTTTACCAGCACGGCTACTGCCGGGGTCATAATGAGACCCATTATATTTTTGTAAACAATGTCAGGCCGATTCATGGAATTAATGTGTGCTGAAATTTTCGCTGCAAGCGTGCGAAATCGTGCGAATCGCAGTGCAAGTGTGAACATCGCAGTGAAACCCGCGCACAGCGATTCATGGAAGTCTGTGTGCATGTAAATCCCTGGATGTGCGCTAAAATTCTGCGTGGCGCACGCTGGCGCACACGTCTCCAAACAGCGTGCGCTAAGCGCACAGCAAAAGCGCACATAGCACAGCCCACACAACAAAAGTAGGCGGAACAGGGGGCGTAACACACGGAATGGGGAACAACGCATGAAAATGTGGGCGTCACAGGGGAAGTACAGGAGGCAAATGCGCGGAACGCCCACACGCACGTCTACAACACGTATTCATGGAATCGAACGGGGCTAATGTGTGCGCCAAAAAAGACGCGCTAATCCGGAAACACGTACACCAGCAGGAAGCAGGCGTACGTGGACCCGCGCAGCATAAAAAGTGCGCGCAAACAACAAACAAGCTCAGACGCCAAGATGAATATACGATTCCTAGCAGCAGTGGTCGTGGGATACCGCAGGAGGAGGAGGATAGTCAGGCTCAGAATGTTATCACACAGAACCAGCCTTTTTGGGATGCCTGATGACCAGGTGTATGGGAGGTACAGGTTTCCACCTCACATAATACTCGACCTGGTGAGTGAGTGGGAGGATGACCTCACATCACCCACCCTGTGCTCCCAAGCACTCAGCCCCCTGGAGAAGGTCCTCAATGTACTGCACTTCCTGGCCACTGGATGATTTCAGTGGACAAGTGCTATAGTGGGGGTGGTGTCACAGGCCACGCAGTCACGCTGCCTACACCAGGTGTTAGCCATCATGACTGCACCCAATCAGTCTGCAGGCACATATACCTGCCCAGAACACCTGCAGAAAGGCAGGCTGCCGTCCAGGATTTCTATGGGGTGGCACAATTCCTCAAAGTGCTAGGTGCCATTGACTGCACCCATGTGGCTCTACGTCTCCACAGGGCATCTGAGCACATCTATAGAAACCGCAAGCACTGGCATTCCATCAACATGCAGGTAGTATGTGATGCCAAGGGAATCAGTATATGCCAACTATCCAGGGTCCATCCACGACAGTTTCATTTACAGAATGTCAACCCTAAACCGGGACCTAGAAGCTGGGCGGCATGGCGATACATGGCTGATTGGTGAGTATAAATGCCACTGCACATGCATGCATGTCAGATACTGAGTAATGTCACAACCCCACTAATGATACCCATCACCACCTCCCCAGGGGACAGTGCCTACCCTCCTAGCACCCACATGATGATGCCAATTCGGAACCCCACCACGCCACCCTAGGTAAAATACAACACAGCCCATATTGCAATCCGGGGCATAGTGGAGCGCACATTCAGAGTGCTCAAGTCATGCTTTCGCTCCCTTGACTGCTCTGGTGGGCAGCTGTTAAACGCTCCCCCAGTAGTGTGCAGGATCATAGTGGCAGCATGTGTCCTGCACAACGTTGCAACACGCCGGGGCTTGCCGGTGGACATGGTGGTGCCCCCACATCCCCAACCACATGCACACTCGCTGCGCATGGGAGGGGAAAGGGCACGTGGTGAGGCAGCCCGTATGCAGCTGGCGGCTAATTACTTCACCTAAAATCACACCCCTGTGGAGTGCACACAGCTCTGGCACATACCAGCAGACAATCAATGATGATGACATAAGGGACACCCAACTGTCACAACCATACCATCCTGAGATTGGTCACCTGGAAGTGTTACATTGTGTGCATCCCTACCTACCCAAAAACCACCAATGCTGTGTCATCAAAAGACATACATCTATGCTGCGAAATTCATTACCCCCTTGCTAAATACAACATGAGAACAGCGCCATGTCACCCAACCCCTCCCCAGCTCCACCACCAAACACACCATGGCATGTCATGCATTGTGAAAGCAAACAAAGCAATGCACAAGACCTGACACAAGTCTCACAAAGTACATTGTCCCTAATGGAAACTGCCCACACACAATATGCTCCCAGTAATGTATAACTAACAGCACACATTACCAAATACTTACCACCAACACAATGCTGCAACACACCATGGAAAAATGCAAAAACATGACAGTACTAAGTTCAAGTAGTGGTAGTCTTACAACCTGAATATGCCAGCCCATCGACCCCTTACAACTGTAGAGTGTTGCTGCCACGCAAATGTCTCAGTGTACTGCATACAACATGAACTGCATCTGCAAAATAGACGGCCTTGTGAAGACATGAGGAAGGAACCTGCAGATTAGGAGGAAGACATGGATGCACAAGCACATATCAATACACCATGCAGTGTACAATACAACAACAATATCCACTAGGGATGTCTACACAGTATTGACTACAGACTGCTCACATAGCTCATGGGAGCCCAATGTCACTGTGTAATTCATTGTCACTTGGTCACACCCTTTGCAAGCCCATGGAAACGGGAAGCAGGAGGGGTGTGTGCCTCACGAACCCAAGCATCTAACCCAAACTCAGGACAAGCCTGCATGTGCCCAGCCGGAATACAGTGGATGCCCACGGGAGCCACACAAGGCAACACACTGTAAAAAAAAAAATCAAAAATGCCCATGTGGGGACTAGGGGGGATGGGGGAGGCCTCCCAGGAGGTTTGAGGACAGGGTGCACACCAAACCCAACTGCGTGGATGTTGCGAGAAAAATAATACCTCCTTGGGCTCATGGGCTGCACAGCTATGCCATTATGGGAGAACTGCTGTCGCTCTGCTCATCCTCTGCTGCTGCATCAGGAGGCGGTGGCACTATGGGAGGCAGCCCACACAAAGCCCTGGTATGGTCCTCCATGGCAGCAAGCATGCAGGTCTGGAAGGTCTGATTCTGGAGGGTTAAAGTGCGGAGATCCCCATGCAGCACATCACGGGTTGCCTGCAATTCTGCACGCATGGCCTTGCGTGATACCCGGATCTCCTCACGTGTTGTATGCAGCTCAGCTGAGAGCGAACATGTGAGCTGCTCCAGCTGCTGTTCTGCCCTAACATTTCGGGAAGCCTCAAGTTCAAGCAGACTCTGCCTGAGGTTATGGAGTTCTACCCTCAGGGCTTCCCTGTGGCCCTGGGACTCTATTGATATGGATTTGCGCAGAGTCTCCAGTGCTGCCCGCCGGTCCCTGTTGGACGCCAACATGTCTTCCCTGTGTGATTGGCAAATGGAGTCTGTTGCCTGCTGTTGTTGCTCCATCTGCCTTTCAGGGGGGATAATGGAAGTGGCCACCCTCTCCATTGCCTGAGCCATCATTTCTACTGATGCTGCATGTTGGGGTGCCATACTGTACATGGAGTTTTCCCATACAGTATTGCCTGGTGGCGCACGGCCACCGCGTCGACGGGCACTACACCTGTTTGGGGCAAGGCGATCTGCACCTTTCTGTGCTGGCACTGCCTGAGGCTGCAGGACTGCATTCCCCCTCTGATCTGCTGGCCCAGGAACAGGATCAGATGCTGTGGAATGTGACCCTGCATCCGTAACCGCCAAAGGTGGACATTCCAACACTGACATCCCCATAGAGAGTTCTACCCCTGGTCCAGGTGGGTTGGACAGAACAGAATCCCTGCCAGAAACACTTACTTGCGACTGCACATAAGTATCATCATCCGACTGAGCAACTGAATAGAGGTCTGGGGAGGTGCACCCAGAGGCACCCCTGGACAGTATGGTCTGCAGTAACATTGGGTTTTCACCCACCACCACACCACGTCCCCCACTGGTGCCCGGTCGTGCCTGAGATTCCTCCTGGGTCTGCACCATCTCCTCAACCTCAACAGCACCAAGTGCGTCATCACCTGCAAAAACATGAAAGACAACAAATGGAAACAGGCAGGAGCACCATAGCGCACCCATGGGCCGTGACAAGCCAGAGATCCAGTACATGAATTACACATGTCCCACATGACTATAACCCTGCCATTCATGCACTGTCAAAGAGTTGAAAGTGGAGTCAAAAAGGCAGACACTGGGGAGAGCAAGATGGATATGCAACACATTTGCAGCATGTTGAGTAGCACTGGCATCACACATCAGGCTGTGAGTGGCATGTCCAATACACATACATGACACATGCCACCACACAGATGTCATGTAGCATAGCCACAGTAAATTACAAAACTACAGCAATATGTCAGTGAATGAGTACTGTCACACATCCATCTCACATCGACCTGATGCGAAGATTGATGCTGAATAGTGTTGCAAAATATGCATGTGCCACACACTGAAACACATCCAGTGTCCAATAACACAGCCATTGTGGGCTGATCAATGGTTGGTCAGTTTAAAATTACAGGAAACACCTGTCATCTTCCACATGCAAACAGGCCGTAATAAAAAATGTCTGCAGCCCAATACTCCATCGGCCTGAATGGTGTAATCATTAACATAACCAGGTAAAAGTAGTGGCCCAGTATGGGCTGTAAACAACCGAAGTATATCACATATGTTGCAATAGGGCAGAATAATGTGTACTAAAAATGGGAGAGTGGAAACAATCAGCCTGTATGAACACTTACAAAATCTGACCAATGTAGTTGCAAGATGACAGTTCAAGCTAAAGTGCACTAATCTGGGCGTAATTGGCAACTGTGGGCCGAAAGGATACAGTCATACCCAAATCCAAGGCATGTGAATGTATGGGAGGAAGCAAATGGGTGACCCATAACACTCAGGAGTACACAGCCTCACCTGGCACTCAATCAGAACCCGTCACCCAAACAACATACACATGGATTACACACACACGCATGGGCACTCACCGGACAATGCCTCGTAATCAGGTAGTTCTCCCACACCTTGGATCTGTTCCTCTGTGACGAAGGTCCCAGCAACAGACTCATGTTCAGTGAGTTTGTTGTCCTCTTGTGGAGACCCACCGCCAGTCACCAGAGTAGCGGCATGATTTGAGGCCAGCTTGTTCTTTGCTCTGCGTTTCAGGTCATTCCACCGCTTGTAGCAATCATCAGCTGTGCGACCTCATAAATCCAAGGGCACTTATGCGGTCCGCGATGGTCTGCCAGTGTGCCCTACGTTGACCAGGTGTGGTCTTGCACCCTGCAGTCACCAACATTTTGTGGCTATGTGCCGTCACATAGGTCACAAGTGCATCAAGTTCTGGGTCATTAAAGCTAGGCTTCTTTGACGTGCCGGAGTGTGTAGCCGTGTCTGAGGTCTCAGCCTGTTGTGCCAGAGCACCCTTCTTCCTCTTTTTCAAAGGTGGAGCGGAGCCTGAGTGGCTTACGCCACTCTGGTCAGGAGGGGCAGAAGCACCGGTGGACTGGGTAATAGGAGTGTGCGAATGCACAATGACCATAGGCCTTGGTAAAGGCATTGGCAGAAGTGTGATATTGGCAGGGGGAACGTCAGTTTGATGGACCTGGACCGACACTGTCCTGGCTGGGAGACTCAGAGCTGGGGTGGATGGAGCTGCAGCTGCCCCTGCAGCCTCCCCACCCTGCCTACTTGGGGCAGCAGATGACATAGCTGCCCCAGATCCACGTGGCTTGGTGACACCAACTTGCACCGCCACACGTGGCCTAGACTTGCTGACCTGGAAGTCAGCCTTGGAGTCATCCTGTGCCAGGTCAGGTGCCACAATGGGCTGGTCCAACAAGGGCTGAGCTGGGATGGTGTCAGCCACGTTTCCCTCAACCAAGGGGGGGGGGCATGGGTGTCCCTGATTGGTCCTCCACACATGGGGGTCTAGGGGCACCCTGCAAATCCCGGCCACGTCCCCTACTGTGCCCTCCACGCCCACCTTTTGAAGGTCGGCCACCTTTGCCTCCCTTACCGTTTGGTCGCCTCCCAACCATGTCACTGATGTTGTTGTGCGTATGGGAGTAGTAGTAAACTATTGTCCTGGGCAATTGGGGGTGAAAGGGGTAGGGTACTAGATGGAATTCGTACCCTAGTGCTCTAACAAGGCTGTCTGTGACCCCTGGGGGAAGATGACGGGTCACGCAACGCACAGGCAGCCCAAAATCAAAAAATAACGTGCACGCAACCCCTCGTAGACCACGTGCATGAAAAAATGAACCTGCACTATGCTGTGCCACCCAGAAACACAAAAATAAGCGTACACATAATACACGCAGCCTACAATGACCTCTGAAGGGGTACGCGACAAACGGGGCAAGCACAGTTGGTAAATACGTGCGCGACTCACCATCTGCCTGGAAAAAGAACGTGAAAAAGATGCGCGTGTGCGCATTGGCAACACCCCCGCCAAAAGAAGAATTGTACGCTGTCTGAGGAGACAGGACAAAAGAAGAAGTGAACGCTGTTTGAGGAAACAGGCCCAAAAAGAATAAAGAACGCTGTCAGAGGTAACAGGGAGTACGAACTTGAAACGCTGTAAAGTAATCGCGTGTGAACCGACAAGAAGTACAGAATTCACCCAACCACTCTCCACGAAAAGCACGTACAAGGGAATGGGGTCCTACACGTACCTTTTAAAGCGGCCCACACGTACAGCGTTACTTACGCATGTACGGGCTAAGGCCCTTTCCTCCAATTACACGAGCTGACACTCGGACGTGCAGTTTTTGGACGTGTACGATGAACATGCACCCGTGTTGAAGGAAACAACCGCGCACGTCACGTCACTTACGCACGTAGGCCCTTTCCTCGGATTACACGCATCCACACATGGACATGTAGTTTTTCCATGCGCGCTGCCACGACACGGGGGAAATGCCCGCGCGAGTCACGTCACAGAAGCGCTTACATGCTAAGGTCCTTTGGTCCAATGAAACCGCGTACGTGTGCCGATGCGCTGACGCGCTTACGCGCGAAGGGCCTTTCCTCGAATTACACGCTGACGTGCAAGATTTTCACGTGCCAAATCACTCCGTATCAAGCTGGCCATGCAACAACACAGGGAAGACCACGCTCCTGCCCAGAAGGCCGAATTACTGCCCCCCAGAGCCCCGAGCATGCTCCCACCTGCCATCTGCTGCTGACTGACTGCCTGCTGCCCACGTGCCCTGCTATTTGCTGCCTGCACGTCAGCCAGGGGTGCAGTTGCTGTGACCACCCCTGCTGGAACCGAAGACTCCCGACTGGGATACCATCGCTCCACAGCCCAGCCCCAGGACCCAGTTGCCCACCCACTCCTGCCTCTGGGGTTGCCATGTCGGGCACAACACCATCTGGCACCACTGGCAAACCCCAGCCAGAGAGGCAGAGGGCCACCAGCTTCAGTGCCAGGGAAGTTGGTGTCCTGGTGGAGCAAGTCCTGGGGCAGTATGATGCCCTCTTTGGAAGTTTGCGCGCCGACAATGAAGGACGGACCAGGATCTGGATGGACATCGTGACTGCCATCAACGCGGAGGGGGTGGCAGTCCACGTCTTACACCATGTCAAGAAGCGCTGGGAGGACTTCAGGTCCAGGGCCCTCAACAAGGTCTGGCGCCTCTTGAAGGCAGCGGATGCCAAGGGGCGCCGGGGCCACCTGTCCGACCACCAGATGAGGGTCCTGGAACACATATGCCCAGCGCTCCACGTCCAGGTCCTTGAGAGGCAGACCCGTCTGGAGTTGAGCGGTAAGTGTACATGCATACTGATTTGACGCTGTGCGTGTGGTGGTGTGCCAGTAGTGTGCAGGTTGCACATGTGTTTTCGTAGGGACATGTAGGGATGTGTATGAACAGGGGCGTGAGGCTACCAAATGTGAGTCCTCTTAGATGTGAGACACATCGATGGTGTATGTGTTGGTAAGCATGCTGTGCAAATGCAGGTGTGGTAGCACACATGTTTGAATTTCTGTGTATGTACGTTGGCATGGTTGTGGTGTCACACATGGTTGGTGGTTCCTGCTGCATGTATCGGCACTGTGTACATGTGCCTGTGTGTGTATTTGACAAGTGTGCAACTGTGATGCAACATGGATGCACGTGAATGTAGAAGGCTGAATGCCAGATGTGACATGCATGGCGATCGCATCACTGCGACAGTTGGAGGAGATGTAGACATGCATGTAAGTGTGGAGGCATGTGTGCGTGTCTAGTGCACTCCCTGTGTTTCATGTGATGTTAGGCTCACCTTCGGCTGTTCATGCTGTTGTATGTGTGTGGTTGTTGCTGCCTGGTGCAATATTGCTGTGGAAATGCTCATGTGTGTGAGTTGAAATGACATGTATGTCGTGGAGTGTGATGCCATGTCTGAAGTTTGACACTGCCACTCATGTGCAACTGTCATGTGTGTATCAGTCCATTGTACAGTGCCCTGATGACTGTGTTTTATCTCTCCCTGTCTGCAGCGTCAACTGATGAAGAGGGCGGAGAGGTTGCTGTGGAGCACATCGGCAGGGATCGCACCACCAGCCGGAGAAGCAAGGCCCGGCTCCCCTGCCAGAGTGTCATCTCGTCGTGGAGTGAGGAGTCTGGTGCCGCATCCCAGGCCGCAGCTGCCGAGGGTAGGTCCAAGAGGAAGAGGTTGTAGGTGGACTCCTCGGCAGCAGAAGGGGCAGCTGAGACCCCACAGGGTCCAACGGAGGAAGATGGCACTGAGTCATCCAGGTTGGTGGGGGGTTTGGTGGAGGAGGAGCAGGCTGCGGAAGGGACACACACGGGGTCTGGAGGTGGGGATTCCACTGGTGCTAGTGGTGCAGTGCAGGGGCAGGACCAGGATGCAGCACAGGCCGCCGCGGAGGTGCCTGTGTGTAATCCTGTCCCTGATCCTGTCACTGCATCATGTGGCACCAGCAGGGATGCCTACGTCCAGACCCGTTTTCAGGGAGGGGATGAGCGCACAACAACTGGCCTTCCTCTCCCTGCAGACGTGGCTATCCGGGACCGTGTTGAGCCTATCCTGAGTGGGATAGCATTGCGTTAACGGGGCATGCGAGGTGACCTGCAGTCTTTTCGTCGCGAGACTGCACGTCGTCTCATATGCCTCTTTGACCACGTTGACCTACTGGGACGGGTCACCGGTGCTGGATTCCTCTGTGTGCTGGACCTTCTTGGGACCCCCTCCTCACCTGAACCCCCTACGTGCCAGTCGTCCTCCATGCCATCTTCCCACCCATTTGTCACCTGGGTACCCTGTGGAGCTGCCCCTGACCCAGCAACCAGGCTGGTGGAGGACAGATCCCTGCCACAGTCAGGAGTCAGACGTCCAGCAGGGGTGGCCACTACGACAACTGCACCCCAGCCGGAGGAGGGCGTGCAGGCAGCAAGAGCCAGGGCGCAGGCACAGCAGCAGCAACATGGTGGGGGCAATGATGGCTCGGGGCCTTCAACATCGGAGGGGCAGGCATCGGCCATAGGGCAGGAGGACCCCGGATTTCAAGTGTCTTCCATGTGGCAGAGGTTGGGCCACGCCATAGATGCGGAGCGGCAGTGGGCGGACGAGGCACGGCTCAAAACGGTCAGGGCAGAGAACTCCATGCGGAGGGCCCTAAGGCGGGCAGAGTGCCTCGAGGCAATTCGCAGGGAGTTGGAGGTGAGCATGTTGTCGTCCCTGCGAACCCTCGGGGCCATGGAAGAGGACCGCCTCCAGGACATTGAATGGGAGTTCGATGATGCCCTGGCCCGGGACATCAATAAGTGAGCCGTCGGACTAGCCCGCTGCCATTGTAAATAGTTAGATAGTGTTAGGTTTCCTTTCTGTTTTTGTTTATTTTGGGGCGATTGGGCAATGCACCACGTTTTTGTATATAGTTCTTTATTAGGTAGTCTTTTTTGTAGGTATCATTTCATTTGTTGGGCTCATGGACCCTGGATTGGTGGTTTGTATATAGTTGAACAGTGGATTTTCTTTTTTTTCTTTTCATTTCACCATGGAGTAATGGATTTCACTTATATTTTTCCCTTGGATTTGCTTTGTTGGACTGAGACTTTGGACACATTTTCATTTGGATTTCTTTGGATTCTGATTTCATATTTTTGATTATTTTCTGGACATGCTGCGTTTTATTTCTTCTTCACATTATTGTGTGTTTTCTTTTCATTACATTCATTTTGGATTCAATACATTTTTGTTTCATACTTCGGTGTGTGGTATTCTCTCATTGATTTCATGCATTTCATGATGTGGGTTTTCACATTCACTTGCACCCATTGTGTGTGTGTTACGGACATGTGTTCATTTACATACTTGCCATTCGGGTTGTATCATGTAATGGGCATTTCTATGTGGGTGGATGCAATACTTGGTTGGGTCTTTGGGGTGGGGTGGCATGGGGTGTGATGTGGCTGGCCATTAGGCCCATGATTGAGGATCGTCATGACGTGAGGGCAGGGGGACATGAGTGGGGGCCTGTTGGCAGGTGCCCCTGACTGCTGGGGGGTGGAGTGCTGGGGGACATGAGTGGGACATGAGTGGGGGCCTGCTGGCAGGTGCCCCTGACTGCTGGGGGGTGGGGTGCTGGGGGACATGTGTGGGACATGAGTGGGGGCCTGCTGGCAGGTGACCCTGTCTGCTGGGGGGTGGGGGTTCTGGGGGACATGAGTGGGACATGAGTGGGGGCCTGCTGGCAGGTGACCCTGACTGCTGGGGGACAGGGGTGCTGGGGGACATGAGTGGGGTCCAGCTGGCAGGTGACCCTGACTGCTGGGGGGTGGGGTGCTGGGGGACATGAGTGGGACATGAGTGGGGGTCTGCTGGCAGGTTACCCTGACTGCTGGGGGGTGGGAGTGCAGGGGGACATGAGTGGGACATGAGTGGGGGCCTGCTGGCAGGTGCCCCTGACTGCTGGGGGGTGGGGGGACTGGGAGACATGAGTGGGGCCCTGCTGGCAGGTGACCCTGACTGCTGGGGGTTGGGGTGCTGGGGGACATGATTGGGGGCCTGCTGGCAGGTGCCCCTGACTGCTAGGGTTGGGGGTGCTGGGGGACATGAGTGGGACATGAGTGGCGGCCTGCCGGCAGGTGACACTGACTGCTGGGGGGTGGGGGTGCTGGGTGACATGAGTGGGACATGAGTGGGGGCCTGCTGGCAGATGCCTCTGACTGCTGGGGGTGGGGGTGCTGGGGGACATGAGTGGGACATGAGTGGGGGCCTGCTGGCAGGTGCCCCTGACTGCTGGGGGGTGGGGGTGCTGGGGGACATGATTGGGGGCCTGCTGGCAGGTGACCCTGACTGGTGCGGTGCTGGGGGACATGAGTGGGACATGAGTGGGGGCCTGCTGGCAGGTGACCCTGACTGCTGGGGGTGGGAGTGCAGGGGGACATGAGTGGGACATGAGTGGGGGCCTGCTGGCAGGTGCCCCTGACTGCTGGGGGGTGGGGGAACTGGGGGACATGAGTGGGGCCCTGCTGGCAGGTGACCCTGACTGCTGGGGGGGTGGGGGTTCTGGGGGACATAATTGGGGGCCTGCTTGCAGGTGACCCTGACTGCTGGGGGGTGGGGTGCTGGGGGACATGAGTGGGACATGAGTGGGGGCCTGCTGGCAGGTGACCCTGACTGCTGGGGGGTGGGAGTGCAGGGGGACATGAGTGGGACATGAGTGGGGGCCTGCTGGCAGTTGCCCCTGACTGCTGGGGGGTGGGGGGACTGGGGGACATGAGTGGGGCCCTGCTGGCAGGTGACCCTGACTGCTGGGGGGTGGGGGTGCTGGGGGACATGATTGGGGGCCTGCTGGCAGGTGCCCCTGACTGCTGGGGGTGGGGGTGCTTGGGGACATGAGTGGGACATGAGTGGCGGCCTGCCGGCAGGTGACACTGACTGCTGGGGGGTGGGGGTGCTGGGTGACATGAGTGGGACATGAGTGGGGGCCTGCTGGCAGATGCCTCTGACTGCTGGGGGTGCGGGTGCTGGGGGACATGAGTGGGACATGAGTGGGGGCCTGCTGGCAGGTGCCCCTGACTGCTGGGGGGTAGGGGTGCTGGGGGACATGAGTGGGGGCCTGCTGGCAGGTGCCCCTGACTGCTGGGGGGTGGGGGTGCTGGGGGACATAAGTGGGACATGAGTGAGGGCCTGCTGGCAGGTGCCCCTGACTGCTGGGGGGTGGGAGTGCGGGGGGACATAAGTGGGACATGAGTGGGGGCCTGCTGGCAGGTGACCCTGACTGCTGGGGGGTGGGGGTGCTGGGGGACATGATTTGGGGGCAGGGGGACATGAGTGGGGGCCTGCTGGCAGGTGCTCCTGACTGCTGGGGGTGGGGATGCTGGGGGACATGAGTGGGACATGAGTGGCGGCCTGCTGGCAGGTGACACTGACTGCTGGGGGATGGGGGTGCTGGGGACATGAGTGGGACATGAGTGGGGGCCTGCTGGCAGGTGCCCCTGACTGCTGCGGGGTGGGGGTCCTGGGGGACATGAGTGGGACATGAGTGGGGGCCTGCTGGCAGATGACCCTGACTGCTGGGGGGTGGGCGTGCTGGGGGACATGAGTGGGGGCCTGCTGGCAGGTGCCCCTGACTGCTGGGGGTGGGGGTGCTGGGGGACATGTGTGGGACATGAGTGGGGGCCTGCTGGCAGGTGACCCTGACTGCTGGGTGGTGGGGGTGCTGGGGAACATGAGTTGGTGATCAGTAGTGCAAGGTGACATGTGGCTTGGCTGGGGGGCATGCCCATGGTGGATGGGCTGCCTGCGGGACATGACCAGGGGTGCAGGGTAGTCCCCTGTGGTGTGGGCTGCCTGCAGGGGCCGTGGAGGGTGTAGAGGGAACACCTGGGAGGACCCACACTGCCAATTCACGGGTAGGACTCACCGCGCACTCCCGAAATTCACGTGCCCCGCTCTGACAGCAAAATCGGCTGTGAAACTTCCCGTGCACCCCCGAATTACACCTACCCCACTCGAACAGGGCCAATCGCATGTGAAACTTCCCGCGTCCCCCCGAATTACAGGTACCCCACTCGCACAGGGCCAATCGCGTGTGAAACCTCCCGCGCACCCCAGGAATACACGTACCCCACTCGCACAGGGCCAATCGCGTGTGGAACTTCCCGCGCACCCCCGATTTACACGTACCCCGCTCCGATCGCGTGTGAAATTTCCTGTGCACCCCAGGAATACATGCACCCCACTCGCACACGGCCTATCGCGTGTGAAACTTCCCGCACACCCCAGGAATACACGTACCCCACTCGCACAGGGCCAATCGCGTGTGAAACTTCCCGCGCACCTCAGGAATACACGTACCCCACTCGCACAGGGCCAATCGCGTGTGGAACTTTCAGTGCACCCCCGATTTACACAAGACCCCGCTCCGATCGTGTGTGAAACCTCCCGCGCACCCCAGGAATACGCATACCCCACTCGCACAGGGCCTATCGCGTGTGAGACTTCCCGCGAACCCCAGTAATACACGTTTCCCGCTTGCCGTGTGCTGTGTGGCGGGCCCTGTATACTGGTACAGGGTTAGCGCAGCCCTTTGAGCTGGATTGGGGATTTTGATGGCTTTTCCTTGCGCGAGGGGCGTTCTTGGGGGCATAACTGGCGCTGCTGCTGGGTCGCTGCGCCACTGTGCACCACGGCTGGTTTTGGTAGCTAAAATCCATGAATACGCTGTGCGCGGAAATGGATTTTAGCGCACACAGCTGGCACAGAGATTTGCACGCGCACACTGTGCGCCAGCGGCTTGCGCCACTTGTGCGCTGAATTCTATGAATTACCCCCTGTATGTTCCCTTTACAGTATGCTTCTCCAGCATCTATGAAATCAAATCAATTGAGTTGGTGGATTCAACAAGTCTGCAGGTCCTCAGGCGAACCAATAATTGACATAATGCACCTTTTGATTTAATAAGAAGTTATTGAGAAAATAATAACTGTTTTACTTATACATTCACATCATCACAATCGATTACAAGTTTATGAGATACTGTAGATTGTATAAATGGTAGTAGGGGAGATGCTTAAAAAACCTCTTGTTTGTCAATTTTCAGAACCATCTACTGTATACTTTAACTATTCTAAATATCTAACAACTCACACAAAATCCAGTAGTCAAATATGTCGGTGACCTCTACTTCACAAGGTTCGACTAGAGTGGAAACTGGAAAAAATATCTTTCAAATTTTTGTGATATAATACTGATGTGTATGTAGGGGCGGGTGAACTTAAAACAAAATGACCGGCAAATACTTACTAGACACCCTAAACACATTTTATGTGGCCCAGGACTATTCATCCCATGAGTTATTTGCCCACTACACCTTGAGACAAACAATCTGGAGATGTCGGGAGCATCCGTCAAAGGCTCATGTGCACAGGACAGTCGCAACACATGTGCTATTGGGCATCTCAGAGATGTTCAAAGGAGCAAAGGATTGTCTCCAGCTTTTGGGTTCATGCATTAGCTAAAAGGGCACATCTGAGATTCTCACAGGCCTCTGATGGCTTGCTCCACTGCAAACCTTGGTGAATCAGGCCTGAGTATTCACCACGTGTATGTATGCTGAGTTGGATTTGCTTTCCTGTTGAGATGTTTCTCTCTTTCTTTTCTGTAGATGAGTCGCAGTGTTGAACTAGTGAAGTTGTCAGAGATATTGAGGCACAGTGGAGGGCCTGGTCCATTACCAAGGTGACGGCGGGCACCTCCCATCCACGAGATAAAACTGAACCTATATACAAGACATTTAAGGAAGACAAGTTTAGATTAGTTGTCAGGAGTTGCTTTGAGGCTTGTCAGCTTTGCAGAATAATGCAATCTTTTAAAATGTATTTTCTAATGTTTGGTAAAGATAGTTTTGCATTATTAGCATGATTTCCCATACAACATATGAATTCCTATACTTGCATTTACAGTTTTACCATTGATTTTCGGTCTTTGTACAGTATTATTCTGTCTGTGTACATTTTATGCAGTGCATTTTTGATATAGGTTATCTGTCATGGGACTACGCATTTACACATAGTCCAGAGTTTTTTTTTTCCAGGAGTACATATGATTGATGACTGGAAAAATCTATAATTCACCAATGTAATTTGTACATTCTAATAGATTCCCAGAAGATACCTTAATGCATTTAAGAATATGGCACTTCCACCCATTATGCACACCTGGCCTACTCTTAGAACATCAAAGAGGGCTTTCTCGGCACAGTGTCAGAGGTTATGGAAGAGTAATGTTTGGTGAACAGGTGCTGTTTGCACGGGCCTTCATAGATATTTTCCAATACATTTCCCACAATACTTTGCACACCTACTTTGCAACTGAAAAATGGAGGTGTAATTGGGCCAGATCCGGGGCAAAAATACACATATTGGCTTGATTTTCCAGTAGGGATATCAGTTACCTGAAACATATTTTCACAAATGACCAAAACTGAAAACAAAGTGCATCACCACAACAAACTAAAGCGTGCATGAGCTCCATGAGCTTAGAAAAGATGGCTGATTCGAATTACTGAATGGAAGAAGAGAATGTGTTGTTCCACGCAGCTAGTTCGCTAGAATGAAAGGAAGCAATGTAGGGCTTCAGAGCAGCTTCGGTGGTCAAACGAAAAAGGACGGCTTTTTCAAAAACCACCCGTTTTTACCCCCACCACCTGGCAGGTCGTTAGCAAATTGCGCTGGCAGTATTCAATGGAATACCCCAAGAGTAATTGAGATTGGATTATTAGTGTAAAAACGCCTTAAAAATCTGCTAATATTTACCTCCAAACAGCGGCAATGGTAAACATTGCAATATGTCCCCATATCATGTTTTACATTTTTTTTCTGGCACAGAAGCAACGTGCAAGAGCTTCCCATCAGTCAAAGAAAAAGGTTTATTTCCACAGGAACGTTGAAGAGAGTGAAAACGTGGTCATCTCTGAGGCTCCCCTTAACCACCTTTCCCATGTCATGCATACATGGGTAGGAATTGACACCTTTGAGTGTCAAGCAATGTACACTAGTGGTATGAAGCAATCATTTACTGTATCAATCTTGACACTCAAAATGACAGCGGCGATGGCTAGAAACAAAGTAACAATATTACAAGTTGTTTTCTGAAATACTGCCAGTGGTATTTGAGGAAATCGTGTATTGTTACTTTTGGTACCGTCGCATATTTTTCAGTTTACCAATAGTGGAGATGATAATTACAGCCAATCGGAATACACCAAAGAAATTGGCAACTGACCACAGCTCCCCAAATGACAAATATTGCGTAACAGCTGGCATATCATAAGCAGCCACTGAACAATGATTGTTGGCAGCCAAATTATTGCTGTATTTCATCCAAAAAAAGGTTTTTTAGATGACACAACGTGGCAACTGCTGCAGCCCTGCAGAGCGTGTACCTGTCTACAGATAATGAACATTTTGTAGAAAAATGCTATTTTAATGTCTGATTTTAAGAACAATGCAAGCATACAAGTTATGTGGATACTGTGCAACTTAACCAATAAAGGGAAAAAAAAAACAATGAAAGCATGAGCGCAAAATAGCGCGTGGCAAGATTACATTATGCGCAGGCAGAGAAGGGCTCGGGATTCAAAACAAATATATTATTTTATTTCAAGATGTGTATACGTTCATACTGTTTTACAGCTATTTGAAAGGGCTTGCGGACTGTCAGAGAGTGAGAGTAGGAGATGAAGGACGGGAGGGTAGGGGGTGGAGGGTGAGGGGAGGGGATAGGCAAATGTCCTGAGGTTGATGGGTGGAAGTGTGCAGCTAGCCCTCTTTGGGAGCAGAAGCCAAAAGAGTGATTTCTGCTTCTCAGATCAACTGTGGCTAGCCAACCGCTGACATTTCATCAGCTGAGGGCCGCAGATCTAAAAGGAAGATGCTGGGGCATCGCCATGCACTGATATATTTATTTATTTATTGCATTTATTGGCAGCGCCTGAACCCGTAAGTATCACGACGCCGAGACAAACGTAGGAAAAAGAAACGTGAAAAATAAAAAATAAATGAAAAATAGGTACATAAGCATGCTAGTAAATGCAGCAGAGAGTCAGGTAGGGGAGATACCCCAGTTTCAGGTTTTTAGCAGTTTTCTGAAGATGCGGTAGGATGCCTGCTCTTGGATGTGGAGAGGTAGGGCATTCCACAGTGTGGGGGCAATGACCTTGAAGCTGGTGCCACCCGCGCTTTTTCTTGAGAATCTGGGGATGGCTAGTGATGGCCAGTTAATATACGCAGTTTGTTTGAAGTGAGAGTTCTGGTATTTTGAAAGCTAATGAAAGGTCTTTAGTTCAGTGATGTGTGGGATGAGCATGTCAGGCCAAAGACTTTTGGGGAGTAGGGTTCTGGGCTGTTGGAGATTTGCACTGAAGTTGTACAAAGGGCGTTCCTGAAGAGGTGTCTTTGCAGTAAACCAGGAAGAACCAGCTTATGGATGAAGGCAGTATAATAAGAAAGAGACAGAACTGGCAGAACAACATAGTAAGGGAGGCACAGCACCCTAAAGTATAGATGCTAGAGTGTGGGTTGAAAGTGTACAGTTACTGAAAGGTCTTGCAAATGGGCATGTTTGATTAAGGCCTGATCATAACATTCTTTCAGGGCTATCTACGTCTGGGTCCACAATCACGTGACAGGCCAGACCAGATGACCCACAAAGCTCACTCTATCATTGAAGGGCGATCATTCTTCTCGCCTTCACTACAGTAGTTGACGTTACCTTCTCAGCGCCTTCTGAACCTACTAAATATCGAAATAAATGTGTAGATCAATGATTATGGTCAAACCGGGTGGACAGGCACAATGCCTGAGGTTGATTTATGTAGAAAACTGTTTGCATAGCGACACTAGCCTTTTTACACCGTGGGGCTATCTTTTAATGGACCACTGGAACTGCACACAAGGGAATCAGATGGGATTCGACTAGCCCACGCCGCCATCTTGCTTTAGGCTCTCACCCGTGAAGCATCACTTTAGTTTCTCAGGAGTTAGGTTAGACTGTGCCCCTAATGATAACTAGGTGGGAGTAATAAAAGCATAATTAATGCAATGTACGCCACACTTGGGGATAATAGCAGGTGGGTGTCTTTGTACACATTGTATTTTCTTCTAGGACCACTTCCAAACTGCACGCAGGTGTACTTTTGGGATTGTCAATCAGTTGCATTTAGATGACATTTGAGGTCTTGTATGTATGAAGTCTGTCGACAATGTTCATGAAAGGAATTGTGAACACTTAAACATTGACTTTCTAAAGCATTATTTTACTTTAGTAGGTGAGGAGAAGTCATGAACCTCAAAATATGAATGAAATGCATTTGTCTCGGTTCCACATCATATTACTAAGCTGGACTTTCTGATATACTGGCCAAAGTGGCCTTTTTTAACAGCCTGTTTTTCTTTGGCAAATTGTTTTTTCTCCTTTTTTTTTAATTAACACAAAGGGGGATCGTTTACCCTTTATCCTGTTCTCCTCCCTTATTTTTCTTGTTCCCCCGTTTTTTTCTTTTCTTTTGCTGTTTTCCTACCTTTGCTGACATTTCCCTGACCCTATTCTATTCATAAACTAGTCTATTCCTACAATCATCAAGCAGTTCGTCAAAAAAGGTCACCACCGTGGGGTTGTCAGTTTTAGGAATTTGAGGTTGAAGCCAGAAGTAACTGTTTCCTATCTTTCTCATTGCAAACATTCATGCATTTATATGCCAGGGTGTTAAGACATTAACTGATTGGAACCAAACCCGTATTGGACACACTGAAGACATAACATAACTCATGTCTTGTGCAGACCTGCAATGGAATGAGGACATAATGATGGTAGACGTTCATATGGTGTTGGTGCAGTCCTGGTGACCCATCATCGCCTGCATGTCCGGTCAGGCAGGAAGAAGGAAATCTACTCAAAAGAGATGTGGACATTCTACAGTAAATACAACATTACATAATACAATAGACGGGTCCCCTTCCTCCCACAAGATGCCTCAGGCTTTGCATTAGTTTCACATGGATAAGTGAGGTATATCTTTACTTCTTTAGCATTCACTTCTTCTAACAGTCACTTTATCATTACAGGGGGAGACTCCTTCTAGCCCCCTCCTTTTCTCACCCATCTTCTTCCCCCCTAACACCTCCGTGACCCAACCTTACAGCTAACATTGCCATGCCTAAGATACATTATAGGCAATGCTTGCCGGGGTGGACATGTTGAGCTTGCTTCAAAGTGATTATGTTTTTACATAATCATCCCTAAATGAGTAGCCTGGATAGATGATGGTCTCTGCCTTGCCAATCTGCACCCCTCTGCCTCCGCGGTTTTGTTCAAAAAGAGGTGTCATCTGAGCTATTTTCAGAGGCATGTTTTTGTTCATGGGCTTTATTTAGCGGTTACCAAAGATTCCAACTGCACTCCTGGGTACACACTTTGCCACCCCTTTGACTCCACATTCTATACCCTAAAGGAGGGAGTCACAGCGCAGAGCAGATAGTGTTCCTTAAGAGGCATCTCACTTGTGCACGTCTTCTGTGACCTGCAGTTGCAGAGCCATTTGTGCACTGTGTCCTGGCCCTGGGAGCTTCACCCACAGCTGATGGTGTCCCTGCCCTTGGTGTCTTTTGTCCTCTCCTGGGAAGATCTGGCACCTTTTCTAGGAGAACAGGACATACCTCCTCTGGGGGTGGGAAAAGAGGTGGGAGCTTCAAAGAAGCACCTGCAACATAATGAGGAAGTCACACCAGGGAGATAACTACTAGAGTCCCTTTTATCTGAGGCATACCGGGGAAGGGGTAATTAAAGTGTAGCTGGGAGAGGACCTATAGGCTAGAGGAGCAGCCAGCCACCCTCCAATATGCCAAGACCCCCCCCTCTTTCCTGACATCCTTCTAATTTCCTTCAGACAAATCACTCTGGGAGCTGACATCAGAAGGAATAACCCTTAAAACAGGAGCCAGGACTGTCCCCTTCCAGAAGGTTTGAAGCGGTCTAATCTTCATGACAACGTGACTCTATACAGGGGTGAGTACCCACTCTTAATGGAACCATCTTTGAGAATCATATGTGAGATACCTTTAGGAAATCATCTTTAAGAACCATCTTGAAGAACCTTCTTGGAACCAACTCGAAACAACTTCAGGAAGACTTCACTAGAAATGGTTGGGGATAAAGGTTGGCCAAAGTCCCCTCCATTGGGTGAAGACAAAGATCTCCAAAGGGGTGCAGATTCCAACTCCAACTGCTCTGTTGGAACATTTAAAGCAATCTTTTTTTAAATTTAATATTGTGGTGCAGTAAAATATTTGACCTTTCACAAAATACACTTTACAACTTAAAAGATACATTTCATACAACATACACTTTAATTATTCTAAAGCAATCTGCTGGAGAGAAGCCTGGCTGCTGCTGGGCACTGCAAATATCCCTAACAACGCTCCTTGCTGGAAAAGGTAGAAGACAGACTCACTTTCTTGAGGGATGGAATGGAGTGTCCCACATCTCTCCAAAGACCAAATAAACTGCTGTTAGTTCCCTTTACAACATCTATACACTTCAAGCACTCAGAACGTCTTCAAACGTCTGCAATTTCCCAACAGAGATGCCTTTGACACTCTCTGTGTTGCAAGCCTCTTTGCGCACCCCAATCTATGCCAACACAAACATAACCTGCCTCCCCAAGCTTCTTCGAGCCACAAGCCATTACTGCTTGTTGAATCTCGCCGCTTTGTTGGAGGAAGTCTACCCAGATCGCTATTGAAACTGAATATGAAGGTGAATTGCTGTCCGCACATCAAAAACTTGTCAATCCTTTTGAGCTAAGCCAATTGGAGCATCCCCTGCCTATCAAAAGCCTATTAAAGTCACAAGCTAAAGCCACTAGTCGTACCTCACTATGTTGTTGAATCCCATTAAACCAGCTCACCAGCACAAACCTGACCTGATGCACCAGAAAGCACCCAGAAACCCTGGCCAACACTGTTGAGATCTTAAAAGCAGAAGACAATACGATAGATTTCAATGGTTCTGTCACCATGGCCTTATACCATGGGACATAATGACCCTATTCTATGCCTTAAAGACATATTCTTGAACTTTGCTTGACTTGCTACAAGACTTTACCTGCAGACCCCTGTTTGCCAATACCCAGATAGCCTATTTAGCTCAAAATCTGCATTCTCTGTGCATCTCACTACGTGGGTAGTTTGTTAGTTTGTCTTTTCTTTTAGTTTAATGAAAGTATTATGTTTATAGAACCTTAATTGGACAATTAATTCATGTTGGTACTTACCATAATATTGTTCTTTTGGATGCTTCCATGCTGGCTCACACCCTCATGAAAAATAAAAAAAACGGCCTTCAGTTCATGCTACCTTAGGAAGCGGTGGGGTATTCCATTCACACTGTGCTGTTTAACCTTTATGGTGTTCTAATAGAAGTGTGAACTGAGTAAAAGTTTAGAAGCTACTACTCATCTCTGTACGACTGCACGAAAGTAGTCATTTCGTCACAATGTCACTGCCGCTACCACTGGCATTTCAGTGCATTGATTCTACTAGTGACATTGCATTCAGCCTGAGAGGAGATGGTCATTTCTGTTCTCCTGCTTCATCACATAGAGCATTGAGTACACAGATGACTTATTGATCCAAGAAGGGCATGATTCAGGCCATTGTTGCAGATTGTATCACACTACTGAATGTGTTTATTTTTTTAATTAATTAATTTATTTATTTATGCATTGTGCATTTGCATCAAGTAAATTGTGCTTCAAAGCACCCACAGGGCAACAGAGAGGTAACATGGGAACGACAATCAAGTATAACAATGAAAGACAGGGGCAGACCTACTAGGCCTTGTGAGCATTCCGAATGTGAAAGTGCAGAGAGAGAAAAGGGTTGAGGGAGTGGGGGGGTAGGTGCTAGGTGTACCAAGTGCTAGGGAGTGAGCAGCAGTAAGTGCCTAGGTGAGAGTGGTCAGATGAATTGCTGAACCAAACCAATACTCTACAAGAGTAGGGATGTCTCGGGTCAAAACACAGAGATGCTACTGTAATAGGGTTATTGAGAACCTTCAATAATTGATCATAACGACGAAGAGTGTCTTAAATTCCCACAAACATTTTTACAAAGCACCATCTGAGTGGTAACAGAGGTCAGTTGGAAAAGGTTATTACTCATCCCAATAAGTTCCTCTGACCCTTTCCAGTAACAAAACACCCCTCTGCTGCACAAGGTTACGTTCTCCTAGTGCTACACTCTAGGTGCATTGCCTATAGTGGTGGGAAAATTGCACAGCGAATTAAAGGAGCGCCTCATGCATGTGGCCAGTCTGCGCTTCGCAAGGCTGAACCCTGGCAGAAATGGCTCCTCCCTTCACACCTTTGAAGTCCATACATTGATTACCGTTATATAGTGGATTATAAAAACACCTGTTACACCAGGATTTAAAAGTGGGAGGAATCCAGAATGAAGCTATATTTACAATTGTGACACTATTATTTAAAACACAACGACCCCTGCAATTGGGGAACCCACATATTGTTTTTCTCACTTTTGTGTGGCAAGATGCTGAATAATGGGACCAACAAGAATGGGACCCAGACCAGAGAGTAATGACCCGCAGCATGAAGACACTGTGGTAAATTGATCTGACTACGAACTAACCTCGGACGAAATCCAGGCCCTTGAAAAAGGCCTTGGGTTTGTAACTACAAATATGAACAATTGCTTTCAATTTCGAGAAGAATTCGCAGAATTCATGAGAATAATCCACCTGAAACAGTTTTTTTGATGACAAAATGGACCATACTGAACCAGACAGTGGGTTACACAAAAAATCCGAGTTTTGCCCCCCAGTGCAATCACAAACGGCTGAAGCCCGGGTATTCAAAAACAGGGCCATACAAGAGATCTCAAGACTGGAAAATAAAACAGAAAAAGAAAAAACGTTCCAAAACCTTAACCGAGTGGAAAAAGCTACACTCAAAACACTGTTATTTAACGATTCGATAATAATTCGAAAAGCAAATAAGGGTGGCGCCCACGGTTGTCCTTAACAGGAAAGACTATGTAGAAGAGTGCATGAACCAGCTAGGAGATATTAACAACTATCAACAATTGGAAGATAATCCAATACAAAAATTGGAAAGAGTGATCCATCAAAAAGTGGCAAAAGCAGAAGAAAGGGGATGGATAATGAAAAAAGAGGCTGACTTCCTCATAGTAGAAAAAAACAGTATTCTGCAATTTTATATACTCCCAAAAATACATAAGTCACTCACTAGACCACCAGCAAGACCAATTGTGTCAGGGTGTGGTTCGATCTTGCAGCCACTGTCAAAATCTGCTGACCATTTCATGCAACCCATGGTCAGGGAGATGGCCTCATTTGTGAAGGATACCACCCAGATAATTAAAGAAGTAGAGGGCAGACCTTTTGATACTACTAAGGAGATCTTGATCTGTCTCGATGTAGTAGCTCTTTATACAAACATACTGCAGAGGGCTTCACTCGAGGTACTTGAAGAAAGACTACTTACAGAAAATGCTAGCATTAATACTCCGACATCCTTCATCATGTGGTGTGCCGAAATGACATTGATGGAAAGTTTTCTCCATTTCAATGGTGCCTTTTACAAACAAATACAGGGCACGGCCATGGGGGCCATCCTGGCCCCGAGCATCACAAATCTCTACATGGAGGCCTTCGAGAAGAACTGCATCTATAAGGAATCTAATCCATTTAAAAAGAACATACTACTATGGAAAAGGTACATAGATGACGTTCTTAGCATGTGGAAAGGAGATGAAAGCATTGCCATCCTTTTCTTTGAGTGGATTAACAAACAGAATCAACATCTGAAATTCACTGAGAATTGCAGCAAGGACGAAGTTAACTACCTCGATGTCACTATTAAAGTGGACCCAGAGAAGGGAGAGCTATATGTAAAACCCTACACAAAACCGAGATATCGGAATGCATGGTTGCACTATACAAGCTTCCACCCGACCCACACATGTGACAACTTACCCTTTGGTCAGTTTTTACGGTTGAAAAAGAATAGTACCCACAGGGCAGATTACAAAGAAGGAGCTCAAAAACTAAGAACTAACCTTCATGGAAGAGGGTATCCAGTTAACTTGACAAAAAAGGCCATGAAAAGAGCTGACAAAAACAATTGGGAAGCAATTCTCGAACAAACACCTAGAGAGAAGAACAAAGAGAATCTAGTCTTTGTCACTACATACAGCAATCTCTCGAACCGGATTTGAAATAATCATCATAATTGGGGCATTCTGGAGAAAGGGAAAACGCCCTTTACAAAGACCTCTGATTGCGTTCCGAAGGAGTAGATCTATCAAGGATCAGATCATGCGTAATGACATCACGAAACACATTCAGGCACAACCAACCCTAACAGAAACATGGGGCATGCGGGCACCAGAAGGACATTATCCATGTGGTTCCTGCGTATGTTGTCAACAAACTAAAAAGTCGACCAAGATCGATTCAGGTCTAAACAGCCCATGGAGCCAAAAAGCTCTGACAAATTGCAACTCCAGCTTCGTGGTATATGTCATCTGGTGCCCCTGTAAGAAGATATATATAGGGAAGACGGAAAGAAAAATTAAGACTTGTATCATGGAGCACAAAAGCTGCATTAAGAATAGAGTGCATTCGGCCCCCTTAGTTGGGCACTTCATAGAGATGATACACAAAGCTCAAGACCTGAGGTGGTCTATAGTCTATCTAGTGAAGATCACTAATGACACCAACCTTGATAGAAAAAAACTATAACGGAAAGAAAAGGAACTAATTTTCTTAACGAAAAGTACAGAATTAGGTTTGAATGAAAAAACAGAATGGTAAAATCTATCTTACCGGTCTTAATACTTGACATTTAGTGGGGTGTTGAACATTTTGAAATGTGTATTCACACAGTGTGTCCAAGATTTGTGAATAATACCACTCTGAACATTGCAACTCAAACGTCCAAGGGGGACGGCAGCGGAATAGATGGTGGAGGTCCATTTATAGAAATCCAGCCCTTAGCAAAAGAGGAAACTGAAAATACAACAAGATAAACATAATTACATCAGGTTTGGACACCTCTTTGTAGCATCCAGACTGGGCTCTTTACAACAAATAGTAACAGGTTATAGGAGCCTGTGGCAGGACCAAAAGCAATTATGCACAGTTGCTAAGGTGGAATTAAGATTTCCACTCACGTGTCAAAAACATGCGGGTCGCACGTTAGACACTTGCGACTTGGCACACACTGCCTTACCGTGCACGGTCGGCGTGCTGTGAAACCTGATGTCATCAAGGGGGGCCGAAGGCAGGACACAGCCAGCCGGGTTAATAAAGTTAAAAAAAACCACCCGAACAGGCAGAGGATCACGTGACAATGTTGTCACGTGACGGCATGAACAAATGGACAAAAAGCAAGCCTAACACTCGGTGACCAATAGGCGAACGGCGAGGCTAGAGGCTGATTAACAGACGGCGGTGAATGCGTACGGTCCGGACAGGAGCCAGGTTAGGAGCACGTCGAACCCCATAAGGGGTGTTTTCCATCAAAAGAAATCCGAGGTAAGACTGGAGGGGAAGGCAGCTGGAGAAGACTAACCCATAGTTTGATAGGCAAATAGAATAAGCCAGATATAATGACAGGGGTGTGATAAACAACGTTCTTTTCCCACCATATCCTGTCCCCAACAGACACAATGTGGGATAGCTCCCCACAGCCCATCAACTGAGGACATCTGAACACCGGCTTTAGATCATTGTGCGATCTGAAAGCAGAACTGAATCGAGCCACCAGGCATTGAGAAGCCCGGGGAAATAAGAGCAAGACAAAGCCTTATCTTGGTGGTAAGGATTAAATGCGTAATGGCACATTATATATCATAAAGGCATAGCCAACTAGTGAGAGGCATAAAACAGAACAAAAGGCCAATTTAGGGCAGATGTTGTTTTGTGTCTTCCACAGTCACATTTGAGCCCATGTTAATTGACTAAAGGAGGGTCGAAAGATCCTTAATATAACGGAGGGACCTATCAGATCAACAGAATTAAGCCTGGTCATTACATTCTCAGAGCCGGGGTAATAGGGTAATAGTACTAGATAGACCAGGATGCTAGGGCGATGTACAATTACTGCCAAATAATCAAGTTGTTCAAATCTTCATTTTGCACACTCTGTTTTTGCACAGAGGCTGTTTCCATCGACTGATTTAGGTGGTGAAGAGACAGAGCCTGCTACATTGACTTGGAGCTGTAGCCATAATATTGAAAGGTCTAATAAAGAACAAGAGACTCAGTGACCTACTTAAGGTAATGAGACAGGGAGGTTGCCCATAGAAATATCCCTGAATGAATGTACAAATCTGTTTTCTACAAAATTTAGCTATAAAAGTATAAATGGCTAGTTGATAAAGAGAAATTGAACGATTGGGCTATGTGAAACCTGAACTAAGTCCCAAGAGAAATGATGTTTAAATAGATGATAAGAAGGAGTTCACCAAGAATGATTTCCTTCTGCTGTGACACTTAGTACAGTTGGTTGCATGCAATAATAATTACAACTGGGATTTTTCGAGTATTAAAATTCGACTATCCTTTACTTGCTTCCCACAGATATTCACTCAGTGATTTGACCCGAAGAAAGGATCAAAGGGAGGCCATTAGAAGCTAAACCCCCAATGAATCCGAAAATGATAAACACAGATGTACATTTCTTATGAATGTGGTCATAACCCCTGAAGAATTTCCTAGCTATAAGCGTGACAGTGTAAAGGAAAGAAACATGTCGGGTATGGTATGAGTGTTGTACGAGAGATGGAATGAGTGACATTGGCACGGATAGTCAAAAACTGTATGGACTGGGGTGTGCTTCTCTAATGAGAGAGGGTAACGAACAACATATCCCAATTGAAAAAGTATTCTTGTGTTATGAAGAATTGTTGATGAATTGGAGTACCACAAAACATAGTTAATGTACAGTAGAATTGAGTCTTAATGTATAAGGTTTGTTTTAGAATTGTGTACAAACAATCTATATAATTGTAGATGTGAATGGTTATATTGAAATACTTTATATAAAGAATAAATAAATTGCTATTTTTGATACAAATGTGAATTGTATGTGTTAATTTAATATATGTTAATACATACAAGAGGGGCAAATACGAATGGTCTGGGGGAAGCAAGTGACCCTGTGAATACATTACATTGTACTGTTTTCTAGAGGGCTGTTCACAAGGGGTCCATTTAAATATTTCCTCTAGTCTCTCTGGTGTTTGTTAGGAATAACTGTTTGCAGCAGGGCATTTGGTTCTAGCTGTAAAACATGCATATTTGAGGATACTTGTGGGAAGAGTCACTCTCTTTAAGTTGCTCAGGATGACCTGTCGAGCTGTTTACCTTCTCTTTTTCTACCGCTTCCCACCTCGATTCGTCTGCAGCCATGGTGAGCTTGTATGAGGGTTGAACTGCAAGAAATGGAGTGGCCTTCAAGGAGCAGTGCCTTGAAGAGTCCAGCTGATTGTAACCACTGGATCCAATTGAACCCCTCCCGCTAGCCTCCAAATCCAATACCCACATCAGTGTCGCCAAGGGATTGAGGGCCCTATCCCAGTCAGAATGCCATGATGCACCATTCCACTTACTGATCTCCCCTCTGTACCAGGTAAGGAAGATCAAACCGTGTGGCTCAATGAAAGGGGTTGAAGTGGATTTCCCAGACATCAAAGGTCAGAGGAATGCAGCCTTCACCTTGGTATAGGTGGAGAAATCCAGCTTGGACCTCAAGACGCTTTACGAAATGAATGAATTGGTGCATAGAACGAAATGATGACCATTAATAAAGAAGAAAGAAAACAGAGAGGAAATGAAGACATAAAGAAAACCAGCCAGAAAAAAATAACAATGCTAGTCTGTAATGCAGTCGAGGTGAGGGTCCAGCAACATAATGAACAAAACGTTGCAAGACAAAAACAAGCCACATCCTACAACAATAGCAGTGGGAGGGAACATGCCATAAAACATTAAAGAAGAACAAGCTACAGCCCAACATCTAATCTGGTCAATATCTAAAACGTGTACACGCAGTGCATAGTGCATAAATGCAGAAGCAGAGGATGGTCCTTAACTGCAACCAACATGTAGGACAACCCAAAAAGGCTGCCGCAGCCAGGCAGAAAGGAACCCGGGTCCATAGACTGCAGCTGGAGCTGGCTGTCCAATAGTCACAGGCAGCAACCCTGCAAAAGGACGTCTGCCTCCATAGCAGCTGAGGCGGCCCTTCGACACCATCTCCTGCAAAATCCGGTGCCGTTGTTGTTGCTACCATTGCCAGATTGCAGAGAAACCCCTCCAACTACACCAGCAGCTCCTACATAATTCCAGCACGCTCTACGGCACTGCAACTCTGCATGTGTCATGGATACTATTCATGAGAATCAGGGTGCGAGATAGCCGAAAGGACACAACATTGGTCTGCCAAGGGAATTTATTAGTCCCAAAGGTTCCTCTACTAGGTCAAAGGAAGGGGCCAGGTAAGTAGGAGGGGAATAATCCCCTCTGTCATCCATATCCTTCAAATGAAGAGGTGGGGAGCCGGGATCAGGATCACCTAGTGATAGGTCTAGAGCCACAGACACTATGGGCTTCATTATAAGTTTGGTGGTCCGGAAATAAGGGTGTCGGTAGCAGCGTACCAGCACCCTTTCCAGAGTGCCAAACTATGAGTCTGCTGGCAGGGGCACGGTACACCCGGTAGGCCTGGTCTGCCAGGTGTTCAGGCCCCTTCCAGCAGTGTTTTCACTGAAGCGCTGGCACTGTCATTAGCAATAGTGCCTGTGCTTCAATGTCCCCATTCCTGTGGAGTCCTATGGGACTACACGGGAATGGGGATTTACCATCCGCTGCCGCTTATGGTATCCCAGTGGCACCAGGATGTCAGGCGGTGGAAACAGTGGTACGGGGTCAGTGGTAACCAGCCAGGTGGCTGGCCAGTTCTACCGCCGACCTTGTAATAAGGCCTTCCGTCTCACTTGGCCTTCTTCTGTCCCTCTCTGAGGTCCTGGGTTCAAAAGAGTACCTGAAGCAAATCTGCCATGAACAGGCCCATTCCGGCCCATGCCTCAGGATTACTTGACTGTGTGGATGCACCGCAGGCATTAATCCTTGCTCCTGGGGTTTCCTTTTTCAAAAGGCTTTTTTGATAGTAGACTCTAACCCCACATTGCTCAGAACAGCCTCCTGACTCAAACTGGGTTTGCTGGGTATGTTTTGAACTAAGCTAGAAACTGTGTATAGAAGTAGTGGGGATCCTAGGATGTTTGTTCTGTAGAAACCTACGCGTGTGGTGATTGATCCAGCCTAGATCTGCTTTAGTCAACATCACTTCAAGATTTTTCATTATCGTGAGGGTTGGATCTTGATCTAATCTTGCATAAACGTTGGTATCGCTCAGTTGTTTCACACATTCTCTTTCATAGTCTACTTCGTTCATTATCACGAGGGCTTCCCCCTTGGCAGCTGGTCTGATGGTAATGTTTTTGTCACTGTACAAGTTCCTAATGAATATTGCTTCATGTGGGTTGAGATTCCTGCATTGTGGACGTTTGAATGGAATAGCCTTGAGATCCTCAAGTACTTGTCTGTGAAAGATCTCTACTGACAGCATGTTAATGGGTGGCATGACGGTGCTCTTACATCTGAATTCTTTCAGTTCCATTTCCTCATCTCCTGTATTAGGCCTTTTGTTACCTTCTATTTCCTCAAAGAAAACTTTAAGTTTAAGTTTTCTAACAAATTGGAACAGTTCCACCTTTGTGTCGAACAAACTGGTGCTATAGGTAGGTGCAAAACCTAGGCCTTTCTGTAGGCTATCTTCCTCGGATGTGGTCAATGATCTCCTAGATAGGTTCACAACTAAGTTTTCTTCAGTTGCCTGGTCACTCTTCCTCCTCGTGGATTTCCTCTTCCCCCTCCTTGTTCTTTTTGTCTTAGTCGTAAAGAAGGTGCTGTTGATGTTGATGTGCTAGCTTTGGTTCCTATGCTTTTGTTTGATTAGTTGAGCCTCTGCATGGGATTCCTGGTTTGCCAGTTGTTTCAGACTCAGAGCTTGATGTGTGTACACGTCTTTGTTCAATTAATCGTAAGTGTCGCGTTTGAACTTCCTTACTTTCCTTAGTTTACTGCTTGTTTTTTTACAGTGCTCTCCCACACACAAGTAATGCTCAGCCCTGGACCTATCCTGTCCCCCCGGTTGACATAGAGAGAACAGGGTATGAGGCGCTGATGACGTCATGGTGTTCCCCAACGTGCGACATCACAACACCTTCCCGTATCCAGGACAACAGAGTATAAACATAGAACCAGCGTCTATAAGGGAAGTCTATCTTCTTCCCGCAAACTCCTGGCAACCGGCTAGGGTAAGTCGCTACACAGAACATAGATCAGTTTATTTGTTAGAATCTTAACAAAAAATTCCTCTAAAACATTTTCACTTTGTTATAGATGAGGGAGGCTAATGGCTTTATTATCACTGCCCAGGTAAAGGCTGTTTTGTATCATACTTATCTGTGTACTTATGATTGACTTATGACAGATAACTAGTAACTTGGACTGGCTGTATAGTCCCTATTGTTTCCACAGATATTCAGGCATTACTATTGCAGGTAGATTTCTACATTCTTGGTTGATTAACGTTTATAGTGGCAATTACAAACATAATCACTGACGTAATGTTTTTTCATTTTTTCCTTTTGCATTCCACTATGTTTGATGCCCCGGTGTGTACACTGCTTGAATTTTGCTTTGAGGCTACGTGTTAAAACCTATATTGTCCATATTCCACTTTGCTGTGAATAATACATTTTGTAAATCTGTCAGGAGCTCAGCCCTGAGGATGGAATGTAATTCCGAAAAGCATTGGCTGATGAGCTAATGCTGCCAAGATGGCCTCTGAAGAGAATTCTAAGAAATGTGGGTACTTTTTTCGAAGAGTCAGCGCATTAATTGTACACACTCTAACGATTTTTTCCAAAGTTAGAAATGGAATTGCACATCTTACAATAGAAGCTTTATTTTAAGAGCATATTGTGAGCACTAGGCCTACTGAGTTGTAACACTTAGTTTCTCTTGTCTATACATTTTGATCCTTATGTCATAGGATCCCTCCATGCCAAGTAGCTCCTGCTGAATGATTTAAATGTAAGTAATTAAGTATTATCTAAAGTATTATTCACAGATATTCTGTTGTGCCCACCTACTCCACACATTTCAGTCATTTTATTACCGCAACCTTTTTGGCAGTAACAGAATTATCATGAATATTACTGCACCGCCAAATTCTGGTCAAGTGGAGGATTTAGCTCCAGTGAATAGCATATAGGTGGAGATAAAGCCTCCACTTTGCCTCCAGAAATGGTCTGATTTATTGTGGACGGAATTACCGCGCACAGTAGATCCCACAAAATACCCATGGAGTCGTATGGACTCTAAAAATGGAGATTACCACCTCCTTACCACCTCTCTTCATCCCACAGTAAATCTACAATGTTGAAAATCAGTAACAGAATATGGGTTTACCAGTAAATATGACTAAATTACCGCCAAACTTGTGATGAGAGGGGTATGGATTTTGAAAGGTTACTTTGCTTCAATATATATAATATTCTATAGTAAAATGGCCCTTTTGTTGGAAGAATGCTATCTCTAAACATCTAATTGTCTTGTACATTTTTCCGTATTCACGTCCCCTTTTTACCGCTAAGGACATGATTCCCTCTTTCGTTTGCCATTCTTCTCAAAATCCTGCCTCTCCTTTTATTTGACTTCTTTCTTAGTGAAATTGATTTAATAAAAATGGGTTCAGCTAGTCCTTTAGAACAGTGACGCCTCCAGGTTCCCTTTTCCCATTAAGAGCACTCTCCCGTCGGGCATCATTTTTTTTATAAATGTATTCATTGTGACAAACTCAGCATTTATGAATCGGTTTGAATATGTGTATTAGCTAGCGGCTTCCACTCTTTTTTTAAAGGGCAGCTAAATTAATTAATTAATACTAGCCGTAGGTTCCCCATAATTTCAATGCCTATAGTGGGTTCCTGTTTTCTGTCTTGAAGCATTGAAGCAGAATCTCCTCTTGTGGAATTCCTTTCCATCTCGAGAAAGATGCTACCCTTTACACGGCCAGCCAATCCTTGTGTTTGGCCCGGTGTGTTGATTACCTACTCCTGTCAGGCACAAACAGACCCCGCAGTGTGGCATATCCAAGTTGTGATTGTGAAATGCAGAGCTTTTGTGTAATTGCAAATTGTGTAATTGCAAAATGTGCATAACCGAGGTTCCCATTGGCAACGGAAGTAGCACAGTTGAGTCTAGTGCTTTTTTTTGCATTGCAAAAGCGCTACAGAGTTCAGAGTAAGACGTGGTAAAACAAGATGCGTTGCGGTTTGCCCCACATTTTAGCGCAGTTATCGGACTGAAGTTCCTTTTTGGGCGACACATGGAATGTATTCTCCTACAGGGGGTGGGGGTACAACACGAAAATGCTGTCATACTTGCAATATTTGTCCATCGATAGCGTGTAGACAGGGGTGTGAGCCATGCGTTGGGGGGCAACACCACAGGACTTTCGCCTAAAACGTGCCAGGGGTGCCACCAGCACCACAGCAATATTATGTCACGATGCCTAAGAAACTATAAGTTCTCCCTCTTTGGTGCAAGAGCACTCAAAAAATGCACCTAATATTGCCTTGAAGGTGGTGCCTTTTGGATGCCATGCGTCCGAAACAGCAGGAATGCTGCTGGCATGTATTGTTGAAATGTGTTGTAAGGCGATTGATTAGGAACCTGTAATTGACCAAGAATGTCATTGCACTCTCTTCCAGTGACTTCACCCTGCCGCTCTGCCAAATAGTAAGCAATACTTTAACAGTCTCTCTGTGCAACTGCCCATGTATACCCATTGTCTACATGCCGCATGATGCAGTGCTCTAATGCTGTGCTGCTATACCAGCCACACGCAATGGATGTCCATAACGTTTCTCTCCATTTGTTGCACAGCTAGTGCCAAGGGGCAATTGTGTTTTTAATGCATGCTCTATGACTGAATAAAAATGGTTCCTAATCTAGAAATTGGCTAGTGCTGGTGAGCGGTTCTCTGATCTGATTCATCCCAAAATGAAAGGCTTGCTCACCAGCATGCTCAGCACCACTCAGTATGCCCGGTGCCCCCATATCAGAGACCGGTGAGCTGGCCTTTGATTTGGAGGCCCAGGGTTCATTTTCTCTGCACATGTCATGAACCATTGAACTCGCCCTTTCTGGGCCTCCTGGTCCCTGACACGTCGGGGATTACACTCCATAATACTACCAACATGGCTGCAAGCTCAGAACGCTGCTCACCAGTCTTCACGTTCTATGCAGCGTACTCTATAAAGAGGCCACACCCCTGCGGCCCCGCGAGTCTCAATGCTGCTGTTAGCTGTGACCGGACGTGTGCTCCGCAATCTCCGTTGTATTATTCTGTTGTTTCCTGGTTCCTGGAACCCCTTCTTCCAATCTACCTTTCCTCCTTCTTATCCAGCCCTTCCCGGAACCCCTGCACCACCTCTGCATGCTCCATATCCTTTTTCTGAATTTCCTGGAGTTTTCCCTTGATCCCAGACATCGAAGCTGAACGAACACTGGAAGCCGAGGACGGCCGAGCGGGCTTGTATAAGACCCGAACCATACGAAAGAAGACTCCTCCTAAAGAAGTCATCAGACAACGAAAACAGGTGAGAAAGGGGGAAACCTGTGACAGCACATTTCATCATACACATTCACTGACACACCCATACGCATTAAATGTCCCCCTCACACACATACTCACACAATATACATTCTTTCATTCACACGCGAACCAAACCATACACTCATCACACATGCAGCCATGCACACATGCTTTTTTTTACCTGCATCACCATTCTGGAATCCACTCCTCCAGGTCGCACAAAGGATCTTCAACTCTGCACCATGTGAACAGGAACCAGGAAGAAGACAGTTGGTTCCTGCATGCAAATGCAGGAGCCGGGGCGCCCCGTGGAGTACACCCCAGCCGGTCCAAATGTGCAGGGAGGTACAGGAGCGCTGCTTCAACTGCTTGAAGCGTTCAGTGTCTTTACTGTAGTACAAAAGGTAAGTGTATGGGTGCAAATCCTTGTACAGTGCACTATGACCACTCTATATGAAGTGTGGTGGCAAGCTGTGTCACTCCTTCCCCAACGTCCACCCATAAAGGCCTTGATTGAGGAATGGTGAGCTGTGGTGGGGATTGAATTGCCTTGTGCCCTGCCTCTTGAATTTAAGTAGGGAAATTGGTTGACATAGTAATTAAATCAGTATGCCCTTAGCAAAATTCTTCCAATAGAGAGTTTTATATTCTCAAAATTGGTCACCCGACACGTGTTTCGACCTTAGTCGTCCTCAAGGCTGACAATGAAATCATAGTGGCAAGTATAATCACATTAGAATTGCACATGAGAATAATTGCATAGAAAAAAATGAATATGTACAATTTGTGAATATCTTGAGTTATTACAAAGAATAAAGAATAGAAAATATAATCCAGAATTGGTTGAGTATGGACACAATGAATGAAATAATGGGTCAAACAAATTACATACCCATGAATATTCATCCACGGTGGATGATGCAGAAGCAGAAAAACAAAATATAAGACAGATGAACAAGTTACTTCTTACCTGGTAACGTTCTTTCGATGGGATGTTCCTCCAACGTATTCCTTATCTTAAATAATTCTTCTCCAGCTTGCTGGCCTCGGAAAGTTTTTCTCTGTAGAGGGCGCTGCGCGTTGACGTCCGCCGAGTTGGTGTCCCTCGACAGCCACCGTATTGGCGCCAACGTCACCATGCCCATAAATAGCCACACGCGGCGTCCGTTGCTCAGTTCCGTTTTGTAGCATAAGATAAGTCTTGCATGAATTGGCTATTGACCTTGAAGGAGCGTGAGCTGCAACCACAAGGGAAGTATTACTGCGGGGATGGATGGGAGGGGCGATGAGGAATACGTCGGAGGAACATCCCATCGAAAGAACATTACCAGGTAAGAAGTAACTTGTTCTTCGAAGGGATTGTGTCCTCCGACGTATTCCTTATCGTAGGTAGACTCCCATAGCAGCGGTATGTAATTGGAGGTGGGAGTAAGAATGTCAAGTATCCCTTTTAGGAATGAACCGAATGTAATACGGCTTTGCCAAATCTGGTCTCTTGACTAGCGGAGGAATCCAGGTTGTAAAATCTTGTGAATGTATGTGCAGACGACCATGTGGCAGCCGCACATATGTCGCGGACCGGTACCCCTCTTTGGAGGGCCGAAGAGGCTGCGATACCCCTGGTTGAATGAGCCCTAAGATTTTGAGGGGGCTCTTTCCCTGCCAGTTTGTAGCATTCCAGAATGGTCAAAATAATCCACCTGGAAATGGTCTGTTTTGTTATGGGTAGTCCCAACTTGTGACCTGAGTAGCCTACAAACAGTTGGTCTGCTTGCCTAATCCTAGCAAGTCTGCTGATGTAAAAGCTTAGAGCTCGCCTTGGGTCCAGCCTATGTAGCCTTTCTTCCTCTTTCCCCGGATGGGGGGAGGGTAGAACGAAGGTAAGGTAATTTTCTGAGTGATGCGAAATTCAGAAACCACCTTTGGGAAGAAATTAGGCTTCACCTGTAGGACAACTTTGTCCTTATGGAAAATTGTATGGGGGGGGGTTTACAAGATAGAGCTTGTAATTCGGTCACCCTCCTAGCAGATGTTAGTGCTACTAATAGGACAGTTTTAAGAGTGAGAAATCTCAGCGAACAAGAGTGTAGTGGTTCGAAGGGAGTACCCATTGGGAAATTTAAGACTAAATGTAAGTCCCATAAGGGAACTTGGAATGGTCTTGGAGGATAGACATTAGTTAATCCCTTGAGAAATTGTATTACTAAGGTTAGTTTGAAATATGATGGTTCCTCCGCAGTGTGCTTGAAGATTGATAGCGCCACGAGATAACCTTTTACAGTGCAATGTGAAGGCCTGAGTTTGCCAAGTAGAGTAGAAACGATGACACGGTTGGTGTACCGCATAAAAAGGGTCGATATTTACCTCTCTACACCAGCTGCAAATTTTTTTCCAACGGCAGCGGTATAAAGACTTTGGGCCTCATTACACGGTAGGCGGAGAACCATGGCGCAATTAACGCCATGGTTCATGCCGGTAAAATACCGGCACCGCCTTGGTGGAAAGGGGAATTACCGCCCCATTCCAAGGTTGGCGGGGCGTTTATTCCCCCTTCCACCATTGCCCTTCTCCATTCCCATTTCTGCCCCATAGGGCATAATGGGAAAGGGGAAGGTGCTAATTACGGCACCGCAAATTGCGGTACCGTAATTAGCTCCCTGGGTCCCTTTGCGGGTTGGTTTTTAACACCTGCAAAAAGCAGGCGTTAAATTCCCCAACCCGCAAAGGGACCTCGTAGTAAGGCGGTAAGGATTTACCGGTACCAGTAAAATACCGGTACCGGTAAACCCTTACCGCCTACCGTGTAATGAGGCCCTTTGTTGCTGGTCTTCTGGCCTAAAGCAACACCTCCATGACGTCATCAGGGAGGTCCCAATCCTTGTACCTCAACCTTTCAGAAGCCAAGCGTGAAGGTTGAGGGTTTTTATGTCTGGATGGAGAACCTGACCTCCCTTCTGCGAGAGAAGATTCTCTTTGAGTGGATGACGGATTGGAGGACAGATGGACATATCCAGAAGGTCCGGGTATCACGTTCTCCTGGCCCAGTCCGGGGCAATTAGGATTATGGTTTTCTGGAATCTTCTCAACCTCGTGATCATTTGAGGAATAACAGGGACTGGTGGAAATGCGTAAAAGAGTGGAAACTCCCAGTCCACTATGAACGCATCCCCTAGAGCTCCTCTCGGGGGTAATTCCCTTAAACAGAGCAGATCACACTTCCTGTTGGTACTGGTGGCGAACAGATCCACCTCAGGGGTTCCCCAAAGGGCGAAGATCTCTTGAAGGACTTCCTGAGTTAGCTCCCACTCGTGGGAGACTGTGCTCTGCCTGCTCAGACCGTCCGCTGTCAAGTTCTTCTCTCCGGCTAGGTGAACTGCCGATAGAGAGATTCCTTCCTGAATTGCCCAAAACCAGAGCTGCATTGCCTCTCTGCCCAGTGGCAGTGACCCTACACCTCCTCTTTTGTTGAGGTAGTGCATGGCCACCGTGTTGTCCGTCATTATCAGGACCTTTCTCCCCTGTACTGATGGGAGGAAAGTTTTCAGCACTAGTCTGATCGCTCTCAGCTCTAATAGGTTGATGTGTAGTCTGAACTCCGATGGAGACCAACGACCGCTGATGGTCAAGTCGTTGGCATGGGCTCCCCACCCCGTGAGTGAGGCATCTGTGACTACTGTTATCACCGGCCATGGTTGCCAAAACAGTTCCCCTTTCAAGATGTTCTCTGGATAGGCCCACCATAGAAGGTTGTGGGCTACCTTGTCCGGAATCCGGAGGAGATCTGTCATTCTTCCTGAGTATTGTGACCACTGGGTTCTTAGTGCCCACTGGAGAGATCTCATTCTCAGGCGTGCCTCTGGCACAAGGAAGATGCAGGATGCCATGAGGCCTAGCAATCGCAAAAAGTCAAAGGCTGGGAGATGTTGGGCATTTTGAAACTTGTTGACCATCTGCAGAATATCTTGAGCCCTCACCTCTGGTGGCGAGGCTTTTCCCAGGGAAGTCTCCAGGACCGCTCCGATGAACTTGAGTCTCTGTGATGGTATCATCTGTGACTTCTTTAAATTGAGGGAGAAGCCCACTTTGTGAAGGAAGTGGCAGACATAATCTAGCTGGATCTCAGCTTGTTCCGAAGATACAGCTCTGATCAGCCAATCGTCCAGGTAGGGGTAGACGTGGATCCCTTCCCTCCTTAGACTTGCAGCCACTACCAACATTAGCTTGGTGAAGACCCTCGGGGTGGAGGTCAGCCCAAATGGAAGAACTCAAAATTGATAATGAGAGTCGCCAATTGTGAACCTCAGGTATTTCCTGTGTTTGAGATGGATTGGCACATGGAAATAAGCATCCTGGAGGTCCAGAGATACCAGCCAGTCCTGGAGCTGGAGGGTCTGAAGGATCTGAGAGAGAGTTACCATCTTGAACTTGTCCTTCCTGAGGAACTTGTTCAATTCTCGTAAGTCCAAGATAGGTCTCAGTCCTCCGTCTTTCTTCGGTATGAGAAAGTAGGGGGAGTACCAGCCCTTGTTCCTCTCCGCTACAGGTACCGGTTCTATGGCACCTTTCTCTAGCAAGAGGAGCGGATCTGGAACTTTCAGAGAGCTGTGCCCCGGTGGATGACTCTGAGGGATGCGTAGAAAGGGTAGGCAGTAACCTTGGGCAACTGTCTCCAATGCCCAAGCATCTGATGTAATAGCCTGTCATTCCGTCAGATGGTGAGTTAACCTGCCCCCTACAGGTGTTTTGTGTGGAAAGACCTCAGAGTGGTTTGGGGGCAGCTGATGCAGATGCCGAGGGTAAAGAGGCACCTGCTGCTGCTGCGGCCTTAGTACTTTTGACCCGTCCACCTCGGGTGGATCTCTTTTGGCCTCTTTGAGCCGGCTGTCCTTTGCCTCTCCCGAATGCGGAATAATAGGACTTTCCTCTCCCAGAGGTTCCTGAGGGGCGAAAAGGAGTTTGGCGGATTGCAGTTCCTAAAGATTTTGCTGCTGCTTTAGATGTTTGCAACCTTTCCAGACTGTCATCAGCCTTTTTACCGAATAAAGAAGAGCCGTCAAAGGGCATTTTCAAAAGTCTGGCGTGTACATCTGGAGCAAAGCCAGACTTTCGTAACCATGCATGCCTGCGGATTGTAGTACTTGCCACCATGGCCCTGCTGATACTGTCAGCTGAATCGATGCCAGTTTGAAGAGATTCGCACATGGCATCTTTGCCATCTTTAATGATGTTAAGGAAGGCTTCCCTTTCATCTCCTTCTGGTATGCAGTCAGCCGCTAATGAAGCACACTCCCACAGTGTGTGACTGAACCTGGCGAGCGTACAAGTGGCTTTGATGGATTTCAACGCCATACTACAAGCAGAAAATACTTTTTTTGCCATAGAATCGCACCTTTTGTCATCCCTGTCCTGTGGAACCGTAGGATAAGCGGATGTGCTGCTTGATGAAGTTGCCGCTTGAACCACCAGGCTCTCTGGAGTCGGTGTTTTGATAAATATTCAGGGTCAGCCGCAGCTACCCTATACTTGGCTGGCAATTTCTTATTGACTGCAGGGATAACCTCAGGAGTTTCCCAATTTGATGACATTTTCCTTTGTAAAGCTGTATGGAAAGGGACCACAGGATCCTCCTGTGGACCTTTATCTAGTATGTCTGAAAGGTCATCCTGTTTAAAAACAGGTGAAGGCACAGACCAACCCATAAATTCAATAATTCTTGCCATCAGGGTTCTATAGGGGGTTTCGGCATGTTCCCCTGGGTCTGGTCTGGCAAATTCCACTTCTGGGGAAGTGTCCAGCCCACTTGCCTCATGTAAGGATTCCTGTAGGTCTTTCAACCTTCTTTCCTGGTGTGGTCCTCTGTGCCCGAAGGGTCTTTCTTGATTAGAATCCTCCCCTTCTTCATAGATTGAAGATAAGGTCTGGGGTACTCTGACCTCGGAAATGGTGTAAAACCCATTTCTAAAGCAGAAGGAGCCAAACTTGTCATTATTGGTTGAGAAAAAGTCGATGTCATCGACGCCAATGTAAAAGGCTTCGAAGGCGCCGAGAAAGGCGTCGAGAAAACTGGAAGAGGCCTCGAGGAACTCAAGAGGATCGGGATCCTGCTCGAGGATGTCAACGACGTTTTCAGAGTCGTGCTGGAGGCCCTGGGTATAACCGTTGGCTGTGAAGTAGCTGTGTTTTTTTCTTTTATCGGCGTCAATGTCGGCGTCGACGATGGCGTCGATTCTATCGACCGATGCGTCGAAGAACCCTTCGATAACGGCGTTCATGGCGCCGATCCATGAGTCGAAGGGACTTCCGACGACAGCGGCGAAGATGGTGCCTTGCTACCCGATGGCCCGTGGCACTCTCGGGTGGACTCTTTCGCCGGGTGCAACGACTCGTGGCGTTTTCATTTTTTGGGTTTTTCACCCAGGGTATCACCCTCAGCTGTGGGTTTTCACCTGGGGTATCACCCTCAGCTGTCTTCGAGGGGGTTGAGGCCGCTTTCTCGAAGACGCTTAGCATCTTTTTCCTGAATTCCTCCCACTCAGCCTGAGAGCTGTGTTTTGTGGGGCAGGAGACCCTTTCTGGGGAAACAGAAGATGACAAGGAAGGGGATCTTCAACGTCTCTTTTTTGAGTGTCTAGATCTCGATGAGTGGTGGGAGCTACTTTGGGACCTACAATGGGAATGCTTTTGACGGCGAGGAGACGAATGCCTCGACTCGGCCGAAGAAACTTTCGAGGAGGTTTTAACTGACTTACCTCTCTCGAGCTTCCCCTTGCGCTCCTTCAAGGCTTTCGCCGTCATGGACAGGCACTCCTCACACTCCGAACAATGGTGCTCAACTCCCAAGCACCACAAACAGATCCTGTGAGGATCTGTTAGCGACATTTTCTTTCCGCAGTCTCGACATCTTTTGAAGCCGGACCGCGGAGTCGTCGGTTCGGATGAGGAAGCCATTGAGTACGAGTTGGTTTTCTCGAGGAAATATAAGAGGTTTAGCTGACTGAACTGAGCAACGATATTCCGAGGCCCCACGAAGCGCAGAAAAACAGAACTGAGCAACGGACGCCGCGCGTGGCTTTTTATGGGCATGGTGACGTCGGCACCGATACGGTGGCTGTCGAGGGACACCAACTCGACGGATGTCGACGCGCAGTGCCCTCTACAGAGATTTTTTTTTCTAGGCCAGCAAGCTGGAGACGAATTATCTAAGATAAGGAATACGTTGGTGGACACAGTCCCTCCGAAACATGTTTACAAGAACAATTCAATTATAATATTAAGCTACTGAACCATTCACCCATTCACCCTTCACCCTAGCCTCAAATGAGTGATGCACCTCACCCACATCTAAGCCACTCAGTGCCTTGACTATGTTCAGTTGATTGTTAGTGATACCATGCTCATTATGCTGTCTAGGTTCTCTCCAGGTGGTGCGCATGTTATTGACTGAGTCCTAACGCCTTTCTCAATTCAAAACTGCCCTGTGTATTATATTACCCTGTGAGAAACCAAGTCCAGTGTATTGCTTAATCCAACTACATTATTAACTCACCCATTGTTCAGCTTGTATCAACACATTGACCTGATGGTACAGATTGCGAGGGTAAGTGGAAAATATCATATGACTATATTGTTCTGGGTATTCTTTTTTAAAGAAAATTGTTAAACGGCCTACCATATCTGGCTCATATGTCCCATTTCGAGTCTAGTGCGTTAGTCCCATGTGGGTTGCTAAAAGATTGGAGACTAGAATGTGAGCATTCTTACTGTTGGGTAAAAGAATTAAGGGATGCAGTACATCTATTGAGGGTAAGCGAATCTTGGTTGTCTTACTGTATTGTAATTAGTCATGGACATTTATCTTACCGTAAGCGCAAGGCTGTTGGTTAGTAATAGCGCGCGTTTAAATAGATGAGAGGTACTGTCCTCTGAATTCTCTCTGCATTATTCAGCCCCACGTCTCAGCTTCCTGTCTAACTGCAAATCCCATACTGCCACCAGCACTTTTCACTTTGCCCTCCAAGTTACACTGACTTCCCGGGATTCTGCATCAGATCCTACTGCCTTTATACCACTCCCGCTGTCACGTTGCCCATTGAAATGGAGAAGGGACTCACACAGATCTGTTAGCTACTTCCAAGCTGCCCATATTGCTATGTAGTTTTTCGAGACCCGGCTTGTGCTCTGTGTGAGCTCTGGCTGTAAAAAAAAACCTAAGTATGACCAACTCAGTCATCCTTGGGGGGGCTAGTAGCTGCAGCATTGCCCCATTTAGACTTTCTGTGGCGGCAACAGTGCCTGGGACTCCATTAAGGAACCTTGCTTCGTTCTGGGCTTTTTTACTTGGTGCGTAGTTCCTTACCATGCGAAAATTATTGATTTGGAGTAAGAAATCAATAAAACAGATGATTCCATAACAATATATATGGAATGATCAATTGATCATATTCATTTAATTTCCCAACCAGAGCAATATAGAAAGCTCTATTTAAAGATTACAACATTTTAATTATTATGCTTGGAAGCGGTTTAAAAACAAAACAAAAAATTAATGTACACCTAATATATCACTGAGTAGATTTGATATCCCTTTTACCGTAGAGCTTCGGTTCCCAGGACAGATGACGCGGCAGCCATTTTGGTGTATGAAGCCATAGCACTCGTGGTCTGTTTGAATACTAATCCTCGGCTAATGTCTTCACAGGGAGAGGTTTCAATGCAAATCCATCAGAGCAAACGTTTGTTCAAGGATGCTGAACAAACAGCTTAGAGACTTTGACTCGGTTCTGCTTCCATGGATTTTATCATCGCGGATCTGCTATTTGCGTAGAATACACAATGATTAAAATTGATGTTGAATTCAGGGTTCGCATGCTTTGCTTGCCATTTTCTGACCTCGCGGGCATCATGGTGCATGAATAAAGTAATCTCACAGAAGGGAAAACTGCAATTTATTGCACCAAATCAATGATTGTGTGTCCTTCCCATGGAATCGTTTTTTCATATGGTGTTGAGACATGGACTTCAATGTGCCAACAGGCCACTTAGTCACGCCATGCAAGCGATCACATTCACTCACCTGTCTAATGAGCGATCACATTCACTCACCTGTCTAATGAGCGATCACATTCACTCACCTATCTAATGAGGAGTGGGCTTTTTATTCATTGCCCCCAAATACTTCATTTACGAAAGGGAGTCTATTTTTCTTTCATATTTTTGATTGCAGCATCATTTCAATGCAGGGGTGGAAGTGGAAAAAAGGAACGAGTTGTACTCTGGCTGCATCCAAAAAGGAGGGAGTGGGATGGTCGGACTGATGGCCAGCATTGGGGTGGGAGGATATCGAGTTGGAGGGAGCGGGGATGGGGCTACCAGGATCACAAGCTTTGGCTCAAATAGTTGGATTTCAAGGTCTGCATTAACAATGTCTTATAGAGCACACAATACAAAAACAATGTTTTATAGAGTTTACTTGCAAAAAACACAAATTGCATAATAAAGCCACATGACAGCATGTAAATCCTTATAGCAACAGTTAAGCCAAAAGCATATCATTGTGTCTTTAATTTTCATATCCTGAATGGTAAACTATAAGTCCCAGAATGCAAGATAATGCCAACCTGAAATATGTAGTTAACCCCCAGTGTACTTTCAGTGCTTTAAGACATGTAATCCAAGAAGTTGGGTAATAAACAAATATGCAGATTCTTTGTCACAAACTTCCAGCTGGTTGTTATTCATGATGTTGAAAACATTTGATTAGAGACTTAAAGCAACTTTATTGTTTTGCATATCAAGATGGAAGATATGATGGATATAAACAAATCTTTGAATTGGTGTTTTGTGCTAGCACAGATCGGCAATGTAATTGGTGATTTGCGACCTCTTTGAGTTGGAAATGTTTCATCAAGAACATGAAAGGCTCTGCCATTGACAAAAAGAAATGTGCAGAGCCACGGTCTGTGACTTGTGAAACTGGCAGGGCTTGAATGTCCGGCCTGAGCCGATTCTATATTTGGCTCAGGAGAAAGACAAAGCATCAAGGACGCTTTCTTGAGCCTTTGAACTAAAGGTACGCTCTGTAAAAATTAAAAGAACTAGTGGTAAATTGTACCAATGATTTATATTGTACTTCCTTCTCTGTTTCAATGCAGGTTTATCACTCAAGATTATGGCAAAAGGATAACACATGCATGCAGAAATTGCGATTGGTGTGCATTGCGTTCTCAATCCATTGGTCAAGGAAAGTCCCTGCAATAGAGTCTGCGTTCTCCCTGGCTTCTCTTTGGTGTATGTCACATATGGCCAATTGTCGTCGTCACATCCTTAGAAAGGCTCATCTGAACAGACGACTGCATACCATGGCACGGTATGATGTATGTATCCTTCCAAAGGGAAAGTATGGCATTGCCAAAGGAAACCTGCAGTAGGGATTGCGATGTAGGGGATTCTAGGGAAAACCTCCAGCTGCCTTACACTGCCGCCAAATGCCTTGGGGTGGCATTGGAGTTGCATGCCATCCTCTCCCCCACAACTCTGCTTGGGTTTGGCTAAACACCACCACCCCAGGAAATGGGGCACAGGCATGGGGTTATGGAGTCCCGCTCTCTGTCAGCAGTGCGCAAACAGCCTCTAAACAAGTTGGCACAGGAGCAGCGCTTCACACAGATAATAAATGAATACTTGGACAAGGAACACGTCCTGTGGAAACAGAGTGAGGAAAACAAAGTGGTCACTTACCTGGGACTATTCTGTTAATGTCTTCTGCGTTTTATGACTATGATCCTGTGTTTCATATGAAGTGTTAGTATAGTACTCGCTTTCTAAAGAATGCATGTTACTAACGGGAGCAACTAATCCTCCTAGGTAGCCGCTAAATGTTTGTGAAAGTCTGTTGGCTTTTGTCAGTTTCTTGCCGATTGTTTGCTCATCCAAGATTATGCAAAGAATCAGGGTACATGATATCTTGATGAGTCTCTCATACGTTCCCAAGCATAAACATACACACACCACAACGACTAGATTTCTCTCTGTGCTGGTTTGTTTTCATCTCACAAGATTTTCACATGTTTTGCAGGATTCATGTCAAAAAGATGCTGATCTGCTTTTGTTTTCAAATGGTTACTGCTCCCCCAAATATTTCTTATGGAGCAAGTGGATAGTACCTATGTTTCCTGCATCCTAGATAGTTGCTGCCGCTTTACCTGGTGTTAATAATTGATGCAATATTCTTTGTAAAAATGGGAATCTAAAATATTGTTTACCTTATATTCTGTATCTATGATGTCTAATAAAGGGGGGATTTTAAGCCGAGTGTCAGCACATACTGGCTTCTCCAGGAGCTGTGCAAAACTGTGTGATCTGGAAGTGAGACTGGTAATAATAGTTTCAGTGTAGATGGACTAATGCAACATTATCAATATTCTTGATTACAGTTTGCATCGAGCTATGTAACACCTGCCAATGCTCTTCCATAGTATGTTTGAATGTGATATGGGGTGCATATTGCATAAGAAGCATGGATGATAAACATTGTTACAAAAAAGGATTACATGGAATCATGTTTGAAGTTATTTAAGTTAAATTAAACCAATACCATAAGGTCCACCCAACTATCCTGGTCTTGTACAAAAGTGCATAAAAAGGTTGCAAGCTTATGGTTAAAGCGTTCGATGTGGCCATCAGTTTTTGGGTGAAAATTAGAGGAGAGCATTATGACTAAGTGTAAGCACATACTGAGGCATTGCATCTGAAATTGTAATTTATGGCAAATCTTCAAGCCACACTCAGAGTTGTGCTAAAACATGGGATAATCTTATAGCAGATGGCATTCCATTTACAGGAGTACAATGACTAGCCCTAGTTAGTAAAATTACAACCAGCAATATAACTCAAAACATCTGATTCACTTAAACCAATCTGATGAATAAAATGTGTGGGGTAAATCACAGATTGATAGTAATTTCCTTGGGAAATACTCTGGGGTTATCCATGTCAGGATAAGGTGACAGTTTTACCGCTGTGATTTCCAGGTCAAAACATAATAACATCTCAAAAACTGAAAAAAGATAATGGGCCTCATTACGAGTTTGGCGGTAAGTGGCAAAGTTGGCGGTAACTGCATAAAAGGGGGAGTAAAGTAATAAAACATAAAGGGGCACTCCAATCGCTTTAAATATCAAATTGTATACTGGATGTCAAATAATATTCATGTATATGTACAGAACTAAATTCTATCATTTCAGGTTCAATTGTGTATGTAGCCTTTACATAAACAAGTTTAATTAATGAATTTTTTAATATTTTATATTAGCTTTTATCAATGTTATTTGTCTTACATAAAGTATCCTCTGTTCCATGAATTGAAAACACAGTGCAAACCTGCTCCGATTTTCATACTTTTTTACTTCTATCCCAAAAAAATTCAACAAAGTTTTAGTACAATTCACCTTAAAAAACAATCAGTCAAAATCAGCTTTAGCTCATAATTCTTTTCATGAAATACTGTTGCATCAATTTTCAGAACAAAAAGATAGTAAACTTCCTTTCCCTTCATACAATATAATGACCATTCATGGTCCTAGTCGGAGTACAAACATTCAATTTCTGGCCTACGTGTTTCGGATATTTAATCCTTCATCAGGACCTGTTCAACACTGCCGTATGGTTGCTAAGATCATTGAATTTCATCTGTGTGTCTGTAAATAAGGAAGGACAATAATCCCAATTAATATAGAATATGTGTCTCTCTATTCCAACCTTAATGCTTAGAGATAATTAATCATTCACCACCGTCATGGCTCATTTACTGGGTAGCCGTGTAATACTTAAGACTGAACTCCTTTCAAAACTCTTCTCGGATAAGATTCTGTAATCACCTACATAGGATAATAACAATCATCATATACAAAACCGAAATAGCCCCAGTACATTCTATTGCGAACAAACTTCTAAAAGGGTAGCAAACTTGATCTACCTTAGATAAAATTATGGCAGTGTCCCGCCAAAGATGATCATCTCATGGACCCCAACTCCGGTGAGGGCGGTCAGAAACCTCAATCACTCAGTGCAGGGGCTGCCTGTGGAAAATAAGTGATATCACTTAGATATTATATAACTACGCTGGTCTCATTTTTAACCCATGGGATTGTTGTATCTGTCACTCCCTTAGCCATGCAAGATGATATTAGGTATAGATATAAAGCGAATTGCGGTTCAAGCATTTTACGCTCCTTAGTCAACAAATAATGCTTGTTTCTTAGTTGCAATTCGACATGCATCAGACTCAAAAAATCCTCATTGCCATATATCCTGTTAAGCAGCCACGACATTATAGCACGTAAGCATTCAAAACGGTGTTTTCGTACGGACTGTAAACCAGTCATAAATAAATGTCTGTAATTTGGCTAACTTGTGTTACTTTCCAGAACTAGACTCAGCCAGTCACCAGGTGCATACATGGACGCTTACCTAGCGAGAGAGATGTATGCGTTCACTACAGTGTGCATTGACGGACAGCCAAAAACGTCCCATCTAGCATCGCCCGTCTATAAACAGACCGTCATGGGCACCGTGCGCATGCGCACGAGCGTCCATGGCATTACGTGTCGGCCATCTTGCTAGGGGATCTATGGGACCAGTATCCAATCTGGCTGTGCAGAACACCCTGTCTGAGACTGTCCCGGCTCTGTGTATTCAAGCAATACTGTGGGGAAATGTGACGGACAGTAACGCTTTTCATCCTCACGTCTCCATCACTCGCTAAAGATGGAAATATTAAGGAATGAAACATTTTGGCCGCACAAACTCGACGCTTTCAATGACAATCCTGCCCTGGATCCTTCTACGGACGTTCTCAGTACAGGGTGTATGTATACATTTGTGCGTGACGATGAGGGGATCAGAAGGACAGTATCACCAACCGTCCTCAGGTCCCCATCGCTCGCACTTAGTAATGGACATTAAATTATGGTAAATGAATAAAGCCATCTCAATATGTTCATTGGGCAGCTAAAATACAAACGATTACCAACAATTTAGGGGCACATGTATCAGCCATGTCAAAAATCTCGACACGCCTCATCCTAGTTTATGTTGTGCAATACCGTATCAATCACCCCAAAAACTACCGGTCACATTATTACAATTCCTCTGTTTTGATTTTTGGTTTCATGTCCCTCAGCTAGACAACCGCCCATGTCACTGAGTCCACTCTGGACTATGCTTAGTATCAACACAATATCACCGCCCATAACCTTCATTCAAGTTGTACTATGGTCTGTCCCTTCAGGAGGCTCACAGTCTCAAGTTACAGAGGCACAATATTGCTATTAGTAACCAAGAATGTCAATGTATTACTGAGCATGTTTATATATTAAGTCAGTTGGTAAAATTACAGTTAATACTTTACAAAGGTTGACAACTGCATTAGTCAATCTGGCCATAAATACAACTCACATTCTTGTCATACCAACTCTATCAACATGTATAGGTTGAGGTTCAATTATAAGCCAACCATGCTTTGCATGTTTAGTGCCATGTCTAGCTACAGGAAACACATTAAATCGAACTCACAATTCATCCCCGTTTGTGAGAGGGAGTCTAATCTTTCAATCCAATTTTTTTTTTCCTTCTATAGAAGTTTCTTATTGATATCTCCCCCTCTACTACTGACTTTCACCTGTTCCAAAATCACACACCTCATCTGTGCATGTTATGCCTAGCCTCCACAAAATGGTTTGAAACCAGGGATTTGAGGTTTTTCATTTTTATATTGGGCTTGTGTTCTGTCCATCGCGTTTTCACTTCACGTGTGGTTATCCCTACATAAAACAATCCACAGGGACATTTCAGCGCATATATAACGTTGTTAGAATCGCACGTGCATGAATGATTTAGTTTAATAGCTTTACCAGAGTACCAGAGTCTAATTTCACTTCCCTTGATGATATTGTCAAAATGCTGACAAATTCAAGCCCGATATCCTCCCTTTATATTTAGGTCTTAGTGTTCTCTTGTTGTCTGTCATTTCACCTTTAACAAGTGTATTACAAAGTGCTTGGATGTTGCGGTATGCAAAAGTAGGCACATCCGGTCTTACTTTTTCAAGAATTGGGTCCATCTTCAATATTGATCAATTCTTCTTAATGGTTTTTTGATTGCCCCACTTTGTAGCGAGTGAGTAGTAATGTATGCCAGTGATTTTCTCCTTTGTTTTGTTTAGATTGAAGTAAGGATTCTCTGGGTATGTTAGCCACCTTCTCCGCTATTTGTTCAGTATGTTCTTTCTTTTACCCTCTTTCCTGAAATTTCACCTTCAATGTACCTGCTTGTCTATTATATTCCTCCTCTTCTGAGATGTTCCTTTGGTACCGCATGAATTGACTAATCGGGACGCTGTCTATTGTCCTTCTAGGATGGAAACTTGTGGTCATGAGCAGGCTATTCCTATCAGTAGGCTTGGTAAAAATACGGGTGTGTAACTCTGTTTCAGTGGTATAGACCTCTACGTCCAAAAAGTGTATTATGGACTTGCTGTACTCCTAGGTGAATCTGATGCATGGATGTGTGGATGCATCAAATCCATCATCTCGAAGATTTCCCTCAATTCCATCTCTGATCCACTCCAAATTCTGAATATATCATCAATGTACCTTACATACACCGTGAGGTGTTGTAACCATCTATGAGACTTAAGAACATATTCTGTTTCCAAAAACAACATGAAGGTGTTGGCATAGCATGGAGCCATTTCTGCCCCCATGCTAGTGCCTGACACCTGTAGATAAAAGTTGTCTCTAAACTTAAAGAAGTTATTCATCAGTATGAGTTTAAATAATTTGAGTATGAAAACTTTGTAATTTCCACATGTTCCTGTTTGTAACAGAAGCCACTCCATGGCCTCCATTCCTGCCTTGTGGGCTATATTCATGTAGAGGGATGTGACATCCATAGTAAAAAGTATGTCATGTCCCACCACAAATTTTGGGCCCGCCAGTTTACTCAGAAAAACACTAGTGTCTCTGATGGAAGTAGGGCTGTTCTGAATCAGTGGTTGTATCAGTTTATTCACGTACTTTGCTAAAGGCTCCAAGACACTGCCCATAGCTGCTAGTCTGCCTGGGGGATTGAAAAGGCTCTTATGAATTTCCGGTAAAATGTACATTACTGGCATAATGGGGTGTGCTGTTTCAAGAAACCTCCTTGTTTTCTCTGTTATGTGTTTGGTTCTTTCTCCCTCATCTAGGACCTCTTTGATAAGTTCCTGTACATTTTCCGTGGGGTCAAACAGTATTTCCTGATAGGTTTCCCTATCACTCAATTGTCTCTCCACCTCCGCTATGTAATCGCACTTGTCCGCAGGTTTAATGATTATATCTTGATTATCTAGCAGTCCCTTCAGTGTCTGATGTTCAATTTTAGAGAAATTGGTATGAAATCACCTAGTACCTTCTTCTCAAATACCGATAACACATGATTCTGTCCCGGTCGGTAAAATGTCCTTTTTGGAAACATTTCAAGGGTTCCTGTTTGTTCATCTGTGAATTCAAGAGAGTCCTCCTCTAAGGTGTTGAAGAAGACCTTCAGTTTTAATTAACGCATTCATTTAAAGAAATCTATCTTCTCTTTCAGCAAGTTGCTGGAATATTGTGGTACAAATGACAATCCCTTATACAGGACTTTAAGTTCCATTTTAGATAAAGAGTAGGAGGAAATGTTAACCACTAGCTCTTTTTGTTGGTCTTCCGCTGTGATTGTTTTCTTTTTTCCTCTCCTGACTGGTTTGCTTCTAAAAAAGGAGCAGGTCTGGTTCCCGTTTCCCTATCCTCTGTTCTCACTACCTCAGTAGTCTTGTCTGTTTCTGTAGCTATTTCTAGTTCAGCGCTAGATGCATCCGGGGATTCTGGATTGGGGACTTTTGGTCTCGGGCATTGCGGGTTAAAGAGTCTTGGGTACTTCTGGCTATAATATTCCTGCCAAGTGTATACGAGATCCAACATAGTAACCCTGGGTGTCTCTGTGAAATGTTCTGATCTTTTTGTCCCCAAGCTCTTGCTCATATCTTGCTAGTTTTAAGTTAGTTTCTTCAAGAGTTTTGTCTATTTCTTCTTTTGGCCAAGATTTACTCAAACTCACTTTAATGTTGATTATTTCCTCCTCAAGGTTTGTGAAATGATATGCCAATTCCTCTATCGTCAACAATATGAGATCTAAAGAACACTTAAAGAACACTTATTGAGGATCTGTCTCCACTTCTTGATGAAATTTGGATTTTCCGTGCACAGAGTGGGTTCTACGGGGACTCTCAGAAATATGACTCTCTCCTGAAGAACCATGGAGACAGTTCCATGGAGAAACATGTATTGAGAGAGAAAATAATAGCTGAGAGAGAAAATATTAGTCAATGAAGTCACCAATTGACTAATAAAGAAGTAAAGTGAATAATTGGAAAAAGAAAAAGAGCTAAAGTAAAGATATTTCAGACAAAACTGAGAGCCAATGAGGTAGAAATTGACTCATGAATTTGATCTGATGAAGATTTATACTTAGCTAAAACTGACATCTAATGAAGTTTAAGAAAATCTTTGACTTGTGGAAAAAAACTGATTGGTTTGAATAAGAGTTGATTTGATATTTGATCTGAAATTGGAACCAAAAAAAATGTTTGATTGAAAACATTGATTTGTTGGAATCAGATCTGCTTTGATATTTACACATTCATTTGGAAATTGAGACTAAGACAACAATAAAATCAAACATATATAAAAAATGAAAATTGTCTAATACATCAGGAAACAGAACTTGAAAAAGACATATAGTTGGCGCACTGCAATAGGGCTCAAACCACATCAAAAAAGAGTGTTCATAGAGTTCAAAATGCACCGGCAAGACTACTTCTCGGAATGAAGTGATTTAAACATATCATGCCGCCAGTACATATTCTCCGCTGGCTACCCATTAAAAAGGCTTATTTCAAAAACGTGTGCATACCAAATTGTTGATACCAGGGAGGGTGTCCTTCCTCCTTCAGAAGTAAGTTTCAATACTGCACTCCCTCCAAAACACTTAGAGCCAGCAGTGTTTCACTAGTACAAGTCCCCAACTTCACCAAGAAACAGCAAGGAGGATGCTCATTTTCAGTTCTGGCCATGAAACTGTTCGAGACCCTACCTAAACCTTTCCACATGGAAGTGAACCACTTGCATTTCAGAAAAACAGATCAGGACTTAGCTTTTCTATCAATCACTTTGGAAGAAATGAAAAATAATAGCAACCAACTACAAACTGTCCACCAGAAACTTTGGCTAATTTACTGCAAGCAATTTTTGGGTTTATGGTAATTTCATCTAAAACCATTGCATCTAATGCCATTCCATCAACATTTTTCCATCTAAAAATGTCCATCTAATGCATTTTTTTAATTTACATTTTTTTTGGGGGGTCCCCCGAAACCCCTGACTTTTTTACCTTCTAAAATGCACCTGAACAAAAATTATCCCTTTACCCCCCAAAAACATGCATTTAGATCAATTGACTAGATACCAATTTTTGAAACTCTTGGCACTGCCATCTTTGGGAAACCAATTGGTTCATGGAACCTCTGCTGCATGACACTGATCTGCCCCTTAATCTTAGTGAAATCTACAACCAAGAGCCAGAAAGCCACAACACCATCATTCACCACCTCTCCTCCCCCATCCCTCAACTAACCTCTCCCCGTCATCCGTCAATGAACTCCTCCCTACTTAAATCTGCATCCTTACACCATCCACACTCCTTCAGAAGATCTCCACGTCTACATTATTTACAGAATCAAACCATATCCATCTTCTATCAACAAATATGCTTTCAATGTTTGCACTTCACAATCCAGGGGCTGCCTATATGGCTAACCTGCCCGGTCGGTACCAACCACAAACAACATAAAGATTTTCATATCGGCACACATGTAACAGGTACCTCTGACCTGCATCCATCAACACCAAAGGTTTCTGAATTTTGCTATCCGAGTAATACGCCCTGCCCTCCTTTTTTACAGAGACATGCACAGCAAGGGCAACATTATTGGCAGAAGGGCTCAATATAAGACCACTTTACGTTACATGCCACAACTTACATGCCACAGGTCCATGCACCCAGGATGGCATTCAAAACACTCAACATGGAAGATCTGAATGTGACTGCTAACCGAGCATCACTCAAGGCCATATCGTTTGTGGACGACATCCTCCCAGCCACCATACTCAATTCCCTTCCTACAGAAGTACTCCACCTCTTCCTGACAATGATCAAAAGTTCTCTAACAATATGCACCTTCCTTTCAACCCTCAAGGCTGGAAAAATCTTCCACTTCTCAAGAAACCCATGTTGGACCCTTAGCAACTATCACCCCATTCCCCATCTTCCTTCCATAGGCAAGATCCTCCAGAAAGCAGCAGCCACTTAACTCTGCCAAGATATTGGTACCAACAACCTCCTACAGTCCTACCAATCTAGATTCAGGCTCAGATGCAGCACCAAGATGTCAACCTGTTAGGTTATGCTCACCTGCCGTCCAAATACTTCAGGGAAAGAAAACTCGTTTTCTGGGTTTTGAGACAGTAGCCCATGAATCCTTCCCACCGTTGTAACCCTCTGCTGTTAAGACACCAACAGACAGAAGGGTCAAATGGTCGGAAGGCAAGAACCACACACACGACACACCTGTATGAGAGAAGTAAACAAATTTAGTTCACTTCTCTTTATGTCCCACCCCTGACCACCTGTGATGACTAAACCCACCTCTAAATGAGACGTGAGGTAGCCCAAATAAACATTGTGATCCCTCTTGGGGTGGAAGGTTCAGGATCCCGTTGGCAAGTAGGAAGTGGCCCTGAAAGGACAAGGCAGTCTTCAATACAATTGTACAAGGAGAAAAACGCATCCCAAAAACAAATAAACGGAGCAATCACAACCTACCCTGTCTTCAGTACAAGGTGTGGAATCCAGGAAAAGATGCCTATTCCCGACGGCAAGAGTACACCTGCAAAATCAATCCACAAAGCGTTCCAAGGAAACCAAGTCTCACTCCACAGGGGTGCTATTCCTGACGGCACACAGACGCCTATAGCACATTATCCTGGAAAGCGTCTCTAGTCTGAGTGTTGGATAATGGATCCAATCCACAAGAGCGGAGTAGGGGTGAAGTCGGTAGATGGTGTCAAATGTGGTTGCTGCAGGGTCAGTGTCAATAGATGGTAGACGTGGCCGGAATTCAGTGACACAAGAAGTCGATGTAAAACAAGAAAACAAACGTGAACAACTGGAATACAGGATTCTGTGGGTTGCAAGTTCAGTGGAAAAATCAGCATGAAAAGCACACAAGGAACAAAAGCAGCTAGAGAAAAAGATGTGGTCCTGGAACTAGTTGGGCCGTAAAGCAATGCAGAAAGGAAGTTCCAAAAACAGTCCGTGGGAAAGCCGAGGTCCTGGTAACGTGCTGGCAATAATTGCAGAAGGTCTGAGCAAGAGGAAGTCCGTGTGCGAGCCGAGGTCCTGGTAAAGTGAGTTGAAGAAGGCACAGAGAGCAAGGCAGAGGAAATCCAAGGACGTAGCAGAAATCCGGAAACCAGAGGAAATTGCAAAATTACGAGACGAAGGAAAACAAAATACAGGGAAACTTCAATGAGAAGCACCGAGCTGCATCAGAGGTGGTGCTTATCTATGCAAGATCACGTGATCGGGTGTCACGTGAGCATACTGTTGACTTGCTCTTGTTACCCTGGTAACGCTTCACGAATGGGAGAAAGCGTCTCCAGGGTAACCGCAAGTGTGACAAAAATGGCATATTCAAGCGCCTGGCTTTCTGTTGACCAACACCCGTCCTTGTTGCTGCGGTGTCCCAGAGTGATGAGAGGGCCTTTTGGGAACAGCCCGACCAGTAATCTCCCTATTCCTGACAGTTCCCTTCCCCAAAGGAGTACCCACCCCACAGGAGGCAAGGAAAAGGGGAAAGCAAACGAGGGCCATAGATGTGCGACTCTGGTTCCCAAGTACAATCCTCAGGGCCGTAGTCCTTCTAGTCCACCAAGTAGTACCTAACACCCCGATGGATCCTGGTATCGACAACGGACTGCACCTCATATTCATCCGAACCAATGACAGGAGGGGGAGTGACAGAGGGAGAGATCTGAGTACCTGGAGCCACCGGTTTCAAGAGCGAAACATGAAAGACGGGGTGAACGCGCCATGCAATGGGCAGCGCCAGCCGTACCACCATTGGATTGATGACCTCAATTACCTCGAAGGGACCCATGTAACGTGGCAAGAGAGCCTTGCGACCAGGCAACTGGAGATTCTTAGCGGACAACCAAACTCGCATGCCTGCCTGATACAGCAGAGCTGGTAGACGATGCCGATCAGCAAATGATTTGTGGCTCTCCTGTGCTTGATGTAGGCACTGTTCAACGTTCCGGTGAACTTCCATGAGTTCCCTGGTGCAATCGTCCACTGCAGGGTTCTGGTGAGACAGAATGGGATCCAGCGGTAAGGACTGTGGGTGTTAGCCATAAAGGGCGTAGAATGGGGACGAACCAGTGGATGTATTCATGGAGTTATTATAGGCGAATTCAGATGCTCCAAGCACCGGCAACCATGTCGCCTGGTGTTGAAGAATGAGGCAACGTAGGTACTGTTCCAAGGTGGAATTGAGGCGCTCGGTCTGCCCATCGGTCTGTGGATGGTAGGCACTGGAGTAGCGATCCTCAATCCCAAAAGAGGCAGTGAGAGCCTTCCAGAAGTGCGAGGTGAACTGAGAACCTCTGTCGGATACGATAATCGAGGGGAGGCCAAAGAAACGAAACACATTCCGTAAAAACAAATCAGCTAAAACAGGTGCCGACGGGAGACCTTTACATGGAATAAACAGAGCGACTTTTGTAAAATAGTCGACGACCACCCATATTGTGTTGTACTCCTGAACCATTGGCAATTCCACGATGAAGTCCATGGATATCATGGTCCATGGACGAGCAGGAATCGGTAAAGGCCGAAGCCAGCCCAGTGGTTTGGAAGGAAATGATTTACACTGAGCACAAATCACACAGGAGGAGATGTACTCCGCTATGTCATGATGCATAGTGGGCCACCAACACCACCTTCATAGTAATTCCATAGTTTTTCTCATACCCGGCAGATATTAAAGAATCGTGACACCAATGCAAGGCCGTGTGGTGGTTATGCATGTCTGGTAAAAACAGGTGACCCTGGATATAAGACAGGTCATGGACAACGTCCACATTGTATTCCTGGATCTCAGCCGGATGTCTGGATACCCATCCCTGGAGACTGGCTCGTAGCGAGGGATGAGGAGTACAGGCACAGATAACCTGATGCGGCAGAAGAAGACTACCTTCTGCCTTGACAGCGGTGGCATCGCCATACAGACGTGATAAAGCGTCAGCTTTTGAATGCAAACAACCTGGGCGGTATGTAATCACAAAGTCGAACATGGAAATAAATTCATGCCATCTTGCGAGACTAGTGGTGGAACATCTGACTGACTTCATGGCAAGCAGGTTTCTGTGGTCAGTAAACACCTGGATCGGATGAGCAGCTCCCATTAAATGATGCCTCCATTCTTTGAACGTGTCCCGAATAGCAAGCAGTTCACGCTCTGTTACAGTGTAGATCTGCTCGTACAGGGTGAGTTTTCGGGAAAAATAAGCTACTGGATGGAGAACACCAGTAGTCGCACATTGCTGGGATAAGATAGCGCCCACTGCAATTCCCGAAGCGTTGGCTTCTACATAAAATTGTAATGCTGGATTTGGGTGCTGCAGTATAGGGGCGGTTGTAAATGCGGATTTCAACATGAAAAAAGCCTGTTGAGCTTCTTCAGACCACCGAAACGGTTGTTTGCTGCTGGTCAGAGCCGTCATAGGTGCTACTACCTGTGAAAAGGACCTTACGAAGCGCCTGTAAAAATTGGCAAAACCCAGGAACAACTGGAGTTCCTTCACAGAGGAAGGAACAGGCCAGTCCAGAACGGCCTGAACCTTAGCATGACTCATTTTCACTCCTTCCCTGGTCAGATCATAACCCAAGAATTCAACCTCTTGAACGTGGAAGACACATTTTTCAGCTTTAGCGTACAGGTGATTTTCACGTAAACACTGAAGTAATGACGTGACGTGTTTCATATGGTCTACATAATTGGGAGAATATATCAATATATCATCCAGATATATGACCACATACTGGTCCAGCATATCATGGCTTTCTGTTGACCAACACCCCAACCTTGTTGTTGCGGAGTCCCAGAGTGATGAGAGGGCCTTTTGGGAACTGCCCGACCAGTAATCTCCCTATTCCTGACACAACCATCCATGTGATCAATGAATCCCTCAACATCCTTGACAACAGACATACCTGCCTTATGGTTCTCCTTGACTTCTTAGCCACATTCGACACAGTAGACCACCTAGCTCTCACTGACTCCCTAATTCGCTGCATATGGCTGGGCAAGACTGTCCTTCAATGGTTCAAGTCCAACCTCAGTAACCACAATCAGTTAATCCAAATGGATGCCTCCAGATAACCTATTCTACTCATCACCTGTAGAGGACCGAATGGATGCACCCTCTTCCCCATACACCTCAAAATGTACATGGAACCTGTAACCTCCTGTCGACACACAACATCCACATCCACCAAAATGCTGAAGACTCACATCTTTTCCTCAAGGTCTCCTCCAATGAAGACATCCACAAACTCAAGGCCTGCCTCATACTAATGCAGTCCTGGATGTCCAATGCTTTCATCAAGCTCAGCCCATCCCAGACTGAATCCATGCTTCTCACCAACAACACCAGACAGTCAAACATCAAGACCCAGCTCTCTACCATGAACCTTGAGGGCTTCACACTGATCACCTGTGCCAAGTCCTTGGGTGATTCATCAACAGACACCGCCTTCAAGATGCACATAGCTAAAAAGATGCAAACAGTATACTACCAACTCTCGCTCCTGAACAAGATCAAGCCCTTCCTCCTGGCAAGAGAATTCTGATCCACACTTCAAGCGCTCATCCTAACTCCCAGGATGATGGCAATGCTTGTCTGGAAGGCCTTCTGAAGACCTTGGCTAGTGTGCAGGGTCAGTAATGTGAGGCGAACCACTGTTTGATGATTTATCAACATACACCATTTTATTTTTTAAAGGAAATATGATAAAAATACCTCACTCTCCCTACACTGCTGATGATTTCCCTGCCAAACCGAAGCTAAGGGGAAACACTGTAACACAGGATAACTGCCCCTCACACTAAGCAACAAATACACAAAGAAAATATATGGCAATACAACATGACATAAACAACATTCACCGTCTTTGAATAACCTTCTAATGTCCTGTGTGATTTCCCATCCCCAGGATTCAAGGTCAATTCTGCTAATGTTCAACCAAAGCAAGGAATGTCTCAAATAAGTTCTTGATGTTTCAAAGTAAAAGTTAAAGTTTGTTAACCAAAGTACAAATGACAGCAAATCTCTTCTCCTTGGTGAAATATCCACTTTTCAGTTCCACCAAATAGCACCAATGGTGATCTCGGCCACAATGCATTGTCACCTCTTCAAGAAGAAATGCAATATCCACAACTCTTGGTGATACACATTTCTCGGTTAACAGTTAGTATTTTCTGAGTTACAGTTTTAGATTTCCCAATGGTATATTTGTCAGGATGACTTCTCAATGCTGCTGCTTCCACTGCAACAACTTCACTAGTACTTGATTTACTATGAGAGCAGTCACCTTTGTCTCACAGTGCTCTACTTGTTTTACACTATGGCAGTGTTGCATCCACTGACAACCAGATATAACACCACAGCTTCTGTATTTTGGACTACTACCACAACTTCAGTCATTTTTACTTCTAGAAAGGCTTTGACAAGATATACTTTAAAGTACTTCAACACCTTTCGGTAGGCATTGCACTCTTCCTCTGAATGACTCTCTTCAATAGGCCTCTTTACCTCTCTTGTCTGACTGCCACAATAATAACCTGGGTTTGCATTTAAGACTCACTTACTCTGTTGTCAACAGTCTCTGGCACTACAGGTTGCGTCAACTTCGAAATAGTCTTTACAAGGAGCCAGTTTCCCTTCCCCAACCTTTCCTGCACTTTTCTGCCAGTTATCAGCCCAGGTAATTACCCAGAAGCCTTGGTGCCGCTCTCTTAGCATCAGGTAATGCTTGCACACTTCATCCTAGGCCAATGAACTGTTATTAACTTCTGAGTACAGTTAGATTGCTTTCCAAATGTGAGAAAGGCTGGTTTCACTGTTAATATGGGGAGACTTGTTTTGGCTTGGGCAATGCTTGTTCTCTTCTTCAATAGCAAATACTCTTTAACTTCTTATGAATGAAAGGTATGTCACATTAAAGGAAAGAATAGAGTTCCGCCTTTCTTTAGGAATTACAGTTAGGCACACGCGACCACTTCTTAATGTAGTTTTTTAAGATTTAAAGATTGGTATAGAATTGTATTCCCATGTAAAAGTGAAGGCTAGAGTTCAGTCCTCCTTTGGGAATCACAATTAGGCCCACGCGACCATTCTTTGATGTAGTTCTCATAAGTTAAATGTTTCAACAATTGTATTGTTGAGGATAGGTATTCGGTAATGATCTTCGCAGCGTTCACTCTTCTTAATTAGTGACACACTATTACTACTTTCGGTAGTAATAGTCTTTTTAAGATTGAACAATGGGTTTAGGAGCATAAGCTTCTCACGTGATTAAAATGACTTTCACATTATACGCAAGTGCTACATTTACATTGTTCATGTATTTCAGCTTTGACTAACAACTTGTACTCGCATTAAATCTTTTGTGAGTAAACATGGAGCTGGATACTGTTGCAGCAATGCTTGCACAGGCTATTAGAACACCATACTTCACTCACTGGCTTCTTTGACATTTGCTCTGCAGGTCACAATGATTTCCCTACTTCTGCCACAGTTTCTACTGCTTCTGTCTTCTTAAGGACCCACATCCCTCCTCTGCAAAGGTGTCTTAGGTCTGGCCACACTTTTATGGAGCACCTCTCGCTCCTGAAACCCACAGCTTGACAACTGCTCCTCGCCTCAGTCTCCAGCTCGTTCTCTGCACGGCAATCACAGCAATCAGGCTCACATGGAGGAAAACCAGCTCTCCTGCAGGTCTTCTGCTGTGGAGTCTCTGCATTTCAGAGTTTTTGGGAACAGGACCCTCTCAGAACAAGCATGTGAAATCTGCTGTCTCCACGTTCTGGCATCCCCCTTGTTCGTCCACTTCTGCTTAGTTTTCCAGCCTCTTGCCTTCTTCCTTCTGCTACTACTGCAACAGCTCGCAGTCCAGTCACAGTTCCAGCTCCTTGTACACCTTCCAATTACCTGCACCTGAGGGGGCCTGGTATGCCTCCCAGGTTCCTTCAGGTGCGGCTGTAATGCTTAATTGCCTGACTACAGCTGCAACCAGCCTCTTCAGCCCTCTTCCTCTTCCCAGTACTTCTGGGATCATGGAATTTGTAGTCCCCTTCAGCCAAAGTGTTTTTTAATAAATGAGTTAATTTTAAGGGCAGATTTACTCCCCTTAAACTTATAAATTGCTGGACTGACAAAATTTTTTTTTTTTTTTTTTTTTTTTTTTTTTTAAACGTTTTTTATTATATTTCAACCAACAAAACAATACAGACCAAATATATAATACAAGATGCGTAATACAGTTTCGAATATGTTCATTATACAATTTTGGCCTCCGCTCCCCAAAACCCACCCCCCCCTACGAGCCCATCAAGTCTGTTCACTCTGTATTCACGCTGCGCGGTGGGGTCCGTTCTCCATTGGAACCCGCCAGGTCTGGCATTGTTCCAAACAATTCCGCTATCAGTGTTTTCCAAGCCCGCAGGGTTCCCATCTCTTCTTCCCCTCCCCTTATACTGAGCTCCTGCCACACCATTGTCTCTCCCTCTGCCCACTTTTGCAATTCCTTCCACCATATCTCCACCTGCGGTTTATGACAGGCTTTCCACCCCATGGCAATCCTTCTCTTGGCTAGCACATATGCTAAGTCTTTCAATTTGTTTACATGCTTCAGTTTCTGCGATCTAGGGAACCCCCCCAATAGGCAGGCCCAAGCTGACTCTACAACCAATGCAACTCCTTTATCTGCCAGTCTCGCCGCTATCTCGCCCCAGAAGCGCCCAACCACAGGGCAGGACCAAAACATGTGTGTCATGTCAGCCTGTTCTCCATCACACTTGGGACATGCTTGTCTACCTGCATTTTTAAACCTTGATATCCTCAGGGGTGTCATGTACGCTCTATGCGTTACATATAATTGTATCTGTTTCAACCTAGCGTTTCTCGACACCTTCTGATGATACCACAAAGCCCGCTCCCACATCCCATCCTCCATTGGGGCTCCCACCTCAGTTTCCCAATCTAAGCGAAGTTGCATTGGTTCTTTACCTATCCTAAGCATCAGCATATCATACAACCTTGAGATCTCATGCCCTCCCTCTGTTATGTCATATATGGCGTCTATGATACCATCCGGCTCTGCTTCGAGGACAATTTCAGGCCAAATCATTTTAATTTCGCGTGCCAGTCTATGATATGTAATATATTGGCCTTCGTGTAAACCTGTTTCCCCGCCCAACTCCTCAAAACTTATGATGGATCCCTCCCGCCATATATCTCCAATCGTTACCAGACCCACTGGCTCCCAGTGGCTTCTAATCCTCATCCGCAGTTGCTCATCTCCAGTGGCCAATGCCACCAGCGGCATCTGTAGGGAGCGCGGAGCTGAGGTTTCCATCATCCTGCACGCGCGGCGCCAGATCCTCCACCCTAGTATCAACATATTGGGGCGCCCTTGCATATCCGTTTCGGACAACCAGATCACTTCCTTTAAATAAAATGGGACACAGTCTGCTCTAAACAATCCGGTTTCTGAGGTACTTTCATCCGAGAGCCATTTAGCAACATACTGCAGTTGGCCCGCCACGTAGTAGGCCTCGTAGTTGGGGAGTCGTATCCCCCCTTTTTCGTAAGAGTTTTGCAGTTTCCACAATGCCATCCTGCATCTAGTCCCCTGCCACAAAAAGTCTCTGCATATGCTATTCAGTTTGGCAAAAAACTTCCCAGGTATGAGGTATGGAATGTTCCCAAAATAATGCAAGAGTCTGGGCAGGACCACCATCTTAAGCATTGCACTACGCCCCATCATAGCCAGCGGCAGTTTTCCCCAAAATTGCATACTGTGCTCTATCTTTCCCACAGCTACCTCCGTATTGTGCTTATGTTCTTGTTCAACCGTATGATACACGTCTATCCCAAGGTATCGAAAGGTGTCAACCGCCCAAGGGGCTTGTAATACCGGCAACTGCTCTGCAAGGAGTCCCCTATAGCTACCCAATGGGAAAATTACGGACTTCATAGGGTTCACAGCTATTCCAGACAGCTCTGCGTACCGATCCATAACCTCTAAAATATACTGGAGGTTCTCCTCGGGATGCTTCAAATACAATAATATGTCATCTGCATATAAAGAGATTAAGTGTCGCTCCCCACCTACTTCAATGCCTATGGTGTCATACTGCTGTCTGAGGTATATAGCCAACGGTTCCAGTGCCAATATGTATAACATAGGGGACCATGGGCATCCTTGTCTAGTACCTCTGTTTAACCGCCATCTCTCTGAAATAACTGCACCCGTCTTAACTCTAGCGAGCGGCGCACTGTATAACATCTTTGCCCATCTGACATATCGTGGTCCCATCCCATATTCCTCTAGCGTCGACAGCAACCATGGCCACCTAACAGAATCGAAAGCCTTTACCGCATCCAAGGACACTACTGCCATATCACCTTCATTCCGCCCCGCCCATTCAAGGACTCGATGGAGTCGTCTGTGATTATGAGTTATGTTTCTGTTTGGAACATAGCCTGTCTGGTCCGGGTGTATGAGTTTATCTATGACTTTTCGCAGTCTGCTCGCCAACACAGCTGTTAATATCTTGCTGTCTTGATTCAGCATTGACAGTGGTCTGTAGGAGCCGCAACTGTGCCCAGGCTTATTTGGTTTAGGGAGCGGAATTATAATTGCTTCCCTTAGCGACTCCGGTAGCTGTCCCGCCTCAAATGCCTCATTTAGCATATTCAGCATGGGAGGGAGCACCTCTACCATGTATGCTTTATAAAACTCACTCGGAAACCCGTCCCCCCCTGGGGTTTTACTAGTAGGTAATTGTCTCACCACCGCCTCTAATTCTTCTAAAGTGATTGGTGCATCCAGCTCTTCTCTCTCTTCAGCACTTATCCTGGGTAGGCCTATATCTTCAAGTGTTTCTTTTATCCTCTCTTGATTCTCCTCTTCAACATCCCCATATAGTTCTCTGTAATATTTGGCAAATTCCCGATTAACTCCCTCTTGGGTGTCCACTACGCTACTGTCCTCCCTTGTTATCGCCCTGATGGTGGGTCTAGGGGTTTCGCTCTTATATAACCACGCTAAAAGCCGTCCTGTTTTGTCACCACCCGCGTGCTGCCTCTCTATGTATTTCCTATAATTCAGTTTACACAACCTGTCCCAGTGCTCTCCACACGTTTGTTGAAGTTGAAGTATCCGCTCCGCATTCGGGCCAGTATCGCCCTCCCCTCTTTGTGTTTTTTCCAAGTCCCTCTCAGCCTCCCGTAAATCAGCCAGAATACCACCTTGCAGCCTGTGGGACTTCGCTATGGCCACGCCCCTCAACACTACTTTAAAGGCTTCCCACAATGTGCACGCTGAATCTACACTACCCGTGTTCTCATCAAAGTAGGTTATGATCTCTTCCCTTAACTCTTCCTTGAACACAGGATCCGTAAGCGCTTCCGCTCGGAGCCTCCACGTTGGGATCCTTGCTCTCGGAGGGCAGTACTGCCAGGTAACAATCAAGGGCGAGTGGTCCGACAGGACTCTCGCCTTATATTCCACCCGCACCACTTCCGTTATTAGGCCTGACGTGGCAAAGACATAGTCTAATCTGGTGGACAGCTGTTGTGGGGCCGAGTAGTGCGAGTACTGTCTTTCTTGGGGGTGCTTCGCTCTCCATACGTCAGTCAGGTCAAAATCATTTAGCAGCGCTTGTAACACTCGTGCCGCCGGGGCGGGTCTTTCCATTTTCTGGTCTGATCTATCCACCCTTGGGTCTAGTACGCAGTTAAAATCCCCACCCCATAGTACCGCACTTCCCATGCACATTCCCAGGGTAGCGCTCAGGGTTCTGAAGTACCCCGCTGTATTCTGATTGGGAGCATATGTGTTGATTACACTTATCTCTCTGTTCTCTACCAGGCCCCTGAGTATTACCATTCTCCCGTCCGCTCCAGCAGTTTCCTGTAACACATGAAAAGGGACATGTGGGGCCACCCAGATAAGGACCCCTCTAGCATAAGCCGAGTATGTTGAGCCCACCACCACTCCTCTCCATTTCTTTTTGATCATTCCCAGTCTCTCACTTGTTAGATGGGTCTCTTGTAATAACGCAATGTCTATTTTTTGTCTTCGCAAGTATAGCATAACCTTGTTTCTCTTCAAATAACTGTTTAGACCCCTAACATTCCACGTAATCATTTTAAGGTCCCCCATGGCTTGCTATGTTTTCCGCCCCCACCTCCGCCACGCAATCAACTGTTTGTACCCGTTTTTGTCTGTTTAGGCTCGTATCCCAGTTCAAACTCCCTTCAACTACACACACCCCTAACACTCCTCCCTTCCCCTTCTCCCTCCCAACCACACCCAACTCCCCACACCTCCCACCCCCCATTTTCCCTCCCAACCCCCCCAACCCCCTCCCCAACTGTTGCCCAGCTCCATCCCTGGATCTCAGGCTTGCCCGCATCTAGCACTTTTCTGGCTTCCGCCTGTACTCAATACTCCGCGGGGTAAGGCCGCCCTACTGGCTAGCCTACTAAGACTAATATGGGGGGTAGGGTGCTCGCATTCCACCGCTCCTATTTGCTAAGAATTCAACGCACTTAACTGTACAATTACCACATATGTCTATCCTCTTTGCTATATTCAAGTCCTTGTGTTCGCCCAAGTCCATGGGATCTGCTTCAGGTGCCACCCGTACCCATCACTACCCCTCAGCCATAGTCTTCACTCATAAGTCTAATGGGTACCCAATGTGCATCATACCCCGCCATGTGTAATGTCCCAGCCACTTATCGTATTACTTCTGCGCCTGATCCGCCTCCTGTTCCGGGCACCCCTGAAGGTCTAGCCAGGTCGTCGCTTCTTCGGGCGTGTGGAAAAAAAACATCTTGCTCTTATGTATCACTTTTAGCTTCGCGGGATACAGCAGCATATATTTGATCCCCATCGCACGTAGCCTTCTTTTGATCGCCACGTAGCTGTACCGCTGTCTTTGGACCAGCATTGTGTAGTCTGGATACGCCGTGACGGTGCACGACGCTCTCTCGATGGTTCCACCCTTGCGGAAGTATTCCAAGATCTTCTCGCGATCCTTATAGTTCAGTATTTTCGCTATGATAGGCCGGGGGGGAGCCCCCGGTTGTGGCCTCCTCATGAGGGCCCTATGCGCCCGCTCCACAGTAAAGCCTTGCGAGAGTTTTTCGGCCCCAACTTCTTGCAGGAGTAAATTTTCGATGTAGTCTGTGGGGTCTTGGCCTTCCTCTCCCTCTGGGAGTCCGACGACGCGAATGTTGTTTCTCCTTGCTCTACCTTCCGCTTCCTCCGCCCGATTCTCCAGGTTAGCTACCTGTTGCTTTAGCACGTGGACCTCCTTTGCATTGCTGCTACTGGTGTCCGTGTTGGTCTTCACCGCACTTTCCAAGCAGCTCGTTCTCTCTGCCAACGCCCTGACGTCTTGCCTCAGCAAGGTGACATCAATGCCCACTGCATCTATCTTGGCCTCCAGGGAAATGCGCAGGTCAGCCATCGCTAATCCCCATGAATCTTTTAGTTCCGTGATAGCCGCCAAAATCTGGTGGTTTTCGATCGTTACGGCGCTCTCCATCGGTCCTGACGCTCCCTTGAGTGCCGTGGTCGCTGGAGACAACTGCGTCTTGGCAAATGTTTCCATAGTGGACTGTTTATTCTTACTCTTGGTTATGGTCCCTCTTCCCGCCATCTTGCCTGTGGGCGCTTAGTCCTCGACGTGTCTGCTCCGCACTTCTGTTTCGACGCACACCCAGGGCCAAGAAAGTTGACCAGGAGAGCCTCCGCACCGGCTTACGTTCGCCGGGCTATTCCTGGAGTGGATTATGTTCTCCCACGTATTGGCTCCTTTTGTTGATCGCAAGGGCAACTCCTTAAATCACTGGCCCCCGATTATTGGGCTCTCTGCGCAATGTGCACCGCTGGGTATATCTTTAGCCGTCTTCCCCGCGCACCACCATGTACCGTGGTGCCGGCTGCGTTTAGGCACTGTCACATCCCACAGTGTACCTCTGGGCAGCACCTATCAGCATAACAGTTCTGTGCACCATGCCCCCTCGGCCCCTCGCATATATTCTCGCTGGCTCACCTTCTCGGTCTTGTAGTAGGCGGGGTCCTCGCATCAGACACCCTGTGTGCCACTATCCCAAAGTCCATGTGGCATATCACTGCGCTTTCACCTTCCGCGCAGACCTGTTAATTATGCTCAATTTAGCGCTCCATCAGGGGCCAAGAGCTCTAGGTCCCTGAGTCCCACTCGCTGTAGTGCGGCGCACGTTCGTTCCGTGCAAAGTACCAGTTATGGCCCGCGGGGAGCCCCACGCTTCCAGAACAAAGGTTTTCCCTTCCAGTTGTGTGCCAGTCCTTCACGGGCCTCCTGTTTAAGCTGTCGTCCGCTGGTCTCTCCGTGTCATGCTAGCCTCCATAATGCCAGTTGCAGGGCCTGCAGTCCTCTTCCGCGCCCGCCGCATCCACTTCCAGCTCAGTGTCACAGCAGCTGTTCTGTTTGTTCGGCTGAGCCGCGGAGCCTCACCGTGCATTCGGCTTCCTCGCATAACCCGCCAGCTACTAGTCTGAGTACCTGAGTGTGCTCCTCACGTCCTCCGCTGCTACATTGTGTCCCTCTTGTCCATCATTTCTCGCGCATTTTCATCTGAGGCCCCCGATACTTTCGTTTCGCTTCCTGCAGGCAGCAAGAGCCGCGCATCGAGTCAGCTGGTGGCCGAGGAAAGCTACTTCGTCTCCGCTCTCATTTATAGTCCGCTTCGCGTGTAATTCTCCCTCCAGGTCGCTAGCAGGGGATCGGCCCGTCTTCTCAGTGGCAGGGCAGCAATACGCGATGCGCTTTTGTCCGTACTGCAGTTACGGCCGCTCGTCCTTTGTTCGCCGCCATTTTGGATACACTGTATCCATTCAGCTAGGCTCCTCGGGTTCCTCAATCTCGCCGATACTTGCCCATCAAGCTGAAATATTCTTGGGTCTAGTAGCGTATGCGTTCCCACGCACATACATCCATTCTGGTGACAGTTTTGGCCGGTATTACGTGCATTTTCTCAAGGATCAGTGTCGGATCATGGGAGCAGCTCGAGCCCGCACGTCCTACTCCATGGCTGGTAAGCCACGCCCCCGCTGGACTGACAAAATTGGTTGTTACAGAGGTAGACATTTGATTTAAGGCATTTTCTCTAGGCCCGTTTATATTATACCTTAGGGAGTAAGGAGGGTGTTTATTCTTAAAAGATCTTTCTGTTGATAAGGCGCCCTTATATTTAACAGAGCTAATAGCCTGGGTCACAGATTGTATATGTGGGTCAGGAACAACATAATGACAATATGCCATTACCTGTTTTGACAACCCAGAAATACACTTCCATTCAGAGGACAAATACTGTGTCTAATCCCACGGAATCTCCTCACCACCTGGGGTCCTATCTCCTCCCCGGTGATCCTCCCGCTGTACTCTACCCCCAAGGTCAGGACCAGGAATCGTCTGCCTTTCCCTGGCCACCTGGGAGGCGAGTTTAGGTAGGGTTGTAGTGAGGGATCCATATGATTCTTCACACCAGCTTCCCTGAGAAGTGTCCTACATGTGGTGGCATACCACATAAAAGCACTCCACATATTCAACCACATCATATTTTCCCTTTTCAATCTTCACTGACTCCTGTACCTGTGCAGCTCATTCAAATCCTGCTGCATCATCTACAAGGCGGTCAATCGCAAGTCTCCCATCTACCTTATCATGAAGACCCACTCTCAAACCTTGATTCTAACCTTCCTTCTGTCCTCTTTGGCCTCGATCTTTCTTTTGTTTTTGATACGGTCAACCATGCCATCCTGCTCAATTGCATCCGTAATAACCTGGGTACCACTAATTGGCAATGGCCTGGCTAATCTCCTCTCTCACTGATCGACCCTCCCAGGTCCGGCTGGGGTCATTCCTCTCTTCTATCTCTCTCTCTACCTGTGGTATACCCCAGGGGTCTAACCTTTCTCCCTGGCTGCTCAACCAATACCTAGCACCTCTGACTGCTCTCAGCTCCAACTTTCAGTGTTATGTGATTGACACCCAGCTCTCTTTCAGGCTCCCCGCAGCCGCCTCTATACCTTCTCTCATTCCAGACTGTCTGTCCACAATCCAAGAGTGGTGTGCCACCAATGCTCTCTACCCTAATGCCAGTAAGACTGAGATCCTCCTCAATTGAACACCAGCTTCCTCTTTTTCTCTCTCTCTCTCTGGCCACCCACTCTGGGGCCTCTTCCTACTCCTACATGTGAAGCTAAGAACCCTGGGGTCATCTTCGACTCCACCCCCTCCTTCTCTCCTCACATTTCTGACTTCTCTAAGAAGTCAAACTATCAACTGCACCTCCTCAGAGGTATTATTCCTTTCCTAACTTTCCCCCAGAAGCTCACTGTCTCCAAATGCTCTGGTCCTCCTTAGGCTAGACTAATTCAACAGCCGCTTTCTAAATCTTCCTGCCTCTACTCTCCGTCCTCTAAGACTTATCCAGAAAAGGACTGCGAGACTTGTCCTTGGCCACAAGCCCAGGGATTGTATCTCTCCAGCACTGACATCTCTTCACTGGCTCCCAGTGGCAGCAAGGATCAAGTTCAAGACCCTCAGCATCGTCCACAAGGCTTTCTTGGGCATAGGACTGCACTACCGCCAATGCTCTCTTCCTAAACATCTCCCTTCTCAAGCAGTCCGCTCATCCACCTCCAACTCTCTGATGGTCAGTCGCTTTTCCAAGAAGAGGGTTGGAGGCAGATCTCTTTCTTCGCATGTGGCCTCCCTCTGGAACAGCCTCCCTGCCTCTCTCAAACTTGAGTAGAACCACCTCCAGTTCCGGAAGCCACTCAAGACCTTTCTCTTTGCTTCCCCTTTCTCTCTTCCTCTCCCATGCTGATGACCCATCTGGTCCACGCTCTGGTCACATGGCCACCCTCTGAACTTGAGCCCAGGTCCTCGCTTGTCCAGTTGCACCTTGCACTGTCTCTTGGCTCCCCCAGCACTTGTGGTCTGTATCTATAACCCTACAGTCCACTCTCTCTGCGCTTAAGAGCCACCCGTTGGCTGCACTTTCATTTACCTGCACTAAGCTATGAGCTGGCTGCACTTTGTTTACCTACACTTTTCCACCCCCACCCCTTGACACGTCTCCCCATCCACTTCCCTGCAGTTGCGTGATCTGAATGACACAAAGCATAGTAAGATGGTTGTTTTGTCCTCCCTCTGTTCCCCCCCTTGTCTTGTCACACCTAGAAACACTTGTGTACAGGCGTGTTATAAATGCCTTATCATATCATATGATATCATGAAGCTCAGGATCTTTGGTGTCTGGTATTCTACCAGAACCCAATATTTGAGCATGCTGGAACAATGCTGCTGTAGGAAGTAAAGCACCAGAAAACAGACCTTCCCTCTACACTCCCAGACTCTGGAAGCTGCTGCTCATCAACATCAGTTTCGCTCCCACACTTCTGCAATTCAGGAATGAGCTCAAGACCTTCATTCACAAGGACTTGCTCCATCTCAACATTTAGGACTTCACACCTGCTCTCCCCAAGAATGGGACCCTTGGGGCCAGTTTGTGGGCCCCCTCTCCTCTTTTAATGGCCCGTCATCTTTGCTGCTCCCCATGGCTGGTGCAAGCATTCACTCCCTCCTGTATAGCCCCCCTGGTGTGTTCCCCCACTGTTTCACCTGCCGCTACTGTGCCCTCTTCTATGTGAACCCCCGGCTGCCCCTACTTTTAACTGGCACCTGCCCATTGTTGTCTGCATTACTAATTACATTTAGATTCCCGTAACAATCTGTAAAGCGCTCTGTTGCTTTCTGAAGCTAGGTTTGCAGGAAATAAATGCCAAAAAGGAATAATAAATAATTAAATCCTCACATTGTGCCAGGATTTTACGTTCAATATTTTTAGAGATAAGCAAGGTTGGTCAAATCTCTGAGCCTTGGAACAATGGCACATGAATTCCTATCTATAAAAAAGATCCACAGAAAGACACTTGCAATTATCATTTATTGCCTAATTGGGAACATCTGGCAAGATCTTCATGAACGTCCTCCTTATGGAACTCACTAGTTGGGTAGAAAAACACAAACTCTTATCCCGTTTTGACATGGGCTTCATGTTAGGCCATGTCTGACAACTATAATGAATTCCATTTGCTGTTCTCATTCTCCTTGACCTCTCCTCCGCATTTGACATGGTCAACCATTCTATCCTCAAGCAGTCAAGAGCCAGTGAGAAAGCTAGGGCAGGCCTAAGCAACAAACCTATCCAGAACCGAAAAAAAGAGGCCGGAAGGTCAAGGAAGGGCTGGAGTTCCAGGAGCAATGAAGAGGATAACAGGAACAAATAAACAAGAGAACACTAAGGAATCTTCCAAGGTTCTCTAAGCTTGGAAGTAAGCTTAGGTTCATCTTCCCTAAAACCTATATCAGAGAATGGAGACAAAGTCAGATGCCAACTCCTAATGGAGACATCAATACTTTGTGTAGAATTACCAGGCTCAAACATCGTCTGGTATCAAACTGCAGCTTGCTGACTATTGGGGCGCAGTAAGACTTGCTGACCTTTTTCTCTTAGAAATCTCAAGACCCTTCAAGATTAAGCTGAGTCCTAACGTGGGAGCAGAACGTCTTATCCAATTCGGGTGGTACAGCAGAAGGCATATGTCATGTTCTTGACAGGACTGTGATTCATACTCACCTGTGGGTAATTTGCTTTTACTTTGGCAATGACAGAGTTCTGCATCTCTCTCTTGGGGCTTCTCGGGTGGATACAACTTCCTAGAATGTTGTTGCTGCTCGAGGCTGGCAAAGATGAATCAGATGAGCCTTTGGAGTCGTGGGTTTCTCGGTGGGTCCAGCAGGTCATTTGTCATCCAGGTGCATCCAGTATGGTTCCTTTACAGTGTATCAGCCCTACGATCTGAGGAGGATTGTAGGGGATGCATCATGTGTGAAAATAGACCAAGCAGGACCCAAATCCCTGCATCTAAAGATTGACAGACAATCAGGTAAAACTCAATCACTGGTTTGCCCCACTAGTAAAACTATCATAGAGGAGAAAACTGACAATGATGCAAACATTAGCAGTGCAAATCTCTTTCATTGATGTGCATTTGCTCCTGACCAATCAGGCACTAAGGTATCATCATTAAACACTTCATATAGTTTCAACATTAGAATCAATGTTTTCCGATGGGTCGAAACTTAAATAACTCTCATTGGTCCCCACAGACTAAATTGAGCCCATATTTGGATAATGTTTTTATAACCTGTCCCTGAAGGCCTTGAACTGGGATAAACTGGTCTGAACCAGTCTCTACTTGTCTATACTGGTTTTAGCTGGTCCATATCTGATTTAGTGCTTGGTCTTTTTGACTCTAGTAGGAAGAGAAAGGTTCTAACAGTTCCAAGGGCTCCAAGTAGGATGAATCCTGATTCTAAGTCATAGGAACATCTTTTCTGGGAGAAGCTTCAAATAGGACAAATCTCCATATTCACCTATAGTACAAGCTCACATGATTGCAACACGAAAGGCCACTGTTCATGAAAGAAGTTAAAAGCTATTTCTAACGGGTCCAAAGAAGATCCCAAGCTGGCTCCAGAAGGGTATGTAGCAGATACAGCCTACAGAGCTCTTTAGCGGCATAAGAACACATGAATCAATGAGATACAAACAAACCAAGCAAGTCCAAATTGAAGTTACAACAAACCATCTCTGAGGCTGTTCAATCTCCTCCACTTACTTCCTAAAACTGCATTGACTTTGCTGGCCGAACACCATAAATTGAAAGATAATCACTGATATGCACAGGAAATGAGGACAGCATGACCTCCATATTGTTTAACTTTTATTCCACTTAATATGACATTTCCAAGCAGATAAAAACTCTTAATTCAGTTTCCAACTCATTAATCGGAGTTCTTGAATTGGCATCTGTGGAAAAAGGTACTTTTTGGTACTAATAAAACTTACCCACAAAAAGTGAACCAGAAGGGTGAATTCAGGTAGGTATAAAAGAAATGATCTCCCGACATCTAGCAACAATGGATCAAGAAACAGCAACGATCACATGCATATGGGAAATATAACTTTACTTGGTCTCTGGTACAGGATGAGACAAAATAATTAATTTAGGAAATCAGAATACAAATAGTCTTATAATACTGGTCTTATAATCTCGGCTTCACGGTTTCGTTCTTCCAGGTTAGGTCTCTGGTATCCAGTCTTTTGCCTGTTTATTTTCTTGGTAAACAATTTACAGTCCCGGCTCATTTCAGATTCGCGAAGATCCCTAACTCTTTCAGTTTCTAATTATCCCTTGTAGAATCCTGGCCTCTCTTTTTCTATGTAGAGATTACTACTCTATGCTCTTTTTTGATTTATGGGTTTCCTGAACCCTTTCTGATCTTGTATTTCTTGGGGTCCCTGAACCTTTTTCTTGCTCGCTGTCATGGGGGCTTTCCACTTGAATCTCATTTGGGATGGTGCACACCTTCTTCCTCTCTCTGATTGTACAAAATGCTCAGTTTGGTCGCGTATTCCTCCTTCTACCTCTAGCACAAGTATTGTTCCAACCAGGTCTGCCAGAACCTTCTTGGTCTGTATGTCTTGCCCCTCCTTCTAAGGTCCTTTTGTCCTCAACTGACTCTAGTCTGCCACCTCCACCCTATTTCCACCAACATTCTCCATCAGGCTCTTTCCTACCATTACCTTATGATCTGTCTCTCTTACCACCTCCTCCTGGTGGGATTCTCTTCACCCAACCTCTTCTCCCTTTCCTACCTCTTCCTTATGTTGTTCACTTTCTTCAAACTCCTTTCTCTGTCTAGATTTATCCTCCTGAAATTCTTTCCACTCAATACCCTCTCTCTTTCCAACCTCCTCTTCCTATTCTACAAATCTCCTCTTTCCATGTAACCACCTCCTCCTGATGTTCTCCTAAACAAGCCTTCAAACTCTGACTAGCCTCCTTCTTGTGATGTTATCCTCCACCAGCTCCTTCTCTCTTTCCATCCCTGAGTTTCTGCGGTTCTCTTCCAACAACCTTCCTCCCCCTTCAGATGCTCTCCTCCAATAACGTCCTCTCTCAGTCCACCCTTCTCCTTCTGATGTTTTCCCCCACCAAATTGCAACTGACCCACCACCTCCTTCTTCCCCCTCTGGTATCCAATCTCCTCCACACACCCCTTTACCTCCTTCACACCCTCCAGTTTTCAATTTCTCCGAGCCTCATCCTTAAGTGTTCGCCACCTGCTCATGCTCTCTCACCTTCTCTCTCCAACTCCTCTCGTCATCCTTCTTCCTCCAAACTCCTACCCCAATTAACTGAGAGCCTGTGCTTTTATAGTGTGGTGGCACCCAGGACTCTGGGTGAGGGTCTGCAGCTGTCTGGCTGAATTAATGATGGCTTGTGATTGAATAGGACTTTAGAATCAACTGGGCTTAATAGAGGGGACCAAGGAGTCTTCACGAGGCCTGACTGCCATCTTGAATTTCTCTTTAATTTCCTGGTTGGTTCTGAGGGTTTTATGATCCTTTGTGATTAACTCTCTCACTAGTAAGCTTGTGTGTAGTGAGTGGGTGTACAGCTTGCAGACTATGTGGGGTTCATGTTCTGTGCAAGAAAATCATCGCTTGAGTTTTTCAACCAACCTTCCATTCTTGGAGACTTTGAAAACTGTCTCCAGTTATCTCCAGTTGGAGGACGGCAGTGCCTCACTGAATGACCATTTTCCCTGCTTTGCTTTGCCTTTCATGGTCACTTTCCAACAAATTAGGCTGGTGTCTTTTATGATTACTGCCAGATTTGTCAGGTCCAATTCCACTTTCGAGTGTCAACTAGAACACTGCGAGGTGATGTTGATTAATTTATGTACTACCAGAATCATCTGCTTGCAGTCCCTTGAATTCAGAGAACAATACTGAAAAATGTGACACAGCATGGGAGGCATGTGCAGATGGGACAAAGAAACAGTATGAGTAAATGATGCCATATTCCCTTGTATTTGCTATGAAGACCATGTTGAGGCTGATATAGGCTTAGTTGAGAAAATTGAAACAGAGACTTCGAAATGTCTGTACAGAAGCAGATTTTTATAAAGTGCAAGTCTTGAGATGGACAGTAAAGAGGTTCGTCATGGCTATCTGGAATTCATGATCCTGAGGAAGGGCCATACGGGAGCAGTGCCAATCAACACAATCTCATAAGTGCAAGCCTAAATGAACAAGTTGTCCAGGTATGGGGTGGAGACAAATTCCCTCCTCCGTATTTTGCTAGCAAGGCCAGGACCTTCATGAAGAAATTGGGTTGGAACGGAGCCCAAATGGGTGTGCTCAAAACTGCAATATGCATGCACACCAGGGAATGTTGGAATGTCTAGTGACTTTGCAAACCTGGAATGGGCAAGTATGCATCCTCTAAACATAAGAAAGTTAGCCAGTCTATTGTTAGAATAAGGAGATAATGGGCCTCATTACGAGGAAGGCGGTAGGGGGTTAACGGGGCCGGTAGAGCTGCCGGCCCCGTTAACACCCTACTGCCTCATGCCTCGGGGTCCGCTCGCGGAACCCGCTAAGGACGCCTGGTTTTACCAGACGTCCTTAGTGGGTCCCGCGAGAGGTCCAGCATGCTAACAACGGGCCCGTCATTAACGGCCCCGTTGTTAGCATGCTCCCCATTCCCATTGAGCCCTATAGGGGCTCAAATGGGAATGGGGATGGACTGGGTCCGGGTACCCTAAATGGGGAAATACCAGGCCCTGCAAGGTCGGAATCGCCCGGTATTTCCCCATTCAGGGAACCCGGAACCGGTACCCGGAACGGGGGTAGCCAAGCCGCAAAAAGCGGCATGGCTACCTCCTTCCTCGTAATGAGGCCCAATATGTTCAGGAGTTCCCATCTTGAAAGGGAAATATCTGAGGAAATGATTCAGCCACTTAAAGCCCAGAACAGAGAAAAGTTCTCCTGGTGGTATTGCAATGAAATTGTTGGGATTGTTGCTGAAGGGAACATTTGACCCTGTAGGCCTGCTCTGGTACTTAATTGAATGTTAAATGAACCAATCCGATTTTAGGCCAAACAGGCATGGGCTCAGGAACATCAGTTTACACAAATATATTTCCTGTGCAGTTTCATACTTACAATAAAGTAGCAACAGGAGATCTATGGCTGCTAATAATGAATAACTGGAAAATATTACACTTGTCTTTCTATGGACACTTGCATAGCTGGACCCAGCAGTATAGTAGCAAACTAATGCAGACAATAGTGGTGGACATTTATATAGTTTCTATCAAACAATGTTACATACGTTTTAGACAAGGAGCTTCTTTGCATGTGCCGTAGAACCCTCCTGAAATACAGTGCTGAGGGCCTGTAAAGAGACACATATTGCTACCGTTGTTCTTCTGAAGGTAATCGGCCATCTTACAGTCAACTGTGTCTACTAGAAAAGTATCATCTTATGAGAAAATTGGATTGCCCAATGAAATAACGAGATGATTTTTCATTTTAAAAAAATCTCTTGTAATTTCATATACCCCCTTCCAAGGGGTGTCATTTGCACACATATCTAGGAAAAGTCTGCTTCTCAGTATGCTATCATTATTGTGGACGTTTTGTAGATCCTAAAACTGGAATGCATCTCTTGGAATTTGTTTGCATTGTCTGAGGAGATTTTTCTTCAATGTTTGGGAAGACTTCAGGAATTCAAGATCCAAAAACAATGACTTCCGAATTTGCTTTAAACACTGCTAGCCTGTAGCGTACAACGAACTAAGAGGCATTCTGTCTGCCCTTCCATAAAGATTGAGAGACTCCAGCAAAGCTGGTAAGCAGCTTCATTGGGGGCGACTTTTCCAGGTAGAAGGTGCTGACGGGCAGATTATGGCTGGCGGGCTAAAATGCAGGGGTGGGCAAGTTGGTAGAAGGGATTTTGCAACTGTGTGTTGATGAATACAAGGAGGAAGTACATGTGGCTAGTGCGTGGAGATGCACAGTTCAGGCATTACGGATACGCAAAGCCCAAATCTTGGAGTCAGAGAATTAACTCATAGATGGGCTGGTGAGAAATTAGTGAAGGTGCATGCAACAATATCTCCTAATTAAGTGTAAAAAAATATAAGTGTGTCAGGTATCCCTTCCTTTCCTTTCCTTTCCTTTCCTTTCCTTTCCTTTCCTTTCCTTTCCTTTCCTTTCCTTTCCTTTCCTTTCCTTTCCTTTCCTTTCCTTTCCTTTCCTTTCCTTTCCTCTCCTTTCCCTTCTTTCCTTTCCTACAAGGCATAGACACACGTATTGAGATTGCAAGATCCAATTGCACCAATCAGAAAGTCACAAAGGGATTTATAAATTAAAGGTTTTATATGAATCACTGAGCTGTACAGTCGTTTTAAAGCAAGCATTCTCGTTAGACCTAAAAGTCGACTTTCCTTTGTGACAGACAGTTTGATGCTGTAAAGGCATCCACTCAGGCATGGGGAAATCATATCAAATGTCATTTGCACACTATAACGCAGTCCTAGAGTTCTAACTTTGCATTCAGGACTGAAAAGACAGTGATAAGATGGTTATAACCTTACTTTACTAACAGACCTGTGAGGGCTTTTCGGAGTAAGAGCAGTTTAGACCTAGAGAGTGACTGGGAGATATTGTATTAATCAGGAATGGACAGAGGCGTCTTTGATACTGTGAACAAGCAAAACTGCATCACTGATGCAAGTACTAACCGGGAAAAGAGCTTGTCTTGCAATGGCAGATTTTGTACACTTTTACAAGTAATTAGAGAATTCCCGTTATTAGGAGTGTCCTGTTATGCACGGACTCACGTAAAGGTTTTATGCCATGCATCGATGTCACGGCTCATTGTTGTACCTGAATATGACGCAGCCCCCTTAAGGGAGGACACACACACACCAGGGTGAGAAGGGACAAGGGAAGGGAAGGGCAGTTGAAACATGTAAGAGAATAAAGAAGGTCGACATGAGACATGGCTCCAAGCGTTCTTAATGAGGCCTGCATGAGCGAGTGAGAGAGCCACCCTTCACAACTGGCGGCGAGGCCGACGAGAGCCCAGGCTCTGAAACAGGTAGGGCCCGTGTGCCCAGCAGTATCGGAGGGCCTGCGTGCCCTGCAGCGACGAGGGGCCGTGTGCCCAGCAGTGATGGAGGGCCCTTGCGCCCTGCAGGGATGAGGGGGCCCGTGTGCCCAGCAGGGGAGGTGTGTCGGAGGGCCCGTGAGCCCCGCAGTGACGGAACGTCGGAGCAGGGTCTGTGAGCCCTGCAGCGTAAGTGCCCAGGAGGAGGGCCTGTGTGCCCCGCAACAGAAGAAGCCAGGAAGAGGGCATGTGTGCCCGCAACGGAAGAATCCAGGAAGAGGGCCCGTGAGCCCAACAACAAGGAAGCCCTGACGGGAAGAACAGCCTGAAGGAACAAGACAAAGAAACCCGACGCCGGCAAGAGCGGGTAAGAGGCTCCCACATGCCCCAACCCTGAACGAGCCCAAGCCAGAGCGGACACGCCCCCGCAACGGCCCGCAGAACCATGGCGCAGTTCCCCAAGTGCCCCAACCAGAGCACAGTTAAGACGCAGTGGAATTTTGGCATACAGACAGGGCACTGTCAATTTTGGGTGGGAAGCCCACAAACTAATTACACGGCCCGTAGGCCGTCAGTAGGGCATCATTGACCGCCCCAACCAGCGCACGCATCTGCAGCGGCACCCCGAATTAAGGGTGTGAAGCTCAACAAGGCTGCCCCAATCAATGCATACGGGCAAGACACTGTCAAATTTGGGAAGGAAGCCCACGAACTAGACACACAGCCCGCAGGCTGTCAGCAAGACATCATCGACCGCCCAACCAGCGCACGCATCTGCAGTGGCACCCCGAATTAAGGGTGTGAGGCACAACAGAAAGGACAGTTACAGAGAGGGTAAGACCACCCCACAAATTAAACACAGTCACACGGCACAGGAGCCCACCACCAGCAAATAAATCAAAGAGAGACGCTGTCCATGACACCGCCACACTGAGTGAGGCATCAAATGACCTAGCGGCACCTGTGCCACCCTACCAGTGCAATCAGGACCAGAACTTACCGTCAACGCTCCAGGGTGCACCTCCCACCTCTGGACCACATAGAAAAGCGGACACACAACCACGCCTGCCACGAAAAATCCCAACGTGAAAACACCAGTCTGGGGTAACGGAAAAGCACAAACTCAGTCGGGCTCACAGAACAACCGCCTGAACACTACTACCGACATGAAAAGAGCAACCACACGCCACCTTGCTACCAAAGGCAATCATGACAGACCCAACACAGGCAGCTGCGGACGCAGGGACACCCCAGTTGCCAACACCAACCTTACCTCGCACGCCAGCCTCATGAGAAGACCAAGCCCATTTACGCTTAACCCACACCATGACCATGGTCAGCGGTGGGAAGAATGGGTTGAGGAATTTAAAGACTTTGCAGCTGCCATTGGCACACAAGATCCCCCCAACAAAATTAGCATCTTCACCAATGTTGCGGGACGAGAGATCAAAAACATTATACGCACAATTCCCCCACAAGACCATGCCACCTATCAGCGCCTCATGGAAGCCATTAACGAAAAACTCGTCATAACACCCAATCGCGACTATGAACACGTTCTGCTCCCCCATGAGTCGATAGGGGAGTTTGTCATCCGCCTCCAAAGGAAGATCACAAAGTGCGATTTCGCCAATTTCAATGACGATGAAGCGATTAGGCTGCGCATAATAGAGGGATGCATATCTTCAATGTTCTGGAAACATCTTCTAAAAAAGCCCCTGTCCCTCAAAGAAGTACTGGACCTAGCCAGGGTGTATGAAAGGATTGACGTCCAAGCCGCAGCCATAGAAAACCCTAAAATGGGTGACATCATCGCAGCCGTAAACCCCTACACCCAATACCCGAATGCTCAGAGCAGACGAACCTCCAGGTACTCCTCACAACGCACACAAAGCGATCGACAAGGCTACCGCTGTGGGTTTGAGTACCCGCACAGAGGACCATGCCCCGCAATTGGCCAGCGATGCATGCGATGTGGACAAGAAAACCACTTTCAAGCTATGTGCAAGGAACAACTCCCTGAGGCAAACCCAATCCGCCAACAGACTGCCGGTCGCACATCAGAAACACACAGAGAACACCACGGCCAGCGCCCCGTTGAAAGAGAGGTGACCTACCCAAAAAAACGTCTACCAACGCCCAAACACAGTGAGAGCGCTAGAAGGACTACAAATTGAAACCGACAGGAAAGATCATGAGCTCGACGACATCCGTCATCCTGACTCAGTACAAGTACCTGCGCAAGAGAGAACATATACGAGAGAACTCCCGCCGCCTCACGAACAGGACAACCATGTCCTACCCTTCTCTCTGGACATAGACCCATATGCCAAGTCCCCGCCAAGATATCATCAAGAGGAAATGCAACAACTCCAATACCTACAGGACGGATATGGCAGGGAATATGTCTGACTCCTCAGCGTCGACATCGAGGTCACGCCAGCCCCCAGAGTGACGATACAAATGGGAGACACCAGGAACCAATTTGTCGTTAACACCGGAGCGGCAGTTAACGTCATGAACGAAGAACCATACTGTGAAAATGCTGCCCTCTACCCCCTGCGGAAGTCCAAAACACACATCTTCCAGTGGGAAGCAGCCCTGCCCATGACGTCTAAAGGATCATTTCAATGTGACCTGATGCATCGTGACCTCACAATAACCTCCACAATTCACGTCATAAGGAGTCACTCTATAGGCCGCTGCTTTTTCAGCTACTGAATGGCCAGAGCCATGGCACTTATTGACCTACAATACAACCAATCTGAAATAATAAAGGGGCACCCGTCAGAAGGCAATGCCATTATGTCAATAACATGCCGACCCCTCACCAAAGAGGATCTCAAGGATCAATTCCCCAAATTGTTTGAAGGGGTAGGCATGCTCAAAGACTCTGTTGTCAAACTGCACATTGACCCCAAGATCACGCCAGTGCCACAACACCCCCGCAAGGTGGGTTTCCACCTCCAGGCCCAAGTATGAAAAGAAATCCAACTCCTCCTTCTCAACGACATCATTGAAAAAGCAGAAGGACCAACAACCTGGGTATCCCCTATAGTAATAGTGCGCAAGGACAATGGATGCCTATGTCTATGTGTCGATATGCACATCCCCAACACCGCCATTCAAAGGGAAAGGCACCCAGGCCCAAGCCTAGAGGACATGCTTATCAGGCTGAACAAAGCGACGCATTTCTCAAAACTGGACATCAATCAGGGCTATCACCAGCTCGTTATAGACCCTGCTTCAAGTGCAATCACCACCTTTGCGACACACAAAGGGCTGTTTAGATATAAACGGCTCAATTTCAGCATATCCTCTGCCGCAGAAATCTTTCAAGAGACAATCAGATGCCTAATATCACCCGAGGTGAACGCACTAAACTAAAGCGATGATATCCTGATCTTCGGGAGGGACCAAGAACAACACGACAGAGCCCTCACAGCTGTCTGCAAGATCCTCCAAGAGGCGGGGTTTGACGCTGAACGGACCCAAATGTGACATCAACAAAATCAGCCTCAGATTCTTTGGACATATATTCTCAGACAAAGGCATAAAAGCTGACCTAGACAAGGTAAAAACAATCACAGATCTCCAAGCCCCCACGACAACTGCGGAACTACACTCTTTCCTAGGGATGGCAGGATACTGTGCACGCTACCTCCCAAACTATGCCACTACCACTGACCCGCTTCGAACCCTCCTAAAAAAGGATCAACCATTCCTCTGGGACTCATACTGCCAGGCGGCATTTACAGCCATTAAAGAGAACCTCGCCAAACACCGCCAGCTAGTATATTTCCATCCGGAGTGGCACACCATGATCATGGTGGATGCCAGCCCAGTTGGCCTCTGAGCCATCCTAGCTCAAACAGACACCAAGGACAACGCACAACATGCAGTTGTAGCCTACGCCAGCCGCGCCCTATCTCACACCGAGAGGGCCTACTCTCAAGCTGAACGAGAAAGTCTTGCAGCGGTATGGGCCTGCAAATAGTTCCATCACTTTGTAATTGGCTGACGGTTCACCCTCGTAACGGACCATCAAGCGTTCCTCTCAATATTTGGGAACCCCAAGACAAAAATGCCTCCCGAATAGAGCGCTGGGGAATAAGGCTACAAGAATGTGATGTGATCATCCACAAGCCTGGAGGAGAAACCAACCCGGTAGATTACCTGTCAAGGCACCCACTGATGATAAGTGATGACACCCTCCTAGCCCAGGAAGCCGAAGAATACATATCATACCTCTCTTCCAATGCCATGCCACCAACAATATCAATGGCAATATTTGCAGAGAGAAGCAAGGCCGACCCGACAATCATAGCCGCCATACGCCTCACTCGCTCCAACAAATGGAGAGAGTGCCAAGACAGAAGAAATGGAGGGGAGGGGGTGAATAAGAAGGACCTAGACCGGCTAGCCAAAATACACAGGGAACTGGTGACCACGGACCAAGACATACTGCTATGTGGAAACAGGCTAGTGGCCCCAAAAGACCTACGAAGACGCTAGTAACGCTAGCCCATGAGGGCCACAGAGGGATTGACAATACAAAAAAGATCCTAAGAAATCACATTAGGTTCCCCTGCATGGATACCGTAGTGGAAGACATGCTGGAACACTGCACACTGCAGACCCTGCCAACTAGCAGCAAAGTAATCACCCCTAAACCCCCTACAACCAACGGCACTCCCAGTGAGGCCCTGGCAAAAAGTTGCAATGGACTACTATGGACCCCTGGAAGAAGGCAGATACCTGCTTGTTATCATAGATGAGTACTCAAGGTTTCCTTTCATCAAGAAAACACCGTCGACATCGTTCGGTGAAACGGCGCCTATCGTGGATGAAGTATTCAGCGAATGAGGCATCCCTAACATCATCAAGACAGAAAATGGATCCCCGTTCCAAGGACGTGAATTTGCCAAACTCGCAGACCACCTTGGCTTCCACCATCAGAAGGTTACGCCACTCTGGCCCCAACGGAATGGTGGAACGGTTCATGGCCACCATAAAATTAACCAGACAGGAAGCCCTAGCTGAGCAAGTACCTCCAGCACAGGCCATCTGCAGCATGCACAGAAGCTACAGGAACACCCAGCACGATGCGATGGGGAAAACACCAGCTGAACTAATGGTTAGGTACCGACCCCGAACGCGCATCCCCCAGTGGGAAGACTACACACCGGAAGAAGACGCAGCTACAAGAGGAAAGCAAAAGAATGGGCTGACAAAAAGAGGAATGCAAAAGACTTCCAGCTAGAAGTAGGACAGACCGTCCTAGTATGACAAAACCAGAGGAAGAAAACAGACACTTGTTGCGACCCAGAACCTCGAATCATCATAGCCATAAAGGGACCCATGATAACCGCAACCGGAGAACCAGGAGAGATTACCAGGAATGCGTCATTCTTCAAAAGGCTCGATGATCAAGAGACACCAGAGGTGGCTGTTGAGGACCCAACAGATGAAGACGACGTAGACCCCTCCAGTTGAAGCGACAGGCAGACCCCACAGAACAGTGAGAAGACCAGTGAGACTCACTGAACAGATGTGACCCAGCTTTCATGTAAAGCACGGGGGAGGTGTTGTACCTGAATAAAGGGACGCAGCCCCTTTAAGGGAGGACACACACACCAGGGTGGGAGGAGGACGGAAGGGGAGGGACAAGAGAAGGGAAGGGCAGTTGAAACATGTAAGAGAATAAAGAAGGTCGACATGAGACATGGCTCCGAGCGTTCTTAATGAGACCTGCATGAGCGAGTGAGAGAGTCACCCTTAACACTAATTTTTGTCCAATTGTGATGTGGAGATGAGGGGCAGAACACAACATGCATTTCTGCTTCCTCCCTTCCTCCCCACAATTCTGGGTATCCCTATGGAGTCGGATGACTTTATGCACCCGCATAAAGCAGGAGGACGCCATAGGGATCCATTGGACATGCTGCCCGCCATGCTCACGTGTACAATTAAAGCATGTACAATTAAATGCTGCTGAGAATGCCCGCATGACAGGCAGCATGTACAATTAAATTCTGCCTACCATGCATGCATGTCATGCACCATTTACAATTACAATCAAACGCTGCCTGCTATGCACACGTAACAACTCACCACAGCCAAATTACAGGGGCCTCGAAAATGAACCCCAAAGTGGGAAATAATGGTCTGCAGCAAAGAAAAATAATTTAGAAACACATCTGATTAATACACCTCAATCAAAACTAGTACTGGGGAACACCTACTGGTACAAGAGATCTTTTTCTGCGTTTGTCACTTTGAATAGATATATGAAACTTAAATTATTGACCGTGAAGGACAGCAACCTTTTTTATCCACGTGTCCTTGTTCTTCAGGATGACATACCGTACAATCAAAAATATTATGGGCTCACCAGACCTAATACCCTTCAATTATATCTCGTCATCATTATTGTCCATGCCAGTAACTGCTTTTGTGGTGGACGGTGGAAACGTTACAGAAGTATTTTACTAGACTCCGTAAAATTCCACTTTCCCAGTGTAAACTTGATTGTACTCGCAGGGACTGCTTTCTTCTCTCAATGACTATTTGTGTCAGCATTGCTGTTTTGACTGCTTTTCATTCATTTTTGCAGCTGGGCTTTATTTCGTTATCTTGCTAGCACATTGTAAAGTGAAAATGTACATGGCTGCCTCCTTTTTTACCTGTGCACTTTTTTCCCTGAAATGGGCTCGTTAACTCTCTCTAAATACCACTTAGTGTTATATTTAAAGGGAACAAATCTCCCCCGCCTATTCTTTTGCTTGGATGAAAGCACATTGATGCTAATCAGGGTTAATTTATGTCGTATATAAAAGTTAAAAATAAACAAAGAAATACATAAATAACACATCCTCTTCCCAGTGCACTCATAAATGCATCCATACAGAGGGATACTCGTTGAACGGGCCTTATACAGCTATGAGAACACAGGCTCCTCCACTCCCATCTCCGCCTTGAGGGGTTCTGTAGGGTCTCATCTTGGCCTACACTGATCATCTCCTCTCTCTGTAACTAACTAATCTCTTCCTTCAGCTTTTTTTCCCACCTAGTTGTGCATATCAATCAAATCTCCTTCTCCTTTCAACCTTTATTCCTGAACTATCTTCATATATTCTGGTCTCTCTGACACTTCAGTGCCTAATGCTCAGTTCTTCCAAGACCAAAGTCATCCACATCCCAGCTTCCAACACCGCACTGCTTCTCTGTTTCCAGCTATTCCCCCTTGCCCCCCTGACCTCATCACCTCATTCCCCAAGCCCTCACCCTTGGCTAACTAAAGCTTAAAAATGCATGAATGTTTGGCCTGGTCTAAGCTGGGAATGTACCAAGGGTCGGCGGCCCTATGTAAGTGGGAGGGAGGTCGATGACGACAGGGAGGGAACCATGGTCTTAGAAATGGAAGGGTTTCTGGACTTTATACCAGCAAGGGGGAAAGCTACAATGGATGGCAAAGAAGGACTGCTATGGATGGGAAAGAAGGACTACAATGGATGGGAAAGAAGGACTACAATGGATGGCAAAGAAGGACTACAATGGATGGGAAAGAAGGACTACAATGTATTTCGGATGAGACATGGGGCTGGAGGGGGGCTGGGATGGGGGTCTGGAGGTCAATACTGTTTTCTGAAAATGCTAATAAAAATGTACGGGAAAAATGCATGAGCTTTACTTGATAAATATATTTTAAATGCATCTCACCACACCTACCTCTTAACTAAGACCTCAATATCCCCTCTTGTGTTCAGCCAATTTGAGAACTGCTCCAGCCTCCTCCTGGGCCACCCTCGTTATTCATTTGCCCCAAAACATGACTGAAATTTGCAGTGTCTGCTCTCCACAGCATCCCACACCAGAAACACCTCTCTTCATCAAACACTTAACCCACTGAGCTATGCTTCCTGTGGTATAGTATAGATAATGTTTAAACCACAGTGTAGGTCATTTTCTAATGAGAGGAGTGGAAAATGAAAGTGTACAAGCAAAGTGTATGGCTTTTATGGTTTCATTTTTCACTTCATGTTTGTGCCTTTACAAGGCGTGGGAGGCTTCTCCACTGTGCTTTCCTCCTCCGTCTTAGAAGAGCACCTGCTTTTACACCAGCATGAGATTTCCAATAAGGCGTGAAACAAAAGGATTCCTGAAGAATACACCTTTGTTTAGCACCAGCTAATTCCATAGGAATGCGTTATAAACGCTGCCTGCAAAGCGTAATTTGCAGGCTGAATATTACTTCTCACAAAGCGAAGAGTAAAGGGGGAAGACTAAAGGCTGTTCCACCTTCATTTACTCTTCAAAAATACAATACTTATCAAGTTCAACCCCACTCTATCCAATGTCCAACCGGTGTTTCAGGTAAGTAACCATAGATGCACAAGTATGGATAGGGCAGTGCCACTCACACCTTTTGCTTGACCAGTGCAACCAAAGATCTCAATAGATTTGAAGTGGTTCGAAAGATGGTTTGAAAGTCAAAGCCTGTAGTGTAAGAGCCCAATTCGGATTATGAGGTAAGTATTAACTTTCCATAAATGTATAGAATGTATAACATTCCTTAGTGTCTAAAGGAACCCCGGAAAGGACTCATGTACCCGCCATCACCACATAAGACAAAGTAGGGATAGCTGCGGGTGGGGGCCGGGTTGGGGGTCACATCCTACTGTAGTTCATTTGGGACGAAAAACAACACCTTAACAGGAAAGATTATTGGGCATAACTGTGCTTAGCATTGGACTTGCAGCACCATTGGGACCCTACCTGCTGGATTGAAGTGTCTTCCAATGGTCCTGTCAGACACCACCAGCCACCCCTAGATAGGGAGACACCGATGTACATTTAACTCCCACGAGCTAGGTGGATCCGTGAGCATCAGCAGATGGGATGAGCAGCAGTGTGAACTATGCATAAGGTCAGTAGTCAGCACAGTGGTGGTCAGAGACCAGTCCCAAGCAGGCCTTTCTCAAAAATGAAGAATTACTGCATCAGGGTGAGGAAGCCTTTGCAGTGCAGGGTAAATGCCAACAAAGTTGTGAGTCCCAAGACCTGAGGTTGTCCATGCAACAAGGCAGTCAGCACCAGAAGGATGCAGGTGAAATTGAGCACGGTGGAGCAAGGAAGCTGACAGTGTTCATTTAAACTTCAGATATGGAATTTCAATGGCATTGGAAATAGTTTTAGAGAGTGCTTGAATGGAAGTGCTGACTTGGTCTAGGTAGGAGGCCATAGAGTCAGGATGCAATTCTCAATTAGTGATTTGAGACGAAGTGGGTTGGACAGTGGAGTAGGAGGGGATAGAGTGAAATCTAAAAGTGAGGGTCAGAAAATGAAAGGCTAACACAAGCGGTAGAATAATTGAGTTAGGGTGAGAGATAAATAAGATCAAGCAAGTTGGCACAATTGTGGATTGGCAGGTAATAGGGGTGACCTGAAAATGGATAGAGAGGGTGTCGAGATGGAGTTTGCGGGTCTTAGGCTTGATGGACATGTTGAAGTCCCCAATGATGTGACTGGAACTTCAAAGGAAGAGATTTATGCAGAGCATAAAAATAATGGATGAAGAGTTCAAGAGTGCCATGCGGCCAGTATTTCAGGGCAATAGAAAGAGGGGTTGGTGTGAGAAGTTGAACAGAAATACATCCAAAAGCACAGTGGAGAAGGCCAAAAGGATCAGGGAGCAGATGGGCTTGCTCTGTTGATCATGAGGCCGACACCACCATCTTTCTTAGATAGTCAAGGAGGTTGAAGCAATGGAGCAGGGCCTGTGAGTATGTCTTCAAGAGTCTCAGTTTCAGGTGAGGGATAAATGTTTCAGTGATAGCCATCAGTGTAATATGGTAAAGATGGATGTTAAAATCCTTAGTAAGAAATTATGTTTTGTTATAGAGCAATTGGGCATTTGAGGCACTAGAGTGAATTGAGTGGGTACAAGAACAAAGCAAAAGGAAGGGAGGTTGATCAACCAGAGTAATGGCGCAAAGTAAAAAAAAAAACTGATCATCAATTCAGTCATTTCATGATTTCTGGTAATATTATTCATGTCTCCGAATATGTGAAAACATTTCAGACTCCCAATTAACTTTCAAGAAACACGTATCTCATTTAAACTCTTCTTGCTCCTACATTATACATTTGCTGTGGCATATTCGCCCTTATCTGTCTGAAACCAACAGAGCCTTAATTGCAGCTGCCATCATAAACACAAAATTAGACTACTGCAATGGCCATCTTGTGTGCACCACCCAGGCTAACATAAAAAGGCTGCAGGTCATTCAAAATGGAGCTGTGCGCAGTCTACGGAATGGGACGTCAATCCCATGTGTCCGAGGACTGTCGGAAACTGCATTGGTTTCCCGTGAACCAAAGACTGCGCTTCAAGGCCTCTACATTGGTGTATAAATGTATTACCGGTGATGCCCCTGCATATCTTTTCTCCCAAATTAAGAAAGCGCCTATTAGACGCCTTTTGCGTTCTAATAATGACGACCTGCCGTCTCAACCTCGTGTTGTCTTAAAGAAAATAGGAGGGTCCTATTTTGATGCTTGGGCTCCTGCTCTTTGGAATGCCCTTCCGCACGCATTTAGAGCAACTCCCCCAATAGTGCAATTTAAAAAGTGCCTAAAAACATTTCTTTTTGATGCGGGTGCAGAGTGACTTTCTTGATTTTCTGGTGACTGTATTTCCTTATTTGTTCTTTGTTGTTTTCTGTCCTGTGAGAGCCCTGAGGTCTTCGGGGGTGTGGCGCAGTATACAAATCTATAGATAGATAGAAAGTGTCATCATAGAAAAAGGAGGAGAGTTGGGAAAGTGTAGGAAGAGGAGGAAGAGAGGAGAAGAAGTGGAAGTACAATTGGCAGGGAACATAGCATCCCTAGGCATTTAAAAGATGTCACTCAGAAGAGAAACAGTGTACAGAGTATATCATCACAGCAGGCAGGGGCAGCCCCCGGTAGTGGGTCCCCTTTATATAGAAGCACCTGTAGTCTGGACGGAGTAGACCTGGAGTCATATGGGAACATAGGCAAGGGACAAAGAAACCTAAATAAACTGACATTAAGACCCTTTGGACAGTTTTTACATATTCACAATGTAGAATCAATAGTCCTTAGAGATGAAAGCAAGAAATGTGGTTTACACAAGCTCTGTCACAAGCTTTGACACTCTCCTCCCGGATGGCTACAAGATCTTCTCCGCACCCAGATCCTCTCGATCCGGTGGGGGATAGCCCTGATCTTTCCTGAGTGGATTCCTGCCTCTATCATTCACACTCAGACCTACTCTTCTTTTGAATGCCTTGTCTGTAGGCTCCCTCTCTTGCCTACCCATTCTCTTACTGTGGCTACCATCTACCGGCCTCCTGGTCAAATCACCTAATTTCTCTCTGAGTGGACGGACCTCTCCTCCTCCCTCCTGGCCTCTACCACTCAACTCCTCCTCAGTGACATCAATGTCCATTTAGAGTCTCCTTGTCCCTCCGCTGTACTCTTCTGTAACTTCTGTCACTCCCGCTCCTTATCCATTCTCCCCTCTGGCCCGACTCACTCTGCAGGGCACACACTCGATGTCTTGATGTCCTCTGACCTCCCCCTCTCCATCCCTCTGACCACTCCTCTATCCTGGAGCGAACATTCCCTCCTCTCCTCTCATCTCTCCCTCTCTTCACCCAAGCCAAGTCTACCCCAACATTGCCACCTGCCTTCTCGGACATCCGGTCCATGAAGCGCATGTCAGTTGAGGCTTTCACTGCCACCTTCTCCCCCACTCCCTCCACCTCTGGCTGTCTCACTTCCTGACACAGCCTTGTCTCTGCTCTACTCGTCAATTCCTGGTACTCTTGATGCTCTTGTCCCTGTCATGGGGATCTGTTTGAATTACAAAGCCAAGTGCAATTCCTGGTATGAATCCAACCTAGCTACACTTAAACGTAAGTGTAGGGCAGCTGAGAGGAAATGGAGGGCTTCTTGTTCATCTTCTGACAAACTGTCCTGTCACCTGCTCCAAAGGCAATACAGACTCTCTGTCCTCACCAAGAAGAGAGTCCACATTCAAGCCCGTGTCTCTGCGGCATCTAACAACTCGGCCAAACTCTTTAAAATCTGCAAAGAGCTTGCCAACCCTGCTGCAGTCTCTACCCCTCCTGTTGCCTCCCAGGCTCATTGCAATGCCCTTAGCTCTCACTTTTTCTCAAAAATCCAACACATCCTGTCCACCCTCTACTCTCCTACCACTCCTCTTCCCTCTCCGTCTCTGCTTGCTGACCCTCCTTCAGCCACCCCCCCACCTCCTTCTCGTCCTTTCCTCTTTTGTCCCCTGATGAGGTCACTAGACAAGTCTGATCTAGGAAAGCCTCGTCAAAACAGGTTAATCCCTGTTCCTCTAAAACCATCAAGGACCACATTGACACCCTTGCTCCGGCCCTTGCTGATTTTAGCAACCACTCCTTTGCCTCAGGATCCTTCCCCTCCCCTCTGAAGCACTCCCTTGTGTATCATCCTCTCAAGAAACCCACAGCTGATCCTTCTTGTCCGGCTAACTATCGCCTAATTTCCATTACTCCTTTTCTGGGCAAACTCCTGGAAAAGCTGGCCATCTCTCAGCTTAACCTTCATTCTGATTCTGTTGGCTGTCTCCATGACCACCAGTCTGGCTTCAGATCTGCCAGAAGCATGGAAACTGCTCTCCTGAACATCCGTGAAGATCTGCTCTCCAACCTTGACGCTAGCATTCCGTCTGTCCTCATCCTACTCGATCTCTCTTTTGCCTTCAACACAGTCAAACATACGATCCTGCTCAACCGTCTCCATGACAACCTGGGTATCACTGATCAGGCTCTGGCCTGGCTGACCTCTTTCCTCTCTGATCGACCCTCCCAGGTCCAACTTGGGTCCTTCCTATCATCTATCACCCTCTCTACCTGTGGTGTTCCCCAAGGGTCTAACCTCTCGCCCAGGCTTTTCAACCAATACCTGGCAACTCTTGCCCACTGCATTGCCATTTTCTGCTCAAATTTCCAGTGCTACGCTGATGACACTTAACTCATTTTCAGGCTGCCCTGGCCACCTCCTCTCCCTCTCTCATCTCTGATTGCCTAACTGCCATTCAAGATTGGTGTGCCGCCAATGATCTTTGAATGCCAGCAAGACGGAGATCCTCCTCATCGGCATACCAACACCATCCTTTCCCCTCACTCTCTGGCCAGCCTCCCTTGGACCTCCTCCTACCCCCACCTGCGAGGCTAAGAACTTCGGGGTCATCTTTGACTCCACACTTTCCTCCTCCGCCCACATCTCTAATGTCTCTAAAAAGTCTAACTTCCTACTGCACCTCCTCAGAGGTATTCTGCCTTTCCTCTCTTTCCCCCAGAAGCTCACTGTCACCCAAGCTCTGGTTCTCTCTAGATTGGACTATTGTAACAGCCTCTTTCTAAATCTACATGTCTCTACTGTCCATCCTCTGCAACTAATCCAGAACAGAACTGCGAGACTTGTCCTTGGCCTCAAGTCATCGGATCGTATCTCTCCAGCTCTGTAATCTTTCCATTGGCTCCCAGAGGATGCAAGGATTAATTTCAAAACCTTCTGCATTTTACACCGGGCTTTCTGGGACCTGGATCCAAAATACCTTCAGCTATCTCTCCGCAAATACCTCCCCTCTCGAGCTCTTCACTCCTCTACCTCTAACTCCCTCAGGGTCAGTCGTTTTTCAAAGAAACAAGCTGGGGCCTCCCTCTGGAAAAGCCTCCCTGCCACTCTAAAATTTGAGGAGAGCCATCTCCAGTTGCGGAAGCACCTCAAGACCTTCCTCTTTGTTTCTGCCTTTGCTCCCCCTCTCCCCTGCTGATCTGTTCTCTCTTGGCCATGTGCACCTGGCCACCCTCTTTCCTCCGGGCCCAGGTACCTGCTCACCATGCCACCCTCCCGCACTGCCTCCGAGCAACCCCTTGCACTGGGGTCTGTATCTGTACCCATACATCCCCTCCCCCTTTCTTTCTGCACTCATCAGACCTACCCTGTCGGCTGACTTAAACCAAGTACTTGCCACTTGCTGGCTGCACTACCACTGTGTGTTGCCTTTATTGTTTATTTATTTATTATTATTTATCTGTTTCTCCTTTTCTTTGCACTTTCCACTTCTCCCCCTTCCTTGCCCTTTTCTCCTCCCTGTCTCCAATGCACTTGTGTGTTCTCAATTTCACTGGGCCTAGTAAGATCGTTGTTTTGTTCTCCCCTGTTCCCCTCCCTTGCCTTGTCGCGCTGTGAAACACTTGTGTACGAGCGCAATAGAAATAAAATATCAATTCAATTCAATACACAATCAGCTGCGGTAGGAAGGTGTGGGGGTTTGTATGGCACCTTCTAGAACTAGTGAGTGGAGACAGGCTGCTGAAATGGCTTTGATTACCTGAGGAAGAGCATTCTAGTGAAGTGGGGAAAGTAGTGAAAAGGATTGAAATTCGGAAGAGGCACAGAGAGTTTGGGGGACTGAAATGTATCAGAGACATGGAAAGCAAAGAGTCCGAGAGGGAGAGCACAGTTACATAGAATCAGTGAGCTAGTCAGGGTCAACACCATCGGTGGATTTATAGATGAGGAGCAGAAAATTAAACAAAGTGTAATTTTGCATGGAGTGACATTGAAGCGGATCCAGTGATAATGCCGCTGCGAAAATCATTGCTGGGCGGCGACATTTCTGTTAAAAAATATGTGCCTACCAGACAATCAAACACTTTCCCCAAATATTCTAGGGAAGGAGATAATAATATATAATTATCCCCCTCCTAGAATATTTGTGGAAAGAATCTTAGGGGTCATTAAAATAAAGTCACCTATTTGTCGACTATTTCACGGCAACATTATGACATGGAACGCATCCAACCCGGTGTCAGTAGGTTGATTTGAATGAGGAACTGGACAAGTTGAAAAGGTGAGTGCCACAAACTTGAAAACCTTTTTGAGGGGACAGATGGAGTAAAGCAGAAGACTAAGGAGTATATTCATTCAGTGTTTCAGTTTGTGAAGCGCTCTTGTAGTGGCTAGAGTTTTACTTCAGTAGAATGAGAGAAGCTGGCAGATTTTTCTTATGTTTAGGCGGTCAAGCCTAGCTGAGGTAGCAACGGTGGTGATGAACTGGATGACCCAAGGTTTTGAGCCATGTGCCAGGGGGTGATGAAGTCTGAGGGAAAGGAGATGGGAGAAGGGGGAGAAAGGTTGGCATTGGACCCTGGGAGAAAGATGAAGAGTTAAGAATGAGGCGGCATAAAGACATTCAATGACGGACGGCGGTTATGCAGTTGGTTATGCATTCCGTGATAGTAGGTTTAAAAGCGGCAAAGCAGAAAAAAAGATAGAGAGAGGGTAGTTAGGAGGGGATATGAAAGAGAAGGGTGGTAGAGAAATAAGAGAGGGCATGAAATGTATTTAGCCATACAGAGGCAGTGCATACCAGTGCCAAAGAGGAATTGAGTCACAGGGATAAGGAGATGGGACCCTTGCCGTCACCTCCCAAACCCCCATTCAGTGTAGATCAACACATTGCTTGGATGCCCTGGGAGACATAAATAAGGAGGGCGAGAGGGATCCATTGGAGTCAATCAGAGTACCCCTTGGCCATGATGGAAGACTGGAGATTTGTTTGTTTTTTCCTGCAGGAACCTCAGGTGGTAGTCATTGTGTTCTGGAATGGGTGGATGTGGCTAAACAACTTTAACACATTTAATGTCCCTTCCTACTGTGAATGGGTCACATGTGTGAGCCAATCAGAAGGTTGTTTTTTCTGTAGGATCCCAAGATGGTTCTTAGGCTCCTCTGGAATGGTGACAGGGCGTGACTGTGAAGAATTGCCATCTGGCAAGGGTGTAGAAGTCCTGACTTTTAAAAATAATGAATAAGAGGATGTGGGTAATTGCACCTGAGAAAAGGTGATCTGCTAACCAGCTCTGCCTTTCACAAGCACCATGCCAAATGCTGTGTGTACAACCTGGCACTGCTGGATCAGTATCCTGATTTGCAGCACCTGCTCTCCAGTGGCACGCAGGTGCCCCTTTCCTGACGGCCGTGACAGCCAAATCACTTCAGCACAGAGGCTGTAATTGAAGTCTGTTTCAAAATCATATAGTCATGAGCAGTGACTATTCGTTTGGCAGTTTAATCTTTAAACAAAAAACCATACCTGAGCTTAGCGTATGGTGTACAGTAATTCATGTAACTATAAGAGGCCACATCAGAATGATAGCATACATGTGCCAGAACTGTGAGCCCAAGGCTGTTGTGGAAAGATTGGGTATATTCTGGTGAAGCAGCCTGGCTCTGTCACACTGCAGGGCGGGACACAGAATGGCTGTGCCTCTTATTTGATCATTTGTAAGGTCTGGTAACACCTCTCTCCAGCAGAACAGTCTTCTAGCAGGAGCTGTCTTGGGAAACGGGAATCAAAGGGCACACACATTCCAAAAAGACTAGCCTCACACCAGGGCGCTGCATACCAAAAGGGCCTTTGATGCTATTGACAAGGAAGTGGAGTTAGAGTAGATGGAGGGAGCTTAGCATAGTAAATTGTAGATTTCAGCATCTTGTTTCTCACTATATGCTCTCCTTCCTTGCTGCCTCTTCCACTTCCGTTAGCACAAAGCACTTTGGGCATGATGTCAGACTGCAAAGACTACTTGCCTCAAGGACAGAGCCCCTTAAGCGGACCTGCTTTAGTCCAAACATCTGTGGATGTTTTCCTTTAAAAGAGGATGTATCGCACTCCTTCTTTGATTCACTCTTGAACAAACACCTCAGGGAAATTAATTGAACCTTTGTTGGGAGAGAAGTCCTTTCCAAAGTCCTCCACTTGGGAGGTGAAGGCAGGTGTTCCAATACAAAGGCAACGCCTGCCCCCCTAACCATCCCCAGGGCACATTGGAGATGAACTGCTCCTGGAGCAGAATCTGTGCCTCTACCAGCTACACTGGTACCCAGGACCTCACTGGAGGTGAAGAATCCCTGCAGGTTTATGCCAGTCTCACCCGTGTTTGGGAGAATGAGAACAAGAACTCACAGTAACCTCAGTGGTGGATTAGCCAGGATTCCTGTGTTTTCACTGTTGGACTGCTTTGAGATGTGTTTCAAGCCTGTTTGACACATCCAGACCACCAGGACCCACAGGTGCTGCTTTTCACACTCTCTTGAACTGCAAATCACTTGCACAGTGCCAAGAAGCCTGGTTCAACGCTGTTGAATCACCAAGAACAGCGAGAATGTATTGTTGACTTCTAAATGGCCACCTAGTCCAACTCTGGTCCCTACAGACTGGTGACATCACATGTGATGCCTTTTGCTGGCAAAAGCCATATCTTTTAATGAACATTGTAGTTTTTGATTGCTTTTCACCCTTGCTTTATTACCCAGAGAACTGCATCTTTCTATCTCTGTATATTCTGTGTTCTTCCCTAAGGATCCGTTTTTGTAGTGTTTTTTTTCTATTTGGTTATCATTGCATATGGTGTGTTTAATTAAATGAATGAATGAATTTATATGTCTTTCATAATGCACTTAGTACTTAGTACTGAAGAACAGTCTCTAAGCATGGAGCCGGGAGTTAAACCTGTGCTGCTTTGCGTTGTCTTGCTTTCGTGACAAACGTGTTGTCTCTGAGGTATCCCCCAGCCCGAAATAAAAAATTAAGGTACATATATGTTTTATAGAACCTTGACTGGACTTCTTTATTGTGGACTGTTGTACTTTGCTGTTTGGTTTGCTACTGCTTCACATTCACGCCCCTCTTAAGAGTATAGCCTTCCCTTGGTCCACGTTACAAAAAAAGGCAAAGGAGGTAAATCTCTTGGCTGTCCAGGTTTCACCTTTGCAATTGGGATCACTCATTCTTTTAAGTGTTTGTGAGCTGAGTAGGCAGATTAGGCCCTACTCATCTGTGTACTGCTTCTGGGCAGAAGTCCTTTTGTCACAGAGACACACAAATGTTCTTGTCATTATTAGGTCACATGATCCTGTTTGAGCCAATGAGTATACAACAGGTGTTCCAGTAGGTTCACAAAACTATTGCAGCTCCTTTGCCTGGCATGGAGAGGCGAGCTTTGTTTTCTTTTCAGGGCCTGTGTGGTAATGTTCAGTGTTCTATGGAATGGAAGGTTGTGGTCAAATAATGCCTTAAAATGGAATTTCCACTTCCTGTTATGATGAGGTGGTAGGACCCTCTTGGAGCCAATCACTGTGCCGAGATGGCTTCCTGAATGCCCAGGAAGCTGTTGCAGAGCCCTCGGTCTAGCAGGGAGAGGGGAGATTTGTCTTAACAACAGGAGCCACAGATGGTGATTAGGCTCCTCTGGAATGGTAGTTTCCAATTTACTATTCACATGTGGGTCTTTTAAGACTTTTCAATTTACACACGAAAGAAACTTTTATTTTTTAAAACACCCTTTTTCTGCTGGCAGTGCTCTAACAATCTAAAGGAATATGCTATATGATGAGACAACTGAGCTAAAGAGGAAGGGGACATTTAAAGGCAAGGGTGTTGAGAGGGTTAGGTGGAAATAGAGGTAGTTCAGAAAGATGAAGGTTGAGAGAGTAGAGAGAGGGCAGGTCCTCTTTTCCCTTGATTTAATGAGTCTGTTTTGAGAAGTTATTATTTTCCCACCAAGCATTGTCAATCATGGGGTGGTATGAGTATGTATGTATGCATGTGCTTATTTTTGTACATCATACGCCTAGCTATGAAGTAATGGAACAATGTTTAAAGGAGAGTTCCGGGACTTTTTTTTTATTGTCCCTACGGGTCGGCCATGTGTTTGTAAGCATAAATCGGTAGATCGTAGGAAACTTTCCTATGGACCTTACCCGACTTTTCGCCCCTTATCGCACTCGAAATCAGCCTCCATTTTGTGATAATCCTATCATTCCGCCGCATCGACCTGGCTCACCTGCCTTTGCGGCACTAAATCAAATCCCCCGCCCCTGAGCCTGACATCAGCAGACGCGTACTGCCCATTTCAAGCACGTCTCGTGTCAACAATCGCTGCGCCTCAGCTATTGACGTGTTGCCATGGAAATGGCAGGACGCCTCTTTCCCCAATAAGTATAAACAGACCGTTTCACAACATACAGCAGCAGATTTTCGATTCCATTCCTCTCTCTGTGTTACTTTGAGTATTCTGTGACTCGTTTCAGTGCTCTGGTCAGCTACCTTCGCCGCTTGTAGCCCGTGTGAACAGATACCAGTACCACCGCTATAAATTATTTTACTATCTTTACCGCACAATGGCCACAATAATGCCGTATATGTACGAGCCCGAGTACACCGAGGAAGAACTACTGGAAAGGCAAGCACGCGAAAACGATGGGGATTCGGACGGCAGTTGGGAGGACCAGTCAACGGATGAAGAGCCTGGACCATGTCGCATGGACGGCGTCTCCACCTGGTGCACGTGCAATCGGTGCGAGCTAATGCCAACTGAGGAGGAGAACTGCTGCTGCCGTGAAAATTCCGGGTGCTTGGCCTACATTTCGGAAAGCGAGCAAAGTCAGCAGGAAGGCGAGCAAAGTCCGCAATGCATCACCGAGCTGCCAGAGTTCAGGGAAGCCTGCCTCTCACGGACAGTGTTGAGGATGATGATGGTGCTTATGCACGAACTTCGTGGCACTGTTCGTCCGCGTAATCCGAGTAACGAGTAAGTATACTCTGTTTGTGATGTCAGTGATGCCACCACTATTTCATGGTCGTCTCCCACATATAAAATTACATTTACATATCATTGGAACGCATGTAAATTGGTTCCATATAGTGCATTTTCTAGATATAATTTTTTTCTAAGAAAAATGACATGTGTTACCTGAATCGACATTGATAAGAAAGTTTGGTCAGTTTAATACAGTTTGCATCTTTTTTTTTCACAGGTGGTACAGGCTGGTGGCCTATCGTTGCTTCACTTGGTGGCTTCACGGGAGGCTCGGACACCGCGTTCGGAGAGTAATACCTGCCTGTGCGGTACTTGCCATTAGACAACATTTCCCCAGTGACAGTGGACAATACCGCGGATTTTCCCTCGATGTGCTGCAACCTCAACTTTACAATGTGTAATGTTTATTATTTATGTTTAATTAAAATCTAAAATAAAGCCCAACATATATTTTAACAATGGTTGTTTTGATTTTTTAAATGAATCTAGTGTATATTCTCCTGGGAGGGTGAGGTATTTATAAACTCACCCCCCTGCCTTCCATGTAGTAGATCCTGCAGCCATCCTCTTACATTCAGTTAGATGGCCTCTCCTTGGTGAGGCCCTGCGGCAAACGGGTCTTGTCTGCACGACCACCGCCCCGATCCACCCCCCGCCTTATCAAAGGCAGTTCGCACCGGGGTACTTGAGCTGCTGGCAAGTGGAGCTGTCAGGGAGCGATAAAGGCCAAGAGGTGCCAAAGACCATGTACACTTCAAAGTGGTCTATAGAGCATGGGTTTGTTGTTCCCATGTCTACCTCCAGACCCCGTGTCTCCTGCCAAGCATCCCCCTCACGCTGGACGGCCCCCTGCAATCCACATAAGTGTGTCTCCATTCACGAGTCTTCCTGTGTCTTGTCTGCACGACCACCGCCCCGATCCACCCCCCGCCCTATCAAAGGCAGTTCGCACCGGGGTACTTGAGCTGCTGGCAAGTGGAGCTGTCAGGGAGCGATAAAGGCCAAGAGGTGCCAAAGACCATGTACACTTCAAAGTGGTCTATAGAGCATGGGTTTGTTGTTCCCATGTCTACCTCCAGACCCCGTGTCTCCTGCCAAGCATCCCCCTCACGCTGGACGGCCCCCTGCAATCCACATAATGCCACGACATATACACGTCATTCATTCACAAACACACCCCTGGTTCGAATTCTTTATAACCCACCTCATATTTCTAATGAGAACTTCTTTGCGCTTTGCTAGTCAACCCGTGAAGGTGCTGGTTATCTGCTCTTCGTCTCTGTGAACTTCCGTGACCACTTTGAGCAAACTCGTCAGTTTGCAACCTGTGAACTGCTCCCTGTTCTACGACAAGAAACTACTCTGATCCCTGCATCTAACTGTTTGTTCGTCAAGGTAAGTCCATGTACCATAATCATTTTGCGTCCAATTTTTTAATTTATATCTATTTGCTAGTAGTCATCAAATTGCATCCATGTTTTCTTTTCGTTCACGACAGTACATGCAAGGAACTAGTCACATGTTCTGAGTTTAGTCAAATTACTTTTTCTATTTTTTGAAAGTTATTGAAATACTTATCCGCATGTGAATAACGTGTATAGTTCCAAGAACCAAAACGGACCTTGCATTGAACCTTTTATGTGTCATTTACTGTTTTAACACATTGGTATTCATAGAGAATTGTTGATCTTTACTTTTCAGAACTTTCCATAATGCCTGCCTGTTCCATTGGCGGTTGCCCTTCGAAGACCCATAACAAATCTGAAGGTACTATAATGCATGTTTTCCCTAAGACAATAGATCAGATAAGAGAATGGGTCCGATATTGCGGATATCCAGCCTCTGAGCTAGAAAGTAGAGTCCTAGAAGTCTTTGCGGACAAGAGGGGTGATCGATACCGCATCTGCAGCAGGCACTTTAGCCCAGACATGTACTCCACATCATTGCTAATAAAGAAGAAAACACCGCGAGCGAGGCGAAAATTGCTCTCAACCGCTATTCCCACTCTATTCGTCCACATCCCTCCACTGGTGAGTCAAGTTTACGTATTTATCTCTCGGCCTTGCGGTAGTGTGTAGCATTAGCTAACAATAATTTCCCCATTTATGTATCCACTCAATATGAAGGCTGAAGATTCTCCATCCGTGTCGTTATTGCAGTCATCAGCCACTTCAAGCGCCTATCGGGTAATCTTACTTAGCTATTCTGCCACTGACTTGTTTTAGGCATGTAAATCAATAGTTTTAATTGATCGTGTAATTATTTTACCTAATGGTACACCCTTGTACTCGTCCTCTAGTCTTTGTTTTCAGTTATAATTATTGTTATCCAAAATAATGCAAGTACTGTCTTTCAGGGAGATGCTGAGGAGTCCAACGCATTGACGACAACCGTAGATGTCACTCAGATGCTCGAGGTACGTTTCCGGACAGTTCCATCGATGGAGATCATCAGATCTTGCATTCTTGTAGCGTGATTGTTACACACAATGTTTCTTTCGTTTTTAGCCATTGATATGTCCTTCTGTCGTCGCCCTCCTATTTGTCTTCTTTTTTCAATATTGTGTTCATTACTAATGAAAGTCCTATGTTTCAGGGAGTCGATGGAGCATTAGTCCAAGTAGAAGGGGGAGCATGCAGTTACGGGTCGGCGCAACAGCTTGCAGAAGTGTGCACCGCAGTTACATCGTCCCTTGATGTTCTTATGCATTTCGAGGTATGGATACTGACAGTTCGATCAAGCGAAATCATATGACGTGATTACATCCGCTATACTTCCTTCTTTATTAACGCAAGTACTATGTTTCAGGGAGATGACGGAGCTTCTTCTACAAGAACATCACCCCTAGTAGTTGATGCAGATCTCTGGGTGGTGACACTTCCAACGATCGAGCAAATCGAATCATATTTACATATCCATTATTTATTTTAGACAACTGATCATTTGTGCAGGTCTATTTAGATGAGCCGTTGACGCCTGCTCAAAGTTTATGTTCTTTTTAACAAAATAGAAAAGCATACTAATGCAATTACTGTGTTTCAGGGAGTTGCTGAAGCGTCATCTTCAATAATATCATCAATGGAAGTCTATGCGGAGCCCGAGGTATGGATCTTGACAGTTCAATCTAACTAGATCAACAATGCGTGAACTATTGTCGTTTGAATGTTCTACACAATGCGTTCATTCGTGTTTTGCTATTGAGATGTACGTATGGGTATTGGTCCCCAAGTACATTTTGTGTTTTCAATATTATTATACATACTAATGAAAGTTCTATGTTTCAGGGAGTCGATGGAGCCTCAGTGAGTGATGGATGTGCTTATCATGAAAATATAGTCGTTGCAGCGCGAGAGGAAGTGGAGACATGCACACACGAGTCGGAGCAACAGCGTCCAGATGTTGAAGTTCGAGGCAAGAAAGTTTCAAAGAAAAGAAAGCAAAAGAAGGTTAGTGTCCTGTTCACTATATTATGTTGTCTTTCACTGTCAATAGTTCAATACTGTAAGTTGTGTTTAAACTGAACATCCCTTTTCTAATCTGTCCTCTAGTTGCGAGTGGGTGTAAGAACTAAATCTACACAGACAGTGAAGCGAACGAGAGATGTTGCTTGTCAAACCTTTTGGCAGGGACTTGAGACTGGAGATGCATCGTGCCAATGGGAAGAATATGAAGTGATTGACAACGGAGCTATACCACCACCAGCCATTGATAGTGAATGTCCTCCTGGTAGTTTGGATGCAGTCGGAGATCAATTCACAGAATCCACACCCGCAAAAAATAAGAGCGCGCGAAAGTTGAAGACATTGTTTTTTTCTCCCATCTCCGGACAAGGAACAGATGTTGCAATGGAAGAGAATGACGTGGACGACAATGAAACACCATCAATATCACTCAGCATAGCGGAAGACGATATCAGAGATTGTACCTTTCATGCGAGTGACATGTCCTCAACGTTACAGGCCGAACCAGCTGGGATGCAGAGTGAAAGTATAAGGAAAGAGGCCAAATTCATTGTATTCGATAGCTGTTTGATGGATATTATTATGATGATGAAATGTGGGCATTCGGTTGGTGGGGAAGTATGTGGGGAGCCATTGATTAATGTGACTCGTGCAATTCGAGGCACTAACCTTAAAATACATGCCACCTGTACACAATATCATCCGTTCGCATGGTCTGCACAACCCATGCTGGGGCAACTGCCAGCAGGCAATCTACTTTGTGCAGCGGCCGCACTTTTTAGTGGTTCAAGTTTTAAAAAGTTACAGTATTTCTTTCAGTTTGTGGGAATCCATTTCATTGCGAAAAGTCAGTTCTACAAATACCAAACCGATTATCTATTTCCAGCCATCAGCGAAGCTTGGAGAATGGAAAAAATGTCAATGGAAAGTACATTCGCGGGCAAACGCTTCAGGCTAGCCGGTGATGGACAGTGCGACAGCCCAGGATTTTCAGCCAAGTACTGCACCTACCACTTTCAGGACATGGAAAGTAAGAAAATTGTGAGTTCGGTGGTCGTGCAGGTGTCACAAAGTACATCCTCAGTGGCCATGGAGAAAGTTGGCTTTGTAGCATCATTGCAAGAACTACAATCGCGGGGAATGGTGATCGACCTGATAGCCACGGACAGACACGTTTCAATTGCCAAGACAATGAGAGAACAGTACAAAAATATAAATCACCAATTTGACGTTTGGCATCTTGCAAAATCAATCAATAAAAAATTGTCTGCTGCAGGTAAAAAAAAAGAATTGCAAGGTATTTCACAGTGGTCCAAGTCAATCAGCAACCATCTTTGGTGGAGCTCAAAAACATGTGAAGGGTCGTTGGAAATTCTACTGGAAAAATGGCGGTCAGTAATGTTGCACTGTAGCAACGTACATCGATGGTCGACAAATGAGCATTTCCACAAATGTGAACATGGCCATTTGTCCACAGAGGAGGCACGGAAGAAGAAGTGGTTGATTCCTTCATCACCCACTCACAAAGCCATTGAAAAGATTGTATTTGATAAAACTATAACAAAAGCTTTGAGGGGACTCACGGAATTCTGCCACACAGGAGATTTGGAGGTGTTCCACAATATGTGCCTCAAGTACAGGCCCAAAAGATTGCATTTTGGCATGGAAGGCATGATAAATCGGACTCTTTTAGCGGTCTTGGCACATAACCATAATGTTGGCCGTCAACAAAGTAGGACGACCGGAACTTTAGGGACGCTTCGCTACAATAAGGCCTTCACTAAAAGAAGTAAACAATGGGTGATCAAACCAGTGTTTGAGGATATGCAATATGAGTTTATTGAGAGACTTATCGTAGATGTCCTCGATAGGCACATACATGGAGTGGTGAACGAACCTATGCAGGGGACAACTGCATTGCCACCCAACATTGCCTCTGTTCCATGTCCACCTAAAGCAGAGCTCATTGAGAAATACACATCACGGTTTAAATGATTGTAATTTGATTGTCTGTTCTCTCGAGTCTCCTCATGTTGCAGGCCCATTGCAATTAAACCAAACAGTAATATAAATCATTTTTACAAAAATTATAGAATGTTTCCGTATTGCAAAAACATGGCCGACCCATAGGGACAATAAAAAAAAAGGCACGCAGACAAGATGTCCCTAAAACTAACTGCAGCTAACTAGAAATGTGTGCTCGCTCAAAGTGAAGGTCAGCTGCTTTGATGTTTTGCTCGGGTGGCGGAACGGCCCACGACCCAATATAAGGTTCTATTGTGATTTGACCTTGACAGGCCGGGACCATCCTGAAAGACTAAGAAAAGATAATGAATAAAATTTCAGAAACGAAACGATGAGCCACGTTCATTAGAAGAAGTAACGTCGGCAAAGAAGGAGTGGTGTTTCGGGTCTGCCCTACACAGAGACACAATGGAAAATGCAAATATAATGTAAGTAACTTTTGATGAGTTTATACCGCAATTTCATTACTATACAGTGGCTTTAAAGACGGGTTCAGTTGTACTTGTTCGTTCTATGTGGCATATTGTTTTCTACCGCGCACTATCTTGAGGAGAAACATCTGCTTTTACTGAAGCACCTCAAAACCTTCCTCTTTGCTTCTGCTTTCTCTCTCCCTCTCCCCTGCTACAACTGGTCCACTGTCTGCGACCTCAGTCCTGGGCCCTTCCACTCTCCACCTGCACTCCCCCCCCCCTCCATGCCTCGCCACGCCTTTAAACACTTGTGTACACCCAGTAGCGCTGTCCTCGCTATGAAATGAATAATTTTAATAAGGATCTGATGGTGAGACTAATTTCATTTTTTATGTTTTTAGGTACATCATTCACTACTGTCTGTGTCACGAGTACCAGACACCGGCGGACGGCTTCTACAGCCGCCAGTTGCTTCTCCGCGTGAACAACGTTACCACCCTGACCATTTTATGGGACGATCGCCAAGTACAAGTATGCCCTTACGCGGTACTAACGGTTAGATGCAACATACCTACCGTTGTGGTGGCCTAGTGCCTCGTTGTTGGAACAGCCATGCGATTATCAGTGCGACAGAAGAGCTTATTTTTATCGTAAACCAACACCCTGTGTACTGCACACGAACATCGCTTCCCTCAAGACGAACTAATTTGGATCGAGAGCAAAGAAAAATGCAAATCGCTGAATATTCTCTAAACATTTGATGTCCAATAAACGTACTTTGCCAAATGTACAATCTTGCCGTTTGCTTTTAAACCACGGTTTCACATTCCGAATTGTGGTGCTGTATTGTGAGATGCTCTAAGACCCTGTGTACAGCAAAGGACCATCGCGTTCCTCAATACGAACTTTTTGGAACATGAGCAAATAAAAATGCAAATCGCTGAATATTCTCTAAACATTTGATGTCAAATAAATGTACTTTACCACATTTACAATCTTGCGGTTTGATTTCAAAGTACAGTTTCATATTCCGAATTGTGGTGCGCTGTATTGTGAGCTGATCTGTGTTGATTTCCGGGGTCTGTGTGGAGTCGCGTAGAAGACGCCTGGGCGCGTTTGCCTACGCAGCACAGTCACGTCACGGATAGAGGCGGGGAATATGAATGTTTTGATAAAGTCTGTTTCAGGGGCGGGGGATTTGATTTAGTGCCGCAAAGGCAGGTGAGCCAGGTCGATGCGGCGGAATGATAGGATTATCACAAAATGGAGGCTGATTTCGAGTGCGATAAGGGGCGAAAAGTCGGGTAAGGTCCATAGGAAAGTTTCCTACGATCTACCGATTTATGCTTACAAACACATGGCCGACCCGTAGGGACAATAAAAAAAAAGTCCCGGAACTCTCCTTTAACCAGAGGATACAGTAATCGGGTACGATAACACAGAACTAATTAGATGCACGACATATTAACGATACATTTTAAAGGAAAAGGGGAAAGGGGATACAGAAGTTTACAGGATGGGGATCTAGACTAAGGATGCAAAGGCAGATTCATTTAAGCTATACACCCCAATGTGGCAACCGGGCTTGCTTTCTGCGGTGCTAGTGGTGTGTTCTTTTTGAGTGGAGAAACAGCACGGTTGACTTTTCTCCACTTAAGAAAAACAACAAAATGAAATGGCCACCATCGATGTAGTGAGGGGGGAACTACAGCCAGTCCCTTCTTCCTTTCCATGGTGGCCATTGGCGCTACTGGGAAGGATTGGATCGAGAGTGAACCTGTGTGGGCGAGGGATATGCAGCCACAGGTAATTGGGGTGGGGTCAGGGGAGTGGGACGGGTAGGTTGAAATCAGGGGTTAGTTTGAGGGGAAGAGGGCATTGGAAGACTTGCCTTTCTTCTGAAAGGAAAGATGGCACCCTCCAGCTTCAGAGGAGACCCCTAACCCCTTCTTCCATGTCTTAATCTTGATTACATTGTTGACGGATCTGCAGCTGTACATTTGTTGAAGCAAGATTTCTGTTAATTTCCCTTGACCCCACATTCCCAACTGCACTGTTGAATCCCTCAGTCTGCATCCAGGGATTTCCTCTGTCTGCTATTAGGGAGGAAGGAAAGTGTTTCCTTTCACCCCCTGCCCCATAACACCACCAAGACCTCAAGTAATTAAGTAACTGCTTCTACATTTCCCAATTTTCTCTATGCCATTGTTCACCAGTTTAAGAAAAGCAGCTCTGAATTTGATATTTTGGTGTTTTTTTCAGAATGCCATACTTCTAACTATAGTCACTCTCTTCTTTTTCAATCCATTTTAGTTGGATATAATAAGGACAAATATATTGAAACAAAACCCCTCTTAATATACTAGAGGTTACACAGATTTAATGAAGGGTAGATGGTTTAACACCAAAGAGCCATAACAGGTGTGGCAATAGGGAAGGAATTCAATATGAAGATTCCGGAGGGCCTGATGAAGTTCTGTTGTTCCCCACCGAGATGGGTACAGAACAGGCCCTCAAATCTCAGGACAGGCCTAACCATACCAAAATAGGCAGCTCTGTGGGATTGATTCATTGAGTTTGATTTGCAAGAAGCATTCTTCTAAGTTCAGCTTGGCTTGGAAAAAGGGCTGAAAACATTAATTTGTGAACAGTGTAAAGTGTGTGCTGTTCTTTTGAATTGGTCTTCACAGTTATGTATCCTCAACCTTCACTATGGCTTGGACCCGATCCAGTATCGCACTCCCAATCATCACAGGATCCTAGCATGAGAAATTAATAATGGACAAGCTACTGGTGAACAGGATTGGCATGGATGGTCCGAATACAGCTTTCAGCATTTATGTTGGTGGTGGCTAGAGGCTTGGGTCTTCTGCTTATTTCAGGTCACACAGCTTGGGTGTAGCGGAACAGGTTTTCAATAATTCCCTGACTTGAGGCTTGACTCGACCTTGAAGTGGAGTAAATTTGAACTCTTCACACAGATCCCCCCAGAACTGACCTCATCAGAGATACCCATTGCTCAATGAGACACAGCATAAGTGTTAGCTTTTGAGACACTGATCTCTTCACATTGCATGTCCTCATTACAAGGATACTTTAACAGCAGTACTGCCTTGGATAACTGGGGTTTGAGACGCTGCCCTAAGAAAAAATTCAGTATATAAAAAACGGTTTCCCCAAAAAATGGATAAGTGAGCTAGAAAGTAACTAGCCAAACTCACCTTTGGGTACTTGGCTTACTCTTTTTCTTTTGAGTAGCTATTTATGCATAGTATAGATTCAGCATAGTTAATTAGCTAGCTCATTTAGGAGCCTCACATTATCATTACTTACTGAAGAGGGATAGAGAAGAGTTGAGCAGTTACTCAGGACTCCTAAAGCCAAATTACTGAACTCAAGAGCTCTCAAGTTAAGGAATACCCTAGAGCCAGATCACTCCAGATTTCATTTTTGAATGTAGAATTACTACAGAGTGGATTTGGCCTCCAGTAGCCATATGTCTCATAGAACTAAGCCTCTCAGCTCTTTACAGAGACTACCAGGTTATCATCATGACTGGGGTATTTTACTTACAGGCACTGACTAGAGAATTAGGGTATCTGATGACAGGGTTTGATGTTATATTGTGTTTGCTATCTCTCTTCTGATAGTCTCAAAGGCTTGAGAACTGAAATACTGAATACTTTGTGGTGCAATGCAGGGCGGTGAGACTATGGTGGGCACACAGTACTAAGGGAGCAGTGGGTCAAAGATGCTCCTGCAGAAGCTTGGACTGGAAGTTTTGATAGTTTGAAAGGCCCAAGTAAAAAGTTCTGCTGGAGCTATCATGGATACAGAGACATTTTCCCTAGCCGTGTTAGGCCATATCATTCTGTACCTTAGCAGGAGGTGGCCACTTAATTAGATATGTCATCATTAGTCCTTTGAGTGGAAGCGTTAGATATAAAGGTAAACCAACCACTGGTGGCGCAGACCTCCTGGCCTATACAAGCGCGGTCACTTCCCAATGCTAGAGGGGACGTAAGGGAAAGACAATCATAAGAGACAGTGAGAACTCATGCTAAAAAGGTGGACTCCAAATCAGTTCAAGATAAAGTGTTGGTGGGAATCCATCTCCATATCCTGTTAGCAGCCCCAGAGAGGTATATCAGGGCTTCAACTAAATGTAAATGTAATTCCGTGAATGATTGCTCACTAAGAGAACCTATAAGACTTCTAATCTCCCTGCAGGAAAGAACAACACGTGGCAAAGACATAGCAGATTTCAGCCAGCATCGTATGTGTCGATTAACCTTTTCTTAAAATATTGTGTTGATTTGAGGGAGAATGTTAATGTAATGCGGGATTTGGGGGCCATTTGTAACTTTTGTATCTGGGTAGTTGCAAAAGAGATGTAAGTTCCCAAAGAAAGGAAAGTGCATGTGGAGCCTGTGATGGCAGTGATGTTATCTTCATATCTAATCAGACATAGAACAGGGGAGGTGATGAGGTGACCATGAAGTGTCAGGTGAATCATTGGGAGTAGATTTGTTTTGAGCTAATTGACGCCTCCAGATGAGAATGATGCTAGACATGCCTAATCATCATGTTGTTTGGCAAACTAGGAAAGTGGATTTCATGTTCAGGGAGTGTTGCTTGAGTTGCTTCATAGAACAACTCAGAGTGTGTAGAAGAAGCTACAGATGTTTGGCAGATGGGATTGTTTCAGGATCACCATTGGAAAGGCGTCAGGGCAGTTTCCCATGTGTGATCAGGAGTATTCAGTCCTCTTTAATCAGTTTGAAGCCTATCCCAGCTCTTCATAGTGTCGACCAGGGATGTTAAGGATTGGGAAATTTGACTTTCAGGCAGATGGGAGTTACAGTGTGGGATGACAAAATCTAACCTTCTCTTGTGTTCTCTTTTTCTCTTCACTTAGTGTGGGAAACCTGAGAACCAAGATGTTGTATTTATTTTTACTGCGTTTCCTTACCCTTTTGTCCCTGCACAGCCTGTGCCATGAGAATGAGTTAGGCACACATTCCTGAGGGGCTTGAGAAGTTAAGCAACTTCTGTGGAAGCTTGGAACCTACATCATTCACAAATGCAGCTGAAAATAATTGAAAACACAGGCAGAATGGCTTCCCCAGGCCCACCTCAAAACAAGAGAACTGAACTGCTAGATCAGGATAAGACACAGCAAGCGGAGCAAACAATCGAAAAACACAGCTGGAATCTCACACTCGGACAGCATCCACAACATGAGGACTGTCCTTGAAGATCAGATTGGGACACAACAATATGAACACAGGCCGTACCGTTCGGTTTTTATGGAGCAAATTCTGCTGAAATCAATAGAAAATTCAAGCTCATTTCAGACATGCCTCATGCCACGAGGAGAGACCTTCTAGATCATGACAAGCTACAACAACATGAGCACAGGCTTCACTGCTATGCAACAAAAATGAAAATACAGGAGAGTTATTTACTATGGAAAGGCCTTGCTGCTTTAAAACAGAGATTGTCTCAAATACGAGGCACAAGACTCACCAGCAGCAGGATGCATGGCATGGTAAACCCTCAAAGGAAATGTAAAGTCCACTCCTTAGCAGCCACCTTGCACTCAAAGGCTGATAAAATCTCTCCCTACTTGGAAAGTGGATCCAGAGGGCCCCAACAAAGCCATACCATTGCCTTGTAAATAGTGATGAAAACACTTGGAAATACAATGAATGGTCTCCAAAACAGACTTGCAGCTACGTGTAATGGCCCTAACCAACCCATGCTGTTGGTTAGGGTACGAGGATGATATTTCTAGTCTCAAGCATACAAAAAGTCACAGACGTAAAAGATGTCGTGAGCATCAGGACATTTTGGGGCTGATTCATGGAATTGGTGCCGCGAAAAATGGGGATTTGTACGCCATTCTGCCCGCAAATCCCCATTTGTTAAACAGGGATTTGCGGGCAGAATGGCGCACAAATCCGTGTTTTTCGGCGCACAGATTCGATGAATCAGCCCCATAGTCTTTTGTTTCTTGGCTCACACCTGGTGAAACATGAAAACCATTGACCTCCTCTAATCTCAAGAACCCCCTAAAAGGTGCTCTTCCCCCACTACCACCCTTCTCAATGACCGTAATTACTTAGTGACACTAAAAGAGAACACTTGCACCCCCAGATTTCTTAAAGGCGCCGAGCTCCACTTTTCCATTCCATCGGTGAGTTTTCTTTTCTTCTTGTTTAATAATTCGTAAAGCCTCTGTATTTTTATAGTGATGGGCAGTGAACAATTCCACCCCTGGCAGCCGGGATACCGATGGGAAGAGTGACTGCGTGGATTTAGGAAACAGCTGCCTCGTGCATGCGCAGTGGTCCTGTGTAATCATTCAGCTGGGGCCACATTGCGCAATCTATGGGAGGTCCTACTTGTGGCAGGCTGAGGGCAACTCCCCCTGTACCCGGGGTAATGCAGACGCCAGAGCCTCTGTACATATCAGGCCCCCTTTCTTAAAGAATTCCATTTTCGAGGTGCAAAGTACAATACTTGCGAATTGCGTGCTTCTAAAAAAGCAGGTGCATGCCGGGAAGTAATAAAGTAAATGCGATTGAAACGTGTCAACACTTTTTTTTAAAAAAAACGTTTTCTTGAGGATGCTTTCAAACGTCGGGAAAAGCAAACCACCTTCAGGGATAAATGTTTTAAAAACAGGATGTTATTCATGCAGATTTGCCCATTTGCCCTTTTGTGCCAGACTGGATCAGGGGAAATTTACAGAAGAGCACGTTTCCTTTTCTTGTTCGAGAACCGGGGTGCCCCATGTCTATGGGCGGGTTCATCCCTCATTTGCATTGCCTGTATCTTGACACTCCTCGAGACACATGGATTTTGTGGGCGCATAATGGGTGCTTCTTGATATGCATCCCCTTCTGTCCTTTGTCACAGGTGTACCTTTTTTTAATGTGACTTATCAGTTATGTCGATACTGCCAAAATACGAATGAACCATTGGAGCATATATTGGTTGAATGCGACAAACTAAAACCGTTGTGGACTAAGTATTTTATGAAACTCCTTGAGCCATATATGATCATACATGCAAAAAGTTTGTGGAAATATATCTTCCAAGTACAATCCAAATCTCTAGGTTATGCCACTGTGGACTACTTATTGGAATTTAAATTGGACAATGAAGAGTTGATGTAATAGGAATTGAAATGATAAGTGTATCTTTAATTTGGCTAGGTTGGAAAACTTGTCTAATTTCATTTCTTCTTTTCCATGTATTGTTAATTTTAATCAAGTGATTGTAAGGTGTTGTGTACACTTACTTTTGATCAAGTTTTATGAATCATGTTTTAAATTGTTAATATTTCATAGTCTATTGTGAACTAGTAATGTGAAACACTTATTTTTATTTTTTTATTTTTCTAATGTTGAAAGGTTGAATGTTTCAGCCAAATAAAACCAATCAAATAAAAAAATGTGACTGATCGCAAATTGTATTTTTGACACTTCTGTGAAGTAGGCCCAATTTGCACCAGCCTAAATGTGTGCATTATTTGGGAATCCCCTTGGAGCGGACAGGAGCCCAGCATTGCTGTGGTTTGAGACTGCTATATCCAGCGCTTCGTACCCACCATGGCAGAGGGCTGATCCCTTCCTCCTCTGTCCTTGTGAACCAGCATTGGGCCCCCATTGACCTTTACCGGCAGGCTCGAGGACCCGCTTGTGGGGACACAGAGTGCAATCAGAGACCCTAACACTTCTTGGGGATATTGTAAGCCTTGCTTCTAGGCACCATTGATGTGCTCGAGAGATTCGAGCAGTGAAGCACAGTGAAACCACGGAGTGTGCACATGGGCACTCATAGCTTGCCTTCGGCATCGCCCGCGACTACAGTGGCCTCTTACGTTGACTATGGTGGTTGCCGTCTGGTCTCCTCCTGATTGTCCCACATCACTCTGATTGACGCAGATTGTCGACTACCTCTTGGTCTCACGGCGCATTTTTCAACCAGAACAGGTAATTCTGTCATTTGCATATTCCTACCTCCAAAATAAGACACTTCTGTGTGTATTTACAATTGGGGGATTTCCGCCTGGACCTTTTATATTGCTGCACGTTGTTCCACAGTTCTCCTTGCGTGATATCAAAGTACAGTTACACGCAGGAGTATGGCAAATAGTTTGCACTGTGTTGTGTGCCACGCACAGGATAGCTAACATGACCCCACGGCCTGAACATCCTAGCAACCTGCCTGTCGTTCTTCCATGGCTGAGAACACGTTCTACTCTCACGGGGCTTTCATACACCAAGGGCCATCCTTTCTGGGATCAAGGTGATCACATTCAAAGGACCCCGGGAAACCCCCACAATAGCAGCCGCCTGACACCACGAGGCAAACCACTCGGATCTGGGAAGCTTACATTTTGTAATCTTTTTCATTGCAGTGTTCAGACACTGTTCGAAATGGCTGTGTGCTTCTTGCTTCTGAAATCAAACGTGGGAGGCTTTCTAATTCTGAATTGTATTTACTTAGAGCTCTCCTTTAGGCCTTTTGAATACATGATGCCGTATTATAATAATAAGGCAGAAGCTACTGTCAGTCGTGGCGCCCTCCCATTCCCATACACAAGCAGCCAGCTTTAATGCAGTCACGTGATGCAGCGTGCAGCAGCTGTAATTAAGGAAACGCCGGTGTCAGGCCGCGTGCCGTGGCTTGTCTCAGCACTAGCGCTAAAGTACACACATTCGTCTTGATTTAAGTAGTGACGTGCAACAAAGTGAGGGTAGAGCTACAGAAGTAGCAGGAGATGTTTCTTGAAATGGCCTTTTCCAGCAAATAGGGGAAATCACAGTTTCCAGTGCAGAAAGCCCTTAACACTTTTATTTCCCAACCAGCTAACCCGGCGTGTACTACGTTGACATCAATGAGCGTCAGCCATCTTTGAAGGTTGAAGCATGCCAGCGTATTATAAATAATAATAGCGTGCAATAATGCAAGTTAACTCTGTAAATTAAGTACTGTTGGGCGGTGTCTATTCAAATGGTCGACAGACAAATGGTCAACAGACAAATGGTCGACACATTTTGGTCGACAGGACAAATGGTCGAATTTTTTTTTAGTTATATATATTTTTTTAGGTTTTCGTTTAGGGAAAAAAAGGGGTTTTTAGCAAAAAAAGAGGGTTGGGGGGACTCCCCCAAAAAAAAAGTGAACAAAAAAAAAATTGGACCATTTGACCTTTCGACCTTTTGGAGTCGACCATTTGTCCTGTCGACCATTTAAATTTGACCAGTTGACCTACAACCCTGTTGGGCCATCAGTGTAAGAATAATACCGCTTTATTGCTTTGCTACAGGTTTCAGTTGACTGGTAAGGGCGCATCCGTTGTAGAGAGATCATCTGACTTTCTAAGAAACGGACACTTGACCCGGGCAACACGGGCAACGAGCGCACTATCATGCATCTACCCTTCCTTGGCACAGGGATCATCCAATTGTATGAAAGGATCAGGCAGCCCAATACCCTACCAGACCAATCATTCTGGATTTTGACCACGATGCAGCACAGACAGACACCATCCAATTTATTGCCAACATCCTCCCTGTCCCTGATGTGTAGGAGCCCCATCTACTCGTCCTACGGGTCTTATGGACTCCCTTTGAGACCATTAATCATGAAGCCCCCCTCAACATCCTCAACACTAGCATGAGCTTCGAAAGAACTGCAGTGAGCCCCAAATGGGAGCTACTATACCCCAGCTCTGGCCCATAACCTGCAGAGTTCCTTAAAGCACCATACATTTCCATAAGGCTCCCCTCCGTCCCAGGACATCTCTAACCTCCACGTAGTATCACTGTGGGAATATGCATACAGATGAACTGCAGCTTTACCCAAAGGCATCCATTGACATGCATGTTACATCCCTCATGAAAGCCTGAATGTTAAGCATAAGTCTGAAGCTCCTTCTGAAAAAAAAACACATTCTCCTAGGAAACCCTTCCAAGCGTACCAAACTCAAGAATTGGCTAATGGAAATGAAGCTCGATGGAGACACCCCTCAACACTCACCCAGTGCAAAATGCAATCTGCTTTCTCTCCCAGCATGTTTTATGATGGCTGCATTCCTGAGCTCTTGTAATGCTCACACCAGCAACAGGACATCTATATCATTCCACATGCGATTTAGATTTTGCTTTTTCATTTCACTGCAGCTCAAGCTGAGGTAGGACATGTTCTGCTTGTTGGCCTGCTTGATCTCCCTGTTTTTTTTATTCAGTGAGTGTAGGTAGTATGCGAATGGCTGGACTGCCGAGTTGGGTAGAGCTTCTATGTTGGCCCTGAGATCTTCATCCTGATGAAATATCGATTCTGCCCTAGATTTGTGCATGCATGTAAGAGTTTGCCATTGCACAACTATTTTTATTCTGTGAAAGTCAGACTGTCAGCAGCAAGGTGCAAATTGATAACAAAATAAGGCCAGTCTGTCTGGGAAAAGTTAAGCTGCGAAATTGGGGTCTTACGCCTCTCCTTTTACCTACTGACACCAAACTATTAACAGCTCACAGCAGAGCTATATCGCCTGGGTGCTGCACATTGGTAGGACCTTGAGAGAGTCAATGGCAACCCTGATTTGCTTTAACTCTGACAATCCATCTAAGGACCATTAACCAATCTCATAGAGAAAGCAGGGGTGTTGCTAGGTCTGGAAAAGACCCGGGGCTACGCTAATGTCGGAACTGTCAGGACGCGGGGCTAGCTAGCCTTTTGGTTGTAGCTCCTGAGATTTTATACGGGGCTACAACTAAAAGACCAGGGGCTATAGCCTCCTTAGCCCCTCCCCCTAGCAACGCCTCTGAGAGAAAGCCTTCTCCCACAGCAGCTTTTGCTATGTGTACGCACCCATAACACCAGCTACCCGCCAGCAACCTCCCTAGATCGGACCTTTTGCCACTTTTCCATATCATTGCCCCATGCAATCGGTTATGTAGCCCTAAACGGTCATCATCTTGCCACACCCCTTCTTTCATTCTTTTTTTTACACTTTGTTTCCTTTCTTTTTTCTGTCATGTTTTTGTAAAATCCTTTCCTTAGGCAACACCTATCATATTTTTGTTCTATTCGCCTTATCATTCTTTCTATGCTTACAGAGAAAGGGCACCGCCCCACTGAATTCCTTTCCACTGTTCAATTCTCTCCTCTTTTCTCCTCACAGCCTTAGGTGACTCTCCCCATTTCAACATGTGGCCTAGCTTTTTCCCTTTCTGTTTCACCATGAAGTGGATCTGGTGGCATTTTTTTTTTAGAAAACATCCTTTCCTCTTCTGTCCTCTCTGCCACCATGTTTTATGATTGATGCATTCCTGAGCTCTTTTAATATTCTGACCAGCAACAGGAGACACGGGCCTGTGCTCTTATCTGATTGCCATCTCAGCCTCTACCCCTAAGCTCATGGCAGACGAGATCTGTACCATTCCACATGCAGTTTAGATTTTGCTCTTTCATTTCACTGCAGCTCAACACTGAGGCAAGGCATTTTCTGCTCGCTGTCCTCCATAATGCTGCTGCATTTTTTCAATGGGTGTATGTAGTGAGTGAATATATGCAAATAGCTGTGCTGTGCTGATGGGTAGAGCATCTATGGTGGCCCACAGACCTTCATCTGGATGAAGTACAATTTTTGGTGTATTAGAGGAGAATTTCGGTTTGCATAGCACATTTGTTTGTTAAAAATAAGAAATAATTCATGATTCAGTGTACATTCCATTATATTACCTCTCATTTCATATCCTGCATGTTGCAGACAGGCAGCGGCTGCTCCCTGATGAAGCTCAAGGAGGGCAGAAACATGGGTCGGCAGGTGCTGCTGGTATTCTTCATTAGAGGAAATGTTCTCATAATTTAGCCATGATATTTTCTTGGTACAATGTTGTTACATTGACAGTATAATGGAATGTATACTGAAGCATGAATTATTTCAGTTTTTAAACAAATGTGATATGCAAACCGAAATTCACCTAGGAAACCCTACTTGAGCTTCATTAGGGAGCAGCCGCTGCCTGTCTGCAACATGCAGGATATGAAATGAGAGTGTTACTGGGCATAAGAGGCAAGTGATTCAACAATTTTTAATTAATATGAATGTTTACCTGCCTAGCAAAAGACACTATTTTAATCCTGGAAAAATCCACTGTTTTAAAACAATTTTATAGGGAGAACTGCCCTAAACCCCCATGGTTATTTAGGGTTCCCTCACTATGCGGGATAAATTGCGTTCATTAGTGTGAACTATTTATGACACTCCGGTATACAAATCAACCCACAGGATCCACTAAATGGAAGTGCTTTCTAAACAATGACTGGTTACGACTACCAAAAATAGCAATGCTGGCAGTAAATGCTCCACAGTGTCAGCATTTACAAACATTTCAGGGTGTCTTAATAAGTTAACTGCTATTCTACGAGAAACCAACACAAATGTATTATATTCTCGTCATCATATTTTCAGTATTGTCAAGACTCCAATGTTTTACTCACCATACACAAACCTAAATGACTAAAGTCCTTTACATTGATGTGACGCATCTCTAGATACACAATGTTGTTTGGCTCTTGCAGCTGTTTATGCCTGTGCTGATTTTCTGGTTGAATGATAACTGCAGAATAAATTAGCTGTGACCCTTCGTGTTTATTAATATTAACGCCCTGGGCGTGACACGTGAAGGCCTTCTAGCAGATCCAGCCGCTCGGCCGCTCAGAATGCAAGCTTTACCTCATGCTGTTGTCCACTTTCGGAACCCTCTTAGCAGAGGTACACTGCTATCTTACTTCTCAGGGCTCCAGCCGCTAGTCGCCTCTTCGCCGTCAGAGCATCCGGCCCATCACCCACCCGCCCACTGCACTCCCTTCGCCCACCACCACACATCCACTTGACAACCTCTGGCCAGGGCCTTACCACCACGCTCCCACACATGCAGCTGGCCTGCCTTTTCCACCCTGCACCAATAGCCATAGTGCTATGGGAGAAGGCACTAGAAGTCGTTACCTTCTCCCTTTGTCCATGGCGGCCATTTCCTTTTTTTGTAAACATGTGAAACAGCCACGGCACCATTTCACAACTGTGAAGAAAATCTATTAGCACCTCGGACAGAATATCAGGGTGCTAACAGCTATAAGCCAGTATGCAGCATTACCCTGAATAATGGCGCTGGTGTAACTCGTTAAGGCCCTCACTTTAAACAGGCCCCGCCTTGGAGGTTATTGCTTCATTTTTCTTGCTGTTATTAATATTAATACAATTTTCATTGCAAAGAGAAATTGCAGGGATGCTTTCAGTCGCAAAATTGTATCCCATTTTGTTGTTGTTGTACCTCACCTGAGGTGGGAAATTTGGTAACTGACATGCATTCTTCTTTTAATTTACGTACTCAATTATTGTGTGTGCAGCGTCACTTTTTCTCTCCCATTGTATAGGTTAGAATGTGTACCTTCCTGGTATGTTGCTTTTTTTGAATAACGCCACCCGCCTGCAGACGGAAATGGAAACAATGGCTCCGTCATAGACGGAACTGGTGTTTCCATTCTCCCCATCCCCATGGAGTCCCATGGGACTCCATGGGTATAGGGATTTACGGAATTCCACCTCTGGAATTACTTGGTCACTGGGGTTGTAATGCCCCGGTGATTCCGGCAATCACTATGGCGGTAATTCATTCCAAGTCAGGCAGCAAGCTGCCGGTTTTTCCCGCTCGGTTACCGCCGGACTTGGAATGAGGCCCATTGTTCGCCTGTTTATAAGATTACAAAAAGTGCTGAGATGTGTCAGGTCATTGTGCTGTCACCAGAGTGGGCGACAAGAACTGCAAAAGGCACATTTTCTTCCATAGTAAGGTTTTTCTCCCCAAAGGCATTCCCACTGTTGTGCTCATTCAAGTGTGAATCCTGTTCAGACCAGCTTTGCAGACTAACAACGCCTGATTCATGGACTTTTTAAAACGGTACAAAGTGACTTTTCACTGGTGCAAAGTGAATTTTGCACTGCCTACAAACACCCTGATTCATGAAACAGTGCAAATTCACTTTGCACTGCAAAAATACACTTTGGACTGCTCCACCCTGATTCATGAATCAAGGTGTTTGTTGGCAGTGCAGAGTCACTTTGCACCGTGCAGAGAATTCCATGAATCAGGCCCGCTGAGCGTTTCCCTATGGGTTTGCGCCATTATAAAATGCATCTGTGAATCAGACCCTTCTAGCTGCGCTGAGGTAATAGGCCTTCTCTGTAGCGCATTTATTTGCTCGAAATGTTTTCGCTGTTTTCTGGCTACATTCAGCTACATTGGTCAAAGTGTTTGTAAAGTGCAGCAGCCCACCAAGCAGTGACCTGTGATTATTTAACACACAGGTGTTAGCTTGTGAGTTGGGGCGGGTGGCTGAGGGGGCTATCGGTCTGGGTCTTTTGGTCGGAGACCTGGATAGAAGCTCAGGGGCTACAACCAAAAGGCTTAAAGCTTTACAGCACCATCTGGACTAAATAGGCAACTTCAGGCAGTTTCTGGATTTTTTAAAGGGATATAGCTACAGAGAAGTTATTGAAAACTGTTTTGATGGCATGTGATAGAACTGGAGAATAAAAACTAAAACTATTTTATGAAGCAATCTGTCTTGAACAAGTAAAATGGATGTCAAATATCTTTCACATAGCAATAGATTACGTAATGATACTCCTCTTACAGTGATTGGTGTATTTCATGCTCACGCGCTGCCTTGCACTGCAGCAAAATATAGGGCAGCCATCAGGTAAATCTGCAGTTAATTGAAATTAAGTAGTTATAGAACCTCTTCAGGTTACCTGTGAGTGCACCGACTGCCATGTTGTGTATTGAAACTGGATACAGATTCAACTCATTGGAACATAATAAAAACCGGTGATGTATGTGTCATGTTTACACATGCTGAGCTAAAGCCAAGGAGGTAACATCTGGAAGTGGTACAGACAGTGCAGACCACTTTGGAAATTCTATGTTTCACAAATGTATTGGATGATTGAACAATCCCCTCTGCTCATGATATTGACATCATTAACCCCTTAAGTGCCTAGGACGAGTATGCTCATCCTTTTTGCATAGACTTTCATAGGAGCCTTAGAAGCATGGCATTTAGGCAGCCTCATTGGCAAGCGTCCACATTCTATGAAAACTATGGGTTATTTATTATTTAAGGACACGTTTGATGCTGAGACTTATCGGAATCTAATTGACTTGTTGAGAATGACAGCTCTGTTTATTACATTCAGATTGAATGCGCTTCCATTAGCAGAATTTACATCAAGATGGATGCTATTTATTTCTACACATCGTATATTATTTTTTTGCCCAAAAGAAATCGAAGCTGTGCTGCACTTCTTTAAACATTTCCTTTATAGTGAATTACAGAGCATTTTATATGTGTAAGAGAGCTCTGAACAATCAATACATATTTTCAGTTTCCAATTTTCTTCGCAAAAGATGGATTTTTAAATAAATGTTTTCAAATAATGTCTTTGATTTTAATATAATTTGTTCATCAATCTGTTTATTATATCATGTGGGACATTTTTAAATGTGTACACACAACCATCTGTTAGTGTAATTTAATTCCAGATGGTTGCACATTTTTTAAACATTGTTCATTTTTAGTAATTTGTTGTGTTGTAAATACTCTTTTATGTATTGTGCTTTCTGGCCTTGTGTTGAAAATAAAACTATATATGACCAGCACCTTGGAAGGGGGCACTAGCCAATAAGGATGCTTGGAACGGTGGCTGTATTGTATGGTACTAGCCCGCATTCCTAGCAGCCTGGGTGCTGCTAGCCAGCACCCCCTTCTCTTCCCTGCTCCTCCTCCCCCCACTCTTAGCAGCCATGTAGTTTCTTATGTGGGTGCTAAGAGTATGTATTTAAAACAATAAAAAAAGTTACCTCGCTGCACGGCCCAGAGCTGCACCATGCTTCCGCGAGTCTGTCTCATTGTTGATGACATCACAGTCATCAACATTGAAAACGGACATGAGGAAAAAACCACGAAGCAGGTATGTACGTTTCTTTAAAAAGAAAAATGAAACCATTAGCACCAGCGTAGAAAACTACACTGGTGGTAATGGCGATATTCCCCTCTGCGGCGGTCTGCCCGCGTTAAGGCACCATTGCTTCGTTCAGGCCCTTAACTTGGGCAGCGGGCCATTACTGACAGGGTCGGCACACCGGTTCGGGGCATATTACCTCATAAAAATGTGCCAGAGAAACCAAGCTCAATAAATAACCTTGCATAGCAGGAGACTCAGAGATAGCGTTATTGTCTTGCTCGACAATCAACAGAGCTACATGTTCACTCCACCAGAACAATACTGCAACAACCCACCATGCCCGACAACACCGCCACTTTTATCGATCCGGCCCCGGTGATCTAAAAGGAAATTGTCTAAGGGCCTTTTCGAAAAGAAACATCCAAAAGCCCTGGAGAAGAGGTCTCAATCCACAGTCCAGTTCATGAGATGGGCAGATGTCTGTTACATGTAGTTCACCTTGCCTAATCCTTTTAGAAAGCTCCTGCCAAATAATTATCAAATTGCCATCTTTCCTTTCTCCGTGTGGCAGTAATCTCCATTGGTTCATCTTCATGCCCACTGCCTGAGCCCGTTCACATCACCTGACCCCAGAAGAGTCACTCGTGCAATGCCCTTCTCACTGTCAAGTTCCATTTACACAATATGAATTAATACAATAATAGGAATAGCTAGTCAAAGAGAATCGTGATATGTGCCCTGCACTTGCTCCAAGCGCTATAGCCATGTATGTTAGCTGAAGGTGACAAGTGTAGCATGACATATGCACAGAAGGCATTGTAAAATAATCATGTAACAAGAATACAGCATACGAAAACAAATCTCCTCCTACAAATGCTATCACTAGACATGGCTGCGGTCATATGAAGAATGTGCTATTTGTTAACAGTATCACACATTTGATTATGTAGGAGAGGGTTGAGCATTAGGGGGTCACATGCCAGCCCCAAAAATGTAAAAATCTGACCACTTGCATTGTTACCACTGGCTATAATCAAGCTTGTGGTATTTATCCTGGTGGTATTTGTGTAGAATCTGGAAGAGCATTCAAATATGGGTGCCACCGGCTGTATTTTATTACCACTGATGGTCTTCATTTCCCCCTAAGTCTGGGGGTCATGTCATACTGCTTGAGGTAATGTGTAATTTCAATGCGACTGGTGTCATTTCCCAGCAGAAAATGAATGCCAGCGCAGAGGTCTTTTACCATTGACAGTATTTTTCATAAAATGTGGCTCTGTATGTCTCTATGTCTAGAAAATATCCTAAAAATATATTTTACTTTGTAACAGGTACACGTGTGCATAGGTATGCGTTCAGACTTTAAACAATGGCCAAAACACCATTTAGGGTGACCGCTGTGTTTAAGGAGAGCTAAGTATACGAGTGGCAAGAAAATAATGACACCTTTACACACACACACACAGACTGTTGTGCAATTTGCAAGTCTACATTCCTGCATTAAGCTCGTTGTATGAAGAGGAAATTACATGTAGTAGATGATGTGAGACCGTGCAAAATCCACAGTGAACTGTACCAAAAACGAGTTCTCTGCCCTTGGAATGCAGTGTATTTATATTTCGGGAAGGCATGCTACCCCTCCCCTCCTCTCATTCTACAGCGAAGCCCGTAGCACACCAACCGTTTACACGCCCGGTGTGCCAAGATGATTTAAATGCCCTGGTATAACATTTATTTCCCACCAATTGTGATGAATTGCCATCTGGCAAGGGTGCGAAAACCATGGCTTTTTTGATGGTTAATAAATAATAAAATGATGCCAGTAATTCCATCTCTGAAAGGGTAATCTGCTGATCAGATTCCCCTTTCAAAAACTCCATGTCGTAGTGTAGATCTGTGTCCTGCTGCCTGAGCATCCTGATTGGCAGCGCCAGCTCTACCAGTGGCAGAGGTCGCAGCTGCCCATTGGACAGCGCAGTGACAACCAAGTCTCTGCAGAACAGGGATGCATTTAAGATATGCACCCCTGTACCAAAACTATGATGATTGTAAATAGCCCATGATGGTGGCAGGATTTACTCTAATAATAAAGCAATGGCTGAGTTAAGGCGTATGATCATGAGACTTATGAAGACTTTTGATCCTGACAGCCATATCCAGTTTGATATCACAGATGTGTCTGCCCCTTTGAGACAAACTCAGCTGTGGAAGGGGGTATGCATTTTGGCAAGACGTGTTGAGCTTGTCAAATGTCAGTCCTGGAACCTGAATGGTCATGCCTGCTCTTTGATCTCTTTGTGAGGGCAGGTAACACCCTCTGCCAGGGACAGTCACACAGCAGGCAGCTGCCCTGGGCCCAGGCATCAAAGGAGAACACCCATTCAAAGGGAGTAGCCTCACATCAGGGTGCTGCATATCGGAAGGCCTATGATTCTATTAAGAAGGGAAGTATGCAGGGTTAGTGTAGCCAGAGGGAGATTTGTACAAGTTTGGGAAACTTCTGCCATCTTGTGTCTCTCTGCTCTCTTTCTCTGTCCTGTTCCCTCCACTTCCTGCAACAGGAAGCACTTTGGGTCTGATGTCAGAAGGGCAAAGACCATTCATTGAAAGAACTGAGCTTGGGCCACTAAAGCAGGGTAGCTTTAGTCCAATTACCTGCAGACCTTTACATTTAAAAGAAGTGTTCTCGCACCACTTCTTTGATTCTTCCCTTGGACCGCAATCCTGAAAGAAGATTTTGTTGGAACTTGCTGGGTGAACAGTTCTTTCCAGAGTCGGACAGTTATGAGGTGAAAGCAGGTGTTCCAAGGCAGAGGTGAGCTCTGTCCTCTAAACATCCCTAGGCACCATTGGGGTTGACCTCTGTTGCTGGACCAAGGCTGCATCTCTGCCAGCCACACTGTTGCGTGGGACCTCACTGTGCTGCAGGACCCCAGAAGGTGTGTGTCTGCCTTCCACATGTTTGGGAGCCTGAGAAAGAGCTAACCTTGGCCCTTGAAACTCTGGAATGGGACTGACAGCACCTAAAAGCCGGAACAGCCGATATCCCTATTTTCAACGTCAACTCACTGTGAGCTGTGACTGGAGAGTGCTCGATATCAAGTGCACTATCAGGACCCTTTGATGCTGCCTTTGTAGTTCATTGATTCCCTGTTCAAATCCATTCGCCACTGCACCCCACCAGCTGAAGGGTGTCATTGCCTGGGCTCAAACGAATGAAGCACCACTGCCTTGCATTGCTTGAGTCTCTGTTCAAAGCACCAGCCTCGTTATTGCCATGCCTGTAAGCCAATCTACTCAACTCTGGTGTCTCTCAAACAGTGACCTTGAGCCTCTGCATAGAATCACCTGCGTATCCTGGTACCAGATCACCAAGGTTGAACCTCAAGCACCGACCGAACCTGGTGACCACCAGATCAGCACAGTGTGAGTAGATGAATCGAAACCGCAAACACCTTCTGTTCGATCCCAACTCGACGACAGCTTGCTGCTGGAACCCCCGCCTGCTGCATCTTCGAACTGTAAAGAACTCAAGATTTACACAGTGATGCCTGGTTCGATGCCGTCGAACCACCAAGACCCTTGCAAAGGTATTATTTACTAATATCTGCCCCCTGGTCCATTTTTGGGCCCTAGACTCTGGAGGTCATTTTAATCCTCTTTTCAAACTCAAGAACATATAAGCAATGTGTCTTCATTGCCTTTTCTCCCCATGTCTCATTACTAGGAGGGCTGCATCTATTCTATCTTAACATTTTCTGTGTTCTCTCTACATGGGTGGGTTTTTACAGCGTGTTCTAGTTAAATATTATTGTACATGTTGTGTTTGATTCAAGTATATATTTTCATTTAACCTTGATGGGACATTGCTATATTTTTGACTGTTACACTTCACATTTTGGGTTGCTACTGCGCCACATTCACATAACTCTTAAAGAGTATAGTGTACCAGGATTAAGTACTCTTAGATTGCTCCAGGTATTCAAGTAAATATTTAAAGAAGCCACATTTTTGTTCATGATTTGCAATTTATTTTTGAAATTTAGTTAAATGCCAATATGTGCTGACACGTGTTTCGGCCACCTAGACCTTTCTCAAAACTGGGCTCAATATTATACACTTTCATAGCACATGTGAATACATCCTATTCTGTATCAATTACATTCATTACATGTATATACAAGTTATTGTTTTTGTAGACAGAGAAAAGGGAATTGGTGTTGGGTAGGATTGGTAGGAAAAAAGAGACAGTACCATACACCATTAGTAACCATTAGTTACACTGTTTCTCAGATTACAAGGTCGTTTGAATTTACAGATCTCTAGACTATATTGGTGCGGCAATACACATAGCAGTAGCATTCTTATATTGACTCCTTAGCATTCTTCCTAATTAATATTTGTTCTGCCACGACATTCCCCTGGTGAATCCCCCAAGTGATTAACCCATATCACTTTATTACAACAAATTAGAAAAAAATATACAGTATGACTTTACATTCATTAGGATTTAGTGACATTTTCCCTTTCCAACTGGTGTTGAACACGAATGTGAAGATTTTATCAATGTCCCTGTTGGGATTACTACTCACCACTCGCAACCTTGAAACTTTTCATGTAATTCCATATACTTGATATGGTTTAGAAAAGATGATTTCTCCAATTAATTTATCAAGGATAGTTCTCTAGGTCCTGTAAACAATTATTTTTTAGATTTTTCTATCTATTCCCCTTAGAAGAATCTCTATCTGTATATTACTTAGGCACTTTAGCTGACCTAAAAAGGCCCTATTCATATTATCTTTAGCTTATCTGAAAAAATAGGCTGCCAGGTTACTTAAAAACTACTTTGTATAGTTAAATATATTTTTATTTATATTTCATTGGAGTTCCTCCAAAGGCATAGTAAACCCCCCCAAAAGAAACAATTTCTTCAACGTTTTATCAAACTCCTCACTGCTTGCCTGATTTCCCTCTGATGAAGCGCCTTCGAACGTCACGCGTACAGATCAATCCCACATACGCCTTCCAGATGGCTTAAATGCCAATCAAAAAATAGTGACGTCACATGCATTTTCGTGCAACGTCATCACGTTCCCCACGTCTCCGCAACCATGTCATGGGAAAGCTCACTGTGTTTTCAAGCTTTATGCAGCCCACTAGTCTGCCTTCATCCTCATGATTACGAGTTGTATTAAACCTATAAACTCGATTTAGATTGCATCTTTGCATCAATAGATTAGGTAATTAGCCTTCACAAGCTACATGCTGCCAGCTACCTCTCCTTGCTGTTTCCAAAATAGAAATTATATAAAATCCGAAATAATTCAAACTAAAACATATCCTTATACCACTACATTAGGTAAATCATTCCTAAATGCTAAACTTAATTAAATTCTTGCATCTCCTTTTTATTAATTTACATACCCCTATTGCTATGCATATCACAAAAAATGGTCACATTTGTTAGCGAACCATATATTTGAAACAACAACATTAAATGTATGTTTTTAAACTGCGTGCTATTAGGCTACCCCTCCTTATTGCTGACAGATTATGTTGAAAACAGAAACTTCAAACTAAAACATATCTTTGCGCCACTACATTAAACAAACAGTTCCTGAACATTGAAATTAGTTTTAAATCATATATCTCTTTTTATTATTAACTTTAATGCCCCTACTGATGAATATAACAAAATGTTCCAAATGTATCATCAACTCCATATATAAAACTAACTGCACATTTCAGCAGGAGCAGGCTTCAGATACATTTACGTAGAATTCATCAGCTTCTCAAGGTTGTCATGTTTATTACAAGTACATAGTTAGTAACCTCCACCTTGCAAAATAATCTATACGATCCTGAAGAGATCCTCAGTCACAAAAAAGAACCCATCTCATGGTCTTTATTTAGACCAAATTCAGTGGCCCGCATTTTACAAATTATCCTTGCCTACATCTGCCTCGGAAGGCGCTCCTTGTTTCCTCCTCTTTTCACAAAGTAATCTTCCTTAAACCAATGAATCTCAGGTCCTTCTTGTTCTTCTTGTTCTGCAGTTGGTGTTTGGATTGCCAATGCTGCGCCAATGGAAATTTGGGTTCTTGGCTGTATGCTCTCTGACTCTGATTGTCAGATCCCGAATTGTGCTACCTACATGTATTCCCTTGCATACGCATATTACAGCATAGATGACATATCTTCCTCCAGACTTCTTGGAATTCTTTCTCTACCTAAGGGCCTGGACTGGAGCATTGAAAATCAAATGGAAGCCTGAAAACCAATGTTGCTCTGCACCCAGTACAGATTGCCCTCTTTCAAATACAAGTGCAGTTCTTTTCCTCTACTAAGAAGAATCAGATTTTTGTTGCAAAACTACATCTAATTTTGGGTAACTGATTTAGCTAAATTATTTATCCGTGAATTGTTTTAGTGACCAACCACACTCCACTGGCCTCATCAGATATCCCATTATCTGGCTTTTAGACCTTACCATTCAGTCCTAAACTGGCCTGTCCAGAACAGCTTCATGTGTCTGATGCTTCTAATGTTTGTCCACATTTCCTCAAGCCCTGCATCCTTGTCACAGGTGCGCCCTTTTCGATTCATTATTGGTTTGAGCCCTTACTAACAAACAGACTATTCACTTCTATATATGTTTTCAATATACAGGCACCGCCAACTTTTAAAGGATTCATAGCATGGAAACTAAAGGAGGGTGAACATTTAATTGAATACGTTTGGTTCCCAGAGAGTCGTTATGCCTGTACAGGCCTCTTTTTATCATTTAGTTTGACCAACTCTAGACCATAGTCAATTCAAAATTACTTTTGAACTTCTTACTTTTGACTTCTTTTCAAGGATGTCCTCCAGAGTCAGCATTGTGACTCTAGCTGTGATTCCTGGTTCTGTATTCTACTCAGAGCTCCCTCTAGAGGCTCTGTGTAGGATAAACCACAAGGCTCTACATTGTGCATTGCCTGAACCATTGGCCATCTCTTCCTTGCCTACCATTCCTACCATTCCCGCTCCCTTAACCTCAAACTCCTAAGCATACTCCCATTCAAATCCATATCCCAAGATGCACTACCTGCTCCCCCACACCAATCATACCCTGGCTTACCCTTAATTTTATTATAATCATAAATTCAATAAAATAACTTTGTTAAAGGGACGTTATGGTTAAGTTGCACTAATAAAAACCTATGAAATTCAATGAAAAAACTTTGTTAAAGGGACATTATGGTTACAAGTAAAACTGAAAAACCTTAGAAATTCATCAGTTATGGTAAGCTAAACTACCATAACTCGCGCCACCACCTTGCACTGCTAAGACTAACACCCAGGACATCAAAGATGACATCAGAAATGTCATTGATGACATCACTGATGACCTCACATGTGACATTTATTTTGATGAAAAGTCCCTATAAGGGGTTGTGTTTATAATGTTGCTAGCAACATGTCAGGGGTGATTGTGTAATGTTAAACATGGAATAACTAGCTAACAATTCAAGACTTACTACACACGTGTGCTAGTACAAACAATGCATATGAAGATCCACAATGCATACAAATCAGAGGCACATACAGGGAAACTAAATTAAGGAAGAAAGAAAGAACAGCTCCAGAAAATCTCAATAACAATAATGTTCATCATCATGTATGCAAATGAATTGTGTGCTTGAGCCCTGCGTATTGCCCTGTTTATGTGCACCATGAGCCGTGTAGTTATGGTTAAGTTGCTGTTTCCATAGGAAGAGCACTTTTTGGGTGGCTTATAACTCTGCCCCCCCTGGACGAATCCTTACCAAACTTTGCAAAAAAAGTATATGGGCCACTCTGAATTATTTTTTGCAAAGTTTGGTGAGGTTTGGTCCAGGGGGGGAAAGTTATAAGGGGGGTCCCAAAAATTCTTTTTTCCCCATAGAGTGAATGGGGGAAAAACTTTGCGCACGCCTACAGCCAAAACCACTGGACGGATTTTCACCAAATTCATGGCAGGAGCAGGGGCTTGGTCCCGAAAGCATGATTTTGTAGATTTGGTGAAAATCCGTCCAGTAGTTTTCTTTAAAACGATCAAAAAGTAGGTCTAAAAAAATTAGTGATATCTATGTCAGCTCTGCGGAGACACTTCCCTGTTCGCTGCGCGGGCAGGACACCGATTGGCTAATGGGCTCGCGTCATGTCCGTGGACACGCGACGAGTCCGTAGATTGGCTGGATTGAGGCGTGATGTGCGTCAGATTGTTCTGATGCGCCCACCATCTTGGATCCGCCGACAGCGCGGCTGCGAACAGAGGCGAAATGCAGTTTTGGGGAGTGTTTTGGTGTGTCAGAGTGCTTGGGGAGGTTTAGCAAGTAAGAGATGGGTGAAATACTGTATTTGTTTAGGTGGCAGGTGCTACTGATGTATTCTCCATGTCCGCACTGTCTGGGATGTTTGTAACTAGTCAAAATGAGGGGTGTCCTAAGGATAGTATTTTCGTCCGTGCTGTGCGCATGCAAGTTGAAACTGTTCTAAGGACACGCGTGCTGTCAGTGGACATTAGAATTGATTATATGACGCAGTTAAAATTTTTGATTCTATGGGTGTGATACTGAGTTATAAGCCACCATGGGTGTGATATGCTGCAGTGGTTGTGGCCAGGGCCTACAGTTTGGGTACATGGCCGCAAGCCGTAGGCTGTAGGCCATACACCCAAGACTCTAGGCCCTGGCCACAACCACCGCAGCATATCACACTCATAGAATCAAATATGTATCAGGTGGTTGTGGGCAGGGCCTAGAGTGTTGGGTGCAAATTGAGTATATTGCGCAGTTAAAATGTTTTACTCTATGTGTGTGGTACTGAGTTATAAGCCACTTGGGTGTGATATGCTGCAGTGATTGTGGCCAGGGCCTAGAGTCTTGGGTATATGGCCAAAGGACATGCACCCAAGAACAAAGTTGTAAGCACTGAAGTTATAAGCCACAATGGGTGTGATATGCTGCAGTGGTTGTGGCAGGACCTAGAGTCTTGGGTATATGGCCAAAGGCCATGCACCCAAAACCAAAGTTATAAGTACGAAGTTATAAGGCACTATGAGTGTGATATGCTATAAGGAGTGAAGTTATAAGCAACCATGGGTTTCATATACTGCAGTGGTTGTGGGCAGGACGTGGAGTTTTGGGTGCATGGCCGCAGGCTGTAGGCCGTAGGCCATACATCCAAGATTTTACGCCCTGGCCACAACCACTGCAGCATATTCCAACCATAGATCACACCCATAGAATTGCATATCTATCAGGTGGCTGTGGGAAGGGCCTAGAGTCTTGGGTGCAAATTGAGTATATGCTACAGTTAAAATGTTTGATTCTATGGGTGTGATAATGAGTTACAAGCCACCATCAGTGTGATATGCTGTGGTGGTTGTGGCCAAACCCTAGAGTGTTGGGTGCATGGCCGCAGCCTGTAGGCCGTAGGACATATACCCAAGACACTAGGCCCTGGCCACAACCACCGCAGCATATCACAGCCATAGATACACCCATAGTATCGAATATCTATCAGGTGGTTGTGGGGAGGGCCTAGAGTCTTGGGTGCATGGCCAAAGGCCATGCACCCAAGACCAATGTTATAAGTAGTGAAGTTATAAGCCAAAGGCCATGCACCCAAGACCAAAGTTATAAGTACTGAAGTTATAAGCCACAATGGGTGTGATATGCTATAAGGAGTGAAGGTATAAGCCACCATGGGTTTGATATACTGTGGTGGTTGTGTCCAGGACCTAGAGTCTTGGGTGCATGGCCAAAGGCCATGCACCCAAGACCAAAGTTATAAGTACTGAAGTTATAAGCCACTATGGGTGTGATATGCTATAAGCAGTGAAGTTATAAGCCACCATGGTTTTGATATACTGTGGTGGTTGTGGCCAGGACGCACCCAAGACCGAAGTTATAAGTACTGAAGTTATAAGGTAGTATGGGTGTGATATGGTGCAGTGGTTGTGATATGCTGCGGTGGTTGTGACCATGGCGTAGAGTCTTGGGTACGTGGCCGCAGCCTGTAGGCCGTAGGCTATACACCCATGACTGACTGTAGACTCTAGCCACAACCACCGCACCATAACACAGCCATAGATCACATCTATAGATTCGAATATCTATCAAATCTTTGAAATTATGCTTACTGTTTTATTTGTTGAGATTCGATATATTTTTTACATGACTTTGGTACCTGGAGGAAATATTCTTTTTCAATTTCTGTGATAAAAGAAAAGAGCATGTTAGTGTGTATTTTATAAAGACTTATCACATTGAATAATAGACATTTCAGCTTTTTTTTGGACCCTCATATTTGGTTTACAAACCAGTGTACTGTGCATTTCGCTCAGTTTCTAAGTTTGTTTTTCAAATCATTGGGTTTGTGGGGAAAAAAATCCTTGTCAGATTAAAAAACCCTTTTTTGTTATGCTACAGTCTATTTGTTTGTTTCCTTTCAGTGTTCACTTGTTGTTTCTGGTTTATGTTCCATCTGTTGGCTTGTTGCAGATTTCTGAAGCAGTTAGAGACCTGTTGGCGTATTCTGTCTATTTTTTGTTCCAATTTAGTGGTATTCATTTATTTGTTTGGTTGTTATAGAATCTTGGGCCAGTTAGATACCTGTTGGGGTATTCCAACTGTTTATAGTTTTTTAATTGAATTTTGTTAATGTTGAAGTACAGATTAGTTATTACATTTTGGTTTAAAGAAGATTAAATAAGCGTTTGTAAGATTTGCTGGTAATCTCTGTCTTAGAGTAATGGTACTATCATTACATTCGAACCATCCACATTTCTTTTTAATATATGCAGTGTAGTGACCTGCATTGGTTGTGGTTCCTGCGTGGTAGATTATACCTATTGTTGTGAAGGCTTTCTTACCAAGTGATACTTGACCGTGCATGAATCCAGTCAGCTTGCAGATGTTTTTGGTACCATCTGCATTGTAACGTAGAAGCATTAGTATTAAGTAGTTACTATGTGTTTGTATTAGTAAGGTGGGGCGATTATCTGAATTACAGGTAGCACATAATCTGCCGTGGTTTGCATTTTGTACCAGTTGCTGAAATGGAATGGATTCACAATTAGGTATGGATACATACACAAAGCGCTCATTAGGGATTTGTTCCTGTGTCACATTGTTGCAGAGAGTGCATGTATGTTTCCACATGTATGAAATATGGAAGATTTCATTTATTGGTATGTTTTTGTTTTCCAGTACTTGTAGTAAGTACATTAGAAATTCTTGTGGATCTTCTTGTGAGTTTATAGTGAATTTCACCATTCCAGCATAGTAGTCCAATTCATGTATTATTCCATGAACACTATATGTGTTGTCAGGACTGTTTGTTGCGTTTCTATGAAGGACTAACATTTGCAAACACAATTGGTCTGTACTGTGTAAGTAAATGTTCTCAACAATTGGTGGCAATTGAAATAGAATATTCATTGCTACATTTGCATAGCAATTTACACCAGTTACATTTGAAAATTTGAATGGACCAGATAGTTCTGTGTCCAAGTAATTTTCTCGGAGTGTCTGTTGCTTCTCAGAAGAACTACCTGAGTTACTTTGCCTAATAGGTTCTTCTTTGGTTGTGGTAATTGATGAAGTATTAGCTTCTTTTACTCTCTTTGGAGGATTTGCAGTCCAATACTGTTGGATTTCAGTTTGAATTACTTTTCTTTTACAACGTTTTCTTTTCTGTGGAACAGGATATGATTTTAGCTGGGGGGTGTATAGTGAACGTAGTCTATTGTATTCTAAAATGCAAGCAATATCAGCGTTCACTTTACTTGCATCAAAGTTGATTAGAAATAGACCCTCAAGTGTACGTAAGCGTGATAGTGCTACGTAGCTCATGCCTTCTTTAAAGACTGTGTTACCAATATATATCAATGCTTTTTCTAGGGTAAGCCTTTGGGATTTATGAATGGTGACTGTATATGCAAGAGTTAGAGAAAAAATTGTTCTCTGCGTACATACATGTCTTTGAAGAGAAGAAATCGAGCTGTTGAGCGCCCTATCCTTTTTACTTCTAAAAGTTTGTCAAGGAGAATATTGACAAACTGAATGTTGTTGTCACGTGGGTATGTTTGAAAGCCAACAACTGTACCCAGTGCTCCATTAACTAGTCCTTGCTCCACGTCAAAGTTACTTTTAAGCATTACTCTACAGTTTAAGGATAATTTTAATATTTTCTCCAACTCAGCTGTGGTGGAGATAGAATTTTCTAAGGTATTTAGTCTTGTTGTGGCTTGTTGACACATGGGTAGTGTCATACCATCTACGTCCAGTTTGTCTGTGGAGCAAATTTCAATTATTGGGTGCATTTCTTTTTTCAACATTGTTTCATTGAATTTGGAACAGCTTGCAAGAGTTGGCATTAAGGCCATACAATTGACATTTTTGTGCGCTAATTGTTCCATAACATCAGTAGCACATGCGTTATCACCATAAAGTGCATGGATGTGCCGGGTTTTCAATATTGCTTGTGCTTCTTGAGATAGTACACCAACTCTAATACTTTTTAAAATGTTGCCGTAAGTGAGGTCTGCAGATTGACGCATGTTTTCTGTTAATTCTCTGTATTGGAAATGTTTCCAAAGGTTGACATTTCCTATGCTGTCAACAGTTTTATGGCAGAGTTTGTGTCCTAAGGTTTTAAAAATAGGTTCACCTTTCACTGGTGTCAATTGCAGAAGATCTCCGAAAACAATAATGTGTTTTCCTCCAAAGAGTTCTTGGTAGTTTGTTTTAATTACTTCTTGCAATCTGAGGTGAATCAAAGCTAACATTAGGTTGGAGACCATGCTCACTTCATCTATTAGTAGCATATTCATTTGTTTTAATACTCTCCGTAGTTCCATTGCAGCTTCTGTAGAAAGGTTGTAATAGTCTAATTTGTTTTGGTGTTCTACTGGAAGGAGTAGTAATCAGTGTAAAGTGACACTGCCTATGTTGTAGGCAGCTAAACCTGTGGAGGCAGTTACAACAGCTGACAGTCGGTTGTTTGTCAATTGTTGAAGGAGCTTGCTGATGATGTTGATTAAGAATGTTTTGCCTGAACCAGCTTCACCACTGACGTATAGCAGTATAGGTTTGTAATTTACATTCTTTATTTTCGTGTTGTACACCATGTGCAATTTCTTTTGTTACTTCTTCAAAAATGGTGCGCTGGTCTTTGTTAAGTTTTGATTGTAGTACAGTTAAGTCTTCTGTATCTTCTTCATAGTGACACATGGTGTTTTTTACTTCTGTCATAGCTATTTCTGCCTCATTTGCTATTAGTGGCTGTCCCAGTGGTTCTTAGCTTCCTGTTACAGAAGGTTGCCTACTGTCGGAATTATCCTTATCTAGTTGGGCCTGGAGTTCGTCTTCGTGTTGCTGTTCATTGTGCAACATTGTTTTGTACTGCGTAAAGTTCACATCAGTGATAGTGCTTTCATTTGCTTTGAAAGCGTCTTCATAGCAGTCATGGTTATCTAGTATCTCTTCTTCTGTTCTCTGTGGTTTAAAAAGTTGTAGCAGGGACATGTAATATAGTTATTTCTGTTGAGGAGTTTTTAATTTTTTAATGACAATTTGACATGATTAATTAAGCTTCGTTTGGTAAGTTTCACTAAGCTGCCTTCACAATCTGTCACTCTATATCTACCTTTGTTTTCATCGGGTTTTATATTATTTTTGTATGCAACGTTTTGGGCTATGTGGTATAGACACATGGTTTCCAAAGTGGTACTTCTGTTCGGGTTTTATGTGTCTAGTAAATTGTTTTTCAAAATGTCTTGGCTGTTGGGATCATTTTTGGCTATTGTTTCTATGTCCTCATATGATTTGAGAACTCTTTTTATAGATTTAGTAGGACCAAGACTTAGCCATACTATATTTTCAGATTTTCCATACAAAGCAGTACCGGTTAAACGATCTGCAGCTTCATAGGCACCAAATTCTCTATGAGAAAGCATTTTTATGCCTAACCCTGTACAATTTCTGAGATAGTGTTTTGTCTGAAGATAGGTCACTCCAGAGGTCTTGAAGCTCTGTTTTTTCTGCTTTTGTTAAGTAGGCTGTAACATATCGTGCAACTGTAGTGGAATTGTCTGCAATGCACTGCAAATCTATGTTTGCATTCCATAAGAGGGCAATGATTGCATTGTAATCATTGATATATTTTGAATCTTCTGTTCTTTTTATGTAATACGTGTTCTTAGGTGATTTACCTTTAACACTATGGGCCTCATTACACAGTAGGTAGTAAGGGATTACCGGCACCGGTAAGGTCACCGGTGCCGGTAATCCCTTACCACCCTATTCCGAGGTCCCTTAGTGGGTCCCTTCATCAACGCCTGGTTTTTCCAAGGCGTTATGGATGGGACCTGTTAAGGGACTTCAGAGCTAATAACGGTACCACAAATTGCGGTACCGTTATTAGCTCCATCCCCATTCCCAAGGTTGGAATGACCCGGTAAGTCCCAATTTCGGGAAACCGGACCCAGAATGTGGTAAGGGGGTAGCCATGGTGCTAATAGCACCATGGCTACCTCCTACCGCGTAATGAGGCCCTATGTCTAACTGAAGACATGAAGTTGTTCACGTCACCTGTTTCTGTAACTGTTCTAGGTCCACCAAAGCGGCATTTGGTGTAGTATTTCCCTTTGTTTTTGTATTTGCGACAACAATATTTGCCACATTTGAGTCTTTGAAATTGTACAATTTGTGCATGAAGGTCAGTATGTCTCGTTTGTGAAGGGATTTCACAAGTGACATTTTTTTGGATGAACTGCAAAACAGTGGCATCACTGTCCTAACCAAATTTAGGAGCACCTTTAATCCATAAAAGCATGTGGATATGTGGTGCTCCTCTGGCTTGGTATTCTTTTCTCCAAAAGAAGTGTTGCACTTCTCTGAGGGGAGGAACAGTTTTATTACAAATAAAGTGCAGCATAGCAATGAAACGATGGTGGAAATATCTTGAAACATTAACAGGATCTAGAGAGCAAAGTTCTCCAGGGGTTAGTATATCTATGTTGGTTTTGTTTTTGTTTGATATGCGTAGGAAATCATGTGAATCTTCCCATGCATATTCTGCACAACTTAATGTAACAAACCAAGTGGGTGGTCCAAGGTTTCTGATCATACAACGTACATCTCCGTGACGTCAGAACTAGTATTCTTTTGTACCATGCATGTTTGCAAATAGTTTTGTTATGTTTGATTGTAAAACCTCATCTTTTTCTTGCACGTTTTGTATTAATTGTGTAGCTGACATATTTTGAAAGTGGGTTCCTGATTTCAATATGTGTGCTACTCCGTAACATAGGGTTGCTAGTTTACTTTCAAAGAGTAGGTGGAATATGTATTACACATTTTGTCTAAATCTGGGATCTTCAGAATACATTCGTAATGATTGGTATTCTGATACTGTTATCTGAGTGGGTCTATCATCGTATCTTCCTCCTTTGCCAGTGGGAAATAGTAAAGAAAAAGCACGTGCTTCTATACTTTTTTCCCATATGCTCATTGGTGAACCTTTGGTTTGTCGCATTTGGTAAGTTTCTAGTGCATCATCAATGCAGTCATTAGAGTGCAATGGATGAATTGTACAATGGTCCAAAATAATGGATACTGCAGCAGGATCCAGAAGTTCAAATTAATCAGTTTCTGGTGACTCTTGAAGTATTTCAGTTGTTTCCCGTAAGCTTTCTTCAATATTTATTTCTTTGTAGTATTCATTATTGTCTTTCAGATATTGCAATGCTTGTCTAACTTTATGTAAATCCCCGAGTTGTTGCCAAATTATTGTGTCTTTTGTTGGTACACCATTTACTAAGACAATTAAAGATTGCTCTATTGAACGTTGCACTCCTAGAGTGTGCACATTTTCTGTCAGATCTAATGGTAAATAAACTACATTGGCACAAATGCCTTTCACCAATTCAGAAGGAGGTAATTTTGCTGTTTTTGGTTGAAGGCGTATTATTGCTTGAAATGGGTGTACTGTTAAATTATGATGCTCTCATACAAATTGACTTGTTGCAGGGGTTTTGGTAGTGGGTATAATTCCAAGTTATTTGTGATAGCACGTGAAGGAGTTTGGTTGTTGTCAAGTTTTGTAGTGCAGTAAATGCAAACTATTAAGGGTTCACTTATTTCGTATTTGTTTTCTGCTAATTCAAACCATTTGGAATCTTCATTGTCTTCTATTTTGTATGTTACATCTATAGTTTTTGTATTACTTTTGTAAAAAGTTCTGCGGCGACACACACACACATGGTTTGGTACTTCAGTGGATGTACTTTAAATTTTAGTATTTCTTTTTGTATGTGTGTAATAGAAGGTTGCCATGTGCAGAATTGTTGCTAGTCTGTTCTAAAGCTATTGCAGTTTGTAAGTGGCTTTCAATTCCAAAATATTTTCTCTGGATACGGTCGATTTCTTCTTGTAGGTATTTGAGTGTGCCATGCAGAAGAGTGCTATTTAAATTGCATAGTTCTAAAGCAGGACTTTTAGCATAGTACAGTTTATACACTAGATTTCTTATATTTGAATGATTTGTTGATATCATTTTGATATCATGGAAGGTGCTTTTGCAAATAGGTCCTGAAATGCAGGCTAATGAATGTACTTGTAGTCCTGTGTATTTGCACACTGGACAGGAATCCATATTTTGCAGCACTTTCATTTTGATTTTGTCTTTACCTTTCACATACTGATTGAGGAACTGGCGTTAAGATTTGAAAGATATGTTGGGAATGTTACGCATTGACATGCACGGCTGTTTGTATACTGGACGTTCTGGTTCAGTCGAATGGAGAGGTAATTCTGAGTTTTCTGGGGATATTTTTGTAAGCAGTGTTTCTTGTTCCATGATGGTATTATTAATTTTTTCATACCCTCGTCCACTGCTATGGATGGCAATTGTGTTTTTTGGTTTTGTTTGTATGCTTCTTCATTAAAATATGGTTCTGTGGTCATGGTGTGACTTCATTCACCTCCACAGATATTTAAGAGGTTATTTTTGTTTACATTTCGGTTATTGAGAAGTTTTATTTTGTAGTTTAGTACTTAGTTTTGTTAGTGGTTTCATCTTGTTTAAAACTAAAATAAATAATTTCCTTTTGAGAAGGATTGCACTGTCTACGAGAGCTTCTATGATGCATTTTCTACGGTAGGTTTTAAGGGTTGTGCATGAGTTCGCTCCTGTTCTTGTTAGATTCTGAAGGACTCTGTGGCAGAACATTTTTGCTAAAATACTTTTTTTAGTATGGTTAGTTGCTAGTCTATGAGGATTTATAGGAGCAGTGTTAGCAGTAGTGGTAGCTGAATTCTTGTTAAGCATTTTCTGTTTCATTTCACATTTTGATAGAGGAGGCAAAGTTTCTGTAGTAGAAGCTTCTTTTGTCTTGCTAAATGACTGCATTAGCTGTTTTGTTTAAATGTTTTGTACAAACTCTGGTAGAGATGGATGCTTATTTTGGACACTTTTATTTTCATTTGCTCTATTTCTGAGTTATTTTCTACAGACTTGCTTTTTGGTAGGCATTGTTTGGGGTCTGTTGACAAAAGAAGGTATGGGTTGGTCTGTTTTACAATGTATGTGTGCTGTGTGCATGTGTGTATGAGTTTGATGGGGAAGATGTATATGGTGGTGTGTGAATGTGCATTGGGCAGTTACAATGAGTTGGGAAGGCTATTTTTCTGTTTTTATGTTACTACACTGTGGTTTAGATGAGAGCAGAAAGTGAGCTAGTGGTGAGGAGAAGCATAAATAGTAAACGTAAAGGTATCAAATTAAAACAGTTTTTAGTTTTGTAGTACTAACATTCTAAGGCTTGAGTATGTTATTTGTGTTCCAAAAAAACGGGGATTTGTGTGCCATTCTGCCTGCTAATCTCTGTTTAATAAATGGGGATTTGTGGGCAGAATGGTTCAGAAATCGATGTTTTCTTTGGTGCGCAAATTAAATGAATGAACCACACAGTCTCTTTGAGGAACAGTAAGAACATAAAGGTAGCATTGTACTTACTTTTTTTGTGGAATGAGCAGGTTTCTTTGGATATGTTGTTTGTAGTTTAGATGCTGCTGATTTTCAGGAGAGTGGTCTTCACTGCAATTGTAAAAGGAAAAGTTAGTAATTTTGTGTGTTTATAGCACTGATGTTAATGTACAGATTGATTTGTATGTTTTCATGCTAGTATTCTTGTTTGATATCTGAACATAGTGTATGCATGCATTTCATTTGACTATGTGCAGCCTTTATATGTTATTTGCAGTATGTTAGTTCAACCCGCTTCACAAATGAGTAGAATTTTAAGTTCATGAAATTCACTTATTTTTTTGCAGCTGTGTTGTAGATAGCAGAGAGGTTTGGAAGTGATAGTTCATTATAGTAGATGGGAAAAATTTGAATAATTTCATATTATAACTAGACATGCAAACAATCGGGAGCACCTGAGAGAAGATTTCACCACAGCAATCGGGAACATTTATTTTTCTCATACAATTGCATTGGGATTAGCATTAATTTAGGCGGGAGACAGTAAAAAATGGTGAAATTATTTTTGGGATGTGATTGGTGGATGGTTGTGTGACTGCTTAGCTGTGTCCAATGAGGCAATCGAATCGCAAGTGATGTTTAAGAGTTACGTGCCGCGCCAACACTGCAGGTGTCCGCGGTTACGGCGTGCCACATACGGGTTTTACCAGCAAATCCAGCATGGAAAGGGGACTGTAGGGATCAGCCAATCAGATGTTGACGTTGTTGATTTGTGTAGAAAGAGAGTGAGTGTAGTGAAGATGGCAGAGGTGGAGACAGGGTGTTGTCGCTCGGAGATATGTTTGTCCATGGATTACAGCAGTATTCTCAATGGTAGGCATGTGGCAAACAATTTCGATGTTAGAGGAGTGGAGGTGGTGTGGAGCGCTGCGACTGACTGCAATGTAGAGGCAATTCTTCAAGTTTGCAGGGATATGCGTAGGATGAACAGTCCCCATGTGGTAGTTTTGCACTATGGTGCTTTCCATTTGGGCTACGTGAGTTCCCCTACTTTGTTGAGAGATTTGGAACAGCTGGTTCAAGCAGTAATCAACATCCTTCCAAATGCGAAAGTAATTTTTTCAGGATTACTTCCTAGAGCAAAATGGGACAACAGTTCTGTTTTTTGTCCTGATCAAAGCATTTCTAGGTGTGCAATCAATCGAGGCATGCGTGCTTTCATGCTAACAGGTGTCTGTCTGGCATTTGCAAAAAAACCCAAAACAAATGGCTCTTTTCAGAGCCCACCTTAAAGGGGAAATGGGGAACACTATTTAAATGTACATTCACTACGCTCAGATCTTTCACATGTCTGTGGACATGGCGGTAGTCTGCGCACAGCGTGTATTACATACAGGCATTCTGGGGTGGAGAGGCATGCAAGTGAGAATGAGCTGAGCAAGGGATTGGTCAGTAAAGTTTAGTGGGTGTGTTGAGTAAGGAGAGATTTAGTGAGGACGTCTTTTTTCCTGAGAGAAGAACAGATAGCTATGGCTGTGTGTTTTCGAAAACAGATTATCTGGATTTTGGGAGACTCATGGATACATTGGTTCAAGGTGCGTGCAGAACATTGTGGTGTATCTGCAGATCTTGGATTCCCTCATGTGGAAGTGCACTGGCATGGAGTGCGTGGAATGAAGTGGCTAGACTTGGTACCTCTCTGTGCTACTTTACAGACAGCGTCATCCTGACATCATTTTAATTAATTGTGGAGGGAACAGTTAGGACATGTGTCTGGAATTTCTTTGCAATTTGCAATGAAAGGAGGACTTGTGGAGGTCATGGACATGTTTCCAAATTCCCAAGTATTTGTTTCTCGTATTGCGCAAAGATAAATGTGGCTGCGTTCTTCTTCATTTGGTCCACAAATGGAGAAAGTGAGGCACAATGTCAATAAGGCTGTTTGTGCCTTTTTAAGAGATGTTGGCATGTCCTCTTTTCACAATGAAAATATTATGTTTCGTAGCACATTCATTTTTCGCAAAGATGGCGTCCATCTTACATATGCTGGCAATCAGATTTTTCTTAGAAATGTACAAAATGCATTGCGACCTTTTTTGGAATTATAGTCATCTATTTTACATTAGATGTTGACGAATCCAAGTTTTTCAAACACACAAAACACCACCAAAAGGCTCTTTTCAGAGCCACCACTTACTCCCAGAGAAAAGTGCATTGGTTCTGCTAGGGGAGCACACCAAAATGTTATCTGTCCTCGGACTGTCCGCAGACTTTTAAAAAATGTGCAGGGCCCTGCACTGTTTATTTGACACTTCTATTTTTAAACTGTGAAAGGTGGCTCTGAAAAGAACCTTTTTTTTGGGGATTTTTGTTGTTTTATATTTTTTTTCCTTTTTTATACACGACACACTAGGAGAGGAGGGAAAAGGAGGGTAAGGAAGGGACACCAAACACAGGGATAAGAAAGGGCAGGTGGAGAGAGGAAGATGTAGGGTGGGCCTTATTTAGGTAGGTAGCAGGTCTTCTGGAGGTCCGTGCCCGTAGTCTCGAAAGCACTTCGAAGACTCTCCCCCCTGCAGACGACTGCATCATAGTAAATACACAATATTGTGACCCTCGAAAGGTAAGGGTCAACAGCATTGCGAATGGCCTGTGAAGCAGCTGGAGGGATGCGCTCTCTCACAGGAGTGTCTCTTGTGGTGAGAGGAGCGGAAACGGAGGATGCTGTGGAGGAACTCAACCTACTACGTTCATCACAAGGTACAACCTTGCGAACATCCCACCATGGAACGAAGTCAGGTATAGTGTCCGTAGGACACCTTTATTTTGTTTGACTACGCACATCCCGGACACCGCGCCTGTTCTACAGACAGTTCCATCTTGGTTGCGAACGTTATGGATAGGTATGGTGTCCTTAGGACACTTCCATTTTGTTCATTTACGGACAACCCGGACACCAGGTGTGTTCTAAGAACAGTTTGATCTTTGTTGCGAACGGTGCAGAGAGGTATAGTGCCCTTAGGACACCCCCATTTTGTTAATTTACGGACATCCCGGACAGCTGGTGTGTTCTAAGTACAGTTCCATCTTGGTTGCGAATGGTATGCACAGGTGTAGTGTCCTTAGGACATCCACATTTTGTTAATTATGGACAGGCCGGACAGGCACGCTGACTGCCGACATTTCAGCCGCTTTAAAAAAAAATAAGATACAAAGAATTTCCATACAAGAAACATAACATTTTTTGATTTATATATACACAAATTATGAAAGAGAGGGGGAAGCAAAAACTTATACAAAAATAGGGGAATTATGGTTTTGGAGAGGATGGTTGGGAGAGGATGATAGGATGGAAATCTCATCAAAACGTTTATTTTGTTGTTCACGGTTTGGGGATAGTTCACTGGGACATGGAGTGGGGGCACAGGTACAGGTGGGACAATGGTACTTAATTTTTTCTTTGATGTGGTCCTCCACTAACTGTTTCAAACTATCGAAATTTTCCTTAAGTTTGTCTACTATTTGCTCAGTGCGTTCGAGAGTCTTTTCCATTGTGTCTTTTGGAGTCACATTTTCAATCTTTGTGTGGTCTGTAAAAAATAAACATATATATGTTAAATACACATTAGGTAATGATTATTAATTTCCTTGTATAGACAAGTGTCTACCATTATTATCACTCTCTTCAGACATTTCCTCATGTGGAAAATTTTCTTCCAGCCACTCTAAAGTACTGCACATTTCTGTGTGAAAAACAAAAATATATTAATTATACTGTACCTGACACAAAAAGTACAGCAATATATACCAAAAAATCAAGTTTACTTACTAGTTTCTGGAAAGTTGTGTTGCGTAGGTCTATTGTTGCTTCTAGCTCTGCAGTTTCTGTGAGGTAATTATGTTGGAGGTATATCTATTTTTTTATGGTATAATCCATTTTTATTACATATCGTATTTCAATGGCTGGTTGATGTGTTAAATATGTAGTTTCCACTGCTTATTTATTAATGTATATAATGTGTATATGTGCTGTTTTTTCAACTTGCGTAGTGGTTATATGGTATGAAAGAACAATTTCAAATCCCCCCTGCATGTTTGGGTAGTGTTGATGTCGTCTGTACCCGTCCGCGGACATCAAAATCATTAGCGGGGTGTTCGGTATGTTCTAAGTTAATTGTATACAAAATAAGCGAACCCTAGTACACATCTTTCAAATTTATACTATGAAAATGGATATTCAGTAAAGAAACTTAGAGATGTTATGGTTAATTTGCACTACTAAAAACCTATGAAATTCAGTAAAAAAACTTTGTTAAAGGGACATTATGGTTAAGTTGCGCTACTAAAAACATATGAAATTCAGTAAAAAAAACGTTGTTAAAGGGACGTTATGGTTCCAAGTAAAACCGAAAAACCCTTGAAATTTGCCAGTTATGGTAAGCTAAGCAACCATAACTCACGCCACCACTGTGCACTGCTAAGACTAACACCCAGGACATCAAAGATGACATCACAAATGTCATTGATGACATCACTGATGACATCACATGTTTGGCTCTCCATTTTTTCCTTTACAGACATATCTAGGCCACATGGTTTTCTTCAGTAACAGGCAGGAACAAAACATTGAAAAGATACTATATTTGTAGACTTATCCTTCAAGTATGTTGTTACAGTAATTCCCTTAGGGTCAAGTCACATAATATGAAACATATACATAGCAGAAAACACAGGCTTGAAAGACGCAATCTTTTCTGTGCATGAAGATAATCATTAGGGTTGTCAGCACTTTCTCATAGTTTTTTTTATTACTGTACTTTCCCTGTATATGCTCATATTTGTATACATTGTACTCACACTCCTTTCCTTAGGGTCCAGTCACATCATGTGATACACATACATAGGGTAAGTATCAGCATTGAAACAGAGCAATCATTTCTCTGCATAAAGAAAATCAGTTAGGTTCTGAACTCTTTCTGCTACTATTTCTGCTTTTTTGCTTACTTCACTTTCCCTGTATATACTCATATTTGTATGTGTTGTTGTCTCTTTGTGTTTTGTCTGTAATAATGCAATTATGCATTAAGTGGGTTTTATTAGCTACTTGTTACATGTTTCACAGTACGCAAAACTCTAATCACAAATATGATTGATTAGTGCAACTTAACCGTAACGTCCCCTTAACAAAGTTTTTTCATTGAATTTCATAGGTTTTTATTAGTGCAATTTAACCATAACGTCTAGGAACATCTGACTTAATTGCGGACCTCCGGAAAGTGCCACATGACCATATGCTGTCGCTCGGCATGATGACGTGTTCGAGAACCCGTCCGCACTTCACGATAAGATCTGTGCTTCATAGACTGAATAAGATTTTCCAACATTTCTATTTACATTTTTGTGTTATGCTAATGGCTATATTGTGGCGTTTATCCTCCGTTCCAGGGATGGAACTGTGGATAGCGGCCTGGCAGCCCAAGTTATCAGCCCAAGCGAAGCGATGGGAGATAGAGAGGTCCCTGGACCATTATCCCCCATTCCAGCCCCAGTAATGGGTGATGAAGGCCATTAGCACCCTTGGTTCCCAAAGCGGGCCTTTGGCGTCCCAGTGTAGGAAGGAAAATCCTTTTCCAAGATGTCCACCATAGAAAGGGAAGGTGGGGTTCCATACAGGGCCCCTCTTCGCTTTCCATGGCAGCCTGCAGAAGGCAAAAAGAAAACTCTATGACCATATTACCACAAGCACATTTTTCTTCCTTTTCAAATCTATCCCAATTTTGAATAACTTTACCACAAAGCCAGTCCCAGGTGGGCATGGCCACTTTAACCCATGTTTTCTCCCTCGTGGACATGACCAGTAGCCAGATTGTCCGGATCATGACCTTATTCCATGACCCGGACAATCGGGCCACTGTCCATGGCCACAGGCTACACATCAGTCACTGAAGGTATATTGCTATTTTTTTGTACCTACATTATGACATTTGTCAAAAAATAAAACGCAGGCACATTTGCAAAACCATGCTTTCATGTCCTTCTCAATGCTCCTTACACAAGTTTGCTGGAAATCCACCCATTTTATTTTTTCAAAAGTGTCAAATGATGCACATAGAATTGTCATATAACCTAGCCCCCACTTGACAAAATCCATTCAAACTTTACAAAAACATGTATATCTAGATCTATAATCTTGTTGCAAACCTTTGTGTAGATTTGTCAAATGGCACCACATTTATAAGCCTTTAAAATATTTTGGGACCCCCCCCTCTAATCCTGCCTCCTCTTGACAAAATCCCACAGAACTTCAGAAAAACATTTATATCTATTTGTATTATCGGTTTGCCAAATTAAGTGTATATTCGTCAAATGGCACCTCATTTATAAGCCATTAGATTATTTTGGGACCCCCACTCTAATTTTGCCCCCTCATGACAGACTCACACCAAACTCTGTAAACTCATTCGGAATCAGGTCAGGTACATGCAAAATGTCATGCAGTTCTATTAAGTGGCACCAAAGTTATAAGCCATTCAAGAACTGCATTCACCAACCCTGTAATGCTGAGGTGTTCGCAAACTTCACAGGACTATTCGCGAACATCCAAACTGTTCGCGGACTTTTGCGGCAAAAAGCACCCATTTTTTTGCTTCTTGCAGCCATATCCCATTCCATCCTCATCACCCCTCACCTCCCCAGAGATTATTTGATAAGTTTGACAAGTGCAATGTTGTGTTTTTTAATATGTTTTTACCGCGATGTCCGCGGACACCAGCCGATGTCCGCGAATCCAAGATGGCAGCCATTTCCAAAAATCTGACGCACCTCCTGCTTCACGCCAATCAATCAGCGAACACGTTGGGTGTCCGCGGACATGACGCAAGTCAATTAGCCAATCGGTGTCCTGTCCGCGGAGCGAAAAGGGAAGTGTGTCCGCAGAGCAGACATAGATATCACTTTTTGCTTTACGTTTTGGTAATTTTCCCAAAAACTGCTGGACGGATTTACACCAAATTAACAAAAGCACGCTTTAGGGACCAAGCCTCCGCTCCTGCCACAAATTTTGTGAAAATCCGTCCAGCGGTTTGGGCTGTAGGCGTGAGCAAAGTTTTTTTTCCCATTATGTCTATGGGAAAAAAAAAAAATTGGCACCCCCCTTTAACTTTGCCCACCCAGTACCAAACCTCACCAAACTTTGCAAAACAATTCAGAGTGGGCCATATACTTTCTTTGCAAAGTTTGGTGAGTATTCGTCTAAGGGGAGTGAAGTTATAAGCCGCTCAAAAAGTACTCTTCCTATGGGATTAGCAACTTAACCATAACTACACGGCCACTATTGTGGCCGTGTAATATATATATATATATAAAACCCACTAACCAAACCTAACATTTCTTCATACTTAACTCACACAAAAAACCTCACAACCACTTCCCTCACAGCAAACTGCACGCACTTCACCACCCCGCAACAACTATCAACACATAAATCGCAACAACAGCACCCAAGGTCTCGCTTCGATCCTATATTCACACCCAAGCTCAGCGCACAGTGAAAACCGAACTGAAGCTGCCAACAGCACACCACTTTCTCACTCTCCCACATCTTCCTCACCCACTAACCCAACCCCACCTCTTTGTTTACAGATCCACCTGAGCGCCTGGAGACCAACTCCATTGGTGGCGGTGTGCTATATAAATACCATTAACATTAACATAGCACCTTTTACATTTTCATATTCTGACTGTCAGTGAACAAAACCACCTTGCCTAAATATATCAGTGAACAAAAACAAGTGGCCTAGATATGTGATGTCCTCATTGATGTCATCAGTGACATTTGTGATGTCATCGTTGATGTCCTGGGTGTTAGTCTTAGCACTGCACGGTTGTGGTGCGAGTTATGGTTGCTTAGTTTACCATAACTGGCACATTTCTGGGGGGTTTCGGTTTTACTTGTAACCATAACGTCCCTTTAACAACGTTTTTTCACTGAATATATTTAAATATATATCGTAGGAAGTGGTACCTTGGAAAAGAAGAAATAGAAGAAGTGAGTGAATGTAGTTATCTAGGTGTATTGTTCACTACTTCTAAAGCAGAGGATGTCATTAATAGAAATTACATTTTTAAAGTGAATCCTATTATGTCAACGATATGTGGATTTATTAATCACTATGGAGGTTTTGGTCTTAAAGAAATAATTTTTAGCATTTAAACAAACAATAATCCCTACAGTCTTATTTGACGCTGAAACCATGCTAGACTTAAATTGGCTGAATCTGATTGAAGGACTATTCTGGAGCACAGTATTGGGTCTTCCTCAAAGAAATCTGATTCAGAGTATAAGATTAGAAATAGGTTTTGTCTCAATATATACAAGCACAAAGACACGCACAGGGGTTTACTATTTAAAAGTACTTATTTTGAAGAAAGACACTATCACATACTACATATTAAAGTCGGCAGATAAAAGAAATAATGGAATACTAAATGCATTTCAAGTGGAAATCATGAACTCTAATTGAAATATAATATATTGGATTGGGAAGTGAACAATCTTTTAGAAGTAGAAACACAGTGCAGACAGTTTAAACATAAGACCTATCAGTAGCATTGGATCAATAATCCGAATACCTAAAGAGTGAAAGAAGTATGCAGGATTTTATTTATATGTAGAAAAGTTTAAGGGGGTAATTCATAGAATTCAGCGCACAAGTGGCGCACGCGGCTGGCGCACAGTGTGCGCGTGCGAATCCCTGCGCCAGCCGCGTGCGCCAAAACCCATTTCCGCGCACAGCGTATTCATGGATTCCAGCTACCAAAACCAGCCGTGGCGCACAGTGGCGCAGCGACCCTGCTGCAGCGCCAGTTATGCCCCCAAGAACGCCTCTCACGCAGGGAAAAGCCATCAAAATCCTCAATCCAGCGCAAAGGGCTGCGTAACCCTGTACCAGCACGGCAAGCGGGCTACGTGTAGCACTGGGCTGCGCGGGAAGTACCTCACGTCATTTCAGCTAGGTACGTGCATTTCAGGGGTGCGTGGGAAGTTTCACACGCGATTCCATCAGGGTACGTGTATTTCAGGGGTGCGCGGGAAGTTCCACACGCGATTTCAGCAGGGTACGTGTATCTCAGGGGTGCGCGGGAAGTTCTACACGCAATTTCAGCAGGGTTCGTGTATTAAAGGGGTGCGCTTGAAGTTCCACACGCGATTCCATCAGGGTACGTGTACATCAGGGGTGCGCGGGAAGTTTCACACGCGATATCAGCAGGGTACGTGTATTCCAGGGGTGCGCGGGAAGTTCCACACGCAAATGTCCTGGCTACGTGTATTTCAGGGTGCGCGGGAAGTTCCACACACGAATCTCCTGGCTACGTGTATTTCAGGGTGCGCGGGAAATTACACACGCGAATCTCCTGGCTACGTGTATCTTGGGGTGCGTGGGAAGTTTCACACGCAAAGTCAGCAGGGTACAGGTATATCAAGGGTGCGCGGGAAGTTACACATGCGAATCTCCTGGCTATGTGTATCTTGGGGTGCGTGGGAAGTTTCACACGCAAAGTCAGCAGGGTACATGTATATCAGGGGTGCGCGGGAAGTTACACACGCGAATATCTTGGCAACGTGTATTTCGGGGTGCGCGGGAAGTTTCACACGTGATATCAGCAGGGTACGTGTATTCCAGAGGTGCGCGGGAAGTTCCACACACGAATGTCCAGGCTACGTGTATTTCGGGCTGCGTGGGAAGTTTCACACGCGATATCAGCAGGGTACGTGTATTCCAGGGGTGCGCGGGAAGTTCCACACGCAAATGTCCTGGCTACGTGTATTTCAGGGTGCACGGGAAGTTCCACACGCGAAACTCCTGGCTACGTGTATTTCGGGGTGCGCGGGAAGTTACACACGCGAATCTCCTGGCTACGTGTATCTTGGGGTGCGTGGGAAGTTTCACACGCAAAGTCAGCAGGGTACAGGTATATCAGGGGTGCGCGGGAAGTTACACACGCAAATCTCCTGGCTACGTGTATCTTGGGGTGCGTGGGAAGTTTCACACGCAAAGTCAGCAGGGTACATGTATATCAGGGGTGCGCGGGAAGTTACACACGCAAATGTCCTGGCTACGTGTATTTCGGGGTGCGCGGGAAGTTTCACACGTGATATCAGCAGGGTACGTGCATATCAGGGGTGCGTGGAAAGTATCACACGCGATTCCATCAGGGTACGTGTATTACAGGGGTGCGCGGGGAGCACCACATGTGAATTGCATGTGTGTGTCCTCCCAGGTGTTCCCTGTACACCCTCTACGGCCCATGTCCAACTCATGTCCCCACCACCCCCACCCCCCAGCACTGTGGGGCACCTGCCAGCAGGCCCCCACCCATGTCCAACTCATGTTCCCCACCACCCCCACCCCCCAGCAGTGCAGGGGCACCCTCCACCAGGCCCCCACCCATGTCTCCCACCACCCCCACCCCCCCAGCAGTGCAGGGGCACCCTCCACCAGGCCCCTACCCATGTCCAACTCATGTCCCCACCACCCCGACCCCCAGCAGTGCAGGGGCAGCCTCCACCAGGCCCCCACCCATGTCTCCCACCACCCCAACCCCCAGCAGTGCAGGGGCACCCTCCACCAGGCCCCCACCCATGTCCAACTCATGTCCCCACCACCCCCACCCCCCAGCAGTGCAGGGGCAGCCTCCACCAGGCCCCCACTCATGTCTCCCACCACCCCCACCCCCCAGCAGTGCAGGGGCACCCTCCACCAGACCCCCACCCATGTCCAACTCATGTCCCCACCACCCCACCCCCCAGCACTGTGGGGCACCTGCCAGCAGGCCCCCACCCATGTCCAACTCATGTTCCCCACCACCCCCACCCCCCAGCAGTGCAGGGGCACCCTCCACCAGGCCCCCACCTATGTCTCCCATCACCCCCACCCCCCAGCAGTGCAGGGGCACCCTCCACCAGGCCCCCACCCATGTCCAACTCATGTCCCCACCACCCCCACCCCCCAGCAGTGAAGGGGCAGCCTCCACCAGGCCCCCACCCATGTCTCCCACCACCCCCACCCCCCAGCAGTGCAGGGGCCCCCTTCACCAGGCCCCCACCCATGTCCAACTCATGTCCCCACCACCCCCACCCCCCAGCAGTGCAGGGGCAGCCTCCACCAGGCCCCCACCCATGTCTCCCACCACCCCCACCCCCCAGCAGTGCTGGGGCACCCTCCACCAGGCCCCCACCCATGTCCAACTCATGTCCCCACCACCACCACCCCCCAGCCCTGTGGGGCACCTGCCAGCAGGCCCCCACCCATGTCCAACTCATGTCCCCACCACCCCATCCCCCAGCACTGTGGGGCACCTGCCAGCAGGCCCCCACCCATGTCCAACTCATGTTCCCCACCACCCCCACCCCCCAGCACTGTGGGGCACCTGCCAGCAGGACCCCACCCATGTCCAACTCATGTTCCCCACCACCCCCACCCCCCAGCAGTGCAGGGGCACCCTCCACCAGGCCCCCACCCATGTCTCCCACCACCCCCCAGCAGTGCAGGGGCACCCTTCACCAGGCCCCCACCCATTTCCAACTCATGTTCCCCACCACCCCCACCCCCCAGCACTGTGGGGCACCTGCCAGCAGGCCCCAACTCATGTTCCCCAGCCAACATGTCATCACAATCTAGATCCCTGGTCCCTATGGTCAGCCTCCAAATGCAAAACACCCACCCGAGTATTGCATCCAACCACTCAGAAATGGCAATTACATGACAGAACACCAATTGCAAGTTTCGAAACAAACATATGTCCCTCAATACACCCAATGGGTGTCAGTGAATCTGAAAACTCATATCATGATATGCATGAAACCAATGAGATGATACTACACATTGAAGTTCAATAAAAAAATATGTATTAAAGGAAACATAAATAGATTCAAAAATAAAGAAACAGAAATGGGAATGTACAAAAAAGAAAAGAAGCATGTCCGTGAAAAAAAGCAAAACCAAAAATCATAATCCAAAGTAATGGTGTCCAAAGTCACTGTCCACAAAAGAAAATCCAATGGGAAATAATAATTGAAAGCCATTGCTCCATGGGTAAATTGTGAAAGAAAAATAAAATCCAACAGTGAAATATGTACAGACGAACAAGCCAGGGTCCATTATCCCAACAAAAGAAATGAAACCTATCTAACAACACTAACTAATAAAATAAACTATATACAAAAATGTGGCCAATGTCCAAAAGGTCCAAAATAAATAATAAAACAAAGGAAACTTAACACTAACTACATAACTATGTACAAGGGCAGCGGGCTAGTCTGACGGGTCACTTTTGGATGTCCCGGGCCAGGGCATCATCGAACTCCTGCTCAATGTCCCAGAGGCGGTCCTCCTCCATTGCCCCGAGGGTCCGCAGGGCCGTCGACGTGTCCACCTCCAACCCCCTGCGGATTGCCTCGAGGCACTCGGCCCACCTCAGGGCCCTCCGCATGGAGTTCTCCGCCCTGACCATTGTGAACCGTGCCTCTTCTGCCCGCTGCCGCTCCGCATCTATGGCGTGGCCCAACCGCTGCCACACGGAAGACACTCTCTGTCCTGGGTCCTCCTGCCCTCTGGCCGATGCCTGCCCCTCAGATAGTGAAGGCCCTGAGCCTTCATGGCTCCCACCACGTTGCTGCTGCTGCTGTGCCTCTGCCCGTGCATTGCCTCCTGCTGCCTGCACATCCTCCGCCGGCTGGGGTGCAGTCGTTGATGTGGCCACCCCTGCTGGACGTCCGACTCCCGACTGTGGCAGGGATGCCTCCTCCACCAGCCTGGCCGCACCGTCAGAGGCAGCTCCACAGGGCACCCAGGTGACTGATGGGTGGCAAGATGGCACGGAGGACGACTGGCGTGTAGGGGGTTCAGTTGAGTAGGGGGTCGTAGCAAGCCCCATCAAACGGAGGAATCCGGCCTGGGTGACCTGTCCCAGTAGGCTGACGTGGTCAACGAGCCATTCCAGATGACGTGCAGTCTCCTCATGAAAAGACTGCAGGTCACCTCGCATGGCCCGTTGACGCAACGCCACACCAGTCAGGACAGGCTCAACCCGGACCCGGATAGCCACGTCCGCAGGCAGAGGAAGGCCAGTTGTCGTTTGCTTATCCCCTGCCTGAAAACGGGTCTGGACGTAGGCATCCCTGCTGGTGCAAGATGATGCAGGGACAGGATCAGGGACAGGATTGCACACAGGCACTTCCGCGGCTGCCTGTGCTACCTCCTGTCCCTGGTCCTGCACTGCACCACTAGCACCAGTGGGATCCCCACCTCCAGACCCTGTCTCTGTTGCTTGCATGGCCTCCTCCTCCACCAAACCCCCCACCAACCTGGATGACTCCGTGCCATCTTCCCCCGTTGGGCACTGTGGGGTCCCAGCTGCCCCTTTTGCTGCCGAGGAGTCCAACTCCAACCTCCGCCTCTTGGACCTCCCCCCGGCAGCTGCGGCCTGGGACACGGCACCGGACTCCTCACTCCCCGACGAGATGACAACCTGGGAGGGGAGCCGGGCCTTGCGTCTCCGGCTGGCGGTGGGATCCCCGCCGCTGTGCTCCACAGCACCTTCTCCGCCCTCTTCATCAGTCGATGCTGCAGACAGGGAGAAATAAAACACAGGCATCAGGGTACTGTACAATGGACACATACACACATGATAGTTGTACATGAGTGGCATTGGCAAACCTCAGACATGCCAACACAATCCCCAACACACATGTCATTTCAACTCGCACACATGAGCCATACCACAGCCATATCAGAACTGCCAGCACCATCCATACACATACAACAGCATGAGCAGGCAAAGCTGAGCCAGACATCACATGCAACACAGGAAGTGCACCACACATGTACACACACCACCACACTTGCATGCATGTGTACACCTCTGCCAAGTGTTGCAGTGTTCAGATGGGCATCCATGTCACATCTGCCAATCAGGCTTCCACATCCCGCTGTCACATGCATCCATGTTGCATCACTGTTGCACCCTTGTCAAATACACACAAATGCACATGTACACAGTGCTGATATATGCAGCTGAAAACAACATACATGCGTGACATCACGGACATGTCTACTTACATACACATTCATCCAAACATGTGTGCCCACACAACTGCATTTGGCATGCAAGCCTACACACACAAGCACCATCCATGCCTCACACATTACAGCCCTTGCATGTGTTAGCCCCACGGCCCTGTACACCCCCACCCATACTCGACCCCATACAAACAGATGTGCAACCTGCACACTACTGAAACATCACCACACGCACAGCTCACAATCAGGATGCATGTACACTTACCGCTCGACTCCAGACGGGTCTGCCTCTCAAGGACCTGGATGTGGAGCGCTGGGGATATGCGTTCCAGGACCCTCATTTGATCTTCCGACAAGTGGCCCCGGCGCCCCTTGGCATCCGCTGCCTTCAAGAGGCGCCGGGCCTTGTTCAGGGTCCTGGACCTGAAGTCCTCCCAGCGCTTCTTGACATGTTGGAAGTCACGGACTGCCACCCCCTCCGCGTTGATGGCAGTCACGATGTCAGTCCAGATCCGAGTCCGTCCTTCCTTGTCGGCGCGGGAACTTCCGAAGAGGGCATCATATTGCCCCAGGACTTGCTCCACCAGGACACCAGCTTCCCTGGCACTGAAGCTGGTGCCCCTCTGCCTCTCCGGCCTGGGGTTGTCAGTGGTGCCAGATGTTGCAGTGCCCGAAATGACAACCCCAGAGGCAGGAGTGGGTGGGCAACTGGGTCCTGGGGCTGGGCTGTGGAGCGATGGAATCCCAGTCGGGAGTCTTCGGTTCCAGCAGGGGTGGTCACAGCAACAGCACCCCTGGCTGATGTGCAGGCAGCAAATGGCAGGGCACGTGGGCAGCAGGCAGTCAGGCAGCAGCAGATGGCAGGTGGGAGCGTGCTCGGGGCTCTGGGGGGCAGTAGTTTGGCCTTCTGAGAAGGAGCGTGGTCTTCCGTGTGCTTACGCGTGGCCAGCTTGATACGGAGTGATTTGGCACATGAAAATTTGGCACGTCAGCGTGTAATTCGAGGAAAGGCCCTTAGCGCGTAAGTGCGTCTGCACGCATACGCAATTTCATTGGACAGAAGGCCCCGCAAGCGCCCCTGTGACGTGACGTGCACAGGCGTGCATGGGCATTTCAGCGCGCGTGAAAAACTGCACGTCCGCGTGTAATACGAGGAAAGGGCCCATGCGCGTAAGTGACGTGACGCACGCGTGCGTTTCCCTGAGCACGGGTTAAAGGTGAGCGGGCCCAGCAGTTCGCTGTACGTGCCTTTCGTGGAGACCGACGTGTGTTGCTGCTTCCTGTTGTTTCGCGCGCCATCACAACTTCACAGCTATCAAGGACGTATCTCTTCTTTTGGCGGGGGTATTGGCTACGCGTGTTTTTCTGCATCGCGCTAGTCAGACGGTGAGTCGCACACGCTCTTTTTCCCACTGCGGGTGCCCCTGTGTATCGCATCCATTTTAGATGTCTTAGTAGCCTGCGTGTCCCACGCGTACGTGTTATTCGTGTTACTGGGTGCCACCGCGTACTGCGGGAGGTTGAATCCACGCACGTAGGCTGCAGGGTTGCGTGCACGGTTTTACTGCAGTTTTGGGGTGCCTGAGCATTGCGTGACCCGCCACTACATCACCGGGGTCACATACAGCCTTGCAGGTGCAGGGGGGCTGTTAACATCTTGCTTCCCACCCCCTTCACCCCTATTGCCCAGGTCAATTGTGGTGTACACCTCCCATTGGCACCACTCCATCTGTGCCGGCACTACTACATCTGTGCCATGGTTGGGAGGCCACCAAAGGTGAGGGGCGCCTCCGCTGGGCGTCCTCCTCGTGGTGGGCGTGGTCGGGGACGTGGCCGTGGTGACCAGGGAGTAGGGGGACTCCAGGGTGTCCAGGGCGGCCACAGAGGGGGAAGAGGCAGGGGTGCGCCACTTGAGCACAATGTTGTGCCATGTGTTGGTGCAGTCATGCCACCACCCCTGTGGTTCTGGGGGATGCAGCTTCTGCATCTGGCACTTGCGCCCATGTGACCCGGCTGTCCGTTCCATCAACTGCCACGGGCCCAAGGGTAGTGGTAGCTGCAGGTGCAGCTGTGGACACCGCCACCCAGGCTCGGGGTCTGCCAGCGCAGGCTGCGTTGGCACTTGAAGAGCCCTTGGTAGATCTCCAACAGGCCAGGGGGAAACCATAGGGGCAGGCCGGGCTGCTCAGACCAAGACACGTGTCCCTGGGGCAGTCATGTCATCTGCTGCCCCGAACAGCCGGGTGTTGGCAAGTGCAGGGGCAGATGCACCCAACAGCACCCCGGTTGTGAGTCTGCCAACCAGGACCGTTGCGGTCAGTGACCCTGCCACTGCTGATGTTGCTGCGCAGGGTCCATTAGTGGGCACCCAGCTGCCACTGACACAAGTCAGGCCTTTGGTCATCCCTCCACCTGCCACTCCCTTGGCTCAATCCACCGAACCCACTGGCAATACTGGTCAGGGCGGTATTTGCCAGCCAGGGTCTGTGCCACAGTCCAAGAGGAGGAAGGTTGCACCTGCAGCACAGGCTGGGACCCCAGACACAGACACGACCTGCTGCACGTCGAGGAAGAAGCCTTTCTGTAAGCAGGAACTGGACTTCCTCGTGGACTACGTGCGGGGCCACAGCCGTGACATGCTAGTGGGTGCCAATAGTCACACTACGGCTGCCCAACGTGACACCCACTGGAAGCATGTTGCGGAACATGTCAGTTCATTCGGCCATGAGGTGCGCAAGGCGCAAGAGTGCAAAAAGCGTTGGAATGACATCAAACGCAGCACTAAGGCTAAGCGTGCCTCTAATTACAACTTGACTCTGGTGACTGGCGGTGGGCCTGCACCAGAGGAGGAAGAGCTCACTCCGCATGAATTGGTCGAAGGAGTGGACTTTGATGCCCAGTCCAGTGAGTGTGATGCGTGTTTGTTGAGGACGTGTGTGTTTCACTTGTGGGATGTGTTGTGCATGATTGCCGCTACATGTGACGTGTACATGGTTCTGATGTGTAAGTAATGCAATGCTTCCGTCATGCATGTCTCCTCTGCCTGCATGCGGGGACTCCATGTAGGCATGCTCCCTTGCCCCTCCTCCGCCACTCTGCACCCCAGTTCCACATTTGCACTGGTGTTCTTCAATCTTGCCAATGTGTACTTTCTTGTTCATGCGTCCTGTGTAGATGCTAACTTCCAGCGTAGAATCTGCCAAACATATGCCGTGTGGTGCAGCCTTAGTACTTGATGCAGGGTATCTCACTTGTACTGTGCATAGGCCAGATGTCCCGCAGGGACATGAGTGCCCATTCATGCTCCATGTGCATTGCACGCATGCCCCTATGTGTCCTTGACTGGATGATCACTGTAATACAAGTCCTTGGTTACATACATTGCCTGCCATCTCATCAGCCTTCCCATGTCAACTGTGGCTCAGTCCTGCGTTGCACACATGTTTAGGGTCTGACAATCTGTGTGGCTCACAGGCCTCAGCCTGTTCAATGGCCAATGACTCTGTCCAACTGTTGTTGTGTCTTCTTCACACATGGGCGGAATCCAGAGTTTTCATCATGTATCCTGCTTACTGTCCCTGCATCATTTGCAGTGTTGTCACTTGAATCACATTCAGCTGTTGATGCCAGTCAACACTGCCTGTCAATACACAGGTGTATGGTCAGCGTTTTGATACCATGCTAGGCATCCCTGCTTTGGTACTGGGGTGGAGGGGTGCTTGGCTTCTAGATATGGTACACATTGAATGCACAATGCACGTGATGTCTGAATTTGACATTACACAGCCTTCACATTTCCTGGCATACACCATGTAGTCCTTGTACATGTAGGTAGTGAGTGGCGTACACATTTTCTGCACTGCATAGACCCACTTCCATGGAAACTGCCACCTTTCAACAGGTCTGATCACAGAAGCAATTCAAAGTTTACCCAGCATGCATGGCAGGTTATATGTTGTGTGTCACATGTCTGCCTGATGCGTTTGCTGTCGGTGTGTGTGTGTGTTGTGTGCTTCTGACATGTGTAGTGACCTTTTTTCTCTCTATTTTTCAGGTGATGACGCAATGGAGGCGGAGGATGGTGTTGTCATGCCAGACACAGGGTTGTTACCACTACATCAACCCGGCACTAGTGGGGGTCGTGGGGTGGTAGGCCACGAAAACCCCCAAGTGCTACAGTCCATTTTGTCTTTGGCTGCCTATGAGTCCAGCCTTGATGACAACTCTGAGGTCCATGTTGAGTTGGATGAGCATCAAGTCCATGTGTCAGGGGTGAGTGATTCTGATGTGGACACTCCTCTGTCTGCGACCCCTGCACTGAGGGATCAGACAGTCTTGGTTCCTCCGCCCGTGGTGGATCGGGACGCAGGGTCACCCTCCACACCAGTCACTGATGTGCCTGGGACATCACGTCGACGGGGGCATGTAGTCGTGCAGCCGCGGGCGGTGCCAACACAGCGAGGACCCCCGGTCCTTGGGTCCCTCAGGTGTCAAGCCCGGCAACGCGGTCGCCGCGCGCAACCGCAGTATACTGAGTGGGAGCAAGACATGACTGCCAATTCAGAACGGCAGGGGGCAGCAATGGAGAACATCGCTGAGAGCATGGAGCGTGTGGCCCGATCTGTGCTCCCCCCTGCTAGGCAGGTGCTTCTCCAGCAGCAGGCAGCACGGTCCATGGCCCGCTCGCTCAGGCTGGGCTTGGTGGCCCCAGACAGCGCACGCCAAGCTGAAATGTCGTCTCTGCGTCAAGCAATTGCTGCTCACGCAGAGGCGCACATGGATTCCCTGAGGGAGGAGTATGCTTCCCTCAGATCCACTCTGGGTGTCCTTATGATGTCCCAGAGGCAGCAGGCAGAGGAGAGGTTTGCACAGCTTGAGCATACCATCTCGGCTGAGCAACAGGCTTGCTGGGAGGTGCAGCAGTTGTCCAGCCAGGCCTTGCAGGAGGAACTCCGTGTTACACGTGCTACCTTGCAAGAGGAAGCACGTGTATCACGTGAGGTTCTGCATGCAGACCTACATCACATCGCCACACAGAACCAGGCTCACCCGTCCGGCAGACTTGCTGCCGACGAGGGGCAAGCTGCGGCTAGGCGTGGCCAGACTACTGTGCCACGTCCATCTTTACAGGATGAGCCAGACTCGGATGACCATCTATCTCCCACATAGGTCGGGCTGTGCAGGCGTTGAGCCCATGGAGGTTTTTTTTTTGGCTCAGCTTCATCGCATGTGGATGTTGAGCAGCACCCTGTACCTCCCCCCTCCTGGGTGCCTCCCCTCCCCCCGGGTCGTATGTGGCCATTTTTGATTTTTCTTTTAGTTTAGTTAGTTAAGTTTCTGTTTGATAGTTAGTTTAATTAGGTAATGTAGGTTTTCCATAGTTAGTGTAATTAGTTAATAGTTACTATAGTTTAAAATTGCTTGTCTATTGTGCTTTCATGTGACGGTGCAGTGCTTTGTGGCTTTTGAAGGCATACACTGTCTGTTCCAGCTGGGCCCTTCAGGCTTGTCTTGTGTATGTGTTTGCTGCTTGGGGTCCTTGACTCACATATGCCACTCCTGCCTCCCTTATCCATGGGCTTGCAAGGATGGTTCGGTGTCACAAACTTTTACACAAGGGCTTTGGACTGTCATATCTGTGGCATGTCTGGTGCTGTGTGACTTGTGTTTACACCCCTAGTGGGGATAATTTTGGTGTTATTGTCCACTGTTGAGCTTTTGCTAGATGGGGGTTTCATGATTAATGTGTACATTCATTGCTATGCATTGTGTAGTATGTTTCTTATCTTTACTGTACACATGCTTGTTGCAATTCATGCTGTAGATAGTGTTCCACACTTTGGATGTGAAAGACGGACTGATGGTGTGATTTATGATGTGACTTTCTGACATGGTCAAGTAATGAGATGCCTGAAGAGACACACACAGATGACTTTGAAGCATTAATCATGTGTTTCATGCCCTTTCTGCAGGGGGATGAGCCTCCAGAGCACCTTTGCCAGCAAACATGGCCCATTGGACGACGGAATTCTGGACACGTTTGTTGGTGCCCACATGCACATGTGTGCACAAGCAGAGGCACAGGGATTGCAGACCTACATCCTAGAATTGCTGACGTGTTCCAAGGAACGCCAGGCAAGGTGAGCAGCACAGGGGGGCCACAACACAGCAAAGCTTGCACCAGGCGAGTTGCACATGCAGGCTTAGTCACAGCACTGAGGGTGAGCTTGGACGAATATTGGTGTTGAAGCACACAATGCAGCTCAGATGTGTTGGTGGACTGATGGCTGTTGATTGTAAGGTTGTCTGGGACACCTGCAGGGGCAGTGGCACATGCCCTCCGGTACACCAAGGTCCATTGAGGCACTTGTATCAACCATGTAGCCTTCCGAGACATGGAAAGGGGCAGCTCACAAGGACATACAGCAAGGGACATACTCGGGTGCAGTGCATTTCATTTCCATGTACTTTATGATAAATGCACTGCCAACTTTGTTTCGGTCATGGTGGTACGCAATTTGCTCTGAAGTCATGGCTTGCTATATGGGTCTGTCTGCTTACCTAGGGAACATTCATGTTGCGTGAATTGTGACACATTGGTGTTCCATTTGCCACGCACCCACCGGCGGCTGACTTACTGCATTGACTGTGTATGACCCGTCACAGGGGTAATGTTATATATGGGTACGAAGCATCTACACCAGATTGTCTGTTTGTAGAGTAGTTTGTTGCTATGGGGCATGTTTGGTGGTGTGTTTTTGTGTAATTGGCACGTACAGGTTGTTGACTGTGGCTCTCTTTTCAGCATTGCAGTGCTCCTGTAACCAGACCTGAGAGTGCGCAGGCAGGAGGCCAGCACTCAAAACCAGAGCTAAGTGTCTTGTTGTTTTTCTTTCAAACTGCTCTGCATAGGCTTGCTGGGGGGTGCAATAATGCATGGATGTATGTGTGATTCAATTTGGTATGTTTTTTTCCCCCTAATCACCCGGAATCCTATGCAATTTTGAACCCTGTACCCTCTACCCGGTGTTCCTGCTTCCCGTACCTATCCAAGCAATGTTCCCTAACCCTCTTTCCGCGCTGGGGTTGCGGATGCCTGTGTAAACCCCGAACTTGCAGGCGCCAAAACCCTAGAGGGGGTGGTTGGTTCGTACCACTCCTAAGCCTGGACTACAGAAGGCCATGACAATGATGTCCAAGTTTGTTTGGATTGTGTATGTGTTCATGCAGGTAGTACATTTTCGTGCATTCCCTACTTTCATGTGTCATTCCTCCTCCCCGCTCCTGCCACTCATTCCAGTTATCCAGTGTGCCAACACCTGTCCCGACTGCATATCCCTGAACCTCCTTCCCCACCAGGGTCTCAGGGGCCTGTGTGAGTTTGACCTTGCAGGCACCCGGGACACGGTGGGGGTGGTTGTTTCGTGACACTCCCGCGCCTGTACACGGGACCTGTGACAATACACATCCGTTCATGGTGCATCATCCTATTTTACTGTACCACACATGGTTCACATCCTGTTGTGACATTGTTTTACTGTGCTACCTTGGTTGTTGCATCATTGTGGTAGTACTTGGCCTTTGTGAGGTACTGCTACGTCAAGTCATCTACTGGAGGGTGTTCGGGTTCGTTTTTATGGCTTGGATTTTGTGATTTTGGAAATGAGTGTGGATTCTGAGGGTGCAGGCACCTTTTTACACACAAGGTGGGAGATGGTGACGAAGGGTAAAGGTGATCCTGTGGCCAGGTGGAATTGAGGGTTGCAGGCTCCATGACCCAGGTGCAGTTGTTCAGTGGGTCATGTTCATTTGTGAGGGGGGGGGTTGTTGTTGATAGTTGCCTTGCCCTGCAGTGTGATGGGAACTCTGACATTGTAATGGTGGTATCCTATGTACATGTTGTGTTGTGCTGATCAATGCCTGTTCATGTGTTGTGTTTACCTTTCAGGTGCGAGGGGATAGTTGTGGTTTGACATGCTGGGGTGTACACATGGTGAATGTTCACATGTGATGTGTAGAGAACACTGATGGTCACTTGAGTGCACATGCATATGTTGAGTGCATGTCCTTGCAGACCCACACATTTGCACTCTGATGCACTACATGTACTCCCAGCCTTGCATATCCACGTGTACACTTTTTGCCTTCTGGTGGCCACTGTGTCCCTGCAGCACATGTTCTGTGACCAATTATGGATCCTGTACATGCCTAATTTGCTTTTTGATATGGTCTGTCGCTTAGATGTGATGCTCAGGGTGTGCATCACACACAATGGCTGTTCACTGTGATGTGCGCTGAGCAGTGTGTTGCAGGAGTAGGACACAGCACACAGAAGCTGCAGTGCAATGTGCATGCAGACAGGCATTCATTGTTATGTTACGTCTACAACTCTTGTAATGCATTTGGAAATGACTTATTTTGGGTGGGAGGTTGTTGGTCAGTCATTTCATCTGATTCCAGGTCAGGCATCATTGTCTGATGCCACTGTACATTTTGGACATGGCAATGTGTACCTTATTGTTACTGTGTTGGTGTATGGGTATTGCTTTCCATGTCATGTTGTGGTTTGGGTGGGTTTGAGTGACATAACAGTGATGGCCATGGCCTGTTTTGCAGGTGTGTGTGATGCACACCTTGCATGTCAGGGTCATCCGCTTCTCAGAGCAACTAGCTGGGGGTAGATCTCTCTCTGCGGCAGGGCCCTCCCTCTGGAACAGCCTTCCTGCCTCACTTGAACTTGAGGGGAACCATCTCCGGTTCGGGAAGCACCTCAAGACCTTCCTCTTTGCTTCTGCTTTCTCTCTGCCTCTCCCTTGCGGAATTCTTCACTGGAACTGCACTGGATCTGCAACTGGGCCACTCTCACCGACCTCGGTCCCTGGCCCAGCCACTCTCCACTTGCACTGCCTCCCTGGCAACCCCTGCACTGCGCTACTGTCCCTCTATCCCTACAGCCCCCCCTTCCCAGCACTCGTCTGCACTTACCTTTGCAGTTGCCACCAGCTGACCTATGTATTTGTTTTTTGGTCTACTTCCCCTGTACTGCACCCCCCCCTCCCCTTCCCCTTGCACTTTTCCCTACCCCCTGCCCCTACTCTTGCACAATCTGAATGACACCTGGCCTAGTAGTACCGTTGTCTGTCTTACCTTGTTCCCCCCTCCCTGCCTCATCGCACCTTGAAATACTTGTGTATAGGCCATATCATGTCATATGTCATATGTGTGCCTTTTGGTCACACAGGATAGCTTGTGTTTAAGTAGCTAGGGATGCAGACGATGTGGCACTTCCATGGCAACTATCTCAGGGTGGTAGGGTTGTGACAGTTGACTGTCTCTTTGTCATCATCGATTGTCACCTGGTATGTGCCAGGCCTGTGTGCACTCCGCAGGGGTGGGAGTTTAGGTGAAAAATGTGGCCACAAGCTGGGTCCGGGCTTCCTCGCCACGTGCCCTGTCCCCTCCCATGGGCAGCGCCTGTGCCTGTGGTTGGGGATGTGGGGGCACCACCTTGTCCACCGGGACGCCCTGCCCTGTTGCAACATTGTGCAGGACACATGCTGCCACAATGATCCTGCACACTACTGGTGGTGCATAGAGTAGTTGCCCGCCAGAGCGGTTAAGGGAGCGGAAACGTGACTTGAGCACTCCGAATGTGCGCTCCACTATGGCCCTGGTTGCAATATGGGCGGCGTTGTATCTTACCTGGGGTGATGTGGTGGGGTTCCGGATTGGCGTCATCATGTGGTTGCTCAGAGGGTAGGCACTGTCCCCTGGGGAGGTGATAATAGTTGAGATTATTAGGGTTTGGGTATTTGTCTGTGTGTGACTTGCATGCATGTGCAAGGGCATTTGTACTCACCTAGGAGCCATGTGTCGCCATGCTGCCCAGCTTCCAGGGCCCGGCTCAGGGCGGACATTCTGTATATGAAACTGTCATGGGTGGAGCCAGGGTAGTTTGCATAGACAGAGGTGATGATTCCCTTTGCATCGCATACCACCTGTACATTGATGGAATGCCAGTGCTTGCGGTTTCGGTAGATGTGCTCAGTGGCCCTAGGTGGACGTAGGGCCACATGGGTGCAATCTATGGCACCGAGCACTTTGGGGAAGTGTGCCACCCTGAAAAAATCCAGGACAACGGCCTGCCTTTCTGCGGGTGTTCTGGGCATGTATATGTGCCTGCGGACTGAGGGGCGCGCTGTCATGATTGCCAGTACCTGGTGTAGGCAGCGTGACTGCGTGGCCTGTGAGAACCCCCCCACTATGGCAGTAGTCCGCTGAAATGACCCAGTGGCCAAAAAATGCAGGACATTGAGCAGCTTCTCCAAGGGGCTCAATGCTTGGGAGCAAAGGGTGGGGGATGTAAGGTCATCTTCCCACTCCCTGACCAGGTCTAGGATGATGTGGGGTGGAAACCTATACCTGCCATAGACCTGGTCATCAGGCATCCCAAAAAGGCTTGTCCGTGGTGCGAAAATGCGTGCCCTGGCTATTCTCCTCCTCCTGCGGTGTCCCACGATCAGTGTTGTGACAAATGCGGCATTCATCGTAGCTGTATATACGTGTTTGTTGTTTGCGCGCACCTTTGTACTGTGCGCGGGGACGCTTCCACCTGCCTTCGTGTGGCGGACGCGTTGACGCCTGTGTGCGTCTTTTGCCGTGCGCGGGTTTCCCGTATTCGGATCCATGAATACGGGTTGTTCGCGTGCGTGTGGGCGTTCCGTGTAGTTCCCTGCAGTACTTCCCCAGTTACGCCTTCTTTTTCACGCGTTGTTCCCCATTCTGCGTGTTACGCCCACTGTTCCGCCCACTTTGGTTGTGTGCGCCGCGCTATGTGCGCTTTTGCTGTGCGCGTAGCGCACGTCGGGTATGCCTGCGTGCGCCATGGCTAGATTGGGCGCACGGACAGCGGGAAGCACGCGCAGCCTTCTTTTTCACGCGTTGTTCCCCATTCCGCGTGTTACGCCCACTGTTCCGCCCACTTTGGTTGTGTGCGCCGCGCTATGTGCGCTTTTGCTGTGCGCGTAGCGCACGTCGTGTATGCCTGCGTGCGCCATGGCTAGATTGGGCGCACGGACAGCGGGAAGCACGCGCAGCGTCTTCCTTGAATCGCACGCGTGCGCGTGCGCTGTGTTTCTCACGCTTGCGCTCCCTTGCACCTGCTTGCGCATGGATTTTCGGCACACGTTTGTTCCATGAATCGGCCCCTAAATGTGCTGTGGGTTTGAGGCGGGAATTGTGGGTCTGTGGCTTGGCGAAGCATTGTTCTTTATACAGTTCCACACTGTTTCATGAATCTGCACCAAATTGTGCCTAGTTACCTGTTTAGACCCTCCGGACAATACTGGCTGCATGACATTTGGGCACCCAACCCTGTCCCCCAGATTTCGGCACAAGTCAAACATTATTGGTGGGTTTGTGGCTTGGCTAAGCATTGTTCCTTGTACAATTGCACACTGTTTCACCAATCTGCTCCAAATATTGCATACCTATCTGTTAGGACCCTCTGGACATTACTGGCTACATAACATTTGGACACCCCACCTCTTTCCCTGGATTTCACCAAAAGTCCAAATTTGTGAGTTTGTGGCTTGGTAAACCATTATTCCTTATACGATTCCAAACTATTTCACCAATCTGCACCAGATGTTGCACAGTTACCTGTTAGGACCCTTCAGACATTACTGGCTACATGACATTTGGACAGCCCACCTCTTTCCCTGGATTTCAGCAAAAGTTAAAATATATTTTTGGGTTTGAGGCCTGCCAATGAAGCCATAAACCATGTTCACCGGGAAGGAAAACAAAAAAATGTATGAGAGGCGAATAGACGTGAGAGGAGAAGGTGATGGCAGGCAGCATTCCAGAACTTTCCACATTTTTGCTACATCATGTGAAATTAATTCTGCTAGTTTTTTTTTAATAAATGTATTTATTTTTAAGCCCAAGACATGTATTTTAAAATGTGCAGATAGTAAAATAATAAGACTTGATTGATTTGTCATTTTAATTTACCACCCTCATTGGAAGTAACAGGCTAAACGGGATGTCAAGGGATAAAAGAATATGTAGAATATGCTTAAAATCAGGCGAGATTGAAACACTTGAATATTTAATTCGCTTGTCATAGCTTGTTAATATGAGAGGGAAGTATTTCAATACATTTGTATATGAATCTGCCTATGTAAAGATGGCATACATTTGGTGATTATGCTTAGCAGGGAACCACATTGAATTAAGAATTGCATGTATTAAATGTTGACAGATGGCTATTCAAATGTTGAAGTTATACAGTTTTACAGTTGCATTTGTATTTTTATTATTTTAGGTTGTGATAACGATTGAGTGTATTTATTGAATTATTGATGTTTTTTTTGTTAAAACATGTATATAATTGATAATATTTGTATGGAACGTTTAATCTATCTATATATATAAAAGTGAAAATATGTGGGTTTGTTAGGACCCTCTGGACATTACTGGCTGCATGACATCTGGACACCCCACACTTTCCCGCAGATTTCAGAAAAAGTGAACATTTGGTTGTGGGTTTGTGGCTTTGTGTATGTTCTCTATACAATTCCACACTGTGTCACCAAACTGTACCACATTATGCACAGTCACCTGTTAGGACCCTATGGACATTACAGGCTACATGACAATTGGACACCTCACCCTGTATTTCAGCAAAAGTGAAAATGTGTGGGTGTGTTTGTGTCTTCGCGTATGTTCCCTATACAATTCCACACCGTTTGACCAATCTGCACCAAATCTTGCACAGTCACCTGTTAAGACCCTCTGGACATTACTGGCTGCATGACATTTAGAAACCCCACCCCGTTCCCCGGATTTCAGCAAAAGTGAAAATGTGTGGATGGGTTTGTGGCTTTGTGTATGTTCCCTATACAATTCCACACTGTTTCACCAATCTGCACCAAATTTTTCAGAGCTGCCTGTTAGGACCCTCCGGACATTACTGGCTCATTACTGGCTACATGACAGTTGGACACCCCTCCCCTTTCCCCGGGTTTCAGGAAACGTCAACATTTGTGTGGGAGTTTACGGCTTGGCATAGCGTTGTTCCTTGTACAATTATACACTGTTTCATCAATCTGTACCGAATTTTGCACAGTTACCTGTACCTTAAGGGAATGAAAGCCTGGGCAACGCCCGTTATATCTGCAAGTAATAAACTATAACACACTAAAAGAAATCAGCCGTTAAGGCACTACACTGGCTCTCTATTAGATTATCCTCTAGACAGCGGCAGCAACGTGTTCTGTAACACTAGACTGCCCTGCGTGAAATCAAGGTTAGGTAAAGGAACATGAGACCACCAATTAAATTTAATTTTACCACAAGCTTTAGAAGGAATTGGCATGGAGGTTGCACACTTGCAGTGATGTTTTCCAAAAACAGGCACAATTTACAGACTGAAATGAGGATAGAGCCCAAACACAAAAGGTTCAAGAGACTGGCCAATGCATACTTGTTCGAAGAAACCTTTTGGGCCACATCTGAACACGATTACTCATTATCTATCTAATTACTAGTTTCCTGGAAATTTGACTTGATTTGATACTGCTGAGTAATTGTCAATGTGTTTGCTCACTTCCATTGCAACCTATTTCTTGATTTACCTAATGTCTTCCCTGCCGCTTCATCCCTCCCCATGCTCTGAACTGGCGTTAACGGCAATTTGGCACATTGCATTATTCAAATAAATAAACACTCCCACAGAAGAAAACGACCCTAAATGACTCAAGATACAGAGAAAAAGCTGTGATTTGTGAACCCTAGAAAAGATGAAGGATTGGGAAATGAAGTTGGATAAATGGCCCTTGGCCTGAGCTACAATCACCCCTAGGTGCTGACTATGTTAACCTTCCTATTCCCTTCCCTTCCCTTCCCTTCCCATCCCTAACTTATGATTCCCTTCCCTGTTGTGTTTACCTTTGTGTTTTGTCATTTGGGTTTCTTTGCTCATCGTTTTGCTTGCTTGTGCTTTATGTATGGGACAAAAGGATCTGAGGCGCATGTTGTCTTGTGAGCTCATCTTGTGACAAGCTCTCGGTGTCTTTTAGTGCTTCTCTGCATTTTGTAAGGGACTCCATGGATTTGGCGCAGAAAGCAGAGGGGAATCAACTACTGTGCATTACCCCACTCTGTACAGGGAATCTTCATGCTTCACCATCTGCATTACATTTTGATGTATGCAGAGAGGCATGGATCCCCACTTATGCAGCCTGAGCCCACCATTCTGTGTGTGTATAAAGGGCAGAGCCTGCAGTGGTCCATTGTAAAATGGCTGTCATGTGTTTTCATGCAGAGGTGTTGCTAGGTCTGGAAACGATCTGGGGCTACGCTAATGTCGGGACTCGTGGCCTTTTGGTCATAGCCCATGAGCTTCTATCCAGGGCTACAACCAAAAGACCCAGGGCTATAGCCCCCTCAGCCCCGCCCCCAAGCCACGCCTCTGTTTACATGGTAACTGTAATTACTTATCACTTCATTGCATTCACCACTGTGAATCTGCTGCATGTTTTGCATGGAGTTGATGACTGCACGGAAACCAAGGAACTGCCGGGTGACAGCCACATCATCTTCTCTTTGCAACAAATAATAAAACTCCGACAGAGCAGAAGGTAGACATGCAATGGCTGGGGTCTGTATCTGATCCACCGGATTTAAGGGCTTGTCAACATGATTCAGTAATTGCTCCTCTTGTCTTGAAAGAAACGTGGGTTGTACTGTAGCATGTGGCCCTGCAGGCCCAGAGCAGAGGCGGGTGGAGGAAGCATTGGGCTGGACACAGATGAGTGTAGGAGGGCCTTAGAACACCTTTCCTGCACCTGGAGGGTATGTTAGGTGTTGCTCGGCACCCCTGTAAGGAGGCATGGTATCTCCCAGTGTGTCTGGTGTGGTCACATGGTTCCCCATGTGACCAACTTAATAAAATGTACGAGCTGCTTCCGGCTCGTCAGTCTGACCATCACAAGGCTCCAGTGTCGTTCTTGAAGCACCCTGCTGGTGCAACACTGCATGCGCTGGGCCCAAGGACGGGGCCCAGCTCGAGGACGGTGCCCCTGCTGGGCAACGCCGTCCCAGGGTGATCCCAGTGCCATGTGACCATGGTTAATGACGCAACCCCGGCCTGGGTGCCCCCAGAGCCGGGGGCGCTGTGCGCCGGGTGCCCCAGCCACGTGTGTAGCTCCAGTGATCCGGAGCAGGTGGGGTGACCCCCACCCACGAATCTGCGGCGTGATCGCCGCCCTGATGAACCCCGTCGGGTTACCCCGACATGCTTATGGGGCCTGCCCGGTGATCCGGAAAAGGCCACCAACAATGGCGACGAGGGAAGGGGCCCCGTGTGCCCCGAAGTGGAGATGGTGAGGCGGGCCCAACTCCAACTGGCCCCGTGAAGCAAAACAGGGTTGGCGAGCTGCCTGCCCGTCCCCTGAGGGAGACGGAAGAAGTCTGCGGCTGTGCCACAATGAGAATAGAGGTGGCCCCGGGAGGAGGAGCTGCTGCCTTCCCCACGTGTGAAGGAGGATGTGCGGCGGTGGCCGCGTGAGCTGCCCCCCCACCATCTGGGGGGAGGACAGTCCCAATGGAAGAAAAGGCGGCGCGGGCCGCAAAGGAGTCAGCTGCGAAAGGGGGGCGTCACACAGCTGAGGCAGCCCCAAACCACGGGCGGCGTCGGCCGTAGCACTTATACCATGCTGGGGCTGCCAAATAACTGAGACGGTCCCCAGGTGAGTGGATCTGCGGCCCCTTTCCCCCTGAGGAGAGGGAACATGCTGATAGACATGCCGCAACGCGGAGGCGCTGCCCCTCCCCCACCATGAAGGCGGCTGCCCTGAAATGAAGAGGCGGCGGTGACCTGAAATAAAGAGACAGGCTGCCTGCCCCTCCCCACCCGCAACACACGTTGTGCTGGCCTGGATGTGTGGCCAAGTGCCAGCCCCGCGGTGATGGGGAATGCTGCCAGAAAAGGGGGTCTGCCAAACAGCGAACATGGCCCCCAGGGGAGGCAGGCACAACAATAACTGGGCCCGCGAAGGGAAAAATCGGAGGAAGCGTGGCCTGCAAAGGCCCCGAAAATGGACAAATGAGGCGGGCCCAACACCAACTGGGCCCGCAAAGACAAAGGAGAGGACCAACAAGGCGGGCCCATGACCACCTGGTCCCGCGGTATGGAAAACATGCAAAATGGAATAAAAGCGGGCCTGCCGCGGCAGAACAAAAAGAAGAGAGGCTGGCGGCCTGCACCACAAGGAGGAGGTGCTGTTTTCCCCACCAGGAGGAGGGGAGCTGCCGGCCTGCGAGCCACGCAACAGGGAACCACCATAGGCGGCATCAGCCGCATTAAGAGGTGAGCTGTCCCTCCCACAGCATGCCCGCCGACACCACTGGCCACCCACTACAGTGCTGAAACCTTTAATAACATGGTCCCATCCCTGTTGTCTACTTGCACATGATTGCCATACAGGATCAAAGGCAGAAAGTGTTCAATTAATATATTTTAAAATGAATGTTAAAGGACTGAACGCATTCAAGTGTGAATGCGTGCACAGTTGCAGTAAACAACGAGGCAAGTTTCTATGAGAAGGTCACCAGTTCAGATAATTGTGAGCGAGGGTTTTTCTGCCGTAAGCCGAATACTGAGGTGCAGTCCGTTTGACGGTAGTCCTAAGCAGGAGCAAAGGACTGAATTGATTCTGCTTGCTTTGGTTTTGTCCTGGCCATAGATTTTTTTTTTTATTGGCTTTACATTTTCGAAAGCATGGACAGATTTTGAAAGTAGATAGTACAATGGGCCTCATTCCGAGTTGTCTGGAAAAGGGAAAGTTGCCAGTATTAACGTATACCAGCACTTTACCCGGATCGGCCATCTACAATGTTGACCGTAGGGGTTAAGGATTTAACTAAGAGCTGGAGGTAAATCTTACCCCTACTGACAAGAAACTGCCTTAATTGCAGCAGCAAAATCCCCCCCCATGGCCTCCTATGGAATGGGGATTAACCGCTCTTACTGGCACTTGTAATCTGCCGGTTATTCCAGCAGACCAAGTGCCGGTAATGGCAATTCCACTTGCCGGTATTCCGGCGGATTGGCCGGCGGAATACCAGCAAACATGGAACGAGGCCCAATGTAATCAAGCCGAAATATATATTGCTTACACCTCGTCCACAGGGAAAAGACTTGTATGATGAATGAATGATTTAATTAAAAATTATACTTTCATAGGAGCCACCGAGAATACAATGGGAACTGGTGTGGCTGAGGGTCCAGGACAGGTGGGTCTGGAGTTCTTGTCCACAACAGAGGTGGTTGTCTTCAGTGTGGATGTTGAAGGGAGTGCAGCCCGGGATCCTTCGCTGGCAAAACTTCCTCCGCCCTTTCTGCTGAAGCACGTTCAGGTGCTCTTCTGGTGCAATGTTTGGCAGATGTGTAGGAGGCATCCAGCGGCGTAATTATGTATTTTGCTGAGGAGGTATTTTATTGGGCTTCCATTAGCGAGACGGTCTTTATGATTTGATTAGTGATGGGCAGCCAGTGTGGGTCTTTGGTGATTGGTTATGGCCGTAATCAACCGAAAGCTGTTATATATTAGAGGAAGTGATCAGAAGCTTAGTTACTTGGTAACTGATAACATGCTGTGAAAATAGCGGAATGCTATTAATAAGTTCTGTCTAGATAGTAAATCACTGGTGGAAATGGCCAAGTTTCGCGCAGCTAAAATGCTATTATGCAGGAAATTACAAAAAGAAAAATAGACTTATATCGCAGGCCAGGGGTCTGCAAGCTTTGGCTCTCCAGAATGTTTGCCTACAATGCCATTTATTCTTAACACAGTCAATGGTACGGGATCTTGGGAACTGTTGTCTAAAACATCTAGACAAACAAAGGTTGCACAGGTGTATTGCAATTTTACACCAGTGTTTCCATCGGGCAGATACTTCTTCAGTGCCAATTTGTATTGCAGAAAAGCGTTTTTGCAAAGGTACTGCCTTCTTTCCACTGCAAAACGGATCTGTCCTCTGTACAGTTTAAGTAATCTGATTGTGCGCCTCTGGGCGCCGTTTGAAACCGTGTCCCTATAATTAGATGAAATGTCCTTAATTAGAAAATATCGTAAACGGGACACCATATGTCTGCTTTCATACATTTTCTGGTAGTGCCTAGAAGTGATTTAGCATGCTGTGGTGAATAATGTAAGTTATCCCACTCACTCTGTGCTAATGACTATACGGCCATTTCACAAATAATTCAATATTTCACCTACAACATCTCTATGTTACTCATGTATCCAGTTGTAAGCAGGGACGCAATCTCACCAAAATGCCAGAGGTAGCGGAAGTGACATCACACGACCCTTGACCCCTGGTGACATCACAGGAATTGATGTCATTTGACCTCACCCCAAAGTGATATCGCGGGATGCGATGGAACACAACCTTTCACCGGTTGATAAATCAGGAAGTGCTATCACATAACATTGTACACTACAAAAGAATATGGTTACGATATCGCTATAATATGATGTACATTTCATACAAGAATGGATCGCCATATGTATCGTTAAGATCAGTGTGTATAGGCCCATATTACCAAATTACTGTGAATGCAAGCAGACGTCCATGACCAAATGATAATGATATGTTATTATATAGCACTTACGCTTAAGTGATTTATATAGAAAAAATATGCACCTAATATCACCCAACCTGTGTTGGTACTCATTTATCGACCTCAGAAGGATGAAAGGCTGAGTTGAGGCGATTAAGAACAGACTGAATCAGTGACTCACCCCGTGAAGTGTGCCTGAAATAAACCTTTAATGAGTCTAGCAATTATTGTATAGAATTCCAGAAAGACACATTATTTGGTATTCCTAATCTTTCTTATTTAGGGTCAGTGCTAAAAGTATTAGACTTGTGTCTCTCCTTTTCTTCTTTTTCTTGTTTTTTTTAAGGGGCTTTAGCAAGAAAGTCAGCCACTCCAGAATTAAAGAGCCACATGGTGCTGGCCACAGCCCATGAGCTTGCATTACAAAAAAAATAAATTAAAAAACACTTTTTTTTGCTTTTTTTTTCCTAGAGGTCGCAAGGGAGACCTCAGAGGTCGAGGTTGCGACCTCTGGCGACCCCTAAATGACGTCCCTGGTTGTAAGCTAAACATAAAAACTGTATTCACAAAGACATGTTGTAAACTGTGTATAGTTCACATGATCACATGAAAAAACACTTACACCAAAAACTGTTCGTTTGATGAAGAACGTTGTAATGTACTCATTGCCAGACAACAAGCAATGGCTATTGCCCTAAAACATTTATAAAGGTTTTTCTTTCATCCCAAAATGTTTTTTGTCTCCTGCCCCATCTTGCGTCGCAGATCCCACGTGGTCACATATGCCTCCTTTTCCTTTCACACCGCACGTACAGCACATAGACCTGAATGTTCAAGTGTTACTTAAAATTCACAAAGGTTTCTAAGACAACTTTGAAGTTTTGTGAGTACCCACAAGTTGCATTTTGGGGCATTTTTTCCACATTCAGGCACCACCTAGACACACGCATAAACTCCCTGGTATGTATTCAGGAATGCCCGCTTTTGGTGGTCTTATAGTACGTTACGTATTCTTAAGTTACACCACTGTGCACAACTTACTTCAAAATGTACAACAATAGAAAAGTGATTCCTTTTGTGAATCACTCATAAGTGTGAGTCCTTTTTTTGTTTTTGGAGTAGCTTACTCATGAACACGTGCTATTGTATCCAATGGTAAGATTAACTTAAACATTGGGAAATCTTTTTGAATTGGCACCTATACAATATAAAACAAGTACATCCATCTGATGTCTTAGCTCCTAAAACTCATAATTATCACGTCAATATAGGTTTATGAAATAGGCCTATTGGCATAACATTCATTAACTCGTACTTCCAAACAGGATACGTGCCTACTGAACTCAAGGAAGCCTGGGTACGCCCTCTCCTTCAAAAACCGTCCCTTGACCCAACAGTCCCATGGAACTATAGGCTCATCACCACTGTCCCATTTCTACTAAAAATCTTGGACAAAGCAGCTTACCTGCAGGTCCAAAGATTCCTCGAGGATAACTGTCTCCTTGGCCTGCGGCAGTCTGGTTTCTGCCCACGTCATGGCACTGAAACGGCTCTCCTAGACTTAAAAAATCAAATGGACGATCTCAGAGACACAGGCAAACCTGTGCTCCTTCTGCTCCTTGATTTATCCGCAGCCTTCGACCTGATGGATTATAACACGCTATGCCGCCATTTTGCAACTGCGGCCAACTTCTCCCCTAAAGAATGTGCCTGGATCACATCTTTTCTCCAGGAGAGGTCCATGAAAGCTTTTTCCGACTCAGCATCGGCCACCCCGAGCCTCATCAAATGTGGAGTGCCACAAGGCTCATGCATTGTGCCCACGCTTTACAACCTCTTTTCGAGGCCTCTGTTCAGCATCCTTGATTCCTTGGCATCTCATATGCGAATTATGAGGATGACACACCGGTGCTTATCCCACTCACTGGTAACTAGGAGGCAGATATGAACACTCTCACCACTATCTACTCCACCATTCAATCTTGGATGGCAGACAATTGGTTATGCCTCAACAGTGATAAAACTGAACTTCTGCTTATCGTCTCGCCCATTACCCTGTCCTACCTTGGTCAGCAATACACGTCCTTCACAATTGATAATATTCCCATCAAAGTATCCTATAATGTCAAGACTTTTGGAGTCTACCTAGACTCGGATCTGACCATGGACAGACAGGTTAAGGCCATTGCTTCCTCATCAGCCTATTATTCCAAAGTTCTTAATGCAGCCAGACCCTTCTTATCCCGTCAGAACTGCCTTACCATTGCCAGGGCAATAATTGGGTCAAGCCTTGACTATTGTAACACCCTCCTCGTACGGACCTCCTGCAAAAATCTGGTGAAACTCCAACTGGTTCAGAACAACGCCCTCAGGGCAGCCACAGGAACCTCAAGGAAAGACCACATTTCCGAAGTGAGAAGGCAGGCCCATTGGCTCCCGGTCAAAGAGAGGATCATTTTTAAAACTTTCTCCCTCACACATAAATGCCTCCATGATCTTTCACCTCCGTACCTTGTCTAAAGAATTGTCAAACGCACAGACACCAGACCTCTGAGAAAGTGTTACTCCAACATGATTCTCACCCCTAAGACACAAAGGGTCCGTGCTAGGGGTTCGAGCTTTCCTACAATGGCCGCTTCACACTGGAATGCCCTTCCTTCTCACCTTAGATTGATTGAGTCCCACCAAGCATCCAGCAAAGCAATCAAAACTAAGCTTTTTGTATGAACTTCTGTTTAGATGATTATTGATGCAAGAATGACCGCACTGCAAAACCTATGTATGTACCTGTTTTATATGTAATCATGCTATGGCTAATGTACCTGTAACGAAGAGACCTCCTTGGTCACCTGTAAACTGCTTAATCAAAATCTCTTGCAAAAATGTCATGTAACAGCGCCTCAATGCCTCTGGGCTGTAGGTGCGCTCTACAAATACAAATAAATAAATAGTATCCATGTCAATTTTACACCTTTAATAGTTTTAAGAATTACTTGATTGTTCAGATGCATAAACCCTATTTCGAATTGTATATGGAGGACATTCTAGCCTATGAAAATAGTGACTACGTTACTCTGGTATCCAGTGATAATAACCAATACATGTTAACGAATAACATTTTTAAGTAATAGAAAATGCTGAAAAAACACTCAATTTTTAAATTAAAAATATATATGGGGTGGGGTAAGGAATTCAAACGTATGGGAGGAGGTTGTGTCGGGTTATAATCAAAGAGAAACGGAGGACCATGGGCATGGGGGACCCCCAAATAAATACATTTTAAAAGGATCTATTTTTTCGGTATTTTCGTTTCGTTAAGAATGTTTTCCGTAAAACATGTTTTGTTAAATTCACAAAGATCCCCTTACTCTAATGAGTTGATTTATCTTCCAACCTTACACTCTCTCTTCTCCCCTTTCTCTGTCTCTAACCGTGTCCCCCTTTCACTGCCTACTCTTGCCCTTTTATTGTTTGTAGCAGACACAGGGCATAAACAAGTATTATGCAAACAACGAACCACGTGCATTCGTTTATCTGAGGTCATGGCAAACGTTACTTGGCTGATAAGGCACTCATTGTGGTACTGTAAAATTAATGAGCATGCATTGGCTGAGCATATTCGTGCTGGCCATCTGCTTTTTCCACTGTTGATAGCCAACCTGCTGAGTAGAGCCAGAATTGTGCAGTGTGAATGATTACTGTGCATGCATGCGTGTGGATGTACGTGTGAGTATGCATGTGTATGTGTGTTCGCATGTATGTGCGTGTGTGCTTGTGTGTGTGTGTGTGTTTGTATGTGTGCGAGTGTGTGTCCCAGAACGATCCAAGCTCTTCCATCAGGCCCATTACATCTAACCACTAAGCAATGATCACTAAACCGCCCTTTAAGGGAAGAAAATGAATTTTTGAGCTGACTATCCACTTCTTTGTCTTGTCAAATGCCTACCTGCTCTGCCATGTGAACGTATCACAACCTTTGCCAGACAGTTTACATGCCACCCAGCTTCATTGTTTTCACAGAAGTACATCTCTCCCCTTGGGCCTAGCTTTAGTGGGGTTGTTTCTGGATCCATGCGGAGGGCGCACTACTTGGAGACAGATTCTGGTTTGTCCACCTAATCCCCCTTACATCTCTTTTGTTACAGGGAAACATAATAATCTCTCAATATCCAGATTATATGTAATTCTCACAACTCCGTAGGTAATGGCATGCTTTTCTGCCTCTGATCTTCATTAAACCAGGTTGTCCCCTCAAAGAGGGAGATGGGCAACTTTGCCTTACAATTTTTAAAATTGGATTTATTTAAAGCCACTGTCTCCTTGCCCATGGAGGAGGGTACATTGGGCCCCCACGCCCCTCAAACGTCCTGTTGACTTACCAAAGTGCTAACTTCCCACCAACATCTTCAACTCCTCTTGCACTGGGAGTGCAGGAAATATGACTGTGACCAGGAAGATTAGACTCTGCACAATGAAGACTACTGGTTTTATTCATGGAGAGGTCATTTGACATGGGAGACATTGTAAGCGAGGAAAATGGACACCCGTAGCAATCGACTCAGGCTATCAATGGATGGTTTATTTATATCCTTTAATTGTATTGAGAATTTGTTAGGCGCTTATACATCAGAATTGTGTTTCAAAGCGCTGCAAGGCTAAATGGGAAGGGAACAGGGGAGAGTAAAAAACATTGCAAAACAGTAAATATACAGTTGTGGTCCTACTAGGCCTTGTGGTATTCAGATGTGCAAGTGCAGTGAAGAGAAGTGCATGAGGTGGGAATGGATGGGGGCGAGGAATGGACAAGTGCTGGTGGGGGGCCCGTGAGGGTAGTGCCGAAGGTAGCCAAGGAAGAGGCCTCAGACTAAGTGCTAGTGTGGGTGATGCCCAAAAAGTGGGATGTCGATCTGTCAAGCAGGGGCCTGCAGGCGCAGTGCAGTGCAGGGAAGTGCTGGTATCAACTGGGTCGCGGGCCTGGTATCCTGTGGGATTCATGAGGACCAGGCCGCTCGTCGCAGCAGCAGTGGGGTGATTAGCAGGGAAGGGAAAGAGGGAAAGAGGTCGAGAAAAGTAGAGTTTTGTGCAGTTTCCAGAATTTAAGGAGCTCTGGCTCAAGTTTGAGAGGGACAGGGAGGCTGTTCCAAACGGAGGCATCAATTGAGGTGAGAGACCTGCCCCCGACTCTCTGCTTGGAGAAGCGTTTGACAATCAAAGAGTTAGAGTTAAAGGAGTGGAGGGCTCTAGTAGGGGAGTCTTTGGGGAGGCAAAGTTGGAGGTAGCATGGTCCAGGCCCCGGAAAGCCTTGTTGATGATGCATAGGGTTTTGAACTTGATCCTTGCAACCACCGAGAGCCAGTGGAGAGATTTTAGGGCTGGAGAGATACTGTGCCTGAGCTTGAGGCCAAGGATATGTCTTTCAGCCCTGTTCTTGATTAACTGGAGGGGCATAGGGAGGAAAGAGGGAGCTTAAGAGGCTGTTGCAATTGTCCAGCCTAGAGAGGACCAGAGCTCTGGAGACATTGAGCTTCTGGGGGAAGGTGAGGACATGGAGAATGCCTCTAGGGAGGTGGAGCTGGAAGTGGGCCTTCTTGGTAATGTCCGTGATGTGAGGAGAAAAGGAGAGAGTGGAATGAAAGATGTCACCAACGATTTTTGCCCCTCATGAAGGCAAAGGAAGAGGGCCCAAGAAGGGCGGCCAGAGTGAAAGGCCCCAATGAGAAGGCTCTCTGTCTTACTGGCATTAAGGCAGAGATTGTGGGATGCATACCAATCCAGGATACCGGATAAACAGTCAAGAATGAGTGAGAGAGGAGAGGAGGCTGAGGGGCACCTGAGTGTCATCCGCATAATGCTGCACGTTAGAGGACAAGGTAGAGATAAGGTGGTCCAAAGGGGCCAGGTAGAGATTGAAGAGAGCCATGGGGAACACCAAATGTGGAGAGAGAGGTGGTGGAGAGAAATGACCCAAGGTGCACCTGGGAGGGTCAGAGCCAGGAGTAATGAGGTCAACCACTCCGTGATGTGAGTGGTGAAGGAGAAAGCGGAGTCGAAGATGACCCTGAGGTTTTTGGGCTCACAGGATGGTGGGGGTAGAGGATCCAGGGAGGATGGCCAGAGGGTAAGATGAAAGCAGGGTGCAGAAGACCCAATGGGAAGGAGCTCCATCTTGCTGCCATTGAGACAGAGCTGCAAACCATGCCTGAATGTAGGAGAGAAAATCGGGGATGAGAGAGGAGGAAGAGGAGGTAGTAGAGGGACGTTTGAAGGAAAGCTATGTGTCATCAGCATTGCTCTGGAAATGGGGAGAGAAGGAGGAGATCAGGTGAGCCAGAGGGGAGAGATAGATGTTGAAGAGCCATGGCGATTGGATAGAGCCCTGGGGAATGCCCAAGGTTGAAAGTGTGGTGGTGGAGGAGAATGGCCCAGTTGCAACTGGGGAGGGGTGATTAGTGAGGAAATCCAGTGTCTGGTCAGTGATGCTGGGTTACATGTGATTTTACCGAATGAAAAAATAACAAAAACCTTTTTAACTAAAAATGTTTACTGAAAAAAAAACACATTTTTGTTATTTTTATTTGGGGGTTTCACTCCCCAAACCCACCATTTCCCTTTATGTATAATACCATCAAACCCCTCCACACCCATTAATTTTAACCCCTTACCCCAGCCCCAAACATATATTTTTTAAAAAGTAGGTCTTTTTTCCAGTAAAAATGTTTAGGTAAAGATGTTGTTCTTCATTTTTAATTCAGTAAAATCACTGCATATCATGATGCCGAGGGTATCACAGAGTTGTTTTATGAGGATAGAATGGTTGACTGTGTCGAAGGCAGACCAGAGGTCAAGGAGAATGAGAACAGGGGAAGAGTTAGAGTTGAGGTTTGAAAGCATGACTCCATGGGTGTTCAGTAGAGCAGTTTCTGTGCATCTAGAGGACCTGAATCCAGATTGATGATCATGGAGGTAACCAACAAGTTCAGTCTGGAGGGTCAGTTGGGTGAGGACCAGCTTCTCCAGGAGTTTACCCAGGAAGGGGGTAGTGGAGATTGGACGGTAGTTAGCCGGGCAGGAGGGTTCAGCTGATGGCTTTATTGAGAAAGGGTGCACAAGGGGGTGCTTGAGGGATAGAGGGAAAGAGCCAGTGGTGAAGGAGTGGTTGCAGAAGTCAGCGAGAGCCAGGGCGAGAGGGAAGATGTTGTCCTTAATGGTTCTAGAAGAGCTGGAGAGCGCCTATTTGGAGGAGACCTTCATAAAGTGGACAACTTTAGAGATCTCGTCCGGTGCTATAGGCCAGAGGGAGGAGAGTGAGGTGTGGCGGGGAGCCAAGGGAGGCAGGGAGGCAGGCGTAGGAGTGGAGAGGGGGTGGAGGAGAGAGAGGACAGCATGTCCTGAATTTTTGATGTGAAATGAGAGAGAAAAGCGGTGCAGAGAGCCTTGGAAGGAAGGAGAGCTGTGGAGACTGCAGCTGTATTGGCGAGTTCCTTGCAGATTTTGAAAAGCTTGGCCGTGTTGTAAGTGGCTTCCGAGATGCAGGCTTGGTTGTGGGCCGGCTTCTTGGAGCAGAGAGACAATATTGCCTTCGGAGCAGGTTTCGTTCCCTTGCACCCATTTTCCAAACTGACTAATAGTGAATCGCACAATATAAAGGAAGCCATGAGATCAAAGTAAATTCTCACTCCCCACTACATACAAGGTGGTCAAGGTTGGGTCAGGTTCAACTGCAGACCCAGGGAAGGGCAGAACAATGTCCTGGTTCAACTGAACCCAATAGGATGTTAGGTCAGAAGGAGGGTGAAGGCCCGTGAAACAGACACACCGGGATAAACCATAGTAGCATTCAATGGTGAGAAGTGTTCCTAGTTCACCCAACCTCCTTGCTCCGGTTATTGGCACTAACAAGAACACTTTAGCAGAGAGGATATTAAGTGCAACCTACTCCCATTGCTCAAAACAAGTCATTAGGATAGATCCAAGGCAAAGAGGCAGTTCCTGGGAGAGAAAGGGAAACCTGGTCATGGGTTTTAATAATTCAAAGCTCTTTAGCAGTCGAGAAACATGTAGCTCAGTATCCGAGTTATTGGACTGAGGTTTACGGACGACCCTTACCACTGCTAGTTGAGCCCTCAGAGCTACTCCCAGGGGAAGTACTGGGCAACACACCTGTAAGAGTAGGAAGTGTATCATCCTTCGTGGGTGAAAGGTCATGGGGTTAATTTCATGTGTGTTGCCGAATTTCCTGATTGATACCCAGTTCCCAGAGTATAAGGAAGCCTGGAGCAGTGAAATGCCTGCACGACTACACTTTGCATCCTTTATCTTGTAGGCCCCTCCATTGAGGCTAAAATTAACTAGCCTAAACGTCCATGTCTGTTTTCTGTGGGTTACTATCAAGTGAACCGTCTGGTTGTGACCCCACATCAGGGGTAAGAGGAACTATGACTGGTACCGTGATTGGAGGGCCCAGAAGAAATCATCTGTCAATTAGCCTGTTCATGATGGATTCAATCATCCTGTACCACTGGGATCACCTGAGGGTAACGACAGGTCTACTAGGTGCACGGTCAAAATCCGAGTGAAAGGAGAAGAAATATACCCTTGTGAGAATGAGTTACAATCCTTTGCATACACCACCACAGAGGCAGCTCACCTGACTCTTGTCAGAAGCCCACCCATCAGTACCTTCCAGTTTTTTCCATCTGGGTCAATGTTGCTTCCATGTACATCAGCTCCAGCGCGACAAGTCTGCTGAACCCAGCTAGGCCTGTTTTCCTCACGGGGACAGTGAGAATAAGTGCAGTGGGGCTGAGGGGTTTGGTGACTGTGGATCCTGATCCTACTTCCTTGTGACCCTTCCACTGCTTCTTTCACCAAATCTGATCCCGAAATTCTTAAACTTAAAGTAAGATCGTTATTCCTCGCATAAATATATGTAAGGCTCAAAAACGAGTGCAGCCTGAAGGAACCTGTCTCTACTGAGACAGAACACAATTGTAGGTTTGAGGGGTGTGGGAACGGAGTATACCATCCTGTAAATAGGAGGAGTTAGTGGTTACTAAATACAAATTCAATGTATACAAATGTAAGGCCCATTGGGCTGTTTGTGTGAGTTGACCCCTCAATGTTGAGGACTGTGATGAGGAAAATGGACAAGGGGGTAGGCAATGACTCTTGTCAACTCTCTAAGCTAGCATTGTTCATCCTGTTGTATCATTACAGAAGGGCAAAAGCCATAGGGAAATCTTGCTTGAGCCTTCACCAACAGTGTTAGCTCAGCCTGAAATACTTGCTTACATTTATTTTCTAGAACAGCATGAGCAGCCCCAGACATACATATGCCTCATTGTGGGGTTATGAATGAGGTGCAACTCGTGACCTTAGGCACAGTAAAGTCTGGACCCAAACCTGGCATACACGTCCAAAATAGCGTACATTGTGCAACACAGAATCCTGATGTATCCATTGTGTACATGATCTCCTGGGCATGTTTCTGCTTCTTTGGGAAACATCGGTGCAGTTGTGCTTAGGTATGTATACAAATAACTCTCCAGACCAACGTACAGGCATAACTGTGCCACCCACCAAGAGCAACCAGCAGAGTGTCAGAACAATTGAGGCATAATGCAGAGGATGTTCAAATTACATCTTTCTGTTCTGGGCGAGCTGTAAATAAACCAGATGGCTGGTTCTTTCGTGACTATGGATGATGTTATGCATGCATGATGAACAAACACAATCCTTGAGTTCACATAGGACATTCCCATGTAGAGCTGCCTCTCTTATTATATTTCAAAATATATGTGCAACGATACTGCAGCACAGGGACCATTGAAGAACTAGAGTAGGCCATTTGGCATGCATCTTGTTTTGGCTTAAAACAGATGGGGCACAGAATCCCAGGACCTCTGTTAATATGTAGATATAGCCCTGTGCTGCTGCTTAGCACTTTAATGCACATGCACTGTTGACTTCAGCAATGAGAGTCCTGATAATATTAATGGAGAGCATGCATTCACAATGCCAGACTCAGCTCCTAAAGACTCAGCTCTACAGGACAGGGACCTCACATATACCACACTGAAGAATGCATGATGAGGTAAAAAGGGGTTCATATGATAGCAAGGCACAGTGGGCCCAATTCACATAGATGTGGACAGCAGCAAATCAGAAGTTGCCCTGAGCATCTCATATTTGCTGCCGCTACCAAATCCAACATGTAGAACACTAGAGCCAATCTGAAGCTGCCTGGAGCATCTCTGAGATGCTCTTGAGCAGTTTTTTGTGAATTGCTTTTGCACATGAGTAACTCAAAGATGCTCCAGGCAGCTTCAGATGTTCTGCAGTTTTATGCTTTGTAAACAAGATCTAATGTGGCAGGAGCAACTCTGTGATGCTCAGGGCATCTTCTGATTGTTCTGGGGAAAATCTGTGTGAATCAGGCCCACTATTTTTATTTATTTTACATTCTATTATTATGAAGTGCAGGTCTCTGTGGCATACTCTGGGAAAATGGTATTGGCCAATTTGACCACATTGTTTTGACCGTATGGCCCATTTGACCGAATTTAGGCTGTACGAAATGATCGTACAACCAAAAATGTGGTCAAATGGGCCATACGGTTCCATTATAGCGAACAAGGGGGAACAGAGGGTGCGGGGTGTCCCCTGCTCCCCTTGCTCGCTATAATGAGAACAGGGGTTGCGGGGGTGTCCCCCACTTTCAGGACATTGGAAGCGGAGGACTTAAACAAAACCAGTAAGGGACGCTGCGCGTCAGTTCAAACCCACGTTGCAGGGATGGAGCTGACTCTGCGGGGTCAGATGTACAGCGGACAGTGAAGGAGGGAGGTGGGGATGTATTGGGAGGAGAGGGAGGGATGATGAATTGGTATGATATTGCCCACGACTACATTGGGTTTGCAGCGAAATTGACTGGGTCAAATCCGCCACAAACAATTATGCCAATGCCAAATCATACCAATCCGGGAAAATGACTAGCCTTAGATGAGTAAGTTCACATTTAAATATCTTGACTTTGCATTTATTAACAATCGATGCTAGATGGGCGGATTTCCGTCTTGCCTCTTTTGATAGGTTTAGGAGATTCACTTCATGATCCATTGTGTGACACAGGTCTTTCTATTTTCCCCATAGTTCAAGTCATATTTGCATGTACTCGTGGACTTACACTGCAAGTTCCATAATGCAGTGCATGTTGTACTCTTGTCTCCCCGTGTTCTGCTGTTGCTGTCTTACAATGTTTATTGATTATCATCTTGTATAAATTCATCTTCAATTCCGGTGAAGGCGTGTTAATTGATTCTAAGTCCAAGCTGCTGGACCATTTTCTTATAATGGTAGCAGGCATGCTCACTCTTTGCAACACTGTGATATTTCTGAGGATTATTCTGATCAGCTCTTTATCTTATGCCTCAAAGCAGTTCTTTGGCTCTAGCTTGAACTTCTATTCTCATGTGCATGCATTGCATTTGGCCCTGGTAACATAGGCAATGTACTGTAATATAATGTAATGTGTCACTGAACTGCAGAGCACACACTTCTGCCATTTTGGTGGCCTCTTTGCAGATAGCTCTGCAATGGAGGGAGCAGCTCAAAGATGATTAGTGGAGAGTGGTGACAAGTGTGAAACCTGAGGTGTTCATGGGTGCAGGCAGGAAGCATCTGAGCCCTGTGTGAGGGTATAATTGTACGTGCTCTGTGGTGGTGGCACTTAGGTGTAAATTTAATCAAAAGCCGAGAACCCTACACCAATTTGCTGCCACTGCTGGAATATCAAAAACCACTGGTCTGGGGGGAGAAGTGGGTATGTGATAATGTTTAAGATGTTGTGGGTCATGCAGTGAGCTCTAAGTGGGCTTGTGGTTGTTAATGCATTTGCAGTGGTGCTAGGAGGCTTAAAGCGTAATGTCAGTGGGGTTTATAGATAAATAGTTTATGGGGCATAGTAGATTGAAAGTTGAGTAGGTTTGTTGCGGAGGAAGATGTAGTTTGGGAGGCTTTTGCGGATGCCTTTTCTTTGGAGTCCATAGACTAGACTGAACCAGTAGGGTAGCAGTCTGCTGTGGGGCTGAATGTGAGGTACCTGTAGTGTTGGGATCAGCAGGTCTAGGATCTTCTTGTTCTTGGTTCCAATTCATGTACCCTGACTCTGGAAGAAGATTTGCATAGACTGGCTCAATTGAATCTGATCGTGAGGACATTCTTTATTGCGATGATGTGCACTGGTGTGATTGTAAGCAAGGGTGAGACAGACCCATTAGTGTCCAGTCTTCAGGGCGTTCTTGTGTGTGAGGTTAGTACTCTGGAGATTCATTGACTCCCAGTCCATGATGGCCAGTATGCTGTAAGGATGTGATTGGTCTGTTCTTTGGAAATTGTGCGGTCTTACTAATATGTTTGTGGTCATTTTGTAAACATCCATAAACAACCATATGCTAACCTTTTGCATTTGGTGTGTGCTCTTCTGTGCTCATGGTTTAATTATTGCTGTAATATCTGGTCCTCTCTCGTGTCAATGATTGACCAGGCTGATTGATGGTTAATTATATATTGCATTGTGGGCTTGCATGAGAACTGGGAGCACATAAGTGATCCACTTAGTCGGAACGTCGGAGGCGGCCGTGTAAGGTGGTGCGGCTTGACATTGTTTCAGTTCCTGTAGGGTCCCTTACTCAGATTCCTTTGTCTGGAGACCTGAGAGGTTGGAGTGTCGGTGCAAGCATGGCAGCGAAGTATGCAGCAGTGACTGTAGCTAGGCATGGATACCCATTTGTTGTATATATAACGCGGCAGGGTTCTGCACACTTGCGGCGGCCCTGCTCCCAGTTCACTGCCCCTCACCCCCCCCTGCCACGCTGCTCCTCCCGCCACCGCTCGTCTGTACCGGGGTGGTCAGTGGCCGGCATTCTGATACGGGGATCGGAGTACAGACCTCCAAACATTTCAGAGGGCTGCCCAGTCACGCGCTTAAGCACTCAGTTGGCTGTACGCCACACTCTGCGGATAAGCGAGTAACGCTGACTTGTGTTTGCTTTTCAGGTGCATTGCAGGGACCGACCTTTCAGTGTTGAGAAAGCCCGGTGGTCTATCACTAACCTTTTTAATCATGCCAGTGATGAAGATGCAGTCAGTAACAGGCATCATCAAGGATACTGATCTGTCCCCGACTACGAGTAGTGAAGAATCCCGGCTCCCTCTCTCACTACTGACAACTCGGAGGGATAGCAAGAGGAACAGTAACCACTTCTCTGAGGTACTAGCGCTCAGTGCCAAACGTAGACTAAAGCTACAGCAAAAGCAGCTTGCTTACGCCAATTTCTTGCTTATCAGTGAGGAATTCCAGAATGATCTCCGGGGGGAGGATAACATTGCTGACCCCTTGACACCATCTGGTACACCCCCACAGACAATATCAGCCAACTCCCAAGTCAACATAGGAGGGCCTAATGGGATTGAGGATAGGAATAGCGAAGTGGACTATTTGGAGGGTCACACACTGAAGGGAGTTCTTCCCGTGCTAGTTCAGCATAAGAGGAAAGGGGAAGCTCTAGGACTAAATGCAGCAGCTAAAATGGACAAGGGGCCGATTGACTCTAAGACCTCAGAGCCATGGAGACTTCGTCAAGAGCAGTTCTGGCGGGAGCTGGAAGCCTGTGATAATATAAGGGACTTTGAGAAATGGGTGGCCTCTGTTGGTTCTAATTCGCCACTACTTCTTTGCTGCTGGTAGAGACCGGATTTCTTTGGAAATTAATAGAATGGACAACTCATCACAAACTTCACCCTCTAGGAAAAATAACTTCTGTGACCCCCATGTAGTCGGTATAGACTACTGTGCTTCTGGCGTGCCCCATTGGGGTAAGAGTGTCACCCCCACCTCAGGACGGGGGTTCAAATCAGTGCGAGAACCTATTACATCACTCACAAAGCCATCCCCTACTGTGGACCGGCAATCCGACAGTGACATTCGACAAAGAAAACCTAAAATTGATAACATTGTGGATACTAGTCTTAGGAGTTTTGCCCTGGACTCCAGGAATTTTATAATCACTAATGTGACCAGGCCATGCCAATTTGAATCCCACGAAGCCTTAAAAAAATAAGACATTAGCATGGTTTAACAACATATTGGGCCCTAATCGTGTGAGAACATGTGATCTAAAGGTCCTCCGGAGAACACAAATTGACAAGTGGTGTTCCGTTGTCAATACTGACTGTATTGACGTGGGCTGTGGGTCTAGAAGCCTACTGATGTATTTAAATAGATGCTTAATCTCACAACATGTACGTTCATCGACTAATCTTAGAATTGTGTTGAACTAATTAGGGAATGGTAACAGTCCAGAACAATAGCTGTGTCTTCATTTAGCTTTGATGCATAACCGTTTTCTTTGTAGCACTATGGCCTTGTTCAATCTTCCCATTGCATGCTGTGTACGTCAGGGGTTTTGATATTTCTGTTTGTCTTGTTGTTGTTGTGTAATCTGTATGATTTATGTTAAACGGCCTGATGCCCGCGGGCTTTCGGCGCTATATAAGCATACAAATAAACAATACCCTGGTTCTGTGGCACAATATATGACTGTGGATCCCAGGAGGAGATATTAAGTATAACCAGAGATACAAATAATCTTACTATATATAAATGCTATGCACGATGCTGAGTTATGGGTCAGTCAACTCTGCTCAGGTAGAAGGGGGCACTATGTACACACCTTGTTTTCACAGATCTGTATAGTAACTGCTTAGTTTGATTGGGAGGTCGAAATGTAATTGCATATAAAGTTTCCCGGTCACCTGACGTGAAGCTTCATGAGTGGCAAGGCCGAACATTTCCTTTTTGTAGAGAGAGAGACGCCACCTTTGGTTTGCAGCCAGGTATCTGGTGAGGGCTGGGGTGAGGCTTTCCCAATGAAAGTTTTACAAATGCCAAGGAAGACGTTTTTCTCCTCTGACTGTGTACTAGCCTGGGAAAACTTTCCTTTGCCCTTATGGACTTGGTTTTCTGATGGTACGTCGGCAAATTGAACTGACCAGTTTCAGTGCGTATGTTGTTTTTGTACGAGAGTTTCTTGAAAAGATCTCTACATCTTGATCCAGGTGCGCCATTTTGGTGGAGGTTTATATCACCCTTTTCTAGGCACTGATGTTTTGAAACTACTCAGAAATGACATGTAAATAAGCTCATTAGAGAATACTCGCCCCTAGGAGTTTTGAAGTTGGCTACAACAGTTTCAATGTAGCATGGCCGTGTATTCTGAGGCACCTGGCAGACAGCATCGTTAACCTGAGGGCTAGGAGTAACTACGGATTGGCTGTTTGACTTGCATTGCTACAGCTATGTGCTCTTTAACGCTCTGTTTAAATATCTGCCAGCGCACCTATTAAGGCAAACTGTTACATCTTTGTGTCGTTGCCCGTCTTATCCCTGACATTCAGTATTTTAGCCATATGCCCCCTACTGCACTCTTTTTGAAGCGTGTCTGCAATACATTCCTTGGGCAAATGGCGTCTGAACCAAGGATAGTTTCCTTGAATTTTGCTCATGTCTGAGGTTACACCACAGACCCAATTTTCATTGCTATGCTGTTAGGCTTCCATTTTTGGTCCTGGGTCTAACTCTTACACTGAGGCCACTCCAAGTCTGGATCTTGCCCTATTTGTGTATTCAGTCCATAAAGGTGTTCCAAGAAGAGGGATGCTCCTCAGATCTGAAAATACTCCCTTAACCCATCCGCTGCCTCCCATTGGACTGTTAAATGAGAAGTTAATATGACATTCATGACACCATTTCAAAACTTCAAGCAAAAGCAGTAATCAATGTTGAAAACTGTGGTGGTGTTTGCCTTGCCAGGCCCTCGCCCTCCACTGCCTAAACTGTTTCCCTTGCTGTCCCTTGACCAGCCCTTTCTTCTATTATGTCTGGATATCCCCCGTCCTTCCAACCCCACGACTTCACAGGGCAGAGGGGTATCATCTCTCTTTAAGTGCAGGTCTGTGGCAGTTCAGTTGTTAAGCCTTGCTTCTATATGGTGTACATCTGTCTCCAACGTGCAGTGATTTTCCCAACGTTTGTGTCTTGAGAGATGTTCTGAACTCCTGCATCAGGATTGCTCTTATCCTCAGAGTGTTGCAGAAAATCTGCTGAATGTGGGCAGTGGGTTTCCATGTTGTTGCGATTTCTGTCCTTTCTGTCAGCAGGTTAGGCCATTCTAACTTCTTTCCTTTTGCTGGAATGAATGTTCATGTCTCTGTGGCACTTAGGCTTGGCCAATGAGTACTGTATGCATGTTTTCCAATGTGTGCTCTGCATTACATGATGAGATGTGTAGCTAGTTCTGTTCCACCAAGTGTGCCCACCTCTCCACCGGAAGGTCTCATGGAGACAATTTCCCAACCCAGTATCCATGTCTATTATTAATTGCAGCTGCCATTATGAATGGAGGAGGGGGGTTCAAGAATTGGCTCTGACTATGATGAGGGAAGTTGGACTCAAGTAAAAAGACATACAACTTTGCCAGATCGTAAATAACGTGGCTATATTACCATATGCAGACACGATTTTGCACTGGCAAAGTACAAGTTTGCTGTTGGGGTGTTGGAATTACCTCCAGTTAAGAGCCGGAGGTAATTCTGCCACCCTACTTGCAAAAATAGCCAGTATTACCAGCATCCGTATTATCAGTGATGGTAATACCAGGAAAAAAACCTGTGGAGTCCAATGTGTCTCCATGGAATGGGGATGTACCACCCTTACCAACACTTGTAATCCAGCGGTAATACTGCCTTACCGAGTGCCGGTAATGGTATCACTGTTTGCAGCGGAAATTACAGTCAGGATACCGGCACACCTGTAATGAAGCCCATAGAAACAGAAAACCACAATTGCATTTTGTGAAAGAACCAATCAAACAGATTAAGGCCATACAAAGCATTATGGCCCCTTATCATAAAAATGCAGAAAGTTCTGTTTGGAATATTTAGAATTGTCTGTACAGATGATATCATCATTTGGATTGAAAAATCACCAAAACAATATTGAAAAGATAAAATTTATTTTTTTCTCCAGAGTGTTCTAATGTATTTGCTCGACTGAAAATGGTCCTCGTACTCGGTGGCCATTTTGAAATATTTTTCAACACTTAGAATACCACCAAGAAGAATCCAAGGCAGCTTATAATTGAATGTGTGCTCAGGATCAATCTTCTAGTGCGTTTGCTCAAGAACTCAAGAGTGATTTGCCCAAATGTTCATATGCAAAGTTGGGACTTTAAAACTACTCTCTTTCATCCCTTCCTAAATATTTAGTCACTCAGTACGTGATTTTGATGATTTGAGATCACTCGAGTGAATTATCACCCATGCTAAAGGATTTATGAAGTATAGAACTATACAACTCCAAAAGCAAGGAAAAGGAAACCTAAACAGATGCCTGAACCAGCCTCCATTATAGTAGCTTAGGTGAAGAGTACTCCTCAGTTGGATTTAGGGACAGGAGGCAAACACGTACTCCTCTGCAGTTATAGATACTAACAAGCAGAGAGGACACTATTTTCAAAGCCAACCAAATAGTCCTCCAACTGGCATGCAAAATACAGATACAATGAAACCGGCGACTTACATTAGCAAAATCTCTGATTCGCAACAATAACTCAGATTGTTCTCTTGTATCGAATAATAGGTCTGGATTGGAAAAATTGAGGGCAGTGGAAAAGCAATCCCAGAAAAAAAGAGTACCCTTGCTAATAAAAAGAGACTACAGAAAGAGGTAAAACACAAAGACATGTTTATGGTTATTCTTCGTCATGAAGCAAATTGTGCTCAGTGGCTATTGAACGATTAAGCCCGACAAGAGATGGACTAATCTTGAATCGAGAAAATGTTATAAGATTGCTACACTATGCCTCAAAACAAAGAAATATTAAATCTGAGGATAAAAAAATAGTCCAATTCGTTTACGAAAGTCGACTTAATTGGGTTATCCTTCATCTATACTCAAGGTTAGTAAAAAACATTTTGCTTGAAGCAATGCCAGACTTACTCCAATTCAGTTTTGAGGTATCAGAAAAGCCTTTTGTTGCATCTTCCGTTCCTGACGGCGAGTGGCGGCTCTATCAAGGAAAGCTGGTATCCAGAATAGAAATGAATCAGCAAAAGCTGGAATCGACCGAGGACAGTACACCATTGGGACGAGACTGTAAGGAAGGATGTACACCTCCTGCTAGAATGGAGAGAGACATGCCTTTAATACAAGTCACTTTTGATTGCTCCAAAGGAGAAGAAAGAAAAGTGAGAAAAATAACTGTTGGGGAAAGAAAGCCAGGACTGGTCATGGTTGGCGGGTGCGCTGGCCCATGAATGGGCTAAGTAATATTCAAAGCCTGGGGACTCTGCTCATTGTGTCTTGGGGTACTGGAATACGAGGGGTTTCAGCCATATTTTCTTAGAGGAAGGACTGGAGCTCCAAAAGTATGACATTTTATGAATGCAGGAAACTTGGTTATGCTCCTAACCTATTTGTGATGGTTTTTCGGTCTGCTGTAAAGCGGCACAAAAGAAGTCAATGGGGCGTCCTCCTCAGGGCTTTTGACTTTGATTGAACTAGGCAGGGGGACAAAAATACTTGAAAACCACACATTTCAGCCCTTTTGTGCAAATGGTTAGTTTAAGTTGGAAAAGACCCATGTGTGCTATGGCGGTGTCTTTGATAATACTCAATTTTTATTGGAATCTGGTAGGGATTAGAGATGGACATTTCATCAGTATGATGACGTCCCTAATTGACGAGATATATATGAAGGGAAGCAATCCCCACACTGAAATCTGTGGAGATCTTAATCTAAAATGTTTGGATCTGAAAGGGAGGAAAATTCCTACAAATGACACTGGGGGGAAAAAGCATTGGTATGGATGAATGAGTTGAATGAATGTGACATTTGTATGCTATATGGTGCTTAAAGGGGGATATCACAGCTAGACTCATGTAGTCTAGGGGTAATCAGAAATCCTGTTTGGATTATTATTTTGTATCACGTAACATAAATACATGGGCCACCTCCCTGATGGTGAAGCCTATGGAAAATAGAGACCATAATCTTCTGGAGTTAAAGTGGAATGGAGGTGGAGAACAAGAACTCTAGGGTTGAACATCTGCAGGTAAACTAGGGAGGTAGTAGGCTTAGATTCCTGCCTGCTGATGTCTCTGATATTGTGGACAAATATAGATATTCTATGACAAAGGAAGGATCTCCTTTAAAATATGCATTTGATGTTAATGAAATTCCAAATGAAGCCTGGAAGAGGCCCCAGACAGAGTGCGAAAAGATTACATCATTATAATAAGGAATTGGTAGAAGGCTGGAAAATCCTCCGTGCGGATTTAAGAAAGCTCTCCCACCTTACGGAACAAGATTGGAATGTCCAATTAAAAAAAAAGGAAACAACAATATAGGAATTGTTATTGGCTACTAAAGCGTGACAGCTTCAGCTAGATGTAGAGGAAATAATGAAGTTGATAACAAAAAACAATACGCGAGAATTATGGGCTCTATTGAATAATAATGAAGTATACCAACCAGCGAGTATGTGCCGGCAGTAACTGAGAAAAACTGGATTAGACACTCTAATCAGCTTTTCTCACATGCTGATATCAGGGATATCTTAAAGGAGGGAAACCAATGTAAGAAATGGCTTATTGGGTTTGACAAAGAGGATATTGTCTACCTGATTAAGAAACTAAAGGTTGTGTGTGCTGCTGGTCCAGATGGGTTAAATAATAACATACTTAAGCAAAATCCAGAATTATGGGCAGAGTTGTGTTTTTTGATGTTTCCTCAAATCTTGAAGGCTAGTGAGGTTCCAATGTCCTGGAAAACCGCATTTATGGTACGAGTGTTTAAGAAGGGTGATATAGAAGACCCAACACATTATAGACCGATCACCCTTCTAGACACCTTGGGAAAGATATTTTCCCTCATACTACTGCGGCATTTGCAGAGATGGGTGAGAGATACAGTGCAAATTGATAAGAGGCAAAGGGGTAGCGACAAGCCTTAACCTCTTCCTGCTGAATGTGTTAAAGTCCAGAACTATCAGGACCGGATCAAGAGTACATTTGGCATTCATTGAACTGTAGCAGACTTTTTGATAGTATCAGCAGGGAGAGGCTTTGGGGAAAGCTATCTACTTGCGGCTGCCCTTTGGACCTTTTGGAAGTGATCAATGCCTCTTACTCCTCTATGAGCATAAAGGTTAGATTGCTATCCCAGGGAGTTCTCACTGATAAGATTGAAACATTTGGGGGCTTGAAGCCGGGATGCCGCCTGGCCCCGATACTATTTAATCTTTATTTCTCGGATATGGAGGTGAGTCAGGCTAGGGTAAAAACATTCCCCCCAAAATATATGGTCAAGCAGTTCCTTGGATCCTCTATGCAGTTAACTTAGTCATCTTAGATCAGACACAAATAGGCCTGAAAAGGAGGTTGAATGAGCTAGTAAATGCGTGGATGAAATTGTCAAAATCACATTGTTAAATTTAGAAATAAATAAATAACAGGAAGAGTAGGGTGCAAACACATCCTTTGTATCAATGCCTTATGCTAAACCAGTTTATCTACACCTGTCTCCTAGTCAGCTTTGCGAGAGGATCCTAGATATGGAGGGTAGATGAAAACCCCCATCCTCTAAAGTAAAGAAGAAGCTACATTACCAGAGTGTGATGTAGAACAGAGAAAAGGACTGAAAGACAAAAGGAAGAATGAAAGAAGATCGTATGAAGAATCATTGTCTAGGAATGCCTTCTCTTTCTACAAATAAAAAAGGAAATTGTTAATAAAGATCGAAATCCCTGTCCCTGCCGTTTCCCCTCCAGGAAATTCAGCACAATGAAGGTGGGGTATCCATAACTATGTCAATAAATAGAATGTGTTTTACTAAACAGAGTGTATTTTGAAGGACATCACATACATTAAGTTGCAACTTGATGTCAAATACAACAGGGAGAGGTATTGCTTTTCCAAATGAAAATATATCGCGTAAAAGAGTTTCTGCTTGCACAGCAATGTTAAATAAACAACCTATAGACATATACAAATTATATTTTATTCATATTTTATTAGTCAGCAAGACAATGGCAGGTCAACATGCTTTGTAAGTGTAGAGGAGCAGGTGGACCTGTCATCCCTAGTTCCCGTCCCCTTACCTCCATCATATTGGAACAGCAGGAGAAGAGTCCTATGTGGGACACCAGGTATAGTCCCAGTATGCATGGAGTATATGAGAGATGATATGCACTCCGACAACCATATCGAACGTGCCCTCGCACTGAAAGGGTGGAAGGATGTCTGCACACACCATTGGACATCGGAGAGCAATAAGTGAAATTTGGCGAAAGCAGAGTGACGTCATAAGGGAAAGATACAAAGACACATTGAAACAATATGAAAATACTTAAGGGATAAGATGTAACTGGAAGTGACAAGAGAAACATGTAATCAAATACGAAGAAATCATATGCACCAAAGAAATAAGTGAGGAGAGATGAAGTGATATGATATGATGTGATAGTTTATTTATATAGCGCCTACACACAATGTGTTTCAAAGCGCTTCAAGGCAAGGGAGGGAACAAGGGAAAATACAATGACATTCTTACAGGCCATGAACAGTAAGGATGTGAAATTAACTATCGTACTCGGCCTGATGACATTTCAAATAGTGCAAGAGCTAAGACATAGATAAGGAAGGGAGGGGGAGGGTGGGAAGGAAATGGAAACAGACAGGCAACTACTGTACTAGATCTGATAACATTTCTAGTAGAGCCGGAGAAAAACAAAAGGTGAGTGAGAGGGGTGCAGAAAGGTAGGGGAGGAACAAAACAAGCGACTATCATGCTAGGCCTGATGACATTTCAGATAGTGCTGGGGGGGGACAGTAAGGGGAAGGGGGAGGAGACAGACAAGGTTGCTATCACACTAGGTCCAGGGACAATTCTGATAGAGTAAGTGCATAGAAGAAAGTAAGGGGAGAAGATAGGAAAAGGGAGAAGTGAAAGGAGGAGAGAATAGAGAGTTAGCAGTCAAAAGAGTGGCGAAGCAAGAGGGGAGAGTGAATACAACTGCAGAAGTCAGTAGTAACACATAATGTTGCAAGCCAGGATAAAATATGAAGATGGGAACAGCATGATTCAGGGCCACCATGAGTACAAGATGCAAAGGAAGTCCAGCATGAGAGTTGAGAAAGAGAAACTGACTGTGAATCAATTAAGTCCATAAAAGTCAAATCCAGCATTGGCCACAAGACAGTGATGGTGAAACCAGAATTTATCAGGACAGACTCCTGCAGAAGTAGACATGAGGGGATGAGGGGGGAGCAGGGTAGACGAATGAAGCAAAACAGGCAACACCTGTGTGCGAAAATGGGGGGGCACAATGGAACATCATAGGGGGACCAGAGGAGGTGGGGATGACCTGTGGGGACAGAGGGAGTAACACATGCAATGTGAATGTACATACATAGAAACGCAATGTAGATAAGACATATAGAAGCTTGCTGCAGAAGAAAACATAACGTGTTAAGGCGGCCACAATGGAAAGATGGACTTCAAACTCATGTAGAAACCAATCAAGCTACCTCAGAGACAAACCAGGGCTGCAGAATCAGAAGACGCTGGAATAGAGCTTTGTGTGAGGAATAAAGAGGAGTCTATTGGCTTGGGATCAATGATGCCACATCAAGGATAATTGCAAGGCACACAGGGAGTCAAAAGGATGGTATTACCCAAATTGAGCTTTTACAATTGACCTGTTGCACAATTGACCTTCATATTATTTTAGTTATTCTACGTATGTATTGGGTTGGTTTTGGATTATAAATAATATAAGGGGATTGGGTGGGAGATGCAGGGGGTTTTGGATTGGGAGGGGTTTGTGGGGGGTTTCCCCCAGCATATATGGCCAAATTGACCTTCTAAATTAGTTTAGTTCTCCCGGGGTCAATGGTCAATTCTTCCGAGGTCAATTGTGAAAAGGCCAATTAGTATACAACCAAAAGGATAGGCCATGTACGTACGACATATTTCTCTTACATTAAGCAAAGAAGAAAACCTCTACAAGCACCAACTATTGGACAATCAAAGGTGCAAAAAGCCTAAGCAAGGTGGAGTGAGCAACTCTCCAGAGGCCATGAGAAGTAATGACACCCAGCTTAATTAAATTAAATAGCAGTAAATAAAATGACAAAATGGACAAAACTGTGGTCTCCTCACACTTGACTATTCATTTAGCTCCAGATGAAGATAATGGTGTCCCTATACTCCCATCAAAGTCCCAGAAGAAAGAACATGCTGCAAGGTCAACTACAAAGAAGAGGATTTGGCTTGGTGCCGATGAGAGATTATGGACTAACTGGACAAGTGGGTAGCAGTCGGATGTTGCTCTCTGCACCTGAGTTTCGTTTTGCTTACGTGGTGCTGAGGAGCGGAAAGTCCAAGGTTAGGAGAGAATGCCAACCCATCAGAGTGTCTATGTAGCAACATTCTATACAATGTTGCAAAGGCCAACCCGCTGCTGTTATTCTGCTATAATCTGTATTATACGTATTTAGAGGTGGCTCAAGGTGTGCCTATTAGATAAGGGGCATCCAATGATATTACAAATACTTACATGATATATAGGTTCATATGTTCCCTTAACCAATCCCTCCCTTCAATAGATTTGACAGTTCGCCATGTAGAATGACATCATAGCTGAAGTACATTGAGGTATAAAACCTTTGTGTAATCAAAATTGAAGTGTGAGTGCATGTACTACAGTGTGTTGTTTGCCAGATTGCCCTACTTTATTTTAAGCTGATAATAAAGTAGTACTTTGCCATATTCTTTGACTCTGTCCGGTTATTTGGGTCTGAGAACATTATGGTATTTCCATCTAGCACATGAGATGCTTCAAGGTGCTAGGGCACATTTTGCTAGCAGTGCAGATGGTTCTGGTCCAGTCAACCTGGGCCTAGATCTAGACTCTTGGACTATCGACTGTTTTCACCATTAGCTGGAAGATAGTGGAGCTTCCTGTGGAGAGCAGCGCACAATACACAGGTGTGAATAGAAGTGGTCGGCAGGTGTCCTTTGAAGAAATTCCTGTCCGGTCCCTGCAGGTGCTCTACGGACTGAAGACAAACTGGTCAATTGGGGAAGAGTTGATGTAGAGGGACTCGAGCTGAGCCACGGATGTAAATAGAGCATTGAAAGTGGCAAATATAGGGGGAGGGAATGTATTGTAAATATATGTATGCAAGTTAAAGGATTTTTGGGGCATAGAAGGAAAAGAAATAGATACCTCGATTCCTGGTTCCAAGAGTGGCAGACGGGTACGTACTAAAACTCCAAATAGGGGTATTACTTAAGGATTCCAGAGGAAAGGCCAAAAAGAAGAGTGTGTATCAAACTCCGGAATGGGGTAAAAAGTAAAATGAGATACATTTACTTGAGATAGTAAAGGAAGGCGTAAGCAAAACATTAAAAGTGCACATTTGTATGGGGTTATAAATATGTCAGTATTAAACCTTTATTATGTTTAGATTAGGAGACATAAAACGATAGTAAAAAATGAAAGTGAACATCTGATTTTTAAATGAAAAGGTTGATGTCAATCAGGAGAATAAAAATCAAAGGATAATAATAAATAAATAGATAAATAAGAGATTCTTAAAGTGTCAATAATAAAAGAACGAGACAGAAAAAATTGATAGACACTGTAAACAAAGTAATAAAAAGAACACCGTTGTATAGATTTAAAAGATTGGTTAAAGCCTTGGGTTACTGGTAAAGGGCAGCGATTGGTGGTACTTGTTCAAATCAATCAGTGTGGTATATTTGATAAAGTAAATAAAAGAATAAAATAATAAAAGATCTGGTAAGAATTGGCAGTCATGATCGACTTATCACCATAGGGGACACTCCTCTTTTACACCTATGCAGGACACTGCCAAGATATATACCCAAGATAAGGCAGTATCACACGGAGTGGGTGAGGGGCATGACTAATACAACACTTATGCCGTGGCCCCAAGAAAGTTCATTGTCAAAAACAGTATTGCAACACATGACAACATATTTGCATGCAACACATAAGGGGAAGAAATTACAGAAAAGGTTGGCCGTTTTAGAGTTGTGGAAAATGTACCAGAGTGAGAAAAAGATCCGCCTGAGAAGGAATGGATGCTTAATCTTCATAAAGAGGAGGATGTACCTCCTTCGGCTCCTCTTTTCCTATCTGAAAACAAGAGCGCAGATACTGTGAATCAGGGACTTTCTCCTTTAAAGGAATTGAAAGCAGCAGCGGGGCATGTTAATCCGACATACAAGCCCCTCGCTTATAACAGTGAGGACAATATGGAAGAAAGCAAAAGTAGAGAGTGCAAATATATGTCAACACGCGATGAAGGTAAACAGCGTGATAAGAGAAAGGAAGACAAGGCTAAGGGAGTGATGATAGTACAGAATGAATGGATAGGAGGACAAATATTACTCAAAATATATGGCAAGGGCACTGATGGGGTTATAGAAAGAAAAGAATGGTCAGAGAAAGCATACAAGGAAGAGAAGGAAAAAGAGAGGAAATTAAAGGGAGAACAAAGAAGGTATGCGGCAAGGAAAGAAAAAGAGTGACTAGAAGAGAAGAAACGAGAGGAGATTGAATCACAGAGATTGAAAGTACAAAGGTTGTGAAGAAGGCAAGAGGAAGAAGAGATAAGAGAGACGAGGAGAAGAGAACAAGAGATGAATAAAAGTTGGGTATTAAGGGATGACGAAATAGATCATCAATGCAATAAAGGCATGGTGCTGACTGAAGCATGAGAACCATTGGAGGAAAAGAAAAGGTCACAACAGTCTGCAGGGATCTGCAAGTGATACCGAGAATACAAACATGGACTGACGAGCATGAAGCAGAAAACATAGGGAAAAGGATTGGGGGATTTATACAGGAAAACAAGGGTAAATATGGGTATAAAACCAAAGACAATTAGCCTCATTACGAGTGTGCCCGTCCAGTAACAATGGTGCCAGTAAGCCTACCAGCACCGTAGTTACCAGACCGGCACACTCTGAGTCTGCGAGCGGCTGCCGTCCTGCCTGCCAGGTCTGAATTGGGGGGGCGGGACGGCCCCGCTTGCAGACTTAAATGGAAGCACCGGCACTGTTGCACAAGGTGCCGGTGCTTCCATGCTCCCCATTCCCATTGAGTCCTATGGCACTCAAATGGGAATGGGGATTTACCTTTTCTGGCGCTTGGCTTTCCAGACCACTGGGGCTGTAATGCCCTGGTAAATCCAGCAAGCCAGGCACCAGTAAATCTTGCAAGTCAGGTGGCAGCCTGCCAGTTTTACTGGCATTGCTACCGCTGGACTTGTAATGAGCCCAATGTCGAAGGATCTTTATTGAAGGAATCAGGAGGAAGACAAATGGGTGAGACTAGCCCCAACTGGAAAACAAGAAGTGTATGATCACAGATCGTGATTTTCACAATTCCCATTATTAGAGAAAGAGGGAGGATGACTGCAATATATACAGTGGTGACAAATGGACAAGAATAAGTTGACATGTAAATTACCTAGTTTGACTTAGGTGTGGGAAAATGGATTCATGAGTTAGAGAGAATGACATCAGGAATGAAGTTAGCAATAGGCAACATAAAAGGCCTGCTAGCAGCATTCTAGGGGAGAGGGCTGATGACATTTGGAAATGAGCAGAGTATGCAGGTGTGACTACACAAAACACAACACACGATGGACACCATTTAATAAATAATTGCAGAGCAGATGTATGGTGGGTGCTCAGAGTACAATATCCCGATACATCAGACATGCAATTATGACTATGAAAATGGGGAAGGATGAAGATCCTGTTGCCTTTATTCAAGATATTCAAGAGCGATGGCATCTCGAGACGAGAGAACCATGGAATAAAACAGTGGCATTGTATTACCACATTTTATGTCCGGGACTGCCCGAGCCAGTGCAATGGCAGATGAAGAAACAGGTAGGGATGGAAGCAAAGCCGTGGCAAGCAATACAATTGACTATCGTACATCATTTCTAATTGTAGCAGGAGAAGAATAAGAAGAAAACGGTGAGTAGAAAGCAGGAGAAAGCAAAGTGAGTGCTGAAAAAAATGTCATAGAGGGAGTGGTATTGAAGAGTGGTGATGGTGTGATGACACAAGAAATGCGACCAGCGCAGCAAAGAAATGTAGTATACCCTATGGATCAGAGTGGGTACAATTTTTGGCCTAGAGAGCGAGGGAATGGCTCTAGGGGAGGATGCAGTGGATTTCAAAATCCTCAGGGCAGAGGAGGAGGATTTGATGGTGGATATCTACAATAGGACAGCCCAAGGAGCGACCTGATGTGTTCAGTGACACCGGACCCCCAAGAGGAACCAAGGGTCAAGGTAACTATCGGAGGCAACACATTTTCATTCCTTGTAGACACTGAAGCAACACGTTCCTGTGTCTGTGAGGAAAAATACCCAATGTCAGGCATTGCCATAAATGCGCAGGGATTCTCTGGGGCAATAAGCACAGTTCCTTTTACAGACAAGATACCAATCTCTATAGGAGAACACAACATGTCTATGCCATTCCTATATTCTCAGCAGACACCAGTTAAGATACTAGGGCATGACTTGATGACAAAACTTAACATGACAATATATTTTACTGATGAAAGAATAGTGTGCTCCACTCCAGGGATATATTATATGTATGTGAAAGAGTTTATATTAGCCTTTACAGGTGAGATAGAATTACGCAGAGTCCCTTTGGATCCAGAAGAATTTTTGTAAGGAGTGCCTGTTCTATTAAAGTGGTTTCCCAGGTTAGTAGGTAACATGTTGAGAATACCTAAAGAGTTTTTTGTTTAGATGAGAAATACCTATGGATCATGAAGAAAGACACGTTATACACTTATAGTTAGAAGCAGAAGTGGTCAGAGAAGAAAGTGTGGTTGCCCATGGGACAGAGGATGAGGGACGAGGATGGAGAGCAGTGATAGCCCTTGGTGAAGGATATAGGTTGACAGACTTGACAGACGAGGAGCTTTTCAGTAATGATTATTCAGTTGATGAATTAGTATTTTCCCTTATTGGATTTAAGTGGAGAATAGAGAAATACCACAGAGAATGGCAATGATAAAAAGGAAACCATAATTTTTTCAGGAACATTTAGAGAAAGTGTCAAGTATATTATTGACTACTAGTCTATATGATGTGGGTCTATTGAAAGGATTAGAAGCAGTTTAGCTTAAACTATGAGCAATCTTTCCACGAGCAAAGCAATATCTCATGTCCAGAAAAGCGGATGAGGGTATTTTTTAGACTATTTCCGCTTTAATGAACCAGGGAATATTGGTGCCATCTGAATCCCCATGTAACACAGCTGTGTACCCAGTGAAAAAATCAACTGGAGGGCCAGAGAGATTTATTCAGGATCTCTGCCCCTAAACAATATTGTTGAAGCAGTGTAGGGGATTTCAATCAGACACACACCCAAGTCTTATTTATTTTTTATCTATAAATTAAATATTCTGAATGATATACCACTCATATCACATCCTTTTCAAAATGCCCCCCCCCCGTCACACTGAACCAGTGAATCAGGATGATTTGTAACAGTAAATATTTATTTATGTATTTAGAATTTAAATCACAATATATTTTTAATAGGTAACAACAATCACCAATGGGTGACAAAGACAATGAATAATATATTTAATGCACTGGGAATCAGGTAATGAACACAAAAATAATGCAGCCAAGGAAAGAATACTTTTGGGTTGGTTTGTAACAGATAGCACTATGGTTAGAGGTTCCCCCTGCAACACCCATCAACCCTCCAATAAATAGATGTGAGGAGAGAGCAGGTACTCAGGAATAATACAGATCAAACAGAATATCACTCTCACCTTCTCCCCTTAAACACAAGAGAAAAACGGATCTGGCTTTTCAACTGTCAGGATGGCTTTGAAACTGGCTGAGCAAAAACACTAAATGTGGTCAAAAATGCTTAAATTATTATACGTTTCTACGGGAGCCGCTTTGAACAGATGCAAGCAATGAAAAGCAATGGTTTAATCAAAAGAAAACAATTGGAATCTGAAAGGCAAAGTGGGAAATAATTTAAAGACAATTCACACGTGTAAAACGTATGCAAAAATGTAAATTTGCGGCAAACGTTTAATATGCAATTTTTTATAAAAACAGGTCAACTACACTGTTTTGGGTTGTGGAGATAGCTAAGTATGTGAGGTATCAATGGGAATTGAAATCTCGTTTCGTTTCTATCTTCAAAACTGAGGGAGTTGTGGAGGTTTTAGTGAGAGGTGTTTTACGGAACTAAAGACACGAATTTGGACAAGCACTTCAGTTTAAAATCAAATAATATGGCTTATGCTTTTACTCAAGACTAGAGCATGCAGACTAGACAACCAGGTTGGGTCGAAGTAAGCTCTGAGACTGATTAATGACTTCAGTAACAGATCCCCAGTGCCTTCCCCGGCAGAACCAGTCCAAACACTCAAAGTGGGATTTTTGGATCAGAGTTACACAAATAAAATGACTATAAAAATGACGCTTTATGAAGAGACAGAATAAGATAGTACTAAGATTTTTACACTGTTGCTATTTATGAAAGTGAGGATAGTTCAGAGATTAGGGTAGGACAAGTTAAGGCAAGGTATACAATAGTTCTCTAGCTTCCTGTTAATACTCATAATCCACTGGGATTTAAGATTTTAGGCCCGTCAAGATTCTGGTCAATGGATCGGGTCTATCAGGGAAGGACAGCACATCAGCTAGGCCGGTCACCGGAACTGCATGGGATCTGCCCTTCTTGTTTCTGGATGTGAAGTGAGCGAACGGATGAAGTATATGGAAAAAGGAAGTCGATAGAACAGATGTAGTGGTTGGAACTGATAAAAAGGATGTAACGGATGAAGTGGGTGGAACGGATAAAATGGATGTAATGGATGAAGTGGGTGGAACGGAAGAAGTGCGTGGAATGTATGGAATTCACTGATCGGACAAAGTACATGGATTGGAATAAATGTATGGAATGGATTGAACAGATGGAGTGTATAGAACTGTGGGAGTGCATGCGACGAATGGAATATATGGAACAGTTAGAGGGCATGGAAGGACATTGTGCAAGAATGGTTTGAGTGCATGGAATGATGGAGTGCACAGAACGCCTGGTGTGCATGGAACGGCTGAGCGCATGGAGTGCATGGAACGGTCATAGTGCATGGAATGGTCAGACTGCATGGAACGGTCGGAGTGCATGGAATGGTCAGAGTGCAATGAACGGTCGGAGTGCATGGAACGGTCAAAGTGAATGGAACGGTGGGAGTGCATGAAACGGTTGGAGTGCATAGAACGGTCGGAGTGCATGGAATGGTCAGAGTGCATGGAACTGTCGGAGTGCATGGAACGGTTGGAGTGCATGAAACAGTTGGAGCGCCTGGAACGGTTGGAGCGCCTGGAACGGTTAGAGCGCCTGGAACGGTTGGAACGCAGGTTACTGTTGGAGTGCATGGAATGGTTGGAGCGCATGGAACGGTTGGAGCGCATGGAATGGTTGGTGCACATGGAACGATTGGAGCGCATGGAATGGTTGGAGTGCATGGAACGGTTGTAGCACATGGAACGGCTGTAGCACATGGAACGCTTGTAGCGCATGGAATGGTTGTAGCGCATGGAACGGTTGTAGCCCATGGAACGGTTGTAGCGCATGGAACGGTTGTAGTGCATGGAACGGTTGTAGTGCATGGAATGTATGGAGCATGAAGGCGCTCGATCTCAAGAACCTACTGAAAATCACCATATCACACCACCACGCTTACTCTCTTCTATACACCACCAATCAACTAGAACACAGCGATACTATGACACATTCAGTATAGCTGTTCTCATACCAACACCTGCCACATACTCCCCATCATCCTAACTAAACACAGCTGGCTACACACCCGTCAGCCTAGGCGTTCTCCTCAGGCCTAACGCAGCCAGAATCAGTCTGGTATCAACCTGCCAGAATGAACACATACTCCTGACCTCCCAACCACCACACCTACCGCTAAGAGCAGCTATCATATGAGTGCCACTCCTGCTGCACACATATCCGGTGCACACATGCACCTTATGACTCTCTCTCTCTCTACTGACTTGAACTACGGTTCCCGAGGGCGTTCAACCTACCAGCGCCTTGAGATCATACCAATGGTACATAAGGCGCTATATAAATGCAAAATAACATAACATAACATATTTTAGATCAACAGGATGGTGAGTTCATCAGGCAAGCAGTATGGTAGCAAGCCAGATATTTTTAGGATACTTCCCCACACCACAGCGCTCCACTGGGTTGTAAGGATTAGGTGAGGATTAATTGAGGATTGAGGCTTAGCTGAAAATGGTTCAGCTACTGCTTGGCCTGGTGATTGGCATCTGGATCTGGAAGGATGTTAAAGGCTGGATGTTGAATGCTGGATCAGAGTGCTTCGCTGGAATCAGAAGAGAGGGCGTCTGTGTGTTGTCAGCTGTCTCTATCCTTTCCAATGACATCACAAAAATGGGTGTATGGGCTGGCTTAACTAAACTAGCCCCTGTGAACTGGGATTGGATCAGAGCCTCATCTTCGCCTTGCACTCGAGTGATTGGATCAAGGACAGATGATGTCAAGTTTATGGTTTGGTTTTTACAATCCTTAGAAACCTCCCCTAGCCACTAGTATCAAAATTGAATTTTGTCCTAATTACATATTTACACATTTGTAACATCCATGAAAATCACATACAAGGATTACATATTTTATGGAGTATCTGTTCATCAAAATCCCACAGCTGTGAGACCTTGTTTCACCTTTTTGCAGCATTTTGTCCATTTACCATAAAAAAACATTTTCCGAACTTTCTCCAACTTTCCACAAATATGCGTTTTTACCATAGGAATGTGTGTGCAAAGTTTAACAATTCTAGCATAAACATAGTTCCTATAAAAGCACATATATTGCCATTCCTGTTCGGAATATGCTACACAGTTCCACCATGTTTGGAAATGTAGGGCCAAAAATTAGATTAACAACTCTGCCCTTTTTATATTTTTCACCACTTCTAATAGTGAGTGATAAGTCTCTAAAAAAATGTTCCTTACATCTTCTTAGCAGCAAATGGTCCGCCTTTTGTCTGTCTCTGGAGGCAAGGAGCAGCCCCCATGTTTGGGATTTCCTTCTGCAAGCCTAGTTTATGACCTTTTCACCCGTCCATTTCCTGGCCTGGGGAATCTGCCATTGTTCAGTCCTTGGTAGCAGACAAAAGTCTGTCCTACCCCACAATTATCATGTGTCAGTGAGCATCTGCTGAGAGGAATGCCCTCCCCTTGATTGGAAACCTGTTTTTCAACCTCTTGCAGGCCCAGCCAGCCAAAGTTAATTCTTAATTTCTTGATTTGAAACCCAGCACAAAACAAACGTGTTGCATCAGATGACGTAGATAAATTACATTCTTAGATTTAAACCTGTAGGATCAAAACAACTGAGAGCCGTGTTCCTGTCAGCAACAGTGCTTTTATATTTGCTAATCCGGCAGATCTTTAGTTTTAGACAACTTTAAAGTTTAATCAGGAGATCCCATTTGACAGGGGCTATCACTCACAGGTAGCCCAGTGTGGCTGCACACAGATTTTTGACAAGAATTGTCATTCACAGGCAATCCAGTTTTGCTGAGAAAATTTTTTGCTCTTAACATTTCAGGACCTTATAAATTCACAGTGCTTCACTAGATTAAATGAATTTTAGCGCCAAGCAAGATTTTGAGTGTTGGAAAGTGTTCTGCAAAATGTATTTTGAATTTTCAGCAGCAAAGTAAATGTCATTTACAGGCGAATTTTGGAGTTTCACTATAATCCCTAACAAAAGCACAAGTAGCATCTTCCCTGATTTTACTGAACAAATCGTTCATCTTAAAAGGGATGCTGGTGAAGATAATGAAAATATAAATGTATATCTTGAAAATTCTGCCCAATTAAAGAATAACATGTGGTATCAGCACATGAAGGAGGTGGAAGAGAGAACATCGGATGAAAGCTGCTGTGTATGTTCTCTCATCCCCTGTGCCATGAACACAGCCAGAACATTAATTGCAAAAGAAATACCTGCACATGATGCGTAGTGCCTCAGCCACCCTGCAATGGCGATCAAGGAGGCCATTTCCATATGAAGATGTTTATGTGAAAACACAAAAGATGGAAAAAGAGATAGGCTGGATGGGCAAAACGCGTGTATATTCATCCCTGACTGGAGAACGAGTAAAGGTTGTTGAAACGAAGAGTAGGGAATGTTCAGACATACTGGAAAATCAGAAGTGCCATAATGCTGGGAGATACCTCAGCTATTTGTGTATGGATGAGATGCCACCAGTACAGGATGGGAAGAAGGAATGTTATCTTGCACTGCACACTTATTAAAGAAGGAACCAGTAAGCATAGTGAACATAATACATGAAATGTGCCTAAAATCATGGGCCAAGTATTCTAAGCTACTAACATGAGTTGACAATGTAGCAGGATAGGTGTCCATAATACCAATAAATAATGGGACAACATGTTTCAGGAGCAAAGGCATGGTTCTGTTTGGAGAAAATAAAAGATGTAAGCAGATACTCAAAGTACCAGGAATTAATTGAGGAACTGTTTTGCTGATCGATCGATATTGGGCCTGTGGATCCAGAGATTATATGCAGCTGCCTGAAGATTGTGGAGGTATATGCTCCATTGTGATCACACACGTTCCTGCATTAGTGATTCCCCAAAGTGTCCTCCACATTGAAGAGTTTCCAAAAATGTATGAATACCAAAGAAAGAAGAGGTTACTCAACCTACGTAGGCGTAAGAGGGAGGGTTATTTCTATCAAAATCAATAGCAGCCTTTGACGATGTTCCAGTGGAGCACAGATTATTCAGCAAGACGGCAATGATAATTTCATCTATATTAATGCCAGGACTCCAGACTGCAGTGAATGCCAAGTGGCTGCCGATTCATATATGGGAGTTGTTACAAACAATCAACATGACAATATAAGGATTAAATGCAATCAAGAAAGAACTGAGAGCCATCAGGCTTATGCCCCTCCAGACCAGGTATTTCTTGGACTTAATGACAGCACTGGAAAGGCATGTGCACCAAGATCGGGGCTTCTTGTTGTACGTACATATCTGCCCATGATGGAGAAAATGGAACCCTGTGAGAAGCAATATCTATGCTGACAATCCTGCATATGAAGATGGAGGATGAAGCTGGTGAGCTGGAACACGATTTGTTTTTGTCTCTGTTTTCATGGATTCAAACTTGGCTGGTGAATGCCTTCAAGTTACTTGGAGCAATACTAGTGTTGGTATTGCTAGGATTCTGTCTTATAGGGATCATTTATGGACAATGCAAGAAGACAGCCAAGAAAGCTATTGGGATGAAGATCATGATCGATTTGAATGGTGACCATACACCACAGACTGAAGACACCACCTGTGATAACATAAAAAAGAGTTTGCTAGCACACCCAGAGATGACGTTTTATTACCCAAAGGATCATAAAAACTATATTGGACATTGAGTATTCTGTCAACCAACTGGAGAATGCTGCCACATGACCTGCAGTGTGAATGAGCATATAAAAACAGGTTACCTGAGGGGGATGACAAAAGTATGGATTCCAAAGAAACCAAAGTATGAAGAGAAGATGGGGAAGATTGAAGAGGAGGAGGTGGTCGGGGAATCGACCAGAGGGGGAAATGTAGAGGAGCAGGTGGTCACATCATCCCTAGCACCCGCCCCCTCACCTCCATCATATTGGAACAGCAGGAGAATAGCTATGTAGGACACCAGGGATTGTCCCAATACTGCATCGAGTGTATGAGAGATGATATGCATTTAGACAACCCTATAGCATGTGCCCGCGCACTGGAAGGGTGGGTGGAAGGATGTCTGCACACACCATTGGACATCGAAGAGCTATATGTGAAATCTGAAAAAAGCAGAGTGACGTCATGAGGAAAAGATACAAAGACACACTGAAACAATATGAAAATACCTAAAGGAGAAAATGTAACTGGAAGTCATAAGAGAAACATGTAATCGAATACGAAGAAATTATATGATCCAAAGAAATAAGTGAGGAGAGATGAAGTGAATAGAAACTTGCTGCAGAAGAAAACATAACGTGGTTAAGGCGGCCATTATGGAAAGGTGGACATCGGACTCATGTTGAAACCATTCAGGCCACCTCAGAGGCAGACCAGGGCTGCAGAATCAGAAGGTGCTGGAAAACAGCTTTGTGTGAGGAATAAAGAGAAGTCGCTTGGCTTGGGATCAAGGATGCCACACCAAGGAATAAATGCCAGGCACAAAGTGAGCCAAGAGTATAGCCCATGTACGTAAGACATATTTCTTTTAGATTAAGCAAAGAATCAAAGAAGAAAACATCTACAAGCACCAAGTATTGGACAAACAAAGATGCGAAAAGCCTGTGCAAGGTGGAGTGAGCAAGTCTCCAGAGGCCAAGAGGAGTAATGAAACCAAGCTTAATTAAATTAAATAGCAGTAAATAAAAGGACGAAATGGAAAACATCATGGTCTCCTCACACGTGACTCAGAAGTTGAAAACAAGGTAAATTCACTAAGCTCCAGACAAAGATAATGGTGTTCCTACACACTCTTCAAAATCTCAGAACAGCGAACATGCTGCAAGGTCAACTATAAAGAAGAAGCCTTGGCTTGGGGCCTGACCTATGAGAGATGCAGAACTAATTGGGCAAGTGGGTAGTAGTCTTCGACTCCTCTCTTTCCTTCCTCCATCGCATTCAGGATCTTACCAAGAAGTCTTGACTACTGCAATAGCCTTCTCCTGAATCTACCTTCTTCCTCTCTACGACCTCTCCAGCTAATCCAGAATAGGGCAGCAAGACTTTTCCGTGACCTCACGCCCAGGGACCGCATCTCGCCAGCCCTAAAAACTCTACACTGGCTCCTTGGTGCTGCAAGGATCAAATTCAAATCCCTCTGCATCATCCATAAGGCTGTCTGGGGCCAGGGACCACGCTATCTGCAACTTGCTCTAACTAAATACTCTCTCTCTATATACCTACGTTCCTCTGGTACCAACTCTCTGTATGTCAAGCGCTTCACTAAACAGAGGGTCGGTGGTCGATCTCTTTCCGCAGCTGGCTCCCTCTTAAGGGACAGTCTCCCCCTTCCTCTTCGTCTTGAGCCAGATCTCCTCAAATTCCACAATCTCCTCAAGACTTTCCTTTTCACCTCCTCCTTCCCCTTAGGTAGGTAATCCTACAGTGACTGAGATTGGTGACCAAGGCCCTTATGTGTCCTCTGTGGCCCTGGCCTCCCACAACCAATACCCTTGAGCCTCCACCTGCCCCCAGCGCTTGCCTTCGCACTCACCAGCCTATGCCACTGTAGGCCTGCACTTACCTATTTATTGCAGCTGACCTCTTCCTAGCACTTCATCCATTCAACACTTACATCTGTCACTCTCTCACGAGCATGGGCATTCATAGCACTTACCGTCACTCCCTTTTCCCCTCTCTCCTCTCTGCACTTTCACGTTCTGAATATTCATACGGCCTAGTAGGTTTGTTTTTATCCTCTAGTGTTTAATGTTCTTCAGTCCCATGTTCCCTCCCTGTCGTCCTGTGGGTGCTTTGAAACACAATTCACTGTTGTATAAGCACCTAACAAATGCAAAATAAATAAATAAAAGAAATATTCTGATGCTGTTCTCTGCACCGGAGTTTCATTTTGCTTACGTGCTGCCAATAAGCCGAAAGTCCAAGTTGGGAGAGAACGCCAAGCAATCAGAGGGTCTACGTAGCAAAATGCTATACAATGTTGCAACGGCCAACCCGCTGCTGTTATTCTGCTATAATCTGTATTATACGTATTTAGAGGTGGTTCGGTGTGCCTATTAGATAAGGGGAATCCAGTGATATTACTAATACTTATATCATATGTAGGTACATTTACCAATCCCTCCCTTCAATAGGTTTTACAGTTTGCCACATAGGATGACATCATAGCTGATTAACATTGAGGTATAAAACCTTTGTGTAATCAAAATTGAAGTGTGAGTGCTTGGAACACAGTTTTTTGTTCGCCAGATTGCCCTACTTTATTTCTAGCTGATAATAAAGTAGTACTTTGCCATATTCTTTGAGTCTGTCCAGTTATTTGGGTCTGAGATCATTATTGGCAATTCCATCCAGCACATGAGACGCTTCAAGGTGCTAGAGAACATATGTTATTAAGATGGAGTTAAATGTTTTGATAAGGCCTACATTTTTTTTAATTGTCATTACAAATTAGAATTGCACAGAGCATTTTTCCTTTTTCATATAACTTTCAAATACTCAATTTAGCTGAGCTCTAGAAAGCTGGGCTGTGTTTAACCAGGGACCAGCTGTCAAGACAACGAACTACAGAGGTCCACTTTCAGTCAAATAAACCTCCCTATTAACTAGTGACTAACCCATTAATAGAGATGAATAGGTACAGATGTATTTACTCAGAACAAAATGTCTTGCTTTGAAGTGAATGGAAAAATACAGCTAAATTTGAGCAACATATTTGAATTAACTGAAATCAGTGGTCCTGAAGGTTTGATAAGGAGAGCAAGGCCAGAGTTCAGGAAACATGGCCAGCTACTAATGGCCACCTCTGAAGAGCAGATGTACACATGAAACACTGAATCTTGACCAAGCAGAAAAATAAGTAGTCCCCCATTATGTGTCCGTTATATGAAAAGTACCCTGTGGAAAGAAGCCTTGTAAGCAGGATACCTGCTCAGCAGATTTCTTCTGTTGATAGCAAGTCTCCACACATTTGAAGCTATTGAAACCATCTAATATGCAGCCTCAGAACACTAAATGCATTTAAAGTGACAAAATAATTAAATGCATTAACAGCCCAAACTTTTGAACACCTTGCTCGATTAAAAAACCAAGACTAGAAATTAATTCAGCAAAGTTGCCCAGATCAGACACATGCTATACGGTATATTAATATGTATTATTGATGAATAATGTCATATATTTTAATAAAGCTGTTATGTCTGAAGCTACAAAAACGTGAAGAACACAGAATGTCATTGTGATTCTGAATATAAAGTCGTCAGCAATGGCACATGGCCATATAACAACTTATGAGGGACAAACTTATTTCAGTCCAGTTAATTACATCCCCTTATGACATGGCAAATTGCATTGGGCCATCGAAGAAAAGAGGATGATTCTGGAGGTTGTCAGTGGGCCTCATTACGAGTTTGAAGGTAGCCATGCTGTTTTTACCGGCATGGCTAGCCCCAAACTCGGGTCCAGGTCCGTGTCCCGAAAAATGGGAATTACCAGGTCATTCCGACCTTTGCAGGCCTGGTAATTCCCATTCGTGGGACCCGGACCCGGTACAGGGGATGCTAACAACGGCCCTGTTAATAACAGGACCGTTGCTACCATCCTGTTCTGCTAGCGGGTGCCGCTCTGCAAGTCTGGTCTGACCAGGCGTACAGAGCGGCCCCGCAAGCAGAACTCGAAATGTGGCGGGAGAGTGATAACGGCACCAGCAGCACTACTGGCACCGTTATCACTCTACAGCCAGGGTCGTAATGAGGCCCAGTATTTGAAGAGAACCTATAAGAAGCTCCTTCCAATATGAAAGTGCAGAAACAAATGAGGGTGGGTGGAATTGTGTTGGGTATTTAAACTCAAACACATAGGACATTGAGATGGTGTTTGCGGAGGTAGCACAGGAAGAGAGTCTGTCCGACAGGGGAAGAGCTGATTTGGGTTCCACATGGATATAGCCATTGGAAATCCTCCTTGAGAAGGCATTGTCACGAGGGAGCTAAATCCGGAAGCATTGCCCAAGAAAGAGCCAAATTGTGTGCAAGGGATTTGGGAGCAGTGTGACAGAGCAAATGTGAGAGCTTAAATGGCATGTTTGCATGGATCTCTTGATGCCCCTTCCTCCCATAGGCCTTTAAAAGACAAACCATAAATTAGTACAATTACCGTACTGTATTTGGATGCATGTCCCAGGAATTACATTTGGTCCCATATGGCAAGTGAAATTATTTTGATTGAACCTTGTTTACAAGCTCTGCCACTAAATGAGGACAGGGCCTGTAACTGAAACTATGTTGGAGTATACTTAAAATAAAATGTCTTAGAGGCTATAATTGCATGTGGCATATTTGTTTTGGACAGTAGCCAAGTATTACAAATTTGCCCTCTTTTCCCCATGGCAATTTATATCTGGGTTTGTGATCATAGTGGACAACATGACTCACAGATTATCAGAGATTTGTAGACCTCTTGACCTGTAAACGCATTGTTTACATAAAAGACAAATCCTGAATACAGTTGTATACCACTGAAAGGGGGAATAAGACAGCGGTTATTTCCTCAAGTATATAATGTCAATTTAAAGAACAAATGTCATTTTCAAATAAAATTACAAAGAAAAGGAAGGATTCTTCCTTAAGTCGACTCCTAATACCACTTAAAGTTAATTTGCTGATTCAATTTCTACAATTTGATGATCTCCTGTTTGTGTGACCCTTTACTGCATCAAGATACTTTTCACTCCACAATAATCGCTTTTACCCTAAACCCATATCTGTAGACAATTTACCCAAATTAACCCAACCAAACAATCTTGTATCTATTCCAAGCTAGAAACAAATAGTGTGCAACATTCTAAATTGATATCGCGCACACTGGATGAGTGCACTGTGAGTGTGCTGTCTTGCTGTACTGCTGACTGGAGTTGGGCTTTCCGGTGGCTTGAGATTTTCTTTATTCCTTCTCCTGTAGAATTGTGATTGGAGTAGCTATACCATCTGACTATGTGGAAGGAAGGTACTTAATCAGCATGTCGCATGCACTGGCACATACACACAGGATGAGTGCACTAAGAGTGTGCTATCTCCCTGTGTCGCAGTGGCATCAGCTCTGTTGAGTCGATTTTTGTTCTACCTGTTGTTGTGGCAGTGTGGCTAAGTCCACATTGCTGTGTTAGAACATACTTGTTTCTCTTGGCTCTTACCTGGGTATAGGAATCAACATACTGTCTCAAGCACGTAATTATTCGCTGTGCACCGCTGCCCTTTCCAAACAGCCCAAGCCAGGTTGGGTGACACGTAGAATAGTAACTAAGGATAGTGGAAACACCTTACTACTAACTTTCTGCGCATCCGACAATGTTGAAAGGCTAATCCATCTAACAAAGCCGGGAAAATCATATCCTTTTTCCAGACAGAATGTGCTTCTGCGGTCTGTAATGATCCTTCTAATTTACCCATTACATGTTCGTCCTCCCATCAGACTATTAATGCATTAACATAACCTTTGATGTTTGCAGGAATTTATGACAATTCTTTGCTCAATCGTTGTTATTCTTAGCAGCGGAACTCTTTGGGTCCTCATGAGTAGAATACACCAGAGAGTGTAACTGTTGAGTGTAGCAATATTATTGGGTTTAATCTGTCTAAATCCCCGGACCTTGTCAAAATTGCAGAAAGTGGTTATGAAGCAGCAGATGAAGTAGACTCTTCTTTTAGCTTGCAGTCTTCTCGCTCTGAGATATCAGAGATAGTTATAACAGTAAAGAAACTTTTCATGTTATGCTGTAACATGGCACCGGAGCAAAGATACCTTATAGAACTTGCGAGCAGAATTGTGGATGTTTTATTACAAAATAACTGCTCTGATTATGAAATTAATGGAACAATTGCAGGAGTGGATAATTCTGCTTGAAATGGAGTAGCGATGAAGGGGATTGGGTCTTCAGAGGCTGTGGCACAGAATCGGTGTGATGAAGGTCCTGCATGTGCAGTTGAAGCTGCTTTGGGTACTGGCCCAGTGAATTTAATTTCTGATCATCCAACTGACATGTCTTTGGATAATGTCTTTGAATGGCCTGAGGAAATTAAGACTAAATGCTATAAAAAGAAGGGTTTAGGAGAAGGAGAAAGAAACTACGTTAACAGGCTAATAATTCACCCGATAGCCACCTGACTGGCATTATTGGCCAGCCTAGAGCTAATGCTGGCTCTGTAGCGAACACATTGGCCCTCATTACGACCCTGGCGGAGTGGGTTTACGCCAGCGGTATTCGCGGCGGACCCATCCGCCCTACTACGAGTTCCCGTAGCGCCATGGAACGTTTTCCGCCTGGTTTTTCCGGGCGGAGAAATCCATGGCGCTACGGGACCTTGATGTTAATTACGCCACCGTATTTTACGGTGGCACAATTAACGCCTTCCCCACTCCCATTATACCCTATGGGGCAAAAATGGGAATGGGGAAGGGTAAAATGGGGATTGGGGATTTACCGCCCCGCCAAGGTCGGCATGGGGCGGAAAATCCGCCAACCTCCATGGCGCTATCGGCAGCTTTCCGCCGTGCTCCGCGGTGCATTTAGCACCGCGATTTCCGCCAGGGTCGTAATGAGGGCCATTGTCATTTAAAGTAGCTTGTGTATAAACTTCTGAGAGCTTCAATCTTGTCTCGGTAGCAAATGGCATTAGGGCTCCTAGAGTCCTACTTGTATTTGGCCCCCTTGATAATTGGATCAATAAACCTAAAAGGCAGCCTAGAGTCTCTGATTAACAACTGGACAAGTCTGTGAGTTTGACATTATCCTCCTCAATTAGTTCATCCTTGAAAGTGGAGTTGCAGGCTGTTTATCCACAAGCGCAAAATAAAATAACGAAACCTTGAGGTGTAATTGAACAAAACAGTGAGGGGGTTGTGAATACCTTGGCTAAATTGAATTGTGGCACTGTTAATAAAGTACGGATACTGAAATTGTTTGCTTCTGATGAGAGTCCTTATTTGAACAGAGATACATTACTGCAATTACTGCGCTGCGTTCCACAACTTCCCTCTGAAGGACATTGATTTTGTGCAAGTGCATCAACTAGACAGATTTACCAATTGGCCAGTGATTCATTTTGTATCTCTAGTAATAGTCGAATATTTAAAATCTTTTTTGAGTTTTTTATAAATGGGGTTGATGTCTCTCTGGATGTAAAAGCTAATAGTAATTTGGTGAGGAAACTCTATTGGAAACCTAAAGGACTAAGCAATTTGTAAATTGTTAAAAATGACACTGGAAGAACAATTCAACAGTTATCTTTGGTGCTAGATCATTTTAAATTGGCTGATGATAATGGCAACTGGGCCTAGTTACCTAGTCCGACTCTTAAAAAAGACTGAACTTCTTTCAATAATGGAGTCATTTTTAATGATAATAGGTGTAGGATAGATTTTATATCCAGGAATACACATGGGTTTCCGTCATTCCTTGTCAAGCAAGAGGGGTTGAACGCCCTTGTTGAATCCAATATCTTCGTATTACAGGCGACATGATTAACCCACAAAATATTAATCAATAGTTTTAGCACCTTGCAGAGGTTTGTTACGTGGAAAAAGTTGGGCAGACCCAAGGGAGCTTTAGTAATTGTGGTTAGTTCGAATGTGGAGTGTTGTTAATAGTTATACTACTGTGGTCTCCAAGGTTAGTGATCATGTGACTTTAAAATGCCAGTTGAATATAAGAAATGAGGTTACTAATCATAAAGTGTTGGGGTATGTGGATTGTAATTCCACATGTAACCAGTGAAGATGGTCAGTGAGAAATGTGAAGGCTTTCAATAGAATGTTGCAATATGTTTTTACCTAGTTATGATGCATTGGAGGGTGATATTAATGAGATGGGAGAAGGAGAACTGGATGTAATTCTTGCTATAGTTGTTAACCTGACAACGTGTATTAGAAGTGTTTAAAAAGTCTATATATAGCATTATTAATACTGGTCAGGTATATGATACTGCAATTGCAGGGAATATAGAGCTGAGGTTAGACATCTTAATAGGTGGATGTTGAAACCTCTCCTGAGGCAGCAATTAATTAAGCAAGGGTGCACAAAATATAAAATTTGGATTTGCTCACATAAAATGCCAATGCAAAATACAAACTGGAGAATTGTATTTTCTGCCCTTAAAGATCAGGACAGCCGTAAATTATGGCGCTATGTTAATAAACATATCAAGAGTGGGAATAACTGTGAATTGTATATTTTGTCAGATGTGGCAAGGGTGGAACACGTGAAGTCACTTTATTATAGGGAATGGCCTACTGAGGGCTTTATGGCCAGGTTTAGACTCTTATTGAACCATCACACAATGGGGATTGGTGTTCCTTCACTGCTGAGGGCTTAACTAATGTAGTGTTTAAAGCAACGCCACTGTATTGGTCAAACCTACTCCAGGATGTTTTCACTAAGGTGGCACACTCAGGCATTATTCCTTGGAGCTGGAAAGGAGCTAAACCTCTCCCGGTTTTCAAAAAAGGTGATCGAGTTAATCCTTGTAACTATCCTATGTTGGCTCTAACTGACTCTATGTAAAAAATATTTTCTATTTGTAGTCTTCAAAAATTACATGAGTGGGTTTTTGATAGGGGCTTGCTATCTTGTAGACATACAGGGTTTAGAAAGCAATACAGGACTCTGCACAACGTTTCGAGACTAATATATTTGATTTGAACTCCTTATCTACTAAAGGTTCAAAATTATATATAAGAAGAGGTGTTTGAGCACTAGAGTTTGAGTCCACTTTCACTACACTTGGATACTTTCTGGTGTATTTATTTGAAAAAATTGATTTTACTGATTGGCTGCAAGATCATGGGTTGTGGAGGTGTTGCCCACACCTCTTTTTTGAATATGTACTTGTGCTTTTCATAGATACCTTGTGCATGAAAAAAGGGGAAATCTTATTCTTTATATCCTTGTAAACTATTGTATATGTTTTATTGTTAGGGGGAATTTAAGTGGTCAGCTGACACATGTTTCAACCTCTGAGGGTCTTTATCAAGGCTAACAAGTTTGTGTCCATTAACCGATTGGTGGGTTGTTCCTGATAGTTGGTTGTGCTGGATGCCTTCAACTGGTGGTCCTGATGGGCTGTATGGAGTTGGGCCCTGGGAGTTTGTCTAAGGCAAATCAAAATTAAAGCCTGACACTGGGACAGAGGGATGCTGGTGGAGAAACCTTCCTCCAACCCTAAGTACTGTCTACATGCCAGACAGGACTTTCTTTTCCCACGTCCTTTCTCCTATCGGTTAAAAACCCAAACATATCACACAGTTAAGATTTAATCTGCTGCACACAAATGAGAGTGTAGGTACTTGGTTTAAGAGACTGAATCTTGATAGAAGATGCCGGCTGTGTAATACTGAAGTTGAAACTGCAAGGCACGTACTGAAGAATTGTACTTCACTGTATGCTTGATACATTAAGGGATAGACATTGTTTGTGATTGATGCGAGGTCTATTAACACTGATCAGTTTTGGAGCAATATTTATTAAATAGCATTTTTTTGTAATAACGGCTGCAGCATATTCTGCATGGAAAGAGTTTGAAAAATTTGTTTTAGGGATGGGATTAAATTGAAAGCTGGAAGTTAGATATATTATTGTTAATTGTATGGATTTTAAGGATAATGTTTAAATCGTTTTATATTACTTTATAATTAAATGTACAATGAATTATTGCATTGCTAATGCACTGTTCTTTGTGTTAAAGGTTTGTATTATAACCAAATGCACACTTTAAAAAAAAAAGGTGAGGCCCGTTCATTTCTCTGATGCTAAAACTTGTCAATGATTTCAAACATTTCTATTGTGTAAGGTTTGTTCTAAAAATGGTTAGGCCTTTTAAAATTGATATTGAATAGTAATTTGTATGATGATATTGGAGAGTATTTTACACTTTTGTCCAGAATGGATTTTCTGGTGTGCTTTTATGTGAATGAATGTTGGTATGCATTTGGAATGCAAACATTTGCAAGGCAGGCAGGTTGTGTATCTTTTCTGTAGACAAGCTGGCTACATTCATGTGGATTACTATCGGTGGCCTCGCCCAGCATTCAGATTTAGGGAACCACCTTTACTTTCTTGAGTGATTATTATTTTGAAATAAAAATTAATATTCTGATTAAAAATAGCCTGTTTCTTGTCCAACATTTTGGGGTGGCATTGTCACGGTGGGGGTATTAAATTAGAGATGTTGTTCTGTAAGCGACTCATATGTTTAAAATTCTGATCTATTTGTTAGATTAAAGTATAAGACATAGGGTGGATTGTATAATATACTATACACTGTTTGAAGCATAGCTCTTTAGTTATATACATTAGATTGAAGGAGTTTGATTTTCCCCTCTTGCCCCTTCCTATTCTTTTCTGTTCCAAAACGGTTTTTTGTGCCTTTACCCTCCAAGACAGATTAAACTGCACCCGGGCGCAGATGGAGAAAAAAAGGCATGAACATGAGGTACAAAACACCATGGGCCTCATTATAAGTCATTATAAGTCTGCTGGCTCGGTAATAACGGCGCCGGTAAGCTACAGGTCTGACCTGGCGGGCAGAGCGGCACCCACGAGCACACCTCGTCGGATGCACCGGCACCATTCATGAATGGTGCCGGTGCATCCGACCTCCCCATTCCCATTGAGCCCTCAGGGGAAGAATATTTTCTGGCGCCCACGAATGGGCAAATACCGGGTCCGGCAAGACCGTAATGACCCGGTAATTGCCCATTCACGGGCCAGAAAAAAATGATACCGGCTCCACCGGCAGGGCTACCGCTAGTATCATAATGAGGCCCCCTGTGTGTATACTATTCTTAAAGTAATAGGGTCTACCTAAACAGTTTTAAACTCTTCCTGAACTGTGCTAACGACTGGAAAACTCTGATCTCCATAAGATTATTCCAGAGCTTATGTATATGCATCATAGACGACCTGAAACCCTTACTGTGCTTTGCTACTCGTTGAGTCAACAAACCCAGACCTAAAAAGTTGGCAATTTTGATGTGGTTGGTTTGCTTGGATTATGCACTGGAACAAGTAGCCATGCTCATTTCTGGTAATCGTGGTTATGAACCCATTGTTGTGTAGGATTCCACAGTGGTGCACAACCAAAATGAGCAGGAATTGCTGTGGCGTACCACTCGATGCTACCCACAGGTTTATACATATAGAAAAGGGGTTAGGTTTAGTGGTTGCTGCAAACACAGCTCTTTCAGCGCCCCATTGCCTCTGCTACCCATGACAGACTCCACAAAATTAGGACTTTATTATCTTTTACATTGTGAGTTGTCAAGTGGTTTGGAACTGTGGTCTTGAGGTTGGATTGTCACAAAGGGTGGTCTCTCTTTCTCGTTTGGGGTCTGTCTATCCTGCCCTTCCAATCCATTGTTCAACTGTTAGTTTAGGTATTACTTTCTCACCATCTTTCGGCAAGAAGGACTTTCAGGTCCAGCGTGCAGTGTTTTCTTCATTTTATTATTTCAAAAGGCAGTCCCATTTTACAGACACTTTCTCAAAGTTTTGTAGGAACATTAACTCCAAGTTCCAACAGGCATTAGTTCCATTTTGGTTCACTCTCTCAAAGTTCACTTGTAGCTCTGACTTCAAGCTCCATCATGCAGCATTCACATGTAGTGTCACTTTCCCTGGGAAGCTTCCATGCACAATCACTTTGTTTAGGAACTCTGGTTCTAAGTTGCAGTATAGCACTACTTTTTAACATCACTTTGTAAGAACATTCTATCCTGCAATCATTATGTCAGTAGGTTTTCTCAGCTCTGGCTCCCCCTTTCAGCAAGGAAAGATTCCCTTTAAATTCACTTTCGGACTCCAAGTTACAGCATTCAGTGCTTCAAGGAGTTCTAGTAGCTCTAACTCCAAGGCCCACTTGTTCAAGGTGCTCTTGGAACTCCAACTCCAAGTTCCAAGAGACAGTGGTACCCATTAAGTTCACTTTCTCAAGGTGCTCTAGGAACTCTAACTCCAATTTCCAGCAGACCGAGGTTCCCCTTAAGCTAACTTTCTCAAGGTGCACCAGAAACTCTAACGCCCAGCATTGGGCAGGTAGTGCTAACCTTTGAGTTCACTTTATCAATGTGCTCTAGGAACTCTAACTCCAATTTCCAGCATGCCGAGGTTCCCCTTAAGCTAACTTTCTCAAGGTGCACCAGAAACTCTAACGCCAGCATTGGGCAGGTAGTGCTAACCTTTGAGTTCACTTTATCAATGTGCTCTAGGAACTCTAACTCCAATTTCCAGCAGGCCGAGGTTCCCCTTAAGCTAACTTTCTCAAGGTGCATCAGAAACTCTAACGCCCACCATTGGGTAGGTAGTGCTAACCTTTGAGTTCACTTTATCAATGTGCTCTAGGAACTCTAACTCCAATTTCCAGCAGGTCGAGGTTCCCCTTAAGCTAACTTTCCCAAGGTGCATCAGAAACTCTAACGCTAGCATTGGGAAGGTAGTGCTAACCTTTGAGTTCACTTTATCAATGTGCTCTAGGAAATCTTACTCCAATTTCCAGCAGGCCGAGGTTCCCCTTAAGCTAACTTTCTGAAGGTGCACCAGAAACTCTAATGCCAGTATTGGGCAGGTAGTGCTAATCTTTGAGTTCACTTTATCAATGTGCTCTAGGAACTCTAACTCCAATTTCCAGCAGGCCGAGGTTCCCCTTAAGCTAACTTTCTCAAGGTGCACAAGAAACTCTAACGCCAGCATTGGGCGGGTAGTGCTAACCTTTGAGTTCACTTTCTCAAGGTGCTCTAGGAACTCTAACTCCAATTTCCAGCAGGCCGAGGTTCCCCTTAAGCTAACTTTCTCAAGGTGCACCAGAAACTCTAACGCCAGCATTGGGCAGGTAGTGCTAACCTTTACGTTCACTTTATCAATGTTCTCAAGGAGCTCCAACTCCAGGTTCCAAAAGCGCTCATTTAAAAAGTGAGTGCATTAGAAATAATTCTGGGAGGATTTCAAGGACAACAAGATATATTGAGGATTTGCAGATTTACGCAGCTCTAGTTCTTCCTTCTCAGCACTGAGTGACTCTGGCATTCGCTGACTCTCACCAGATCGGCCTGTCCTCCAGGATTCTCCATGTTCCTTCTGGTCACGTCTGTATGACGCCATAGAGTGGCACTTCATCACACATCCAGCTGGGACCTATGCCCTTAAGAAATAGCAGCATGCCCTATAAAAGATACAGCTACCACGGATCCAGCAAGAGCAAGAACCCAGCCAGACACAGGAAAATGTCCATCTGCAGTGCAATTCAGCGATATTCTGTGTGGTCAAATTTCTGATGGAAGTTTTCGAAATCCACAAGAAGTAAATTGTCAACTGAGTGGCACCATGGATGCTTCTTATTTCCTAGATATGACTACTATGATGAGCTATGGACATTGATTGTTTTAATTGTGTTTTACTATAGACTAAAGGTTTGCAGTATACCAAAGTCTCAAATAAAAAACATTTTTTAAAAAGTGCATTTTTGCATCAGGGCAATGTCTGCCCCAGTTTTAATATGACATGGTATTAGCACTTTGGCAAATTTTGCTCTGGTGCACAAAAGCCTTGAAAGAATATGTTAATTGCAAATGGCCTTTTTCCCCATGAGAATAATAGAAGGCAAAATTGCACTTGCACCGGTTCAAAGTTTCGGTAATACAGCAAAGTGCAAGTGCAAAGCGTATGGCTTCAGGAGATCTGCCAAATCATAACGAATCTGCCTCATAGCTTTAGCTTGGCTAACGTTACATGTCCAGACCACAGGTGTGTCTATGTATTTATTCATGTATGTGTAAGGTTTCTAGCAATAGTTTCTATTATTGTGCAATAGTTAAGTTATTAGCAACAAGAAAGAAGCATGCCAATGCAATCTCAAATCTCAATTCTAATGGCAAAAAATGGCTTGCATGATACCTAAACCAAATTAGAAGATGGATTTTCCCACACTAAAGTCAGTGCGGCATAAACATGACCAGTAGCAATGATCAAAACTCCCGGCCGCACCTTCATAAACCGTGCCCAGAATGTGTTAGATTGTAACAAGTCGGGTTAGATGCAAAGTTAATCAAAACATTTCTTCTAAGCATCGTAAGGGACGAGCATTCAATAACTAGATGTTTGAAGGTTTCGAAGACGCCTTCATTTTTACATAGACGACCAAACTGTAGATGACCCGCCCATCTTTCACGAGGTCACAATATTCAGGCAACATATTCAGGCTCACTGTATGTACTTAGTCGTGCCCTCCATCCAGTGAACCTCGGTCTGGTAAACACTTGCAAGTTTAAAAGGATTCAGGGCCTAGAAAGCGCTTTTCTGATACTGGCAGCTCAGGACTGGCACTCGCTGCCAAGTACTCTACGATTGGACCAAAACTTGAGGAGTTTTCCCATAGCCCTGAAAACTAGACTCTTTTCATAGGCTCTCTGCTATATGGACTTCTCTGATCTTCTCTCTGTCTTTCGATCTCCCAGCTCCTAAGTCCAGATGGTAATGCCCCTGCTCGTGTCCCGTTTTATATGTTATGTCTTATGTTTTTGTGTGCCCAGGTGCCTGAGGGTTAACAGTGTGTTACAAATAAATAAATAAATACATAAATAAATAAATAAAACATCATGAAAACTCTGGTGGCTTGTCTACTGGGAGGCTTTTGAGTATAGAATTGTGCCCTAGCACACGAAGGAAAGAACTTTACATATTGACCATACCACCTCTTATTCCACAGGTGTTGCCCAGTTTTATTCCAGACGCAGCGCCAAATCCTCCTCTTCATATAATGAGATCAGCCATTTCAATTTGACCACACTAACCATTGTAAATAATCACAATTTATTTATTTATTTATTTATAATATGCTCATAGCCAAAAAAATGGCTTTACATATACAAACAATGTACACATACAAACAGTTTAAAACACAAATTCACACAATCCGAATAGTTAAAAAACGGTTTTCATACAAAAATACCCTCTGATAGATCCTTTAAAATTGTTAAAACTAGTTCATAAAATTTCATCATGTGATATATGAAGTTAATATAATTTCCTTCCAACAGTTTTTTCCAAATGATTTCAACATTCTCAGTTATGCTGCAGTTTTTGTAGCGTAAAAGGAATTTTTCGCGGATAAGTGCAAGACTCTCACAGTAACATATTAAGTGTTTGGTATTTTCAATTTCTAACATTCCACATAACCTGCAGAGCCTTGTATTTCTCTCGACTCTCAATTTAGCTCCAAGGATTTCAATCGTATCACAACGGTTAAACTTGAACAAAAAGTACTGTCTTACAGTTGCTGCGGTAGGAAAGGCATATTGCTATTTGGGTTTCACAGATGTTAACGACCAGTGTTCTAAAAATAAACCACTTGTGGATTTAGTGGACAGGGTAATCATGTCACGCTCCTTTGCATAGCTATATATTACTCCTTGTAATAGTTTAAATAATCAAAAGCAATGGTAAAGCTAGTCATTTTGCACGTGGTGACTATAGGTTATCTAGTAGGTCTAGTAGAATAGATTAGATTGTTTTTCTTTTGTACTGAAAAGTTACACACTGGCGTGATCACGCTAGTATTATATTTTGTAAATAAAATACAATGACTAACATATTACTAATAAATGTACTACATGTTACTAATTTAATTGGGATGATGTGTACCAAATTATATCTTGCAAAAGTTGTAATGCTACAAATATAATGGCATGATTTCTGCCTGTAGGAAAGCCAAACTGTTGGCATTGCCAATGCTTGCAGCACTCTCCATGCAGATAAAGAGCAAAGCCATGTATCTGCCATGTGTGATTTACAGCATGTGGAGCCACGCAGAGAGGTTTTCCGTGTCTAGTGCTGGCAGAAAATATTGATTTATATCTGTGTTTCTGTGTAATGATGAGTAAAAGCAGACAACAGAGAACCCTAATTATACACACGCACGTCTAGCTTTGCTCTCTCATGGCGACTGTGGGGAAAACATTCACACTGTTGTTGGCCTTGAGGCAGATGTCATTATGTGCAATGCAGAGTCACTTTTCGTCAGTGCAAAGTCTCTTTGAACCATGCAAAAAACTCCATGAATCGGGCCCTAAATGTCATGGAGCAAAGCTCAAAGAAATTAAATGAAAACGTAACCCTCCCCTCTGAAGGGCTCTGGGACATCGCTGTACAGGGCGTGAGCTATGTGCTGCTAGCAATATGTAGAATTGCTGACTTGATGATCTTTGCAGTCCTCAACCATGACCTCGCAAGATGTCATATTACGTGGCGTTTGCATAGCACTTAACTGCCATTGCCTTGCCCTCAAAGCGCTATGAGTGCCTGGAGATAGTTGTTGCACACTTCTTATTTTCCAGTAGACCATAGCATGATATCAGCGAATTGCAAGATTCAATACACGTCACTTTTTTGCTATCTGTCAGAAAATCCTATTGGTAGGATAGGAAAAAGTGACGTTACACCGGCCTCTCACTATGTGTGGGGGAGGGGATGTGCTGTGTGTTTTGCTATGTTGTTTGGCTGGACTGACTATTGAGTGGGCGAGGAGTTGAGATGTCACGTGACATTATTATTATTGGAGACCACGAGAGGAAATGTGTAAACATTCCAGGAAAGTGCTTAAAATGCCTGTTGCAATGCTGATCATCCATTCAGACCCAGCTGCGCCAGGGGTCTCCAGTCAATGTGACCCTTATACCCGCCCCACTCTGGACCCCCACTCGCTGTCGTGAAGCCCATTAGGGCAGGCAGTTGCGGTTGTGTTGAACACATAACCCTTTGCATCAGGGCTGGGCAACACACTAACCCTCACAGCACTTCACTTAATACATTCCATCAGCGCGAGCCAAAGCCGTTTGAGAAAATCGTATTCATTCCTTTCAATTGGCCTTTCAGAAACCAGCGATGTTTATACTAAGAATTACATGAAGTGCGACGACACCTGAAAAAGGCAGCAAGCACCATGCTACGAAAACATGAGGCGAAAAGTCCCACGTTTTCAAGAAAAACAAAAATGATATCTTCTTTATTTTGCACAATTATTTTCAGATGCGGCTCTTTGTGAAATATTTTACTGAAGACTAGACTCTATCCCAAGCTCATTATTTTGAACGGTTTCCAACAACTTGAATTACTATAAGCTGCTTTCCGAAACCAGGCTGTCGCAATCTGTTACTACACATTTTCTGAAAGTAGAAGTTATCTTATCGGTGGTGAATGTTTCCAGCATATGATGTGTTAGTGAATGTGGAAACTCTGTAACTTCTACAAGAGGCCTAGGCATGCCCTTGACCCAGCATTCTTCCATTTGGGAAATTGATGGCTTGATTCCATAACACAGGCCTGATTCCAAATGTGTAAGGAGGGATTATTCCTCTCTAGCCTTCCTTATCTTCTGTAGAAAGAAATGCCCACCGATGTCTTGCCTCGTGTCACACTCACTTACTAAAGAGTACATTCGCACCCGGGGAAGGGCGCTCGGCCAATCAGGTGGCTGGAACAGCGGGCGAGATTACTCAATCACAGTCCACTCTCCCAGACACTCGCGGCCCTTCTGCGGGTGGCTTTTCTCTTTTTTGTTTTACCATTTCTGGGAGGCAACAAGGAGCCTCAAAATGTCCTACTTCCCCTCCCACGCCTCCTTTTTTTTGCCCTGTTCACTACGGCAAAGATAAATAAGCGGATGAAAGAGCTAGCCCAACTGCAAGGCACTCACGCTGCACCCCTGCGCCCCAAACTGAGCCCAGCCAAAGACACGAGGGGAATGACAAGGTCAGTGGCAATTAGAGAACATACACAAGTTCTCCTCCCCCTATTTTAATCTTTCTAGAACCAGAACCCCTGGCACAAGAGAAATGTTTTTTATATATACTATGAGATAGCAGCACACCAGTTAATAGTGCCTGTGGGTGATATACATGCGCTTATGTCTCCCTTTCGCCACAGAGCAACCCAATCCAAGGCCCAGTCGAAGGCACCCAAACCACCAGGCGAAACGTCTACGGTCTAGGACCATTTACAACTCTACACCATTCTACCGCACTCTATACTATACGTAGTGACGTCGACCAAGGATTGGTCGACACATGCTCTTGACAAAAAATGAACAATGAACAGTTTGGAATGACTAAATGCATCAAAATTCGGTAAGATTCTCAGAGTCAATTCATTGCGTTTTTCACAGATATATTTAATGAATGTTTTTTTCACTATTAATCTATCACTATATGTTAAACTTTAAATGTTGCTTTCACCAATTGTACTAGGTATGAGAAAACACTCGAAGCATCATTTATTGAAATGCTAAACAACCATTAAGAAATGGGAAAAAGATTAAAAAAGGAGACCACCAGGGGGCACAGACGATATGGCTGCCTAAGCCTTCGTCTTCCCTTAAACCCACGCGGGAATGGCGGCGCTCTTGTGAGAACTGAGCCCTAATTTAAATTCAAGCAGATATAAGAAGAGGTGAAGCAGCTGGCATCCAGCAGGATTCTTCCCGGACTAAATCAGCAGGGGCGTCCTTCCGAATGCTGCCCGGACCGAAGTTCACCCGCGAGGCCTTGCCACAGTGCACATAGGTCCACGAGTGCGCAGACAGCCCCGCCTGGTGCCCAAAGTGACAGATCGCCAGAGAGAGGCAGCAGTGTCAGAGAGATCGGGAGCGAAATCCCCAATTATCCACTAGATGAACCAGGAAGAAAGCGAGCATATTGCTCTGTCAACAGGTGACCAGCATGGAAGGCAAGAGAGCAGGCCTTGCCCGGAACCACCATGCAGGCAGCATCCTGAGAGAGATCAGTACCCATGAAAAGAACCAGGGCGGGAACGGAGCGTTGTCTGTGAATGAGCAAGCACTTGCAGTGAGCAGCAAGTAACTCACGGCCTGGGGGGGCTCCTGAGGCTGGACCGCTATCCCCTCGCTCCACACTAAGCAATCCGGGCACTCAGAGAACTCGGAACTCTAACAGAAAAGGTCCACCACAACCCATTTAGCCAGTGCGGTGCTCTCGCCCTTCTGGATGGGCTGCAGAAACAGCGGCGCTTGTGCGCCATTACACACCATATCACAAGCAGAAACAAGAAACGAGGGGGGAAATGCAGCCTGTGATCTCCGCAGGTGAATTACTCTGCACCGATCCAGCCCCCTCGACTGCAGTGATAAGTTGAAAGAGGACACCTTCAGCGCACGGTTCAGGCCACGTGGAGGGTGCAGCGCGGTCCTGGAAGCATACTTAGAGCCTTACTTAAACCCCCCACCACCCCAGGGTCATCAGCAAGCAAGGACAGAGCGTGCTTCAAATCCAGGGGGGCAGTGGACACACGGAGTCATACGGTGAACTGACCCTCTCAACTCCACAGACCATCCACCTCAAAAACAGACACTGTGATGCAGCACGCATGCCCAAGCACTCTTTACTTGTGAAAGCACAACCCACAATTGCTGTGGGCACCAGACACAGAGAACCGGAGCTAGGAACAGGTTCAAACACTTAGATAAAAGGTCGACCACCATCTGAACCAGTCTTTATAAGATGTAAATGCCTGGTGGTCTGGACCCAGCAACTGCACACAAGCTATAGGAGTTTTCCTGCAGTGGTCTAAACATGGCGACTCAGCCCCCAACAGATCTGCAAATCATTCCAGGAGCGGATGCATGATGCATCCACAAATGCAGATATTCGGCTAATCCTCGAAGAAATCGGGTCGTTGAAGAGCAACATGACAACCACAGTAAGTGCCTTGCAAGACAGAGTCAACAAAATCGAGGACAAGGTAGAAGCCCTGGAAAACTACCAGCTGTCTAGCAACCTGGTGGAAATGAAAACGGAAGGTCGCTTCCAGGACCTGGAGCAAAGAAATGCGAACCTGGTGGCCAAGATAGACTACCACGAGAATCGCGAAAGGAGATCTAACATACATATACAAGGAATCAAGGAGTCACCAAACCAAACCCCATCAAGCCTGGAAAGGCAAATGAAAAAGCCTTAGTCAACTCCCTCTTCCCCTCCCCCTAATGCCAGACCCGGTGTTCGAAAGAGTGCATAGTGCAAGTGGCCCCCAAACGTTCCGAGGTTGCTCTTAGCAAAATGCCACCACTACAGACACAAGATCGAAATTGTGCAGTGGGCAAGAGAACAGGACCACATCGGCTTTGTGTGCATGCATGTTAGAATCTTCCAAGACCAATCAGCAACTACTGTCACCAAAAGAAGGGATTATCGCCCAAAACGACATGGCTAAGTGAAAAGAAGATCGGTTATGGGTGGGGCTTCCCCTTTGCGCTATCCTTTTAACATGTCAATGAGGAATATCGGGTGGTCTGCGCAGAAGAATCAAACAGTGTGCTACAAGACCTAACAATGGAAGCAGGCGGAGTCAAGATGGAGGAACTCCCATCCTCCTCTGAACCATCCAGGAAACCAATGGGAACCTGGCCCGGAAGGGGGCGTGCCAAGGGCACCAGGAAATTTAAAAGATTAAACACTCCATGACTTGTTGAGAGTGAATGACCGGACAGGATCAGATGACCCGACCTCCTAAAGATGCTGGGCGGTGCGTCATGGCATTGGAGCGAAAAATCTTTGGCGAGGCCATGGCACCTGCAGTCGATAGAGGATGAAGGCCTGACTTCTCTCTTTTCTTCTTTTTCGGAGCTGAGTGGTTAAATGTAGACAGCAAAATGTTTTCGCTGACTAAAAGCAAGCAAGCCATAATTAACCAAGTTGTGGGTTTCGGAGAGTCCCCCTTAGTGTGATGACTCGGGCACTTTTTTGTATAGTCACTCTTAGACCTCCGCGACTTGATGCAACATAGTATTACAGTGTTGCACTGATGCGTGCAGAGAACAAAGACACAGAGTTCCCCTACTCCGTTTGTAGTAAGTAAAAAAGGTGGTTTCTGCACTCATCTATTACTGCGCCACAGGGAGTTCAGTATCAACCAACACAAATTTCTCTTAGTTCATCATATATTTATTTATTTGATCACCCATAAGGATGACACGTGTTTCGGCACCCTACATGTGCCTTTTTCAAATCTGGGCATAGATTGTTTAATAGACTGTGTACAAGATAGCAAAAAATTAATAGAAATAATTGTAAGACAATTTTTACGATATGTCAATAGAACAGATTCCCAGGAGTTCCCAAAAACCAATATTCATATCAATCATATTATCAAGCATATGACCCAAATGAATTAGCAATTTTTACAGAAAAACAAAAAATCACAAGTTAGTTTCCACACAATCACAATTAAAACAAGTCGAGTGTAAACAGAATCACAGGTTTGTATCCACATAATAACAATGAAAACAAATCAAGTGTAAATCCATTATGAAATAAATTAAACATACCATCATGGCGCCCAGTTGGGGTGATCAGACATAGAATATCGTGGAGGGAGGAGGAAGGGAAGGGAAACATCATGATAAAAAAGGGAAAGAAAAAAGATATAATAGACCTAAGCTCAAGTTAGGTTAATTTTCATTAGCTAGTTTGACGTAATTTACATCTGCCTTAAGATAGGGCTTACCTATCGTCGGAGTACAAATAGCTCACTGATGTCGTGTTGTCAGAAAGAGTCCCATCAGACTCACAAGCGCTGCAAGCACTTAATCCATATAAAAGAAAACAATGGAAAAATATATTATTTTCCTGTGTAATGCAGAATTTAAGTCATAAGTCTACCATGTCAGGGTTCAGGTTTCCACTATTTCTACGTTCATTGTGGAAAAAATGATTAGTTTTTCCCTATACCATGCAACCTATTGGTGTTCCATTTTTGTCATTTAGCCCACATTTATGATATAAGGATAATCGTTATCGAAAAGCGATTGGCAATAAACGTCAAAAAAGTAATCCTTGATACATACATACCTCGTATTGCACATGTATTTGTGTGTGCGTTCGTAAAATGATTGTCGTCACAAAACATAGCGGCAACTGGAAGCCTGCCTGTTTTCTGAGGACCTTCTTTCAATTGGGAGGCTAACAGGGTGGGCTTGCGCCGGCCCTCAGGGCTTACCTCAAAAATCTGGTTTATGCTTCTTTGGACTCCCCCATGGGAAAAACTACAATTCCCATGTAGCTCTGGGAACATGGCTCCCCAATTACAGGTAACATTGTCAGTGGGACTATATTAGTAATTTCAAAAACAGAATTTTTCACCCTTGCGCCCGTGGGTAGTTTTTTTCTCGTTTTTTTCTCGTTTTTTTTCTTTTTTCTCTTTTTGATTCCAAAATGACAAGGAATAATTTTTGGTTAACTAACACGCTTAAACTTGAAAGGATAGCCTGTGACTTAACGTAGTATAGACTCCTGAAGAGTCACCATTCCCAAAATATGGCCGACAGCCGTATCGTGACGGAAATAGAAGAAGGACATTCCAGTTGACTAGACAACATTACATAAACACTTCATGGCTGCCCGAGAGGGCTCATAGCAGAACCCGACGCTTGAAGCATAAACCAGATTTTTGAGGTAAGCCCTGAGGCTTACCTCAAAAATATGTTTGAATTCTGAATTTTCATAATTTTCCATTATGAAAATAGTGTTTTCATAATGGAAAAAGACATAATTACGACTGTCGAAATGCCAAGGACTGGACCTGACTATTATGATATAACCCACCAAAACATTGTAACCTGGAGAGATAAAAAGGCAATATTCTTTACATTTTGTTCTGATATGTTTGGTAAGGCTATAATTAGGCTGTGACCTAACAGATTGAAAAAAACAGCCTTCCTTTTTGTGTAGTGTTGCTTTGCATGCTTAGTATGTGTTTGTGTGTGTGCGTGCATGTGCGTGTCTGTGTCAGTGTGTGTGAGTATGCGTGTGTGTAGTGTCCAGTAATGATGTGTTTCTGATACATTCTGTTACCTATGACGTGTGCTTTTAAAAAGATTAAGCGGCTGTTGCATGCTCAATATAGATGGCGACGGGTGAGGTGCTTGAAGAAGATATGTGGTTCATGGTCAAGACATCTGATGCACATGTGTGTTTTCAAACAGAGAGTGCCTGTTCATTGAACCACAGCAGAAGAACACAATGAAATTCTATGCACGTGGGGGCATATATAAGAATGACCCAGGTCCCAGAAACCAATGGCCCGATGGATAGGGCGTTCTCCTAGAGCACATTGTTGGGTTTTGGTCCCACATGTACAAGGTTTTTAACCCCCGGACACCCGGAAACTAGGGGTAATACAGGACAATGATCTAAACACATTCCTCAGCTGCAGGATTTGCTGAGGGCCCGAGTCTTCTTTGAGATTTGGACTCCACCTAGGTTACCAGTCTTAAACCCAATTGAAATGGTCAGAGCGCAACTCAAAGGACATTTTAGGCGGGTCCACAAACCCATACAGAATGGAGAGCTAATCAATGGAATCAACATGCTTCGATATCGTGTACTTTCATGAAACATGTGCCGCTGGATAATTGCCCATACGATAAAGGCTCATCCATTGGTGATCAGGAGAAATGGGGCAATGTTGAAAATCTAACGTGTGTATTTTGTTTGTATTTTAATGCAGTTTCTACACAATTGTTTATTCATTTTGTCCTGCTTTGTTGATGAAATAAAGCAAAGAAATAATGCAGCAGTATGGTATAACCAACTGGGCGTGGTATGCTACTGGTGTATGGACAACTTCCCCCAAAAGCGCAGTATTCAAGAGAGATTGAAGGTCACCATCCACCCCCTACCCTGGAGTTGTGCCCAAAGCAAAACATGGTAAATAGGTAACAATAAATACTGGATATGTTGTGTAGCATTCTCACTGTTTAATGAACACATTATATGGAGTCACATACTTACTCTGCTTTATGTGTAGAACTCTTACACTGACCCAAAATGCAGATACTAAATAAAAGCAAAAAATAGTAAATAGGTAACCATACATACTGGATATGTTGTGTAGCATTCTCACGTTGGGGCCAACTTAGGTTTTGGAGATGGAGCAGCTGGATGGTTCCTCTGGAATATGCACATTACAAAAATCAAATTACTTACTAATATTGCTACACGAGCATAAAGTTAGCTGCACATATTTAACATGGATAAAGTGAGCTTCCAAACACCAGCGAGTCATTTGTGAATGTGAAAGGTAGCAGAGAAAGTCTCAGTTAAAAGGTGCACATGGTCTTTGGCTACACAGTCCACACAGTCCATTACAAGCAGCATGGATCCTGGGGTGTGGGACTGACGGCTTTAATACTACTTTATAGCTTTATAGATGTGTGCATTGTGATGGCATGCTTGTGATACACTTGAATTACTGCCTACTTTGAAGGAAATGTGTTGTATGTTTATGAATGTTATTTTTGCTCCTCTTCCGTGTGTGGAAATGAACACGTATAGAACGAAAATGTGTCAACCTGTTTCAATTCCCATCTTGCCTCGTTTGCTATTTAAAGTTTAAAGGTCAAACAATGAGAAAGAGGCTCTAAAAATCCAGTCACCTGAAGGGCCAAAATACATGCCCTGATGTGCAACATCAGGCTCATGGACCAAACTTTGCACACAAAAAAACAGATTGTGAAGTTGTTCCCGTTTAATATAGTGCAGATATTCTTTCACTGCAACCTGGCTTTGGCATTGCATGTCCCACTGCACTAAATCAAAACATACACAGCAACGATGTTCTCATATAGTATAATGAATAATGTATCATTACATGCCGCAGCTGACAGTTGTAACATAGAACGAGAACACACTCAATAGAAACATCATCACAGAGCTGACACACCCAAGTAACAATAAAATTCCTAGGGTCAAGTAACTACAATGTCAATAAACTGCAAATCTTGCAAAACAATGCTTTAAGAACTCGCTAAACATTCCTAGAACACAACACATATCTGCTGTCAGGCGTAGCACTAACTGGTTATCTCTGACAGCCAGAATCAACCTTAAAGCACTAACCCTCGCCCACAAATGGCCCGCTAATTTAGTCCCGAAATACCCAGAGGGAAAATTTGCCAAAAACATATCGGAACAACCTACCAGAACCCTACCCTCCCACTGCTTCAAGGTTCCCAGATATAAGCTTTAGAAAGCAGGGGGAAGTAACTTCCCTGTACTAGCCTCCAATCTCTGGAACTCTCTACCAGTCACCCTAAAATCTGAACCTTCCTTCCGCTGTTTTAGAAAAAATGCAAAACAGTGGCTTCTTTCGCTTGATATCTAACCGGAAAACACATACCATCAATGCACATAGCTGTACTGTAATGCTGTAATTCTGCTGTCGAGTGCAACAATGTTTTTTGTAAATTATGTAAATAATGTAAATAACTTCCTGTAAGTGTTCATTCTGTATATCTTGCATTTTTTCTGCCTGGTAGTATTCTGTTATCTCTGTGAATGCGCCCAGATAACTAAGGGTTAGGTGCGCTATATAAGTCAATAAACAAACAAACATGTGTTAGGCGTTTCCGTCCACTCCAAGACTGTAGTTTAGAAAATGCTGCAGCTGACTTTCATGGATCTGGAGCCTCTTTACTGTATTAATTAACCACACAGTACTGCATCCTAAAAATACAAGCATTCTTGTATAAAGTATCTTGAAAACAAAAGAAGCTCTTAAAAGCAGCAATCGATAATTGTCTCCTCCAGCTTGCGTAGTTTCACTAGCTTCTACAAAATGAGTAACACTGTAATACACTGTTCAGCATGATGCACACTTAATGCACCACAGAGCAGCTGATTGCTGAGTGCTCTGTGCATGCTGTTACAGGAACTCTGGCAAAGGGGTGTATGGAATTTATAAAGCACCAACCTAGATGGGAATCACAAGTGGTATACACTAGGGATGCACCCAGAGTATTATATTTAGGGTGTTGGAGTATCAGAGATTAATGGGATGGCTAGGGAGGGAAGAGGTGGTGTGGCTCTGAAGCAGGAGAACAGATGCAGGGTTGGGTAGAGTGATCAGATGTTCTTTGAAGAGTGTGGTCTTCTGGTCCTTCATGAAATGCAAGATGGAGGAGCCCAGTCAGAACTCCAATGTTCAAAGATAGGGAGAATTGCAACAAGAGTCACGGCCCCTCCTTTTTCTCTGCCTTGCAGTTCTTTGTTTCCAATCTGAAGATGGCTGGTGTTTCATTGGCCTTTGGAAATGGTGAGTACCTCGGACAAGTAGCTTGGTGTTCTGTTTGCGACTGCTTTGTAGATGACGCAGTTTGTCTGGAATATGATGCATGAAGAGGTATCTAGAACAGCACCTTAAGGTTGGAGGCAATGTCGTCTAATTTACTTAGTCCTGTGATGAGGGATGCATCTGGTTGCTTGGCAGCTTTTAGAGGGACCAAGGAGCAATCTTCAACTCCTGCAAGTACAGCATTGCCACCGTCCAAGAGAAAGATGATGAGGGCTTGGATGACTTTTCCGAATCTCAGGGAGATGATGAAGGGCTTGACTTAGCAGAGGTGTGCAAGTTGTTGTAGTGTGGTTTAGCTTTTCATGGTGATGTGTATCTATATAAATAAAAAAGTAAATGTTTGTTCAAAATCTTAAATCTCCGAAAGTTCTTCACTGATTGCATTGAAATTTTGACACAATGTTGCATTCGAATAGGCGCGTGTTTTTATATACCTACCATACGTAGATGTCGCACCAAAGCAACATGCTTCTTCTGAAAAACAGCGCCATCTGTTGGACGTAAAAGCAACACACGCTATTTTACGATTCCGGCTCAAATACGTGCCGAGGAAGCAGCAGAGCGACGTGCAGCCAGACTTTAGGATGCACAGTTGCGAGCATGGCAATCGCGTTCTGCAGCTTCAGATCTGCTTCGTTCTCAACAGAATGAACGTGACAGGCTGAGAGTGGCTAAAATAGAGAAACAGCAGATCAGCGTCAAACACGACTCCATGCTCAGCAATCACGCGATTACAATCGCCTTGAATTCCGGTACAACCCAGCTGATGATTATAGTTTGAGCCGGCATGTTCTCATCAGCACCATGACTGAAGTGTGTCCTTATTGCAAGGCTCTGACATTTAATGGAGAAATGAAAGGAATGTGTTGTGCTGCTGGGAAAATTAAACTGCCTCAACTTGGAGAACCGCCAGAGCCATTAAAAACTACCCACAAGCATTGTCAAATTAAACATATTAGAAACGTGCACTTTCTCTTTTCTTTCTTTTCCATTTAACCAGACTGAGCCACAGCAACGCGTGGCCAGAGACAGCTAGTTTTAAATAAGAAGTTACAGTCAACTGTAAAGCAAAGAGACTTTGCACTCGGTTAGAGTTGATGTAGAACTCAGTGCTTGTGTCAATGGATGCAATTGATGCAATTGATATTTAGCTAAAGCTGTGTTATCTACATATTAGTGTATACAGCCACATTTTGCTCTTACTCAAAACTTTACTCTCTGATAGTACATCTAGTTCATCAACAATTGCATTATTTGAAGAACTGAGCATCAAGTCCTTTGTTATGAGACCAAAGAAGCAAGTGCATGTATTGGCCATACATGACTCCTCGTGGTACAACAGTGAGTGTCGCAAGGCAAAAAAGGCCATCATAGTGGAACTCAAGTTTGGAGATGGCTGGAGATGGCCAGAATAGAGACACTCTCCAGTTGTTGAGGGTGTATTATAGAAGCACAATCAAGTGGGAAAAAAGTGAATTTGGGGTAAATAAATGGCAGGATCTTCTACAGACAATTAACAACAAGGATAGATCAACCTTTTGGAAGATGGTGACATCGGGACAGAACAATGACAGAAGTATAGTCCAGGACAACATCCAGGAAGTAGATTGGTTGAACCATTTAACCAACCTTTTTTCTGAAATTGAAGATATGAGGGATGGTAGTACCCCTTACAGCCGTAAAGTACATCCAAGTCACTCATTTCTTACATTTGCAATGGTGCAGATAAATGAGGCAATCAATTTACAGATGTAGGGCAATGCTCCTGGTCCCAATATAACCCCGGTAGACATTTTCAAATCTGAACCTGAAGTCTGGGCACCAGTATTCTATAGTCTCTTCAATCCAGTCCTCGGAGGTGGTGTAAATCCACGCTCTTATTCGAAAGCAACTATTGTGCCAGTGTATGAGAAAAGGGGGCTGTGAAGACCATGCCAACTATAGGCTAGTTTCCATATTAGATGCTGTAGGCAACATGTACGCATGATTCTCGCTCTTCCACTGGAGAATCTGCTTCATGATAATAGGATAATCAGCCACCTACAGGCGGGGTTTCAGCCTGCCACTAGCACAATTGACCATTCATTTATGCTGTTCCTACTATTACAGAAATACGTCTTTCTGAGAAGGATGAATTTATATGTAGTATGTAGGGCAGGAAGGATAACTCTGGGCCAACCCATTTGTCTGGAAAGCAAGACAACGCAGAGCAGCACAGGTTTGACTCCAGGTCCCGCGCTTAGAGACTGGTCTCCGGTGTTAAGCACGTAATAAAAGATAAATTTATTAATTCATTATTGACTTAAAATGTGCTTTTGATGGGGTCCCAAGAAACAAACTCTAGGATGCCCCCAAAAAATAGAAACTCCCATACAACTCCTACAAGCTATTAAGAGCCTCTATTGCAACAACACAACCAGATTCCATTTGAACTTCTGTGGCGATAACACAACTCCCTTTACCATTGGTATTGTTGTGTTCCTCGCCTTCCCTATTTTGCATCCGTAAAAACCGGCTAATGATGTCCATAGGCTGGGGCACGACAAGATACAGCAATATTAATATCACTAACCCTGATTGGCCTGTGAAAATCTGCATCAGCATTTAGTGAAGTATGTATTCAGAATGGGCTAACAATTAACTTTAGTAAGACCAAATCTATGGTCTTTTGCCCACCATAGAAGAAAACAAAACCCAAGCTACATATAAAATCGAAGGCCATCCAATAGAACAAGTTGATACCTTTGACTACCCCGGCTTAAGATTAAAGAGTTCTCACACTAGAAAGGACCAGCAATGTGGTGCTGAAATTAGCACGCAAGTATGGAAATGGTGCCCCATCTGCAAATCTATAATATGAGAGCAAGGGCAGCAGCAGTCTACAGCGCAGACATCTGGAGACACGTAAAATCATTGACATTCAAAGTAGTCGAAAACAAGTTCCTGAAAAGGGCATTGATCATTCCCCAGAGTACGTCGAATGTGACCTTGCATATCGAGACCGACCAAAAGCATATCTTGGATGGGACAGAATACGCCCCTATTTGTATTGGGTATGTCTTTGGGATTCTTCTCACTTGGGCAAAAACAGGGAGGCTTTAGTGGACTTATTAGCAAAAAGGTGGTGGCTCTAGTCTACGATGGTGCAAACACATTAGGTCACAACTCACGTGCTTAGGCCATGAGGATCAATGGCGCAATCCCCAGCAATTAATAACAAAGCTAAGGCATGTTTCCATCAGGCCCATGCTAGCGCCCTTGAAGATAAGATCTGGATGACATGCAGTTCCTCCACCCATGTGGCTGTATACTGCGACTGCAAACATTCCAGCGGATATAAACATGATTCAGATCAGATAACCCCACCTTATGCATGGTCATTTTACTTGAGATTCCTCTTAGGCACCTTTCCTCTTACTGCCCTCCAGCATCCTTGGCGCATGGTCGACTTGTGCCCAAAAAGTGCAAATGGCAAAAAGGACATTTTACATTTTCTTTTCCTCTGTCCTTCTTATAAAGAATTTCACTTTACCTAAAAACAGTATTAAATAAACTATTGATCTGTCCCGTAACAGATATAATTACCCTGTGCAAATCTACTAATTGCAACTTTGTTGTCTATGCTGTTTCTAAATATATACATCGAGCTTGGGAAAAAAGGGTAAAGAGGTTAAGAAAGATTTGAAAGCTGAAGGTTAACTTTTTTCCAGGAGGCAAAGTGTGTTGTCAATAACTTGGATGTTGGCAGTCTCTGTGCTGCAAAATGGTTGGAATCCAGGTTGGTAGTTGGTAGTCCTCTGGGAGATTGTGCTGTGTGATTCCTTTGTGCAGCTGGACGTTGATGGTCTTCTCGATTGCTTTGCAGATGCAGGGTACATGCGTGATGGGATGATAGTTGGGCATGCCTTCTGGGTTGAGTGGGTTTTCGTAAGTAGAAAAAGGATCAGTCACGTTTACAGTAAGTTTAAGAAGGTGCATAAGAGATGTGATGATGATGTTGATGAGTGATCTGAGCACTCCTTTGGTTTGCTCCACAATGGAAGAGGGGAGGTAGCAGTCTTTTTAGGTGGTGGGTTTAAGAGATGTAAGCTTATTGGTCAGGTGTCATTGAGTAAGTCTCTGAATTTGGTCCATCTTGGTATGTTGTGTGCTGCCCGTGGCAAGCCACCCAGTGGTCTGTTTGGCACTGTGAATGTACTCACTCAGCTCTCTCTGCATGTGGAACGCCACTTTTTCCACTTGGAACATGAGTCCTAATTCACCCGTATGTATTGGTTAAATTGGGAGTTTAACTTATTAGACTGTCCATGGCACCGACTAGAAAAGCTTGGTATACAAGTTATCATCATTATATTGATGCTTTCAATCGCTACTTGGTATCAGCAACAGCCCTGAGGAAGACCGTTTTTGGTCGAAACAAGTGCTGGCTGGGTTTCTGTCCAATAAACACAGAAGACTCAGAAGATTCTTTGTTGGATCCATTACTATTACATTGAACTTTAAGATTGATACAATATTAGGTCCAACTCATATGAGCACCACAGGGCTGTGGCACAGGTTTAGCAGCAACCCCCCACCCCGGAATCAATATTATCTATTTTGGTGACCTTGACCCAGGCCCCACAAACCCTGATCCTTGCTGCACATCCATTCTTGAATACCGATATAGATTAGCTCGAGCCCTGAGAGCCCCCCTTTCTGTTCTTGTTTAATCAACTTGTCTAGCTTGTTTGTAATGAATTTGTGGATGGCCTTGCATTTGTCTGTGAATTGTGGTATTGCAAGGTCTGCCAAAGGCATAATGCAGTGCTTTCCAGCTTATTTTATTTATTTATTTATTTATTTTTGGGACATTTGTGTAGTGCCTATATATAAGGGTTTCCAGGTGCCACAAGACAAAACCTGCGGTGGGGGACAGAGGAAAGAAAACAACAATGACTGTTATATTGGCGTTCTGACAATCCTACCCTGCAAGTGCAAGGACAAAGGGGATATGTGCAAGGGAGGGAAGTGTAGGGGGCAGGATGGGGGGTTGAATGGCAGCAGTGGAACGCCCAAAACGGGTGAGCAAATACTGAGGGGGCAAACGAGGGCAAGCGCCAGGGGAAAAAAGGGGAAGGGTGGAAAAGTGTGATGAACAGGGAGAAAGGGTGTCTGAGGGCAAGTGCTGGTAGGGGATGCTGGAAAAGACTAGTATGGGGAGGTCTGGCCCAAGTATGACTCAGAAGTGACCAAGCCCCAGTTGCAAGCAGCAGTGGGATATTAGCAGAGGAGTGGGAGAGGGAAGGAAGAGGAGAAACAGAAAGAGGTTTCCGGAGGTTAGGAAGATCCGGCTCAAGTCTAAGGTGGACAAGGAGGGCATTCGAGTGGGAGGAACATACCCCAAACAGTCTTATGGATGATGCAAATGTTCTTGAATTTCATCCTTGTGGTCAGCGGGAGCTAGTGGAGAGATTTTAGGGCTGGAGACATGTGGTGCCTGGGCTTGAGGCCAAGAATACGTCTTGCAGCCCTTTTCTGGATTAGTTGTAGTGGGCAGTGGGAGGAAAGAGGCAGATTGAGGAAGAGGCTGTTCCAGTCGTCCAGGCTAGAGAGAACCAGAGCTCTGGAGACATTGAGCTTCTGGGGGATGGTGAGGAAAGGCAGAATGCCTCCGAAGAGATGGAGCTGAAAATGCGACTTCTTGGCAAGTTATGTGATGTGTGGAGAGAAAGAGAGAGAAGAGTCAAGGGTGACCCCAAGGTTTTTTGGCTCATAAGAGGGTGAGGGGAGGGAGCCCAAGGATGATGGCCAGAGAGGTGGGGGCAAGGAGCAGGTTTCCCAATGAGAAGGATCTCTGTTTAACTGGTATTAAGGCAGAGATCATTAGCAGAGCACCAAGCTTGAATAGCAGTTAGGCAGTCAGGTATGAGAGAGGAAGGAGAGAAGGAGGAGGAAGGAAGCGTAAAGGAGAGCTGTGTGTCATCAGCATGACACTGGAAATCAGGAGAGAAGGTGGACATCAAATGGGCCAGAGTGGCTTGGTAGATGTTGAAGAGCCATAGCAATAGGATAGAGCCCTGAGGGACGCCACAGGTAGAGAATGAGATGGAGGAGAGGAAGGGGCCCATTTGCACTTGGGAGCTTTGGTTTGAAAGGAAGGAGGTCAACCACGCCAGTGCCCGGTCCGTCATGCCTAGGGTATCATGGAGATGATTTATGAGGATGGAGTGGTTGACTGTGTCAAAGTCAGATGAGAGATCGAGGAGGATCAGTACAGAGGGAGAGTTAGAATCCAGCTTCGAGAGCATGTCTTCATGGGTGTTCAGGAGAGCAGTTTCCATGCCTTTGGCTGCTCTGAAACCAGACTGGTGGTCATGGAGGCAACCAGTTGCTTCGGTGTAGAGGGTCCATTGGGAGATGACACACTTTTCCATGAGTTTGCCCAAGAAAGGGGTGGTAGAGATAGGGCAAGAAGGGTCAGCAGGCAGTTTTTTAGGAGAGGATGCACAAGAGAGTGCTTGAGAGGTTGTGGGAAGGAGCCAGTGGCAAAGTAATGGTTACAGAGGTCAGCCAAAGCTGGGGTGAGAGAGGCAATACTGTTCTTGATGGTTCTGGAAGAGCAAGGGAGCACCTGTTTGGAGGAGACTTTCATAGAGCAGATTGCTCTAGAGACCTCGTTCAGTGTAATGGGAGTGAAGGAGGAGAGTATGGGGGAGAGTGGGGGACCAAGGCAGGCAAGAGAAGAGAGGGTGTAGAGGGGGAATAGATTACAGTGAGGACAGGATGTCCTGATTTTTGGAAGAAAAGTGGTAAGCCAGTGCAGTGCAGAGGGCCTGTGAGGAAGGAGGAAAGGGGGAGACAGCTGCAGGATTGGCAAGTTCCTTTAACAGTTCAGCCATGTTATTGGTAGCCCCAGTAATACAGGCTTGGACATGAGCCATCTTCTTGGAGCAGATGGTGAGTCGATATTGCCTTCAGAGCAAGCAGCAGGCCAGTTTGTCAGAGGATGTACCTGAGACCTGCCACTTCCGCTCAGCAGCTTTGCATTTGAGTTTCAAAGCTGCCAAATCGGAATCATACCAAAAGTTGCATTTGGAGGCAGGCTTCATGCAGATCCTCATGACAGGGGCAGGGATGTCCAAGATGTTTGAGATAGAGAGATGGAGGTTAGCCAGAGCAGAGTCAGAAGGAGAGTAGATGGCAGGGGCGGGAGGAGGAATGAAGGTAGAGGCAAATGCAGCGACTGACACAGAATTCATCAGTCGAATGATGGAGGAGACTAGCAGTGCGGGCAGAGGCATCATCAGTGAACTGGGAATCTCAAGGTGGGAGGAGTGGAGAGAGTGGTAAGAAGAGGGGGTAGTAAGAGGGGTGGAGAGAGGGATGTGTGTTGAGATGAGAGCATCCAAGGTGTGCCCAGCAGGGTGGGTTGGACCAGAGGGAAGGATAGTGAGGGAAAGAGAGTCACAGAGGTCGCAAAAGAGAACAGTGGCCAAATCCAAAGCGCTAAGGTGGATTTTAAAGTCCCCAAGGAAGTGAAGTTTAGGGGAGGAGGCAAGGAGAGAGGAGGGGAGGTCCACCCATCGCGAGCGGAAGAGTGGGTGGATTTGGGGTCTTGTAGATGGTGTTGAGAGTAAGAGAGAGGGTCGGAGAGACAGACAGCCTGCAGAAGAGGCATTCAAAGGATGAGTAGGACTGAGTGGGGATGATGGTGGTAGGAACCCACTCAGGGAAAATCAGAGCCACTCCGCCACCAGACCCGGAAGGCCTGGATTGGACCCAATCTTGTAGCCCTATGGAAGAAGAGTGTCAAAAGCAGTGATGGAACTGGCCTTAAACCATGTCTCAGTGAGCTCAAGAAAATCAAGGTCAAGGTCTTCAAGGAGGCAACAGATGTCAGTGGAGTGTTTGAAAGCAGAGCGAGCATTGAGACCAGCTAACTGTAGCTGTTTGCCCCCTTTAAATGTTTTCAGGGGGGACAGGGGTGGGATGCCAGCTATGGGAGGGTGAGAAAAAGGTCAGATGGAAGAGGATGGAGTGGGAGTAGAGGGTGGGAAGTTGAAAAGAGATGGGCGACGCCTGTCAATAAGGAGAAAGCTGGGCTGAGAGCCCTGGGCCATGATAATGCCATTGCGATAGACATTAATGATGCACCTGAAAGATGCAACCTGAGCCAAGAGCACTTCCCATCTGATACCACCATTAATGGGTGAGGAAGAAAAAGGGGAGAGGCTAGAAACCATGTGGGGAGTTCAAAAGTCAGGAAAAGGTACCGCAAATTGAATGTCAGTGATTGTCTGGAGGAAGCATTGACGTAGGTGTCAGCAATGGGCAGACCAGGGTTGGAGAACACAAGTACCTTCTTAAGTTTCTTCTTCCCAGACATCGAAAGAGAGGGAGGATAGGTGATGAAGAAGCAGTTAGAATAGATGGGAGAGACGGAGAGCACCATGGGAGCAAGAAAGGGGGGTATTAGGAGGTCAACTGGGGAGGTAGAGGGACAGAAAAGCAAAGTGCATGATAGAATTCACCAGGCGGCCTATTAGATATGAATTGCAAAACAGTCATAGGCACCCGGAGCACAAGGGAGCCCAAATTCAAAAATCATTTGGTACACTAAAATGTACAGTTAGAAAATCAATTTGCACACCCTTCTAGATTCGAGAGTCAAAAACACATATACAACACAACTAGATCTGAGAGTCACAAATACATATAGAACACAGTTAGATTGAGAGTCAAAAATACATGTAAAACACACCTAGATTTGAGAGTGAGCTGTATACGTAAAGCACACCAAGAGTCAATTGAACAAGTGAAGAAAACTCAGATGAGAAAAATAGTCCAATGCAGTCATGTCCAATGCAGTCATGAGTAAGGTCAGCAGCCTCAAGTGGAACGAGTACCAGATTACTGATGCCTATTAATCATAAGTTTAGGCCATTGGTATGGGCACAGCTTACATTAGAACATGCAGCAGAGAGAAGTGCACAGGCTTGAAAAATCCAAGGAAGCAGTGGAAGTAGAATCCCAGAGGCATGGAGCAGAAGCCAAGTGCAGGGAACGTTAGTGCTCAAGCAAGCTGACTAAACAGCAGTATATAAGTAGATCAGGAAGCCAAAAAGTAAGGTGGCCAACTCCACCCTAGGAGGAAACAGAGAAAGTGCAGGCAAAGAGCTCCTGCGAAGTAGGTACAGGCCAGAATAAGGGTAGGCTCACGTGAGACACTGGGAGTAGAGGGCTCCAGCTGAGATGCGCTGGTGGATCCGGCGAGACAGCAATGATGGGGACCACCCTGGGTCCTGCCAGGCACAGACAGATCCACACAGGGGGCTTACTGCAGACCTTTAGTTGGTTGGCTGTTTCTTTCGCCTGCTGGCTCTCCAATTGACGTATGGAGGGGCAGAGTGAGCCAATCAAGGCAGCCGCCATGGAAAGAGATGATGAGGCACTCCGATGCCTGGAGAAGCTACGGTGAAGAAGAGAAGTGGCCACAGCAATTTACAGCCCCACTGGTCCACAGGGACATGTGGGCTACAGCAGGCAAAGGTATAAGCACACAACTATGATCAGAAAGCCACTTCAGGCAAATTTGTGTGTTCTCTGTGTGTTTTATCCACTTGTTTCTGCGCAATCGTACTGCCAAATTGGACTACAGGCATCTCACTCTTCTAACGCATCGAAAGCGTCTATATAGGTATGTTTCCAACGTTAATACACTTCACGCATTTGTCAAATGCGGATTTCATTTAATTTAATTTACGCATTATATGATGACTATATTTTTTCCTCTTAAATAGTGGAGCCCACAGTAATTACTGTGCTTCAACTTGAATTAGCTTACTGGTAAGCACCTCTAATGATTATATATATATATATATATATATATATATATATATATGATAAAAAAAGAGGAGAGGGGCGCACTCCAGTTCCCTGCACAGTAAACCTTCTCAGCTGCAGGTGTTCTCCTCCGACCGGTTTCTGTGCCAATACACGTCATCAGGGAGGCTGTCTTAACTTGCAGCTCACAGCAAGTGCAGGTGTTAACACTTAGTGATGATTCTGCTGCAAGGACTTCTGGTAGCTGTAGTCATCAGGTTTGCAAGGAAAAAACTCACACCCAATCCCATAAATGGGGAAAGGGGGGGAGTAGCCTACAGTGAGGCACTCCAAAGTTGGGCATATGTTACCCCGGTGCAGCACCCTATAAGATTTCTGAAGATTCCACCCTTCAGAAAACTTGCAAATGTGATAAAAAAAGAGGAGAGGGGCGCACTCCAGTTCCCTGCACAGTAAACCTTCTCAGCTGCAGGTGTTCTCCTCCGACCGGTTTCTGTGCCAATACACGTCATCAGGGAGGCTGTCTTAACTTGCAGCTCACAGCAAGTGCAGGTGTTAACACTTAGTGATGATTCTGCTGCAAGGACTTCTGGTAGCTGTAGTCATCAGGTTTGCAAGGAAAAAACTCACACCCAATCCCATAAATGGGGAAAGGGGGGGGAGTAGCCTACAGTGAGGCACTCCAAAGTTGGGCATATGTTACCCCGGTGCAGCACCCTATAAGATTTCTGAAGATTCCACCCTTCAGAAAACTTGCAAATGTGATAAAAAAAGAGGAGAGGGGCGCACTCCAGTTCCCTGCACAGTAAACCTTCTCAGCTGCAGGTGTTCTCGTCCGACCGGTTTCTGTGCCAATACACGTCATCAGGGAGGCTGTCTTAACTTGCAGCTCACAGCAAGTGCAGGTGTTAACACTTAGTGATGATTCTGCTGCAAGGACTTCTGGTAGCTGTAGTCATCAGGTTTGCAAGGAAAAAACTCACACCCAATCCCATAAATGGGGAAAGGGGGGGAGTAGCCTACAGTGAGGCACTCCAAAGTTGGGCATATGTTACCCCGGTGCAGCACCCTATAAGATTTCTGAAGATTCCACCCTTCAGAAAACTTGCAAATGTGATAAAAAAAGAGGAGAGGGGCGCACTCCAGTTCCCTGCACAGTAAACCTTCTCAGCTGCAGGTGTTCTCCTCCGACCGGTTTCTGTGCCAATACACGTCATCAGGGAGGCTGTCTTAACTTGCAGCTCACAGCAAGTGCAGGTGTTAACACTTAGTGATGATTCTGCTGCAAGGACTTCTGGTAGCTGTAGTCATCAGGTTTGCAAGGAAAAAACTCACACCCAATCCCATAAATGGGGAAAGGGGGGGAGTAGCCTACAGTGAGGCACTCCAAAGTTGGGCATATGTTACCCCGGTGCAGCACCCTATAAGATTTCTGAAGATTCCACCCTTCAGAAAACTTGCAAATGTGATAAAAAAAGAGGAGAGGGGCGCACTCCAGTTCCCTGCACAGTAAACCTTCTCAGCTGCAGGTGTTCTCCTCCGACCGGTTTCTGTGCCAATACACGTCATCAGGGAGGCTGTCTTAACTTGCAGCTCACAGCAAGTGCAGGTGTTAACACTTAGTGATGATTCTGCTGCAAGGACTTCTGGTAGCTGTAGTCATCAGGTTTGCAAGGAAAAAACTCACACCCAATCCCATAAATGGGGAAAGGGGGGGAGTAGCCTACAGTGAGGCACTCCAAAGTTGGGCATATGTTACCCCGGTGCAGCACCCTATAAGATTTCTGAAGATTCCACCCTTCAGAAAACTTGCAAATGTGATAAAAAAAGAGGAGAGGGGCGCACTCCAGTTCCCTGCACAGTAAACCTTCTCAGCTGCAGGTGTTCTCCTCCGACCGGTTTCTGTGCCAATACACGTCATCAGGGAGGCTGTCTTAACTTGCAGCTCACAGCAAGTGCAGGTGTTAACACTTAGTGATGATTCTGCTGCAAGGACTTCTGGTAGCTGTAGTCATCAGGTTTGCAAGGAAAAAACTCACACCCAATCCCATAAATGGGGAAAGGGGGGGAGTAGCCTACAGTGAGGCACTCCAAAGTTGGGCATATGTTACCCCGGTGCAGCACCCTATAAGATTTCTGAAGATTCCACCCTTCAGAAAACTTGCAAATGTGATAAAAAAAGAGGAGAGGGGCGCACTCCAGTTCCCTGCACAGTAAACCTTCTCAGCTGCAGGTGTTCTCCTCCGACCGGTTTCTGTGCCAATACACGTCATCAGGGAGGCTGTCTTAACTTGCAGCTCACAGCAAGTGCAGGTGTTACCACTTAGTGAGGATTCTGCTGCAAGGACTTCTGGTAGCTGTAGTCATCAGGTTAGCAAGGAACAGACTCACACCCAATCCCACAGTGGGGAAAGGGGATTAGATGACTATTAGATGACTACAGACGTGTATTGGCACAGAAACCGGTCGGAGGAGAACACCTGTGGCTGGGAAGGTTTACTGTGCAGGGAACTGGAGTGCGCCCCTCTCCTCTTTTTTTCAACACATTTGTAAGTTTTCTGAAGGGTGGAATCTTCAGAAATCTAATAGGGTGCTGCACCGGGGTAATTTATGCCCAACTTTGGAGTGCCTCACTGTAGGCTACTCCCCCCCTTTCCCCACTGTGGGATTGGGTGTGAGTCTGTTCCTTGCTAACCTGATGACTACAGCTACCAGAAGTCCTTGCAGCAGAATCCTCACTAAGTGGTAACACCTGCACTTGCTGTGAGCTGCAAGTTAAGACAGCCTCCCTGATGACGTGTATTGGCACAGAAACCGGTCGGAGGAGAACACCTGTGGCTGGGAAGGTTTACTGTGCAGGGAACTGGAGTGCGCCCCTCTCCTCTTTTTTTCAACACATTTGTAAGTTTTCTGAAGGGTGGAATCTTCAGAAATCTAATAGGGTGCTGCACCGGGGTAATTTATGCCCAACTTTGGAGTGCCTCACTGTAGGCTACTCCCCCCCTTTCCCCACTGTGGGATTGGGTGTGAGTCTGTTCCTTGCTAACCTGATGACTACAGCTACCAGAAGTCCTTGCAGCAGAATCCTCACTAAGTGGTAACACCTGCACTTGCTGTGAGCTGCAAGTTAAGACAGCCTCCCTGATGACGTGTATTGGCACAGAAACCGGTCGGAGGAGAACACCTGTGGCTGGGAAGGTTTACTGTGCAGGGAACTGGAGTGCGCCCCTCTCCTCTTTTTTTCAACACATTTGTAAGTTTTCTGAAGGGTGGAATCTTCAGAAATCTAATAGGGTGCTGCACCGGGGTAATTTATGCCCAACTTTGGAGTGCCTCACTGTAGGCTACTCCCCCCCTTTCCCCACTGTGGGATTGGGTGTGAGTCTGTTCCTTGCTAACCTGATGACTACAGCTACCAGAAGTCCTTGCAGCAGAATCCTCACTAAGTGGTAACACCTGCACTTGCTGTGAGCTGCAAGTTAAGACAGCCTCCCTGATGACGTGTATTGGCACAGAAACCGGTCGGAGGAGAACACCTGTGGCTGGGAAGGTTTACTGTGCAGGGAACTGGAGTGCGCCCCTCTCCTCTTTTTTTCAACACATTTGTAAGTTTTCTGAAGGGTGGAATCTTCAGAAATCTAATAGGGTGCTGCACCGGGGTAATTTATGCCCAACTTTGGAGTGCCTCACTGTAGGCTACTCCCCCCCTTTCCCCACTGTGGGATTGGGTGTGAGTCTGTTCCTTGCTAACCTGATGACTACAGCTACCAGAAGTCCTTGCAGCAGAATCCTCACTAAGTGGTAACACCTGCACTTGCTGTGAGCTGCAAGTTAAGACAGCCTCCCTGATGACGTGTATTGGCACAGAAACCGGTCGGAGGAGAACACCTGTGGCTGGGAAGGTTTACTGTGCAGGGAACTGGAGTGCGCCCCTCTCCTCTTTTTTTCAACACATTTGTAAGTTTTCTGAAGGGTGGAATCTTCAGAAATCTAATAGGGTGCTGCACCGGGGTAATTTATGCCCAACTTTGGAGTGCCTCACTGTAGGCTACTCCCCCCCTTTCCCCACTGTGGGATTGGGTGTGAGTCTGTTCCTTGCTAACCTGATGACTACAGCTACCAGAAGTCCTTGCAGCAGAATCCTCACTAAGTGGTAACACCTGCACTTGCTGTGAGCTGCAAGTTAAGACAGCCTCCCTGATGACGTGTATTGGCACAGAAACCGGTCGGAGGAGAACACCTGTGGCTGGGAAGGTTTACTGTGCAGGGAACTGGAGTGCGCCCCTCTCCTCTTTTTTTCAACACATTTGTAAGTTTTCTGAAGGGTGGAATCTTCAGAAATCTAATAGGGTGCTGCACCGGGGTAATTTATGCCCAACTTTGGAGTGCCTCACTGTAGGCTACTCCCCCCCTTTCCCCACTGTGGGATTGGGTGTGAGTCTGTTCCTTGCTAACCTGATGACTACAGCTACCAGAAGTCCTTGCAGCAGAATCCTCACTAAGTGGTAACACCTGCACTTGCTGTGAGCTGCAAGTTAAGACAGCCTCCCTGATGACGTGTATTGGCACAGAAACCGGTCGGAGGAGAACACCTGTGGCTGGGAAGGTTTACTGTGCAGGGAACTGGAGTGCGCCCCTCTCCTCTTTTTTTCAACACATTTGTAAGTTTTCTGAAGGGTGGAATCTTCAGAAATCTAATAGGGTGCTGCACCGGGGTAAT